>NC_080839.1:16722919-17922919 GCF_030435755.1 Ochotona princeps | reverse complement strand
ATCTCTGTCTCTCCCTCCATCCCTCTCTGTCACTCTGCCTTTCAAGCAAATAAATAAATCTTAAAAATAGAATATTTACCATATAGTACTAAATAAGATCTGAAACAAAACACAAAGTATTGTTTAGAATAGTCTTCCCTGGAAGGTATTTACTTCATTGCCCTGCTGGCCACATAGATCTGTAGGCAACTCACTCAGAGAAAAAGGCAAACATGCCAGGAGAGGTTGGCAGCAGCAGGTGCCTTGGCGCCAGTGTTGTTGGTTCACTGCCAAGTTATTCATAAAAGTGTGAGGCATGGGGCTGTGCAGGCTAAGCATTCATTCTTGCGGTACAACACACCTCTATTGTTGGACCTCAATATCAAGCCTATTCCTTACACATTTATAGCTTCAGTTTTTCTTAAACAGAATGGGAATACTAATAATATGCCTCCCACATAAACCGATTAGAATTAAATGAAATAATTATTTAAATTACCTCATAGTGCCTGGTATATTGTAAATGAGCAATAACTGCTGATTAATTTCATGCTGGGAAAGTTTGCCTCATGAAATAAGGCATATGTTCTGATGTATTCCATTAATTAATTAAGACTAAATTAATTAATACTTAATGGATTTCATACTCAGTGTGGAAATCTAACTACTTTTTTAACATATTACAATTATATTCCTTTCTGATAAATTAACTATAGCACTCATCATTGCTTGCTAGAATTATTGGGGACCAGCGGTAAGTGAGGCAATGCCTTGAATGTATTTAGTAGAGTGCTTGGCATACAGCAAATAAATAAATAAATGGTAGCTTTTAAAAAAAAGAGAAAAGAAACAGGGCACACTCTCCTTCTATAATTTTAGTTAAATGAATGGTTCCTTTATCAACCACTAGACCAAACAATTTCTATTGGTAGTTTTGTATAAGACAGAAATCATGCAAATGCAAGATGAATTTGCATACTTAGAATGACATGAGCAAACAAAGCATAAGAATCAACCAAGTGTGATAGGAAGTCGTTCACATGTTCCTCATAGGAATGATTTTTCCTCTCATTTACATACATAGTGTGCTTCATTTTTTTTTTCCCACTGTTACTGAAAAAACGGACACAGTCATTACCTAAAGGGCTAAAATTAGAGAATTTGGGAGGAAATTGACAAGAGCAGTGGGAAGGGTTAAAAAGCAGAAATCTGATGTGAGTAATTTAATAGTGATTTTTTTTCAAGTGAAGGAGAAAGAAGTAGCCAAAAACGGCAGAGTATTCTAAATTGTGTTTCATTTGAAATGTCATATGTGCTTCCTGAAATGCTAATGACAAAATTAGCTCCATGTGGTGTGAGAAAGAAACCATCCAAAGACTTGAACAGGAAAGCACTACAAATACAGTTTGTCCCCCATTGGATTGGAGTAGAGACACAGGCAGACAGTCTGGCAGCCGAAGTAAAATGTAAGAGATTACAACTGCAAACAGTAGTGTTTGGGAAACATTACCAACCATGTGTCAGAGTGAAAAGCTCAATGCAAAGATTTAAGTGCGAATAAACAATAGCATGTTTCTCTACTAATCTGGCAACACGTTAAGCTTCAGAATCTTAACTTTTGTCATATACACATACCCATGCTCACCCACTACACCCCATCACCACCACCAACACACACACACACACACACCCCTCTTTAAGAAAGGAAGATCCTAAAAAACTAAGATCATGAATCTCAACTGATGTCCATTATCATCCACAGCCAGTTGATATCCATCACTGTCCGCTGCCAGTTGATGTCCACCATCATCAGGACAAGGCCAAAAAAAAAAAAAAATAGGTGAGGATTGCAGCCAACCTTCACCATTTTCAAAACATTTTCACATTGCCACATTGATGACACCAATGAGAACACCTGTGTTGTTATAGTTAGGAAAGAGAAGCACAGAGAGCTTCTGTGCTTAAGTTAAGACAGAACTTCCAGGGTTCTTTCTTCATTTCCCCAAAAAATGAGAAATTTTGGACAAAAGCAAAGTTTTTTGTGATGGCAAACGCTGAAATGGCATTCTCGAAGGTGTTTGTTTTACCCACATCGGTGCAGTTATTTGCTGACATTAACACCCCTAACTTTACATTTTTATCTTACAGAAAAATGACAAGGTTACCTGTTTTTGATCACAGAAACTTCCAATCAAAATGTAGGCAATTGTGGGAATTTTGTCACTTTTCTGTTCAAGGATGTCCCTAAGTTGTTAATTTATGGATACTTTACCTGCATATCCTGAAATTTGTCTTGATTTGCAGTGCACATGCAGAATACTGGATGTGAAGACCATTTTTCCCCTTTCCCTGGAGTACTAGAACTAGGATCCTGTAGAAAGTCCCCGTTGATGACAGAATGACAAAGCCATGTAACATGTTCTTTTTTCCTTAGGGGATTATTTCACCCCTCACATGGTGCTTTTGTATCATCACGCTCAGAAAAAATATTAAAATTTCTTTTTTTTCCTTCTCTAACACATTGGTTATTAATCCAACACAGTATAACATGTCTAATGTTTGACTGCCTGCTCTGCTTAGCCTCCTCATCCAACACTGGCCCTCCCTGGGTTGGTCAGATCCCCTTGGGTTCTAGAAACTACAAGGAGAGGTGAGGCATATCCCACCACATTTCTGGGATATGAGTCTTCAGTTGTCATATGGTCCCATCCAGTGAGGCTGTAAAGAGGGAATGATAATAACCACTCCAGAAATAGCTTGACACTGTCTGCCCCTAAACACCACAAACACTGGGATGGAAATAGAGGCAAATTCTCTAAGAACTATTGACACTCAGAGAAAATTAGCCCTAGAAGCTCTGAGACCATTTTTCTTGACTCTCATTACACAGAAAGGAAAGCCGAGGCTCCAAGAAGGAAAAGTCATCTGCTTAAGAGTTTACCAGATGATCTACTGGCATGATTGACTTCTTCAATCCCAGCACTCAGAGTCCTGGGAGTTGCCCGTGGGCTCACACAGGCTAGGAAACCTGTCATAGTTTATGATCAACAATTGAGTGCTTACTCTCACTTCCACCTAAGGTAGCTATCATACCACTGGGTGAGAAGCTGAGGAGAATGCAACAGGTTCCATGTGGGAAGCCAGAAAAGCTCCTGACTCCTGGCTTCAGATCAGCTCAGCTCTGGCTGAGTGGCCCTCTGGAGAGTGAACAAGCTGATGGAACACTTTTGTCTCGCCTTTTCTCTATAAATCTGCCTTTCTGATAAAAACAAAATACATCATTTTAAAAAAAGCAGCCTCCTTAACACTATGTGAACCAACTCTCAACCATTGCTCCCTTCTTTGTGAAAGGAGGTCACACTTTTTCTTAAATCCTTCAACTGATGGGGTGAGGCCCGTCCATGATAAGGAGAATAACTAGCTCTCATCAAATTCTACAGAGTGAAAGCTTAATATCACCTAAAATACTGTCACAGCAACATTCAGATGTGTTTGCCCAAATACTTGCGCATGTGCCCTAGTCACAATGCCACATAAATTTCATCATCATAGCCTGTCTTTAATCCTACCTCATATGTCTTTTACTACAAATTCCAGAGGTTTTTGTTATATTCCATTCTTTTTAAGATTCAATTAATTTAAAGGGAGAGTGAAAAACACACATACACAGAGAGAGAGAGAGTAAAAGACAAAGGGATTTTACATCTACTGTTTCACTCTACAAAAGCCCTCATCAGTAAGACTTAGATCAAGCTAAAGACGGAAGCCAGAAAGTCCATCCATATGTGCCACATGTGTAGCTGGGGCCCAAGGACACCTCCTGCTGGCTCCCAGAATGCATTAGCAGGAAGTTGGATCAGAAGCAGGTAGCCATATCAAACTGACCTTCCAGTGTGGCAGTGACTTAACCCTGTCTGTCCCAGTAGCCACTACCATTATTGTTATGAATGCCTCTAAGTATGGACTTTTTTTAAAACTCAATTCTTCTGGGACAAAACAATAGTCAATGTTTTACAAATCTATTCCTCCACTGAGGTTGGGAGTGGGGATGTGGCAACCTTTTCTGAAGGAAACTCTTGTAGGAATTCATTGCTCAGGGAGGGACTAGGGTCAGGGTCCTTGTTGCTTTGCCTGTCTTCCTCACAAGCTGGAGGAGTGGAGTGGCCAAGGCCCGAGTATGCTTGCTATACTTCCACCTAAGGTGAAGACCTGCTGCTCCATCTGTAATGAACAGCAGGCATTCCCTCTCTCTCAGCAACACTGCCCTGGGTTAGCCCCAGCAACCAGAAGCCAGCACAGGAGCAGAAATGTTAATGTCCTTCCTACTGACCCCAAAAACAGCCCTGTGGGTGCTAGGGTGAGTGGGAGCCCTGGATTACTGCTCTGAGGATAGACTATGTCGACTTGGGAAGAAATAGTCCTGATTTAAACCCTTATCAGACCCTCCTCCCCCCCACACTGAATCTGTAGATGCATTTGATTTGGTGTTTCTTTACTTGCTATTTACTCTGAGAACCATTTTTAAAGGCTTTAAATAGTTTTTGTTGAAATAGTTTTCAAAGGCTACCGGATAACAGGTAGTAAAAGTCCTCATACTCATAAGTCAATACCCAGTTTTCTTTTTAAAGTATTACTTTTCTTGTCTTTCAGAAATTTTAATACTATATGAGGCTGATGTCATGGCTCAACAGGCTAATTCTCACCCTGCAGCACCAACATCCCATATGAGCACCAGTTCTAGTTGCAAATGTTCCACTTCTGATTCAGATCTCTGCTGTGGCCCAGGAAAGCAGTGGAAGATGGCGCAAGACCTTGGGTCTCTGCACCCATGTGAGAGACCCAGAAGAAGCTCCCGGGATCACCTCAGCTCTGGCCATTGTGGCCATTCAGGGAGTGAACCAGTGGGTGTGAGACCTCTCTCTATCTCAGCTTCTCTTTGTGTATCCTCCTTTCAAATAAAAATGAATAAATCTTAAGAAATTATAATATGATAGCAATAATAATGGCTAATATATATTGATTACTATGACACATCTGTTAACACAGTTCACTTATCTACCTCATTTATAGATAACTATGACATAAAATGCATTTACATATGTATCTCAAATGTAAGCATATAGGTGCTTGATATATTTACTATCATAATATAGTATAGTAAATTTTTATGCATGAAATTTATCTAATAATTTTTTTAAATTACAATGTAAAAATGGGGATACAAGGAGAAAATTTTCTTCTGGTTCCCTATTTTGTTGGAAAAATATCATCGAACAGTTACTGTGTTCAGTTGCTTGAAAGATGGCCTTTTTCTTATACTATTAATCTTCATGAAACTCTTATGAAACTGACAGTTGCAACCAAGCATTTACAAATCCTAAAAATGCCAGCCAAAGTTGTGCTCCACATCCAATCTCTGTCGTTAGGATTGTTTTGCCAGCTGCTTATTGCAATCTTTCTTAACTTGTAAATGAATGACTAAGTTTTAAGATGAGATAACAGTTGAGAATAATTCAAATGCAGCTCAATTTTTCTCTGAGGGTGAGTGATGGTGTTCTCATCATAGATTCATAGGTGAATGCAGGAAGCACAAATATACAAGCTATTTCTTATGAAACAAGTGCTTAGCTTTATGCAGTGAAGCCTAGCAGACTTCAGCTTGGAGGAAACATTTATCCTGAATATGTCCTCAGGAGGCACTCATCTGGCTTAGGTACTCCAAGTACTTTTAGCTTGGGATCCACAGAATGCTAGAGGATTTAAAGAGTGTGTGATGATTTGCAAGTATTGGCTGGCCTGGCAAGACAGCCAGGGCAGTGGGAGCTGGGAATGGCAGCCAAGTCAAGGTATAAAGTAATCCTGTGCCATGGCTGGAAATTTGTCCCTGCCTAAACCCCAAACTCATACAGGGGTTTAATCCCCAAAGCCTTGGTATTATGGTACTACGAGAGCAGAGACTTAATGCAGTTGGGATATTCAGAGGTGAGACATTTAGGAAGTGGATTACATTGGATTAGGTTGTGAGGCTGAAGCCTACACAGCTGAATCCTGTCAACTCCATAAGGAAAGAGATAAAGAAACACAAAAGACAGGGGAGCCAGTCGATACTCAGAACAAGGGCTCTGCAATTGCTAAAACATGGATCAACCCAGATGCCTGTCAACTAATGGCTGGAGAATGAAAATGGTGTATGTGTGTGGTGTGTTGTGCTGTGTATAATGGAATACCACTCAGCCATGAAAAGAATTAAATCTTGTCTTTTGCAAATGCATACAATTAAAAACCATTTGCCTAGTGAAATAAGCCAGTCCCCAAAAGACAAGTATCTTGTTATTCCCGATCTGTGATAACTAAGTAATACACACAGTAATCTATAGGAGTGAGTATCACATCTTGGGATTTGATCATTGTTTACAGCCTTTGTCAATATTCCTAAGAACAATAAATTCTCTTTTTTTTCCTACTTGCTATGTGCTGATAATGTTGCCTGTGATTTCTTTTTTTAAAAATGATTTTATTTTTTTTTATTGGAAAGGCAAATAAACAGAAAGAAGGAGATACAGAAAGATCTTCTGTCTGCTGGGTCACTCCCCAAGTGGCTGCAATGGTCAGAGTTAAGCCAATCTGAAACCAGGAGTCAAGAAATTACTCCGGGTCTCCCACATGAATACAGGGTCCCATGGCTTTGGGCCATCTTCTACTGCTTTCCCATGCCACAAGCAGGGAGATCAATGGGGAGTGGAGCATCTGGGACATGGACTGGTACCCATATGAGATCCCTGTGCATGCAAGGTAAGGATTTAACTACAAGGACATGATGTTGAACCCAATCTTATGATTTCAAAGTGAAATGAAAACATGCCATTGTGAAAAATAGAAACAGGTCCCACATGATGGTACAATGGCTAAATCCTCACCTTGCATGCATGTGGATCTCATATGTGTATTGGTTCATAGTTAGCAGAAAAGCTCGTTAGGTTTTTTTTCCTCAGCTTAATACAGAAATAAAAAGCCAGAAGCCAGTTGCAGACAAGTTTATTTGCAAAGTGATCAGGTGAGTGAGGAAAGAAGAGAAAAAGGGAAAGTACCTCCTGAGAGAGAGACGATGGGATGCCCCTTGAAAGGAGAAAGGGACAGACAGCAAAAGTTCTAGGAAGGTTCTGGGGATTTAAACATTCCCTGACCCCCTCCTTGTTGGGGCAGGATCCTACACATCAAAGGTTCCCCACTGGTGGTCTCTTGACCAGTTAGGAAATGGGTAGGCAATGCTTGTGCTACCCACATGAATATGTGACAAAGATTTCAGCAGGCTTGGATGGTTCTACTCCTGTCCCAGCTGCTCCACTTCCATTACAGCTTCCTGTTTATGGCCTGGGAAAACAGAGAAGGATAGCCCAAAGTCTTGGGACTTTGGTCGGCCCAGAGAAAGTTCTTTCTTCCTGGCTTCAGATCAGCTCAGATATGGCCATTGTGGACATATGGGGAATTGACCAGTGGATGGAAGACCTTTCTGTCTCTCCTTTCTGTAAATCTACCTTTCCAGTAAAAATAAATAAATATTTTTTAAAAAAATTAGAAAGAAAAAGAGAGGAGAAGAATGGGTATGAAAGATGGGCAGCAGGGAGGGGAGGGTAGAAAGTGTCACTGTGTGTTTTGAAAATGTAACATGAAACATGTCAAATTTGTTCACTTTATATAAAGTTTTAAAAAAAAGTACCCAAAATTGCCCAAAATAGCCCACAATGCTCTGGCTACCACTAAGACAAATGGGCAAGCAAAGGGACTGAATCCCTGAAACCTGAATCTAGGAAAGGCAATAATTGTCCCAGTTGCCATTTTGGAATATTGGAGAGAATGGTCTGAAATAGACCTGGCTTTCCTGTCACACCTAATTTTCAGGTTAACCATTTATGATTTGGGGCCATCTACTGGGGAACAATACTCTTGTAAGCATGGAGAGATAAATGATGACCAGACAAGAGGTTACCCAGTTTTCATGACATGTTAAGATGGGGGCAGTCAGATGACAACAGTATAAATCATGGGAAAAGTATGTAGATTATATTAAAGAGTACTTTAAATAGAAAACCAGAACGAAGAACTGGGATGAAGTTGTAATGAAAGGAATAGCATAATCTTCTTTCTAGTATTAAAAATCCAGTCTCACTGCTGTATATAAGTGGATTAGATGAGGTCTAAGAAGATTAGTTAAGAGCTTATTGGACCAGATGAGAATTAGTACTGACCTGACCTATGATATATAAATATGGTACGCAGGAATAGTGGATAATGGGTATTGTGTGCTTCTAGTATGTATTGTGCAGGTGTAGCTGTCATGATAAAGAGCAGGGGATCATCTTGGATATAGCTGGAAACAGAAGCCATGGGCTTGGAACATGCTTGGATTAAGGGGTAGAAGAAAGGAAAAGAATATCCAGGAAGATGCTCAGTTTCTAAGTTTACAACTGCTGAAGAAGGTGCTGTAGCTAAGTGAGCTGGAAATGGCTTGTCCCATTGATTTCTGGGCAAGTGCATCTGCTCAGTGATGTTTTCTTCAATATTAATGTTGCAGATGCAAGGGAAATTACACCATCTCAGTCAAGTCCTCTTATTTAATTGTCTGGAAATTAGGAAGTGAGACTGATACAGAAGACAAGAGTAAGCATTTATGTCTTAACCTGGGTTCCCCAGCAAGAGGAACCTGGGTAGCATCTTCAGAAGACAAGAGGCAGCACATGCAATTTCACTCAGACCCAACAGTCCACCAGGCTAACGATCAGCCTGTGGAGTGCGCCGAAGTAACGCCAGCACAGAGGCTTCGTGCTATCAACCTTGCCATATTAAAACGGTCATTATAACCGTGTTACATTATACTCTCCATTTCCCTTCCCCTGCCTAATATAATTGCAAATGAAGCTACATTTTTTTTTGCAAAATTGCTTTAGATATCTTTTTGTCCAAATAAAGCAAGTCTCAGCAGCTTAAGTTAGTTTAACATCCCTTCTCAAGTTAGATGAGTACTTAATGGAAAAACATTGAGATTTCTTTCCAATTACTGAAACATCCTTAATGATCTGGAGATTAGCTATAGATCAGAATCATAATCGAGGGAGGAAAAATGAGATTGTATTGGAATTCTCTCAAAATTAACCTTAGGTGGTTTTTTTTTTTTTTGAAAAATGCAAGCTCAGGGGGGCAAATCACTTAGTGTAGAAAAATAAGCTTCAATTATCAGATAAGCAAAGACTAGGCAATTAAGGGTAAATGACCTGCGGTGCAAACCGCGAGAATTCTAGACTAAATATGAGTCAGCAACACAGAGACATTGACTTGAGGTATCACATTTAGGGAATGAACTCAAAGCGAAACTACAAGAATCTGGAAAGTTAATATGACTGCAGAGTTTCAACTGAACCTTGAGTATTTGAAATACAACATTTCTCAGGGGAAAGAATGGTGGACTTTACATTACTAATGCCAAAACCAGACCTGGCTCTAGTCCAGCTTTAGGACTAATAAGCTGTGAAACCATGGCAATTTGTTTAATTATTTTAAGCACTAGATTGTTTATCTATTACATTTGTGTGATTTAATGCCAATTCAATGTTTACTGCTCTAAGGAAAATATTTATGGAGGCTTCAAAATTAATAAAAAGAGGAGTTAACGGACAATTTATGTTTTTTCACGCTTTCTGAGGCTCCTTCATGTAATATACTCTTAATACTTGTTATAGGAAATATTCCCAAAGAAGAAAGATTAATACTTGAGAAATTTAGCAGATGCAATACAACCACAAAAGGCCAAAGTAGCTACCTAATAAGAGCAATTCTGCACAGAACGAAAATGAGATTTCCCCCGTTAAAAATATATATATTAGCAGGGGCTGGCATTCTAGCACATAGAAGATTAAGCCACCACATAAGGAGATGACGAACCATATTAGACTCCTAGGTAAAATCCACAGTTGCTCTGCTACTGATCCAGCTCCATCTTTGGCTCCAAAATGGAGTTTCTGGCTCCTGACTTCAGCCCAGCCTAGACCTAACTCTTGTAACCATTTGAAAAGTGAACCAGTGGATGGAAGATATAGTGTTCTCTCTGTCTCTTTCACCCTCCCCCCTTCTTCTCTCTCTACCTTTCATATATATATTCATATATATATATACACATATATATATTCATATATATACATATATATTCTGTTAATATATATACATATATTTCTGTTAATATATATATGAATATATATGTATATATATTCATATATATATTAACAGAAATTTTAAGATGATAGGGAAGATGTTTGGGGCAAAGGTTAAACCACTTGGATCACACATATCTGTATTAGATTAACTGGATTCGGGTTCCAGCTCATACATTTGCAATCTAACTTCCTGCCAATATATACCCTGGGAGACAGCAAATTATGGCTCAAGTACTTAGGTCCCTGCCATTACTTAGGAAACTTAGATGGATATTTGAAGCCCTAACTTTGCCCTGGCTCGGCTTCAGTTGTAGCAGACAATTGAGAGTGACCCAGACAGTGGGAGTTCTCTCTTCTCGTCCCTCTGTTTGTGTCTGTCTGCATTTCGAAAAAGAAAGAAATGGGCAAGACTATTAGTCTTTCCTATAGCCCTTGAATCTTTTTACCGTAGTTAACTATGTAAAGATTGTCAAAAATAAAATTTAAAAAAAAGAAAAGGAAAGAAATGAAAATGAAATAGAATTTTATGAAAGAAGAACAAAGAGGATTTAAAAAATAATAAAAGGATTGCAAAATGTGAACAAAGAGCAAGAAGTGAACTCTGAGGATTCACCAATGAGAACACACAGCTTGAATGTCCCCAAAGTTTGTTCTGTGGAGACAGATATATTGTTTTGCATGTCCCAGAGGGGTTTCCTTTACATATCATTATTTCCACAAATATTTTGCAGTGTAAAGTGTAGTTTCTCCCTTGCTAGGCTACTTCTTCATTGTATGGACTCCTTCATAGTTGACTCTTTGGCAGGTCAATAAAGTACTAGGATCTGTGGTTGCAATGAACAGAGAAGAAACATCTTACACTATGAACTGTCTAAAATATTCAAAAGGCTTCCATCAACAAAAGAGACAAGATTTTGAAATTAGATTACGTGGCATAACTTTAAACAAATGTACCAGGGAATTTTTTTTACATTTATTTATTTATTTATTTATTTATTTATATTGGAAAGACAGATCAGAGAAGGAGAAAAAGAAAAATTCTCCATCCACTGGTTGACTTGCCAAGGGACCACAATGCTCAGAGTTGAGTCAATCCAAAGCCAGAAGTCAAGATCTTCCTCTGGGTTTCCCGTATGCGTGTAGAGTTCCAAGGCTTTAGAACATCCTCTATCACTTTCAAGGCCACAAACAGGAAGCTGAATGGAATTGGAACAGCCAGGATTCAAGCTGGCACCCAAATGGGATCCCGGCACTTGGAAGGTGAGGATTCAGCCATTGTGCCACCGTGCCAGGTCCCAGAGAATATTTCATAAACTACACTCTGAAAGTGCTTCTAGCAAATAGATATGTCCAACAATATGACATAATCAATCCTCAACAGATGTTCTCAATTAGAAGTTAAATACCGTTTTCCAGGGATGTTGTAGAAGAAATTGTTACAAGGAATATACTCATGCTTTCCTTCAGCTTTTGTGTTCTATATTAGTAGCCTAGTTCTGGAAGGAGCTCCTACTGTAAGGAAGAATAAGGAATGAATGAAATTGGGAGGGAAAAGCCAAAAAAAACAGGAAGGAACTTGGGACTGACTATGAAACGCAGGTGAGAGTAGACAATAAATGGGTAGGAAATGTGTTTCCAAATGATGCCTGAGATTACAGTGTGAATACACTTAGTATACCTTTACATTTCCATCAGATGTAGAAATTTCGAACCAAAGAAAATCACCACTAAAAGAGGCACCAAAAAATCACCCACTCCAGTTTGTTACAAAGGAATCATGACAGAAGCAAAAACGACAATCATTTCAGGAAGAAGCATGTAATGGGAAGGTCTGGAAGACTTCTTCGACCTGGATGATGTTCACTACATAAGAATATATACATACAAAGTTCAAGATGCACACCTAACATTAGAGTACACAAAGCACTTCTGTATGTTATACTTCATTTAAAAAAATAATAACATGTAGTCAAGATCTCTGGGGATAAGGGTCAGAATACATATCTTCACAAGTTCTCAAGGTGATTCTTATGCACACTGAAGTTTGAGAACCATATCGATTTACAGACAAATAAAAGCCCTAGGGACATCAATTGATTTTCCAAAGGCAGTGTTTTTGGCTAATGGAGCACTCATAGTTAGAATTTCTGAAAATCAAATAAAATAATCCTTAAAATAAATCATGAGAGTAGACATCACTACTACTCAGTTTGCTGACTGACCTAAGACAACACAGCAGGGCAAGGGAAGATTGAGATAAAAGATAAAAGGAAAGGAACATTAACTCAAACCTTGCAGGGACTACAAAGCCAGATTAGGACTTACTCGGCCTTATTTTCTGGGTAATTTGAAGTCACTCAGTGTGTTTTGAAAAAAATCAAGGCAAAATAAAAGCCAGGCCCTAGAAATAAAGTTGAATCAAAATAATATATTCAATTAAATATAGAAAAATCTATGATATATGGAAGACTAGTCCTAGCTTAGGACAAGAATAGCGTGAACAAAGAGAAATAAGTAGCTTTCAACATATAGGGGTAGCATCAGTGGCACTTAATAATAAAAGCAATGATTATTATAGCCTTTACTAATTATCTGTTGTTTACCAGACGCACTTACTGTACCATTTGATTCTATCAACAACTTGATCAAATATGTAATATTATTATCCATTATTTTGTAAGAGAGGAAAGTACAGTAGAAGACAAATATATAATTTCAATGGCACAGCAGGAAAGCGTCAAACCTAAATTTTGGACCCAGATCTGTTTGACACTCAATCACTATGTTATCACAAAAGAAGAGATTTAAAAAGTCAAAGATCCCAGAGTTTGAAACATTGAATGATAGGCAGAATGGCTGTTTAAAAATATAGGTTGCACTGAAGAAGGAACAGATTTAATGGGAAATAGGACCAATTCAATCTATTCACTTTGATGGTGAGGATCATTAATTTCTAATATGCTCCTACATTAGCATATGTTATAACATTACTGAATAAAGGAGAAAGGGACAAAGTAGTGCTCTTGTAGTCAGTATTTTAAAATCTGCCTTACAATGCTTTTATAAAGAACTAGGTTCATTAAAAGGTATCTAGGTACAAAATTCCAATGAAATGTTAATGGGTTTTCTAAAAAAGAATTCTATATCTTAGCATATGACTTTCCAATTCTTTTCATATTTCACACCCAGATACACTTTCCATTTTGAACACAGTCTAGACAACGTGATGCTACTCATCTAATACGTCCATTTCTTATATGAAGTCAATGCACCTGATCGTGGTTAAGAAGCATCAGAGTGCTAGAAATTTATATGCGTACCCTCAAAATTCATATTATGAAGTTCTGATCCCTATATCTCAGAATGTGATTGTGTTTGTAGATAGGTCTTTCAAGGTACAAAATTAAATGAGGTCATTAGGTGGCTCCTGATCTAACACCACCATTGTCCTCACAAGAAAAGGAGAGTAAGACAGTCAAATAGCCAATGTTGAGGCCTAATGCTTTAAGCCACTACTTGCAATTCCTAGATCCCCTATTGGTGCCAGTCTGAATTCCAGATGCTCCACTTTTGTTTTACCAACCTGCCTATGTATCATGAAGACAGCAGTTAGGATTTTGCCACTCATGTGGGAGGCTAGGATGGAGTTCCTCGCTCTTGGCTTCTGGTTGGCCAAGACCTGGCTGTTGTGGTCATTTAGGGAGTAAATAATTGCATGTAAGGTATCTCTCTCTTATTCTCTTGCTCTCTCACTCTCTCCCTCCCTTTCAAGTCAATTAATACGGGCTCAGGAAACAATCAATTTAATCTGTTGAAGTCACACATTCTGTACTGCTCTTATATGACATCCTTAGCTAACTAACATACAGTGTACCGCTATATGATCACCTGGTATCCATGACAATCACTGATTAGTTTTAAGTGATTTCTGTAGTATCAATATAAAAACAGTTTGCACAAATAGAACCTGATTCAATCTCTAACTTTTCCACTTAATCAACTACCATCATCGGTATTTCTATTGTCAAAGCAATCAAAGAGACTGTTTCTTCAGAATGAGAATGCTATTATGTTGTGTGAGAAAACAGAAGACATGAGTTTCTAGGCTCCAGTCACGAGTGATGTCAGAGCGAGAAATGCTCACCATGATCCGATCAGCATATAACTGAAATATCACATGTGTCCCATAAGTGTGAATATTGTGGTTAGCAAAAAAAAAAATTTAAAGTAAGGTTAAGCAACATAATATATAGAATTGGGAATCTGTGGCAGTATCTAATTCCATCATTTGACCGAACAAAAAAAAAAAGCAGTTATTTTACCCACTCCCCCAAAAAGACAGAAAGAAAGGGAAAATGAAGAGAGTTGGGGGGAGAATGGGGCCGGGGGAGGGAAAGGATGACAGATGGAGGGAGATGAAAGGGAAGATCATTAATGGAACAGAATAACATTCAAATTGTATCTACAAATACATGGAATCTAAATAAACTCAAAAGAGAAAACATCAAAATGACTCTGGATTTATTGTATTATTGCGAACAAACAAGAAATGCTTTCCAGAGTACCGAGGACAAGGACAGGAACACAAAGTTTAATACATTCAGCATTAAAAACAGAAACATAAAATGGAAGTTATTTTTTTTCTCCATATCTTCAGCTTCCCTTGTGTTAATGGGGAAATCCCAGCATACACAAACACACACACAACGCTTTGTAAGCCCTTCTCTCTCTTTGGAAAGAGGCAATTCTCTACTAATACGTTCACAGAATTACAGAAAGATGAGACAATACAGAACTAATGATGCTAATGGTGTAAAATCAGCAGGTTGGGATTTTATTCTAGCTTCTATTGGTGTGATCTTTCAAACTTTCATTATTTAAATCAGAAATGCCATATCACAGGGCTCTCCCCTGGAAAGCAGCTACTGTCAAAGGCATTTTCTTTTCATCTAGTTGAACTTCCATGTAGGTGTACATATAATCTTTGTTCTTTTTTATTACATGCATTTATTATATTAACTAGAGAGCCCACTACTTTCTAAAATCATACACGAAGCCAAAAACCATCACTAAAATTTTTCTTCAATTTTTATTCAATGATATAAGTTTAGTTTTCCAACTGAAATATAATACAGATTAAAAAATAAATAAATTTAAGGACACAGCTTGATAAATTACTATTCATCATGAATCTATCTGCATAACCAGCACATGAGTGAAGATGTATAATATATGTGATACACCTGAAGTACTTTTCTTGCTCATTTCTAATTCGACTTTGAAGTTTAAATAAATGAAATCAAACAGTATGTATTTTGCCTGCCATCCTTTGCTCAGAGCTGTTGCATATAGCTGTGTGTTCATTTTCATTGCTGTATAATTAGTGCATAGTAATTCTATGGTCAAACTTTTTACGTATTAGTTCTGGACATATTCAGGCATGTGCCTCCTGCTTAGATTTCACCATTTTGCCCTGTGTTAGGCAGCAATTAAGCCAACGAATCCTACTTTTGCTGTCATAATGATTTAACACATGCTGCCCTTAGCATGTGAGTATGCTTTCCTGGATGTCAGTAGTATATCAGAGCCACTTTCACTCAAGCAAGACAAGATCCATTTTATTTTATTGGTGTATTAACACTACTGAATGTGGGCCTGGCGGCGTGGCCTAGTGGCTAAAGTCCTCACCTTGTACACGCCAGGGTCCCATATGGACGCCGGTTCTAATCCTGGCAGCTCCACTTCCCATCCAGATCCCTGCTTATGGCCTGGGAAAGCAGTCGAGGACGGTCCAAAGCCTTGGGACCCTGCATCCGCGTGGGAGACCTAGAAGAGGTTCCTGGTTCCTGGCTTCGGATCGGCACAGAACCGGCCGTTGTGGCTCACTTGGGGAGTGAATCATCGGATGGAAGATCTTCCTCTCTGTCTCTCCTCCTCTCTGTATACCTGACTTTGTAATAAAAATAAATAAACCTTAGAAAAAATTACTGAACGTCTGCTTTCTGACATGGTAGAAAATATGGTATGCATACTTAGGGAAAAAAACGAACAGGTATGAACACATACTTGTAGTTATTAACACAGAAAATGTCCAGAGTGATTGAAAATATTCACACCTACCAGTAACATGCAAAATTTCCAGTCATTCCAAATCAATATCTTTGTATCATTGAGAAAAACTCCAATGCAACCGTAATTCTCTGGTCCAATTGGATTGGAATTACAACTTTTATATAATAGTGCTTTAAGAAATTCATGGGCAATGAGTTTCATGAAATGATGAAGTTAAAGATGATTATTTTGTAGCAAATCTAATTTTAAATCCATGGGTAGGTTTTTCACAGTATGAACTTTCCATGAACATTTAGAAGATGCCTGGTATACAGATGTTTCAAATTTTTTCCAACAACAGAAATTCATCTTTTAGTTTTATTTTCCATGAAGCTTTTGAAGTACCCTCATATGTTGCTGCATTCAATTAGATAACATGTGGTAAAATATCTAGCAAAAAAGCTATTGGTCAGTAATTGCTTTTTTGTTTTGTTTTTGTGGATTTCGTTTCAGAATTATTTTGGCCATTTACAATCAGGTTTTTTTTTCACAACAATGAGTTTTCTAACTCTACTTATTTAAGTTTGATATTGTTTTTATTTAGATTACTGTGAAAATGTCATTAAGTTATTTGGACGTGGATTCTTATTTGTGGGAGGTTTGAATTACAAATTCAAATTCACTAATAAGACTATAGAGCTTTTTTTTCTTTCTTGCTCTCATATTGGTAATTTGTATTTTTCAAGAATTTATTTTATCATCTAATTCCTGGAATTTATTAGGTTAAAGTTGTTCATAGTATTTTCTCACTATTTGACATTTCTCTAATATTGCTGATACTAAGCTCATTTTTTACACTGTTTTCTTGATCAGTACAGTTAATTACAGAGAACCAAATGGTAGTCCTCCTTATGAGCTCATCTATTTTATAATTCGTTGATGCCTGTTCTTTTCGGCTTGTTTCTTCTGTATTCTTTGCTATTCACTTCTTAGGTCAATATGTAAACAAACTGGTGCTTTTAAAAATACTTCTTTCTAAAGTCAAGATGAAAAGTTACAGGCTTTTCTCTAACCGTTTTTAAATGGCATCTCCAAAAATTGAAATGACCTATTTTCATTGTTATCAAATTTGAAATATTTCTTCTCATTTTCTTCAAGACTTCTGTTTTGATCCATAAAGCATTTAAAAGAATGTTGCTTAATTTCCATATACATGTATTCTTTTCCTAATTCAATTTCTTGGTGGTCAGAGAAGATGTTTTTGTGATTTCCATCTTTTGCAATGAAGGCATGTTTCATGGTACAGGACATGGTCAATCCAAAGGTCGATAAGGTCATGTTGATGGATGGCGTTGCTTAAATTTTCCTGTATCCATACTGAGTATTATCTTGACTTGTTCTAGTCTTTATTGAGAGATGGGTGACGAAATTTCCAGCCATAAGCATGAATTCATATCTCTCTTTAACAGTTTTTGCTTCATCTGTTGTAAAGCTGTTATTTTGTACCTACTGTTGCAGTGTTCTCAACATCTTTCAGCAGAATTCAGCCTCTGTTGCACTGTGAAGTTGCCCATGATTGTCTTCAAATCTATGCTATCTGTACGGATCCCTAGTGTCATATCAATATTGTTGTAATATTTTCTTTTTTACTTTGAATTTATTTCTGCTTATCTATCTTAGTGACATATACAGTATAAGGTTGGCTCTTGTGCTTTTATCTAACCTAATAATTTCCCTTTTTAAAATACAGCGTCAGGGCCAGGCTGTGGAGCAGCATACTCATCCTCTGCCCTGCACATTGGTATGGTATCCCAGAAACTCCACTTCCTGAAACAACACCCTGCTTATTGCCTAGGAAAGCAGCAGAAGACTGCCAAAGACCCTGGGCCCTGCATCAAGACACTCCTGGCTCGCAGCTTTGGGCTGGCTCAACTCTGACAATTGTAGCCATTTGGGGAGTAAACAAGTAGATGGTTTGTTTGTTTGTTTGTTTGTTTGTTTTTGGTGGCTGTAGCTATTACTCTCAGTTCTTCCTTAGGTATATCCTATGGCTAATCAGCTGCATCCTTAGTTCATCACATCTGTCTTGAGGAAGGCTTACGTAGCTTCAGGTTTAAGGTAAGAAACGTGCAGCAGTGTATCTCTAGTTACCGTGTTCCCACACATTATGTTACTATGATATATTTGACTGCTATATATGCATATGTGATGCCATTTTAAACTGTTTCCCCCTCCAAACTGAACAATATTCTTTTAACAGTTTTTGTAGTATGGTTCCACTGCAGATAAGCTCTCTGCATTTTTATTTGTCTCTGATATTTTTATTTAACCTTTATTTTAAAGGCTTTTTTTTTTGACAGACATAAAATTGCAGGTTGACAGTTTTGTTTTGTCTTTAGCACTTTACGGATGCCATTCCATCGTCTCGTGAGTTGCAGGATTTTTCTTGTGGTTGTTGTTGAGAAGTTCATTCATATCCTTACTGTTGTGCCCCCGCATACGTCTTGTACCCACTGACTACTTTTAAGATTCTTACTCTATCTTTGCTTAGAGTTTGAAAGTGAGGTGTTAGCTAGGATTTTTCTTTATGTTTATGCTACTTCAGTTATGTTGA
This sequence comes from Ochotona princeps, assembly GCF_030435755.1. Lineage (NCBI taxonomy): Eukaryota > Metazoa > Chordata > Mammalia > Lagomorpha > Ochotonidae > Ochotona > Ochotona princeps. The sequence goes on along the minus strand of NC_080839.1, from coordinate 17,904,070 downwards.
GTTTCTTTGATCTGTACACTGATCATTTTCACTGGATTTGGGAAGAAATGTTGTGTTCTGAAAGTGCTGTTCTGTTTCAATCTCTGTCTTTTGTACATATGTTACAAAAGTTATGTTTTCCTTCAAACAACTGAGCTATTCATTTTTTCAATCTGGCATTTTTTTCTGCACTTCAGCTTGGGTAAAATCTAAAGCCATATTTTTTAATGGACTGAGTTTAATTTTGTAGTAGTCATTTTCCAATAAAGCCACTATGTTATTTTTTTCCTGTAATACAATGCCCTTTTTATTTAGGTCAAGAATTTCCACATAGAAATATATTAGCTAATATTTTTGGTCCAAGAATTCATCATATCTTTAGTTGATACATTTGCATTTTACTTTAAATTCGGAAACTTAGCTATAAAAAAAGGATGAGATCCTATTATTTGTATCAAAATGGTTGTAGCTGGAGGACATCATGTTGCATGAGATAAACCAAACCCATAAAGATACATGCCACATGTTCTCCCTCATATATCGGAGCTAAAATTCTCTTTAAAATTAAAAGCCAAAAAGAAAATATGCAAAAGTACCAGTATGTATCAGTTTTGCTGACAGTTTTTTTTTTTTTAAATCAAATTGTGTTTTAAATCTTTGTCAAATTGTCAAGAATTCAAAGTCAGCATGTGTTGCAGAGCAGGTTAATAAGCTTAATGCCTTCGGATGTTCCCCAGTTGGTACATGCGCAGGAATCAAAATTTGGAGCTGGAACTCACAATGCACTGCACACTCATAACACACTCATAATGCACTGTGATATGGGACAGTATCTCAGACCACAGCTTATCTACTTCACTGTATGCCTGCCCCTGATTTTTAAGTATTGTATGGGATAAGATCCCAAATTTATGCTTTTGTATCTGGATATTCTATTATTTTATCATAATTTGTATAATAGATTATTCATTCTCTTTTGAAAGGCTTTGGCACCTTTATTGAAAACCAGTTGAATAAGGCTAGCATTGTGATACAGCTGGTGAGGCTGCTGCTTCTCACTGCAGCATCCTATGTAGGAATATCAATTGGAATCCAGGCTGTTATGCTTGCATTCCAGCTTCCTGATTATAGATTTGGGAAAGGAGAGTATCCCGGGCCCCTGCCACCTACATGGGAGACTTGTACAGACTCTACTGGCTCTTGGCTTCATGCTGGCCACACAGGGCTATTGTGGCCACTTGGGTAGTGAAGCAGGAGATGTTAGATTCATTCTCTCTCTCACTCCTCTCTACCACTTAGCCATTTAAATAAATAAATAAATATTTTTGATAAGAAAATAAATCAATTATAAATGTTGCCATTTACTTCTGGATTAACAATTTCATTTCACTAACCTTATGCCCTGCTAGGTTGGTAGTAATTTTTGAAATTAGGAAGAGTAAATACTCCAAACTTATATAATTCAACATTATTTTGGCTATTCAAGGCTTATGATAATTCCATAATAATTTGAGGATTCACCTTTTCTCCTTTGCAGAAAAAGCTCTTAGAATTTTTACAGGGATTACATTGAATCTGCTGTTTATTTTGGAGAATATTGGCATCTTAAACATATTATGTTTTCTAATTTATAAACACAAAATATTTCCAATTGTTTGTGATTAATTTCTTTCATTGAGACTTCATAATTTTTATTCTATGACCTTCTCACTTCAATTTATTCCTAGAAATTTAACTCTATTAATTGTAGCTATACATTAAGTGATTCCCTAATTTCTCTTTCGGCATTTTTGTTGTTAGCGATAGAACAACCGACTGCCACATGTTGGACCTGTAAAATATATATATAAGCAAATGCCTATATATCTATATATATCTATATATATCTATATATCTATATATATCTATATAGATATATAGATATATATACAGATTTCATTGTGGAAAAGCTGAATTTTTCTACACAGAGTTATGTCATTTGTAAATATAACTTTATTTGCTTTCAGACTGGATACATTTTATTTTTCCTGACTAATTACTCTGGCTATATTTTTTTCAGTACAAGGTTGAATAACAATGATTAAACTGGGTATGTTTATCAAGTTACTAATTATGGCTGGAATGCTTTCAGTCTCTCTTCATTGAGTATGATTTTAACTATTTTTCACAGCTACCTTAATGTGCATCTGATCAGTGACTTTAAAGTCACTGGACATTGGCAACTCCGCACTAGCCTTAACTTCGTGATTACAGAGTGTGGAAATTAATCAAAGATTGCAGCTTACATTTTTCTCTGGTCTCTTGTGAGCATGCATGCAATCCTAGGTATTTGCATAATCTTATAGATTCTCCAGTAGGATGAGTTCCTCCTTTTGCCAGAGAAACTCTCACCCCAGATTAATGTCAGACTTCAGGTTTTATAGTATATATCCCACCAATAATATCTTTCCCCTGACAGTCACAGAGTTTTCATTGGATTTAATAATATTTTGGGTAAATGGATTTGGCTTTTCTTTGCTGAAAGAATTTCAAGTTAAGAAAACAAAAACAAGTCTTTTATGTTTATTTTTCAGGTAATCCCCAAACAACTTAGACCAAATAAGCACAATAATTTATATACTTGTCTTCCTTTTAAGAAGAAACAGAAAAAGTAGCATTCAGAAATTTTCAAATAGTTAACACTAATATCTGATCCCCATTCTCTAATATGATGGCTGAAGCCACTCATCACACAGCTATAATATTATTTGTTTGGTTTTAATGATTTTATATTCAGAATGCCCACACAGCTTCAATATCCATGTGACTCCAAGGATGCTATCTTGACAATATTCTCTATTTGTACTCATTTTATGCTCATTACTTGTTCCTTTCCTCACCACTTAAGAATTCAATGTACATCATTTAATAAAACACATTCATTATTTTGTCTTCAGTTTGTCACCCCACCATGTTTCTACTGACATTTACAGATAAGGGCATTCTTATTTTCAGAAATAGTGGAAAGGAGTGTTTTCTAAAATTAAACAAAAAATATTTGCATCTACATAGTCCTTCTTGCAACCATTTTTATTGTTGTTGTTGCAATTTAGACAAATATATCCAAAAACAAGGTAGATCTTGATTCCTCATATTGATCCCCAAGTTCTCGTTATTATTCTCTACATTGGCACCTTTCCAAAGCACACACTGAGACATTTTACCTGGTTTATGATGTACTTATGGTTTTATTTCTTAATGAGCTTTAGCCATAAGGGCCTCCTGGGGAATGAAGATTTCATTTAAGGGATAAATTGCTCCCTGTTTAAGGACTCAAGAAAAACTTCCCTTCTGCCAGTTTTCTCCTCACTTCACTTCACATAATTTGTTCAGCAAAGGTTTATGTGCAAATATTATGGCCAAATCACCAGAGGGGAGGGGCAGTATACAGTCTTGGAATAACAGTCTGAGAATTAACCTAATTGACGAAATATTAAAGTGGTTCTAACTAACTAATATTAGAGAATCAACTTTAGTTACTCATGTGACTCGAGATCAAGTGGCTCATGAAAAAGTCGTGTTGATGTAATTCTGCTGAATCAGTTTAGCATGGTGGGATACTCCTTAATGATGTGGTTTGGTTCACCAAAGATGACAGTAAATGCTAGTCCAGGGACTCTCAGAGGAAGCTGGAAAGCTCATGGTGCTAGTAAACTCTGCACTCAAAGTCTACAGTTTTTAATGTTTTATTTGCCATTCATCTTCCTTTTGTATCTGTCCATACAGACATGACCTAGGAGAAACTTTTTTTTAATACACTTTCCCACTCACTGGTTTCACTTCTACTTTTGGAGCATCACACAAAATAATAATATCATCCCTAGATAAAAATGTGAGCCTCTGAAACGTTTGAAGTCAGTTAGCTTGGCCTGCCAGTATTGCACAAGAACAGAGCTGGAGGTATAGAGGACAAAAGCCTTCTCAATTCCCAGTTGTTGGGCACATCAAACACAATACAAAGAAGTGAAACACTGGCATGCTTGATATAGACCCTACGTGAAAATGGGCATCATTCAGCGTGAGCCACTGCAGAAGGGTAGCTGCTTTCCGGTTAACACCAGCAGACTAAATTTCTTCCTCAAGCCTTCCATCTTCCTTGCCTTGATGACCTTGTAATGAATGTAGTTTATAATAAGCATCATGCCTTAGGTAACAGTCAATTTGATTAAGCTATAAAGCTACCCACTTGTGAGAAGGAAACAGTCAGGCTTTCAAATCCTGTGGATAGAGAAGACCAGAGGGCAGGCCAATTTAGTTTAAATAATTTAGAGATACCCAGTGAGAAGATTACCCCCTAAGTATTTAAGACCTTGAAGGAACAAGTCATTCCCAGTTGTTCAACATTTCTTTTTTTCCTATGGGAGATCTGCCATCAGGGCCACTGCTGACTCATCTGTGGTTCCTTTTAAGTCTTTGATATTCAGAATTTAGACTCTGGATAGGATCATGGAATAGTAAAATAAAACAGTCAAGACTCTGTTTGTTTCTTGTTTCTTTAGAAATAAATCTCTTGTCTAGAAACATCTCTGTATACCGTGGACACATTATTTTACTATGTAATGTGGACAGGTATCTAGGAGACCCTTTGCATGAGAACTTGAAAATTATCATGTGCAACATAGTTGACTAATTAAGACACACTCCAGGCTGATACATAATAAAAGTCAAGGAATTGCAGGATTCTGTACTACATGTAAAAGCAGGGAATTGGATCAGTTAATAAGACTGACAGACAAATTGACCACTGAACTCTTTAACAGAATCTCCAGAAAATTCTGTTAAAGTCGTCGAGGTTGGTATTTTCATCTACAGAGTGCTGGATTATATGAAATACAAACTGAAAAAGATGACATATGATTGGGACAGCTGGCCTGGTTTAGCTGATAAAATGCCTAAATGCCCAATGTCAGAGTGATGGCCTTTATTTCTCAGGCCTTTAATTCCAGTTCCCTGCCAATATGGACTCTGGAAGGACGTAGTAGTAGCTCAATAAATTGATCCCTGCCACTCTGACTGGAGACCTGGCGTAAGTTCCCAGCTTTGGGCCCTGTCCTAGACCTAACTGTGGCTCTTAGGTATACTCCTGAGTCAATCAGTTGGTAGAGGTGTCCTCTATATCTATCTATCTATCTATCTATCTATCTATCTATCTATCTATCTATCTATCTCCTCTTTCTCTCCAATTCTGCCTATCTGATCAAAGTAAATACTTTTAAAAATCAAAAGGCTGTCTCTTGAGAAGCCCACATCTCATGTGAGAGTGCCTGATTCATGTCCTGGTTACTCCATAATCTCAATCCAGCTTCCTGTTAATATGCTTGGGAAGCAGCAGCTGCTGATGGCTCAAGTGCCTGGGTTCCTGCCACTCCATGTGGGTGACACTGAGGGAGTACATGGCTTTGGCCTGAGTCATCACTGACTGCTGAAGTTGCTTGGGGAGTGAACCAGTAAATGAAAAATAGCTCTGTCTCTGTCTCTTCCTTGCTCTCTGTGACTGCCTTTCAGATAAATAAATATTTTTCAAATAAATAAACAAAACAGCACAAATATGATCTCCTAACCTCTCATTCCTTCTCTAACTCTCAGAACAAATGAATCTTTAAAAAAAATCAACAAATAGTATAAATTGAACTCAACAATAGCAAAGTATGACGACTTTCATTTTCCCTGTTTTCCTAACTACTTTCTCCACTGTGAAGGCTAAGCTGTGAGCCTCTTTACATCAGAGAAGGAAAAGGCACTTTAAGAGGTCCATGGAAGGATTCGAAATTCAAAATGTACATCCTTCAAACTATAATCTTAAAAATCTAAAATCCTGGGGCTAGCATTGTGGCGTATCAGATAAAGCGTCCACCTATTTCATCATTATACCATATAGGCATTGACTCATGTCCAGGCTAGTTCTCTTCTGATTTAGACCCATGCTAATGGCCTGGTACAAGGAGAAGATGAGTCCAAGTGTTTGGGCCCCTGTCAGCTATGTGGAAGATCAGAAAGAAACCCCCGCTCCTGGTTTCATCCTGGTTCAGCCCTGGCCATTGTGCCTCTCTGAGGAATGAACAAGCAGATGTAATATTCTTACTTGCTCTCTCTCAAATTCAGACTTTCAAATAAATAATCTTTCTAGTCTGAAGCCTTAACAATACGGGTCTTATGAAACTGATATCTAGAACTCTCAAACTGTAAAAGAGTAGCATCGGTGCATTAGAAACACTGGAATGGAACAGGCATCCTTAAACAGGGCAAACTAGTCCCCCTGAGATGTGAGCACACATGAGACTGAGAACCACAATAGAAGACATATCAGAAAACTGAAAGCTCCATTACATTTTTCATGAGTCCTGCTTATAATGCTAGACAGACAGAAGGTCATGCTTACTTTACTTTGAGTTTCCTGTCAGCTCTCTGGATTTGGGGTTAAAATCCCTTGCTTACATCCAGCAGGTTCATGGAAGATGGCTGAGGTGGAAGCTATTGGCCTCCCAGGAGGTAGCAAAGGTAGAGGTTCACCAAGAGCCATCAGCCAAGTGGACCACGTGAGGAACACAGAGAAAGAAACAAAGAAAACAGCTGAGGTGGACCATGTCACCCGAGAGCAGTGGCTCAGGGTCCTGAAGCGCCAAGAGTACAACCCACTGGATCCCAACAGCTGCTAACAGAACACCTAATACTACACAGCACAAAATCCATTTGGTCAGAAACCACCTAGGCTCTGGGGCAGACCAGGTACCCTTCTACTCCCTGCAAAACACAAGGCAGAGTTGTGGTGTATGAGAAAACAAAGAGTAACCCCTAGTCCCAGTCATATGTCTAAACTGGCTTATATACTCTTGCAAGCTCCAACTAACATACTCTTGCAAACTCTACTGCAGTGTCTTAACGGTAGCGTGCTGGAAAAGTTTTAACAACTGCACCTCTTCAGGGAAAATGGGTTCTCATTTTTGCTAATTTCCATGGTGTAAATAAACTCATTGTGACAGGTTTTTAAGCTAAAACTAAGCAATCACTGTTCTCGGGTCAGAGCTGAGGCAGGGACTGCTTCAAAGAAAATGCATCAAATTTTCATCAGAATCACTTGGGGGGGCTGTAATGCAGATTATGGGTTTTCACTCCACAGCTACTGAATCAGAATCTCTAGAGATAGACTAAAAATCTTTTAATTATCACTCCTGGGTGATTGTAATGCATGGTAAATTTGAGATTAGCTTTCCCAATTTGGTCATAGTAGGGTCAAAATATAGTCATTAAATGTATTTTGATGCCAATTGAGCTTTGCTGAAGTAGCGATGATCTGTGGGGTATAATCACACGATACATATGGTTCATGCATGTTTAAAATATGGGGTTTCTCTTTATTAACTTTACAGGCCACAAATTGCAAACTGAAAACTGTCTCTCATGGAATTCCTCCATTTTTACTCTTTCCAGTCCATAGGCCGGTTCCTTCTGGTCTCAAGCGCATGGATCATTGTTTTTCTTAATTCTCTGAATTATGGCTGTTCTGTGGCCATGCCAACTGCTTTCATTTCATCCCTGCACTCATGATGTAAGGAGGATGCCTGAAGAAGAAGATGCTTTGTATAGCTTGACTTGGACTCAGGTTCAGAGCACACGAAGACACTAAGATTTCAAAACTTTGCAGTTTTATAACCCTATGCTAGTAAATACTGAACTTCAGTTTCATTGTATATGACATTGGCAGCAGGGACTTCCTTAAGATAAAAAGAGAGAAGGGGGGAGAGAGAGAGAATCTGCAGTGGTGAAAGTAACTAACACAGTATCTGCTTGAGAAATTCTAGCTCCCATCTTTCTCACTTGCTCTGTATTCAGATCAAACCTACCAACCTGGAAGTCTTCCTTAGTAGCAAGACAGATCCTGCTCATCATTTCTCAGTGGACATAAGAGAGAACTTCAACAGGTTTGTGCAAAATAGAGTCTATTTTGGTGCTAAATCTTGAAAGCCATGCATGATAGTCTTAAAATGCATGTTTTCCATGAACCTTTTGAAGATCCCTCATAAAAGGGCAGCTGTTCCAAACGCATGTCCTCACTTCCCTCTTTCTATGCTTGCGACATTGGAAGAAGGCCATCCCCAGAGTGCTTTTCCAAGAGCTCACCCTCCCGTCTTCACAGTGCTTTATAATGTTCCATCAGATCCTGCAGTTGTCTGAATATGGCTGGATTGCCCCATCCAAGAGGTCATGTGCTAAAATTCTATCTCCATTCTACGCTATTAAGAGGATAGAATGGCAAACCAACCATGGTCTTTAGAGGTAGTTAAGGTTACATGAAGTCATCAAAGTAAAACCTCCATGATTGCATTTTGGTGGCTTTCTAAAAGAAAGCGACCAAAAGCAACACACAGATATGCACTCCTTGTCTTTCACCACACGATAACCCGTGTCTGCCCAGGGCTCTGTTGTCCTGAGGTTCTCGGCAGACACAGCCACGGAGCTGTGACCTAAAGATATCTCATTCCTTAATGATCTAGCCTCTAGTATTCAGTTAAAGTAATTTTTAAAATAGACTGCATGATTCTCCTTATTCTTCATATCTGAGCACATCAGCACGTCTGATCTGGTCCAAATATCTCTTGTTTCTGCTTTTCTTATGCTGATGGCTGCCATCAGAGATGCTTTCATGCTGATACCCGTCCTAGAAATATTCTAGATCTTAAATTTCTATCTTTTTTACTCCTGCATAAAGTTATAGGTACTTTGCAGTGAAGGGATGTTTGCTGTTGTTGTTTGTTCCTCCCTAGCATTCTTCTCCCTTTCCTCAAGACTCTTTGTCTCTTCCTGTCACTCCCCCATGACTTCTAACTGCTGTGATTCATAAGGGTTTTCCTCTGAGGAGTACAAATTAAAAAGCCTCAGGAATTTTCTCTCTGGCATTTCTCTCAGGTGTGAATATTCATAATAGTTTCACAGCATCCTCCTCCATCTGGAGTATCCACAACACCCTTGGGGGTCCCTGAAAGAAAACTGTGGAGAAATATGGCACATTTTCTGAAACACTGATTTTATTTGATAGTCTGGGAAATGTGGAAGGGGATGATACAGTGAGGAGGTTGAGCAATATAGCACGCAAATAACTTAAATAGCACAGCAGTGTACATTCACTTGCTTCATATAGACAATAATCCCAAGAACATGTGCCACTTTGAACTGCTGCAAGAAGTCATGGAATTCCAGGTGAGAGAGGGATGCAGGAAAAACTGAAAGAGGGGATGCAAAGTCAGACTTCACCCAGTGTATCCCATTTCCCAGGCCAGCCAACAGGTAAGGAAAGGACCAGATACGCACATGCCTCCCAACCCTCGCCACATGATCCTCACATACCATTCTTCATTATGTGCAGCTTTGTCATAATATTTTACAATAGTTTCCGCCTCTCAACTATTCTCAAAGCAGAAGTCATGTATTCTCTGCCTTATCCTACTATTAATATGTAATAGATAACTTCACAGAAATAGAAGTCCCCTTCAACATTCAGAAGATAAAAGCTCCTAGCATTTTTTTTTTTTACCTCCCAGCAAGATGGCTTTTCTCACAAACAGATAGATCTGCTCTGACACATATGACTACAATTTTGGAGCTTCTGATAGCAACAAGATAAAGGACACTAAGAAGCAAAACAGGGGTAGATGTGCAGCTTAGTGAGTTAAACTGTTACTGGGGATACCCACATTCCATATCAGACCAAATCCCAAGTTTGAGCTCCGGATGCTGCATTTTTTTTAGATTTTTTTTTAAATTGGAAAGTCAGATATACAGAGAGGAGAAGAGACATAGAGAAAGATATTCCATCCACTGGTTCACTCTCCAAGCGGCCACATGGCCAGAGCCGAGTTGATCCATAGCCAGGAGCCTAGAGCTTCTACCAGGTCTCCCACCTGAATGCAGGATCCCAAGGCTTTGTGGCTATCCTCTGCTGTTTCCCAGGCCACATGCATGGAGCTGGATGGGAATCTGAGTGCCTATATGGGATCGTGGCATGAGCAAGGTGAGGACATTAGCCACTAGGCTATCACACTGGGCCCTGGATGCTGCACTTCTGATTCAGCTGCACACTAATGCATCAGGGAATCAGGTAAAGATGATTCAAGTTCTTGAGCCCCTGCCACCAACAGAGGAAACCTGGATGGTGCTCCTGGCTCCAGCATTAAATTGTCCAGTCTTGGGATATTGGAGCCATTTGGGGAGTGCACAGAGGATAGATCTTTCTTTCCCCTCTTTTCCCTCCTAAATATATATATATGCATATGCATAACACATAAGTCTTTTGCAAAATAAAAGACATTTCAGACTCAGGTATCCAGTCTGAACTTCTTTGAACCTAAAGTCAGTAACATTCCATAGTGCTCTCATAGCTCCCTCTGCTCAAAATGTGCAAATTTTTGGTTGTCCATTCTGAACACGCTAAGCTATTTTCCTTGTAAGTTTTGGAAGCCATAGCAATGGCACTCACACAGGCTCCCTGCCAAACCACATGCTGTCTTCACTTTCTTCTTCAAGATTGGCAGGGACTGTCACACATGGTAACAAGGAATAAAATCCTCAGGGTTGGATAGAACAGAATCTGAATTTCCTCCCCATTTAAATGACTTCAGATGTGTTACTTCTTAGTGAGGCTCATTACCTCGTCTTCAAAATGTTGACAATGAAACCATGATCTGTGTAATTATCCCAGTATGACAATTTTGCTAGTGAGGGATAAAATCAGTCATTCATCAAGTCACAAGCACATTAAGTGGAATGTCCCTATGTTTTCAGTTGAGATTTTCTAATGTTATTTTATCAGGATTCTTATTACTTTGCATGCACAGTTCCTGACCAGTGATACATAACCCAGTTTATACAGAACATGTTTTGATGTTATCTGAATTGCAGCTATCCCTAAGGACAGGAAATACTTCCTTATGACAATTGCAATCCACACTTACCATACTCATCCTTATCATTAAAACAAAATTCTTGCCAACTCCAAGGAGAGGAAGAAAGAAGAGTTGGAGCAAAATATTTGCTTTGCCTAATCTAATTATCTCCAAATTATTTTATAGCCATTTATTTTCACATTTACTGAAATAGAAATTAATGTTCCTTCTTTTCTTCCTTCCATTCCTCCTTCCTCTTGTTTTCTTTACTTCCTCCATCTCTTATCTAATTACTCAACCATTTTTTATCAAAGATAACTCTTAACCAAGACAAATGAATACAGAAATCATAAACCTAATGTAACAGAAGAGTTTGTCAAAAATCCAAAATTCGTGCTCTATCAAACACTTCACCTTGCATCCCGAGCAAAGACTCAATTATGCATCTGATTTGAATCAGCCAAAGGGACTTTAGGAGTGGACATTGTCATTCCATCCACAATTGCATTTAATTGGCAGATTATTGAGGGTCAGTTTGCTCTAACAGGAAGTACTAAATGCAAAAAAAAAAATTCCCCTAATGATCTTTCAGTTGTTAAAGAGACATGATGCAGTCATCAAAAATGTACACACACACACACACACACACACACACACACACACTAATCCAAATAGTAGAGTTAGGCATGTCTCTTAAAATGAGATGGATTTTGTCCACGGATTATCGTAATTGGCTCAAGAGTGTGACTAACCAACAGCTGAAGCTGACTTGGAAAAATCTAAAGGTCTCATTATTTGATATCACAAGAGCTTTAACACACATCTGCCTAACCAAATGACACAGTCAACTAACTGCCCACTAGGCTTCATGGAGATGTGACTATATAAACTACCATAGGAAGCAGAAAGCTAGGTTTGAAAAAAAAAAGATTTATTTATTCTTATTGCAAAGTCAGATATACAGAGAGGAGAAGAGACAGAGAGGAAGATCTTCCTATGGTTCACTCCCCAGGTGACTGCAACGGTAGTCGCCAGTGCTGAGCCAACCCAAAGCCAGAAGTCAGGAACTTCCTGCAGGTCTCCCATGTGGGTGCAGGGTCCGAAGGCTTTGGGCCATCCTTGACTGCATTTCCAAGCCACAAGCAGGGATCTGGATGGGAAGTGGAGTCTGCCGGGATTAGAACCGGCAACCATATGGGATCCTGGTGCGTTCAAGGTGAGGACTTTGGCTGCTAGGCCACTGTGCCGGGCCTGAAAGCTAGTCTTTATCATCTACTCTACAGCATTTGTGAATTTCACCTGCTAGTCTCTAATACAATGCAGTTATTTAGGAAACGAAGGAATAAGAATTGTCATTTTCTAACATCATTTCTCATTTTAACACTCTATAATTTCAAAAACATATGTGAAAGAACTTTGACAAGTTAAAGGCAGTTTAAAATACATATCATCATTGCCACATATTGCCTGCTTGCTGAGAAATGGTTGTGATCCTATGGTGAAACATCATTAGCATTCAGTCTTCGAGAAAAGCCTGCCCAAAATAGACCATTTCATCAAAAGCAAGACCATAATTTTATGCCATTCTCAGCTGTTTATGGAACCTCTCAAAGGATGGCATGATGTACATGTTTCTTTTTATGTAATTTAATTTTCTTGAACAAAGGAAAGATAATAAGGTGAATCTGTGTGTTTTCACTGTGCAACCTTTCCTTAGCAATATAAATGGCTTTGGAAAGAAACACTGAGCTATGTGTTTTGATGTAGCCACAGTCATAGTGAAACTTTCCTATAGAAAATTGAATCAAAGGTTTGGAAAATGTGAGCACTCTAGCATAGAGAACTTTAAAAGTTGAAGTTCATTATATAAGAAACACAATGAATACACTTTCAGCAAAACATATTGGGATGATTAGGTTTGGGAATCTCAAGCAGCTCAATGTCTTCAGTATTACCAGTGCAAAGAAAATGCACTGAGGTTCACTATCTATTGCTAAATAGAATCACCCCAAAGTTGAAACATTATTATCCCTCATGCTTCTGTGCATTGATTATACTCATTTGGGTAATTCCACTGTTAAGGTCTCCTCACGTGGTTGTACTCTGATAGTTGACACTGGAGATATTCAGAATGTTACATATTCGAGAAAACTTGAAAAAGGGACATCTAGTCTCTGTTTTAATACTTTCTTTCAGAAAAATTTAAAAATGCCATCATCATTTGAACATTTATAAACTGATGTATATCAGTGTGTTCATATTACGGATATTCAAGATAGTTCCTTTACGTAGGCAAGTCCAGAATGAGAACTGATTAAACAATGCTAACGACTGCCTAGAATAAAATGGTTATGAGTAACAGAAAAAGTTGCAGAAATTGTACAATTGATGCTCCTGGGTCTTTTTTATTATGTCACAGTGTTTTGCTGATTCTAAGATACTAGGATCTATTGCTGAATTTTTTTAATAAAATGCTTTCTGGTTTGTACCAAAGTAAGTCTCCCTGTGATGTATAACAATTAAATTCTATATAGTCAGGCCCAGATTGACGGCCCAGTAGCTAAAATCCTCACCTTGCATGCACCAGGATCCCACATAGGTGCTGGTTCATGTCCCAGCTGCTCCACTTCCCTTCTAGCTCCATGTTTGTAACCTGCGAAAGCAGTAGAGGATGGCCCAAAGCCTTGGGACCCTGCACTCCCTTGAGAGACCAGGATCAGCTCAGCTCTGGCCATTGCAGTCACTTGGGGAGTGAACTAAAGGATGAAGGTCTTTGTCTCTCCTTCACTCTGTAAACCTGCCCATCCAAAAAAAAAAAATAGATAAAATAAAACATATCTTTAAAAATAATTTTACATTGTCATCTACAATCTAGAGTAAGTCAAATGTATGTTCCATCTAGGAGTGCCTCAAATGTTTAAGCACACATATCTTGTAAGACATCATGCTCTCAGAGTTCTCAAACACGTTTGTGGATCCATTTTTCTCCCCTTGGCCCATACATCATGCTAAACATGTTGTAATATCTACACTGATGTCGGCATATTTGGGAGATGAACCAGTGGATTAAAGATCTCTCTCACTCGCTCCCTCGCTGTCTCCCTTCCTGCCTCCAGCTTCCTCTCTTGTCATATTTTCTCTGGCACTCTGACTTTCAAATAAATAAAGGTAATTTTTTAAATGAGGGCTTCTAAATCAGAAGCACAATATTCTTGCCTTACAGCAACCTTCACAGTGGTATGATGGAGCCAGATATCACCCAGCATGTACGACTTTTTTCCCACTATAGGAGGAGAATTCTAAAATTACAAATCTGGGAAATGATACAGAAACTTCTTTATGGGTTCTACTCCCCCATTCAGAGGAATTCGAAACAGGGCAGGAACCAAAGGAGGTGGGAAAGTTGAGGAATCCTTAGCAATGATGTTTTAACTCCTACTTTCTACAAAATTCAACAATCTATCTGAAATAGAATAAAATCTTAAAATTCTGTTGAATTTTAACAGAACAGTTTCATGCTATTTTTTTAGTTCTTCTTTTCATATCTATTTTTTTAATTCATTAGTTACATTGTATTATGTGACACAGTTTCATAGGTACTTGGGTTCTCCCCACCCCTCCCACCATGGTGGATTCCTCCACCTTGTTGCATAACCACAGTTCAAGTTCAGTTGAGATTCCCCCATATCAAGCATATACCAAACATAGAGTCCAGCATCTTATTGTCCAGTCAAGTTCAACGGCTTCTTAGATATACCCTCTCTGGTCTGAAGACAGAGCCAGCAGAGTATCATCCCGATCAATTAAAAGCTCCAACATACCATCAGCAAAAATTTACATCATTATGGAATTAATTGACATAGTAATGAGTAACCAATATGTTAAAAGTAAATGCGAGTTCTTCACCACCTTCTGTGACCACCTCATTGACATTTCAATTTTAGTTTATACACAACATATAACATACATAACATAACATGTGATACATAACATCATATCATCTTAAATTAAGGCAAACATGTATTTAACCTTTTGGGATTGGCTCATTTTCTTCACTGTCAAGGACAAGTGTTACATCTTATAAAGAACACTGGAACCGTCTTTAATTTCTCTACCTCCACTGTTTGTAAGCTAAATCCTAGATAAATATCTCTGGCTGAGATGACAGAACTGACTAATATGTGTAATATTCAGGGAGACACTATTTCTAATGGCATTAAATGTATTAATGGCCACAATTAAGTCTCATCATGAAAAATCACAATCTCTGGAGGACAGTTTCATATCCCCCCATCAAAATAAGCTATTTTTAAAAATGAACCTGCTCCTAGTGAAACAGTTAAATGTATCTTCAAAGACAGGTTTTCCACCTTTGACTATACCTATAATGCCATTATGCACTTGAATAGCAGAATGCTAAACTCACAACTGTTACTAAAGGACTTATACTACTGTAACATGGGGCAAAAGAGTTGGAAGGGAAAATGCTGAGGAACAAAAAGAAGGAAAAAGAGGGAATCCTTATACCTACAAAACTGCATCATGGAAAATAATTTTTAAAAAGGAAAAACAGATACACAAGCTTCATATCTATTTTAAGTCGTTCATGTTTGGGACAGATTTCTGGATTGAGATCTATTTGTTCTAATCTAATCTGAGCACTGATAGTTTCTGACTTCCTCTTAAAACACTGATGCACATTAGAGTCTGATCTCCTTTGAGCACTCCTGAATTTAATTCTCACACTCTAAGAACCATATATGAAATGAGGAGAAACTTTGGTTGGAATCTCTCTCCATTTGTGATCCAAACAAGTAACTTCCATTAACAATATCAACCAGACACATAAATGACAATGGAATAGTTTGATAATTTACAATAAATACTTAGCTGGCTGTGTTGATAACACACAGTCAAGACTTGAACCTTCATACAAAAATTTTTCCATTTCACAAAAAAAAAACATACTATGAGAGTTCTGCAATAGGGATTTCTCGCCTAGAAAAACTGGTACAAGAGTATTCTGACAGATATACTAACCTACATAAAGTTGTCTCCTAAAGAATAGGCATACAGAGAGAGCGCAATGTGCAGTCCAAGTGCTGTAAAAATTCTTTATTTTTATTTCAGAAAGACAAAAATATTTCTGTGATGCTGCTATATCTTTCCCTCTAAGAATGTAATTCTTCAGTCTTAAATTCAGTACTACCAAGAAATGCAAAACCACATGGTAGAAGAAACAAGAAAATTAAAAGTAAACAAATATGTTTAAAAGATTGACAGGAAATGCATGTTTTTCAGGAAAAAAAATCATCATAAGACAGTGAGTATATCCCTTTATTTTTCCACTAGATTTGATTTCTCAGAGTTTAGCTATCTCTTCACCAGTGCACAATCCAAATTTCTCATCTCAGGTCACTTTTACTTTAGTGAGTCTTTTCGAGAATCAAATGATCTCTGATGTTTCCCCACAGTGGAGATCAAATGGGAAATCTAGACTTTCATCCACCTGGGAACAATAACGGGTTACATACTCCCATTCTGTGCTAGAGTAACAGCAAGCTTAGAAGAGAGATCACATTATCAATGGTGACAAGATCACATCCATCGCATTGTCAGAAGAGACACTATAGGATGTTAGAATTCTTATCACTGTCCAGTGCACTAAGAACAGTATTTAAATGTTCTTCCGATAATTTTTTGATGGAATGTTTAGGTTATTCCATGTACAACATCATGTTATCTGCAAAAATGAATATTCAGACTTCCTCCTTTTCAATTCCAATACCATGTATTTCTTTCTCCTACCTAGCTGCTTTTTCTAATACTTCCAATACTATATTGAATAAGAGTGATGAGACAGAACATTATTCACCACACCTATTTAGATAATTTTTTGTTCTTCATTCCATTGACTCACTGAGTCATTTAGCAAAGTAAACCCACATTGAGGTTGAGGAATAGACTCAAAGACTGTGGAAAGGCTGAGGGCTAGACTTTACTATGTTAATTCAAAAATGAAATTAAAGATAGAGCTGATCCCTCATCTGCGAATGACAAAGAAAATGTTACATAAGTATCTAATTGATGCACAAGGCTATTTGTGCCATCTGGTAGCAATTCACATAACTCTTTGAACAGGTATAGTAACTGAACATCATATTCCAACTGTAGAAATGAACCTTTAGTCCCATCGGTGACATTCAGAACAGAATATATTTTGATAGTTGAAAGTGAGCTGCACTAGAGGTTTACTTCAAATATAGCATAGTCTGAAACATGAGTATTAATGACTAGAAAAATGGAGACGTTTTAGAGTTATAGAATGTCCATGTCTCTGCTATAAGCTTCCCCCAAATCAACTGGCCTTTCTTAATTACCAGAATATTTTTGGTAAGTACCCAAATACCCTAATAATTACTGAGTTTACTACAGGGTGGCATGCTATAAGGTTATAATACAAAAATTCTCAAACACACTTACAAATGCACACTAAAATTTAATACCATGCACATATAAGATAAAACACAGGCTATCCGTATTCCTTGTTGTCATAGATAATCACATGCACCTTTCATGAAAGTTTCATTCCAAGGTGAATATGACAGTATCTAGACAGTAGACCCTGCTAAATTTGTAGTCAGCTCAGATGTCAGAATTCTCTGTTAAGTGGGGATACATTAGAACAAATGAGTTCCAGATTTATTCAGAGGTGCCTGTTCAAAAGTTGCTGAAGTTTCTAAATAATACAAATGTATTTCACAAAAGCAGATAAAAAAATGAAAGTAAGGGTAAGTAAAGGAGAAGGCATTTTTCTTAGCAGTTAAGCTACACCGATTCCACATCGGAATACTAAGTTTGGCTCCCAATGCCAGCTCCTAATTCAACTTCCAGCTAATCTAGATTCTTTGTGGCAACAATGAAATCCTGACTAACTGAACTTCAGTCAGTAAGTGTGGAAGACTTGGACTGAAAGCCTCCTGCACAATAAAATGCTGGATTAGAAGCCATATCACTGGGACTCTAACAAACACTCTGATATGGGATGCCAGTGTCACAAGCAATGGCCTAACCCTCTGCACCACAGTGCCAGAAAGACCCTTTTAACCCCATTCCCATGGACTTTCGGAAGCACTTTCACATGTAAAATATATACTGGGTAATGGGTATAATAAGTATCTTAATAGCAATACTACAAATTTTTCATTTAAAAATATGAATATGTTGATTTCTATATTACACACTGAGCTTACTCTGTAGCTTTTACATCCTCTGTTATTGTTATTTCATATTATCAATTTTCAAAACTGCTCAGGGTTTTAAATCCTGATTCCAAATAATTCAGAAGCTTTGCTTTTGGGACTTTTGACCACCTCATTCTCATATCTGACTTAATCAGGTAGTTTATGGCTGGAACATTACTTCAATCAAATCTTAAATTAATTTTCAAGCTATTCTTATATCTCTGAGCATTCATGTTACCCCAAACACTAGGACATAAAGTGTTTATTTATAATAAAGATTAGTGGACATGAATCATTAGGAATTTATAACCTGGAAAAAGAGAGAGAGAGAGAGAGAGGCTGATATGAATAAGTGGTAAAGTAACACTAGTGGTTGTGGGAAGAATAATGCAGGATAATGAATAACCATCTGTCTGGAGTAATCCAGAAACACTGGACAATGAGTTTTCTATTTTCTGAGTCTGGAAGAACAAGGTACTGCAGGAAGTAGGGAGAATGTTCCTAGCAGAAAAAAAAGTCCACAAACAACAAAGCTACAAAAGCATGGACGCTGCAAGGTTATCAGGCATTCTGAGATGAGTTGGTTAGTGGAAGGAATTGAAGCCGGAACGTCAAACAGTGCCACTATGTAAAGGACCTGGTGTATCATATTTAAGCATTTGGACTTCATCCAATAAAGATTCTTTAAAAAGTTATAGTGGGAAATGTGCTTTTCAAGAAAGGCAATTCTGACCCCATGAGATGGATATTCACATCAGCAAAAAAAGAAAATTAACAATAGGATCAAGTATAAGGCAACCACGATGGCTCAAGCAGGACGGCAGGAATCAGTTTAAAGGCAACAGATAAGAGATTCTAGAGACAGACATGTGTGAGGGCTTGAATACGGTGCGTGTAACAGGCTCCCTTTGTCTGTACATCATGTGAGAAACAGTTCTGATGGTTTGAGCATGCTGCAATCATTGAATGAAAACATGACAATTTTAATGTGCCCCCTCCCTAAACTCTACTTCCTGAACTTTTTTGGGTTCTCTGATAGGCGTTACTTTGGCAAAATAAATAAGTAAATTAAAGCACACACCTGTGTATCCTGAAAGAAACAATTTGAAGAGAAAATATATCCATGGTTAAACCCCTAGTGGGGCATTCAAGATTGTGGTAGGTATTACGTAATCGAGTCTTACCATAAGAACTCATTAAAAAAAGAAGCAGCAGCAGAAGAAGAATTCATAGTAAACATGGTACTGCATTGCTACACAATTCCAGAGGGACTCATTCACACTGTCCTTAAATGTGTGGCCCCCGGGCATGGGTGACACTCTGAATGGAGTCTATGCAGCAAGACCACAGAGAGAGAAGTAGCTGCTCAGCACTGATAAAATTGCTGAGTTACATTATCTTACTCCCTAGAAATGCTTTTCTCCTGATTGCAAAAATGATTTTTGCACTCCCAGAGTCTGTGTCTGCATCCTGGGAGGAAAACAGACCAAGGGGAATAGAGAGTCCTCTGGGAAGCCTGGGCAGGAATGTTTGCTCATCTGTCAAATGCCTAGATTTGAGTCTAGGAAAATGAGTATGTCCTTACACAGAGAAAACAAGGATTCCAGTAAAGAGCAAGGGAGTTTGGATACAAGATAAGCAACCAGTAGTATTCACTATACCCAGTTAGCAGAATTCAGTGCAGAATGGGGAGAGACTGAAAAACACGTCTACCCTCATATTTAATTATGTTCTGGCTTATCAAATATCAGCATATATATTTATATTATATGTTTCTTTCTCATTTGCAAATAAATTTGATGTAGGCAGGGATTTTTGTCTCTTTGATTAGATTCTGCACTTCACAGTGCTTAAAAAAATAATGGCTACAAGACAAGTACATAATGTTTTTTCCATGAATACAAGAATAGTCATTTCAGCCACATGATCAGTGTGTCTGAACTCTCCCTAGCAACATGGTGGAAAGGAAAAAAGGGAGAAGATAGTATATTTCACTGAGATGCTATCCATGTTTGCTTCCTTGTGAAAATGTTGAAACTTAAAATCAGGTCCATCACTTAGTTGTTATCTTAGGGATAACACTGAAACACTATTGAAGGACTATGCTGCAAATAAAGTAGAAAGGGAGAAAGGAGGTGGAACTAAACATAATGCAAAGTTTTGAAGGCCAGCATTGAAGCGTAGTGGGTAAAGCTGTCTGCAATTTCAGCAGCCCATGTAGGTGCTGGTTCATGTCCCAGCTGCTGCACTCCGATCCAGCTTTGGCCCTTGTGGCCATCTAGGGAATGAGCCGGCAGATGGAAGCACTCCATTCTCTGTCTGTAACTTAGTGTAGCTCTGTCTTTCAAAAAAACAAATAAAACTTAAAAAAAAAAAAAAAACCTGATAACCCAAACAACCTTGAGCAATTCTGTACTTTCGAAGTGTTCCAGAAGAAAACAGGTTTGCAAGCTGCCACCAGGAGGGGCTACTGGGAGAAGCTACTTTAAAGCTACATTTAATGTCATCTTTATCTTTTTAAAGATGACATTAAGAAAAGCATAACCCTCCAACAAAGACATCTTGTTTTGCAGATTCCAGAAGTTCTCTGTCATGTCCAAATGATCATTTTCATAGGAAGAGAACATTCTCTGATCTTTTTTCATAAATAGGGACTTATATTCTTAAGTACTTGGCTGAAAAAAGAGCATATGATTATTCTACAGCCAAAAATGGTCTGAAGATCAGTAACACCAAAGATGATTTGTTGATGGTGAACGTGCGTTAGAAACACACTGAGGATTTCTTAAACAGGAAGATACACAATAACAATTTGACCCTCAACTTTATAACACAAGAAGTCCAAGAAAACCTTTGAAAGAGAAGTGATGATCCAGTATGCTAAGCTACTTCCAGGTAGAATGTGAGATCTGGCATCTGAAAAAAATCTAACAGAAGGTGATAGAATTGTGCGGCAGGTTAAGCTCCAACTTGCAGAGCAGACACCACATACTGTAATGTTTGTTTGAGTCTGGGTTGCTCAACTCTCAATCTGGCTCCCTGTTAATGTGCCTGGCAAATAGGCAGAAAATCACTCAAGTCCTTGGGTCTCTGGCACCCATGTAAGACACCAGAATAGACTTTGTGATTCCCGGATTTGACCTGTCCCAGAATGAACCAGAAGATAGAAGATCTCATTGTGTCTCTGTGACAACTACCTTCCCAAGAAATAAATACTGTTTAAAAGATTTACTGGACGGAAGTAGTTAAAATATTCAGTAATATGGATAAACTGTTTATTAGTTACTAATAATTAAAGTTAGAAGCTGTCTCAGTTTTAGTACAGAAATCACCTTGAATTAATCAACTGCAAGTATGTTACAAGGATGAAATAATAAAAATTACAATTAATTGCATAAGAAATAAATTTAAAATGGTATTCAGATACTCAAGTTTTCAACTGAGTTTATATTTTGAATATACATAAATTTTATATTTATTTATTAGAATAAATACTTGGCTTTTCAAATTCTATTTAAATAGCTTAACTGTATGATTTTCTTGATAAATTATTATTATCAGTTAACACTTTATAAAATCAGAAATGCAGTTAGTATTCTTCCAACAGATAAACAAGATGTATGTTTTTGGCTTGTAGAGTACTGAAAAATAGAAAAAGCAAATGAAGTTTTAAATGTAAAAACAGAAAAAAGTCAAGGTTGCAGATACAAAACTGGAGAGAAAGATATAAAATGTTCACATAAAATTAGATTGATGAGGGTGAGAACTTGGAGCAGTGGTTGTGCTCCACTTAGGGTTTTATGACCTTTGTCTCTGGAGTCTCTAGATTTAATTACAACTGCAGTTCCTATCCAGGCTCCTGATGATGCATACCCTGGAAAGTAGCATATTAGCCCAAGAACTTGGATCCCTGCCATCCACATGGCAGACACCGATGTAGCTTTAGGTTGGCTCAGCCCTGGCTGTTGGATGAATTTGGGGAGGAAACCAGCAAATAAAAGCCTTTTCTCTCCTCTCCTCTCCCCTCTCTTCCCTTCCTCTCTCCTCCCCCCCTTCCCTCTCCTCTCCTCTCCTCTTTTCTGTTTCCCTCTTCCCCTCTGCTCCTCTCCTCTCCTTTTCGTCTCCTCTCCTCTACTCTCACCCCCTCACCTACCTTCCCCTCTCTTTTCTTCTTCCCTGCTCCCTCCCTTCTCCACCTCCCCACCTTTCCCTCTTTCTCTCTTCCACTCTCACTCTCACCATCTTTCAAATTAAAACAAAATAAAACAAAAATCTCTGCTTTTAACCAAAAAACAACTTTTACCTGGAAATTAAAAAGATAGCATTGGCAGTTTGCCACAGAAAACCATATTTAAATGCTTGTGATACCATGTACCCAGCATGTGACAACAGGCAACACAAAACATGCTTCTCTAAAAATCCAGTCTTTCAATCTGTGAATGAGGAAAGATCTGAGCATTTGTTCATAGTATTGAAACTTGGTGGTAAAATCAAGCAAACATGCTTAGAACATTAACATTTCTTGATCACAATTTATCAGTCATGCAACCAAACAAAAATGAAAATTGAGCAAAGAGTAAAACAGTTATTCTGACCATCTTTTCCTATTTTAGAATGGACAACTTCCTAATAAAAAACTTAATGTAGAAACTTTCTATAGAAATCTCTCAGCCTGGAATTATTTGTGCTTCTAGTCTAATGAAAGTTTACAAGTCCCTTTTATCATTATTTCATTTGAATGAAAAGCCTCATGTTAAGAATGTATGCATTAATATGTGTAGGCATCATATAAATCCCAAAGACATCTTTATCCTAATTTCTAGAACTTATGCTTATGTTACTTTATGGGGCACAAAAGGAATGTGTCAACATGATTAAATTAAGGAAGTTGGGAAGATCATACTCAGTTGTCTGAGTTGGATCCTTGTAGTCTTCAGTATTGGAGAATTCCCAGTCTGGTCAGAAAGAGGAGTCACGAGGGAGTAAGTAAGAGCATTTAGTGGTCTCAGATGGCCACTGAATTTTGCTAACTGGAATAATGGAAAATAGATCATTCTTTAGAACTTCCATAAAGTATCACAGCCCAGCACAGTGAGACCCAAGTCAGTCTTCCGTAAAATAGAAAAATAGTACCGTAAAATAGTAAAATCCAAGTTGTTTAACCTGTCTGTATTAAGAAATTTGGCCTTGGACAGAAGAACTATGCTCTCTATCCTCAACTTTTACGTGGTAATCTTAATGCACATGAAAGTATTTCAAACAACCACATGTGAAGACACTTTGCCTTGTAAATATCTTTATTGGCCTGACGACCTATTGAAAATGAGATTTTTTTTTTAAGGCAACATTGAATCGGTTCCAACATCAGAAAGAATTGGAGTTTAATGATACTAGCTCATTTCAAACTAGGATGGGAACTGAAGATGAGTCTCTTGAGCAGTGTACCATGGAATACCAATATGAATTCTGGACAAAGGCTGGGTGAGCTTTCTGGTTGACAATACCCAGTGTGAAGGGAAACATGCTGGCTGTAAAGCAGTAACACTACCACTATAACTCTGCTAGAAGGTAACAAGAAACATGATTCTTGGATCCCTCCCTTCCAGATTCAGCCCATATGAATGTTCCTATCTGTTCCCTGTAACAAATCACAAGAATAAAAACATCAGGGGCTGCCATATTGTGTTAGCCAGCTGTTCTTCCACTGGCAGATCCATCATCCCAACTGCACATGCCAGTTTAAGTCCTGGCTGCTCCACTTCTGATCCAGCTCCCTGTTAATGGCCTGGGGAAGCAGCAGAGGATGGCTCCAATACTTGAGCCATTGGCTCCTAGATGGAAGACCCAGAAGAAGCTCCTGGCTCCCGGATTTGGATAGGCTTAGGCTAAGCTGTCTCTCTTCTCTCTATAAATAATCAGCCTTCCAGATAAAAATAAATAAATCTTTAAAAAAATAAAAACTTGCAATGAGTTCTATGATTGATTATAAAGAATTACTAAATCTAACTAGTCATTGGAATCCCAAACCTGTAGCCAGCTCACCTGAAGTTAGAAAAATCCTGTACATTTCCGTGCTTGTGGCTGGTGTAGGAGTTGAGGATGGTCTGGTGGAACTGTTCCCTCAGATTTCCCAGTTAGGCCAACCGTGTGGATGTCACTGATTGTTAGGGTTGTTTGTGACAGCAGCAACAGAAAAGTAATGCAAGAACTAATGACAGAAAAAGAGAAACCCTAAGTACAAACAGTTCAGCGAGTGCTGTACTTTAAGAGAACCAGCTGAAAAGGGTGAGTCTTGATGGGGGAACACAGCAAGGGAAAAGCAGAGCGAGGTCAACAAGGGAGCCAATTGGCAGTCCGAGTATGGAATTCAAAAGAAGAAAGCCACAGTGAGTCTGCACAGTGCTGTGGGAGAAAACATACTAAACGGCAAGGGAAAGACTTAAGGGACAGCGCCCCATTGTATCAGCCACTGGGAGTTTCTGCAGGTTGGCAGAGAGGCTTCTGATACAGAGGCTTCTGATACAGAAGCTACCAGATCTCCCCCAGTGCAATCACTGGTGTGCAAGCCTCAATCCCCACACAGAAAAAGCAACTAACAGAACTTTTTCTATGGGTTCATTTTTTAAAGATTTGGTGGTAGCACAAGGGTTTGCTTTTTGATGTATGTTCGCCTATATTATCCTCTACTGAATTTATTATGCAGTCATCATGAGCCCCAGGGATGCTTATCTTTGGAGTCTGTGGCAGGCTCAGATAAATTTCAGAATAAATCATGCAAAATGATTTCTGCAAGTTGCTATGGATTTGAACCTTCTAAAGAGCTACATTTCCATCTTATTGACCCATATGAAAACATTTCAAGCAATCATACATAGAAATACTTTTTCTAAATTTCCCATTGAATGAGATATATATTCACAGTGTGCAAAAAGAGCAAAGGTGACCCTCATACATATGGGGCATAAGTCTCTTTCAAGCAAATCTGTTAAAGAGGCAAGTTCTGGATTTACTGAGGAGTGGCCCCGGGGCTAACCATTTCTTACGCTGCAGGTGCCACCTTGCTCCACTAACCTGTGCTGCTGTCTGTATTCTGCTCACCTTGCCCATGCTACACTGTATCATTCCAGAGCTCAGAGAAGCTTGATTCAGCGTTTTAGCCAAACATTCTGCTCTAACTCGACAAGATTTTGTTTATACTCCTTTCTATAAATTGACTAGTATCTTCATATAGGATCAGACACAAGTTGTAAAAAATAGAATTAAACAAAGTGTCGGTCATTATATAAACCATGCTAGGCAATACTAAATATAACGGCTTAACCTCACCACCAGCACAAACTTAACGTGACACCCTCAAAAGAAATACGGAGATTCTTAGCAAGAGCAAATTAAATATGACTTTGAGTGTGAAGCAGTAATGTAATGCTTTCTATGAAGTCAAATTGGTTCCTATGGAGATTATACCTTGCATATTATTTATTGCTTTGGCTTTCATCTGAATGAAAGAACTGACAGCTGGAGAAGCATCAAACTCTCAGCATTCCAAACAAGTGGTCTGTGATAATGGGACATAAAAAAAATGTAGCATTTGGGCATTTCCCTTTTCAGCTGTGAACAGAACAGTGGGTTGAATGTGGGGTCACTCAGCCTCGGATTCAGTCCCGGGCTGTTTTGGGAACAACTCCATGATCCTGGAATTGCCATCCATCATCAGACAAGTGTGCCAGAAGGCACATGCTTAACATTGATGGCAAGAGGTGAGATAGGTTTAAGTTATTCAACGTTGAAAAGAAGCATACATAGGAACTGGGGGGGGGGGAGGGCAGCAGGAGTCGGAGATTTTGGCCCAAAAAGATGGCAAAAATTACCAAACCTCAACCAAATGGGAATGCTCATGCAGGAAGCAGAACCATCATTTGCCATAAAGACAAGAGGTAAACTAATTTGCCAAATCCATATCCAGCACAGTCTCTACTTGTTTCCCAAGATATCCAATTAAGGAAAAGAATACTATGTTATAACGGCTATTGACATTTCCATTTAAAGGATTTCACTGAGGGAAATAATGGGCCAGATGCTCAAATTTTCCCAGAAATGTTTAAGAACTTTTGTCCAGACAGATTCCTACTTCAACTCCAACATCCTAAAAGACTGCATATAAATCAGGAGGTCTTATATGGCTTATTTCTGCCATTATCCTTCCTTATAGCCAGCATTGCATCTTGGTAAACACTTATTTTCATAGCCTTCCTCAGAACAGCACTTTGCTTTTCCCCTCCTCAGATCTCAAAGCAAAATTAAAGAACTAAATGAACTATTACCCCGACACGCTCGATTCTGTTAGAACTACAGCTATCTAACTACTTTGGGATTCGTCCTGCCTTAAGAATGATGGCTATCAGGGTTAATACAATTTCTAAGTGGAGTCTCCTAAGTTATGCACAAATGATGTAGGCTCTTGACAGCATCAATTTCTTACAAAGCATTATTTGGTCAGATAGCATCTCAGAGTCAAAAACAACTTAATTTCCTTCTGATGAGGATAACAGAAAACAAAGGAGTGGAAATGAAGCCAAGTGAACTTTGTTGGGGAAAGTGTGCTAAGAAGCTAAACAGGTGGGGAAGATACTTACTCTGGGGAGAGAGGGTCTGGGTACTTGGACTCCCGTTGTCTTCAACAACTCTTCTTCACCTCTCATATCCAAGAAGTTACTAAGACTTTGTCCTTGCTTCTAAATCGTTTCTCAAAACACCCTTCCATTGACCACTATCTAACCTTCACAATCAAGAGACCATGTTAATATCTTGTTGGACTCTTCCCAACTCCAATTTACATTGTTGTTGCCCAGCCAGTCCTGAGGAAAGCATTTTAGAACTGTGTCATGTACACAACAAGCATTCAAGAAGGTTAGGTAGACCTGTGTTGTGGTTCTGCAGGGAAAGCCGCTACCTGTGACACTAGAATTCCATGTGAAGGTGACTCTTCAATTATTCCATGTTCCTCTGCCGATTCAGCTTCCTGTTAATGTGCTTGAGAAAATATCATAGAATGGTCCCAAGTACTTGTATCCTCGCTACACAACTTGGAGATATGGATGGTGTTCTTCGGCACTGGATTTGGCTAGGTCCAGCCCTGGCCATCGGTCATTTGAGGATTGTACTGGGTTGTACTAGCAGATGGCTCTCTCACTCACTTTTTTTAAAAATAAGTACAGATTTTTTAAAAAGAAGAAAATTCATTCATCTGGACTTTCCTACAAGCCTTTGACCACTGCAGAACAAAAGGCATGGTACTTTGCACAGAGCACTAGTCAGAAAGAGCCAAAGAGTAAGAGGACAACAGTGAGACAGGAAGAGGGAAGATCACTGACTCAGATAGCACTGAGCTGAACCCAAGTACCACCTGTGCAGAAATTAGAGAACAAGAGTTGATGATGTCATTATCACCACCAGATGCCTGGGCCCCAGATAGGTGCGGCTTCCCATCTCTGTGACCAGCAGTCCCCAGAAACAGGCAAGAATATAGCTAGGCAAAAACAAAGGCTTTTGTCTGGACACAACCCCGTGGAGAAAATGACACAGATGCACCTCATTCTGGGGTGACAACTGGAGAATGCGTGCATTTGAAGCCTCCCCTGGACTAATCCCCCCACCAGAAATTATGTTTTAGCTTATCTTTCACATCATGTCATGCCTTTCTTTTTAGATATTGAAAGCCAAGGGTCATCACTCTAGGCAATGTCTGAACAGTGAGGAATGTGAGGCAAAATGGTGATTCTTGCACTCTTCCTTCAGTGTCTAACTCATTTCACCTCATAAAACATTCAAAGCACTTAAAATTATTGCTCTGTGCCTGAGTCATAACGTTGTAAAAGCTTATAAAACATCATTTGGTCTTAATTCCCCTGACTCAACTTTCTTAAAAATTCCTCCTCAGAACTTGTACATAATTTAACCAGAAAAGGTCCTTTCTTTCAAACCAGCCTGAGTACTCAGAAAAATAGATGAAGTAGGGAAAATAAAGTCACTTCTATAAGAACAAAGGATTTTGAGAGGCTGTGAGTTTGTCTTACTGACCTCTTTGTTATAAAAATCACAAAACAAAGGAATTCTGTCACTCTTCAGAGTACATTTGGTCCTCAAAAAGAGCTTCTTAGGCTCTGAGTTGGAACAGTGAAGTCTGGGACATCAGAAACTTTTGCATCAGCCACTGGCCACACAACCAAATGACAGTAAAATGGACACATGGAGTCTCAGCTGCTACTGGAGGAGGCCTGAGAGAATGTGGCCTCAGTGAGAGCTTTGGCAGACCCTAGACTGGATGTTGCAGGGACTGCCGAATATGCCGGGGCAGGGTTCAGTTACAGTCTTTCTAGAAAGAATCTATAAACCTCCCATCAAGATTCTCAAAACGGATGAAGTCCTTGTGTCAGAGATCACAAAGGATGCGCTGAAGCAGCATTTTGGGGATTTAGGGAAACCCATGGGGAATTTGAAAGGAGTAACTGGTATCTCCTTTGTTACAGGTAGGCCCCACTGGACAGGAGATCATTAAGCCAGTAGGTGACTGGCAGAAGTCATGTGACACTGCACAGAACTTATCCTGAAAAGAAGAGATCTTCCTCTTGGGGTTGGTATGAATTTCAGAATGAAAAATTGTCAATGCTGACCAAAAGTCCTCACACTTCCAGACACATTCTCAGAAGTGCCTTTCCTGGTTAATGTGTCTTGTTTATCCATGTAGTTTAAGTAACTTGATTCTTTAAATATAGTGAAGAAGCATAGTTTTAATCAAGGAACCATAGCATGTTATCCACCAAAACAGATACAATGGACAAATGTGGACCGCTTAGTACAATGGTGTAAGGTGAATGATCATTCTATAGCCTGGGATTACAGCTCCATTTCTATAGATGTATTTCAAATCACTTAGAACTCTTAAATGTAGGCTCTGAATCTGAATGTAGAGCATATTGCCTAGTGTTGACAATCATTTCATAGTTGGGACTGGGTGACAGTGAGAGTCCTTGGTGCATAGTATAAACAGTACATGTCATTCCATGACTCATGAGGAGACAATGGTCTTGAGGGACAGTCTGAGTAACTGAAGAAACAGCAGTCCAGAATGACCCCTAATCCTACTCTAGCACTCCAGTTTACTTCTCTGGAAAGATATTATTAGTACACTGAGCTGAAGCTGAGAGACAACTGGACATACAAGGCAAAGAATGTGTGCAGGTATACTGAATGGACATGACGCAGTGCAGCAGGAGTCAGCAGGGTGCCCGCTTACTATGGTGATGGGTTTATCCATAAAAAGAAGTGAATACTCAGTTGCCAACAGTTTAACCTGCAATAGGGCATCAGTAGAACAATCACATTTAACACTAAATCTGTAATGCCAGAAACCACCAATAATAATCAAGACAGGGAGTTCAAACCTTCAATAATCCTTAGCTCAAATAACAAAGCAGTTGCTGATTTAGGTACTGAGTTAATCATGTGCTTCTCTTTACTTTGGATGCCCATTTTTGTGTCTTAGATGGAAAGTTTAGTATTTTAGATTTTTAGATTATTTCTTGGTTTCAACACTTCTAATGCAAATGTTCTCAATTCAGATTCTTTTTAATTGATAAAAATAGTTGGATATATCTCTCAGGCAATTGAATATGGAAAATGCATATTAAATCATTTCAAGCTATTTATCATTAATACACTTGAATCACATAAACACAAAATTCCATCAACTTTATCTTTGACTGTTAATTAGAATAATCACAACAACAAAAAAAGAAATTGGTCTTCGAACTCCGATTATATAAATGACTTCATCTTTTCACTGTTTTTAAAACAGGAAAACTTAAAGTTACAGTATTGTACCAAATCTTCTTTTTTTTAGTATCCAAGTTGATATTCTATATCCAGTTATTTTATAAGTAGTGTTGTTTAGTTCATCTACAATCTATTATGATTTACCAGATTAACTATTTACATATTTGTATGTTTGGAACAAGAATCAGGAAATACGACCTCTCTCATGCGCGTGCTACCCCTCTCTTTTCTTCCCTCTCAAATAAATAAATGCATAAATAATTTTACAAATTTCTTGAATTGGTATTTTTGAATTGGCAATATTTGCATGAAAATTCTAAATTTTTCGCATCATCTAAAAAATTAAATAAAACACTCCACAACCATATCTTTAAATAAATAGAATGTGCTATGTCAACACAGTGGGTACTAAGAACTGTGCTTTAATTTCTGAAGGTTGACACAGTTCCTAGTTCAGTATTATTAGAACAGACACTATAAACTTTGCTAGTTAATAAACAGAGACATTCCAGTAGCTTGTATCTATAAAAGATTATCTCATGTGTAGGACATTCCTAGTGTGAGACAATACTCCTTCACTTTAAAGCTACACCATCTGGAACACTTGACTCTTACTCCAAGTCAGGTGGGGGGAAAGGACTGACTCCTGGTTGCATGTGTCATAATCAACACCTGCTACTTCCTCTCACAGTCCATTGGCCAAACTATTCTCATGGCTCCAATCTGTCTAAAAAGCAGGGAGGAAAACAGCAATGGAGAAGATGGGTTGCTGGTCAGGGATAAGTCAGTGACAGAAACCTGTATTCAAGGAAATAAATATTTACTTAAAATATAGGATTGGCGTTACTTGCAGGATAGCTATGTGAACATTTGGTAGCTTGTACACAAAATGAAAGCAACTCTCAATAGTGAAGACAAATCAGGCTAAGGAGAGAGTTGAAAACTTAAAGAGACTAAGCAAAATGTACACTTGGGTGAGAGCTACAGAAAAGACCAATCTTAAATAAAAATTTAACTTGAGGGCTGGGAGAGTTATTTGGAGGATGGAGAGAACAAATTCCTTTGTGTATTTTATAAAGCACTTGCACAGTCTGTCTATGAGGTGTATAAAATTCATTATCTGTCACCATTTAGGAGTCTAATAGACCAAAAAGCTTAGGGTCTAGGTAACAAAAGAACTGCAGGAGTACCAAGTGTAACACCAGACATGAATGGCTGCCCCACCTGTGTTACTGCAGACATGGAGCTGCTAGATTGGAGCCTTGACTGATGCCTCTCACATAGAACACAGTTTTACTATAGTAAGTCGGACCACTGGATGGGGTCTTTCCTTTGGAGTGGACCGTTTTAATCATCTCCTGTGGTTGGGGTTTGAGCAAACACATTGGTTTATTAGACTGACCAACAGCCTGAAAAAGGAAGACCACACAAAGTTGCAATCAGGAACAAAGGGAGCTACCAGCAACAGCAAAAGGCAGACTTCATAATATAGAGAGGAATAGGTGACTCCTAGTTCCCAGGGGAATAGGATTGGCATATTTGAATAATCGTGGATGACAGGGCATTCTGCATCTTAAGGATAAACAGGAATTATGCCAGATTCCAGTGAAAAGGAGGATTTTGCTAAAAAGTTGGTCCTAGAAACACCGTAGGAAGGCAACTTGCAGTTGGGTTACTTGATGGACTCTTGGTTTGTCCCGAGTGTTTAGGCATGCACAGCTCTGAGCCTTAATTTTGGGCTTTATTCCTTGTGAAAGAAGGAAGGTATTAACATAGAAATAAAAAGCAAAATGCAGCAGGTGAAAACAGGGTCCCAGAAGGAACAGTCTATGGCAGGCACTGAACAACTGTTTGAGAAGCTCAATGATGATGGAAAAAAGTGATAGAAGGAAGAAGTCTCTAGAGAAGGAATTCTCCTGTCCATTGGTTACTGAAGTGATAGTAGCATGTGACTCTATATGGAAGTGTGTGAAATGCTTCCAGTTATCATAGCTATCTTATTTAAACTATGTATAAAACTAGGAGGTGGCCAAAGTTATTATGAAAAAGACGATATTCCAAGAAGAATTTCAAGTAGTTACCAGAGGAAATGGACTCAGAACAGATATTTACATCCATTCATTTTCTTGAGAGAGAAATCGGTGGGGCAGTATGCAGAGAACTGGCAGAGAAAGAAACTGAACTGCCACACACAGTCCAAAAGACCTCGGCAATCTCAGAGAAGCCCATGGACTTGTGATGGACAAATAAAGGCAAGGGAGGAAACACTGCTGTGTGTCCTGCATTAACAAATCATTGAAGATCAGCTGCCCCTAGAAAGGAATCCTAACATTGAACAAGTTAACCCCTACTGTCAAAGGCAATTCGCAGAAGGAGACAAAGTCACCAGCCAACAGTATTTTCGTTACCTAGGGGAATGACTGCCACAAACCTGTCATATGCCTTGCCAATTATTTCCCCCTTGCCAATTACTTATGAGACAAAAGCATTTCTCAACACATACAAAATGAGTATCTAACGCCACAGACACAGAGACTCCCATGCCACTCAGAATAAGAAAAGAAAACCAGGTATGGACCTTGGAGAATTTTGAGGGCCACTAAAGGAAACAGTAAGCCAGGAATGTGTGAGGGCATTCAGTCCACATCCAACTGATGTGTTCGATTTGCCATTCTCAGTGATAAAAATGTAGACACCAAGTGTGCTGGTGAATAATAAATATAAGGAGGCATGGGAGTGGGATGTCTGAGACCAGTAGTTGTTTTACTAGACATTCTAAGTAACATCCTTTAGCAAACTGATGTGGGCAAAAATATCTGCATTTGAACAAAACTCATTGATTCAACGAGTGAAGCTGCCTAAGAAACATTTCAACTTTGCTGTTCCTTGACCAGTCTTAGTGTCAAATTTGGGGAGCAGGAAGAAAATCCAATTCAAACCCTACTCTCATTCACCTGAAAATGAAAGAGTTTTTGCCTCTTCATAATTTTAGATGCCAACTGGAAAAACCTAAGAACCTTCTTACCAGGCCAAGTTTTGGGAGATTCAAACTTTCGCAAACAAAGAAACATCCTGTGGCTAATTATCTTAGCCCATTTTACTCACAGAGAGTTTCACCTCTGATGCTGTACTCACAGCCTACTTCTGCAGATTATGTCAGAAAAGGACAGCAAAACCAGTTGGCTTTTCAAGTTCAGGAAAACAGATCAAGGGGTTAAATTCTCAAGCTGAGAAAATTCCTCCCGCAAAACCACAGAACTTAAGAACTAATCTGTATTATTGGTGGACAACCAAGGCAAATGCTGCTATAAAGATCTCTTACAACTAACCCTATGAAGACACACCTTGCAGTATCTGCTGTATACACAAAATTATTCAAAAGTTAGTTATTACTCATACATTATTTCATACGTGTTGGCTAAATAGACTTTGTAGTGTTAATATGTCAGATTATATTTCCTTAAACTAACAACTTAAGCCACCAAATTCCAACAAAATCTCAGAGGTTGCAACAAAAATCAGTCTAACATCATTCAGCTGACAGCTAAAAATCATTAAACTGCTATCTTCTAGATGCTCAGTTCGGAGGTGTCCCTGACTCTTGCTATCTCGTGGTGCTTGCCACTTATCTTCTGGCAATGCTACATTTAATTTTAGAACAAAGCCAGAAAAGCAGTTCACTTTTCCACAGTCAATGTTTGAAAGTCAGAGAAGAGTACTTTTGGAAGTCATGGAAAAGAATTCACTGAGAGCTGTGAATCCAGCCCCGTATTCCCTGTTGGGAAGAATGAGAGAGTAATTAGAGGTTAGAGTTTCTTTCATAGATTGGAAAAATATTAGAAAAAAAAAACCTTGGTCACTAAGAAGACACAAGACACAGCTTTGAAAGCGAAAAACAAGGTGGTTGGGAATTTTGAAAGCAATGTTTTAAAGCTGGTGGATGCAAGCTCTGTGTTAGTCCCCGAAGAGTGGCCTCAAAATGCAGAGTAGCTGTTTTATTTGTTTAAAGTCATGATCAGAAAAAGTACTTTCTACTGACTAACTCATAGATACTCACCTAGTACAGGTAGGCAAAGCTGTCAGCAGAATCAGCACTAGCATGTATGAAAGAACATTTGTAGAAAATTGGAACTAAAAGACTATTTTGCTACAAAAAAGTGCAACTTTAAAACATAATACATATTTCCATGAACTTTTTGGAAGAGTCCTCCAAGGTCTGGATTTTAAAAGTTTTGAACCAAGTAAGCTTACTATTTACTTTCATTTTCCACTAATCTTTTGAGGTGCCTTCTGCCTCTGGCTTCTGTGTCAAGCAACTTGATTTACAAGAATATCTGTCACGTGGTAGGAGGAGACTGCAGCGATTTGAATTTGCCAGGAAGGACATCCGCTGAAGATACACAGAAGGCTAGGGGCTGCTGATGAGTTAGAGGGTTAAGACACTGGCTAAGTGTCCCCTGGCCCACACTGCAGTGCTTGCCTTCCTGTCCTTACTCAGCTATGGATTTCAGCTTCCTACGAATGGGTCTGGAAGACAGGGGTGATGGCTCAAGTACTTGGATCCCTGCTATTCTTTTAAGAGATTGGTTGAGTTCCTGGATTCCAGATTTGGCCTGGCCCAGACCTTGACCTTGAGAGCATTTGGGGAGTGAGCCAAAGGACCAGAGTTTTCTTGTGTGTCTTTCTCTATGGCTTTCTGCCACGCCCATAAAGTATTTAGTCCCCTTTGCCAAAAACCTTTAGGACAAGCAAACCCAGACTGACCTATCTCTGCCTTTCTTTATCACAGAAGGGAGGTAAACAGAACTCAAGTTAGTGGAGAAAAGAGAAGCTCCAGAGATTGCGTGCAGGCCCAATGAGGGAGGGAGTTGGCTGTGTTCCCTCTACCACCACTTTGTCTCTCTAGGGTCCAGCCTAACTCTCCTTTTCCTCTCCTGATCTGAGATCCTGTGTGCAGGGTGCTGGGAAAGTAATTAGCATGGTTATTCCATTTCAATCATCATGATCACAATGCCTTAACTCTTAATAAAATGTTAAGATTTATAAAGTACATTTGCCAACTTGGGGTTTCTTTTAGCTTTTATAGACTGAATTTTCCATCCCTCATTGTTGTTTACAAAATGCAGGTTCTTTAAAATAAATTGAAATGTTTTAGCTCTTTTATATTTCCGATTAAATCCATTGTGTATTTCAAAAAGCAATTTGTTTCTCTATCTTCTTTAGAAAATGTATGTATGCAGAAAGAGGTGACAAGAAGCAATTCCCCACTTTAATGAATTATCCAGATTAACAGTTCAAAAATATTTTTCATATCTTATCTGCCTTAAATAATATTCTAAATCATTTCCTCGTCTTGAGAGACTTAAAAATGAGGAACAATTCTAATTTACTTTCTTTCAACTGCTGAGTGTGTTGCTCATCTCAATTCTGGAGAAAACGAAAGGACAATAGATGACTATCTCCATCTAGAGCCTGTTCAGGAAAAATGTAATTGCTCCAATGAAATCATTTTGAATTCCAGTGATGGCTGCAGTGCAACAGCTCTCCATATGTTAGGAGAGACATCCCCAACATTTCTAACCTTGATTTGGGAAGTGCCCTGTGTGACTACGATTATGGTCTGGTTTCTATTATTGTGTTCGAAGATTGTGGGACACTCACTAGTTTCACACATTCAATACTTTGTGAATAGAAACGAATGAAAAGGAAACTTCGCTCTGTGCCTCCTACCATCCTGGATAAGCAGCAAATAAATCATTTGGAATCTGCTATGGTAAGTTCCATCATAAATATGAGCAGAGATGGAGCTAGTGCTATGGCTAATGCATATGGAAAATTGGCAGAGCTTGGCCCAAGTCCTTGGCTCCCTGCTCCCCGGCTGGTTCCTGGCTTTGGTCTGGCTTCTGGTTGTTACAGCTATTTGAGGAGTGAGCCAGCGTATGGAAAATACCTCTCTCTCTCTCTCTACACACACACACACACACACACACACACACACACACACACACATATATTTCCTTCTCTCTATTTCTCTCTCCCTCTCTTTATCTCCTCCTCTTCCTCTTTCTCTGTAATTCTGCCTTTCAAATAGTTAAATAAAACCGTTTAACATGAATAAAGACAGCATTGCGGGAAAAGGTGATTCATAAGCGATTCTTGGCAATTCTCATGAAATAAGTTTACATAGGCATTAAATCACAAAATTCTATTTGTTTTTTTAATAATTATCCCATTTAACTTGTCTCTGTACTTTTAATTTTACCTTTAAGTATTGACCTCTGTTTTCATCTATCGTTTAAGTTTTATGACTAATCAATCTACCTAACACTAACATGACTTTCAAAGATCCAACTTCACCAAAATGATTTCATTCCATACAAAATTGTAAACTCCAGGAGGAATGGTCTTTATATTTCTATTTCTTCTTTTCCAGACTCTGAGACAGTATCTGACATGTCACATCTATTGAATAATGAACATTGGATTTGATAAGATGATGAAGCTGTAAAACAAATGTCAATTTATTCCTTACAGGTTGGACTCATTCTGTGCCTTTGTATTCACAAAAGAAAGTCATTTAATGAATTCATGCAAAGTACATTAAATCTATGAGGAATAAAAAAAAGAAAGAAAACCTTCTTTGGAACGTGATAATAAATTACCTAGCCAACTGTTAGGACTTTCTGAACCAAATCACTACATTGGACAATTTAGCAACTTGAAATATTAAGAGCCAAAAATAAATATTTAATGTCTTTAGCTATTGTTAACCTATCAGTTAATCAGCTACTCAAAAATTAGTTTGTTCAAGTGAGACCAATTTGTCCAGTTTTCAGCAGAGCTGCCAGTCAGCAGGAACCATATTTCTTATGTTTAACATAAATGGGAGTACCAGCAAGACCTCTCCTTTCCATTTATAAATGGAAGGTTGCCAGATACTGTACCCAGATTAACAGCTGACATTTAAATAGCTATTTGCTTAATGCCAATAAAATATTTCATGTATTAGAATCAAGGTTGTATGCCATAAATTAGGCATTTTTCCTATAAATTGTTTAAAGAAACATCTTCTAAAATAGAAGACTGCTAGCATTTATCAACACTTTAAATGGCTGCCTATACCCACAAGGTGAAGAAGCTGAGGTCCAGAGACATGAAACATCATTCTATAAACTACAGCTAAAACTAACACATCCAGCTCCAGGTATATATCCAGATTTTCCACACCCCATTTGTATATGCTTCAAAAGAATAATGTTAAAGAAACATGTTTATGGTTTTACATGTCTTTAAGAAACTAAGAACTGTTAGAACTAGAAAAAATTCACAGCTAAATGAGATTTCAAATATTATAAAGTGTAGCTCTTTTTTTCCTGATAAATACACCCATGTTTAACATCTGCTTTGTAATGATCTAGTTTCCAGTTCCATGCAAAAAATGATAAAGCCATCACTTCCAACATCACAAAAATTAATAAAAGATGTGAAGAAACTGCAAATCAACTCCTCCTGAATGAGTCAGGGAATTGAGGGTACAAGGAAACTGGAAACATGGACGCATATTCATAATCACAGTTCACCAGAAAGAATAACAAACTTTCTAGACAGTAAATATTGAATAGCTTGATAGATGCAAGTTTTATTTGCAAGAGATC
Source organism: Ochotona princeps (assembly GCF_030435755.1). Lineage (NCBI taxonomy): Eukaryota > Metazoa > Chordata > Mammalia > Lagomorpha > Ochotonidae > Ochotona > Ochotona princeps. Next base: position 17,866,444 of record NC_080839.1, on the reverse strand, counting down.
CACCGAATTCTCAATGTCAGGATCACAGATGAATCTTTTTACGCTTCTTTATGATCAGGAAAGGGGAAAGCCACAATCTCAGGAATGAGGAAAATCCAGCATGTTCTGTTCTTGGTAACAACCGATTGCACTCAATAAAAACTATTTTACCTAAGCCAAACCAACTCTGGTTCTTTCAGAGCCTATTTGACCGAGAAAATTCCAGTTTCCTCTAATTTTTCTGTCTCATCTGAGGAGAGAAAAAATGAAAAGTACCTGTGATATCACAGCCCAGAGAAACAAGATGCTGAATGATTGATACCTTGCAATAGCAACGTAGACTACACCCTCTACCTCCACACTTTAGCACCACGAATCTATGGCCCATAAGTATTAACGGGTTTATAGCTGGAAGAAAATCAAGACTCAATGTAAAAAGGAATCTCTAGAGAAACTCAGGGAAATGGAAGAGATTTAAAAAAATAATAAAAACTCTAAAGACACATACAGCTTTTATAGAAAGACCAATCACAGACTTAGTCCCAAACAGGTAAACATAGACCCTAACACTAAAGCTGCTTTTATGCAGTATATTCTGTCTGATTTTCAACAAAAACATATCCTAAGAAACAAAGCAACAGCAGCAACAGCAAAAAAAGCAACGTAGAAGAACAAACAAATATGAGAAACATACTAGGCAGAAATTTTGGAATTAACACACCATAAATTTAAAATAAGGTTCATTCCCCAAATGGCCACCAGCTAGAGCTGGACCAATCAAGGAGCCAAGAGATTATTTTGGATGTCCCACGTGGATGCAAGGGCTCAAGATCTTGAGCCATCATCTTTTCTTGCCTAGGACATAAACAGGGAGCTGGATCTGGGCCAGCACCAGGGATCAAAAGTGAAGCAGCCAAGACATGAACCAGTCTCCATATGGCATGCCAGCACCAGAAGCAGAATATTAGCCTGCTACACAACCACCCTAGCCCCAGTATTGTACTACTTTAAAGTACAATTAGGTCAGTAGTGAAGAAAATTAAAAATTCTAGGGAAATAGCTGAAACAAATTTTTAAATCATAATTTATATGCTAGGAGAGGAAATGGAATCATTTTAAAAAACTCATTTAACTAGAGAAGGCAGAGAAACAATGACAAAAAGAAGAAACAGAGAACAGGGATTAGGAAACTATATGTGGTAAGTGACCCATTGTAAATCCAAAGACATAGATATATTAAAAGTAAAGAGATGCAGAAAAATAAAGTATGCCAACCCTCATCTAAAGGAAATTATATGAGTAGCAATACGAATTTCAAAGTGAATTTTGAGCAAGGAAAATTATCAACCATGAACACGTCTATTACACAATGATGAAGGGATCAATTCATCAACAAGACATTCCATCTTTAATATGCATGTACCTAACAACACAGCCTTACAATGCATATGGTAAAAATAGACAGAAGTGCAGGAGAAAAGATATTTCCATTGTTAAAGTTGAACATTGGAAAAATAAAAATTGATAAAAATTAAGTTGAAGTTATCACTATAATCATTAATTAGATTGAATTGACGCAAAATACTTCATCCAACAACAGCTGAGCGACAACCACAGAGACAATTCTCAAGTTTCCACAACATACTTAGTAAGATAAAACATATCAATAGTACAAGCTTTACAGAAATCGAAGTATGATCTCAGATCGCAATGGACTATTTAAAATACCTCCATGTTTGGAGACTGAATAACACATGAATTAATGAAAAACAAACTTTGAAATGTTAAAATCTTTCCAACATGAGAATGAAAAATACATATCAAAATTTGAAAGATGCAGTACTCAGAAAGTATAACATTAAATGCATATATTAGAAAACAAAAACACCTAAAACAATAACCTAAGCTTACAGTTAAGAAAACTTTAAAGAAAACAGAGAAGGAGAAAAAAAATAAGAAGGAAGAGGAACAGGAGGAGGAGATAATTAAATCCAAAGTGAGTAAGAGAAAATAAATATATTGAAGGATAATAGGTTAAGCTGCTGTTTGCAATGTTGCCAACACATATCAGAGTGTAGCATCAAGTCCTGGCTACTCCAGATTTAATGCAGTGTCATTCCAATGCCCCTGGGAAAACAACAGAAGATGTTCCTGGTGCATGGGGGTCTGTCACCCTGTAGGAGACCAGGATGGAACTCTTGGTTCCTGCAGGGCCCATTCCTGTGTGTTGCAGCTGTTTGGGGAATGAATCTGGGATGGAAGATCTCTTTTTCCCTGCTCTTTCCTTTTGTTCTATTACTCTGAGTTTCAAATAAATAAAATGTTATATTTTAAAATGTATTTTATAAGCAAAAATTTGACTTTTGAAACACAAACAGGAAGATACAGCAGTGAATGATGAACTGAGATGTGTTCACAAAGAACATCTGAAATTCCCAGAAACTGAAAGAGGTGAGGAAGTGATTTTGATCTAGAGTCATCAGAGAAAAGGATTTCTGTCAACATCTTGATTTTGAACTTCTGGCTTTTAAAACTGTTTTAACCAAATTTATTACAACTTGTTACAGCAGCCATAAGAAGCTAATACAATATTCAACAGCTAGTTTCTTGGGCAAAATTCTTCAAGAAAACACTGTGCAGTTAGGCAAATACTCCTTAATGGTAACAGAGTGCAGAAAATCATTTGGACTAACTTGTCAGGCTGAATAACAAATGCTGACCCTGTGTATTTCAGAAAACCTAAATACTTTCCTCACAATGAGTTTTTTTTGTTTTGTTTTGTTTATTGAGATGCTTTGATAAATGCCTATGCTTCTTTTTTCAAATTTGTATTGATTATTCTGAATTGCCTCTTGGAAATTCTATCTACTTATTTGAGTCTCGTCAAATTGCACATGCTGTTAACAGTAGGCTTGAGTATGAATAAAAGAAAGTTGAATTTATGGCAGAGCTACATCAGTTGTGAAGGTACTGTCGAGCATCCAAGATAAATTGACTTGCATAGTTCTTTGTTTGCAGCTCTATGTTAATATATTTTTACCTGATTCCTGTACTACATATTTTCCTATTTTCGACATTTTCTTTAGGACGACAGAAAATCAGAAAACCCTATCTTTCTTCTCTTTTCCATCATCGATATTCCATATTCAGCACTTTCGAGTCTTGTTATGCTATTCTTACTGAAATTTCCACATACTTCAAGATCAAGTTTAAAGCCAGAGATATTCGGGCATTCACACAAGCTCCTTTGCTTGATGAAGCATGTTAATGGGATCCCTTTTTAGAATAAAGTTCATCCTGATTTGAAGTGTATTTAACGTTTACCTATCCATCTTGTCTGCCAGAGCAGTGATTTTTAATCTAGATAGGTGACTGACTGAGGGAGAGTAAGTCATCAAGTGGGAAGGCTTCTTGCAGTTCATCTCCCTGCACTTGTTCCTCTCCCCAAAATTCTGACTCAGAAAGTACCAGACAGCAACACACCGTCCAGAGAGTTTTCAGTCTCCCCTCATTCCTTCCTTCCTTATGTATTTAAGGGATAAGTAAAGGAAATGAGATATAGAGCTCATGATATTATAGCACTTTGGTTTTAAGTTGCTTCTTATGGTTTAGATGCTATAGATGCTTTTGAAATACTATCAAAATTGGGTCCGGCGGCGTGGCCTAGCAGCTAAAGTCCTCGCCTTGAACACGCCAGGATCCCATATGGGTGCCGGTTCTAATTCCGGCAGCTCCACTTCCCATCCAGCTCCCTACTTGTGGCCTGGGAAAGCAGTCGAGGACGGCCCAGTGCCTTGGGACCCTGCACCAGCGTGGGAGACCCGGAAGAGGTTCCTGGTTCCCGGCTTCGGATCAGCACAGCACCGGCCCGTTGCACTCACTTGGGGAGTGATTCATTGGATGGAAGACCTTCCTCTCTCTCTCTCTCCCCTCTATATATCTGACTTTGTAATAAAAATAAATAAATCTTAAACAATAAAGAAATACTATCAAAATTAGGACAAACGTATGCTATATTTGTGTATGAATTCATGGAATTTACAGCCTTCTACAAACAACCTTCAAGTTTTCCAAGTATCCAAGGGCCTGTCAAATTAAAACCCTCAAGTATAAGACAATATTATGTGAAGGACAGTCAGAAATAAATGTATAATTCTTCAGTGAACTAATGATTATCTTGTAGATTTGCTATAAAAACCTGCAATGTATCTCTAGACTTTGAGTTGATGCCACAGATAGTTTAAGCATTCTGTGACTCATTCCTTGGTATCATTCTTGTTACAAATCATACAAAAATATACAACTAAAGAAAAAAACCAAAAGAAATAACTCAATTTTTAGTTGAGTCAATCTCATTAAAAGAAAACCCCAGTTGCCCCGTCTAACCATGCTGAATAAGCAAATCCTCAGTCATAAATAAATGAGCCTAAAACTAAAATTAAAGCCACTTCATTTGCTTTTTCCACTCTTCCTCCATACCCAAATCTCAATCATCTACTCTAGACTTCAACTGCCTGGTGCCACACAAAGTCCAGTGTAGAGGATGAGGAAAAGAAAATGCCTCACCTAAAAAGATAAATGTGTAGTTCTGAGATGTTCAGGCCTCCTTTTCTTGAAAAGCACCATTTCACTGCAATTGCAAGGATGGTGACTTGTATTCAGCACACTCCTGAATGTGACGTGGAACCAGAAAGGGCAAACGAGCAGAACCTTGTGCCTAATGATTGCCAAGCACCAACCTAAATACAATTGGCCCACAGGAGAGCAAACCAAAATCTTGATATTTGAATGACCATTTCAATTCCACCACACACTTACCACTAATTATTTCACTATTATAGGAGTTGGGGTACATCGTTCTATTGGAAATAACCATTTCAGGAAAAAACAAGCTTTCATATTCAGTTGGATATGCCTCAACATTAAGACTCATCCCTTGGAACTTCACATATCCTTGCTTTCCACCTCTAAGTTTTCCACTTGTTTGACCTTGCATTTCACATGAATTAAATGCATACTTCCAAAGGCAACATTTATCAGATTCATCTTAAACTTTTTATCCAGTTAGGATGCTTTTCATGTATTAAAAATTCAGTAGATGTGGGGATTTGGCAGTGATTCAGACAACTTGAGGCAGACCTCCTGCATACTAAATCAGACAGCTGGACTCAAGCCCAAACTCTACTCCTGATTCCAGCTTCCTGCTATATATGCACACTGGGACACCACAAATGAAGGATCAAGTATTTGATTCTTGAGTCTCTGCCTTCCATGTGGGAGATGCAGACTGAGTTCCAGCTCTTAGCTTTGGCTTGGTTCAATACCAGACCTCACTGTTATGATTATTTGAGAAGTGATTCTGCAGATAAAGAATCTCTCTCTCCTCCTCTCCCTCTCTCTCCCTCTCTCCCTTTCTCTGTTTCTCCCTCTCCCCTCACTTTCCTTTCTCTCCTTTTGCCTTTCAAATAAACAAAATGAATATTTTTAAAAATAATTTTAAAAGATTGCTGAATCAGTGTGAGAAAAGCTAAAGTCTTAACAGAAACAATTTTCCATAATAGTTCAGAAGCCTGATTTATTCTCAACTGAATAGTAGAGCAATACATTCATACATGTTAAACTACACATTGAGAAGTTGTTTTCCACGACAGTTAAAACAATACACATTGAATGTAGCTCAAGTATTAAATATTTGGCATCCAGACTTTGAACTCATTTTGTTATTGTTATTGTTGCTCTTAAGAACGTTCAATGTCATGTGTCAGAGTTTAGAAAGGAGAAAAACAGAACAAAAAATGACACACACACAAAAGAACAGCCTAATGGAACAGACTTTTGCAAAAAAGTTAAATCATTTCTTGAAATCCCTATAAGCCCACAGACAGATATACACCTGCCACAAATTCCATATTACAGTGTCTGGTTGATTCCCAGTTCCAGTATCTCCAATTCAATTTCCTGTTAACCTGAGCGCTGAGAAGCAGCAAGTAATGCAACAATTTGCATTCCTCCGCAGCCCCAACATAACCCAGATTGAGTTCTACACTCGTGGCTTTACTCTCCGACCACAGCTGTTGTAGACATTTAGGCAATGAACCAGTTGAACCAGTAGTTGGAAAATCTCTCTCTCTCTCTTTCTGTCTCTTTCTCTCTCTCTCCCTCTTCTGTGTGTGTATGTTTCACCCTTTCAAAGAAAAAAATAAACAAGACAAAAAAATCCTTCAATCCTAAAAAGAACACTTAAGTTACAACACAGATTTTCATATTCTTAGGACACCAGTTCACTTTTTAACACATGTAAGGCTCTAGGGGGAAAAAAATCAAACAGAAGTATGTAAAGTAAGAGATGCTTTCCTCACTTTTACTCAGAGGAATTTCATTTCCCGGTGGAAAACATTCATGAACCTCTTCTCTTGTAATCAGTTTTGGTTTTCTCATGGGTTTTATTCACTCAAGCGCATGCGTGTGTGCACACACAAATCAGTCTGTTGGGCAAGCCTCATATTTCTGTCCCAGCTAAATCAGAGACAAGTCATACCTTGGCATCTCTACAGCCTTTCTGCCTGTAGTCTTGTAAGTAAGCCAAAAGTCAGTTTTAGCTAGCAATTCAACACTGAAGAAATGACTGTTACAAATATTATCAGACATCATTCTAAGCAAGATCCTAAGCTAGACTGTGTATGTTCAGAAACTAAACGATAAATTGACTCAAGAAGAGCTACTGTGTTTGAATGACCTGTATCTAGGACATTGAGTGTCCACCTGTGTGTACCTCCTCCAACCCCCACCACTACCAAACTCCATACATGGGGTACCTTGTCAGCCGTGATAGCCAGCAGCTGTCAAATGCCTTGTCTACCTAAATAGCTCCTACACAGAGATGTGCAAAACGTATGACTGATGCTCTTTCTCATAAGCGGTTTAAAGAAAGGAAGCATGTTTAAAATGTTGCAAGCTATGTGTTGTACTTCACATATCTTTGCTCACAGATCATGCCTGGGTTCCTCAAACTGCTTTTTACATCTATTGGTCAAGCACATGCTTATGTCTCCAGTCTCAAGTTTTATACCTGGAAAGTATGCGAGGCTGACAGTTATGATACGTGACTACACTGCAGCTGACCACCATGGCCAAGCTGCCATAATCACTGCAAATTGTCAGGGATTATTTTTCTTTGACAATTTCTCCTCCTAGCCGGTTTCAGCTTTGGCAGTTATATAGCATTAGCCAGCTGTTAATTATTCCCATTGTTTTTTGATCATGGATAACTAAACAAGGCATTGTGACATACTTACACATTTTTTTTTTACTTGGTGACTAAATGCTACTACTAACTTGAAAATCACTTCAAGTGCCCATAATGGTCACCCTGAAAAAATCAGTCTGACTAATCTCACATAACTGCTGACCACGTTGTAGGCTCACCAAGGTAAACATCTGCTGAGTGGTGGGAAATACATCAGCATTATGCTCTGCAGTCTTTTGCATCTTTTTACCTCCCTTATGCCCCAATTTAAAATGTAAATGACTGGAAGTCAGAGAAAACAGACTCTTGTCAGCAGATGCCACTTGCCTCATTCCAAGAGTCCATCTGCTCCATTAAATACCCCCAATTGGTTACTTCACGCAAATGATCCAGGAACAGCTTTTAAATTGATCTGGGTTATCTCCAGTTTGTTAAGTCAGTTTTCACAAGCAGCCATCCTTGTGAATATGTCAGTAATTGATATATCATAGTTACTTTCCAGAATCACCATGAGAACATCTAATTTCAAATCTCATTAGAAATATGGCATCATTGTGGAGCTATAGAAGAACTTAAGAAGGAAACATGGGTATCAGATTTTAAGCTACGGATTTTGGAAAAAAATGTTCTCACTTTCAGGCATGTCTAGATGGCATGTCTTCCTTCCCAGGTACATATGAAAAGCAGTGGAGAAAGCTATGTTGTTTAATACTAGCTCCCAGTATTTCAACTTCCATTGTATTACAGGATATTTTTACATACAAAACTGCAAAGAGCATCTTTGAGTGTTCAACTTTTGCTTCAGTTTGCTTATTGGAACTTCTAGTTCTATATAATTAGATCACCTGGGCCAATCTCAGAGCCTTATCTTTGGCAGGCCACTCTCTATTTTTTTTTTTTTTTTTGCCATTGACAGACTAACCTTTACTGAAGACAAACAATAATAAATGTCAGCATTAACAACAAGATCCGAGTTGATGATAAAACCGTCTCTCAAGGCTTTCTGATTACTTCCACTTGGTTTGTAGCAAGTGCAGCCCTCCCCTCACATTTTAGCTTCCATCTCCACTTTGCCCTTCGACTTTGATAAGACACAGCTGCATTTTGCAATGTTAGCCAAAGTTCGCTCCTTACATGTGTGAGTAGGACAAAGACAACTCAGGACAAGCAAGAGGTCTTGTATGCAAGCAAAAGGGAACAATTATTCTTCCCATTGAACTTGATCTGTAGACTCATTCTTCCCCAGCAGTAGCTGCAAATATCAAGCAATAGCATACATAGCATAGCAATACATTAATTACAATTATTGGCACATGACTCATTGTTTCATACATGTGCTTTTTATTGTTATACATGACATTAATTTATATTAAGACACTGAACCCTCACAACCCAATAAACCCCCAAACCAGACCACTACCAAGAACTTACATATACACCTAACCCATCCTCCAGCCACGAGGTTGGCATGATCCTCATCCACAAATTTCTTATTCTTTTGCCTTTTTTTATAACATATAATGCAAGCAATGTATTGTTTTTATGAGCAATGTATTATTTTTAGTCTTGCTCTCTTTAGCTACAAAACAGAACATAATAAACTATATGTTTATTATGTTATTTCTCCCTTCCTTTCTTGATACTGCATAATTAAAACTCAACTTTATTATTAAATACACTTGAGCTTTATTCCTTTTGTTGATACATAACTTTCCCTTAATTGAGAAGTGCAACCCACTTAATCCATTTTTCTTTATTTTTCTATCAGTGATCACTTGTGTTTTTGTTTGTTTGTTTGTTTACTATCTTGGATAGTGACACTATGAGCTTTTCTATGCCTATATTGTGGTTCACATGTAAAGAGGGATGGATGGAGGATGGATGCACAGAGATGATAGAGACAGACAGATAAATGGACACAAAGATAGATATAGATAGACAGATATGGCTGGAAGAAGTTTTTATTCTCAAATATTAAAGAATGTAGCTCAGTAAAATTAATAAAATTCCAAACTATTATCTGGTTTCAGAGTGATCCCCTTCAGCAGGGTGACTAGAAGGTCACAAGCACGGGCAGAGAGGAGGAACATAATCTCATGCTGTTGAACCCATGTGATAAGTGACCTTTTCCTTCCTTTTCCTTTCCTAGAAATGGGAGCTTATATGATCTCCCAAACAGACCAGAATTGAGTATCTGGCATAGAAAGGAACAGCTGCTGTCCACAGTCATACCACCCTGAACGCGCCCGATCTCATCTGATCTCGGAAGCTAAGCAGGGTCAAGCCTGGTTAGTACTTTGAAGGGAAAAAGGAAGAGCTGATTTTGCAATCTCTGCGTGTTCTTGTCAGGTATTCAAGCTTCTTATATTTTGATTTGAGGGTACTTGGCAACTGTCCCATGATTCCCAGGCGTTGAGATACATTCGCTCTTTGCCTTAAACCCCAAATACTTAGGGAGCACATACTGTGTGGCAGGTACTATTCTAGGTGCTGGATATACAGGTGGACAGTAACAAAGGTTGTTTTTTTTCTTTTTCTTATGAAGATTACATTCCAGCATGGGATCAAGTCAACATAAAACAAGTAAATATGTAAGAGAACTAATGTCAGATGCAATGGAAAATAAAAAAGGAAGCAAGTGGGCTAACGGGCATCTTGAGACATCATGAGAGGTCTTCATAACATACACTTTAAAGAAACTAAGGCACATGCCAAGTGTTAGGAAAAGTTTTGACAGAACTGTGTTTCTTATAACACTGTGATGGAATACCTCTCATAGGATATTTAAATGCAGTATCTTGCTCTCTCATTTCTCGTGCCTAAATTCTTCCACTGTCATCTAGTGTGCTCTCAGGAATCCATCATCTGTGCTCAACCAACTTTACTTTGTCCCTATTTCCTTCAATTCTTGTTCTAACTGAAATCTGATTTCATGCTGATGACGTTCCTCCTCCAAAAAAAATTCCTAAATGGCTTTTTGTCCCTATCATTGTATCCTAACACAGGAATAGGGCTTAGTAAGGGCATCTAACCAATTATTTTTTCCATTGGAAAGATAAGATTTGGCACATAATAATTCTATACAAACTGTTTTGTTTCTGAATGATTTCTTTTTCTTCGTTATTTTTTCCCCTAAGACCATGTGAATTTATTCCTTGTTTACAACAAGTGAGATTCAGCTGCGTAGTCCCTACGCTGGAGTTTCAACCCTTTTCTGACCCTTTAGTTACAGGCATGGAGCTTTGGTGGAGAACCAAGATGGAGGTCACATAGACAGTTAGGTTATTAAGACAACCATTTTGAAGGCAGTTTTGTGAGAGCGGCTGAGCCTGCAGAAAACTGCTTTCTGGAGGGAAAAAACAAAAGGTAGAGACAAATTATAGATAAAACACCTTGTGGTAAGAAAAAGAGTAACAGTGAGGCTGGATCATTGCATGTGTTTCTGGCAATCCAATTCCCTGACACTTAGGATTTTCTTGTCCGAAGACACAGTGTCCTGTAGGAGCCTTTACTTTTGCTGTCTTGCAGGAACTCTGCTCTGTGCGACCAAACAGAGTTCCCTGAGCTCTGTGCATTGAATCTTAATACCAACATTCCTAGCAGGTTTACAATAACTAAACTGACTGCATCAGTTTTTCTAAGCTCTGCATTATCATATGATAATGTCAACTATGGCATCTAACCTTTAAGCCACTACTGTACACTTTTCTTACGGAACAAGGTTCAACAACCGTTTTCTGTAAAGGGTCAGATAGTACATTTTAAATTAAGGCTTTTGCAGGCCAGTTATTTCCAACTATTCAACGTTGCTACTGTAGCATGAAAGTGCTATAGACAATAGCTGAGAGAATGGGAGCAGTTGTGTTCCAAGAAAACAGACTCAAAATTCAGAGGTCTGAGTTCAGAGACAGACTCTTTAGTTAACACAGGGCACCTTAAGTAACTTCTCTATCTCTTTAATTTCTTTGTTGGTTAAATGCAGATAACTAAGCCAAGCAACTAATCATGAAGTTCAAGTATAACAATGTTGTCCAGTGAGACAAACTGACCAAGCAACAGTTCTTTTTAGTACTGAGCTTAATATTTTACATTTTTATTCAACAGCTTTTAAAAATTTTCATAATCTCTCATCATTTTGAGTATATCCTTTCCCGAAGCACACAGGTGTTCCACATCTATAAACTAGATCACAGTAAGTACTTTAGGGTTCTGTTGGATTGAATTTCTGGACTGAATCATGTTAAGTCACGTCCCTCCCTGTGATTTTATTTTGACGTGGGGAGTGGGCAAGCATGGAGCCCAGAAGAATTTCTTGTAGTTATCCAAATACTACTTATTTTAAATCAAAAAAAGTCAACCCCAAGTTCTCCAGTTTATTCAGACATGAACTCCTAAACCTGTCTACCTCAGATTGCAGTTTAGGGAATGATGACCCAGTGGCTCTCAGGCAACATTCACCATGTTGCAATGATATATTATTCTCAGTGACCCAGCTGCCCATATATGGCCCTTGACTTAGTTGCTTTCTTTCTGTTTCCTGAAGTTCTGTCCCCTTTCCCATTCTCAGTTTGGGCCTAAACCTCTAGTTCTTCCAATTTTCAACATTTCTTCTCAAATTCTTTTGTTTAGCTTTCTATTTATGCCCAATTTAAAGTTTTTATTTTTGCTCATCTTCTCCTCAATGGTTTGATTGACTCTCAGAGTTCTAATCTGTGCTTATGACCTCCGTGTCTGTATCCCTAGGCCAGACCTTTATCTTGATCTTTGACCATATCTTTGATTGCCTATGAAGAGGTATTTCTGCCTTCAAGACGGAACTGTCTTTTACAAACAACTTGATGATCCTTCTCCTTTAAGAGCACTACCAGAAATACTACTCAGCTATAAAAAAAAAAAAAAAATGCAGTTCTTTGTGGCCAAATGGGCCAAACTGGAAACCATAATGCTAAGGGAAATGAGCCAATCCCAAAGGGTTAGATACCACATGTTTGCCTTAATTTAAGAAGATATGATGTTATGCATAACATGTTATGGATGTTATGTCATATGTAGTATATAAACTAAAATGGAAATGTGAATGGGGTGGTCACAGAATGGGGTTAAGAAATTGCATTTATTTTTAACATGTCGGCTGCTCAATACTATGTCAATTAATTCCATAACGATGTTAATTGTTGCTGATAATATATTAGTGCTCTTATTTGATCGGGATGATACTCTGCTGGCTCTGCCCTCAGACCAGAGAGGGTCTCCCCAATAAGTAGTTGGACTCGACTGGACTATAAGATGTTGGACTCTATACTTGGCATATGCTTGCTAAGAGGGAATCTCAACTGAACTTGAACTATGGTTATGCAACAAGGTGGAGGAACCCACCAAGGGGGGAGGGTGTGGGGAAGTGTGGGGAGAATCCCAGTTCCTATGAAATTACAACACAATGTAATTAATGAATAAACTTAATTAAAAAAAAAAGAAACCCAAAAAAAAGAGCACTACCAGAATTAAGGTAGATCTGAGTGATTTCATAGATGATTCTTTCTAATTGAGCTTCCATATCCTGTCACTTATCAATCGTTCTCATTCTCTCTCCTTGGCCTCCTCTCCCCTCTTTTCAGTTTCTGCACCCACTCTGTCTTCCACCTCTCTTTCCTACCTCCAGTTTTATAGTCATGAAATGCATTTTTCATCCTATTGATTCCTTCATCGTTATGAACGCAAATCTGATCCTGTTACTTCTTCAGTAGCTTCAGATTTATTAAAAGAAACAACTCAAACTACAAAGCACAATATATAAGGTCCCCAATGATCTAGCTCCCAGTATGCCTTTGCATCCCTACTAATCAACACAACCTTCCAGAAATCCCATAAAGTTTCCATGGTACAACTATCTTCCAAAGTCTTCATGTGTGTGTCCTGTCAGAATCATTCAAACAAGAGTCCTACTCTTAGAAATAATTGTAAAAGGCTTTAAAATGGAAAGAGCAATAAGAAGACAATTTTGTTCCGTATCAAGTTCATCCTCCAAGGCTATCTCTACTTGTCTTTGGTATATTTTGCCACTCTGAAAGTTACACAGAATTTCTAGTAATGTAAAAGGTTTTCATCTGTACAAATGTAGATTATATCCACTGAGATGCAATTGAATGTTGTCCTGTGCATATAACAGCCACAAGGGCATCTGCCAGCACTAAGAAGTTCCCTGTGAGAGAGGACACCTGTTCACAAGCTGGACACTAAGGCCTCAGGCTGTCTGGTAGGATAAAAGTTTCTGGCGAAGGTTATATTATAAACATACACAGCCAAATTCCCACATGCCCCACAGGATAGCTGTAGTGTTTCTAGCTCCTTTTGAGAGAGAACTTTATGACCTTTAAAAAAATTGTATGTGTAACAGCCACCTTTTTAAATGACACTTACTAATTCACAAGAATGATGATTGGGATCACAACCCTTCATAAATATTTCTCTAATAAAACCTTGGACAGATATTGTTCTTACTTTTCCCAACATGTGTGTTAACTCCAAATAGGTTATCAATTCCTGAATGATTAAGATTAAAACTTATCAACACATATAGTTCCTGTTTCTGGTTTATAATCTAGAGAGGCTTATTGAAGACATGATTGAATACATGAATGAAAAAATACCTTTGTGGGGGTTTGAGAGAACAGGGAAATTGAAGACAGGCTCTGCAAAGAGTAATAGCTAAGCAGGAATTTGAGGGATAATCAAGTAGTGTTTACTAAGATCCAGAAGGCAAAGAACACCAGGCAAAGAAATCATTTTAAGCAAACAAATGAAGAGAGTGGATTTATATTCAGGCAAATGCTGTTTGTTCTTTTCAGTAGCAAATATTTACCTTCCCATATATATGTTGTGTGTTTTCACTTTTGCTCCTGAAACATTTTAGAAGTCCAACTTCTAGGAAGGTCTCTCAAAAGAATGGCAGTTAATAATCTTTACCACAGCGTCTTTCAGAGTAAATCTCACTAAAAAGCAGCAGTAAATGCTTCATCTGAAGCAAATCAGCATGGAGCTATATTAACATTGCTGTGGTTTCTAACAAAGGGGCCATAATAACATTCTATCCCCCATGCAATTAAAATGTTCACACCAGTTCAAAGGTTGATACATATAGAAAACAAATCAATAGTTATTCACTTTGAGTCCCTTACCAGGAAATCTTAAAAACAAAAACAAAATTCTCCTGAGGCTGGCATGTGTTGTAACAGGTTAAACCACTGCCTGCAATCCTGGCATTTCATACAGGCATCAATTCCATTCTTGGATTCTCCAACTCCCAGCCGAGGGCCTGGGAAAGGAGCAGAATGTGATCCCAAAGAAGCTCTGGCTCCCAGCTTCAGCCTGGTCCAGTCCTAGCAAGTGCAGCAAATTTGGGGAGTGATCCATAGGATGGAAGCTTTCTCTCTCTCTCTCTCCTTCTCTCTCTCTGTAACTCTGACTTTGAAATACATAAAAATCACTATTTAAAAATCTCTTTTTGTATCCTAGTATAATATTAGAATTTCTGACACAGAAAATGACTTAGTCTCTAAATCCAGTGATGAAAGACTAAGTACTTCTATCACTTATTTAAGGACTTCATTAATTCTGTATTTAAAGACTTATTTGTTTTTATTGAAAAGCCCAACTTACAAAAAGAAAAAGAAAGAGAAAGAGAGTAGTATCTTCCATCAATGCATTCACTCTCCAAAGGGTCGCAATTGCTGGAGCTGAGCCAATTCCAAGCTGAGAGCCAGGAGCCAGGAGCCAGGAGCTTCAACCAGACTCATACGCTGGTACAGGGGCTAAGGACTTGGGTCTTTCTCTGTTGCTTTCTCAGTCCACAGGCAGGGATCTGGATGGGAAGTGGATCAGCCAGGACTAGAACCCAGTTATCTCATTCATATGGGATGCTGATTCTTACAGGTGGAGGATTAGCCTGTTGAGCCATAGTGCCAACCCTTAATTTTGTTTTTAAAAGCTTGGGTAGGGCCCGGCGGCGTGGCCTAGCGGCTGAAGTCCTCGCCTTGAAAGCCCCGGGATCCCATATGGGCGCCGGTTCTAATCCCGGCAGCTCCACTTCCCATCCAGCTCCCTGCTTGTGGCCTGGGAAAGCAGTCGAGGACGGCCCAATGCATTGGGACCCTGCACCTGCATGGGAGACCTGGAGGAGGTTCCTGGTTCCCGGCATTGGATCAGCACAGCACCGGCCCGTTGCACTCACTTGGGGGGTGAATCATCGGACGGAAGATCTTCCTCTCTGTCTCTCCTCCTCTATGTATATCTGACTTTGTAATAAAAATAAATCTTTAAAAAAAAAAAAAGCCTGGCTAGGACAAATAAAGGAACTTGTACCAACTGGCCAACTAAGCAGTGGAGACAGAATGTGAGTACTTGAATAAGCATGGCAATGAGATTAATACAATATTTGATGTAAATCCAGAAATGTTAATTGGGGAAATTCTTAAATTGAAAAGTTTAAGATTACGGAATACTTGTAATGACCAAGAGTAAAGGGAAATCAATAATTTTCTGTCCTTCCTATGATGAAAGCAATGAGGAATGTGAAGAACATCCTAGACTTGACCAATCAGCATGGCAGGTTCTGCAATACTTGGTATTGACCAGGAAACCAAGCCTCCAGTGGCTAAAGTTCAGGGAAAGCAACAGTTGTTGAGGGTTTAATTAATACATGAATTTTAACATGAGGGCCCTCAAAAAGTTCACAAAAATGCCTATTATGGAAAAAAGTTTACATGCTTTCCAAATTTGGGAATCAAAATAAAATTTACTTTTCAATTCTATTTTCCTTAAAATTTTTCTAGTACCCTTGCACAGGAATGAGACAAGCTGAGTCTTGACTGGGGATAGCTTTCATGCCCAAAGAAGAATTATGTACTTGATAACAAGCATTTGTGTGGTTTCTGGTGACAAACACTGATAAGAAATTAAAGTATGAATCTGGTAGACACAATTATTTTAAAGCAGGTCTCCAGACATGTCCAAAGGAAGAAAATACAACTGTTCATGTAGGATTCCTTAAAGAGGGTGGAGGGTTGGAAATATCTTGGTTATTGGAATTAAAGTCACTTAGGATATCTAATTTCAATTCTACCCAACTACTTCTATTTGACTTTGGAAAATATTAATCTCTCTAAGCTTCAATTTGTTTATAAAATGGAGATTCTGATAAATGACAATACCTTATGAGATTGAGTATTAGGTCAATCACTGTATAAAACACCCATGTAGTACAGTGTCTGGAAAATTGCTTAATTCTCAGTAATGGCCTCTGTTTCTGCTTCTGTAAATCTCAGGAGTTTGAGGCAAACAAAAAGTAACACTTTTCTTCCATTAACAATAAAAAGGAACTATAGCTGTATGAGATTGTCTATACACACATACTGTTATAGACCTCTGACCTTTAACAGGACTAATTTTATTCTGCATTAACATATAAAGGTTAGAAATGCCAAATATGTTGCTTTTTCAGATCTTACTAAGATTAGCAACTGGGCATGAAACTGCTGAGGCTTGGCTAGACAAAGCTAGTACTTTTGCCCACTCCACCCAGTAACCAACCCTTCCAGCATTATGCCTGAATTGACAGCTCACACTGCTTCCCAGGAGACTCCTAAGCATCCTCATCAGAGCTGAGTTCCCTACAATCATTCACACATTTCTTTTTCTTCCCACACCATCATTTGGAATGTTGACCATACTTTTCAAATATGTCATATCTGCACTGTTTCAAAGACTCACATCAAAGACTTATTTCAGCCACAAAGAATTTTAGATTGCTCTTCACATTAACTCTATAAGATTTTTATCTAAGCATTTCATGAAAAATAAGAAAGGGCTCAAGGATTTTATGGAATGTTAACCAAACTCATTGAGTTAGCAAGAGATGGAGTCAACATTTGCATCCGTAATGCCTAATTAGAAAAAACAGACTCTAACATTCATAGGACAAACTAAAACACACAGAAGGGCACACCCATGCTTTTCCTTGCTTTTGTTTGTTTGAAAGTCACGGAGACACAGACAGATATGTTCAATTTTCAGATTCAGTCACTCTCTGCCTCACTAGTGAGTTGAAGACTAAATATAAACGCATGGTGACTGACGTAAAGCTCCAGGTTTTCTCCAAGGCAATATCCACAGCTCAGGTTCGCATTGTGTACAGGGAACATTTGGCTAATGCTTGTTAAATGAATAGCAATTAAAAAAAAAAAGAATTCAATCACACCCAAGTAGAGATATGTATTTTGAAAATACAAACTTCTTAGAGCTAAATCAACTTTAGGTTTGTCATTGTGAAGGGAATGGTTTTTAAAAGATTAACTAGTACAGATTTATAAGGCCACATAAAATGGAAGAGATTAAAGATAAAATGGGCAGTGAGGAGGCAGTTATAGCACACACATGATGTGTTAAAGAAATTCCTTTCTGCTTAGTCAGGAGTAGAATGTGTACAATTCTGTCTACATAGCAGTAACGAAATGACCTGGAATCTAAGACTGGCCATTTGCCTCTTCAGTGTCTACTCAGTTCTGCTTACCTCCACTTATCTATAATTTGTATATATTTTTAATCCCTCACTAGACACAGTGAGAGAGAAGGTAGATTAGACTCTTTTATAAGTCATCGAATATCATAATGCTATCATTTTCTCAGTTTACAAATAATTCAGAACTTGCAAGGGAGAAAAAATAAAATAGGGGGGCCTGGCGAGATAGCCTAGCGGCTGAAGTCCTCACCTTGCACGCGCCGGGACCCCATATGGTAGCCGGTTCTAATCCTAGCAGCCCCACTTCCCATCCAGCTCCCTTGTGGCCTGAGAACGCAGTTGAGGACAGCCCAAATCCTTGGGACCCTGCACCGGCGTGAAAGACCCGGAAGAGCTCCTGGCTTCAGATTGGATCAGCTCCAGCCGTTGCAGCCACTTGGAGAGTGAACCATCGGATGGAAGATCTTCTTCTCTGTCTCTCCTCCTCTGTATATCTGCCTTTCCAATAAAAATAAACTCTTAAAAAAAAAACCTAAAATAGGAAACACCTCTGGTGTGAAACATCTCAAACCTTTATTTTCGTAACACAGGAGCAATTCAAATAGGCTATGTAAAAGTGGAATTAAAAGATAACTTTATCTTGACACAAAACAAGTTTGAAATCTGCACATTTGTTTTATGACACACATTTTCTGTGAGCCCATAAAACACTCTTCACCTATCTAACGACTTACAATGAAGGACGACCCAGTTAACAGCTCTTTCCAAACACTGTGTAGCATGCCTCCCCATGCCTTTCGAGGGATGTTTATCATCCAGTGGTCCATCTCTCTCTCTATGGAAATGATGACACTGTTCAGGATTCTCACACAGACCCACAATCAGAGAAGCTGTTTTCTAAATGTTCATGAAGTGTGTCAATTATATTTCACAAGTTAATTGTGTTGATTTACAATTTCCTGGGTATTTTAGTACTATTATTTTCATTGTGATGTTTTCTTTGTTTATGAACTTACATTTGCAATGTGTGATTGGGGACGCTTAGCCTTAATAATGTATATAATAAATCCTTGCTTTTTATACAGTTCAATTGCCTCTGTACTTGTTGACCCATATCACCTTGAAACACACATGACATTTTCTACACTGGCTGGTGTAGCTTAGCTTAGGTTTCACTATTCCATAGCAGCCAACATTCCAAAAGTCCTAGTGGCTTACCAAACAAAAAACATATTCCCTGATTGGGCTGCCTGCTGTGTGCAGACTGTCGGTGCTTCCACTCTGTGTGGCCTTCTTTCTGGGATTGGGCTAAGGGGCATCATTGGAGATGCCAGCCAGCAGACAAGGAGAACAAGGTGAGTCCTCACCGCGGCTCCTAGGGCTCACACTGGTGTAACAGAAATCACTTCCACCCAGACTGCTCTGAATTAAGCTAAGTCTCACAGCTAAACTCCATGTTGGTGAGACAAAATTTATCCTGTCACAAGAAAAAGGTAGCAAGCATTCTATGCACAAAATGTTCCACCTGCCACACTGAGTCACTCCTTCCCTGTCCAATCCAGCTCTCACAAGGGCAGGATTTATTTTCATATCTCCTTGCCTTATGCTTTCAGTGACAGTAAGGAAGGCAGTTTTACAGCTTTGTTTATTTAACCCCATACTCCAATAAACACACTGCCTTCAGATTTGCTTCTGTGTGAACTTTCTATTCCCTAAAATTCTGGGCAGTTTGCTTTTGCCTCAAAAACATGAAAACCCCATCCTTTATTTCTCTGCCTATAGGTATAGTAGATAAAGAGAATGATATATTCCGCTTTCACACAGTGCTAAATACCCTATTCTGAATCAATTCCTTACTTAATGCCTAAGCATCCCTAATGCTGATTTGAGGTACAAGAAAACAAAATATTTTTCTGTGTAAAAGTAGTTTTAATCATGAACTTTAAATTGAATGGCTTACAATTTATGCCTGTTTACTGTGCAGCACAATAAGTGTTATGTATTCCATAAAAATCCAGATAAACTGTGCTGTAAGTTTTATTTTATCACAACAGTAAACTATTCACACATTTACTTATTGCTCTAGAATCACAAGTCATATGCTCAAAAACTAGAATAGGAATGAGGATGAGGGTGCGAAGCACACGGTAAATAATGTCGCTCATTATTACCTTCAATAAACCATGATTCCAGTAAGGATCATAAACTTCCACCCTTTCGCGCCTTGGAATAAAAATTAAAACATTTTCTGTATAAACATAAACTATTTCTTGCAGAGTAAATGGTTTCATTTACAAAATCAATAGAAAAAATATATAGAAGCAAAATGAAGAATACATTCAAAATCAAGTTGGTCCTCTTCAGGCAAATCTTTATTTTGTATAAAAATGACTACTGGACTTTGATCTCACCCTCAAAAATGTATTATTTAATATGCAGTTTATAAACTAGATTAGCTTGCAAACCCAAAATGAAATGGGCTGTAAATAACTTGCCATTAGAATATATGAAGCAGTACTTCATAAACTGTTTCCTTCTTGTATAAATCGAGGCAATGATAATAGTAGCCATATAGCAATTCCACACTCAGCTGTTTACTTTATGGTGTTTTTTTCTGAAAACAAAAAACAAATAAGAGCTGGAACTAGAATGCCAGGCACTAAGACCACAGCACACATTGTGAGTAATGCCGTGCATGTTCCCATTACCCAAAATGTGTCTTGCAGGTCACCTCCCAGGAAAGTTCAAGAGTAATTGTCAATAGTCGGCTGCATAGTCTTCTGCAGCCAGGAAAGTTGACTTGGTATCTAGGAGTGGGTGTTGTGGTGTAGCTTGAACCAGTGGCATCCCATATCACAGCGCAGATTTGAGTCCTGACTATTTTGCTTCTGACTGAGTTTCTTGTAAATAAACAAAATACAAATTGACTACCTGGTTCCCCACCACCCATGTTGGAGACTGGGATGGGTTACTTGCTCTTGGCTCCAATTTGGCCCAGGACTGGCTGTTGTGGTCATTTAGGAGGTTGGGGGCGTGTTGGGGGGATTCTCAATCTCTTTCTCCCCATGCCCCCTCTTCCACTTTCCTTCCTCTCTGCCTTTCAAATAAATTAATACTATTACGAAGAAAATATATTTAAAGCCACTATGTTACTCAATTCTACAGATATTATCTTCTTTTATATTATTATCACTAGCACTTCTGAGTGACAGAAACCAATGCGAATGCAGCTCTTTGGAATATCAATTATTTAATAAGTTTGGAAACTCAGGCTTAGAGAAAGTCTTTTTTCCGGGCAACTACACAAGCCTGGTTTTGACACAGAAAGAATAACTCCCATGACTGCTTGGTGTGGACATCTAATAAGAGGACTTACATCAAATCCAGTTGCTTTAAGGTTTTTCATCACTCAGTGTTCTTGAGACAAGAAAGCAAGCTTTGGCAGAAGGACTAAATGATATCTTCCAGGTTTTAGTGGTGCGAATAAAAGGTAAAGATATCCATGTAAGATGTAGTTGCAGGACTTTGAACAGAAATCTGATAGTACTCACAGCAAATTTACTTGTACAGCACACGCTAATTTTAGGCCCACTTCTAAATTTCCTTACCTACACTGTTGTTTGGAGTTTTTATTATCTAGCCTCATAAACTTGCATACAAGGTTTCTTCATTTTTATTTATTTGAGGCAGAGAAAAAGAAAGAGAAAGTATTTTCCTTTCTGTTCACAGCACACATGCTTGCAATGAACAAGACTGGCATGGGTCAATGTCAGGAGTTAGCATATGCTCATTATGCTAAAAACGTTATGGGGAGGAAGGACAGCCTTCAACAAATCAGGCTGAGCAAATTGGATTTCCACATACAGAAATTTTAAACAAGATGCTTTGCCTGCCTTACACCCCACCAAAAAAAAAAAAAAAAAAAAACGGATGAGAGATTTGAATATAAGACTTTGAACCGTGAAAGTACAAGAGGAAAATAGAAAAGTATAGGAAAAAGATATCAGCATAAGCAGTACCTTTTTGCATAAAACCCTAAAAGCACAGCAAACAAAAGCAAAACAAAAACAAAAACAAAAACATACTAGTGGGATCATATCAAACAAAGCACAGCAAAGGAAACAAATAACAAAATGAAGCTATAACAACAGATTGGGGAAAAAATCTGTTGGTATGCAAATTATTATGACCATCATGGAAGAGAATGTAAAGATTCCTTAGGAAACTAAAAATGGATATATCATATGATCCAACTATTTCACTTCTGGGAATATATACAAAGGAAATGAAGTCAGCATATGAAATAGATACATGCACTCCCATGTTTATTGCAGTCCAATTAACAACATCCAAGGTATGGAACTAATTTAGACATCCATGAAAGAGTGAATGAATTAAAAAATGGGATATATATATATATATATATATAATGGAATATCATTCAGCCATAAAAAAGAACTAAATAATGACATTGCAACAAAATGGATAGAACTGGAAATCATTATTCCATGTGAAAAAAGCCAAGCACAGAAAGAAGGGTTCCACTTACTTTTCTTTCCTACATGGAAGACAACATATAATATAAAAATGTATGGATGTCCTATTACTTGGTATATAGGTATTTACAAATGTTGTAACCTCTAAATTGTATTCCTTACATAATAATGTATTTTTCATTGAGTAGTGCCAGCTGGCCTAGATCCACATAGAGAACACTGCAGCCCATGGAGACCTTCAGAAGACATCTGGTACCATAGCAATGGAGAGAGAACAGAACAAATAGAACATCTACCCCAGCCCAGTTATTATAGCAAATATCTGAGTGAACGGAAACTCTAAGATGGTGTATGTTAGCCAATGGACATTGAAAGTGTTTCCTCATCCTTGGATTGGTGAGATTAACAACATTTCAGAACTATCAAAACTACCTGTGCAGAACCCTTCCAGCATACGCTGCATCAGGACCCTGGGTGAAAATTGGGTGGTTGTTTCCCATTCCTGGGTGCTGGGGTGGGTGGGAAACTGGGTGTGGCTTCTCCCCTTGTCTCACCTCTCCCCTAAGATACAGGAAAAACAAAGTAAAACCTGGAAACAATGACCACACCCACTTTTCCCTAACCGTTGATCCTTCCCACCCTGATCAACTATGTAAGCATCATTTAAAAAATAAAATAAAAAATAATGATAATGTATCTTTCTCACCTCACCTTATGACCCTTGTCATAAATGACATGTTATGCAATATTAATATCCCTTTCAGGAAAAATAATATGCAAGTAATATTTACATATAAATGAATAGGGACAATCATCAAAAATTTTAAACATGTGTGAACACTGAACTCTTCTTTACAGTACTCTTAAAGATCAAACTGTTAGATCAAATTAGAATTATGGGATAACCAGTTAAAATGTTACCACAGGGCCTGGCACAATGGCTCAGTGGCTACATTGTTGCCTCGCAAGTGCCAGAATCCCATAGGGGTACAGTTCATGTTCCATATGCTCTGCTTCCCTTCCAGCTCCCTGCTTGCAGCCCGGGAAAGCAGCAAAGGATGGCCCAAAGTTTGGGTCCCTGCAGTCACATGGGAGACACAGAAGAAGCTCCTGGCTCCTAGCTTTGGATTGGCTGAGCTCCAGCCACTGTAGCAACTTGGGGAATGAACCAATGGTCGGAAGAGCTTTCTCTCTGTATCTATTTCTGGAAATCTGCTTTTCTAATGTAAATAAATAAATAAATAAATAAATAAATAAATTTATTTATTTTTAGAAACAAAGATGTTATCACAAAATTTATTTTTCTATAAAAGGTAATTGAGACAAGAATGTCAGAGTCAAGAAAGAGATGTAATAAATGCAATAGGAATCTGAAACATCATCAAAAGCTAAGGAATAGGAACACCCTTTGGAAATGAGATGAAGATGGATTTGGATTTTCCTCCAGAGGGAACTCAGTTACATCAATATCGAGATTTAACCTCATTGGACCTATTTCAGTCTTCTGACTTCTAAAACTTTATTTTAAATAATAGATGTGTATTGTTTTAACTAAAAAAGCAAAATGCACATACACAAATAAAGTGATCTGTAAGGGAGGTCATGAGAGCTGTAGAAATGGAGATACATTGAGAAATATTTAGAAGGTAAAAGCCATTGCCACTCGTCCCCCTAAGACCATCTATCCTAGTCCATAGTTAGTCTTCAGCCCAGATCTGTTCTTCAAACTCTGTATTACAGGCATTCTACTGCTGTGTGTCACAGGCATACTCATTCTGTTCAGAGACAAAATGTATGTTATCACCACCTCCCCCCGACCCTAACATGTGTAAATGGCTCCACTCTTCAATCCAGTTGCTCACGACATTTGGGTCATTCGTGATTTTTTTTCTTACATGCCAAATTCAACATATTTTACAGTTGTAGTTTTTCTTAATTCCCAAATACTTCCTTATTCTTTTTACTCTTCTTCACATCAACTATAAAATCAAAGCCCAAACCAGTAACCCCTCTCACCTGAGTTACTCAACAAATGCTCAGTACAGTTTTTGCTTCTGTACCTTCCAATCTGTTTTCCATGCAGAGCCTCTGTGTGTGTGTGTGTGTGTGTGTGTGTGTGTGTGTGTATCTGCATATCTCCTCATTCAGCATCCTTTTTCATTCAGAATTCAGTCCAAACTCCTTATCTGTTCTGTGTTGTGTCCACTAAATAAAGCTTGTGCTGTTGATACCCAGCTTCAGTTCATTTATTAATTTTGGGCTGCACCCAAAAGGCCAATAATTTGATATTGGAATCCTCTCTACATAATAGGGGTTTCAAAAGAGAAGGCAATACATCCAGTTATTTCTTATGACATCACATGTTTTTCTTTGAACATTTTTTACTATATTTGTCACTTGCTTGTTTATATCTTAGTTTGCCTCATACGGGCTACATCTCTAACACCTGGAAGATGATTCTATATGGCAGGTACTTGATAAACATGGTGGATGAAAATGAAAGGAATGGATTCACTATGATATGCAAAGAGAAATAAACTTTCAAAAATCATCCCTTGGGGTGTGTTCCTTGATGATTATACCAGTTAGAGAGAAGGGAAAACAGAACATTAAAAAGGGACCAGTCGTAGGGGAAGATCGAATTTTCAATACTTTCATTTAATACACCTTTGACAGCTTTGTGGAGATACAAAATGTGAAAAGGGATTCATGAGTTTGGAATGTAGAGAACAAAATTGAGTTGAACACGGAAATTTAAAAATACAATTGTCACACAATCAGGAATTTGAGATAACCTTGCATATGCTCTGGTGATACTTTATTTTGGTTCCCTAGATATTTCACTGGCTCTTAATTAATCTCTGTACAACTTCTGTTCTACCTGCCCCCCCAAAAAAACTGTTACACCACATATTGCCCTATATATAAATTCAAATTTTGCCATAATGGTGTCATTAAAAGAATGCTTGGTTGGGCCCGGCATGGTAGCCTAGTGGCTAAGGTCCTCATCTTGCATTTGCTGGGATCCCATATGGGTACTGGTTCTAATCCCATCTGCTCTACTTCCCTTCCAGCTCCCTGCTTGTGGCCTGGAAAAGCAGTTAAGGACGGCCCAAAGCCTTGGAATCCTATACTCATGTGGGAGACCTGGAAGAAGGCTCCTGGTTCTTGGTTCACCAACAACAAAACAAGCTCGTGTCATTGTTTGCTATTTTTAATTTCTTCATCTCACTTTTACTTTCACACGATGAGTAAGCAAAGATTGTAACAGGAAATTCTCTGTTGATTTGAATAAATCATTTTCCTTAATGGCTTGATACAATCTCCTTTGGAAATTTGGTATTCAAAATCAAAAGTCTTTCTACCCTTTGAGTGAAGACACATCCGATCAAGAAAGGTAGTCAATGCAGTAAAGAACTCCAACAGCCACTTGCTAATTGCTTTTGTTTTTTGTTTTGTTCTGTTTTAGATTTTGCCTGTGGCTCTGAATGTTACTTGGTCAGGCAAATAATGTGAGATGAGCCCTCTGGACTCAAACACCTAGTATGTTCAGTCAGACAAAGTCATTGCAGGGAAGCAATTAGTTCAACTAACTGCTTGACTGCTCTAGTAAAATTGGCCAGTTGTCTGACCTGCTAAGGATGCTGAGGAGCCATGTCTCCCCAGACTCTGGCAGAGATGTCACTTCTGCTTTCTACAGGTCAGACCTCTGCTGCTTAGAACAGACCTGTGCTGCTTAGCTGAACTGACATTCCCTTGCATTAACACATTTAAGAAGAACTAGTAGATATGTATTTCTGAATGTAAAAGAAGAAATCTCTCATTTCAGGATTTAATGAGAATTCTTTATTACCTTTCTGCATTGTAGTGAAGTGTACTTGAAGTGGATCTCCTGGTCGTACATAGAGAAATGTACTAAGTGTGATTTCACCTGTCAATGGCAGTTTTCAAAAGTTCATTATTTTAATTGTTTCTGTTCATATTACCCAAATTGTGTGTACCTAGAATTGTTAAGCAGACTTTCAGAGTACCACAGGCAAGAATATTTTGAGGCAAGACTTATTTTTTGCATAGGACTCTAACTTTTAGAAAACACTTATTTTAGATTGTTAAAAACAACCACATGATGAAGAAAAAGTAATTCATAGATGTTAGCCAACTTCTCTATCCTTATAGCTAATTAGAAATGGTTCCAGGACTGATACAGGTGATATTTCCTTGTCTCTAAACCCAATGAACCTCCTGCTATGCTACTCTGTTCTCGCTCAAGAAGAATCTCTTAGTCTAAAATCACTTACACAAATGTTTTCTCTTTCTACCACCACGCATATAAGTGTCTTTAAGCATACTTAAAGACTGTGAGGACCTAGTGTTATAGTCTAATGGCTAAATCTTCACCTTGAATCCACTGGGATCCAGCTCCCTGCTTGTGGTCAGGGAAAGCAGCACATTACGGCCCAAAGCCTTAGGACCCTGCACCCATGTGGGAGATCCAGAAGAGGCTCCTGGCACCTGGTTTCAGATCAGCTAAACTTTGGCCATTGCACTCACTTGGGAAATGAGCCAGCAGACAAAATATCTTTCTCCCTATATCTCCTTCTCTATATTTACCTGTTTTTCCAATACATAAATAAATAAATTAATCATTTTTAAAAAGACCATGAAATACTCAAGTATATTTTCAAATAGTTTGAAACACACATATTCAAATATAAATTAATTAAAGCAACCCAAAATTTTTATTTTCAGACACTGTGCAAAATGAAAAATACAAAATAGACAGGGAGGCACTATGAAATAGTCTTCTTGAGCAGAATTCACAAAATGTGTCCAACATCATTTAACTAGAATGTAGTGAAACTTTCAGACTGGGATAAACAAATAAAGGATATCTAAGAACAGGCAGTGGGTGCACATTCCAGACACTCTGTAATACTCACCTTGGTTGAAACTGGCTTATTAGAATCCTGATTTTATTCTTGGTAAATAAGCTTCCACGTACGCAATCCAAGAATGCACCCACCTTTGAGCCCAGTGCGATAGCCTAGTGGCTAAAGTCCTCACCTCGCACATGCAGGGATCCCATGTGGGAGCCGATTCTAATCCCAGCAGTCCTGCTTCCCACCAAGCTCCCTGCTTATGACCTGGGAAAGCAGTAGAGCATGGCCCAAAGCTTTGGGACCCTGCACCCATGGTGGAGACCCAGGAAAGGCTTTGGACTCTTGGTTTCTGATTGACTCAGCTTCAGCTGTTGGGGCCGCTTGGGGAGTAAACCTTTGGACTGAAGATCTTCCTCTCTGTCTTTCCTCCTCTCTGTATATCTGATTGTCCAATAAAAAAATAAATATTTTTTAAAAAAGAATGTACCCATCTTACACAGTATATCCTTATAGAGCAAACTGAGCTTTAACAAACTGTCAGTGCAGAGTTCATTACAGAAAATAAGGAAATGTGTTTTTAAAGGAACTGAGTCAAAACAGTAAAAGAGACCATGAGCTTTGGGGAAAAAAAAAAAGATATTCTACAAAAAAATAGCATGGAAAAGCAGGTCACGGCCATAAGTCCAAAATGTGTTTGTTAACAGATTGTGTTCTACTTCGTGTTTCTCAACCAATCTTGATGGCCGCACGTCACACTGACAAATTAGCCAGTGTCGTCCAACGAAGTGGGAGAGGCGGGGCATACCAGGCTCATATTTTAAAAGCCTGATTCTATGCAATAGCTATTTCCCTGTAATTTTGATGTTTGTTCATTTTTTGGTCATTGGCATCTCCAGGGAGACAACTTGAGATCAAGGGTCAGTAAAGGATCCCCAATCCTGTTTTTTGTGCTGCAAATAACTTACAGATAATTTTGACATTAAAAAAAGTGGATAACACTTGTACAACACTCAAGCTACAGTGATCATTAATCAACTTTTATTGGACTTCACACATGCCCGTTCATTTGCACATTGCAAACGCCTGCTTT
Source organism: Ochotona princeps (assembly GCF_030435755.1). Classification (NCBI taxonomy): domain Eukaryota; kingdom Metazoa; phylum Chordata; class Mammalia; order Lagomorpha; family Ochotonidae; genus Ochotona; species Ochotona princeps. The sequence continues at coordinate 17,838,240 of NC_080839.1, read as the reverse complement.
TGTGTCACAGTGGTGGAGACAAATGGGTATGAGAGTCATGTAAGGTCTGATAACCTGAAACGTTTGTCATCTGACAGACAAGCTTGCCAACTCCCTCACTGGACCCATTCTTTTTCCTGAAAATCTCACTTCCTATGTCCTTCAGCTTGCCTAGCTTTCTGCTCTTGATGGAATTTTTAATTTCCACCACAACTCTCAATTTGTTTGAGATATCTAGTTGTGATTCCCTATCCTTTTAATTATTTTTATTGGAAAGTCAGATATACAGAGACGAAGATCTGCAATAGCTAGAGTTGAGCCAATCTAAAGCCAGCAGCCAGAAGCCTCTTCTGAGTCTCCCACCTGGGTGATTCTCTATCTTGATTCCACAATCACTAATTCCCTGCTTTACTGCACAACACCAAATAAAAATTGGTTTGTTAAGTCTTATTCAATTAACATTTCTTTTATCAACAGAGAAAAAAAAACCTTGGTTCTTTTCTGCTTCCTGGTTCCACATTAGCAGCTAATGAAGATACATAAGTTACTAGCACAAGACATGTAGAGAACTTTCCTGAGTTTGTTACAACTGGATCCCTCCACCATGCTCAGTGAGATGGAGCTTTCCTACAGAGGACAGTCCAGAAGCAAAGTAGACAGTTTGTTAAGAAAGCTGAAATAGGAAAAAATGGAAAATGAGAAATGTCAACTAAATATCTCTTCTTGATACTGATAAATTACTTAATTCTTTATGGAATAAAACATGTAAAATTAATCATTTTTAATATATATAATGTTGCAACAAATATGATTAGGATTTTATCACTATTGTCACACTTACTTATCAAAATTTTCCCATAAAGTAAGCATCATGCTTATTTTACAAGCAAAACCAAGGCATGCTATTGTCACATAGACCCTCAACGAAAAACCTAAACACTCAGACTTGTACCTTCCTGAAAACACAGCCTGTGACAGCGAACACTACACTGTAAAGCCTCCCACAGCACTATTTTGTAAGGTATAGTACAGGTACATAGAAATGTGTTCTATAAATTCTAAAACACAAAGGCTGCAAACACATATGAAACACAAATGAAACTTCTAAAAATTAAAAAAAAAATCTTTAAAGAAAAAAAAACAACTCTGTTTATTTACTCAATAAACATGATTGCCTAAAATGTCCAAAGACTTCTACCTGGATTAGCAGAGACCCTTGCGAGATCACTGTGAGAAGGACATCATCATTTCCACGCTGCTCGTGAGTCAATGGAGATGCTTTAATGATTAAATGACTTGCCAATGTCACAAGGAGTGACTGGCAAAGTCAAAATTCACTCTGCCTTATGCTATGCTGCTCTTTTCTCTCCAAATTTGTTCTCAAATTCCCATGGCAAGTGAACAAAAGTATTCATCAAGAGCAGCGACCATCATTTTATCAATGAAAGTAAAGCACAGGGCCAAAGCTGCTTTTTTGAGCCACAAGTCAACTGAGAGCCAGCATTCAGAGGTAGCTTTTCTGATTAAATACTAAAGCTCCCCCTGGTGTTTTATCAAATGCCCCACAGACACCTTCCTATCTACTCACTTCCGCAAATCTTTCCTTAGGAAATGATTGCTGAGGATACAGAGGTGTGTTTCTGAAATCCTATTATCCTTTGCATCTAAATTATGTACATATTGTTCATGATTAGAGTATAGATAAGCAGCAGGATTTCTGCTATGAGCAATAGAATAGTTCTCTGCATTGAAGCTCTTCAATTCTGAGGTTTCTTGGGAGATTTAATCCGCATCCTGGGCTCATAAAAACCATTCTGCCTGCTTTTATAATAATTCCAATACATTTATAATAATATTTCTCTTTCATTTCCCTGTAAGTGAGGATGCATTGCTCAAACAGACCATTTTTATTTACCTTGTGAATCATATATGGGAAAAAATGCAGCCAATTTGAAAGCAGTAGAGTATTTCCTTGGAGCCTGTCACTGGGGAGATTGCATGATGCATCAGACTGGATGGCAATTGAGACACAGAGAGGGCCACTGATGCACCAAATCCCATTTGGGGATGTCTGCTACAGTGGAAGATTGCAAACAAGCCATTATTTTGTCAGTTGGAACAAAAACCCTGATTAAAAATTAAAATACATTCTGTACTGATAAATATACAGCTGCCTAATTACTTGCAAGATTTATATTTTGCTGTGCTAATTCCCTCATAATGGTTATTTCGTACTCCCTATAAACCCGAACACAATGAGTTTGACAGTGATAAGCTTCAGGAAACATTTGGTTGTCCCTTTTATTAGACAGATCAGTTTCTCATTATTAATGTTTTCAAAATCCCATTTTAAAACAGTCTACCAAGAGAAAACTACGTCCCCTTCATCACCTGGTGTTCATTGTACAAAAAAACATAGATGAAGAGACATCAATCTACAACCAATTTGAAATCTTTTATCTGCCAGTTGGACTCTAATTTTCTGTTATCCAATAATCTTCAATATACACATACCTACACTTGCAAAGTAGCAAATAAAATAATGCCTTCAGAAGCTTAGAGAAATTTTAGGATACAATGATGCAGAAGGAAATAAGCGCCATGATCAAAGAGAGATCACAAAATCTAATGAAGGAGCGAGTGATGTCAGCCAGATCATTAGAGTAGCAACCTCCAAAAACAGCCTCTAAAAACTCAAAAAAAAAAAAAAACCCAAACCGTCAGAATAAACTTTCAGAACTCTGAAAACATAACTTTACAACATCCAAGTGAATGTCAAAGCAAGAAAAAGCAACTTTCAAATGACAGGGAAGCTTCATGGCAGTTTGATTTGTCTCTGCCCATCTTCTCCACTGCTGAGCTCAACAGCTGACTTGCAGGCATTGCCTCACACGCTCAGTATGGAACAGTATACCCTGGACATGGGGCAGCAAATCAAACCATTTTTTTTGTTAGAAAGATTTGGATTTGTCTGTTCCAACCTGTTTTGAGGCTATCTGGACACTAGACACAGGCTCTTGTCCTTGTTTTACCTACTTCAGAACTCACTTCCGGTAGTAGAACAGTAGCCATTACTTAGAAAGTAAAATTAGCAACCCACAGTTCCCCAGGCAAAACAATATGGGATATGCAATAGAATCCTAAGACTTAGAAGAAAGGCTGGCAAGAAGAGTTCTTCAGAAAATCAGGAGCTTGGTGCAGCAATGGCCATACCACATCCCAGTACCTGAGTCTCTGGGTCTGAGTTCTGGCTCAGCCCTGGACACCCCTTCCCTACTAAGGGGCACTGTGGCAGTTGCACTGAATTTCTAATTTCCAAGCAATTGGAGAATAAATAAACAGATTCTCTTTGCCTCTCTTTCTCTCTCTTACACTCTTTCTGTGTTTAAATGAATGAGTACATTTCTTAAAAGATCACATACATGTTCAGTGCAGAAAGCAAACTTAGAAAATCCTCAGAAGGACATGGGAACTAGACCTTCCCCTCTAATTGATGGATAAATTCAATCCAAGCAGGGAAAAATCTGAGGCAGCGTTGTAAACAGCCTGGTAAAGCAGTGAAGGGGTGTCCGAGCCCGCCAACGAAACACAGAACCACAGCTGCAACAGAGAGGTTTGTCCTTATCCACATTATCTTGGCACTCAAGGAAATTTCTGCTAAAACTGTAACTGAACATAAACTAAGAGAAGATGTAACAAGATGTAAGAGAGAAAGATGTAACAGCTCATACACGAAGTATACAGACCACAAAAATAGTTTAGAAAACTCACTAAAATTTTTATAACTTATAGCAGACAACTGTCACAAAAACAATAATGAAGAAAACTCTGATTTCCAGAATTAACAGATTATAGTACTAAAATACCAGATTTCAATAAAATTTGGCAAAAAAAAAAATCACGTGCAAACAAAAATGTGGTCCATTCCTATAGGAAAAGAACAGAAACTGTTACTGGGGAACTACAGGCATTGGACTTCGTAAATGAAGACTAAAAACAAGCTCTTTTAAATTAATTCAAGTTATTGAAGACATAAAGAACTAAATGAAATCAGGATAAAAACATAGAAATAGACTGAGAAGATCCAAACAGGTGGAAATCGTAAACATACAAGCTTTGTATGTTTACAAATAAACAAATTAAACATTTGAAATATTAGCTGGAATTCTGGTTGTGTATATGAAAATGACATGTAAATTGAAATAATAAAGTAAAAGTATCAATTAAACACAGAGAGACAATAATGAAGTAAATGAAGAAAAAAAAGGGAAAAGTTACAGAAATAAAGAGCAAACTGGTGATAAGCAGTTCTCTATCAACAGCCGCTTCAAACCCTTGTAGATTTACTTAAACTCTCCAATGAAAAGATACCCATCAGCAGAATATCAATAAAGAAAAATAATTCAATGATTCTCCTTTGAACCCCAAAACATAAATAGGTTAAAAATTAAAGGATTAACAGGATGTTTCACGCAAATACTACCCAAAAGGGCAGTGGATATGTTACACTAATATCAGAGAAATATATTTTAAATCAAATAACATTACAAAAACCAGAAATAAATAATATGGTAATAGCAGGTTCAACTCATCAAAAATGAAATAGCAGTTACAAATATGTATGTACCTAACAAGAGAATCTCAGAGCACAGTCAACATTGGTAGATTTGAATGAATAAATCGGTTATTTGGCAATGACAGTAGAAGCATTTATTTTATCACATAAAGAGGAAGACACAGAGAAATCAGGTATCTGCCATAAAAAGACATAGAGGAACCTTAAGCGGATATTACGAGGAAGCCAACTGACATAGCTAGATATTGTATAATTCTAACATAGGACATTATTGAAAAGGAAAACTGCCCAAAGAGTGACAATATTGGTGAGTGTCAAAGTGTAGAGTAGCAGGAGGGATGAAATAGAACAAAGATTTTTTAAAGCCATAAAACTATTCTGTGTGAAAACTATAGGAATAGATACACCTTCTTATTTTTGTCTTGAAATCCATGGAACACACAATGCTATGAAGAAACCCTTATGTAAACTGCGACTTTTGGGTGCTGATGACTAATAAATGTGTGTTCATTCATTGCAAAAAGCATACTGAGAAGTACAAATGATAGCGTGCAACGTGGTGTGTGTGGTAGCAGGCAGAGTATAATACCGTGTGGAAAGTCAATATAATTTCTGCTCAATTTTCTTGTCAACCTAAACTAGTTCAAAAAATAATAGCAATTTAAAGTAAAGAGAGGTGAAGAGGCAGCGCTCTAGGTCTTAGTGATTTGGTTGATTTCACAGCTCAGGATGTCATCAAGGATTCCATTTCTCTCCATCTCCGCTGGCTCTGGTCTGCAGTGGCACAGTATGACTCTGAGCTAGCCTCTGACTGCTAGACCATGTGACTTGATACCCACAAAGGACAACAGCCTAAGGAAGAAAGCAGCATTTTTGGCTTGCCCTGCTTAGGAGAAGGCTTTAAGGAAATGTGCCCTTTTGTCTCTCCTCTCCGTAAATCTGCCTTTCAAATAAACATTAAAAATGTCTTAAAAAAAAAAAAGTCCATTGCCTGTGAAAGACAAAAGCTTTCACTTGCACTGACAATGACAGAGTTTGCTGTTTCTTTTGCAATGCCAGATCCCACACTCTCCTTGGGGTGAGAATATCATCAGAAATATTTAGGACATTTTTCCGCTTTGTCCTAGTAACCCTAAACATTTAATCATACCCCTAGATTTGGAGCATATAATCCAGTCATCAGAGTTTACATGCTTGCTTTTAAGCAGAACTGATCACTCCTTTGCACAAAGAAACTAACACTTGTTTTTCTACAGCAATTGCTTCAGATTTGACTATAATTTAGAAACACATACTCAGCTTTGCAAAAATAGGCAGAAGTTCATGTACTTCAGATTCTGAAAATTCCACCAAGCATTGGGTATATCACAAAACACCAGATTTAGGCCATAGCTGGTTTTTATTTAGTAGATCAAACATGATTGTATCATAAAGTAGGGTACAAAATGGTGTGAATTTTAACATCAAATAATTCAAAAATGTGTTTTGAAATTGTACAAGACTTTTATATAACCATTTCAGGTTATGACTCAAGCATTCCAAAGATAATCACTAATCACTTAGTCATTATAAGAAACTGAAAAATGTTGGAAACATTTTCCAACAAGGCATATATTGAATGCTCTCCCTTATGAGACATGACAGGTCAAAGAGGGCTTTATGATGATGATATACAAAATTCACCACACCACCAGTGTCTAGTAAGCCTGAGCTTTCAGTCTTAAAATAATATAGCTGTTCTTTTCTTTTCTTTTTTCAATTAGATATAAAAATTGGAAAAGAAGCAGAGAGGAAGATCTTCCATCCGCCACAACGGCCAGAGCTGCACTGATCTGAAGCCAGGATCCAGGAGCCTCTTCCAGGTCTCCCACACGGGTGCAGAGTCCCAAGGCTTTAGGCCATCCTTGACTGCTTTCCCAGGCCACAAGCAGGGAGCTGGATGGGAAGCAGGGCTGCCGGGATTAGAACCAGCACCCATACGGGATCCCAGACATGCAAGGTGAGGACTCCAGTCACTAGGCTACAGCAACGGATTCAGATACAGCAGTTCTTACGGGTTTAATTAAAACCCTTTCTTGAAGTATGCATTATCAAGCTGCAATGCCAAACTTTTCTGTCTTCTAGTTCTTTTTTCAGCTTTCACTGTTTGTCCTTAAAATTCCTCACTCCACTTATTCCAGATAAGTAGGAATGCTGTGTCATAGCCCACAATCAATCAACACAAATAAAACAATTCAGCACAGATGTGACCTGAATATACATTTAGATTCCACTAATTATGCAAAGCAGTGGCACACAAGGTTTCAAGGTCAACAGTAAATTCATGTCGTGGAAAAACACAGAGGAGAGACTATGCTACAATTTATTATTGTAATTGCTCACTTGCAGAGTTACGGAGAGCTTATCACTCCGGAGACTTTAATCAGGACACAATAGAGTGCAAGAAAATAAGTTGGATACTACAAAAGTACAAAAACAGAGTCGGTATAATCTACACCTTCCTAGAGACACAGCAAAGCAGAGGAGAAAGAGCTTTGGGATTCAGTAGGTTATATTTAGAAATCTGGTTTGACTAAATGATGGATTCTTGAGCCCTTTATTTAACTTAGCCTAAGATCACCATCTTTATGTTATGGATTAAAAATCAGCATTTGATTCTTAAATTCCCAACAAGAGGTTAAATTAGCATGGACTCCTGGCTGTTTTTCCTAAATCAATGTTGAGTATGTGGACAATCGAGAGAAACTATAAATCCAGGGAATCAAAGAAGCAACTGTGGAGATGCTTAGAAAGAAGGCAGTTAGTTGAAATTATTGCATAGCAGGAGGTGAGATGTTATACCCTAATTACAGTGTCCAGCAGGAGCCAGTCAGTGGGATGAGGGGAGTTAAATGAGGAACAGAACTTTGAGCCCTTCGCTTGCCTTGAAACCAGCAGTGCTGCAGCTCATGCCACAGAGCACCTGGCCGGCTGAGAAGCTTCCCAGCAGTTTTCTTCAAGACAGGAGTTGTGGAAAGCAGGCAGGTACTCAGTCTCCTGCTTTTCGAACCCTGGTGGTGGCATATATTCTAAACAATGTCTTCTCATCAAGGGGTTTGGTGAAGCATCAGAGACTAAAATCCTTGTCTGATGGCTCAGTGTGGAAGAAGGGTGATTAATTGTGGTTTTCTGTAACTTTTTCCATTAGAGCTTTCCTTTCCCCCTTAGAATTCACACAGATTATCACAAAATAAGTTTCTGGTGCTCATCCCTTCTTCTAAACATGACCTTGAGAATAAATGTGTGCAACTACTTCCAAGCAAAACCACCAAATGGATGGCAGGCGTCATCAGAGCCAGTTCCATTAAAGAAACATGAACCAAAAAATGTATAATAAGCATAAAAACATGAAGTTAATATTATGAAATAAAGTATAATATATAATTAAATAAACATTATAGAAAGAAGACATCTTCTCAAACTGAAAAACCCTATATAGTGTCAAGCAGATGAAATGAAAAACATGAAAAGTCAAACATAAGAAAACTGTGAAGAAAGGGAACATTACATTCAAAGGCAAGCATCACACTGACCTCTGACTCTTCATGCAGAATACCAGAGGTGAGAGGTCAGTAATCTTCTCAAGAATTAAGAACAATTTTTAAACTCAGACTTTTATATTTACCCAAATCATTGTTGAAATAAAGGAGTGTATTTCATGTCTCACATTGTGTGTATGTGTGCCTGTGTGTGCGTATGAATTTAAATACTTTTTCTACAGCATACTAGATAAAAGATTCAGAACTTAGGCATGTAAATACGTCGATGAAAATGTCTTGAAGGTAGTATTCAGAGAAAGCAAGCATATGTCTTAAGATCTTTTGTATATACTAAAACTGATTTATAGATGATTGATACACTTATTCAAAAAAGAAAAACAGGAAGAATTTTTTGCCTGCTTAGTACACTTCAACTTTTACAAAAAAAGTAAAATGTGATCATTTAAAACATAGAGGAAACTAAACATACAATAACTACAATAAACACGAGGAAAGCATCAGCATTTAAAAGTCAGAGATCCTGGGTTGTCTCTCGCTCTCTGTGTCCCTTGTTCCTCTTCTTCTCCTTGTTTCCTTTTCTCTCCCTCTCCTACACACACTCTCTCCCTCTGCTATTCCACCTCTCAAATGAATAAGCAAATCTTTAAAAAGAGGTAAAATTGCTGGTTGGAGTTTGGGGATGTTGATCTAATCATTAGGAGGCCCACTTTCCATATCAAAGTTCCTGAGCTCAAGTTCAAGCTCTAGGCTCCAAATCCAGCTTCCTAATCAGAGAGACCCTGTGAGAAGTGGGTGTCGCCTGTAACTGAGACCTGGACCAAGTTTCCTATTCCTGAACCAGCCAAGCTCCTGCAGGTATTGGGGAGAGTAAACCAGCCCACAATCTCCCCTCCCCTTTCTCTCCTTTTTCTGTTTATACCTTGCAAATGATCATTTTAAAAATAGTCTAAATCCTGGCAAAAATAATTGAGAGATCAATAGATAAAGAAGAAAAAAAAATATTAAATGGCCACACAGAAAAAACTACGTACTATCTGGTTTAAATATGGCAGGCTGAAAAAGGCAAAATTAAAAGAACAAAAACGTCACTGCTTACCAGGGTTTCAGGAGGAGATAGAGAGCAGAGTGACTTGGAATAGAACAGGTATTTTAAGGGAGAGAAACTGTTCTGCATGATACTATAATAGTGGGCATGTGATAGCATACAGTACCAGAACCGCCATACCTATGGAACACAGACTGACCTACGTAGTGAATATTACTATGAATAATACATCATTAGAAGTCCACTGGCTATAAGAAACCATTCATAGTAACTGCTGTGCCTACAACAGGAGAAACTGTAACTGTTGAGAATGGGAGATATGAGAATTCAGGAATTCCATCTTCTAAGTGACTTTTCTATAAACCTGAATATACTCTGAAAAAAAATCTATTTTAAAAATCATTATGAATTAAAAAGGTTAAATGACATTATGAGACAGTTTTCAAAGGGAATCATCAATACACTAAAATATTTCTCTTGTTGGCTAATCAAAATATAAATCTGTTAAAACAGAAAGCAGCAGTGTTGAAAGTTATACATATAAATATGTATATATACTTACATATAATATGCACATATATAGAGAAAAAAGAAATCCATTGATACTAAAAAATTAAAGTGGTACTTAAAATCATCTTATGAGGAACAATACCAGCCTAAGGAAAATTCTACTCGAATCTTAAACTCCTTTAGGGAATTAAAAACTACATAATTCTTTCCTACATTTTTGCTAAAGGCAGTATAAACCCGACACTGAAATTGCACTGAAAACATAAAAAACCAGAATCAAAACAGATTGAAATCATAAAGTTATATAGGAAACTGGCTATATAGAAAGCAAATACATGGCATTCATTGTACTTTTTATAACAGCACACTGGAAAGCAATGAAAAGCATATCAAAAGAGTCTCAAAAATATCGGGATGTTCTAGAATCGTTACACACGCAGAAGAAAAGTAACAAATGTGCTTTAAGGTACATGTGCAAGAATATTCGCGACAGTGCTTTTCACAATACCAGAAATCATTTTAAGGAAGTTAAGGTAAATTGGCATTCAATTGTAGCCGTGCCACTACATAAACAAAAAACAATAGCATCATATTGAACAAAAAATGCAAATGCCAGATGACAATAAATGTAAACATTTTTTCACACATGCAAACCCAAACCACCAAAACAAAAAAGGGCGGGGAGGGGAATAGCCACAGATGTGGTTGGTGTTGTGGTACAGCGAGTTCAGCCACACCTACAACAGCAGCAGCCCTTACAAGCATTGGTTTGAGTCTTGGCTACTCCACTTCCAATCCAGCTCTCTATAAATACGACAGAGAAAGTAATGGAAAGTGGCTCAAGTGTTAAGACCCCTGTCATCTCTGTGGGAGTTCCAGAATGCTGGTTTTGGCCTTGCCCAGTCTGTGCTGTTGGGAACATTTGGGAGTGAATCAAGCATCAGCAAATTCTCTGTGTGACTCTCTCTCTGTCATTTTGCATCTCAAATAAATAAATACATATATATGTAAAAAATTTAAAGAAATGTATATATCCAGGGAAAACTATATTAAAATGCATAATGTGCATATGTATACTATAAATCTGTTATTGTCAGGGCAATTTATGTTGCAATATATATCCTTAAAATATTTAGACATTGCTGTTAAAGATTCAGTAATTTTTTTTTCACAGATATATTTTATTTTTATCGCAAAGTCAGATATACAGAGAGGAGGAGAGACAGAGAGGAAGATCTTCCATCTGATGATTCATTCCCCAAGTGACCGCAACAGCCAATGCTACACCGCTCTGAAGCCAGGAACTTCATCCAGGTCTCCCATGTGGGTGCAGGTCCCAAGGCTTTGGGCCGTCCTCGACTGCTTTCCCAGGCCACAAGCAGGGAGCTGGGTAGGAAATGGGGCTGCCGGGATTAGAACCAGCGCCCATATGGGATCCTGGTGCTTCGAGGCAAGGACTTTAGCTGCTAGGCCCAAAAATTCAATAATTTCTAATGAATTTATGGCTGTTCTACAATTACCACAATCTGCTTTTAGAACATTTCCATTATTCCTCAAAGTTTAATCCAATTTGTGTCTATTTAATACCTACTTATCCTCACCTCCAAGACCAAAAACACAACCAAAAGGTTGTTTACCTGCTTTCTGCCTGTATAAACTTACATTTTCCAGAAAATCCACATATGAAGAATTACAGTCTTTTATTCACACTTGGTTTACTTTATCTTAATTTTCAAATGCTTATTTGTTAATATGGTCGAAAGGTTTCCCTACCTTGTTCCAGACAGGTAGGCCATGAAAAGCAGTCCCAGTCAGGCACATGAATTCTATTTCAAGATGCTGTCATCGCATCCAACAATCTACCCAAATGCCAAGGGAAACAAAAAAATCGCTCTGCCGCTCTTTCCTCCCTGGAAAAGAAAATCAAATTTCTATGAGCATATGCATGACGATACAGGTTGGTATATGGTACACAGTAACATAACACTGGATATATGGAAATAAAAGCACGCATAACTTCTAGGACTCTAAATTCTCTTTCCTCTTTCTTTCTTTCTTTCTTTCTTTTTTTTTTTTTTTTTTTTGGTGACTGAAAAGAGAATTACGATAGGCCAGACATGCTGAGAGCCAAAACTTCCTTGACCATCCTAAAAGGCACAGATTAGTGTACGACACGAATAAAAATTGGTAGACTGCTCATTAGTAATAATGAGACATCCTGGGAAACCCTAAAACACTTGGATTCCTTGTTCATTAATAACGGTAAGAGCATAAGCTGACTTAACAGGGAAACTAAGAGAATGAAAACATGCTTCGTCCACTTAGAACACAGGTGAGCAACAAATTAGATACAAAGAAGAGTCCTGGTGATCTTTCAACCTGTTTTGACTCTTTTCCAAAGAGGTGATGCTCTAAGTGACAAAAATGGCTATCTCTAATCCTCACTTGCAGTTACATTTTGTTTGGCCCTACTCTCCTGTCACTTCATATTTTATCTGAACTTTTACCTCAAGCTGCTGCCCTCTTGTGTACTTCCTATAGCAATAAGTACAAGCACCCAAAATGTCCAAGCCAGAAACCCACCAAGCCCACTAGATGCTCTCTTCCCAGGCCAAACATCAAATCAGTCCCCAAATTCTGCAGTTCCTGTCACCTCATCGTCTCTTGAATCTGTTTGATCATCACAAAACGTGTTCATCATTTCTTGCCTGAATTGCTGCAACCGTTTCCTGGGCTCCTTGCCAATTGTTTTACCCCCTTCCGTCCACTCTCCGAAAGCAGTAAGTGAACTTGCTTAATGCACATCAGGCATTCAACGACTTCCCAACTGAAAGGCTAACATTTAAGCTCCGTGGCATAGCACTTAAAATGCTTCGTGAGCTGGGCCTCACTTGACATCCCAACATTGTCTCTTCCCAAAGCCTGTCTCGTATTTTTCATTTCAGTATGTTTAAACTAACATGCTCAGTAGAAATATAGTGTGAGCCACACTTAAAAATTAAAAGAACAGATGAGATGTGATCTAGTAAAATATTATATTGAAATCATCATATTGAACACATTATTATATCAATAGTCACTAGCAGTATCTCCCATATTAAATTACCACATGGTTACCATATCAGATTGCATGTAGGCTCAAAGATATTTACAGGTTCCTCCATCTATCCCATTATTAGCCATATCTATAATTTTCCATGACTACTTAGGTATAGAATTCTTGCCCTTCATCCTTACAAACTAACCCATATTATCACCATTTCTACTCTGTTGTGCCTTTTCTGACTTGCCACCTCCAAACTGTACGTCTCTTTCATTCACTTACAGATTTTTCTGATATTTCTGTGGCAAATGTTCATAGAAAAATGTTTCTTTTTTATTATTTATTTATTTATTTTAATTGATTACATTGCATTATGTGACACAGTTTTATAGGTACTGGGATTCTCCCCCACCCCTCCCCAACCCCCCATGGTGGATTCCTCCACCTTGTTGCATTACCACAGTTCAAATTCAGTTGAGATTCTTTCATTGCAAGCATCTACCAAGCATAAAGTTCAGCATCTTATTGCCCAGATAAGTTCAACGGTTTCTTGGGAAGACCATCTCTGGTCTGAAGGTAGAGCTGGCAGAGTATCACCCCGATCAATTAAAAGCCCTGACATTACATCAGTAACAATTTATAACATTATGGAATTAGTTGACATGGTATTGAGTAACCAATATGTTAAAAGAGAAAAAAAAAAAAAAAGAATGCAAGTTCTGAACCACATCCTGTGATTTCTACATTGACATTTCAATTATTAGTTTATATACAACCAGGTTCTATACACCTTAAAATGGCTATAGATTACTATTCAGCTGTCTCATGTCTATTTTAATTTTAGTATTTAGCAGTTTATAGTGTTGAAGCATGATTTTGCTGAACCTGGATGTTTTTCGGGTAGTCTAACTCTATAACTCTAACAAGACATATGTCAACAGTTTAGGTGAACAGTTTTAGGAGGGGTGTGCAGGGAAATCTTCAATACCCCAGTGAGGAGTAACTAATCTTTGTGTCCCACCCAGTGAGTTATAAGTGCATCCCCGCTGACCGTTTCCTGTCTGTTTCTAAGCTCTCCTTGTTGCTCTCTATCTATTCTAGTTTGTTTGTTTGTTTTGAGGGGTTTCTGGAGCGATCCTAATGGTCATTATGAGAGAGGGTGGGGACCCAAAGTTAGAACCAGACAAGGACCAGAGAACGCTGCTCTCCCTAGTCCCAAAGGAAGTTTACTGTTCTTCTGTTTCTGCGGACCGCTCAGTGCTCCTGGTTGTTGTTCTGATGCCCTTGGATCATGCGAGGCAGGATTTGGGCTTCTTCCATCCCATGGGGTAGATCATGGGGGTGGGTGACCTCAGAGTTCTTGGCCTCCGAAGGCACTCCATTTCCCCATGGTCTCCTTGGCAGTTGAGATGTAGTCCTCGGTGCTCATACTGATAGTCCTTGGTGAGGATCTGGGAGAATTCAGGGTTGGGATACAAGCCTCCTCCTGTCTGCCTGCTCCACGCTGGGGTCCCCCCCTGCTCTATGCGTATGACCTCCTATTAAGAGGTTGTTAGGATTGCTCCTGATTCCCCCCATATGCCTTTGTAGTTTTGCTATTGTGTAATGCTGATTCGAGTCTGTTGTCTATGAGTTACCAGTTATGATCCTGATAGGTTATACTTTCCGTCTTCCTCACACCTTCTAGGGTGATGTAAGATTCTAGGGTGATGTAATGTTTCAGTTGCATCTCAGATGCATTAAAGGACAATATTTGATTCATAGTAAATGAAATGATCACTTCTTATTGATTGTTGAGTTTCAACTCCTGACTTCTTTAACTAGTTACACTTTCCCATCTGAAACTTGTGACTCCCCAGATGTGGGGCCACTTTCCAGCTCCTGGGACACAGTACCACTAAAACAATCAGCACGTTTTCTAGTCTGCAGATAGTTAATGTTCCACGATGGGCATGTGACTTATATGTTTATCCAATCAGGCTAAAAGGAAAGAGTTCAGGCCAAGGCTGTAGCTTTATTTTCACAAAATGTGACTTAGAACATTGTTATACCTGATGCCTCTGGCAGCTTGCTACGGAGGGGCTTTGACGCAGATGGAAGAGAAGGAAGCCTTCAAATAGCCCCGCTGTAGTCTGCCCTGTGTCTGAGTTTCAGTATGAGAGACTATATTACCCATGTAGTAGAGCTAGTTTACATTAATTTTTATTTAGCTGCAGCCAAAATACATGACTGTTTATGCTAACTCATGTGTGATGAATCCTGGTGATAGACATTGCTTTAGATGTTTTACAGATTGATACCCTTTTCCAAGAACCTCTTAGCTTGATTTTTTTTAATCTCTCAAATTTTACTGCTATTTCTATAAGAAAATAATTTTCACAGATAAATTTTTCCCATACATACTAGGGTACCTTTTTTCTTCAACCAAATCCAAAGCAGGAAATCTTTTTTATGTGACTTTAGAGTTCTTTAATCCAGGGAATGCCTTGTGTCCTTTTGTTTTGTTTTGTTTTGTTTTGCTTTTTTGCCTGACAGTATTTATGGCTGTTAGATAGATTTCATAATCATTTATAGACAGATAAGGGAGGTGGAAAATTTGTCTCACATCAAGTCAAAAAAGAGGGTCATCCAATGCAACAGAAAAGGCTGTCCATCGCCCAGGGAAATTAGATCTAGGTTGAATGGAAGTAATAGCTATGTACTTTAAGGAGAAAATGGATGTTCTGTACATGTGGAAGCACAGAGGTGGACATTGGTGAGCTGTGGCCAAGACAATGATACATATTCATGGAATACTTTTCCACTACTCTTGCTTGGACTCTTGCTGTTGGCCTGAGGACCACATGACTAAGTCTAGCCATAGAAATATGAAACATGTGATGTAATGCACACTAGGTCTGGCACTTGACAACTTCACATGATGACTTATACTCAGCCAGGAAGAGCCTCTTGAGAATAGTATCAAGGTGCAGTGACAGGCTAATCCTCTGCCCTGTGGCTCTGGCATCCCATATGGGCACCAACTCATGTCACAGCTGTTGCCTTTCCAATTCAGCTTTCTGTTTGTGGACTATGAAAGCAAAGAATGGCCTAAGTCCTTGGGACTCTATAACCACATGAGAGGTGCAGAAGAAGCTCCTGGCTCCCAACTTCAGATCAGCTCAGCTCTAGCCATTGTGGCCATCTGAGGAGTAAACTAGCAGACAGAACATTTCTCTCTACCTCTTCTCCTCTTTTTGTAAAATCTGCCTTTTAAATAAAAAATAAATACATGTTTTTCAAAATCAGTATTATTGCAATGAAAAAGATACCAGAATCCTTTATTGTCCTGCTTGGATAGAAAATAACCTTTATCAGGCTGAAACATGATCCAGCAAGAGGTCTTATGTGCTAAGTCCCTAAGATTTGTAGGATGCTTTCTTAATGTATCTACTATTATAGTTGCCCATTCTAACTAGAAAAATACTCAATATGTGCTTTTCAAGTGTGTGCTTTGAATTAATATACAAGTTTATTTTACTTAATAAGTTAATCAGAGTGACCTCTGTTGAGACAATCAAAACATACATGAATAAAAAATGCATAAAATGAAATTTAAGACTGTATAGTGTCACTTCACAAAACTCTATAATGTATGCATTTGAAATTATTCACTCCTAAATGCTCAGCTTTCAGTGCATGTCTAGCACAAAATATGTACTTAATAACGTTTGTTGCAAAAGCTATAAGTCAACACTTAGAGTTTCATATAATCGTGCTTAAGTCTGATATTATATATACAAAGTATTTTGTTGAATTATAGCTCCTTTTATTTTTATCTTCATAGTTTCCTTTGTTGTTCAACCTATATATCCATTAGTCATTATTTCATTATATTGAACAAAATTAAAAGTTGGTTTTCAGAAATTATAAATAAATATTGGACATTTATATGAAAGAAAAAACATAGCATCAAATTAGGACTGGAATAATGAAACAAATACTACAGAAACAAAATAGCATATTGTGAAACATTACCTAGACTAGTAGTGATTATGAAAGGATTCTGTCAGAAGGCAATTCAAGCAAATGGTAAGATTAGACACAATTATGAGGAAAACAAGCCTGGAATTTCTGTTCTCTTACTTCATAGCAACATTAAACGTTCTGAATTATCTTAAGCTTCTGGAAAATCAGTTCCTATCACCTGGAAACACAAAATGTGATTTAACACTGTGATCTTTAATGTCTTGGAGTAAAATACACAATACTTTCTGACCAAAACCAAGAACTACAGAAGGTTACAGTGTCTGCTCCAAGATCCAGAATATAAGCCAAAATGAGAGGCAAGGGATGCCAGAAATCTGAAAGGGATGAAAGAACCTGTTGGGTTAGACCTATCCTGCTTTGATTTAGCATCCTGTTCAACTACTCAGCATCTTAGTCCCTAAGGAGTATTTATCTTTAACTTTTGTAGGAAGAGTGTAAATTGCACATAGGAATTAATTAATTTAATGCTTCAGTGTCCTACCTAATCAGATTATAAATCACTCTCCCAGACCGTATCACTTACAATCATGACATCCCTAACAGGTGAATTTGTAGATTGGATTATTGATTGAATGTGGGGAGGGCAAGAGACATAAAGTCAGGATTGACTGCCAGAGTTTGGCATGAACAATTGGGTGGCTAATGGTGCCATTTATTGTGTCAGTCCAAGCATTCCAATTGTAAAGGAGTCACCTGGAAAGTGCTTAACTATTTCAATTCCCTGGCCCACTATCTACTACTCTACTTCAGTGACCGGGCAGGGAATGAAGCAAGGTTTTGAGTTTTCCTAAGAGCATCTATGAACGATTCTGTGGCCAGCGGGTAGAGGAATACCTTTTGAAGTATTTATAAGTAGAAGGCATCCTGAAAGTTAAATAGATTTTGTGGAAAGATACTACATTTTAGCAGCAAAGACTGTCCTATTGATTTGAGTCTAAATAAATCTTCCCATCTGTCTCTAAGCTAACCCTGAAAAAGCATAAACACACAGAACTTCAGATCCAGGACGCTGCTCTGGGAATTTGAGAACTGCTTGGACTCAGAATGAAGAAAAAAAATCCACCTCCAAAAGGAGATATATATTTTTTAAAGATTTATTTTTATTGCAAAGTCAGTTATACAGAGAGGAGGAGAGACAGAGAGGAAGATCTTCCATCCGATGATTCATTCCCCAAGTGAGCCGCAACGGCTGGTGCTGAGCCAACCCAAAGCCAGGAGCCAGGAACTTCCTCCAGGTCTCCCATGCGGGTGTAGGGTCCCAAGGCTTTGAGCCATCCTGCTTTCCCTGGCCACAAGCAGGGAGCTGGATGAGAAGTGGAGTTGCCAGGATTAGAACCGGCACCCCCATATGGGATCTTGCACGTTTAAGGTGAGGATTTTAGCCACTAGGCCACCACACCGGGCCCAGGTGATACATATTTTAAACCGTAGAAAGGAGGCAGGTGCTGGCACACTAAGGCTATGTGAGCCTTGCCCACATCCACTTCCAGCCCCGTATTTGCTTTGCATAGTTTATACTATTTCCTGTTTGTTAAGCTCCTAACATGATTTCATGCTTATCAAGAAGGACAAATTGTTTCAAGGAGTGAGAGAAAGGGAGAGAGGCGCAGAGAAGCAAAAATTCACATGGGATGACCAGCCCACCAGAAATTGCTTCACAAATAAAGCAAAAGGTATAAACTGTAACTTGTAGCTTAAAGCGTAGGATTGAGTCTAATTTAAATTCACCTAGCCTTTCAGAAAGAAATTATCTACAGCAGAAGAAAGAACAATGTTGTTCATATCACTGCCATTTATTTTAAGACTTCTGAAAGATAAAGGTTTATCCTTTCATTTAAATATTTGAAGATGGTATCCTTAAAATAACTATAAAACACCATTTTTTAGTTTCCTTATGAGAGCAAAGTACTGCTTAATTTTCAGCTAAATATAACTTTTTGTGATTTTCTCAGTTTAAAGGAGTGCTAGAAATATATAAAAGCCATCCAGAATATAGTGATCATCTTCTTTCTTTGGGACATGAGGAAAATGGAGCAAATTATCAGGCACTATTAATAGCCAGCAAGGAGAACAAATTTGAATCAAATTCACAGAATATACCTATAATGTCTTCATACTAAGTAATTTCTTACCAATTTCTCCTCTAATGGCTCCAATACAATTCCATTCCTTTTGGCATTAAGTGGCTTCATTAACATACCCCTGCTTTATTGAATACTAAAACCAAAATGCTGAAGTTGAGTGATATCCCCCCCCAAAAATACATTTGGAATATTTCAGCTCCTTAACAACTTACTGCATGTTTCTGCGTGTGTTTAAAGTATTTTCACATTAAACTTTTATTTTTAAAGTCACACATGTAAGTTGTTCTTTCCATATTAAGCAGGTTGTGATAGGTGGTCCTCCTTATAAAAGTGACCAAAAATATGTGCAGTATTTTTAAGTGAGCATCAAATGGTAGATTTAGATAATAAAAAAAATGTTTAGAATTCTTCCTTAGCCTTGAAATCTCAGGAAATTGTGGTTTTGTTTTGTTTGTTTGTTAGTTTTTTTTTAATTTGATAGGCAATTATAGCAAGAAGAGAAATAGATTTTATCTTCCTTTCCCTGGTTCACTCTCCAGTGGTGGCAACAGTCAGGATTGTGCTGAGTTTAAGGCAGGAGCCAAGAACTTCATCCAAGTCTCCCAAAAGGATGCAGGAACCCAAGTACTTAGGATACATTCCCAGATTTTCCAGGCTTATTATCAAGGAGCTGGATCAGAAAAGGAGCTTCCAGGATATAAACCAGTGTACATAAGAGATGCATCATCACAGGCGGTAGCTCAACCCGCAGTGCCATAACATTGGCCTTGAAATTGGTGTCTCTTAATGCATTCAAATGAAATAAAAACACTGACTCATTAGAGAGCAGATTGCTGTGTCATTACTTACAGTGTTACATGATACTTCTTATTAAGATATGTTAGCTCTCTGGGCATGATCCATTTTTTAAAATATAGCGTCTCTAAAACAAAGACATGCTTGAGGACAGAAATCCATCAAAATAAAACAGTTGATGGCAGAGATAGCCACCTGTGGGGTGGTGTGCATCTTGAAGAAGTTCCAAGGCAGGAGACAACAGGACATTAAACAAGCACCTGAGATGGTGCATAGCTGTGAAATGCAGGGAGAGAATTTCAAACAAAAGATAAAGCCAGTTGATTTAAACTGAAAAAAAAAAAAGTACTTGAAAAGCAAAAATTGACCAGGAAAGGTTATAGGTGTACATTTTGGATGTGCATGGTCCATGAGGATGCTCTATTCCTGAAGAAGCACTAAATTTATGATTGTTAATAATGCAATATATTTATGACATTAATGTACTGTTCACCATGGAATCATCTTCCATTCATTAGAAAAAAACTAAGTACTGGGACTGACATTGTGGCCTAACAGATAAAGCTGCTGCCTGAAATGCCAGCATCCCATATGAGTACAATCTCACGTCCAACTCTCTAGTAATGGGCTTGAAAAAGCAGCAGAAGATGGCCCAAATGTTTGGGTCCCTGCTACCCAGATGGGAGACCTGACAGAAGCTTCTGGAGCCTTGATTCAGCCTGGCTCATCTGAGGAGTGAAGCAATAGATAGAGGATCTCTCTCTCTCTCTCTCTCTCTCTCTCTCTCTCTTTATCTCTCATTCTCTGACTTTAAAAAACAAGTAACATCCACACGGATGCAGGATCCCAAGCACTGATCCATCCTCTGCTGTATTTCCAGACCACAAGCAGAGAGTTGCATTGGAAGTGAAGCAGCCAGGACATCAACAAGCACCATATGTGATACTGATACTTGAAGGTGGAAGATTCACCTGAGCCACTGCACTGACCCTGACTTTATTGTTTCTAATATATGCAAGTGGTATTCTAGGTGTACTACTTAGAAATTTACTTCTGAAAATTGAAAAAGACACCAAGACCTGGATCTCTCTTGTTATCTTTAAAATAAATTTAAATAATATTTTAAATAAATTTAAAATAAATTAAGATAAACTAATACAAAAGGTGGCCCTAAAAGTTTGCTCATACTCTCTACCCCTTTGCCTACCCTAGCTGGTTACTGTTCTTGCTTTGCTCTGTGTTCCTAAATCAACATAAACCTTTTCTGAAAAAAAAACCATAACAAAGTCATTAATAATAATATAAATAACAATGCATACTTATACTGTGTAAATGGTATGGTCAGAGTATTAGCTATCTATTATTTTTTTTTTTTTATATATATTTATCTGTGTGGGTTTCCTTCTGGCGTTTCTATTCTGCTCCATTGATCTTCCTCTCTATCTTTGTGCCAGTACCACGCTGTTTTTTTTTTTTTATTTTATCTTTTTTTTTTTAATTGTTTATTATTTAACTTCAGTAATTACATTGTATTATGTGACACAATTACATAGATACTTGGGTTCTCCCCACCCCTCCCCAAACCCAAAACCGCTGTGTAAACAGCCTCCTTGGAACTCGGGGAGCATCTTCCCTTGCAAGTACATGCAGATCAGCCAGTTTGAGCTTAGCTCATGGGAATCACTGCTTCAAGATATGGGCCTAACCAAGATTCTTCACTCTTTCTCTAGCCTCTAACATGCTTCTTTCTTCACTCTAGATTGCAGACGGTAAGGATATTAGCTACCCAGGAAAGTTCCAACGGTGATGGCAGAACAAGAGGGTGAATTCCATCATGTGAATGCATGTCTGACTTTCACTTTTGTCATGTCTTTGCCAAAAAAGGATATATGCCTAACCTCAAATCAAGGAAAAGACAACAATGTTTAAGAGGCAACATATGCAAATTAATTTCCACAGGGAGCGGTAAACAACTAAAACCAAAAATTCAATCCACAAGAGAGTAACTACCTGCAGTTATTTCACACCATGGTAATTTTAACAACATGCAAAACTGAAATTAATTTTTCAGGAAATGCAAAAAGCAAACGGAACTAGGGAAAAGTTTTAAGAGTCATCCAATGTGACAGTCATTAAATGGCAAGTGTGAGATACAAATTTAAGTTTTCCCTAATTCCAAAATCCTTTTGCTCTTCTGTAATGACATTTCTCAAAATAAAAGCTAATAAACTCAAATACTTCCATTGGGCCTCTCATTTTATGAAACATCTAGACATCTATTTTCTTACTTAATGCAACTGCTCTTACCTGGCTCTGTTTTGCACCTTTCTTTCTGCATTTTTAAACAGGTGCTGTGTACCTCATCCAGTCAGGGACTCAGCTCAGCCAGAAATCAGCCATATACATCAGCCAGTTTTTACCATGTTTCAAGAAATTAGCCCTCAACTTAGCACAAGATTCAAGTGAAAGAAGACATACAACTTTTTATGAGGAGCTATACTAAAATAATAATAAAGGGAAACCCAGTGGGAGAGGGAGGAGATTTAGGGAGCAGGGAAGGGAAATCCCGCGGCCTATGGAACTGTATCATAAACTAATAATAATTTAAAAAGAAAAAAATAAGATTCATTTTTCAAAAAAGTCTGATTACTATCTGATACAAATATAAATAATGATGCTTTACTACCCAAACTTACATAAGATGGTTTTGTTTTCCTGTAGTGTATTTCTTTATTGGCTTCATATTATAGTACAAAGAGGCACGTGTTATTAACATCCTATTACAAACAAGAAAATGGACTCTCCAAGATTTTAATCAATCAAAATCAGGGTCACATTGGGATTTTCTATAATTCTCAAAAAGCCCCAATTCTAGACTCATGTATCACCACCAAACTTTCATGGATATAGAGAGATGTCTGTCTTTCCAGAAAGATGTTCTCCATTATACATATTTTCACTAAATTATTTCAGATCCAATAAAATAGAGATGAAATACTTAGAGAAAAATTAGAGAATAAAAATTATCACAGTTAAAGAATCACCAAATGAAACAAGAATTATTTAAAATAAAATAAGAAATTTTTTTTCTTTTTATGTATTTATTTACTGGAAAGAGAGAAACAGAGAAACACATACAGACAAATATCTCCCACCTGCTGACCAGTCCTCAAATGCCTGCAACAGCTAGCACTGACCAGGCTAAAGCCAGGAGCCAAGAACTCAATCCAGATCAATTATATGAGTCATAATATAAAATTATAGAAACTGTTGTCTGATATGAAATTGCAAAAATCCTGAATCAGGAATGGAATCAGTACTTGAACCCTGGCACTCTAACAGGGAATACAGATGTCCCAAGCAATGGTTTAATAGCTACACCAAACACGCAGTACAGAAAATATTTTTTACTTCAAACAAAAAAGAAAATGAACCCCTAGATTCAAAGGACGTGCTAGGAAAAGGAAACTGATGTGAATTAATTGACACCAGGACACTTCTCAGTTAGGTTGTTTGATTTTGAATACATAGACATATCACAGTGTTTAATGAAATAAAAATTGTAATGTAACTAATAATATCCTGGAAAAAATAAAAGTAAGCATAGGACACATACGAGAGTCATATTTTCCATTTTTCATCTTAGCAGGGAGCTTATGCTAAATTGAGTTCCATTATAAGAAAAAGCAGAATGGTTTTGAACTTTTAATAGCCCTCATAATTTTCCTATCATAGATTTAGAGGTAGCAGTTGAAATGAATATTTCTTATGACGAAGAAATATTTACCCAAAATTAATAGTTGTTTCCTTGTATACTTTTCTTTTTGAAAAATTCAAATAAAATTAAATTTTACATTATACATAAAGCAATACATGCTATTCATTCTTAACAAAACTGCTTTCACCTACTCAGATGTCAGCATAGAGAGTTGTCAGCATTCCCTTAATACTAACCTCAGTTTTTGAGTGGTTCATAGAATACGTGTTAGCATTGTTTTCATGTTTTGTGCTTTCTTCCCTTTACTTTTTAATGGGTGATATGTGTACAGCAGGATTTTTCCCCCTAAACTTATGCAACTATTTAAACTGCAGTTTTAATGTCAAGGACTCTTTAATTAAGATGAAGATTTGATCTAACTGAGGCAACTAGGAAGCAGAGTCAGTGGGAAGTCTGTAGCGCTGTCAGAGCAGGATTCTTGGGAGGGTATGGATTATCATTTAAGTTCCACCTTGGTTTAGGTTCTTTCCCTACTCCTGCCCTACCATGTCATCATGTATCTGTATCCATACTGACCATCCTCCACCAAACTCTACACAATGGGGCCACCTGATTCTGCAGCCTCCAAGTTGAAGTAAACCTTTTCTTTCTCAAAGAAGCTGCAACTATTTTATTTAAGGCAGTGAAAAGTAGATTAACACAATAAATGCTAAGAAGGAAAAGGAAAGCAAGGGGGCAGAGGAAATGTTGGAAGATGATGAGAGGAAGGAGAAAATGGAGAAACACTTTAAGCTAATAGCATAGCATCACTTAGGCTGTAGAGATTTGGAAAACAGTACAACTGATGTTGTAGTATAGGGGGTAAAGCTACTGCCTGCGATGCCACCATCCAAAATGGGTACCAGTTTATATTTCAGCTGTTTCAGTTCAGATCCAGCTCCATGCTCATGACCTGCGGGGAGCAGTGGAAGATGGTTCAAGTGTTTGGGCCCTTGCACCCACGTGGGAGACCTGAACAACGCTCCTTGGTTCCTTGCTTCGGTATGCCCCTGTAATAGTCATTACAGACATGTGGGGAGTGAACCAGCAGTTAGAAGTCCTCTCTCACTCTTTCTCCTTATCAAAATTAAAAATAAATAAATAATTTTTTTAAAAAACCTGGAGAACAAGCTTATAGAATATAAGACAGGTGAAATTCCAGAGCCAAAAATTGTACATGTAAAAAAAAAATGCAGTCTTCTGGTTAAGGGAATGCTGGAGAGAATTAGAATTCTGGTGTAGTGGAAAGGGCAGCAAACAGCTGCTTCTTTGGTAGGTTCAAGATGTGTTCCCTATTGCCTTCCCCAGTCATGTTGGTCTAGTGTTTCCAACAACTAGTCCGGTAAACTCTTGCCAGGATCTACTCCATTATCTCAGTTCCTGAGCAGAACATTTCAGGCCTCATGGTACCACCACTGCAGAATGGGTGGGTGCTTGAGGTTTCAGCTTCTTCACCTCCCACTGTAAGTGTGCTAGGCTGCCAACACCTGCAACCTAAGATAAGGACTGAAAAGGAATGCTCTAACAGAAGAAGCACAGTGTCAAAGAAATCTTTCAAGCTAAACTTTCAAATCTTGGTTTATACAAAAGATACAGGTGAGAAAAAAAATTCTTCCATAGAACAATCAGGTGTTCAACAAGAAAGCATAGGCACCCTATGTTTTATGTTAGTTCTTAAAATTGCTGATCTTGTATTATGTATAAGAGATTTAAGTTAACATCTTTGTGTTGTTGGTTCTTTAAAGATTTATTTATTTTTATTGAAAGAGCAGAGATAAAGAGAGAGGGTCTTCCATCTGTTTGTTCTCCAAATGATCACAACAGTCAGAGCTAAGCTAATCCAAACCTAGAAGCCAGGAGCTTCTTCTCAGGTCTCTCACGAGTGCTGTCTTCTAGGTATACATTCACAGCCAGTAAGAACAGTGGCCAGCTTTTCTCCTGAGATTCATGTGGATAAAACAGAACCTCAGGTTTTTGTCCTCGTGCATTTAAATTTTATGATTCTGCAGAGGAGTACAAACAGAGAGTCGTATGTATATGTATGTGTGAGGTGTGTGTGCATGCCACTTTCATGTATTCCTACAGCTGGTCTTGACTGGTAAAAAAAAAAAAAGGGTATTGTAGTCTTTTAAAAACATAATTTGATCACCCATTCCATAGCAGAAAGCAAATTTCTGAGAACTGGTCCTTAGGATCAAAGACTTTCAATGCAATACTGAGCAGTTCTGTGTGAAAAAGAACATGAATTTAAAGGGAAGGTGATAAAGAGAAGAGAAGAGAAGAGAAGAGAAGAGAAGAGAAGAGAAGAGAAGAGAAAAGAAAAGAAAAGAAAAGAAAAGAAAAGAAAAGAAAAGAAAAGAAAAGAAAAGAAAAGAAAAGAAAAGAAAAGAAAAGGATGAGTAGAGGAACAGAAGAACAGAACCCCACAGAGAAAGCTGACACTTCAGGGATGGACTCAGTCTGATTGTTTAGGAATTATTTTGCTGTTACAGCGTTCTTTTGCAGTTAGTCTTTAGGTACAGCTTCACACACACACACACACACACAAGGTTAAGCTGCAGCTTGGGACACCAACACCCCGGGTCAGTGTCTGGGAGTGACTCTTGCCTCCACTTTCAATCCAGCTCCCTGGTGTTTTGTCTGAGACATAGAAGATGATGGTGTGAGTGTTTCAGTCTCTGCCACCCATATGGGAGACCCAGATGGAGGTTCTGGCTTCTGGCTTTCAAGCTAGTCAAGCCACAGATGTTGCTGACATTTTGGGAGTAAATCCTCAGATGGAAGGTCTCTCACTGTCTCTGACACTCTGCCTCTTGAATAAATAAAACAGAATAAATAAACATCAAAAAAATAGAACAGAGAATATTTTCAAAGACAACAGTGAGCCATGTGCAGGGGTTCCAGGTAAGACCAAGATATAGAATCTTGATACCAGAGCCTTCAGAAAGGACTCAAAGAATAGACTATGGCAAAGATGTATGGAGCATGTGATAATAGGATAGATGGGGAGGGATTTGTATAATGTGACCTCAGAGTGGAATCTGGGAACTGGATAGAGGGCTGCCATATGTACATGAATCCTAGCTGTATAATTCTGCCTTTCAGATGGTTTTACTAACTCCAGGTCTGGTTTTCTTCTTAATATATAAAAAAAATTAAATGTGAACAAATTAAATAGATTCTTCTTCCAAGATAACAAATTATAATTTGTTTGACTCAAATCCCCGCTTAATATGCATAGCCTGTGTTTGTATGTTTCTAACAGGATGAAGATAAAAGGCTCTGCAAGAAATCCAAACAATCTTTACTCAGTGGGTTCCTCTACAATGCGGTAGATTAAACAGAACTGACAGCACTCTCCCTTCTTTATTTCCTGCCCAGATCCCTTGGTCTTGCCTCCCAGGGACCAAGAATAACTATGAAAACTGTCCCAACCCACTGGAGCCCATCCTAAGACCTCAAGGTGTACATGTTTATAGTAAAGGCAAAATGATATTTTAAAACAGCCAAACTTGCAGTGTGCCGTGCGGGTTTCCAGAGCTGAAGTTTTCTGACACTTTTTAAAATACAAGTTCCTGGATTCCCCTTGCCCCAATATTCTGCCTCAGAATGTATACAGAGTGGTTTCTCTAGTTGCTGGCTTTCCAGGTCCTTCTGCGCATAGCCAGATCTGGGAATCATGTCTTGCCACACTCTCTGTCACTGGCATTTAGTAACAATCTTCCTAAAAAGGAGTCACTAGCAAAACTCTACATCCCACTGGGGATTTTTTTCTTTAATTTCAAAATTCAAGCAGAAATTAAATTGTCTCACTTCTGCCCCAATCCAATCACAGACATTTTCCTAATAACCACCAGGTTTCCCAATGGTGCTTGCAATAAATACACACCTTAACTATTTCATTAATGTATAAAGTTCATTTCATGGTGTGAGTATAGTCATTTTCAAATTTTCTATTTATGATCTTAATAAAAGCTCATAAGAGCAAATCTTAATCGAATCTATCTGCTAATTTTAGTCATAATTCCAGTGCCCAAGAGAACTTTTGAGAAACATGCTCACCTGCACTGATAATCTGGAATGGAAGTACAATAGTCTAGACTTTGTGCTGAAGAACAAATGCTCATTTATGCTGTCGGAACAACTCCTGAGTTATCAATATACTAAAAGTCCTTGACTCCTGCTTGTACTACCACATTGTCACCATGCGTCATCTGAGACTGTTCTCCAAAGTTATTCAGAGACTCGGGTTGAACAGTCATTATCTTGAATGTTGCCAACTTTTACCCAAGAGGGAGAAATTCTGTAGAATCTCATACCAACCATGATGTCCCATGCCCAGGTTATAAACTAAGCTAGAGGTGTGGTTCCACTACATCACAAGGGATCCAGAAATGCAACCATAACTGTTTATTGGGAGGTCAGAGAACAAGGCCATCTGCTGACATTACCAATGAAACCCGTTATTCTTCCTGTCCTTAAAATAACCTATTCTTTAGATCATGGCCCTTGAGTCAGACTAGCCTAGAGAAAAACGGCCCTCATGGCTTTGCTTAGTCTTAATCCTCTGAATTTGAATGGTCTCATCTATTAAGTGAGGGAAACTAAACTATCCCCCCCGAACAATGGAACACAGTTTACACACAACCCACACTGCATGTTTGCAGAAGTTTTTCTGTGAATATTGCATGATCAAACAGGAGGAAATAGTTTTGTGCAACAAGAAATAGGTCTTAAATAGTAGAAATTTACCTGGACATGGAAAACAATGTCAGTAGGATATGAGACATTCACATTGGTTGTTTTGGGGAATATCTCCGGACATCTTCTACATGGGAACTCTAGGGAGTGAAATACATGCCACCTTTTGGACAATCTAAAAGCAAGAAGGTGGTAGGTTGATTTCCCCTTTGAGCTGCCAGTGCCATGATAATCAGCCACAGGTTGCCCTTGAAAGTTTTCAGGCTTCATTCCTGTTCCATTTACTCTCCCTCTTCCTGTAATAAGTTGTTCAGTGGTTTATTTCTATTCGGTTTTTGCAGCTGCTGCCTCAATGAGAAGGTAACTTAATCTCATAGTATTTGTTTACTCCAGAAAAAAAAATCGAACTGGTGTCTGCTTCAGTTTATACCTCCAAGGATGTAATGTCTGTTTTGGTTTGTATATCAGCATGCTGAGCCAAGTATAGAGTAGGTATCTAGGTATCTGAACAACAATAACAAGAACATATTGAATATTTTATTTAATATTTGCTTCTGTTCTGAAAAGGGTAAGATCCTAAAAAGATAAAATGCTCAATTGGAAATCACTGGGTGGGAGGGGGGCTGTCATTGTGGCACAGTGGGTTACCTACTGCTTGCAACACTGGCATTCCATATCAGAGCCTGTTCAAGTCCCAGCTACTCTGCCTTCAACCCAGCTCCCTTCCAATAAAACTGAGACAGCAATGAATGATGTTCCAAGTACGTGTGTCCCTGCCACACATGTAGGAGACTCAGATGGAGTTCCTGGCTCCTAGCTTCAGCATTGGCCACCCCTGGCTGTTGCGGCCATTTGGGGAGTGAGTCAGTGAACCAAATCTTTCTCCTCCTCACCATGTCATTCAGCCCTGCATTTAAACAAATAAATCTTTTCTACACTGAGAGCAACTGAAACAAAAAGGACATAGCTGATCAATTTAATAGAAAGTAATCCCTAGTTGTCAGTTGAGGTCTATATCCCTATTCTTCAAATCACATTCAGGCCAAATCTATTCCGTCTAACCACCTGCGAGTTAATTTAAATAGTTCATCAGAACCTAAAGATCACAAAAACCTGATTAACTTCTTGAATCAAGCTTTCAATGTCCCATATGAGTTGATGATGTATGAGTTGGATCTCTTCTGAAAACAAAGCCCTCCAGGTAAAATAGAATTGAAATCACACTGTTATGACTCTCAGAGAAGTCACTTAAAAATGAGCACTGCACAGCAGCCTACAAAACAGGCACAGGAGAAATGACAAACAATATGAATCAAAGGCAGAACAGATGGCAGG
Source organism: Ochotona princeps (assembly GCF_030435755.1). Classification (NCBI taxonomy): domain Eukaryota; kingdom Metazoa; phylum Chordata; class Mammalia; order Lagomorpha; family Ochotonidae; genus Ochotona; species Ochotona princeps. The sequence goes on along the minus strand of NC_080839.1, from coordinate 17,808,847 downwards.
AGCAGCTGTGGCCTGACAGCCACACTCAGAAAATAGTGTCCCCTCCCCCAAGTCAGCTGTGTCAGCCCACAGGACCCTGGCAGGAGGACCAGTTCAAAGTTCACTGCATCGGACAAGACCACTGATGAAAGGCAGTGACTGAGTCCTTGGCTTTTTCCAGGCCCAAGAGCAACCTTCCCTCAGGATAAGCACGCCAGGAGGGAACCTTGGGAATGGGATTGTAGTCCTAGCTCCACCCTGCCGCCAAAAGCCGGATTCAGGGCCTTGGGGCTGGGGGCAGATGGCAACCCCCCACAGAATGGCATCTGTGGGGGGTGCCCCTGCCAGGCCGGATCCAAGACTGGGGACTCAGCAGGCCAAGACCAGTGCCGAAAGGCAGTGACTGAGTTCTTGGCTTTGGGTGACCAGTGCACCAAATGGTGCCAGGCTCTGCCTGCTGGCCACCCAGCGGCGAGCTCTGGGGTTTTAAGGATATGAAATTGCTGCTTAGGAAACTTTCGAGAAAGCATGGGGACTCAGACCTGATGATTTGGTGGGGAGTGTCCATAAGATCGATTTGAGCCAGACTGAATCACCAGCCTCATTAGGAATCCTGAGAAGGGCTATTAGCATAGAGCATCACTGACTGCCACACACCAGTCCACACCAAAGCTATGGATGGGGGCCTGTCTAGCTGGGCACCATGACTTGACTGGGCGGTGGAGCAGTGGACTGGTCACATTTGGCAGGGTCAAGACACTTACCAGCACGTGAGAGAATTTGGTCCGGAGGTAAACTCTATGGGGGAAGTGTGGGCCTAACCCTGTGAAAATACAAGTCCTGCAGGTTAGCTCGCGAGCTGGGGTGGCAAGGGGCTAAGCTAGGAGTGACCATGGCACCTGCCATCACTTATGAGTAAAGGAACCAATGGCATTCTGGGCAGGTCAAGGCAGCATCACCAAAAGGAGCATCCTAAAACAGGATGTGGAGTGGACCGAGCTGCAACTGGAAGGGGGCAGACTGGGCAGGGCCAAACAAATTTCAACTCACAAAAAAAGAATAGAAATCAGGATGGAGCACATGTCATTCCAACCCAGGCTCTTACAACAACTGGTCTACAGGAGGCAGGGATACTATGCCACAGAACTGAAAGCAAAGGCTGAGATAGGTGAGGGGAACACCTGTGGGCCTCATGAGAGCTAGATCGGGGAAGGTCCTGATTGGGTTGACTGTTCCGAATGGTACAAGCAAAATTAGAATGGGCAAGGGTTGGTAGGGCTTTGCCACATCATCAGATGGCAGACTGGCACCAGGGGCAAATTCTATTAAGTTAATTGCCAGAACCACCTGGAGAGTGTGCAATCCAGAAGTTAGAGTGGCCTAGCAGGAGATAGTGGGCACCTCCCTCATGGGTAACCACTCCCACTGGAGAGCACGAAAACCAGCACAGGGGCAGGGGTTGCTAAACAGAAAGGCACCTGCCAGTAGGTGTGCGGGCTGGATAGTAGGCTGGTTGGATCAAACTAGGCCTCAATGCCCATTGACAAGTGCCAGAGCTTAATGGGAGGTGGGACAGACTGAACAAGCCTGCGGTATATACTCGCATGCATGGGAACTAGGGAAGGGAGCAGGCCTGGTGGGGGTTATGGGGAGTCGCCCCAACTGGGTTGCAGCTCTCACTGGTTTGCGTGAGGACCGAGTATGAAGTGGGTAGGATAGAGCTGGACCACAATACCCATTGGTCCAAGTGGATGACAGGGCTGGAAACAGAACTGACCCAGCAGAGACTGGTCACATTAAGCAGGGCCATGACATTAACAAACACGCTAGAGAACCATATCCGGGGGAAGATTCTGTGGGGGATGTGTGGGCAAAACCCTATGGAAATTCTAATCCTACTGGTTACTTCAAGAGATGTAGTGGTGGTGGACTAAGCTAGGTGTGACCAAGGAGCCTGCCATTGATCACAGATTGGAGAATCGATGGCAGTCTGGACTGGTAAGGGCAGCGGCGCTTGAGTGTGCATCCTGAATAGGGTGTGGGGTGGGCCGGGCTGCAACGTTCACCAGCTCATGCAAGGCCAAGTGGAGGGCCAGACTGTACCGGGCACTGGCCTAAAGCCCAGTGGCATGTATGAGAACTGGGTCTGGGAGGGGATCAGGGGGAGAAACTTGAGAAGCTCCCCTGGCGAATCATAGCTCCCACTGGTGAACAGGTGGTCCGGACCTGGGGGTTGGACAGGCTGGGCAAAGTAGCTTCAACAGCTCGTCAATGTATGAAAAGGCGATGGAAAGGGCGCACTGGGCAGTACTGAGCAAACCTTAGCCCACAAGTAAGATTGGAAACCAGGATGGAGCACAGGACATGCCCAGCTAGGTTCTTGCACCAACTGGTCTGCGTGAGCCATGGACGCTGAGCCACAGTGCCTAAGGCAGGGGTTGCGACAGGTGACGGGCAGTGACAAGCTAAGTCAGAGCAACCACTGGCATGCTGAACACTGGCTGGGAACAGGCCTGGTTGGGGAGCAAAGGGGACACCCTAGCTGGGTGGAGGATCCCACCAAGGGGCACACAAGCTGGAATGGGGCTGCGTTCTGGTCAGGAAACAGTTGTAGTCTCCTTTGGCACAAGTGTGGACTAGGACAAGACATATCAGGCCGGACCAGACTCCAATACCTGCTGGTATTCTGGAGGACCAGGGTAGATGTGGGACACACTAGGCTAGGTCTCAACCCCAACTGAGTCATGTATGAGCTATATGTGGGTATGGACGAGCCAAGGCTGGGCTGAAACATCCAACAGCAAGAACCAGAATGGGTTGAAGACCAGTTAGGAAAAACTGCTGTTCCTGCTAGGACAGGAGATGAATTGAGTAGTGCTGGCTCATGCATCCACTGGTATGCACGAAATCTGGCACCAGGAGGGGTTCGGATGAAGGAGCCTGGGCAACTCCTCTGGCAGGACACAGACCCGGCAGGTAAGCGCAAGAAGCACGGAGGGAAACAGCCCAGAAGAGGTCATGGAAAGTTTCCCACTGGCATACATTTGGCCTGGGTGAGGGGCAGACCAGGCTGAATCAATTCACATCATCCACTGACAAATCTGAACATCTGACCAGAGTGTGGGTCGAGCCAGGTTCGGTCACGACTAAAGCAGTATACAACACGGAATGCCAAGGCAAAGTTGCCTGTGCCAGATGTGACCACAGTACCCATCCAGCACACATGAGAACCAGGAAGGGAGGGGCAGAGCCGGCAGGGGAATAAGGGGTGGTTCCCTTGCTGAACAGCTACTCCCACTGGACAGCGTGAGCTGGGATGGGGGTAGACCAGACTAGGCAGGGCTACAACACCTGTGCCTCATGTGGACCAGATCAGGGAAAAACCAGGCTGGGCAGATTATTCCTACTGGTACAATCTACAATTAGAGTGGGTGGGGCTTTTGGGGGCTTAGCCACAGCATCAGCTGACAGAAGCTGGCACTGGGGGCTAATTCTGTCAAGTTAAGCCGCAGAACCACCTGGAGAGTGCATAATCTGGGAGTGGGAGTGGCCTGGGAGGGAAATAGTGGGCTCCTCCCTCTTGCGTTACCACCCCCACCCCCACCCCCCCCCCCGCAGAAGGGCACCAAAACTAGGACAGGGGCTGGGGTGGCTAGACAGACACCCAACAACATCCGTGAAGGCTGGATAGTTGAGCTGGTTAGATGGAACAAGATTTTAATACCCATTGACATGTATGAGAGCAGAAGGAGATGTGGGACAGACTGGACTAGTCTGCCACACATACTGGCAAACCAGGGTAGGGGGCGGGACTGGTGGGGGTTATTGTGGGTTGCTCCGACTGGGCTGCAGCTCCCACTGGTTTATGTGAGGGCCGAGTGTGTGCTGGGCAGAACCAGGCTGGACCGCAAACACCCATTGGTTCCAGTGGAAGACAGGGATGGAAGCAGAACCAACCCAGCAATTGCAACCACCACCTGATCAGGGCAATGGACTGTGCCAGGCCCTGTGCTTGCTAGTTCATACAAGAATCTAGTCTGGGAACACCTCAGACAAAGTTTCTTTGGGAACCCCCCCAATCGAGCTTCCGGACTCAGAACCCTAACCATCAAAGGACAGAGGACAGAACAAGTCAATCAACCACCTCAGCTATATGTTGGCAATAAACAGAGACTCTATGATGGACTATGTCAATCAGAGGATTCTCCGATGACCTCATCGTACTTGGAGTGGTGAGAGTGGCAGCAATTCAGAACTGTTGAACTATCAAAACCACTTGAGCAAGATCCTCGGAGCATGCCCCACATCAGGGACCTGGGGTGGGTGGGAGACTGGGTGGGGCTTCTCCCTTAAAAATCCCCTTTTACATCAGATATATTAAGGAAACAATATGGAACTAATAAAAATTTAAAGAGAAAAAAAAAAAAAAACCAAAGTTCACTGCATCCCATGGATGGGGGTGTATCCTTGCTACCCTTCACAAAACTTCCTCCTTGAAATAGCTCACCTCCCAGCTGCTTTACCTATACCAGGGCTTTGTGCATACAAACTCCATTCTCTTAACTTTTTCTTTCGAAATAAAACAGACAAAATTGGATGTAAGCAACCAGATATTTCCAAAATGGGAACATCTGGTTTTACATCAAATTAGAACAACTGGTTTAGCTAGTGAAAGTGTTATTCAATTAATTTTATAGTTTTGGTATAGTTTTTTTCTTATTATAAAAATAACACTGTCCTAAAAACATTTCAAAATATTTTAATTAACAGAATAATTTAAAATTCATAAACATTTCTGAGAGATTATTTCCTACTGTTATATGTGTAAACTATTATAGACATTTCAGTATTAAAATTCTCATAAATACACTTTTGATTGTGTCTCTGATTTTTGTTTTTACTTTTTTCTGATACAATTCCATAAGCTCTTGGATTCCCTTTAACCCCTCCCCAAATTCCCTCCTCCACACTGACTTTCCCTATATTATTACAGTAGTGTAGTCCTTCATAAGCAGTCATAAGCCCATCATTCTGCTCTCTAAGTGTGTACTGACGCTGTATCTAAATTTTAAAGCTGACACAACAAATATAGACTTATCAGATTGTAAAACAACAATACTCTACAAAGTTTGTGACAAATACAATCAAATATCAGGTTTGTTTTGGTGCACAAAATTCTAGTTCATGATTCATTTTCACAAGATACATTTCAGTCAATTTTTTGAAACAATCAGATGTGTGGTTTCCATTTTTTTTGCACCAAACTAAACTTAAATTTTAACTCAACTTTTTATGAACTTTTGAAGTAGCCTCATATACACTGATAAATTGTCCTTCAGAATATTTGTGTAGCATTATTCTAATATTAATTAATTAATACAATAATACAGTATAAAATATATTAAATATAGTTAGATATATGTCCTCTTGATGGCTTTTGGAATGATGTGTAATTATCTTTATCAAACTAATAGACACTAAAATAGCATTTTAATTTCTCTATAATGAACAATTTGGCACTCATATTTTATTATATTACTTATTCTACTATGTTTAATCAGTCCACGAAATTATCTGTTTAATTTTTGTTTCACTTCAATAGAGTTATACATGTCTTGGGTCATAGTTTACATTAATTCTTTCTATATTTGTACATTATTTTCTAACATAAGACCATTCATATTCATTCACTTACATAGCAGACATATCATAAGTGTTCAAGATTTTATTTGTTGGAAAGACGGAATTACAGAGAGAGGGACAAACAGAAAGAAGAAGTGGGTAAAGGAGAGAAAGAAACTGAGAGACAGATGGATGGAGGGAAGAGTCAGAGAATCTTCCTTCTGCAGATTCCAGCTGCTTAGCTAGAACTGGGCCAGGCAAAAGCTAAGAGTGTGGAACTCCATGGGATTTTCCACATGGATGCAAAAGTTCAAGCATTTGGGCCATCCTATTTAGCTTTCCCAGGAGCTTCAGCAGGGAACTGAATCTGAAGCAGAACAGCCAAGACAATATCTATCCCCAACTGGGATGTTGGCACTACAGGTGGCAGCGCAATTAAATTTTATTAATTAAGTTATGTAGACATAGTTGATCTTAAACGATCCACAGTGTTTCCTGAGCAGGGATTTATGAATGCCTTCAGTATCTTTGAATAATATCTCTATTGACATTACAAAATCCTCCAACAAAGATCCTTGGTTCTTTTGACTTTAAAAGAGAAATAGCAACAATACTTTCATTGCAATAGAGAATAGTTGCATAAGACAAACTAGATAATGCAAGTAAAACAAGAGCATCTAGGAGAATGTCACAATATCATAAAAATATAATTGTTATATTCAAAAATTATGCTAATAATAGATCTTTTTACCATTAGTGAATGCTGCATGAAGAACAATATTTCTAAATTAAGTTTCTTGCTATCATCTATTATAATTTTCCAAACCCAAGAGCTCATATTTTCCTGACTTAACAAAAGAAAAAAACTGAAACTGTTATTATCTATATTTTACTGTTATTCATTCCATAAAGAATTTTATGTAATATCCAGCAATAAATTCAAAATAATGGAAATTTACCATTAAAAGAACCCCAATTGGAACTACACTCAATTTACTTATTTTTTAGATTCATGGAGAAACACAAAAACAGAAAAGTGAAGATAGACCTATTTCTAGTTCACTCCTCAAATGCGTCAGAGCTGGGGACCCATCCCCGATCTCACATATGTGTGGCAGGGACCCATCTGCCTCAGGTATCACTGCTGCCTCCCACATCTGCCTGAGAAGGAAGCTGAAAGCAGGAGCAGTGCCATGACTCAAACCCAGGCACGCTAGCATGAGTTGTGGTCAACCAAAGCAGCATTTTGACTGCCCAGAGACTACAGTTTGATGAGTAAAATGAATCCAGGAATGCACACAGAGATGTATAACAGAAAGGTGTCCCAATTCTTAAAACTGCCGCTTTAAGCTTGAACTGGAAGAAATGTGAGAATCCTAATTATTTACAACATCTTAAATTCCTGCACTTAAAAGTTGTTCCAAAAGATAGAGCTTCTTCAGGGCCCGGCACAGTGGCCTAGCGGCTAAAGTCCTCGCCTTGAAAGCCCCGGGATCCCATATGGGCGCCAGTTCTAATCCCAGCAGCTCCACTTCCCATCCAGCTCCCTGCTTGTGGCCTGGAAAAGCAGCCGAGGACGGCCCAATGCATTGGGACCCTGCACCCGCGTGGGAGACCTGGAGGAGGTTCCAGGTTCCCAGCTATGGATCGGTGTGCACCGGCCGTTGCGGCTCACTTGGGGAGTGAACCATCGGACGGAAGATCTTCCTCTCTGTCTCTCCTCCTCTCTGTATATCTGGCTGTAATAAAATGAATAAATCTTTAAAAAAAGAAAAAAAGAAACATAGAGCTTCTGCTTCCTCCACTAGTCACTCTACTTCAGCATTTAGTTCCAGGAGAAATCCATACACAGGAACCTGATGCAAAACAATATGTGCAATTAGAGATCATATTCTTAAATCCTAAAGTGACTGTAATTTATCAGTTTTCCTAACATCACTCAACTTAGCCTGCATACATAAAGTCAAATATAATTGTTAGGAGCTAAACAATATAGCCCAATATCCAGTTTTCTAATGAACCAGTTTAATTTTGGAGGAAAATTTAGATAATCTAAACTGGTCTAGACACTTAAAAACCCACAGGACATCTACTCCTCAAAGTCCAATTTAGCACATATGAGTGGGCACTTTAAAAAGATCTCCAGAGAAATCTGATACACCAGTTCAGCCCCACAGCCTTAGAGACTAATAAATTGTCCATCAGTAGGAATCCTTGGTGAATATTAGTTTACAAAACTGTAATCCTAACTCCCTCCACTAGCCCACTGTCATCCCCTGCTAAGGAAAATATCCTTAAGAGAGCTCTATGGGATTAGTTTAAGAGGTAGTTAAATGAGCAGGTTAGAAGAGCCAAAACAGAAAATATGCAGAAAAACATGTAACAAAAGACATTTAGAGATGTTGAGAGTTCTTGCAGGCTTATCCCAAACTTGAGAATGTATTTCATGGAAAAACGCTAGGAATGAGCCCTTGTGTATTCAGTGGGTTCCTTGGAAGAGTGGTAGGTAGGATAAATGGTTCACTTTGAGCAGGAACTCATGGGAACGGCAACAGATTTCTTCAGAAACAAAATCAGACATGGCTGTGGCTAAGCATGGCCTTGCTGGGCCTCGTTTTCTTCCACAGGGAGTTAGGCCAGAGATGAACTATGAGCATTCAGCATCCTGCACAGTCTTCCACTCTCACCTCTGGATCAGTGTCATCTGCCTTTATTCCTGCATCCTGCTCAGAGGAAGAAGATTCAGCTGGAAGATCCTAGTGGAATTGATTTGGCAACTTAGACAGAGTTGAAGATCTCACTCATTGACCCAGGACTACCTGGGCTATTTTACCCTTCCTTCTCTGTACCCACTCCTTCTTCTTAGAGGTAAGAAAAATTAGAACATCAAAGATTAATCAGGATGCTCCATGGCCTTGAAAAGGTTATTTCTTTTTGGATTTTTTTCCAATGATTTATAAATTCCTAACTTTGGCAACCTATTGTATTTATTAAAAGTGTACTTACATGTATGTATATATGTATATGTGTGCATGTGTTTATATGTAGATAGGGGGATGTAATTAAACTTTTCACTTGTTTTTGAGTTTACTTTGAAGTTCCTGTGAGTTCAGAAAGAAAGTCATAAAATTCTTGATTTAACATTTATTTCCCCAAGACAATTTTATAGGGCAAGACTAGAATAAAGTTTATAGCTTATTTTCATTTCTGATCCTATTTTATTTTCCAAGCCATTAGCAAACATCATCTCATCCATTCTAAAAATAATTCTCATTCCAGCTTTTTCATGTATAAAAAACTATGACCTATTTTTTATCTCTTTACTTACATATGCAGATGTTGAAAATAACAACACTAGCAATAAATATATGGAAAACTATATCCACTGGCATGTAATAATATTTCTTTTGGAATTATGATGAATCAAGAGGAAGCTAAATATGTACAGATAATGTATCAAAATAATGGAGTGTTTTCTCATACCCATTTCTTAAATGTGTGATGATTTAACAAATGTAAAACTCTGGCCCCAGGCTCCAAGATGTTCATAAAAGATACTTGTTTACACACATCTCAGCAAGAGTTCATAAAGGGGCTGGAGTAAGTGTCCAATTGTACCTTAATCTACTCAATTCACAGAATCGCACAAAAACAGGCCCAAACCTGAACCTACACTGGAAAGGATGCTTCTCTATTTTTTCTTGATCATTCTGTTCATGTCCAAAGGATTTACATATTATCTCTAGAAAGATTAAAGTCCCAACAAGATATATCATAAGGTATTAGGATGTTTACATTTTCCTTTCTTGACATTTTGCCCCTTAAATTCTCACCTGAAACAATCTCATCCCATTCCTAAGTCCCCCTCCAAAACCTGTTATTACTAGAAACAATGAAGTTTATCCTAAAAGTGCTTCAAATAATACTCACTAGTGCCTTCAAATTATGTTTTCTCATTGAGTCAACACGCATCAGGGACATTCCTGTATGATTTTTTTAACTACCATGTTAGAGCGATTGTCACTATTGGCTGCAATCCGTAGAAAAAGTATTGGAGTCTGGTGTGTCACAAAAAAAAGTCTGGCATCTTTGTGTCAGAAGGGAGAGTAATTCTGGAAAACAAGAAGGTACTTCCAAAGCCCCAGAAATAAGATAACAGCAGCAGGTACATTTCCATTTCATCAGACAGAGAGCTTGGACACCAAGAATATTTTGTGGAGCAGCCATATAGATAAATGTTTTCCAAAGGTCTTAAACAACTGCAAGGTACCACATTTATATCATTCTTGGACATTATGAAATGTGTTTTCTTGCTCCCTAAATGCCTCTTAATAAGCCATTACAGGTCTATTTTTGGTCTGAATTGTCCTTTCCAATAGACCATCTGTTAGAAAAGCAATGTAGGAAACACAAATTTGCACACTATTTGAGTGCCCACTTTGCCTCAGAAAAGCGAAATGACCTTGAGTCATTTCGCTTTCTGGTGGATTTTCCATTTTGCAGACAGTTGGAAAGTGACTCTGAGCACTGGTGTGCAAGGGGGAAAAATCTGGTTGAAACATCTCTGGGGAGGAAGAACTAGTTTGAAAGAGATTATACTAGGAAATACCACTAGGGCAAAAGATGGGTCTGAAGGAAAGAGCATAAGTATAGCTCTTGCATAAAACTAGATTGCCAAGATTGACAAGAGAGATGGGACTTTTGGTAGAAATCTAATTTAAAAACACAAATCCTTAAAGTTCTTGTGAGCCAAATGTTTCAGATATTATGCTGAGCATGGCATTCAAACAAAGAGGAATAAACAGCTGTTCTTCAATATCCATGGGAGATTTGGTCCAGTACTCTTGCTTATACCAACACCCTCACAATGTTCTAGTCTCTTATATAAAATAGCACACTATTTGACCACAACCTATGCATATCCTCCCATATAATTTGTCATTTCTAGACCAGTTTTAGTGTCCATTACAATACAAATGCTATGCAGATAATCATGACACTATATTTTTAGAGAATAATGATACAAGAATAATTTGTGTATGTTCTATAGTCATTATTTTCAAACACTTTCTAGATGAGTTTTGTGGACTTTATGAGTACAGAAACTCTGAACACAGAGGGCCAACCTTATTAATGCTGTAGCTGATGTAATATGCAAGGCAGGGGCAAGTTATTTTGACAGAATATAGTTTTAGATGGTCTAGCTTCTGCAAATTTTCAGAAAGCATCTTTGAAGGAGTTAGTACGTGTGATGGATGCTGAGTGGGAATTCCACAGATGAAAAGGTTATGAAAGTCTATGACAAGACATTCCACAGAGAAGGAAGCAGAGGTGCTACAAGTGCCTGGTGGAGGCCACCAAGAGTGCCAAACTTGATTTCATGCAGAGCATAGTCCTGCACAAAAAATCAAATTGAATTTGGAAAAACTGTGGCCTCTAACCTTTAGTACCACTAATATATTTTGAATGGGTAATCCCAAATGTTATCCTGGCTGCTGGTATGATAAACTAACTGGATGGAGGAGACAGTTGGATTAGGGAAGTGAATTCAAAATAACAGCAGTTTCTGTAACTGATAATGAAGGTTTTAACAACAAACTTGAAATCAAGAAAGACCTATCATCTCTCTACAAATCTATTCCTTGACACAGGATATATTCGGAAGTCTTTAGGCATGGTTTGGCAATGGATTGAAGAGATGAGTGGAGACAGTACCACAAAGATTACTAGATTACGCAATCAGGTAGATTAAGAAAATGGTAGAAGTTTAAAGAACTATGTGAAAATAAAAATTAATCCATGCAGAATTTTGAAGTCTGAAATGTTTCTGTAAATAACAGAGTTTTTAAGAACAAGATATGTGTCTCTGGAGTTCAGGAACGAGAGGTGGAATAGAGACACAAATTGGAGGGTCACAAGGCATAGTATTTTGAGGTATGTAAATGAATATTGCCTTAAGAATGTGTGAATCATAAGACTCCATATATGAACCCTATAAAATATCAAAATGAGGTGCTGGGGCAGAGAAAAATAGATACAGATGACAGGGAAACAAAACCATTGCTAAAGCAGTAAAAGAAAATACAAGAGAGTATGATTTCAGGGAAACCAAGAGCAGTTATCATTTCAAGAAAAAAAAGGAAGGGGCTAGCAAATCAATGGACTGGGGGCTCTGGGCACATTGTGAGTGAGAAGTGCCTTCTGCACTTGAAAAGGTGGTGGTCACTGGCGGCATATAAAGAAGTTGCAAGGCAGGAGCTCTGATGAGTGAAAGGGAAGTGTCAGTGTTGACTGAGATCCTGGAAAACAGCAAAGTTAAGAAACTCCACACCCTCAGCATTTGGAAAAATGACTTGAGCATCAGCCTTCCCCACATGACTGATAGACGACCAAGAGGGTCCCTCTTGCTTATCTACAACAAGGACAGACACAGATCCTCTAAATTCACATCTTTGTTACTCATTTGATTAACTGCTTTTCCATGATCAGTGGGGACAAAGTACCTGTTAACCATACTTTGGATAAGATTCTCTTCTTGCCCCAGATCTCTGACTTCAGCTCAACCTAGGCTTCAGTCAACTTGGCTCCCTCTTGAAAAACATGCCAGCCTCAAAGTGAAAGATCATCTTAGATACTTATTTTGCCTTTTGTTTCACTTCCTCATATCCAGTTCTTTCCAGCATACTCTATTTCTCTCTTAAAAGAAAAACACTTTTTGAACAACTTCTGAGATGCTTGCCAACTATATGACCTTAGGTTCTCCTTGTTTCAAAATGCCACTCCCCTCTATTGCAATATAAATTCTGAATAAATCTTCTCGTTAATAAGTCTGGAAATGGACTTTTCTGTATTTGAAAAGGTAAGAAAATGAAAAGTATGCATGGATAACTCCCTGAAACTCTTTTGTGAAGTGGCATTTGAATGGAGATGCAACCATATGCAGGTCTGGGTTAAAGTGGTACAGAATGTATCAAAAAGCCAGCATCATGGTAGAGGCACAGCATTGGCTGCAGAAAAGAGACACTGTGTCCCCTACCACATATTCATTTTGGGTAGACAATAAGAAGTGAGAATGGGTTGGGAAAGAGATGAAGGTCCAGCACTTTCATTTCTGTATTGCTGCTGTAGTTTAACAACATTAAGGGAAAAAAAAAATCTTACTTAAACCAGTCAGCAGTTGCCTAGTCATGGCAGCCAGGATTGTAACATAAAAGAGCACACTATGCCAGGCTCAATTTGTCCTTGGCTCAATTATTTCTGGAAGTCTGGTCAGACAAAAGGCCAGGTATAGAGGATTATCCCATAGAGGGGTTGCATCACCAGAAACACGAGAGGCACAATGTCAAGATCCAATCCCAACTGGGTTAGTCATATTCACAGATTGTCTATTTATGTGTGCTTGGGAAGAGTCCAAGCCATTTTGTAACCAATAAAAAAGGAAAATCTGCAATTGTTGTGTCTGAACAAGTCTGAAGACTGCACATATTTAAAATCAAAAGTGAACAGACATAAAACACACATACACACATGCACACACACATACACATTCACATACATATTTGAGCACCCAAAGGCCTTGCAGAATCCTGTGCCTGGATTCTGTAAGATGCCCTTTGAGCCTTGTATGTCTGCTTTGTTACAGTCTGTTGTTACAAACTCATATTGAATTCTCTTGGCATACTCAAAAGAGCCCTGAATCATACAAATTCACAACAGTCAAAAAACACTTATGTGCTGAATAACATTGCCTTGGCAGTCATAAAATGAACTATGCCAGAAATATGAGAAGAAATTGAGAGAAACATAATTGTAGTGGAAACTGTAATACTTGTTACTCTACACTTGACTGATGAAGAAGAATAAATAAATAAGAATATACGTACTGAATACTAAAATTAGTAAGGTTAAATATTGAGAAACATTTCAAACTCTGCACTATACAAGTTGCTCTTCCATTAGATGTCTTTGAGAGCTCATTATACATTTGAAATTGGTAAGCAGTATGTTTCCTGACTATCATGATTCTGTACTCATGCCTTTCACCCTGCTTGAGAAGTCTTTGAACTTGTAACAAGCAAACACTCTATTATAAATTGCATTAAGCTCTATCAAGGAACCAAGAGAGGTGCAAGCGAAGTGAACATGGAGTGGGAGGGGTAAAGTTCTTTTAGTTTGAGTGGTCTGGGAAAAGTGATGAGAATAAAGAGAACTATGGTAACCAAAGGAGTCAGCCAGGCAAATGCAGCACAGCCAATTCAAATGGGGGAATGCCATGTGCTAGGGAACTGAGACAGAAAAATATTGATATATCTAAGGATCAAAAAAATGCATGGCCTCTGTGGCTACATCATGGTTAGCAAAGGGAAACTTGGCATTGGCTCATATTTCAATTTTGTGTTGAGACCAGAAACAAATGGACATTCAACAATATAGGGGGAGAGTGGTCAATTGAAAGATTTCTTTAAAACAGCTGGCTGGCAGGTGATGAAGATATTGGAAAGGAGTCAAAGTCAATGTGCTGACATTGTGGTGCCTGTATTACCGGCATCTCACAAGGATGCAGACTAGAGTCCCTTGTGTTCCACTTGTGATCCAGCAACTGCTTACAGCCTGGAAAAGCAGGAAAAGATGACCCAAATTCTTGGGCCACTGTGCTCCGGTTCTCTCCAGAGTTGAGCCCAGTTCCAGCCACTACAGAGCTGACAAACTATCTCTTCGTTTTCCCTCTCTATGTCCATAACTCTTTCATTAAGTTGAATAAATAAATGTTGCTACAAATAGTCAAATTAGGAGTGAAGAAGCAATTCTGGCAAACTAGGAGAGAGGGGATGACTGCCCAGAGATCGAGTGGGGAGAGTTGGAACAAAGACTCCAATGTGAAATATATTATTGCAAATTTGACAAAGTTCAGCAATAAATTGATTTTGAGTGGTTCTTGGAAGGGAACAATTGCAAATGTCTTGAGAGAAATAAACATTTTATTGAAGATTTTATGGAGGATTTACAAAAATGTACCATATATTTAGTCACTAACGTAAACTCAATAAACTATTCCAATCAGGAATACACAAGTCATGGTCACTGACAACAATTCAATAAAATCAAAACAAAAATAAATGGCTGTGTGGATATTAAAAGAAAAAAGTCACAATAAAATGAAGCCATTTACTGTCTTAAGTAATAACTCTCAAGTCAATAAAGAAATCAACAATGAAATTGTAGATTATTAAACATGCAGAATGTTATAATCAATTCTAAAAATAAGAAATGTAGCAAAAAAACATTCAGACAGTGTCACAAACATAAATAATCCCATTAATAAAATAAGAACAAAAATTCAATTATGCCTTGTACTCAAATCAGAAAAAAAAAGAACAAGGACAAAGTCCTAAATAATGCAAGAGTGGACTATTAATAAGAATATAAGTAGAAACAAAATCATAAATCTCAAGAAATGCAGACTAAATACATGATTGTTTCCTTGAAAACAAAACCCCTCCAAATAGACAAAGTGCTGTGATGTCAAATCAAATAGTGAGGAGAAAAGGGAAAAAATCAAAATTGAAATACAAACTATTAACAATCTCACTCTAGGGGGACTCATTTCCTGAGGGCAGATTGTTCACAGAGAATGACTCTTGATCATACAGCTTTTTACTGTTCATTTCCCACCAAGTTGTCCACATTACAAAGTCCTAGCCTTAATTTTATGCAGATGCCTGTGTTACAGCAATAACATAAACAACATTTTTAGGAGGTTAAGAGATAGCCAATATAACATTCATTCTCCTACTTCCTTATTTTTTCTCTATTTTTATTTATGAAAAGGCAATAGATTTTATGCATTTCAAATATACAGTTCTAAGAGCATAGCAATGTTTCCCATCCTAACCTCCACTCTTCCCTCCTCCTTCTTTTATTTTTCTTTTAATTTTTTATAATTACATGCTTTCATTTTACTTTATAATCACAAGCTAACCCTTTTCCAAATCAAGAATTCTACAAGTAGTAAGTAGAAAAAGCAAGACAGGAATTGGAGGATGAGGTGGCTATATTGTGGACTGCATACTTGTATATTCCCCAAATTTAAATGATGATACTCTAAATCCAATAGTTTTAGATATCAGTATGTCTTCATGAGAGAAAGAAAACCGTCCCACTGTCTCCCCACTATGTGAGGACAAATCACAGTATGCGATTCACAAGAGGGTACTATAGACCCTGTTGATGCTGGCATTCTTATCTTAGACTTCCAGCTCCGGAACTATAAATGCAAGATTCTGTTATTTGTAAACAACTCAGTCCAATGAACTTTTTGGTAGCTGCCAAGAAAATTAAGATAATCATCATCTCCAATCACATCATCAACTTCATATTTCATAGCTGTTGATTATGGGAGACATGTTAAAGTCTTTAAAGGTACAACTTCATTTGAATCTTCACAATAATCATGAAATCCCAATCCTATTATCACCACTGTATAGATGAGAAAACTAACACTTTTCTGTCAGAATATACCAAAGACATCTTGAACAAATGCTGCGTTTGAGTGAGATTAGGGTAAGAAGTGAGTGATGTAGAAAAACAGTGGTTTTAAAGAAAGATGTCTCAAGTGTGAGAATAGGAAGAAGAAAATAAAATCAAGGGGACTGACATGAGGGCTAATGTTATAATCCCAAGTGTGAAGTGACAGGGACACAGCAAAAGTCTGACAATGGTGACAAAATGTGACAGGCAATTTGAAGTAGTCTCCACCCAATAGGCTGGAATTATGTCACAGTCATTTTAAGCACCAGGGAGAGCAGAGTGCTACATCTAGTTAGTATCCAGGATATATAGAGAGAATCTCATTTCCTTCAAGTTTCTCTGCCTAGTTTGTCCGCTAGGAAGGAGGGCAGAAACACTGGTCTTGCAAGCTTTTTCTTCGCCTGTACCCCAGGATGGTCCTCAATTGCTTTACTGAAATGATCCAACCTCTATCTTTATGTATCTTAGAAGAACAAAATTCAGGCTGACACTGTATTTCCAGCAGAAATTCTTCAGCTGATTGCCTTCCCCTACCATATTAGGAGATAGCTTGAAAAAATAGTAGATAAGGATTCCTAAGAAGATTCTGACATTGAGCCTCAGTGTAACTTCGAACAAGTAACTTCCGGAGTCTCACATACTTTAGCTGTAAAAAGGGGCATTGCCTTCTGACTTTCAGAGTTAATCCAAAGTTTTTAGTAAGTTCTTAATTAAAGGTACAAATATGGCAACAAACAAGCAGAAATATTTTATTTACAATTGTAGACACGATTTGTTTGAAAAATTGGTCAACATTCTCCAAAGAGAAATGTCTTACCTCTCCCCAGAATTCATTTGTAACAACAGCCCTTATAACAATGACAAACGAACAAGTGGGGTCTGTTACCTTAATGTAGTAGCACTAAGGCCACATCCTTTTATTAAGTAAATTCTCTGTTTCCAAGAGTGGCACAGCAAGTGTGCCGCCACGCTTCAGGACAGTTTGATGAAATAGTTGCCTGTAATTAGTTTTCCCAGGGGAAAAATGAGTAAAAGAATCTCATCAGGTGTAAGGGCTCCACAGCTTCTCCAGCTGATTGAAATTCCATTATTTATTGTGTACATCTGGATGGTAAATGGAAGCATCTCCAGCATCAGTTTCTCCAGGCTGTCCTCAAACAGGTTTAATAAGAAGATTAGGATTTTAAATAGGTTTCCGACTGCTAAAAGTAGTTTTCTCATTTTTCATGTTGACATTCTCAAAACCAATTTGTCTTCTTGACCTTCTGGCTCGCTGCTCCCACTGGAACGAAAATCTGTCTCCAAATGGAGCAATGAGAGAATTTACTTTGTGTCTCTCTGTTAAGGGAGTCTGTGATCACACTGCATGGACCCATTCAGTGCTGCTTAAGAAACTGCAGCAGGCACAAAATTGGGATTGGCCCTAAGAGAATTTAAAGGCATGTGTCATCATTTTATTGGAGCGTATAGAATATTCATTGCGAAATATTGTTAAGTTCAGTATAAGACACAAATTGAGAGAAATCATATTTTATATGATATTGTGGGAGAGATAAGAATGTAGCAGCAGTTTAGAGGAAAAACAAATTTCAACATCGAAAGAGAGGTTCTTAACACCAACTACCTACTTGAATCACCCAGGAAACTCTTAAAATTGCCAATACAAAGGCCATGTCACAAAATAATTAAATCAGAATATCTGACGGTGAGACTTGGACTTAAACACTTTTAAATTCCCCAAGAGATTGTGACATGCAGGCAACACTGAGAAGCAGTGAGGCAAAGCAAAGAGAAAACACTCCCTAGATCTCTGCAGCATGACAGTGGCACAAAGGGCAAGGCAGAGAAGGAACGTAGGGACCAATCCTGAGCTTACGTACTGAATGAATTTTATTACTCTGACAGTGAAAAAATAAATAGCAAGAGTCTTCAAAAAGTTCATGGAAATGGATATTATAGAAAAACTATGCAGCAGATTCAAAAAGCTGCAATAATATAAACCTCATTTTCACATTTTTCCATCCTTCCACGTTTTTTTCATCTTTTTGTAATAGCCGCATATTCTCTGAGATTAGCAGACATAGGACACAGGTAGTTTCATTGATTGAAGAATATTGAAAAAAATTCATGGACTTGTCTAGCTACATGTTAAAGTTGATGTCTCACAAATAGCATATTTCTAATGGAGCACTTATAACTGATCATTAAGCCATGAAATGTAACCCAATGGGAAGCTCAATGTAGTATAACTAAAATATATACGTGTGTGTGTAACAGCACAAGCATGTGTGCAAAGAACATGTAAGTAACATGCTTCCAGAAGAAAGGACTGGGGCCTAGACATTGGTGTTTGCTGTGCACTGCATCATGGTGTGACGATGAGCGCACTGTAGCTTATGAGCGAAGACAGTCACTGTAACACCAGGAGGATTAGAGGGGCACCCACACCACGTGAATTCAACTGCCCATCAATGACTCCCACGTTTACTTCACTGAAACATCTTTCACTGTCAGGAGTTTAATTTGGAAATATCTGCTAAACTGAAAGGCATATATATTTCGATTTAGCAATTTCACTTAGTTTCAGTAGTGTTGTTCTAGGTATGACCTGTCACTCTGCAGGTATCATTTGTTATGTATCATTGTAGATGAGGGGAGGAGAGTTTGCACTATTTGTGTGTAAAGCGTATAATGATAAATAGTGTTTTTCATTTCCACATGCAGTTAGGAATAGTATTTATAATAAATACATTTGTGTGTATACACACCCACACCTACCCCCTTACACACACACACACACACATCTTTTACTCATGTTCTTACTCCCTCAACTTGCCTTTCAAACAAATTTTTAAAATATTTCTTTAAAAAATAACTGCTTCTTTTTGTCCAAAATGTTAAAATCCATGCACAAATTTTTCATAGTGCACATTTTCCAAGCAGAATATAAGAATATGAATGGATAGGGAGAGATAATATGGGTAAAATTTAAAAGCAAAAAATTCAAATAAAAATTTACTGTGAACCTAAATTTTCTCCACAAAGCCTATTAAAATATAGTTTACCAAAAAAAAAGCAAAATTGCTTTGAAAAACATTTGATCAAAATTGGAAAGTTGTAAAATAATATTTATTCACCATACCATTTATATAGCATAAGTATTAAGTAATTTAGACTCTATTAGATGTTTGAGTGGAGGTCTGTAAAGGTAAGGAGGGTGAGAGTATAACTTTGCTGGTGTGGAAAGGGTAGGAGAAAGGAAATTACAAAGCAGTTGGCATTTGAGCTGAGTTATGAAAAGAGTTTGTCAGGCAAAATTTGGAAACAGTAGGCTAAAGGGTAAGCACACCATGTACACAGGTTCAGAATTCTGAAATAGAAAAGGGTTCAATATTCTTGAAAAGAAACTCAACATGCAAAAGGGAGGAGAAACTAAACCTCAGGGTTGAGTGCAGATCCAGACCAGATCCAGAATGCCTGAAGTCTCACTTCTATAAGGCACAGGGAACATTAGGTTTCTGATGGAGTGAGTGCTTGTGGTTGAGCAACAAAGTGTGAAATAGGATCCCAAGAGACTCGGGAGATGCAAATACCAGCCAGATCACTGGGTTATCTGTGACTTTTCTGGAACACAGTCAGCATGTCCATGGAGTTTTAGAGAGCATTAGGGATTATCAACTGAGTTTTGCTCCTTTCAATACATTCTCAAATACCAAATCTAAGGTACAGTTAAAGCTGTTTGGTGCTGTGATAGCAGAGACAGACTACATGGTGTAAAATCATAAGGCAACTGTTAGTCACTTTACTCCCCAATCCATTTTCTATTCTGTGCCTTACTGTATGCCCTGTGAAGTGCACTTCTACAGTGTATTTAGCCTGAACATCCAGCCAGGAGATCAGAAAGTGGGAAGAGAGAGTCTGGGTATTCCCCTTCCTTCTACTCAGACTGGCTGTGATTTGTGAGTGTTTATCACCTCCTCCCAAAATCTATAGCTACTGATGAGTGACCAGTCTACTGAGACTATGACTCTCACAACAGATTCCAAGAATACTTCCTAAACAAAGACCATAATCTGGCTTAATTGGGTGCAATAAAACATACAGTCATGAAAATCATTGCCACAAAGGAAGAAGTTTGTAATCACAGACGACCCCCCCCCCCCCCATAAACAAGTTGTGCTCCCAAACCACTCAGGATCAACCTGAGCTGGTCAGATGGCAGAAGAGAGGAGGCAGCATGGCTTAGAGCTCTTCACCTTCACTGAGAGAACTGCATGGTCCAAGTGATTTCAGGAGTCTCTGGGACACAGAGGTGGTAATAAAGTACCTGGTGATGGCTCTCAGCAGATTTAGAGCAGAAGGTGTGTGACAGATTGAAAAAGGAGGTAGCTAAAGTATGGGCTCCGCATTGGTTATATACCAAAAGCACATGTTCGGAGGAAGGGGTCCACAAAGGGAATGAAATCGCTCTCTCTTTCAAATATTTTTCTAATGACATTTATCAACTAATGAATAGAGCAGCAGTCAATCATGACTACGTCTCCAGCATTTACAATATAACTCAGGATCTTATTTCTAAATGCCCAAAGAGTCAAATATATAATAAAAACTAATCTTTTATAATTAAGTATTTGAAGACCCCTCCATCACTAAAAATTCCCTTTGAGGATATCATTCCCAGTTCACTACATAGACTCCAGGGAGAAAAGAATAATTAGGTGCACACTGTTTGTGCTGGGAGGTTGTCTGTCTCCAGGTGGTGTGGCGCCTTCAAGAGCTCCCCAGACTGTCACATTCCTCTCCCCTTATGAACTTCCATCTCACTGGGCTGTCTGAATTCTAGAAATGGGCTAATTTAATCTCTGTTTTAGTTTTGGAATGAGCTAGACACTTTGTCTACAAGGTTTTTCACTCTAAAACACAATCCTTTCACTCTGCAACTATTGCTTTATTCTTCAGTTCCCCACTAAAAGAAGAGAAAGTGTGTAGAATGTGAGTGAGTGGATGAGAGGGAATGAATAATAGTTCCCTTCAAACACAATTTTGTTCAGTTGTAGTACATACTTGTTTTGGAGAAATTTCTTTCATTTGTGGGCTTCTTTCTTTTATGCTGAAAATGCTTAGTATATATTTGTTAAACACAGATCACCTTAAATAAGTTTCTTAATTTCTTTGAGTCTGTTATCTCCTTTGGGAGCTAAGATGTTATCTGTTTCTCTCCTGTAAGACTGTGATAAAGGTCAGATGCCAAGATAACATGCATCAGCACTCTGCAAATGTATCAGACTGCACAATTACTTTTTGTTATTATCTAGACAAAGTACTCTGCCATATATCTCTGAGACTCAGGCTGACATTCCTGGAGCCAACAGAGATGAAATTCTCCATCAGGCATCCTTCTCAGAATAAGAAAAATCTTCTATTGCTATGTGTTTGTTTGTGGCTTTATTTGCTAAGAAACTACTATGGAATAGTCTCTGTGAGCAATTTTATAGACCACTAAGTTAAAGGACGCCCATGCTAGGGGTTTCACAGTCTTAAAGACACAGAGTAAGTACCATAAAGTACAAGTAAGTATAGACTCGTAGGCACTTTAACACACTCCAGTTGCACATATCTGAAGGGACTTTCTAATCATGGAACTATTTTTAGAACTGTGGGCAGGGTTAAGAACATCTAAAGGAGATTTTGAGGACCCAAAAGCAGCAAGTTACCAGCCTAGATTTGAAAGATCAAACAATAGCATTTCTGTAACCCAGTTAACTGTAGTCATGGAATAAAGTCCGAAGGTCAAAGACTATAGTTATAGTTGTAGATGGAGACAACCACAGTAAGAAGTAGATGTTTAGCCTTGGAGTTAAGATGCCCCTACTTCATGTCAGAAGGCCTAGATTCAATATTCCATTCTGACTCTGACTCCATCTTCCTACTAATACAGATCCTAGAAGACAGCAGGGATGGCTCACAATATCAGGCTCTTTCCACCCATATGGAAATATCTGGACCAGGTTTTCAGCTCCTATATTCAAAGAATGCTATTGAAGAGTGAACCAATGGACAGAAACTCCTTAGCTCCCAACTAAATAATGAATTCTTCTTTAGAAAAAAAGAGATTTATTTATTTTCATTGGAAAGGGAGATCCAATTTACAGAGAGAAGGAGAGATAAAGATCTTCCATCCATTAGTTCACTCCCCAGATGACCACAATGGCTGAGCTGAACCAATCTAAAACCAGGAGCCAGGAGCTTCTTCTGAGTCTCCCCATGGGTGTGGAATCCCAAGGCTTTTGGTCGTCTTCTACTGTTGTCCTATGCAATAGGCAGGGAGCTAGATGGGAAGTGGAATAGTCAGGACATGAACTGGCACCCATATTGGATTGATTCTGGAGCTTGCAAGGTGAGGATTTGCCATTGAACCACTGTGCCAGACCCTAAATAATAAATTCTGTAAGAATTTAAAAAAACAGTGCAGCAACCAGACAGCAAAATGAGAAAATAATTTGGTGCCTTTCTTTCTCTTTTTTCCCCTCACATCTCCTGTGAGGACTCCTATCGAGCAGCACAAGTGGTAGCCACAGGGCAAGGGAGTAGTGTGCCAAAAATGTAACAACCTGGGGAATGGAATAGGGCATATGAGGACTGGGAATAATATGGGGGCAGATATAAAATAAATAGTACAGAACTCCCAGATAAGCAAAGTCTCAGTTCTACCGAGAGTCATCCAGAAAGGGCTCAGCCAAGAAAAGCCTATATTACTATCCTAGGACTGTGTTAACAAATTACTACTAATCATGTGGTTTAAAACAACAGCAACATAATCTCATAGTTGAGGAGGATGGAATTCCAAAATCAGTTGCCAGTAGGGCCATGCACTCTAAGAAGAATCTTAGGGAGTGTCCCTCCTTGCCTCTTCCTAGTTTCTGGTGGCTGATGGCACTCCTCAGCATCTACATTCCAATCAATGTTTCCATTGTCACATGGACATGTTCCCTGTGTGTGTCTCTGTGCCTTCACATGGCCTTCTTAGAAAAGTATCAGTCATTGGATTCAATATGCACTTTAATCCAGAATGACCTCTTCAGCTACATCTGTAACACCGTTCCAAATTAAGTCACATTCTGAGGTTCCAAGTGGAAATGAATTGGGGGGGAGGACACTATTGAACCTGGTACAGACATTTGCATTAAATTCTTAAGGCTCAGTTACCCATCAGGCCTGTGGCAATGGGGAACATAGAGCTCAGAGCACAGTTTCTTTGGCTGGAAAAAAAATGTTCCCAACATTAAGTCTCTGCATGCTATCATTTTTTATGCCTGTTCTGATGCTATCAAAAATCTGCAGTCACTATTAGAATACAGGGTTATCTTTTCGTTCAGGAGTTGGTGGCTAATACAAGGTTTCAGTGTGGAATAGGAAAAAATCTGATATTTCTGGGGCAGTGAGTCTGAAATGGTCTGTGTATCCAATTTAAGAGAAATCCGAATGAAAAAAGATGTCATGAAGTTACTTTACCAAGAGAGAGGAAAGGATGGAGTTCACAGGAGTCAAGCAAGAAGGGCACTGAGAAGGGAATACCAGTCTGAAGACACTAGTAAAGATTACTCTTCCTTAAGCAGAACTGTAGCTAGGGAAGTCACAATCTATCTGGAGCGAAGTGAAGAATGATCTACGGGATTCAGCCAGAGACAGCTGTGGAGATCTCAGCTCTCAGAGAAGCCTCAGACTATCAGCTTTGCTGGGACTAGGAAAAAATGTTCTGACTTAAAAATGTTGAACAATAGGCTAAGATTAAGCACCCAGAAGAAAGCAGGATTGCTGAGCAGAGTGGGAAAGCCAGCCCAACTCAGGATTTAGTCAAGGGCAAGATTAGCAGAGAATGTGAAGATTGCTCACCAGACACATTGAGGATTTCTGGTAAATCTTTTTGTATTTTCCCTTCCTTGTGACCAGTCAAAGCCCTCTACTTGACGTTCAGGATCAAGCAGTTTTAAATGAATTGGAAAGGTTACACTTTTCTAACAATGCATAGATGGAGAGTACATAGTTACATATTCATTAATTAGAATTACATGACAAATTCCTTTCCTAGCAGTTTCCATAGAAACTAAGACATACAACAAGAATTATCATTTGGAGCCTCAGCCTTGTTCTGGGAGTATTGATTGACTGCAAAGAGTAGAGAGAAATGTTCACATGGGGTAAAGGTGAGGAGTGAGTTTCCTTATGAGATTCTCTGTTTACAAGTGGTTCTGAAGTGAAATATATGTAAAGAAGTTAACCACTAAAAGTGAGTCTAATGCCATTAATGTTGCTGGAAGTTCTGGAACCACACATGATTCATTTTAGATGCTAATGTTACACATACTGCATGTTGCACACACATGAATTAAACAGTTATGAAAATACTTCATAAAAGCTTACCTGCATGCAAAACATTGCTAACATCAACATCTGCATTATGATCATCTATGTCATCAACAACATTACTATCATTATTGTTACCCAGTTCGCAATGCAAAAATAGATTGATATTAAATAAATATTTGATCAATAAATCAAGGAATGTAGTATGTTCTGGGAGTGGGTGGCTTTTTTTCTTTATTTGAGACACACACACAGAGACAAAGAGAGTGAGAGAGACACTACCTCCTCGTTCACAACCAAAACGTATCCAGTGCCTGACACTGGACAGAGCTGCAGCCAGAAACCAAGAAATTAATCTAGCTGCCCCACATGGGTGGCAGGAACCTAATTACATGAACCATCACAATCATCTGCTAGAGCGTGCATAGGCATGAAGCTGGGTTCAGGAGATGCAGCCAGGCATCAAATCCAGGTACTCATGTGGAATGTGATTGTCTTAACTGCTAAGCTAAGATACCTGCACCTGGCAATGAGTGATTTAATACCAATTTCTAGGTTGATGGTCTTAGAAAGCCACCACGACAAACAGATATGAATTTCTTAAATTGT
This sequence comes from Ochotona princeps, assembly GCF_030435755.1. Classification (NCBI taxonomy): domain Eukaryota; kingdom Metazoa; phylum Chordata; class Mammalia; order Lagomorpha; family Ochotonidae; genus Ochotona; species Ochotona princeps. The sequence continues at coordinate 17,783,746 of NC_080839.1, read as the reverse complement.
CAGTAAGATCTTGATATCTTTAAAGACCTTCAGTCATCAAAATAAACAACCATAACAGAGTAGGAAAAAGTATGTCAACTAAGTTTCCCAATGGCTGGTCCCTTTTTCACCTAGTTCATTCTGGACATAATGCCCTCAGTAAGAAAAGGGTCAGTCAAACTATTCACTTCTTCAAATCTGTGTGCCAGGTATCCATTCATTCATTCATTCATAGCTTAGAAACAAATTAAATAAAATGCAGAAAAACTAAAGGAGAAATGAAAGTAGAAGGAAGAAGTTTTGAAGTATTGTTTCTTAAGAGTTTTAGAGATGTGGACAGAATGACAGCCTAGCCAGCTTATGCAGAGAGTCAGAGAGGTGAAGTTTTAAGAAAGAAAGCTTGAAATGAAATACGTACATTGAGACAAAGCCACTGAAGTTAAATCTCCTGGTAGTTAGGTCAGTCAGCAGAGCTTGTCTGGCTCCACAACGAACAGGAGTCCAGATGGTATTTTTCATGAATGACAATCATGTTTAGAACTTTTAAAACTCTTGATGTGAAGAAATTCAGATTTCTGGCAGTCAGTTGAGAGACCAGTCTTGACGATTTGCAATGCATGAATAAATTAATTGATGAATAATAAGGTAGTTCTGGTATGGAAAATGCAAAAAAAAAAAAGAAGAAGGAATGGTTGATTTTAAGGGGTCAGAGATCAAGTCTAAAAATAGGAATCAAAAGGATAAGAGGAAATCATATATGAAAGGAAGCAAAATGAGAATCCAAATATGTCTACCTTCACTTAGTTCAATACTGATAGATGACCTTGGATATCTGGCTAAATCGAAGCTTGAATTCATTCGCTGCACACAGGAGGTGAATTGTGGTGAGATTCCTAACACAGTCTTCTGGATATTGAGGACTAAATTAAATAACATACGAGTAAAATGCCTTTGTAAAGAGCTATCTCACTTTGCTCATATTTTCTGTAAGATTTCTACGAGCTTTAATGAAGTATTACAAAAATGCCTTGTTTAAAGTAGAAAATTCAGTAGCTTTTCGCATTCTCAGAGCTATCTGGCCATCATCACAATTTTAGACTTCCACGATTCATAAAACAAGCAATAAAAAATTCTTAACAACTAGCAATAATTACCCAGTCTCCTCTGATTCACCCACATACATATGCCACCCCAGCCCCAGACCTAGACAACCAGCATTCTACTGCATCCTGCTTTATGTTTCTAGATGTGTTTATTCTGAACATTTCATATAAATAGACTTATTTACTGTGTGACCTTTTGTGACTGGGTTTCTTCTATTCCACATGATTTTCAAAGTCTGTCCCATGTTTAAGCATGCATCACCACAGCATTCCTTCTGATTTTCCAAAAGTGTTCAACTGAACAAATACACTGTATTTTCTTTAGTCATTAATTAGCTGATGATTTGGGTTTGTTTGCACTTCGAGCTAATAGGAAAAACATTTCATGAACCAGCTACTCTGTGGACTCGTGTTCCACTATCTCTTAGGTACATATATAGGAATTGAATTTCTAAGTCATATACTAATTTTATGATTAACATTTTAAAGAGTTACTGATCTCTTCCAAACAACTGCATCATTTTACATTTAGGCCAGCTTATATGAGGGATTCAATTTCTGTGATTTTCACCAACAATTACTCTCATTTTGCTTTTTCTGGCATGATGATCTTAATGTGTATGCAATGATGTTTTGTGTTATTTTTTACTTGTATTTCAAAAACAATTAATAACATGTAATATCTTTTCATGTGCTCATTGACCAGTTGTACAACTTCTTTAGAGAATATCTACTTGGTTGTTTTATCTATTTTAACACACTTTAATGGAGCTATTTACTTTTCAAATGCTGAATAATAATAATAGCGGCCAATGTTAAGCCACTGCCTGCGAAACTGCCAGTTTAAGTATCACCTGCTCCACTTCTGATCCAGCTCCCTGACAATGGTGTGAAGAAATAGAAAATGGCCCAAGTATTTGGGCACCTGCCACCCAGACCAAAGACTCAGATGAAGCTCTGGCTTGGGGTTTTCACTCAAAAGCCATAATTGAATCCCAACGACCTCTCAAGGGACCCATCTCTAAGCACGACAATCAGGTTAAGTTTCTACTCTCTCTTAATATCATTGACAGATAACTTTGTCGTTAAATTTCTGAAGGATTCAAGGAGACAGATCATATTCAAATCATACCAAATGCTTGATCAAAAATAAATAGATTACAATAGATAAGTTTTGGAAACAACTTAAATGTCTATCCATTGATGAACATACAGAGAAAATGCCACATACACATATAACAGCATGTCATTCTGCTTTAGAAAAGAAGAAAATCTTGCAATATGCAACAATGAGAATCAACCTAGAGGACAGTACACTAAGTGAAATGAGCCAGTCACAGAAGGACAAATGCTATATAAGCCCTTCCATTTATATAAGGTATCAAGCTGCTCATACAAGCAGAGAACAGAATGACTGGTTATCAGAAATGGAGGGAAGTTGTTAATTTAACGGATGTAAAGTTTTAGTTATGCAAGACGAAGGAGCCATAGAGTTACTATACAACATTGAGCCTACAGTTAAATGATAGAGTATAGCACACTCAAAATGTTTTGTTTTTTTTTTTTAAAGAAAAATGTCATAGAGGGGCTAGCCTCCCCCAGGGGCTGCCTCACAGGTGACAGGGCTCAGGTCTGAGGCTCGAGCGGTCATGCACTGGGAGCCAGGTAGGTCAGTTCATCCCGGGGGCAGGGCTTGGGTCTAAAGGCTTGGTCCCAGTGGCTGGCCAGGAGCTCAGAGGGGCCAGCCTCTTCCAGGGACTGGCTCCCAGGTAGCAGGGCTCAGGTCGGAGACTTGGGTGGCTATGCACTTGGAGCCAGGTGGGTTAGTCATCCCTAGTGTAGGATCCTAGGCAATGGAGCATGCGTTGGGTGACCCAGCAGCCAATGGCCAAGCCCTCAGGCCACCTGGCAGTATGATTTTAAGGCAAAAATGCAAGGACCTTTAATGGTCAGAACAAAACACCAGCCCTTGTGGAAAATAAGAGCTAAAGTAGTTAGGATTGAGCAATGTGGAAAACCCCTCACTGGTGCACACTAAAGCCTGAGCTGGGGACCTATTTGGCACAACTAGATCACAGTACCCACCAGTGAGAGTTGCAACAGTTATGGGAAATATTAGGCTGGGCCATGGAATTAACCAGCATGTGAGAGAACTGGGTCTGGGAAGCAGAATCTATGGGGGATGTGTGGGACTACCTCTGTGATCTGCAATTTCAGCTGGTTTGCTTGGGAGCTGGGGGTGGTAATAGACTGAACTAGGCATGACCATGAAACACTAAATGCATTTGCTCATATAATCGTTCCCTAAGTAATACAGTGTAACAACTATATACATTGTTTTTACAATATATTAGTAGTATAAATAGACAAGATAAAGTAAATTGGAGGATGTGCATAGGTCATAGGCAGTTGTCATGGTATTTGAATGAGAAACTTGAACATCTACAAATTTTGGGATCCACACAAGTCCTAGAACCAAACCTCCAAGAGAGGTTTGGAAACCAAGGGACAATTTTGTTCTACTTTTTTTCAAGATTGTTGTGACTATTATAAGTCTCTTACAGTTGCATATAAAATTTTAGAATACCTTTGCTAATTTCTTCAAATATTTTGGTTAAATATTATGGATTGTGCTTTTTATCATGACACATGTGCAGGTTATTTTATAACAACAAGCTTAACAATCCATTAAATAAAAATTCAACAAGTAATAAGTAGAAAATCCGAATTTCCTCAAGAATAAAGACAAGTTCTATAAGAGTAAGCAAATTTCAAAATGTCTATTTCATGCAAATACATCCATAGATCAATTTACAAAGGATTTGTATCTTTATAAAAGTCTTCTCATTAGTAAATATAAATGCTGTCCCATTTATTTGTGATTTTTACATTTTGTTTAGCAATGTTTTGAAGTTTTCAGGACCCCAATTCTAACACTTTTTATGCTAAATTTATTCTTAAATATTTTATTCATGTTTATATTACTTTAAACCGCATTGTTTTCATAATTTCTTTTTCACAGCATCCATTCAATATTTATATCAATAAAACTGGTGTTTTAAATATTGATCTCAACTTCTGCTACCATATTTACTTTGTTTATTAATTTAAGTGATTTTTAATAAATTACTTATAATTTCCCATATGCAAATAGAATTTTAGAACTTCAGTTCTTTTTTCCCAATGAATATTCTCTAATTTATTTTGCGGATTTTTTTCTAGCTAAAATCACCAGGAATATTGCATGTAAATCTAAAAAAGCATTGAACTTTCCGAAAGCCCTTTTTTGTGTTCGTTGAGTCAAGTCTTTGGATTTTGACTTCTATTCCATTAGTAAACGTTCTATTAATCATTTCTGAATGTCAAACATCCTTATGCTTCTTCAGATACAATACACTTGACCATGATATATAATTCTGCTTAAATCTATAGTCCTGAGCTTACAGTGATTTAAGACTTTTATTTTACAATAGAGCAAAAACAATGCACATTATCTGTAATCACATACCGAAAATATTACTAATTGAAGGTGAGAAAGCTTTAGAATAGAGAGGCAAGAACAGGTCGAAAACCATGATGAGAGTTCCAATAACACTGCTGATTTTTACAGTCTGAGATAGTAAGAGATTTAGGATAATCTAGGCAAAAATAGAAGAGCAACAACACATCAAAGCAGTTATCACAGTTATGATAATACAAGGAAATAAAAGCATCAGATAATGCCTACAATGGTGTGATAGATTATGAGATACAAGGCTCACTCATAAGGTGAAGGTACAAGATGCAGGTATAATTCAGGGCCACTTGAAAAACAAATTTGACTCACTACTAAAGCCCTGGATTGCATGTACTCCGATAAGGGTCAGGCAGACAGAGCTGCCTATCAACATAACTCTTTCCAAAATATAAACCCGGGTGCGGCAACCACTTCCCATCCAGCTCCCTGCTTGTGGACTAGGAAATTGTAGAAGATGGCCCAAAGCCTTGGGACCCTGCACGGGAGTCTGCATGGGAGACTCAGAGGCGGCTCCTGGCTCCTGGCTTTGGATCAGCTCAGCTCCGGCCATTAGGGCCACTTGGAGAGTGAATCAGCAGACAGAAAATCTTCCTGTCTTTTCTTCTCTCTGTATATCTGACTTTCCAATAAAAATAAATCAATCTCAAAACATAAACTCAACTAGAAGACTGGATGGTCAGGATGACTCTACATTTCTGCACGACAGGGTACGTGAGCAGGTTGGAGCCTGCTGCTACCAGCCCAGAGCTCCTCACTTTCATCATGAGGCCCAGAGTAGCCAAGATTAAATTTTTATGCGAGCATAACTTGCTCTACCCAAGCAAGGTGTTGCTAACATAAGGGTCTATATGGATTTTCTTGAGTTTGGGGATCTTCATAGGTAGCCAGATAAAGCTGTTATCTCCCAAAGGGTTAGGTAACTGGGGATGCAAATAAAAATTCTTCACAGGAAACCTACCACCTGACCTGTAAGCCACAAATACTGAAAGTCTGTTTCCCAAGGTCATCGCCAGAGAGATGCCTCAGATGGTCACTGTGGCTGTTTGGTTCCCTCTGGTTCTGAAGGTTCTTTCCACGTGGGTGCCAAGCAAACAGCTCCAGGAAACTGGAAGCATGAACTTCCCTAAAGTTTCTCTTAGGATCACTCCCATTCTCTGTAGAATAGGCTTGAACTCTGTGCCATCCTGCTCTACAATTGGGTAAAGGCACCACATAGATGAGCAAAGTTAATGTGTAATTTCCTCTTGCCCCACATAGAATCCTATGGTTACATCTTAAATGAGAAAAGAGTGTCAGGAAAGATAAGATTTAAAGAAAGAGGATGGCTGAGTGAAAGAGAATATATATATATATATATATATATATATATATATATATATATATATGCAAACACATGTTGGGTGACCTTCAGGTGCCAGGCTCTGTAGGTGCTGAAGTTACAAAGATGATTAAAATACAGATTCTGCTGCTCCCAAGGAGCTCATAAGATGTCAGGAGGGAAGGCGAGGTGCATATATAGTGAACATTCCAAGTGATGAGGATTAAAGAAGAAGGGTTTAGATCTTCCATGCAGTGAGGATGGGAGTGACAGCAGTCACAGAGGGAGAAGGGATGAAGATGGGAACCCTTGCAGTAAAATCCTCCTCTGAGATGACTCTTAAAAAAGAAGTATAAAGCTAGCCTGGGGAGAGAAGGAGCGTGGGAAGAACAGGGCAATCCAAACAAGGACAGTGGCATATTCAATATCTAAAAAAAGGCTCACACCAGAATGAAAAACAGCTAATCTCTTATGTGTTAACTTCTGGCTAGTTGGGGAGTGTAACTAAGCTTCTATTCAACATAAATCCTGTGACCTTTTAAACTTTGTATACCTCCCAAACTAATTTGACATAAATCCCTCCCCCAAAATGATCCATCACTGTATGAATAGTATCCCAGTCCCTAACTGCCTAAATAGAATTTTGTTTAATCTTAAATCACTCCTGATTTGTCATCTTTCCCAAAGTTGTAAAATTTTTCAATCTTACCTGTCAAATCTTCCCCTCTAGTTTACCATTCAAATGGTTTTGAATAAGCTCTGAATTGCATCCTTTCCTCCAAAAGCTTCCCAAAGTCTGTGCCAAACATAATCCAGTTTTTTTTTTTAAATCACTTAATTTTTATTTGAAAAACAGAGAAATACAAACTAGAGGAAAAAGGAGAATAAAATAAGTAGAGGAGGCCTGGTGCGGTAGCCTACCTTGCTTGCGCTGGGATCCCAAGTGAGCACCGGCCTTTCAATCCATCTTCTACCAGAAGCCTCAGTAATCTTAAGCAGAGAAGAATCTAGGTTTAACAACTCAACCCTCTCCCACAACACCCCAGGCACCTCGACCTAGTTTTCAGGAGAGATGAAATGCAAGACTTTAACTATTATAGCAGACCATTCAAAAATCCTCTGGCCAACTGGAGCCACATTTTCAACCACTCTCCCCATTTATCAGTAATGCTGTAGAATTGCTGGAAACTTAAAGGAACAGAATCATCCTATTTGATGTGCCTCCACTTAGAATCCCTTTTATGCTTCATCCTCTAGAAAACTGCAGATATGCTTTTGAAAAGCAGCTTAGGTTTTTTTTTCCATCTCTAGAAATAATCACTCCTCAAATTATGTCTTTTGTCTGATGCCTTTAGCACTCAGTCACACTGTCCAGTGACTCCACAAGCTAACTGTCTTTCTCACAAATCTAGAAACTATACATCCAATCACCTATCATTTGGGTGCCTTCTATATCCAGCACAGTGCCTGAGATTAGTAGGGCACAATTGTTGAATTAACAAGTGAAATGTTTGAATAAATGAATGTCTCAACCATTCCAGCATCAGTCAATCCACTGCTTCACTGTGTCTCTGGATGAATTAATTATTAACGTCAACTTACTCTGGGATTGTCACAAGGGACTTAGAGAGCCATCTGAATCAAATTACTAATCAGTTTATTCACTCCTCTGTTCTCTAAAATTAGGATCATGTGAATGAATATGTATGAACATGTGTAATTACAGAACTTATGCATAAAAATTGTCTGGAGGGATTCCCGGTGCTGTGATCCTAAAAGCAAGACGTGTATTTTCACCTCCCCTCACTATAGATCTGCCTCTGCATACTCCAAAAGCAAAAGACTCTTCCAGCTTCTATGACTTATTCATTGCCTGTTCTTTGATGATCTTCTCCAACATGGGAATTCTCCAGGGGCATTTCTGGGTGAGACAGAATGGTGGGATTAGGAAAGATAAAGTGTGATGTTACTAGCTTTGAAATTTCATCATATCCGCAGGAAGCTAAATGTTCTTCTCATTGGTCTTCTTTTCAGAGATCAGTTGGCAAGCCTTACTAACTTCTCTATCCCTTCTATATTCATAAAGAAGATAGAAAAAAAGTTTTCTTTCCTTGTATTGTTATATAGAGAGCCTGGAATTAGTGAATTCTATTTCTAAGAAAGCTCCCCAGATCCATTATGTGCTATAAATGTTAAAGCAGGCCATTCATCCACCAATGCCCTGCAGTTCCTGCTTGCTGTGGTCTCCACACTACAGGCAGGATTATAGGCAAATCTATCAGAGCAATGGCAAGAGTGTTCAGAAAATATGAGTCTCAGATACAGGGAAAGGAGATCTGTAACACTAGCAGAAGACAATAATATGAAAAGGATAGGCTCTCAAAACTAAAAGATACTGATACAAACCTGAGCTCCACTATTTACAGTTATATAAACTCCATGAAATTAATTAACTTCCTGGGCCTCTGCTTCCTTATGTATAAGTCAGAATAAATGATGTCTTACCGATCAAATTGGTTAAAGGATTTAAGTACAATAGAATATGTAGAACACTTAGCAAAATTCCTGATATTTGGTAGTTAGTGACAGTAATGGAGAGTTGTTCAATACATATACAAAATCATGCTAGATAAATAAGCTGTAAATACATATTCACTAGAGTGCCCATAAACAAATAAAGTATTGTGCACTTGAAAACCTGCCAGAGTATGAATCTTATGATAAGCATTGTTAACATATACAGACATACATGTGTGCACACAAGAAAAACACAAAGAAACATTTCCAGGTGATGGATATAACAGATATGTTTTTACCTTGACTGTAGTGACAATATTGTGGTATTTGCCCACATCTAAACTTATCAAGATCTACACCTTAAGTTTGTGTAATTATTTCCTTAACAATTTACATCAAAAAAATTCATTTAAACAAAAAAAAGTTGAGTGGATTTTTGGCCTAGTAGTTAAGATGCCTGCATTCCATGTCAGAGTGCCAGGATTTCACTCTCAGCTCTGGATCCTAATTTTTTAACATCTTGCTAATGTACATCCTAGGAGAAAGAAATGATGGTCCACATACTTGGGCTCCTGCCAGCCATGGCAAGACCTGTTATGAGTTAGCAGTTACTGGCTCTGCTCCCTCCTCCATTCTATCATAGACAAGTCAGAAGAGAGCCAGAGAATAGGAATGCAGGAGTGTCTCTCTTCCTCTCTCTCTCTCTCCCCCTCTCTCTCTTCCTCTCTCTCTCTGTGCACACCCTCTCCCATATGTATTTATACACATATATATATGACATTTTAAAATACAGATATGCAATTTTAAATGGACTTTAAGAAGATGACATAACTTTGATAAGACACTGATTTCCAATTCACAAAACTAGGTTATCCATTGAGAGAGGATACAGTGAAATGCAGTCTTACCCAGATTACCAAAGATTCCACACAAAAATGTGGAAAAACTTGCTAATACCCTGAAATTATTCTACAGTAAAATATATAGCATCCTCTTCCAAGGTCACAAACTCTCTTCAGTTCTAAGTTGAATAAAATAGGCAATCCTATAGTAAAATTAAGCATGCAATGATGAAGGTTATTTATGACTTCTGACCTCCTAATTTATTTATTAAAGGTTAAAAGAAATTAAAACAACTAATATGTTACCAGTTTACTGGAGATTGTCATTCAGTATTTTGTTAATACATCATTAATGCTATCATGTACAGATAATATTTTAAATTTTGTGACAATCTTGATTTTCAATTTTGAAACATGAATTTTATCTTATCATCGACAATTATATTTTGCTGTGCAAAGCTTTTAAAATCTATCAGACATAGTATTAAACACATTATGAAATTTTGGTGATTACTCTCAACCATCTAAACTTTAACTAGATATTATGCAGCATTAAGATTGTCCATCATTATTGGCTATTAGCTAAATAATTTCCCTTAAAAATTTGCTTTTATAGTAACTTTTCCTTGCAATTAAATAATTTTTTCTCCTTTAAAAGTGGGAAATGAAACAGATATTCATTATATTTTTCCTCATGTAAGTGAAACTCTCTCAAAAACATTTAAAAGCTGCAGTCCAATAGCATGCCCATTATCTCTGGAAATATCTAGGACAATGGCCACTTTATAAAATGAGAGTTAATTTCTTATGGGTTCCTAATGAGTTCACTTGTATGATCGGGGAGCAATTGCTCAGTTTAGTGGTTTACAGAATCCTGGCATGAATGAGAAAACATTACCTATGTTCATGACGCCCTCCTGCAATGTAAACCTAGTTAGATTTATGGTTCATCTGGTGACCATTTGAAGCATCATGGGACCTAGAGCTATTGCTCCAACACAAACTTGAAAGATCACAGACAGGTATAGTCAACCCCAGAATTGGATACTATATGGTTAAACTCCCTTTCAACTCAAGTGTGTGTTAGGGCATTGGTATGTGTTAGTTGGAATGCAGCATTTCAATAATGAAGTATCCTTGCAGTAGAGGGATAAGATATAGGATATACGGAGCTGCCACTGGCAAACCCCATAGCAAAAAATACTACCATGACACATTCACAGGGATTGAATGCTATTGGGCTGTCATAAAATTCAGGCTGTTATACCTGAAAGGAACCAGAGAGTTTACAAGGGGGAAAAAAAAAAGATAAAAATCCATGACCCAGAGAAGTAAAATAATCAAGCTGATTCATAACTGAAGTTAGTAAATAGCCCAATCACCTTTCCATTTTTTTCATATACAAAACACCATTTGAGAGCCCTGATTAACTTTTATGTCCATTTTCTCATGTGAATCCCTTATTTGTCTCGCATGCTCTAGCCAGAGTCCAACTACTGAAATGCCACATTATGGTATTTCATGGCTTGGAGTCGCTGTATTTGATATTTTTTTCTTCTGGAACATCCTTATACCATATGTCCCGCTAATAAATACCCATGTTTCCACTAAAATTCAATTTTAAAGTACTTCTTCTAAAAGAATTTCCTTGAACATACTGTACCAAACATTATCATGGAAAAAACTTTCATATTAAATTGGCCTACAATTCTGAACATTTGTTTCTGTGTCATGAGATTGGATGTTAAGTGACCTGAGTTGAGTTTAGAGAGATGTTTGCCTCAAGCTACAGACACATGAGGCAAGGTCAACTCCACATGTTTCTTTCATTCCTGCTGAGACAATATGTTAGCAGGTTTCATTTACCTATGAAATTTGATGTATTATCTAGATTAGTACTAGAAAATAAACTTCAAATCTCAGCATCCTAAACCTTAACAAAGTTTAAATCCACAGCTTAATTGAGACCTGGCATGCTATTTGCTCCACACAGTCAGCTAGGAAGACAGAATTCTTCCAACCAAAGGCACCACTACTTCCTATTGCCTCATCCTCTGGACTCTTCCCCATCCAGAAGACAAGAGGATCAAATGAGAGGGTAGAGGAAGCTTTCTTGTTCCTAATTGTCACCACTTCCAATGACAAACACAGCTTCTGCTGGTGAACACTGGCAAAGACAAGACACATGACCTTGACCCTACTTAGATGAAAGGACTAGAAGATGTAAGGCGGGTGAGGACCCAGAAAGAAAAGATAAATCTGATGAGCATATAGTTAACTTCTGCTAAAAATTGTATATAAATAGATAGGAAGATAATTTTTAAAAATAGAGTTGATTTGGGCCAGGCCTGGTAGCTTAGAGGCTAGGGTCCTCGCCTTGCATCCGCTGTGACCCTATTAGGGTGTCAGTTCATGTCACAGCTGCTCCACTTCCCTTCTAACTCCTTTCTTGTGGTCTGGGAAAGCAGTCGAGGACAGCCCAAACACCCATGTGGGAGCCCTGGAAGAAGATCCTGGCTCCTAGCTTTGGATTGGCTCAGCTCCCGCCACTGCAGCTACTTGGGGACAGTAGACAGAAGATCTTTCTCCCTGTATCTCCTTATCTCTGTATATCTGTCTTTCCAACAAAAAATAAATAAATCTTTAAAAATATATTTTAAAAAATAGAGTTGACTTGCTGAGGACATAAGCTTACTTGCTAAGTAAAACTGTATTTACTTAGGAGGGTATATTTTTCTCTATTATTTTTATCATAACATATGTAAGATAAACAAATAAGCATGAAATCTAAAACTCATACTAGAATACTATAATTAGATTAAGCAATATATAAGGCCAATTCCATTTTTATTATCCAATGATAGTAATTGCAACATTTTGAGATTTTGCAATCTAACCTTATCTAGCTAACACTTCCTTTTGTTTTCTAAAAACCTGCACCTCAAGAAATATGGTCTAAGTTTTGAAGGCCATTTAATGAGAGAGCTGAAGCATGGGCACTCATTAATAAGATAGAAAGTTTTAATTAAGCTCCATATGCAATTATAACTTTTCTGGTTATTAACAATGATGAGAAGAATTATACAGCTATGATCACTGGCAGAGCTATTAATGGGTTTCTTAATGACATAACATTTGCTTAATGGAAGTGTTTCCTCTTATGTGTAAGTGCTATCTGACTAATTTTTCATTGTTATTCATTTAAGATTATTTGATCTGTCACTCAATACTAGTTCCAATTATTAGAAAGAATATAGGTAAAAATCTGTAGCTTCTATCCCTGCTAGGCTAGAGATTTAATCACATAAACAAAATTTGAACAAATGTCAGTTTCTTCATAAGATCCAATTCTGTAAAAGACACACAATACACACAAAAACAAAAAAAAAAAACAGAAAAGATCAAAAACACATTTTTAATTATTATTCTAGAAGAATGTTTATGTAGTTTAAATATTTTGTGATACATAAAAGTCTGTGTGTGCAAATTAAGATAGATGATTTGTGTGCTGTTTGTGGGTTGTTCATACCAGCCTTGGATGTTTGTCATGAATGTGATTCTGTCAGACCATGATGAAATGAACATGTTGGAAACAATCCACTTTGAATAGTTTTTGCAGTGCAAGGTGATTCTATCAGTTTGCTAGGGCTATCAAAAGAAAATAAGCAGATTACGTGGATTATACAACAGAAATGTATTTTCTTACAGTTCTTGGTCTGGAAGTCCAAGAACAAGGCCACAACAGTTTTCCTTACTCTAGACATCTTTGTCCTGGGCTTGCCGACAACCACATTCTCACTGGGCCCAGTCACATGGCTTTTCTACATGCTCAGGCCTTCTGCTGTGGCATCCTCTCATTAGGAGGACATTGGTCACACCAGATTAGGGTCCAACCCATAGGACATCATTTAATCTTCTTATAAATTTTAAGATCCTATCATTAAATATAGTCTCATTGGAGGATAGAACTTTGACAGATGGAAGCCAGCATTGTGATCATAGCAAATTAAGCCTCCACCTGCAGTGCTGACATCTCATACAGCTGCCAGTTTGAAGCCCAACTGCTCTACTTCCTATCCAACTCCCTGCTAATGTCCCTGGAAAAGCAGTGGAAGATGGCCCAAGTACCTGGGCTCCTGCATCCAACTGTGAGACCCAAAATAGGCTCCTTGTTCCTAGCTCTTGGCTTCAGATTGTCCCATCTCCAGCCACTGGGGCCATTTGGGGAATGAACCAGTGAGTGAAATATCTTTCTGTGTCTCTCTCCCTCTTTCTCTTTCTGTAACTCTGTTTGTCAAATAAATAAATAAATAAATAAATCTTTCAAATATATTCATTAAAACCTCAACATGTCATCAATGATAAAAAATATTTTATTCTCTATAGTAAATAAAATACTGTCCACTTTCCCATCATCTCCCCTGACTTTGCACCTTGCTCTTTCTTAGGAAATTCTCTGAGCACACAATGGGTCTTTGAAAAGATCACAGGAAATGTGTATTATCAAAAACTGTGCTTGGACTTAAAAAATTACCAAAATACACTTATCTCTTCATTCCATTTTTCCATCAACTTCCCACAGGAGCCTTTTATCTGTTAACTTCTGCCAATGGTATAAGTAAAAAAGACCCTGGACAGGTATGCATTTAACAAATACTCAATGGCAATAAAGAGTTGCTTGACTGAGAATTTCTTATACTGTAAAATACTTGGCTTTAAATTGCAGCAGAGCACATTTGTTCATTTGGTATTGTCAAGGTTGAGACACTCTGATTGAGATTCAATGCAAGTTCACTGCATGCCTGCTCTCTATTAGCACTCAGCTCTGGCTGCCAGGAGAATTATCTAGGAAGCTGTAAAAAGGATCGATGCCCATACCCTACTTCAAGCCAATTAAACAGGAATTTCAGGGGTGGGGGCGATGCACAGTCACTGCAGTCACTGGTACCTTCCAGAATTTCCTCAGCTAATTCTACCATACAGATTGATTGAGAACAGCTGAGCTAGGTGATATGACACAATGACTGTGGCACTGGACTTAGGCCCAAACAGGGAAACCTCTCTGCATTCCATTTTTCTCACTTACTTTAAAAAAGGAAAGAACCCATCTCAGATGGTTGTTACGTGATAATCCATTTGAAGCATTGGGAATACTATAAGAATTCAACAAACGCAAACTATCACAAATTCACTTTGTGCATGACACTGGCAAGATTTCATTGCTGTCCATTACATGTAAATGGGTTCAGAAAACTTAATGACTTAATGACTTGTCCAGACACAACAAGAAATTCATTAGAAACTTAGAGCTCAGGAGTAATTGATATACCAAGATGTGCTGCTATTTATTAGGGACCTACTGAGCACAATTTGGCATGTGCCTATAAAGTCATGATTATCTGAACACATATCTGCTGATCTTACATTTCTAGTCAGTGCCACCCATTAGGCACAGGTAAGCAGGATCCATTCCTGGCTCCCACCACAGAGCATTCCTGTGCTTTGAAATACCTTTCTCTCTATTTTCCAAGTCTACTTCTGTGAAGGTCAGAAGAGAGGAACAAGCTGATTTTCCCTGAGCCTCACAGGTCTTGTGGGGGCTCTAGGTCCAGACTACTAGCCATGTCTGGGGTGGCTATCCTTCAGAAAAACAACACAAGGTGGTGATGCCAAAATAGAGCTGATGTACTAATTTAGGGTGATATATTGTCTAAATAGACAAAAACATGTTTATTCTATGAACCCTGAAGTAAGCCCTAAAACATACAGTGTACCTAAAATTTGCAGTGATCAAAAGTACAAATTTTGCATTTTAATAAGCAAACATTTTTGCTGAAATAATCAATGAATTTTCCAAATCTTCATGTTTTCTATCAAAATAAGCTAAAGAAAATAATCCAATAGGTACATATATTCAGTAAGAAGGTGATAATGGCATGTAAAAGCAGGACTACTAGGCAAGCCAGTAAAATCCAGTAAAATGTAATTGTGCATCTTACAAAACCATATTTCTGCATTCTATGACTTCCCAGCCAGTGGATGTCTAGGCTGATCTTCTATGTCTACACCGATAATCTTGAACATTGTTTCTTCACCTGTAAGAGATGTCTAACCACAGCAGCTACCTAGTAAAATTTGTGAGGGGACTAAAGGTGACAAATAAGTAGTCAATAAGCCCACTACAAAGTAACATTAGCAGTACTGTTACATTAGTTACAGTAATCATTACATTAGTAAGATGGAAAATACTCAGAATACGCTCTGTGAACATTTTGTAATCAGCACTACCGTGAAGCTGCTCTTTTTAGGGGGATCCAAGTAGGAGAGAAAATCAACTCCAATTGGGAGAAAAATGGAATAACGCTTTGGAAGTATCATTTACAGGATGCCTTACAGGGCAAAGGGTATTTTCCTGAATTATGACTGAGGCAAAGAAAGGAGCACCTCCACAGGGAACCAGGAGTCATGTGGGAGTTGGTGGTAGGTGGTAGATGTTGGCTGTGAATGGAGGCTTTAAGAGGCAGGTTGATGATAAACCTAACCTAGCCAGAAATCCATGTATGAGCACATTAGTCTTTCCCCAAAATATTAACGACTACTGAAGGCATGATGATCAGCTGTTAAAATCTGGCATTGTCCATGTATGAAGGTACAATAAAAATGCATAGAAAATGAAACTAAAAGAAAAGTTTATTTTGTTGCCAAAAAAAAAACCCTAAAATAAATGTGGCTTTTGTTTTTTTCATAGCACTCAGTTTCCATGAGCTTTCTAAGAGCCTCTCTGTGTATGAATTTAAATGCTTTTGCACCCAAACAGGCTATTTTTATTGAACTTTTCCGTGAATTTTTAAAGTACCCTCAAATGTGCTGAGCAGAGCAATTGTACTCTCATTGCTCCAAACAAATATCACTGTCCAGAAGTAGTCCAGCAGTTAAATGACCAGTAAGCCACTGAATAACTAGAAGATGACATAAAAGAACTAAAAAAGGAGCTGACTTAGATCAGCAGGTCTGCAAGCCTGAAATCCCAGGTTTTTCCTGCAGCAGAGTTTATCTCTTTGGTGCTTTCTCCAGTCCCTCTGGTGGCTGCCAGCAGCACGCCTGGCCTTGCATTTGTTTACAGAGCTGTCATGTCACACACAGTGTGCTCAGCAGGAGTGGCAAGACACCAACCATCTTAGAATCAAGTCAAAACCTACAGCTAGATTTGACACATCAACCCTGACTCTTGGGATCTTATGCTGACAGCCGGATATGCCTGCATGAGGTACCCTCACCTTTTATTCCTGCCTCTCCTCATAAATCCATTTCTTTCCAGTATCCCTTCCTTCCTGCAAGCTCTCCTGCTCTGATCTGCACAGGCTGGATATGAAATTCCACTGTCTGGGGAGCTGCCCTCCCACTTATCAAGAGGACCAATCATACCTACATTTGGACAGATACTACCTACTCATGACTGGCTCCTGAATATTCTGCCTGCCTCCAGATTGGCAACCCACTGTGCCTCCAGTTTTTTGCAGCAGTCCTGGACTTGAAACACAGCTTACCTTTCCTGCGAATTGCACTTTGTGCTTTGAGGCAGTTCCCTGGCTTCCTTCTATATCCTTGTCACTTACATCCCAACTTATTTCCCTTCCCACCTGGCTCCAGGCCACTGAGTTTCCTGCTTAACTCACCCCTGTAACTAAAAGTTGCTTAAACAAGATAAGAAGGGAAATAAGAAGAGCTGCAACTGTGAGTATGAAGCGATCTCTTCTGCTATAAGCTACTCAGTTCAATGGGGCCATGAGTAAGGATTAAACAGGAGGTAGAGTTGATGTGCCCATTTCTACAGGAGTCATCAAGAAATTTGGATCTCTTAACACCCTCAGCAGGAGGTTGCATCCCCTCTAGAGTCAAAATTCAAATAGTACTTCTCCGTCCGTACTCTTACTTCCAGCTGAAATCGCCTTGCTGAGCTGTGTGATTAAACTATATCAGTGTACATAAAGATCACCTGGGACCTATAAAAATCATATGCCCATACCTATTAGAAAGGCCCCCGTAGGAAGATGTGGTTGCAGGTCTCAGCTGGCTTGGTGGATGCTAAAGTTGCCCTTGTGATTAAAGTGCAGCCAAGGTTGAGGACCCAGTCCGAGGTATAGCAGCAGACAGTGGCTTCTGGAAAATACATACTTTCCTAACACCAAATAACCTTGACAGATGCTCCAAGTCTGTCTTCCCACAACTTAGGGACAAATGGGATAAACCACTACAAAAATAATAACAGCAATCAAATAAAGGGCTGCTGTTATGGTATAGTGGATAAAGTCACCACATTGTAAAGGTGTTTAGGGTCATGGTCGCTGGTGAAATTTTTCTCTGAAAATACATAATCTCAGTTCTCTATGCATGGAAAGAAAAATTCCTCTGGCTCCAAGTGTTATACTAAGAATTAAAACCAACTGGGCAGCCAGATGTATCTCCTATTAAAATGTGAATTCCTCTTTCCTGAATTTCCAGTTTTGTCACAAAACAGCAAAAAGTTTAGGAAGATTTTTTGCGTGTCACCCTTGCGCAGGGGCCATGCTTATCTTCTCTGTATCGTTCCAATTTTAGTATATGTGCTGCCGAAGCGAGCACAGGAAGATTTTTTTAAAAAGATTTATTTAATTGTATTACAAAGTCAGATATATACAGAGAGAAGGAGAGACAGACAGGAAGATCTGAAGATCTCCGTCCAATGATTCACTCCCTAAGTGAGCTGAGTGGATCTGAAGCCAGGATCCAGGAGCTCTTCCAGGTCTCCTACACGGGTGCAGGGTCACAAGGCTTTGAACCATCTTCTACTGCTTTCCCAGATCACAAGCAGGGAACAGGATGGGAAGCTGGGCTGCTGGGATTAGAACCAGCGCCCATATGGGATCCCGGCGTGCTCAAGCCTAGGACTTTATCCGCTAGGCTACCATGCTGGGTCATAGTAAGTTTTTTTGAGGATATGTAAAGGGCCTATCTCCCCAAAACTTTCTTTGACCAAATCAAAGCATCACTCACACACACACACACACACACACACACACACACACACATCAGCCACGTCACTTTAAATATAAGAAATCTGTGCTTCTTATGAACTCAATCATCCAAGGAAACTAAAATACAAGTGATCACATAGAGTTTTTTTTATGAACTTCACATAGATCACATAGAGTTTTAAAATATGATGCTAGCTACTACAGGCTGTAAAGAGAATGGGGGAAATCACAATGGAGAAAGAACAGATAAAAGCAAAATTTTCTGGGATTTTACAGATAATGTATTATTTTAAATGCCAAACGTGACCGATATATTTACCTAGTCTGGACATTGCACAATGTACACATAGAACAAAAC
Source organism: Ochotona princeps (assembly GCF_030435755.1). Lineage (NCBI taxonomy): Eukaryota > Metazoa > Chordata > Mammalia > Lagomorpha > Ochotonidae > Ochotona > Ochotona princeps. The sequence continues at coordinate 17,765,098 of NC_080839.1, read as the reverse complement.
ATCACATAATACAACATAAATACTTATAGACCTTAAAATTTGTAAGGAAAAATATTCTCAGGTATTTTTGTGTTTATTAATGTTAGTTCTCATCATTATGGGTAAATGCCTTTGGAAGTACTTGATCTGAAAATGATTTATGCCTCAACATTAATAATAAATACTACAAAATAATAAATATGAGTTTTCAAAAGGTTCATGAAAGAGAACAGATGTTAACCTAGAAATTAAGAAAATCACAATCCACACTGAAGTGTCTGAGTTTGATGTTGAGATCCAACTCAACTCCAGCTTCCTGCTGATGTAGACTTTGGGAGGCAGCAGGTGATGAATCGGGTACTTGGGATCTTGTCACCCACCTAGAAGACCAGGACTGAGTTCCCAGTCCCTGCTCCAGCTCCAGCCCCCTACCAGTCACTGCTCGCATTTGGAGAGTGAACCAGGAGATGCAAATACTTGTTCTCCCCCACATTCTTTCCACCTTTCCTACCTCTCTCCTTAAACCTTCTCTCTCCCTTCATCCAATAAGTTTAAAAATAGTTTTTAAACAGTTAGGCAAACAAAATGCATATAATGAAGAGATATGCATGGATTTCCATTGATGCACCAAAATAGACCTTTTAATTACATTTCCATGAAGTCTTTGACATGGCTTCATATATTCTTCACATCTTTCATGCTAGGTGACTGTGAGGAGGAGTTTCACATGCACAGATCATGATGGAGAAGGCTACAGCTCTGAAAGAGCTCACAGTCCAAGAGGAGAGCAGAATGCCAGCAACTGTAGCACCCAGAAACACACAAGTTGCAATGAATTCCCTCTGGGTAACAAGTGATGTGCAATGAATCAAAATCATTTTATTTGAAGATCTCCTTGAGAAAGTTATCTGTATTTAGGTTCCTTGTATGTAGTTGCAGAATTGTGTTTAGGAAAGCTCTCTTGATCATAGTAGTTGAGGCCATCATTTAGAAGGTGACAATGGGTCAAACTGAAAGCTAAACTATCTTTAATAAGAAGTGACAGGGATTCAGGGAACAGGAACTGAGAAAACCCAGGGAGAAGAGAGGAGGAAGATGAGAAGGGAAGGGGGAAAGGGCAAAGAAATACGGCAGGAGGTATGCTACACAAAAAAAGTGGTCAAGAAATCCCCACTATCAAAGTAAGGACATTTAGGAACAGAGATAGCTAAGATTCAGTTAAAGTTACTAATCTGGCTACAAGTCATCTTCTCTAGCACCCTCCCCATCCAAGTCTACATAACCTGCTACAAAAGTAAGTCCATTCTGTGACTGGTTTGGTGGGGGTAGAAGAGAAGCAAGGTAGAAGCACTGAATTCTTCAGAGCAGAAAGAATGTGACAGTCTGGAGAAATGAGATTGAAGGGGGATTGAGTGTTCAGAGATGGCACTACATAAGAGGTACCCAGGTGAAGCCAACATTGTAGCATAGTTGCTTAAGCCACAGTGCTGAAATCCCATATGGGTGCTAGTTATGTCCTGGCTGCTCCACTTGTAATCCAACTCCCTGCTAAAGGCTTGAGAAAAGCAGCAGAAGATGACCCACATACTTGGGCCTCTGCCACCCACCTGGGAACCTAGATGCAGCTCCTGGATCCTGGCTTCCTGGCTGCTGGTTCCTGGCTTCAGAGCAACTAGGCCCTGAGGAAGATGAAAGATCCATTTATTTCCTTGTGTCTTCTTTTCTTTCTGTAATTCTTTCAAATAAATAAGTAAATTAGAGAAGAAAGAGGAGGGGGAGGAAAGGAAGAAGAGGAAAAAGAGGAAGAAGAAGAACCCATGAGAAGGAAACCTTAGGAATTCATAGAAGTCTTAGATTTGCCACAGGATGATCAGTGGGATGTCAAGATAATTTTATTCACAATTAAAAATTCAAAAAGGTATCAGTTGACAAATTGCACATGGAATATCACTAAGTGACAATTTTCGCCCTCCCCTGCAGTCCCAAATACAGCTGACATGTACTCTAGCTAAACCAAGTATAAAGTACACAAAATATATACTGTATGCAAAAGATGCATGTTTCAAGACCTGTTTGTAGTGCAAATGGGCATGGAAATCTCCCAGAGCAGCTCAGCCTTTGGTTCTTAGGTAGCCATTTCCCTCATTCTATACAAAGACAGAGATCTGCATTCCCTCACTGATAGGATCTGTTATATGCTTTGGCATGGGCAGAGGCTGCAGCATCAAAAAGCTACCCTGGGCATATCACCTAGGTGTCCTCCGCATAGTCTTCCCTCCAATCACGGTGCATTCCAGTTCTGAAAGGTGAACAGAGTATTCATCCCACTCATAATTCACTCTCACTGGTACACTAAGCAAGTTTCTGGTTGTGCTCTGTATCAGACACATGTCATAGGCCTCTGTGTGAAATATGAATTAAATAAATGTCAAGGGCGGGTGCAAAAAAGGAAAAAAAAATATTTTTTTAAAGACTGTATTTCTTGTTATTTCAGAGCGAGGTCATGGTCTGAAATCCAAGTGACTGAAGCGTATGTTGCTTCACAACCAAGAAAAAATAGCAAGAAGAAAATTAAAGAAAAAAAACAGCTGTTCATGTATCTATTCTATATGGTGTCAGAACTGAGACCAGCAGGAAGCAGATTTGGGTAGGATTATTGTGAATGCTGCATGTAACTATAGAGGAAAGACTTTGTTTACACAGTTGTGTCAAGCTGGAAACAGAAGAAAGAGTCTGAATTACATTTCTCAGATTTTCTGGGGAAGAACTGGACAATATTAGATGTAAATCAGAGATTCATAGGAAACAACTCAAACGCAACAGGAAGCGATAATGGCTCCATCCATATAAAACACTGTTCCAACCAACAGAATGGTCCTAAATAACATGGGATAAGTCAAAGTATTCTATAGTGATCAAAGAGAAAATGTTGTGGACTGTGAATTTATTATTCACAGAGTGAACTGTGAAGAACCCAAGAGAAGCAAAATTGACTAAACTCTAAACTTCTGAAAGCAGCTGTTACATGAATCCTTCATTTACCTGAATGCAGGCACAAAAGACACATTAGTGCCAGTTCCTGTCCCGGCAGCCCCACTGCCCAACCTGCTCCCTGATTGTGGCCTAGGAAAGCAGTGGAAGATGTCCCAAAGTCTTAGGACCCTGCACCTGCATGGGAAACCCAGATGAAGCTCCTGGCTCCTGGCTTTAGATTCTGCCTTTGGGGCCACTTGGGGAGTGAATCAGTGGATGGAAGATCTTCCTCTCTTGTCTCTCCTCTTCTCTGCACATCTGACTTACTAATAAAAATTAAATAAATCTTAAAAAAAAAACATATTGCTTTCTCTCACTATTGAGAGCAAAAGAAGACAGAAGTGAAGTTAGGAAAATCCAAACTGCAAAAAGGATTCAATGCACCAGCAATGCTTGGAAGATGGAGAAGTCGTTGAAAAATACAAGTGACTAACAGGTGTGACCCTTCGATAATAGCCAGATAAGAGACTGAGACTTCAGACTTACACAACTGAAAGGACTAATTCTTGCAAAGAACCTGACAGAGCTTGGATGTGGATTCTTCCAGGACCTCCAGATTAAGAGTCAGAATGGCCAATAATATCCTAACTTCAGCCTCCATCGGTTTTAAACTAAGAATTCAGTTGAGTAAACTTACGCCTCATCTTCACATCTCCCAATATTCCTAAAGGAGAATTCACCCAGATCGATGTTGGAAAGTGTATGAGTTTGTCTTCCAAGCCACTAAAATTCCCAATTTGGGCACCCCCTCATCTTTTTCTGGTGAGTCTTGTACTTGATTCATTTCCTTTAACCAGAGCTTTCAGTCAGGTTAAGGTTTAAAACACTTAATTTAATTCTCTCACGCAATTTATGATTTAACTGAGAACAGTTGCAAGAAACTAGCATTTAAAAATAGCAGTTATAATTTTTTTCAGGAACCCTTGGAAAAGTAAACATTGGCAGGACCTGAATATATATGTTTTTAACAATTCTAAGACAGTGATATTCACTTCCTCCCTCTCTCTCTCTTTCCACTCTTCCCTACTCCTCTTTTTCTTTTCTTTTTTAGTTTTTGAGACAATATATCTTTGATTTATATTACAGTCAAGGGCTTAATGCCCCACTAAATAAACAGTGGCATAGGCAACAACTGTATCTTCATGTTAATGACAGACTAAAAAGAAATGTGGCTCAACCTGACAACTGATAATACTGTACCAACAAAAATCTAGGCAAACCATATCTCAATATTTCTCTTCAATGTCTTATATATCAAATGTATCAAAAGTTAACTTTAGATGATTCTAAGCAGAATATGCAAACAGAATCTACACAAGGGAGGCAATATGCAACAGGAAAATTGAGCTCTGGACTTCATTCTTCTAACTCAGTAGACTTACACTATTTCCACCCTATTAACTTCATCGATTTTACTTTAGAAAAAAGGACACCCCTTCCAAATATCTAAAATACCTTTGATTCGATTAAAAGGAAAAGATCAAACTGTTGAGAAAAAATATATCCGAAGGGAGGATTGATTTCCTCCGAGTCTATAGCAAATCCATTAGCATAAACTTGGTTAAAAGTTTCCAAGAAAGATAGACTTTCTGACACCTTCTGTGATGTTCATTTGATTTTCCTTGCCAGTACTACGGTTGAGCATGTTTTATCAGCTCTCTCACCTTTAAAAAATTTTCCAGATGTGAATAAACAAATCAGGAAGAAACACAATATTATAAAATAACTGTTTCCTTCATTAATTTATTTGTTAGTTCAATATCTGCATCTTTACAGTCCTGTAAGCCCATTGTTGGTCCTCTGAAAGCTTTCTATTAGGTAAAGAAACAGAACTTTTGAATTGGTCTCTACTTTTGAATTTTTACAAGCAATCAATTGTTAGAATTTACAACCCAAATAAGAAGCTTATAAATTATGTCAGTTTAGTCTTCAGAAAGACCTATATTGAAGCCATGACACAATCAGGTAACCTTAGACAAATGACTTAACCACACTGAGTCCTCATTTACCTAACAGGCAGATAACAGAAGGTAGTGCAAAAAATTATCAAGATAAAGGAGAGGGGAACAGATATTGTATTACTGCGGTTACGCTACTGCTTATGATGCTCACCTCCTCTCCTAAAATGCCCAGGTTTGAGTCTTAAGCTCCATTTCTTGTCCAGCTACCTGCTATTAGGCACGCGGGAAAAAACAGGAAGTGACAGCTAAAGTACTAGGGACCCTGCCACCTGCACAGAAGGCCTGTATGGACTCCCAGCCTCCCTGGCTTCAACTTTGCCTTACTGGCATCTGGGGAGTATACACATGGGTAGAAGGCTCTGTCTCTGTCTCTGTCTCTCTCTCTCTCTCACAAACACACCTCCCCTCCTTTCCTTCCTCTTCTCCCTCCTCCTTCCCCTCCCTCTCTAAGAAACTCTTCTTGTGCATGTATTTTAAAATTTGTAACAAATAACTATTACTTTCATTTTCTATTTCAAAAGCTTTGTGAAGTACCCTCAATATACACAGTATAGTGTTAAGCTACATATCAAAGATTCAAGTGATATTAGCTAATATTAGTGTAATAGCTATTTTAATGAATGACTCAGTATTCATAAGTTTACACTTATGGTCAAAAAGGATGGTCCAGAAATATGTGACCTTAATAAAGGCTTGAGTTTGATGGTCATCAGTAAAGAAAAGCTACAACTTACAGGAAATTTACTTTAGACCTCCACACAAGCAAAAACTCAGTGGAAGACAGAGACGGCTACGACAGACAGAAGAAGCCTCATGTAGGGAACATCAGGAGCTCAGGGCTCCTTGGGATGCTGTGGGCTTAGACTACACAGTTCTCCCGCCAATCTCATGAGTTGATTCCTAGAAAGGATTCATGAACACCTAGGGTCAACCCCACATCACTCTGAGCAAAGACTGCCAGAGATCTGCAATTATTTTTTTCAAGTTATTTTTTCTGACCGGACTGCCATCAACAGCAACAATAGAAAACAGGAAGAGGCTGTTGCCTACCCTTCTTTGTTTCTGCAGGGCCCTGCATGATAGTACCTGCCTGCCTAGACAAGTCCCATGTCTTTCCTGGTTACCATCCCTTTGTCAGAAATGGTCTCTCCCACTAAAATGTTTACAGAGGGGTGAAAATTAAAACATTATTCGTGACTAAAATTAATGCAGCCAAATAATGTCTTGGTATACCCTGCAACTAAGTGTCATGGAAGTTGGGAAGCTCCCAGGAATGTCCACCTTAAGTCTGAACTCTGGCTTCCCTGACCCTTACATTCCTGGACATAACAGAAGGAACTTAAAGCCACGCCGCCTGTGTTAAAATCAGCCTGTGAAACAAGGTCTTCACTCAGCTTTGACTTCAGACAAGTATAATCAGAAACATAGCAGATGCTGAAAACTCTGAGCCTGAAATCCTCAGGAAATGCTTATTTGCCACACCTAAAAGGAAATAAAGACCATGTGACTATACAGACAAACAAAAATCAACCAACCGAAAAATCACAGAGTGTCAAAATCAGGGCAGATTTTTATAAAGCTTCTAAGCTCACCGTATGGAGCCAAGCCCATCAAAGCAAATGACACTCGTGTAAGCCCCTCACAGAAAGGAGTAAAAAACCAAGATTAAGCCAAGAGCATAAACACGCCTTGAGGGACTCCTGGGTCTCATGAAAAGTCAAAGTCATGCTGGTAATTCCAAGAGCTGTATTTTGGCTAAGTTCAAAAACTCAGTCCAGAGTTTTGTCTTCTGTTCCAAAAGGCAGAGACTCTGAAGTAAACAGCGTATACCCTGATCTCTGTCTTGCTTCTTTTCTGCGAGTTGTTGTATCCCTAATACGGCTCTGATGTCCAAAGATTTAGGAGGTTTAGGAGAACACTAATCAGATGCGATGCCACTAAAAGGCACTGAAGTTTTTCCTTTTTTTGCCACCACTGGAGCATCTGACAGATTTCAGAAAGGATTAGAGAGCAGCCCTGAATCACTCACCAGAAAACACTGGCCACTGGCCTACTCCACTGCTCCATTCTTCCCATTCCTCTTGTGTGATATACAACAACAAGATCGTAACAACCACCACAAAACCAAATACCAACAACTACCAATGTTAAACCAACCAGAGTGGCTTACACTATGAAGTAGGCAACTTTCTTCCAGCTAAATGTAATACCTCACTAAACTCCACAACAATTCTATTTTGGAGATGATAAAAACAGGTGTAGAAATGTAACCTGCCTTGTCTGAAATTAAATAGCAAACAAGTGGAGGATCCAGCTCCATTCTTAGCCACCCAGTTACTAGCTCAGGTAGTAGACATAGGCTGAGTATATTTACATCAGAATTCCTGAAAACTGTTCTGTCTTCCCACAGTCCTTTAACCAACTCACCTTGGAGAGCTCTCAGTCCAGCGCTCTCTTTCACCAGCTTGCCATTTCTCATTACCAACGCTCCATCCTTTTCAGCCATTGTTACCTCTTTGTAAGCACAGACTAGCTTTATTTTGCCTTATCTTTGTTCTGTTAATTATAATGTGTATTTTAATTTGAAATATTGTGTCACATATTCATGGTAAGCAAATATTTTTAAGAGCTAACACAGTAGTACAATTGTGGTGAAATAATATGTTCACTTACCGCTAGTTATGGTTTGAAAACATGATACAAACTTTAAGTTGTCCATATCAATTCCATTAAAATCAAGTCTGCAAAGGTGTAGCTGTAACTCATTTTCTAGTAAAATTCACACACTTTAGTTGGTAATTTGGCTTGAGTGAATTCATATTGAGCAAATAATTAGTGTTGTCTGTGTCCTCTACTCCTCTATACATTTCTCAAGGCCTGGATCCATTCCATTCACCTTCACGAAATCCTATGGCCACAATGAGCTTCCCCTCTGAATCTCCAATGTCTGGCATTATTGTCAATCAATTTATTTTTGGACAAACTTTAGTGATATTTTCAAGGGCCCATGAGCATGTTAACACTAGAGATGAAAGAATACTAAGACATAATCCATGATCTATCTTGATAGGTCACCTTCTGTCCTTTCTCCCTAATTGGACTGACGTGCTCTTGATGGTAATGACCAAGGTATATTTATTTTTATACCTGTAGCAATTAACACAGCATCTTGCAAAGCTTCAGTAGGCCTGCTCTACTTCACAACCATTTTGGGGGGAGATTCATTTAATGATAACATATGGTGTTATCAATCCCAGAATCTTTAACCCAAAGGTGTTATTCCAGGTGATAGGTTTACATCAACTGAGCTTTCCCAATGTTGGATAGGGTGACCTTGACTGATAATTTGAATGAACTTGATTGTCAAGGGGAACAAATTCAGATTTTTTTCTTGTGTCTAACACAAATGAAATTCCTCCAGCCAATATTCTGGTTTAAAAAAGTATACATTTCTCAAAACATGTGCTCCTATAAGAAACTTACTTCCATCTAAAATACAATTAATTTCAAAATAATGTTAGTGACAGTAACCACTTGTTAAGGATTTAGACCAGTGTTAGCTGAACATAAGGGAGGTTAACAGATGATGAAACTAATAAATTACAGATGACACATCTATTACCCCATCTCTTCTGACTAAATTATTGTTTCCATTGAACTTACATGTTTATCTTTTATAAATACACCCTCCCTAGGGAAACTGAATCTCAAAATCCCTCAAAGTTGCTTGGGTCACTCAATGACAAGATATAGGAAGATTTTTTGTTGTCGAAGTCTGCTCCACTGCATTCACACTCCATCATTCATATCATAGGTACTATTTCTATCCCCCATTTTGCGTGCGTTTTCTTACTTAGATCACAGTGTTTCAATGTTTTACTTTGAAAAGATGGTTGCTATGGAAAAGATAAACCAGCAGAGAAGTAGGTGCATGATAATCTGATGGTTCTGCCCTCGGACCGGACAGGGTCTCCCCAGGAAGCTGAGGAACTAGATTGGACTATAAGATGTTGGACTCTATATTTAGTTTATGCTTGCAAAGAGGGACTCTCAACTGTACTTGATCAGTGGATATGCAACAAGGTGGAACATTCCACATGGGGGGAGGACGGAAGGAGGGGTGGGGTGATTCCCAGTTCCAATGAAACTGTATCACATAATACAATGTAATCAATGAATTAAAAAAAAAAAAAAGAATCCCAATAGAAAACAAACTTGCGGCTGGTAACAAAAATCATTACCAGATGGGAAAATTCAAGAGAGTGGAAGTGGAGGGAATTTGATAAACAGATTATTTACAAACAATGCATTTACTTTGTAAATAGGAGTATTTTCTCATAAATAGCTGTGACTCCTCTCAGAGTTGAAGGTATAAGCAAGGGGAAGACACAGAGACAGAGGAACAGAAGGTTGGCCTAAAAGGGAGTAGTGGAACAGCCCAAGATGGCTTCAAAGAAGAGGAGGCTAGGGAAAAAAAATCTCTTTCCTCTCCCTGACTCCCTGACTCCCTGTCGGGGATCTCCATTGGACAAATACAATGGGATGCCTCTTCTTAGCGGCACCCGGCCCACTGCCAGTTCATATGAGAATTATTCCCCAGATTAAGAACACAGTAGTAAAGTGTGGAGAAAGGTAAGGAATGGATCCAGTGGAGAAAATGGGACACAACAGGCACATGTTGTAACCATTATTCCCAAAGATAGGTTAGATGTAGTTCCCTTAGAGAATAGAAATATTAAGTTGATCAAGGTTTAATCTTATGAAGAAATGTTAAAATGAACATGAAAACTGCCTAATATGCAGTTCATTGGTAGAATGAACTTACATTATTCAGTCTCTGTTGACTTACTTATAATTATAAATTTACAAAAACATTCACTCTTGGGATGCAGGCATTGTCAACAATGGCATATGCAATGGTAGCATGTATCTATACTCTCAGCATCTTGAAAGAGCTCTTGCTTCATCACAGTGCATCACCATGTTTTCACAGGTACATGTGCGCACAGTGTAATGGGAACAACACACTAGACCCTGGAAGTGGAAAACCAGCTACTACACAGAGGACCTCACCAGTAAAATGGGTAGATCTGCTTTACTCATTCAAGGAGCGCTGAAGCAACAGACATGGCAACATTCCTAATTGATCACAGTGTATTTTATTGTCTCTTTATCCAGATATATATGAGATATATATATATATATCTCATATATATATATATGATGTTACAAGTCAAATGAAAGTTTATTCGAAACAAGAAAAGATGACTTATCTTCCAGACAGTCTACATGACCCTGCCACACAGTAACTGCTTAATAAAGCGTTTGCTGATGCACAGGTACAAATCAGCACTTTCCTGATATTTAGTGGCAGTTAATCATGCCATTATCCCTAATATAGCATTTTTTAACCTGGAAAAACAAACAGAATCAAAAAACTTTCATGAAATGGGCTACTACTATGTATGGCAGAGCATGTTGTAAAGCAAGTGGAAAATCTATCCAAAAGGATGTGGAAAATCTATCCAAAAAGAAGAGCCAGCAGGGAGACAGGTGTGTGGACTCATTATCAGGAAAAATGTATCAGTCAAGGTCCCAAGGGAAAGCAGTGCCCTTGCCAGTCTAGGCCTTCATAAAGGCACAGGTGCATGTGTGTTTCTGCCTTAAGCCCAGTCTTCCTCCAGAGATCTTTTCTCACAGAGAACAACCTGCCCTTTAACAACTCTCTGCGCCCTTGCAAAATTTCTTGACATTATTCTTCTCAGCCATAGCTCTTTTGTTGGTGGCTGTTATAACTGAAAACTTTTATGGTGTACATAAGCCAGAGGTGACACAATTAAATGAAACTATTTGTCATATAAAATTTACATCAGCAGAAATTAAACGTCAGATCACTTAGGATTGACAGCCTCCACTGAGTCATAAAGACTCTAAATTAGTCTTGTGAAGGATATTCTCATCGAGTCCCTAATAAACTCCACTCCACCCAAGTCTTACTTTCCAAAAGTGCCTAAAGGAGAATACCAATGATAAGCTTACCTTCTCCCTCACTAAAAGTTGAATAGAGATAAAAAAAAAACACTCAGCCTTTACTAACTGTGCAACTCTATTCATGCAGCCAAAACAGAATAAAGAATAGGGCTTATAGAAGAGTATAGCAGTAAGAAAGCTTGAACCCCTTCACTTAACTGTCTCAGATATGTAATCTTGGCCAATCACATCACTTCTCTAGCTTACGGAGAGCAAATGTTAATCCTCCTGACTAATATCATTATTTTTTAATAGTCTATTATTTTACAGGAATTTCAGGTATATAGAAAAACTAAGCAGAAAATGTACTGAATTCCCATAAACCCACTCCCTCTTCTACCTTCCAAATATCTCCTATGATTAACAACTTGCTTTGGTGTGATACACTCGTTACAATTGGTGGACTAGTATTGATATGGTATTATCATTATTGTTACTAATAAAAATCCAAAGATGAAATTTGGGGTTCACTGTTGTTTTACAACTTTATGTATTTTGACACATGCCTAACATCACACATTTCATGTTATATTATCATATATAAACTTTTCATTGCCTTAATAATACACATAGAGCCCCTTAACATTTTCTAACCAAAAAATGCTAAGTATCATCTTGTAACAACAATAGATCTTCTTCATTTATTTATTCAAATTAATATAAAAAATCAAGACAACAAGTTGCAGCAAGGAATAGTGGAGAAAAAGGAGCCACTGGGCACCACTGGTGGGGAAGTAAATTAGGAAAGCCATTGTGGAAATTGTAAAGAACTGCCTCAAAAAACAAAAATAGTGCTACCATATGATCCAGCAATCTCACACCCAGGTATATATCCAATGTAAATTAAATTGCTCCATCAGAGACATCTGAACTCTTCCATTTATTGCAATACTACTTACAGCACCCATGAAATGGGAAAACCCAACTTTGGAATTATTTTTTCATTATTTATTTATTTGTATGAAGGGAATAGATTTCATATATATATGAATGACCTGGAGGTCATTATGTTAGGTAAAATAAGCCAACCACAGAAAGACAAGTATCATATGATTTCACTACATATGCGGTCTAAAATACATGTGATCTCATAGAAGTTAAAAATATAATGATGGTTATTAGAGATTGAGAAAGGAAAGGAGGAAGAGATTGGGAGACCTTGGTTAACAAGTACTGAGTTATAGCTAGACAGGAATAAGAAGTTTTAGGGTTCAGTTGTACCATAAATAATGTTATTGTAATGTATATTTCTCTACTTATAAAAAAGTGTTTTCATCAAAACAAAATGTTAAAATAAGCAGAGATAATGACATTAATTCTGCTTGGATATTACACAATGTTTATATATTTCAAAACATTACATATTGTATCATAAATACATATAATTTTTACAATACTGTTAAAATATCTAATTTTTAAAAGTTTTAATACTACTAGGTACCAAAGATACAAAAGTTACTAAAACACTGTTCATAACTGATAGTCGCTGGGAAATGTGCACATTGATGACAGCAATGGGTTATGATACCCTTCACAGCAGAGATCTGTAAAGTACTGATGTAAATCATTAACATACATTAACTCTCAACTCCCTACTAGCAAGAATTGCATGCCTTATTTAATTTAATATCACTAAACTCTCCTAGCTACCCATGTGGTGGAAGCTATCAACATACCTTTCTTATACGAGAGCCTGAGAGAGACCCAATGACCTTTCCTATGACAAACACATGAGCTGCAGAGTGAAAGCAACAATTTTCTAAATCGTTTGGGCTTCCTGGGTGAGTTGGGAAACAGCATTCAGAGCAGAAAAAGCTACAGAGGTTATAAGGGGATCCTATAGTTTTCCTGTAAATCTAAAATTTATGGCAGGAAAATGCACAAGGAGTTTCCACAGCAGGAGAAGGGATCACAAGGGGCAATGAGAAGGAACGATCAGAAGAGAGACAGAGAGAAAATTGTAGACATTAAGAAAGCAGTGTTTTACAGTGTCAAATGCCACAAGCAAATCAGAGGATGAGGGCCGAAAGGGGTCATTAGCTGTGGCCTTAGGAGGCTACAGTGGACCCTGTCAGAACAGCTTCAGTGGAGTGGTGAGTACAGAAGCCAGACAGTGGAGTGACGAGGAGTGAGTGAATAATATGGAAGGAAACACAGAAGCGTAGATTATGGTTTTCAGGAACTGGGCTGCGATAAAAGGCAGAAAACTAAAAGTGACAGCAGGGTAGAGGAGAATTGATTTTTTAACAAGGGATATTTAAGTGAGTTTATCAACCACAGGAAAACATTCAACAGAAAAACAGAAGACTGAAAATACATAATCAATATAGGTAATATTTGATGGAGCAAGATCTTGGAAAATATAAAGAATACACAGAGAGGAAGTAGGTTAAATAGCCGGGATAATTAGTTCACAACTGAAGGAAAACTGAGAATCCCAACTCATCTCATTAAGCTAGGTATGCAGGAACAGCTTCAGAGGAAGGGCGTTGGGGAACATGGAAATGCTGCAATTCTTTTTGCATGCAGGATGATCCAATTTCAAGATAAAGTTTCTCCTAGGCAAAATAAAAATTTTGGAAAGAAATTTTTTGGAGGGCCCGGCTCAATGGGTTGATTAGCAGATCCTCTGCCTTGCAAGCACTGGGATCCCATGTTGGTGCCAGTTCCTGTGCCAACTGCTCCACTTCCCATCCAGTTCCCTACTTGTGGCCCCGGAAAGCAGTGGAAAATGGCCCAAATTCTTGGGACTCTTTCCCACATGGGAGATTGGGAACAAGTTTCTGGCTCCTGAACCCTCAACCCTGGCTCCTGGCTTTGGATCAATTCAGCTCCAGGTGTTGTGGCCACTTGGAAAGTGAACCAACAGATGGAAGATCTTTCTTTCTCTCCTTCACTCTGTAAGTCTGTCTTTCCAATAAAAATAAATAATTTTAAAAAGAAATTTGTTGGGTACAAAGTGATGTTTCCGGTGTAATGCAATGTCTACATTAGGACATGAAGAACAGTTTTAAATGTTTCTCCATTCAGTTTTATTTTCCAGGAATTGTTTTACTATCATCTCTATCATCATTATTGTCATCATCAACACCTTTCTCACCTTTACGACATGCAACTACTCTGACATTCAATATACAGCAAAGGATATGCCTAACTATGACATAGAAGTTAAACACAAGACCAAGTTATCTTTCATAAATCTATGATACATATAAGTACGCACACACACACACAAAATTAAAATGCATGACTTCAAACTTCAGGATTCAAGTACTTTATGGAGGATTATATTCCTACTATTACAAAAATCTCAACTTAAAATGAGCAATCATGACCTCATAAAATTTCCTAATATTTTAGGTTAGTAACATATTGACAAAAAAAGAGGAATGTGTGAGAACTGGTAGGTTCTCCACAAGAGCTTCAAAAGTTTAACCAGATGATGTCAATGTTACTTCTTCCCAGAGACAATAACCGCAGCCGCTCAGGAGTGGTGGAAAATAAACATCCTTTCCACAGCGATCTACAGTAGATCAATAGCAACAGGTGTTCGAAACCTGCATTCCTGCTAGGCACCACTCTGAAGCACATACTGTGTGTCAAATCCTAGAAATCTCAGCAGAGTTAAACTCTAAATAACTACAAAAGCTACTCAATCAATTATACCACCTTTATTGTCTGCCTTTCTGCCTTGTCCATTTCCTATGAGTGTTTCCAGGAATCACTTCCCAAGAAATCTACAAGTACCATAATTTTTGTCTTGAGCCCTGATTCTAAGAGAAATCAAACAAAATAATCTACAACATTGATTAATCCATAATGTTCATGAGGAGAAAGATGACAAGAATTCATGGCCAATGGACCAGGAAGCATTGCTATATTTAGAGAAGAACTCTGACGGGTAGCTAGAGTTGTATCAGAAGTATTGAGTGTAACAGATGAGGCCATCAATCAGAGCCAGGTTAGGGGACTAGAGGTCAGTGCTGAATTTGTACACTATATTTGCACAGAGAAGTGCTTTTCTCTTACCTAGAGCATACAGATATATCTGAAAGCAGAAACAAGAAGACAGAAGGTAACATGTATAAAATGTTGGTTGCTTAAATGGAACTTATAACACAAGACTCAATCTGTGAGAAAATTGGGCTTGCTCATGACTGAAGTAAAATACAGTATCATCAGGGAAAGAGAGAAAATTCATGAAGGAAAGCACAGAATGTGCAGTAGGAGATAAATCTGAAGGGTACATTCAGTGCGAAAAACAGAGCGAAAAAGCCCAGCAAAACAGGAATTTTACTTTGGAAACAGGTGAGGTTGTACATAAAATTTAAGATATGGGTCAGTCCTAAGGGTTGACAAAGAGATAGACATGAAACTTGAAGTGTAACAGTTTCAATATCTCATAACTAAACAACCCAAATTACACGTCTGATGACCATGGAACAAAGCACACCTGGATCTGCAGGTGCAATGCAAGACTGTGTTAGATGTTCTAATTGTGATCACTATCTGACTTGCTTTGAGCATTCAAAGATGTCATTTTTCTGTCCGTTTTTCCTTACCCTCTTTGCAGAACGTTTCTTAGGGGAGCCTGTTACTCACCCAGTTCTCCCACTTCCTCACTTTGTGATTTTCCAGTGTAACTGCAGAGTGCACTGACAGTGTAAGTTCTGATTACCTCAACACATCAGCCCTGCAGCTCCTGGTACATAAAACTCATGAGATACTTTCTGGGATCTCTCAGCTGCAATATAAGTGGAACAAATGCTGTTGAGATCTGCCCCAGGCGATTTGGCTGAATACCTAACAATGAATCCTAGGTTTCTGTGACCCAGAGTGCTGGGCAATATAAATTCTAAGATTTCTTTTAGTGCTAATTGCCTGATTAACAAGAACTCCCATTCTTCATTAACTCGATATAAAGTTCCTGAACTCACAGACCACAATGTCTGATTCCATTGCCTACCAACCTAGTTCAACACTAGACACACAAGAAATACTCAACTAACTCATATTTTGGGGGGGGTAAACAGAAACTTTTTAAATCCCCCTAAGTTTTCAGAGACAAGGGTCAGTTCATAATCAGAGGGAATCTGTGCAGCACACACATGTTAAACAGGAAAAATGTTCCCTCCAGCTCCCTCATCCATTTCAGCCTGCAGAGCCTTGAATTAATCAGTAGCTCCAACTCAGGCTGCCCCTCTGGCTTGCAGTAAACAGGCACATCACCAATGCCACAAAGGCACTACTTTTCCCCCACTAGACTGTTCAGCATTTTGTAACAATAAATATTGCTAGAAGAACAAAAATCCCATCGACACCTCCATTGGCTGACAAGGCCTTGATTTGTGCATGTTAATGTTGGGCTCCTGACTCCCTTGTCATTAATTACACATCAATGACATATTTGCCTGTGTGACAGGGGGAAGGGAGGCTGCATCTTAACAACCTTGGCATATCTGGCCCTCAGGACCCTAGGAGCTGTGCAGGGAAAATTATAAATACAAACACTTGCCTAGACTGACAAAGAAAATGTAAGCTCTTGCTCCAGAGGTAGGACATTGCTGATGTTATATTTTCAACACACTTAGAGGGAGGGAGGGGTGGAGGTGGTAAAAACATTTCTCAGAGAAACTGGGAGGTTGATTTATTAATATATCACCATCATCATCATTTACATGTCTATTATATTTTAGTTTTAGGGATCATTTTATCAAGTAGTTTCTGTCCATTAAGAAAAGAATTAGTTTGCATCTTGTGCACAGTCCCTAGGTTAGTGTCTTCCACAATGAAGATACTATAAATACTTTATGGACAGGGTAGATGTTTGGCTGGTGGTTAAGATGTCTGTACCCTGGGTAGGTGTTTTGGAGTAGTAGGCTAGCCCATGGCCTGCAGAACAACCATGCCATATGGGTGCCAGTTTATGTCCATGCTGCACTGCTTCCGATCCAACTCTTGTTGGTGCACACGCAAAAGAAAATACTGGATGGCCCAAGTGCTGGGACTCCCACATCCATGTGGGAGACCCAAAGAAGCTCCTGGCTTCAGCCTGGACCAGGCTTTTGCAGCTTTTTAGGGAATGAACCAGCAGACAAAAGATTTCCTCTCTCTCTCCCCTACTCTGTGTGTGTCCCTCCTCCTAATTTGCAACCTAGCAGGCAATGGTGAAGACTCAAGTACTTGGTCCCTTCTCCCACATAGACCTGAGTTGAGTTCCCAGCTACTAATGTTGGCCTAGCTCAGCCTCAGTCCCATTTGTGCAGGCATTTGAGGAGAGAATGAAGCAGAAAACAGATTTTGTGCTTTAAGTGTCTTTCTGCCCCTCAAATAAATTAAATTTTAATGTAGTGAATAAATGAGTAAAGAAACTAATACAAGAATGGTAAATTAAGAATGGTAAATTAAGACCAGCATTATCATTTTATCCAACTCTCAATGAAGCAACAAAACTACACAACATTTTAGCAACATTCTCAAGATTTGTGTGGGTAACAGAGGCAGAGCCAAGCAGGGCTCAGTCTCTGTTTTCACACTCACTTGTGAGTTAAGTGTGGATGTGACTATTACAAACGTATCAGTCAGAAAATTCTTCAGTGACTGTTTGGTCCTCATCATCACCTGCGCCTTCTCCAGAAGGTTGTAGAGCAATGTGTGATGACTTCCACAAATAGGAGGTTTTGCCCAGATACTTCTATCAACAACTGCAGTACTGACTTCCTGCTGTCTGTGGCTGTGGGGCCTGCTCTTTTGGATGACCACTTGGAGCAATGCTCCCTCCTGATTGAAATGTGCTGCAAGTGTGAAATACACTCCAAAAATCCAAAATCAGAAAATAAATAATGCAAAATTCCTAACCAATGATTCTCTTGAATACATTTGTAAATACTATTCTGAACATGCAACCGTTTGCCACATAGCAACAATCTGGCCAATGAAATACCACATAGTAGTGGTCCCGTAGATTAGGCTGCTTAGGGCCACCTCAGCCATCTTAGCTTGTGCAGTGCCTGTGATGTTTGTTCACTGAAGAAATTGCCAAACAAAACATTTTTTGGAACATAACCTTATCACAAGTTATGCACGACTGCATTGGGTTAAATATAATACATTATTAAAAAGAATGCCGCCTGCTACTTTTTCTTTTTTTTTTAATGTAGACACTAGAAATTTTTTGGTTGTTTACATGACTTGCCATTGAATTTCAGTTGAACACTACTATAAAGAGAGTATTTTTACTTTCATCTTCACTAAGTCTACTAAAATCCCTACAAAGCTAGTGTGGTACAGTGGTTCAAGCTGACACCTATGATTCTAGCATCCATTATGGGTGCCAGCTTAAGACCTGCTGATCCACTTTCAATCCAGGAGCTCCCTGCTAATGTGCTCGGTTCAACCAGGGTCATTGTGGCCATTTATGGAATGAAGCAGCGGAAGATTTTCTCTTTCTCTCCCTCTTCTTCTCTCTCTCTCCTCCCCATCCTGTTACCATGCCTAATAAACAAGTAATCCTTTAAAACAACTTCATAATAACTCTTAGACATAAGTTAACAGTAGGTTGTCTACATAATTCATCACTGACTCTTAGAGTTCAAGAGAATGTATATATAATTATGCCTGGTGTAAACCAAGATTGTCAGTAAACCACAATGTCTAGCCATCAAGTTAAAATTCTTCTCTTCCTACAATCCAGATTTTCCTGAACTTTTCTTACAAGTCCCATTATATTAGTACCCTATGCTAGTCTGAGCTGTTGTATTGCTTTTGCAAATTCTTTATTTCCTTCCTTATCCAAATCTTTAAATCTTGTTTCCCAAATCTCTTACTGATTGTGTTAATAATCATTTTGTTATTATTCATGAATTCAGCAAATATGAATTATGCTCTCCTGGTGTTCTGGATCCTGTGCCTACCAGGCTCTGATATCCTTTCTGTGCCCATAAATGCTGATGCTGCCTCTGGCTGCCACCTCTCTGTGTATGGGTGTTGTGTGTCCTAATGGCTTTGCTGCATTGTTATCATACTGTCAAGCTCACATGGTGCACATTGGCTGTAGGGTCTTTGAACTGAAAGCAGATTGTGCCTTTTTTTGTGCCTTTTAATAGAAACATGAACATCATGGCTTTCTTCAGGAGACCTCCATCCTCAGAGTCTTTAATGCCACCCTTGATCATGTCATAGAGATGCTACATACATCCTTCCGCAGGTTATTTCTGAGTCTGGTAGAAATAAAACACAAACATGGAAGGAAATACCAAAAAAAAATTTTTCCAACTGCCAATGCTGAATTAGAAAACATGGCAATGTGAAGAGTAATACTGGAGTCGCTGATGGTTCTCCACTTACTTGGAGAAAATGACAAAAGTCAGGAAGGCATAACTGTTCCTCACAGAGGAACATAAAAAGCCTAAATACAGTTTTTTGAAATTTCAGTGAACCTTTCTGAGACTGTTCTTCCAACAATTCTTGGTAGACTTGCTCCTAATGCAATGTGTAACCATCTATTTTATACAACAAAATTAGAAATAAAAACATTCTAGCACTGTTACACTGAGGTGTTCATACCTTCCCTATTGAGATGACATATAATTTCTATCGTCTGCTCTAGGCCTAGACTATAGGACTAGCCCAGTACTGTTTAAACCTAGTCTCAAAATTTCTGCAAGTTTATTGCATATATTTTTACTTCCTTTATTTGCAAATAGCAGCCCCAATAAAATTGGTCATCATATATGATGATCAAAGCATGATAATATTTATCATCTTGGTAGATACTTCTTCAGAATTTATAGTTTATGCAAATAAAAAAAAGACCCAGGCACAAGAGATCAGCTCAGCATTTAAGACACCTCTTGGATGCCCATTATCCCATGTCAGGTGTTCCTGGTTCAAGCCACAGTTTTCTAATTCTCTCTCCAGCTTTCTGCTAATGTGTACTCTAGGAAGGAGCAGCCGATGGCTCAAGCACTTGTAGTGTCTGCCACCACATGAGAGACTTGATGGGGTGATGGGTTCCTAGCTTTGGTTTGGCAGAGCTACACTGTTGTGAACATTTTGGGAGTGAACCAGCAGACTGAAGAGCATTCTCTCTAGATAGATGCAATAGATACAGATATGTATTTCAAATAAGGTGCAAGAAAACAAGTAAAACTAGAAAGAATGACATTATTTTTCCATATCTTCCATTATATTAACATTGACTTTTCTTACTACTTGTACAGGTGAAATTTCTCTCTGCAGTTATCAACTGAAATATACTTTCATAAGACATGACTTTAATTTCCTACATGATTTACTGAGCTAATTGTTTTAATTATTTGTTTTTACACAACAAATTACCTCAAAATCTGGCAGTTTAAAATATCACAGATTTTTTTTTTTTTATTTCACAGTTTCTAAAGCTCAGGGAATTGGCTTTGGCGCAGACAAATGCTTTACTTAGTGGTCACTCGGACTGCAATCAAGGTGTCACCTGATCAGCAGTCCTTGCAAGACTCAGCTGGGGGAAGACACACTGTTGGAATCAAATGCACTTCCTCACAGACTGTCGGCCCAAGAACATCCATTTCCAGACGGAAGTTGTCTGGAACTCACCTCTCAGTTCCTTGCCATGTGGAATTCTTTGGAATGGAATTGTGTGGCTTATCGAGAGACACATCATAAAGATAATCTAGGGGATTTGTTGCTGAGATGGAAGTCACAGATTCTAGTGACCTAATGACAAAAGGGACAAGTCGTGACCTTTCTGCATTCTGCCAGTCAGAAGCAAGTCACCAGGCCCAACCCATAATCAAGAGTAGAGGATTGCCCCAGGATGAGGAAGGCTCAGGGCCCTCCTTTGAAGTCTTCCCAAAACACTTTTATCATAAGAATATCATAAGAGTAAAAATGGGAATGAATTTTAAATTGCTTTGGCTTATTGAAAAGGAACAGAGCAATTTTGATATGAAAAAGTAGTGTTTGGGCCCAGTGGGAGGATGAACAAACTCCATACATTGATGTTCTGCAGCAATGCAAACACAAATGAATGGGAGAATTTAATCTTCACACAACACAATATAAATGTCTTTCCAGTACAAAGTATTAAATAACTCCAAAATATGTTCACGAGTATCACATTCACCTTTCTGGGGATTCTAACATTCAGGCTATTAGATGAGACATGAGACATGAAAATACAGATTTTTTCCCCTCTATGGCCCTCAAAACATCTAATCCAAAATTTATCATTTTTTTATATTTCATTTTTACTCATCTGGCAGCTGTTCAAGGTCTTAAACTATAGGTGCAATTAGTGTGTGGATATGTGCCCAATTCTTCCTGCTGAATCCCTTTCCTCCCTGTTGCTCCTGATACAAATAAGTCCTCATAACTGTTCATTAAATGGATAGATGATTTGTGGGCAGGGAAATCTTCTGTCCTCAAAACCCAATAGAGTAAGGGTTCACCAGTGTTTGAAATTCCTGCTCCAGGACTTCTCCCCTGATAAAGACCCACAGACACTCTGAGGCCACCCTGGAATCCAGGCCACTCAACTGCTCAACAGCATAGCACTGATTTTGCTAGGACTATCTCTATTCAGCCTGACTACAGCTCTGCTAGCTGTGAACAGCACAACCTGAAGTCCAGAAAAAAATGCTAGCATCATTATCAAAATGTGCACAAAGGGTCAGGCTTTGATGTTTTTCTTTGGGGAGACATTGTTTACATCTTGTAGATTCTTATCAGCTTGCAATAAATAGCACTTGCCAGTAAGCTCTGTTTAAAGTTCCCAGATGTACTGTATCACCCTTAACATCTTGACATCCAATATATCACCTACATCCACATGAATGCTCCCCATTGCCTGGCAGCCCACATTCAATTTAGAGAAACTACAGGAAGACAATTTCTTTAGCAATTGGCAATAGGGTGCGGAGATGAAGGATACCATGAGCTGTAAAAATTTGATAATACAAAAAAGGAAGCAATTCCATCATGAAGCCCCTTACCAGGTAGGCAACATAGGCAATGTTTTGTGGTCCTGATTACCAGAAATTCCAGTCAGTGAAAAAAGTACCATGCAAAAGACCTGCTCTGCTTCCTGGACAGAGAACAGGACTCTGACATAAAAAGTCTTGATTTTCTGGTAAGAAAGAAGAAAAACAAACCCTACCTTCTAGTCTAGCTGTCTTTTATCCATTTCTCCAATAACTGTCATCTGTCTTCACTTCAAACATCTTAAACCTACAAACAAAATTTGTAAGAAGTCCCAGGTTTCCACAGGACTGCTCCTAGTCAAAGGATGAACAAAGAAATGGAGAAAGTGCATGTCTGGTAACATCTCCTAAGATATGGTATCGCTCTACATAGAGTTGTCCTATTAGACTTATGACCATTTTATTCTTGATCATTTTATAAAAAATTCAAGATAACAAAAGATTCTATATCTAGATGACAGAGGATTTCTTTTTTGATGCCCCAAAGTTGAATCTTCTATAATACGGATCCCAAGGCTCATGTTACTGGAACAGTGGGAAGATTTAAAAGCCAGAAGAGACAAAAAGAAAAGAGTTAAGTGCAACAACCATGGCGGGGGTACCTAAGGCAGCTTCTCAGAGGTGAACACATGCTTCCTCTGTCACTCCCAAAGTGCTTGTTCTCCAGCTGCCAAGGGTCAAGGAAAATCTCAAGTTAGACATAAGTGAACCAAAAGCAAATTCACAGTTAAAATGTGATTCAGATATTAGGAAAAGAAAACAACACCATGTGTATAATTGGTAAACAAGACCTCTCAGAACTTAGGGAATGAAAACTAGAAGCAATAATACTTCAGTGGACTCAGGTCAGGAAAGTCAAGCAAACTTCCAAACAGAGAATCCCTGTCACATTTGATTGATGCATTTAAGCCATTTACATTCTGGGTTGATATACATGGGGGGTAATTTGGTCCTGTCATTTTAGCAAAGAGAAGATTTTAAGTATCATTCGTAGGACAGGTTTGGAAGGGGCAAATTATTTTAATAAATGAATTTTATTTCATTTTTAAAGGCAAAGGAAAGAGTCAGCTTTGCATGACAAGGAAAGAAACTGCATATTACAGTACTGTTTTCAGCATATACAATTTTGACCAATATTCAGCCTTTGTTCATTCAATATTTATTGACAACATATCAGCACTAAACTAGATACTATACACAATAAATACAAGAACCACAGTCTTCACTCAGAGAGACAGGGTCTGGTAGAATCAACCAAGTAAAGGGATAAGCCTAATAGGAGTTATAAAGGTGGATCCGATGTGAGGGCTCAATTAGCTAATACTCCATCTCCAAGCGCCAGGATCCCGTATAAGCACCAGTTTGTGTCCTGGCAGATCCACTTCCCACCCAACTACCTGCTGTGGCCTGGGAAAGCAGTGTAGGATGGCCCAAAGCTGAGGACCCTGTACCTGCGTGAGAGACCCAGAAGAAGCTCGTGGCCCCCAGCCCTAGATCAGCTCAGCTAGGGCTGTTGTGGCCATTTTTGGAATGAGCCAGCAGATGGAAAACTCTCTGTCTATCTTTCTCTCTGTAAAATTTGCCTTCCTATTGAAAATAAATAGTATCTTAAAAAATTAAAATAGCCAAAATTGGAATAGCTAATATTGAATCAACCAAGGTGTCCATCATCAGATGGTGAATACACCTTTAATTCCAATCTCTTTTTCTCTGCCTTCTGGAAGTCCCATAACTCTTTTATTTGGCCTTTTAATAGTTTCTTTCAATTCTCGAATACTTTTTCTTAGCTTGACCCAGCTCTGCTTCCAGCTTTTTGTTCGTTTCCTCCTGGTGACAGGAAATATCTTCCAATTCCGAGATTCTTTCTTCTGCTTCATTTACTTTATTTTGGAGACTCCCCACTATTCTTTTAATTTGCTCCATTGTATTCTTAAATTCTGATATGTCAACTTTTATTTGACTCATTTCCTCAGTTAATTCTGAGGTTGGCAAAGGGTTTTGCTCCTTCGCAGAGGAGTATTCAGCAATATTCATTGTGCCTTTGTCTCCTCTTTTGCTGTTGGTCATTGTGCTTCTGGTTAACAGATTCTTCTCCCTGGGACAAATTTCTAAGCTGTGTCACCAAGAGCTCCACAGTTCGATTTTACTTATTGCAGCTGGCACATGGCTCTTTGCTTACACTCACTTGTTCTGCTCCCTCAAGCGAGTTCTGGGTCTGGATTTATGTCAGACTTCCACCATGGTCTCCGTAGCCCCAATTCATAAATGGACTGGATTAAAAAAAAAAAAAACTATTGGGTCCCTTGTTTTGCATGTGCTGGGATCCCATGTGGGTGCCAGTTCTAATTCCAGTGGACCTGCTTCCCATCCAGTCACGGAGAAACATGCTTTGCCTCTCTGGTCCCAAAACTTCTCATTTGAAAATGCAACTGAAATGCAAAAGAATTCTGATTTTATTCAGACAAAGAGCATGGGCTGCATGAAAACTAACTGCCAAATCCTGTGACTCAGAATGTGTGCCTTAACCTCTCGGTATTATGCTATTTTTTTTTCAAATACAAATGGGGTGGTTAACACACACCTTTTCATGTTACATGAAACAATAATCATGTTTTCATGAAACAATAAAGTAGAAAGTGTACACAGTCCAGTGCCCTACCTATCATGAACAGTTAATAAACACTAGTGCCTTTCGTATTATCCCACTAACCAAAACTAAGTTCCATTCCAGGTCACTGGTATGCTAAGCAATTTGGTTCTCTAATTCTAAGGAACTTTCTACCCAAGGGATAATTGATAGAAAAGACATTGTGCTTTTGGTAGTTTCTGAAACACATGGTTAAGTCACTGATTTGGAAATACTTTGAAACAAGTTAAACCTTATAAAAAAATAAACCCCTCAACAGGACACCAACCTCAAAGCAGAGTACCAAGGTTTGAGGCCCATCTCTATCCCAGATTCCAGCTTCTCATTAATGAGTGCCTTGGGAGGTGGAAGTAATGACACAAGAAGCTGGAATTCTGCCTACCCATGTGGAGGACCAGCATAGAATTTCAGGCTCTGGCTTGACCTGATCCAGCCCTGGCCATCGGAGTGTTTGGAAATAGACAAGTGTGTCCCTTTCTCCCTCTCAAACAGTATTCTTAAAGATCATATCCAAAACATTTAAAAATCTCCTGGCAAATGCAGACTGATCTAATTTAAAACCTTGCTATCTGCCTTTCAATTTATGTGCATGCTAATCCATGAAGGACAGCCCTAAGCACCACTCAGAGCTTGGATATGAGCACCTCCATTTGCCTTCTTCCATTTGTGAATATCCCTGAGCTGTTTCCTACGTATTATAGGTTTTTGTAGATATAAATCTTCCTCCAAAAGCAACGTTCATCTTAGTTATCCTTCAACCTTAGACAAAACTTAGAAATAACTGGCACCATTAGAAATCCACTCCTTTATCTCTTTTTCTTTTTTAACATTTCAAGAGTCCTGTGTAAATTATAAATGTCCTGGAAGTATTAATGACATTTCTGTTTTAATCACAGGATTTTTTGGCCAGTGTGTGATGACAAGGCTCAGCCTGCCTAAATGACAGATGCTGAAGACAGAACAGGAAGCCAAGAGAAGATAGCCAGAGAGAACAGACAGAAAGAACTGAAAGACATCCCTCATCACAGTCTGTCATGGTTACATTGTTAAGTACCACTTCTTGCTTCAAAAATTTGTTACATATGATTAAATATATATCTAAATATATATTTAAATGACATATATATGGAAACAACTCGATTTTTATTTCTTACAGATATAAACTAAGACAAGTGCTCAGAGGTCCCTATATGAATGTTTTCTCAAAGCATTGTGTCATGGAAGTAGAGTTAAGAAATGGTCAGCTCTTCTTCCCGTTATGTTAAATAAAGGGCAAAGGTTCATGAAGTATACGTTTGATATACAGATGCATAGGTCTGATGCTTCCCCCCAAAACCTCTCTCTTTTGTCACTTAGGATAAAAGCGTTTACTAGTTATTGTGCAACCTGGATTATGAGTAGGACAAACATTGTCCACATTTTCTTCTCTTTCCAATCTTAATCTAGCATCCAGAAGTCAGTTTACAAAAGTACAGTTAACTCTATTACATGACATGAACTTTTCAAAAACTCACCATGCTTTATAAAACTATGCAATAAAATTATAAAACTTGGGCCCGGTGGCGTGGCCTAGCGGCTAAAATCCTCGCCTTGAAAGCCCCAGGATCCCATATGGGCACCGGTTCTAATCCCGGCAGCTCCACTTCCCATCCAGCTCCCTGCTTGTGGCCTGGGAAAGCAGTGGAGGACGGCCCAAAGCTTTGGGACCCTGCACCAGCGTGGGAGACCCGGAAGAGGTTCCTGGTCCCGGCATCGGATTGGCGTGTACCGGCCATTGTGGCTCACTTGGGGAGTGAAACATCGGATGGAAGATCTTCCTCTTTGTCTCTCCTCCTCTCTGTATATCCGGCTTTCCAATAAAAATAAAATCTTTTAAAAAAAAACTTAATGGGGGGCCGACGTGATAGTGTAATGGTTAAGGTCCTCGCCCTGAACACACCAGGTTCCCATATGGGCACTGGTTCTAATCCCGGCAGCTCCACTTCCCATCCAGTTCCCTGCTTGTGGCCTGGGAATGCAGCTGAGGACGGCCCAAAGCCTTGGGACCATGCACCCGTGTGGGAGACCCGGAAAGAAGTTCCTGGCTCCTGGCTTCAGATCAGCGCAACACCGGCCAATGCAGCCACTTAGGGAGTGAATCATTGGATAGAAGATCTTTCTCTCTGTCTCTCTTCCTCTCTGTACATCTGCCTTTCCAATAAAATAAATAAATCTTCTAAAAAAAAAAACTTAATGGGAAAAATGGAGATAGTGGAACAATGCACAAAGATATTTCCAATAATATGCAAATAGCAGTGTTAACTGTTTTGCATAGGTTAAATGACTAAAAGTACACAACACTGCAATAAATATGATTGTGTTGACCAAGATCTGAGTGTGCCTATGTATGTAGCTGCTGTTGGGATGGCTGCATCTTATGGGTTAGCATGAAATAGTAGGAGGGCTGTCTGGAATCAGAGAGAATGTTAAAAGGCCAGATGTGCATGAGTGCTGCTCATCACTTGTGATGAACTGAGGAGTGGGTGGATATGCATATGTCCAATTTGTGTAATCTTCACAGCTCATTTCAGCAGAATGCAGTTTCTGCATTCATCTAGTGTTCTGTGGGAAAACATAAGGAAATGCAAAATTCATACCATGCTCAAATCACCCACTAGTATTTCAATCAGGTGGGAACAAATTTTTATTTCTGAAGCAAGCAGTACAGCAGAACTGACTGTACTTTCTAGATTCTTATCTCTCACCATCATCCTTCATGACACATACATAATAAATTTCCCCAAACTTAAATTTCAGCTTTTGTTCAAAATTGCTCAGAAGAAGCAGGCAGTCCAGATGAATGTACCAGATGATAAACGAGCAGGATTTTTAAAAGACAAAGAGATTGTGTTTGCTCAAGGCTCTTTCTAAGTTTCCCTGCTGCACCATAATTGATTCTGACATTGAAGAACACGAGAGTTTTGAGAGAAAGCTAGGGGTAGGCTGGCAATGAAATAAATTAAGAGCCAAAAAAAAAAATAGCCCAGCCCCAGGACCAACTCTGCACCTCCTGGAAAGGCTTTGCCCCTTATGGGGGCCAAGGTAATGAGGACCATGCAGCAGGAGACATTAACATCTACCCTTCCTGCTGACTTCAAGGGTTTGAGGATACTTCCCACATGAATGACTTGATCTGCTCTCTTTAGAACTTACTTTATTTTAATTGAAAAATAATAATTGCATATGTTTGAACTTGACATTTCCTTTTAAGCCTCTAGTTATCTTAAGGAATGCTATCATGAAAGAACTGCACAACAGCCAGGGACATAGTAATTGGAACAATGGTTCACCATGTATTTAATTGGGCAATCACTGTTTTTTTGCAATTCACCCTAAGTAGAAAAAAAAGAAAAGACAATACCACATTGTCATCAATCTGATAACCTCATTGCACGTCTCTTGAGCTCTCAGCCTTCTTAAATTACAGTTTCTAACCCCTACCCGTGTTTCTCAACTATTAGTAAGTGGAGAAGGATAAGAATCCATTACCATGCTGTCCTGGGCACTTCAGAACAAATTAGCATCCCTGACTTGCATTTGCAAAATGTCCAACAGCACTGGGAAAAGCCAACATGTCCTCATCACATGTCCAAATACTTCTGTTCTAGGCAGATTCCCTGGATAAGTGTCACTGCCCAAGCCCCTCACACAGCTTCATATCTCCCCCCGCCCCCGCCACTGGAGATTCAGCATTCTTGCCTTCTGAGAAAAAGCTCACGTGCTGCTTCCATGCACATATCATGAAGTGAATACAACTTCTTGGGTAGAGCAAAAGAAGCCACCAGAACAGATATGAAAGGAAAGAAACAACCGATTACTCATCATATTCCCTCTTTCTTCTTACATATATGATTTGAATATCATTGACTTCTCAGAATAGTCGTATAAAACCAATGCCGGTCAGGGAACTGACAGAGACTTTTCCTCGGTTGGGTTAGTGACTGGAGCATAAATATCTGCTTGTCGTATTTTTCTCTCCTTTCCTTAATCATTTTCCTACCTCTCATTGCCATTTCTAGGTGCGGAGAAATGAGTCTCAATCATGTTTTACCAGTAGCTGACTTCCTTCCTCCAGGACGGTGGTAACTTCATTTGTCATTAATGCTGTACATCAGCTTCTTCCAATACCATGTTTTCGGGGCACACAGAGCTTGCTCCACTTTCAGTCCATTTCTTGTTCTGCAAAGTTGCATGACTAGTTCTGGCTAGGCCAGTGCAGGAAACTCTTCTCCTTCTGACATGACAGCTGGCAGTATTCAAAATGGTGGCTTCTCTACCACTGTGGAGCCAAAGTCAGGAAATGTCCTAGCAGAAGTCATAGCCAACACAATGTACACAATGTCGCTTCAGTAGGCTATGTCATGTTGTGATATATAAATGACTTCCTTTCCATCAGCATTTGGTTCTAAGTCAGTTTGCAGACATTTTGAAGGATAAAACAACTTGAATCCACCCTTTACCACACATGTCTGTGCACACACATGCAGAACACAGAGCTGGACAGCTAATGCCTCCTTCACAACCCCCCTTAGACTCGTTAATGTGGGCCAGTATAAATCTCATACTTCTTTTCTTCCTTTTTAAAATTTTATTAGCTTGAACCAGAAACTGAGAAAGGGGCAGGGAAAGAGAGAAAAAGAGGGAGGGGGAGAGAGAGAGAGAGAGAGAGAGAGAGAGAGAGAGAGAGAGATCTTCCATCCAGGTTTCACTTCTAAAATGTCCAGGATACGAAACCTCAATTCTGTTTCTCCTACCTGCTTGATTCATCACTGTTGCCTTCCAGGGGACACAGGAAACTGAAATCAAGAAACTGAAATTGGAATCAGAGTTGGGATTCAACCCTGGAGACTCAGATGGAGATGCAAGCATCCCAAACAGCCTTTTTGAAGTGCCAGTTGTTTCACCAATAGAACTGGATCCCGAATTTTTCAGATCTCGCCTTTTGTCTCTCTGCAAACGTCATGGTGATAAGAATGTGTTTCATTCACTTCTGCCTACCATAGAACTTAGCACAGAGAAAACAAATGTTTAACAAACAATGGATCTAGCTATTTAATGTTATGATCAAATTGGAGAACTTATGTAGAAAAACTAATTTTTCTTCAAAAATGCTACAAAGAATTGGAAGTAAAAGTTCACAAGCCTGGAGAGCTACATTTGTGGAAACAGAGTATATGTGAGAATATTTGGAACGTTAGGCAAGGTTATAATCATGCAATCAATTACTATCACATTATAAAAGCTTTTATTCTTCATAACCAGAGAAACTTACTATTAATTATACCATGCTCCATAAGTAGTCCTTTATCAGCTACCAAACAAAAGGCATTTTATTTCATTCTGTGTCTACAGTCAACAACAACAACAACAACAAAAATCAGCACCTTGTTAATGTCTGATGAATCCCTGGATGACTCTAGAGGGGACTCGCTCAATAATCCAATAGCTCATTTCACTCTCATCCTACACAGCTATCCCAGACATCCATTGCCAACAAAGTGAAATATGATATTGATCTTTCAGTGCATTGTTCAGTCTCCGTGAATCTTCAGGGGTCATTTGCTGGCTGATAGATTAACTCAAGTGTGATAATCACTTTGGAAGTAAACTGTCGAGTGTTTGCACTACCCCAGCTGCTATACTGAGCACCCACGGAAATTGGTTATTCCCTAAAGGGTATGCCACAGAATCACATTTAACACAACTCAGAAATATGCTGGAAAAGCAGAGGTTATTGACAAAACAAGCTCCTGCTTGTATCTTCTGGGATACTGTTTGTGTTTATCTTTCCCACACTCTTTGTTTAGAGGATCTTGTTTCTTCTAACTTGCTAAGGATATCCTGAGCCATACAGGCTAATAATAATGGTAGAAAAAAATGAAAACTGTGAGAAGTAAAATGTTACTTTTTTGTACACACCCCCTTGCAGGGGGAGGGAGATTAAAATTATAAACCAGAAAATAATATGCCTGACTTCAAATCCCAACTTGCCTCTTTCTAGTTGAGTAAGTTACTTGGCTTCCAAATGCCTATTGGTTCAAATGTGAGGTTTTCTTACAGGCAGATTTGGTTGTGAAGACTAAATGAGTTAACTTACAGCAAATAATCAGAGCCATATCTGCCATAAAAGTAAACGTCAATATAATTTCTTGTATTTTTCAAAAGAAATAGGCAAGGAAATGGACACACTCTTCCTATGAGAAAGCTGCCTACGTGTAGGTGTGCATGTGATATAAACCCAGCGGAGGCAGCAATGACATTAGGACATTGTTACTCTAAGGTACAGGCTATTAAACAGAATAGTGTCTTCTTTTTTTTTTTTAATCTATTTTATTGTGTTGTTGTTGACAATCTTTACATAGTTAATTACAGTTAAAGAAAGAAAAAGAAAAAAAAAGGTTCAGGGGGATAGGAAAGTGGGTAATACTATTATGTCCATATTGTTTCCATCATGTATCTGAGGTAAAGGGGATATTGAGGGAGAAGCCCCACCCGGTTTCCCGCCCACCCCGAGTCCCGGATGTGGGGCATGCTCTGAGATATGTGCTCGAGTGGTACTAATAGTTCTCCAGTTATGAATCACTGCCAGTTTCGCACGATGAGGTCGTCCACTGATTGATATGGTCCATCATAAAGTCTCCGTTTGCCCCATATTTCGCTGCCAACATATAGCTGAGATGAGTGATTGATCTGCTCTGTCTTCTGTCTTTTCTTGATTAGAGTTCTGAGTCCAGCAGTTCGATTGGGGAGATCTCCAAAGAAACTTTGAGGTATTCCCAGATTAGTTTCTTGTATGTTCTAGCAAGCACAGGGCCCGGCACAGTCCATCACCCCGATCAGCTGGTGGTTTCAATTGCTGGGTTGGTTCTGTTTTCGGTCCCGAGTTGCACTGGAACCAATGGGTGTTGCAGTCCAGTCTGGTTCGGCCCTTACATCAACCAGTGGGAGCTGCAGCCTAGTTGGGGCGACCCACAATAACCCCCACCAGGCCCGCCCCCTACCCTGGTTTGCCAGTAGGTGTAGCAGAAGACCAGTCTGTCCCCCATCCCATTTGGCTCTTGTACTTGTCAATGGGTATTAAAGCTTAGTTTTATCTAACCAACTCAACCATCCAGCCCTCACGGGTGTTGTTGAGTGCCTCTCTATCTAGCCATCCCAGCTCCCGTCCTAGTTTTCATGCCCTCCCACGGGAATAGTGACCCAGGAAGGGGGAACCCACTTTTTCCCTCCCAGGTCTCTCTCAGTCCCGGTTTATGCACTCTTTAGATGGTCCTGTGATTTGACTTGACAGAATTAGTCCCCAGTGCCAGCTTCTGCGGCTATGCCCAAACATCCCTCACCCACTCTAATTTATGCTTGCACCAGCAGGAATAATCAGCCCAGCCTGGCTTTTCCCTGGTCTAATCCACATGCAGCGCACAGGTGATGTAGCCTTGCTTAGTCTGGTCTGTCTCTATCCCAGCCCACGCTCTCCAGTGGGAGTAGCTGTCCAGCGAGGGGACCAGCCCCTAAGATGTTGTTAGTTCTTACTAACTTTTAACAGTTAATAATCAAAAAGCACTGAGTATCTACTATGTGTCATCATTTTGTTAGGCTTTGAGCTATTGTATTCTATCACCCACACATAATTTTGGATAAAATGGCAGAAGGAATGTGTGTGTGTGTGTATGTGTGTGTGTGTGTGTGTGTGTTTACTCTGTTCTTTCGATGATATTCAAACCATTACAACATTTCCCTTACTCCCTCCATCCTCACTCCTATGCCTCAGTCAAGTAGATTTTCCATGGGCAGCATATAAGAAAACTTATCATATACTCAGACCAGTGATCTACAATCATTTTCTGTGAAAGCCCTCTCTTCTGTTAAATGACAAATTCAGAGAGCAATCAGCTCTCGCTCAGTGAGGAAAATATGATAAGAATCAATAAGTGCTCTGTAAGCAAGTTCAAATTAAGGGTGCATGGTGAAGATATTCTAGATTTCTAAACCTGGTAACAGATTGGACTAAAGAAACTCCTCCCAATCTAAGATAGTGCAATTCAATATTCTGATATCAACATTCTTCTTCATTAAATCAGTTATAATGGTGGGATCACTTGTTCTGTAGTCACATTTGAACTATAGAGGTTGCCTGTTTTTAATGTCCTTTCATTGATCATGACAATTGACCAATCAACTTAATATCATACATAGTGATCTATTTGAACTTGACATTGTTAAGACACTTAGCAATGCTATGTTATACTCTAATAGAGGAAGCTAAATTTTATACCACTGCCAACTCTTGAACAGTAAAATCAAAATAACACTCTGATAAATGGAGAACAAGGACACAATTCTCACAGTTGAATCAGCCAGCTTTCAGTAACTTTATGTCTTTTCTTCTAATGGCCCTATTGCCCAGTCTTTATCCAAGTTATATAACGCCCTATTAATACTCCGCCTTCTTCAATGTGTCTCATTTGTTTCCTTTGCTTAATAGGCAAACTGTTAGGAAAAAAGTTCAGGGATACTGCCCTACTTCCTTGTCTCCCAGTTACTCTTTGCAATTTGATCAATGACAGTCCTATTCTCTCTTTTTTACCTAAGACTACTGTGTGTATCCAAACTGTGTTTTTGAACTGCTGCTCTGCTATTGTAAATTATATTCACATTCTTCAACCTTATTGCTTATGGCATTGACAATTAACTTATTCCAGTTGGTCCTGATTCCCAGGGTAGAGGAACACAGAGGTATTGCTTTTCAAGTTTCAATCATAGAGTTTGATTATAAATGGGAGCAGAAAAGAGGTTTATCAGGCTGAAGGGTAAGGCAAAGACTATAACTTGTGGAATAAAAAAGATACGTAAAACATTTCAGCATCTTTTCTGTTGGAAATGATGCAAAATAATGCAAACAGAGAGAGTGTTTGCAGGAGAAAATTCCTTACACATGTGAGAATTTACTTTCATTAAACTGCTTTTAGCAGCTAGTGAAAGGGAGAAATTTGTTTCTCAGAAATATGGAGGTTCTTCACCAGAAAGCTTCTAATATCCTATGCAATTGTTTTTAAGAGTTTTAGATTTTCACCATTATTTTATTTGCATCAAAGTTTTCTTCTAACACATTTAAACCCAAAACCAACCAACACACTCATTATTCAACTTCTTATAAAAAGATTACTTTCAAATTCAGAAGGCAAAGTTCTATCTAAATCCCAAACACTGACTCAAACCAGGCAAAGCTCCTGAAGCCTCAGGTTCACTGAGTTTGCCCATGAACCCAGAGGCAAAATGCTCCCAGGAGAAATTAAATCAATGGCTGTTCTCTGGCATCACCTCATCTTGATGAGTCAGAATTCCCCAAGAAGAGTGGGCACAAAAGGACAGAATATAGGAATCTGTACTTTGTTTTCTAAGATTCCCCAATTATTCTTGTGTGTGCTGAAACTCAAAAACCAAAATAGCAAACTCCTAGAATGATTTTTCTTTTTCACTGTTGCTCTCAGCCATGTACCCACTGTATGCTAAGCTCTCTGTAATAGCACATAAGTTTAGACCATAATGTTCCCTGCCAGTTTATAATGTTCCCAGGAGTTCACAGCACAAAGGGAGAGGAATGACAGTTAGGCAAGGGCATTTCCATGTGGCAAACCTGACAGGGCACAAAATCCAGGCTTACTCTTTAGATAAATGCTGAATGATGAACAAGAGTTGGCTAAGAAATTTCATATATAAATTAAAATGTGCCCATTTATTGTTAATATTTCCATAATTCTTCATTTAACTGTGTTATACATACATAAGGTATCTTCTACAAAGCACTTTTAGCCAAGAAATTGATTTGGTATTATTTTACCAATCGAAGAATAATATCAGAAGGTATTTTCCAAGTAACAGGAGACATCAAAAGAGCTACGATACGTTCCTTGTTCTCCAACAGGAAGAAAGACTATAGAGAATAGGAAAATTTTCAGTCCCACGTTAACAGATAGAGAAGCTCTTAATTTGTCTTAGGAAGCAAAGCTAAGGGCCTGGCTTTTAGCCTAGTGGCTAAAGTCCTCATCTTGCATGCACCGTAATCCTATTTGGGCGCCTGTTTGTATCTCAGCTGCAACACTTCCCCTCTATCTCCCTGCTTGTGGCCTGGGAAAACAGTAGAGGCCAGCCCAAAGTCTTGGGACCCTGCATCCACGTAGGAGACCTGGAAGAAGCTCCTGGCTTCAGCTCAGCTCAGCTCTGGCCGTTGGGGCCATTTGGGAAGTGAGCCAGTGGATAGAAGATCTTTCTCTCCTCCTCTCTTTATATCGGGCTTTCCAATAAAAATAAATAAGTCTTTTTTAAAAGAAGCAAAACTAAAAGAAAAAGGTAAGGAAACAAAAATTATTATCTTAAGGGCCAACATCATATTTGCCTGTATAGATACGAAGACCTAAGTTAGACATGACGATGAAGGCAAATGTCTCTGTCAATTCCACATGAACATTTCCCAGGGGCCAAAAGTGCTTCTGCTTGACCAGACTCTGTTTGCCGGTTGGCTGACTCTGCATTTTACATGCACTGTATCTCTTCTAGCATAATTTGACTTTTCCATAAAGCATCTGACTATGTGGAAAACTGGTGCAAACAATTACAATAAACTGTATTACTAAGGAAAAATTTGGCAACAAAAAAGTATTTATAGGTCAATGCTTGCTGACACACAAGAGTTGCAAAAAGTTACTCTCTAAGAAGAATTTGTTATCTGGTCACAGAAGGCCAGCTTAACCACCAATAGGAGCAAGGCTCTGCTATCCACTTTTGAAGTTGTATGTGAATTCTGACCTCCTATTTTAAGAATTACTAAACACTACTACAGTGTGGTCAATGCTAAAAATAAGACCAGTGACAAATTGCTAAAGACTTCCTTAAGAAGCAGCATGCCCAGAAGAGGTGACAGAGTTGAAGAATGGGCAGAGTGAAAGGAACAACCAGGGAGATCAAGCTCGCCCAGAGCCAACCCCTGACCTGAAGGAGCAGGTGAGAGCTAACGAAACCTACCCACTGCCAAGACAAAGAACCAGGAGAGCACACGTGAGCTCACTGACTCAGAGTTCCAGCTAGCGTTCTACACTGATCAAACCATAAGCCAAAGAACAAGCGCTTCCACTAACAACAAGCTTCATCAGTTCCTGGGACCTAAAATAGGCTGAATAGGGAGGGGTTTGTAGAACACAACAGAAAATATCCGCAGAGAAGAGAAAGTTGACTCTGGATGAGACCTGAAAGTTGCCTTTCAGCATTTGAGATCTATAAGGTCTTTTTCAAATTTACTCAGATATAGTTTCCTATTGTCATATGTATTTCCATTTTTATTAATCATTTCTTTGCCCATGCCAAGAGACTTGAATTAATTGGATTCTCACGGTTTCATAGTGGCTTTACTCATAGTGCACTGTTAACATTCAAAATAAAGTTCCAGGTGTTTGTTCTAGCCGTTCAGATGTCTACCTCCCACAGGAGAGTAACTGAGTTTCATTCCCAGTTCTTGCTCTTGCTTCCAGCTTCCTGCCAGTTCAGAGCCTTGGGGGGAGCACATGATTGTTCAAGTATTTGTGTCCATACTACCCACATTGGAGACCTGGATTAAGTCTCCAGCTTTCAGCTTTAATCAGCCCGTTCTAAGACAAATATTTGGTGAATGAATGAGCTGCTCAGAACTAACTCTCTCACTCTCCACCATTCTTTCTCTCTCCTTCCCTCATCACTGTTAAAATCCAGTTCCATATTTAAGAACCATCTCAAAATCTATTTTCTCCATGACACCTGTCATGATTATCTAAACTAACTTAAGTCTCTTCCTCTCCTTCACAAAGCCCTATGACTTCATATATTTTTTTTAAGAATTTACCTTAAAAACATTTGTCTTGGGCCGCTGTTTAGCTGATGCTTACACACTGGCATCTCATATGGGAATGCTGGTTCAAGTCCTTCATGATCCAATTCTTATCCAGCAGCAACTGGCATAAATGTTCGTGCCCTGGCTTCACATGAGGGAGACCAGGATAGGTATCCTGGCTCCTGGTTCCATCCTGGCTTAGCCATGGTCATTGAGGTCATTTGGGGAGTGAACTAGTGAATAAAAAATCCCTTTCCTTCTCTGTCTCTTCCTCCCCTTCTCTCACTCTGCCTTTCAAGTAAAAATTTTTAAATGACTTTAAAATATCTTAACTCAATATTTGTTTCCAAGCTCCTTGGAGGCATTACCAAGTGCCCCTCGGCCTGTGCTCTTTGTATTCTAGTCCCTTGTCCAATGTCTCCTGCATCATCATAACCATGAAAATCTCCCTGAACTGCATTCAAACTAACGGATGATTACAGATCCAAATAGGCTTCTTTTAACTTTCCTCAAAAAGAAGCAGAAAAACAAAGTTAAAGTTGTAGGAGATAATACTTTGGTTGAGCAAAAGCTTTTTATAAGAATAAACTGCTGAAATCTTTTGCCTCCAGCTCCTGCTGCATGGGAAGGTGATTTCAGACTATAGCCATATCTTGTTCTATTGCATATTGCTTTATTGAACTTTGTAGATATTGCAATTTTCACAAATTGACTATCGGAGACAACTCTATCTCAACTAAGTTTGTCAGCTCCATTTCTTCAACAGATCATTACCATTTCTCAACAATAAAGTATTTTTTAATTAAGGTATGTGCTCTTTTTTTACATAATGCCACTGTACCTTTAATAGACTATAGTACAAACATTTTCTATATATGTTTCTTGGAAACCAAAAAATTCATGTGATTCATTGTTTTCAATATATTTAGTTTTTATTGCGAAAGCATGCCTGAGAATCCAAAGAAATGGTACAATGGACAGTCTCATCCACCCACCACACAGTAATGAAAACTTGATTCATAACCATTTTGGTAATTTCACACTCTCTTAAAAAATTATGAGTTGGAATTTAAATCTGATGCAGGTCTTTAGATATCTAGCACAGTAAATAAAACCTCCACATCTCAGTTCATTTTTCAATCATAGATCCCTCCAACAGAATTTTGCTGGAAAAAAAAAAATACATACAACTCAGGGGAAATACGTGACTCATGGTCTAAGGGATTATTTGCTAAGCTTTTTTGGGTCCCAAATGATGTCCTTAGTTTAGCTTCTTCTGTTTCATCATCCAACTCCACGGTGGCTGGCTCAGCTACACACACACACACACACACACACACACACACCCGCCCTGCAGTCCCACCCATCGGCAACATTTTACACACACACACACACACCAGCAACATTATTAGCCAGAGCAGCTGGCAGACCCTGTCAGAAGCTGCTGTAGCCTTCCTAGGAGTCCATTCTTACACTACACTAGTGCATAGGAAGATGTTAGCACACTGATTAACTTCATCCACCCATTTGCTTCATTCTCATCAGCAGCAAGTCTGCAGCTCCTGCACTTAACTAAAAGATTAGAGAAAACTAGACTTCTCATCAAATGGTTACATACTGTTGTCCAGTGTTTCTACTGAACCCAAGGTACAAAATCAGAAAACCGCCTGAGTATCTCATAGATGGAAGTCGTCCTGGGTAGCTTCCTCAAGTCCCTCTTAAGGACTAAAGACTGCTGCATGTCTTAGGCTGTATTGAGAAACAGAAGCACATCACCTTTTCCTTTGACTCTCCAAATGAACAGTGTACAGATGCACCAAAGGGTTGATCATAGAACCCACTGAGACAACTCTGCACCTCTAGTGTCCACTGCCTTAAAACTCTGGACAGATGTTTAGGTGATGCAAGAAAAGTAAATGGGTCTTAGGTGAGGTTTTGCTCTTGTTTCTCTGAATGTGTTACGACAGATCAGTAACTTTCTTCACCCAAGCAGGTGCCACTCTTTCCCCGGCCATTTACACTACAATTCAGACCTGTTTAGAGGTTTTAGCAGCACCTGGAGGAGAGCCGCCAGCATCCACTGCCCTCAACAAAGGTGATTTGGTTCTACTCTCGGGATTGGCAAAGTCATGACACATTTCACAATTCTAATGCATGTTTCACATTATTTACTTAGCCAAGAATAAGCTCTAGCAAAGTACTTACTCTAAGTCAAAGCAAAAAAAGATCTTAATGTGAAACACAAGGAAAACACTATGCAAATTTAAACATTTTCTTTAAAAAAAATTATTACCATCCCCACACTCTTTCCAATTTTGTGGGCCCAACTTTGATTGTCAAATTTGGTTACCTTGGAATACAACCTTGGTTGAAAGGAAGAACCACAGCCCTACAGATGATTGGATATTCACTTTATTATAGTGATCTGAAGTCAAACTCACAAAATCTCTAAGATATGCCTATATGCTGATTTGGGTTTTATTTTTCTCTCTGTATTGGCTTATTTAGGAAAACAAGGCTATATCACAACCAAAGTTAGCCAGTCAAGGCATTAGTTATTGTGGGAATTATTATGTAACCAAAAGGTTAAACTAACTTGACTTCAGGAACACATACATACACATATGCACTTTAAAAATCTCTGGCAGAGTACCCAGCAACAATTAAACACCACTTAGATGGGAATTAAGTGCACAACTTACATGGAAATGTCTGAGTTTAAGTCCCAGGTCCACTCTTTTTTATTTTTTGTTAAAATGCATTTGGGGAGGCAATAATTCTATCACAAGGATTAAATTCCTGATTCCTGGGTCCTGGATGGCCCAACCCTCTCTGTTGTGGGAAGTAAGGAAATATACCAGCAGATGAGAGATCTCAGTCTCTGTGCCTTTCAAATAAACCAAATAAACAAATATTTCAAGTTCATGAAAAAATAGAATAAAAATATATATTTGAAAGGAACAAGACTGTAAGATTCCCTATCCTTTCCCCATGTAGATAAAAACCTGAGTAGCTAATAATGAATTTTCATATTTATACTTCAGTAGTGAATCCTCTAAAGAAATCAAAAAAGCACTCCTATTTCCAATAGCTACTAATAAAAAAAACTAGAAACAAAAGTAACCAAAAGTTAAAGGATTTATACATTTAAAGCTAAATATAATTGATATACCTTGACGAATGCACAAAAAATTGAAGAACAAACATCATTAGGCATACATTAGTTATACTAAGATGATTTACATATCCAGTACAGTCCCAAACAAATTCCAAGGACATTATTCCAGAACAATGAAAAACACTACTAAAGTTTGTGAGGAACCACAAAAGTTCACAAAGAAAACTCAATCAAAAGCCATAAGCATTGTATTACCTGAGTTTAAAATGTATTATGATGTTACAGTAATCACAAAAACAGACGGAAGAAAGAATAGAATACAGATCTGAGAAGCAGATGCACGTATCTCCAGCCAGTGGATCTTTCACAGGCGTGTTAAGAATGTATTTTGGGGAAAGTGTAGTCTTTTCAGTAAACTTGATATCCACACTTAGGAGAGACTATGCCATTCCCTTCCATCAGTTACAAAACTCAATTCAAAATGAATTGAAGATCTAAATTTCAGACTTGATACTTTGAAGTTACTAGAGGCAAATGGCAGCAATGTTTCCAAACACTGGAATGAGCAGGGATTTTTCAGGATTAGACACCAAAAGCATTGGAAACAAAAGTAAAAATAGACAAATGGAATTTCATCAAGCTAAATAGCAAAGGAAACAAATAATAGAGGAAATCTTCACTTCAGCAGAGAGAAGATATTTCAAAGTTATATATCTGACAAAGGGTCAATACCCAACACATATAAGAAATTCAGACAATACAATAGCAAACAAAAAAATCTCAAATCCAACTTTCTAAGTGGGCAATATATCTAAACAGAATTTCTAAAATGAAACATACAAATAACCAGCAGGTGCAAGAAAAAAATCTTCAATATCACTCATGCTCGGGGAAATGCAAATAAAACCACAATGAGGTTTCACTTCACTCCAGTTTAATTGGCTATTATCAAAAAGACAAAAGGTAATGAGTGCTGGTGAGGATATAGAGAAAAGATACACACACTATATGTCTATATGTATATATATACATATACATACACACACATATATGTATATGTGTGTATATACACACATATATGAGAGAGATAGGTAGATAGCTATCATATGATCCAGCAGTCTCACTCTGGCGTAAATGTCCAAAGGAAATTGAATAATTCTGTCTGTCATGCATCTGTAAGAACATGGATGAAATTGGAGATCAGTATGTTATGTAAAATAAACCAAGCACAGAAACAGGAGTTACACATGATCTTACTCGTATGAGGAATATTTTAAACAAACAAAAATAAACATTGATCTAATAAAAGCTAAAAGCATACCAGTGCTTGAGTAAGGCATGGGGAATGATGGAAGGAAGGTCGATTAAATGGTAATAAGTTATAGCCTGATATGAGTAAGAAGTTAGTCTTCTATTGTACAGGAGGGTGAGTCTAGATACCATAATTAGCCACAAATTTCTTTAATAAAAAAAAACAACTAGAAAAGTGGAGGTTAATGATTTTTGCTGTATAGAACTGTTAAATGTTTAAAGAGATATGATTGCCTGCATTGGATACTGCATAGGGTATACATGTATTGAAATACCATACGACACTCCATCAATATAAGTAATTTGATATACCAATTGAAAGTCTAAAGACTTAACAAAAATAAGGCTATTTTGTATAAAATAAACTTTACATCCATGCACAATTTTATCATGTGCATTCCCCTGGTCTTTTTTAATTTTCTCTTTGTGTGTCTGGTGGGGATCGGTGGTTGGTAATGACTTTAAGGAACATATTTAAAAAAAAATTCATATTGAGGAAAGGGAAAGAAGACCTTCTGAGAATGAGAACCTGTCTCCAAGCACGAGGATTTATTATTAGACTCTGTCCCACTAGATCATCTGTAATTCTTGGCAAGCAAACATTACATTGAAGTCTTCAATTACAATGACTATAGGAATCTTTTTTATAAAATTTAATAAGCACACTGCTTCTTTAATGGTTTTTTATACATGGTCAAGCAGCTCAGATACTGCCATCACAGCATAAAATTCCAGAGTCTTCTGAATATATTTCATGCTCCTTTTTAATGACCTCATTAGACAAATCAGATTTTTTTGGCAAAGCAAGGCTAAAAATTTTATCTTACAGTGATTTGTGATGTCCCAGTCATCAAACAATACAGAATATGTGCTCTTAGAACAACCAACCTATTGCAATAATGAAAAAAGAGGGACAAAATGAGAAAAACAAGATATCTCCTCTACCCCCGAGGAGTTAATAATCTTGTTACCTGGACAATGTGAACCTGGAATATTGCAATCAATGATGCATGACAGTGCATAACCAAGAGGCACAATTATATGGTGGAGTGATAGCTGAGAGTTAGAAAAATGTCTGAGTCTCAGCTCAGCCTCTTACTTGCTCTGCATTTTCAGAATACTCATCTAATCTCTCTGAGCTTCAGGTTCCTTTTGTGAACATATATATGCCTTAAAATGGCATCCTGGAGCTTTAACTGGAAAATAATAATGTGTGTACAAGGCAATTTTATAAATTGTAACTTTCTGTATATGGTTCATTTAATTCTTAAGCACTTATTGGAAACCCTCTGAATGACAGAAAACTTTCCCTGCACTACTGGAAATACGAAAACAAAAAAGCTACAGTCGCAGGACAGCATTGTTGGATAGTGGATAAAGCAATAGCCTGTAACACTGGTATCATTTGTGCATGTCAGTTCTTGTCCTAGCTGTTCCACTTTCAATCCAGCTCCCTGCCAACAGTCTGGGAAAACGCAGCAGAAGATGGTCCAAATGTTTGGGCACCTGCCACCCACCAAGGAGGTCTCAAAGAAGCTCCTGGCCTTGGTCTTGCCCACCCCTGCTCTTTGTGGTGTTCTGGGGAATGACTGAGTGGAGCAGACTTCTCTTACTGTCTTTCCCTCTCTTCCATTGACCTTCAAATAAAATTTTAAAATCTTTTTTAAAAAGTGTTACAGTTCTTTTCCCCAAAAAGGCCAATGAAGCATGGTGCTCTAGGCTTCTTTCGAAGAGACTGAGATTCCCAAGAGCTGGGATACTGATAGTAAAGGAGGAGTGATACTTCAAATTCACCAGCTATATAGGACATGAAGAGTACATATAGTTTAGGGAGAAGCAAGATGCTTTTCAAGCAAAGAGACAGTCTCTTCTAGAGATGGACAAGACTGACATTTTTTGAGTTCTAGTCTTTTCTGGAAGAAATAGTGTCACTTCAAGGTCCAGGACTAGCAATTTAAAGTAATGCAAAGTAAAATAACTTGAACATTCAGTTAAGTCAATAGTCAGACTCTACACACCTATCAAGCAGCAGAACTCAGATTTTTTAATAATAAAAAAGGTATTCATCTCAGAAATGTGAGTGGATATTAAAAAGGTAGTTAAAAGGGGAATTTTATAGGACATCTGTGGCTCATTGCATCCAACGTGGCAAATGGTTATCATTTCAGCTGCCATTTCCAATCAACAGAGAGTGACTGCCTGAAGCATCGCTTCAGGAAAACTATGAAGGCTTTGCCTGGACTCAGAGGGAGCGAATGTCACGATAAAATATTAATGGTAGCCTTCGGCAATGGATGGCAGAGTGGTTTCCCAAGTTCTCTTTGTCAATCCCACTTATACCTGCCCCAGCTACCTTCTGGGACCCAAACAAGAAAGTAATGTTCAGAATATAGTGACTCTGAAGGCTTTTCCCATTAGATTCAATAAAACAGGAAGACCTTCATATCAACTGTTATGTTCTCTGAAATGAAAAGGTTTCAGCAAAGCAAACATTTTCATGAAAATCTCAGCTAAGCAAAGTTAGCACTTTTCCATTTGCATGGATAA
This sequence comes from Ochotona princeps, assembly GCF_030435755.1. Classification (NCBI taxonomy): domain Eukaryota; kingdom Metazoa; phylum Chordata; class Mammalia; order Lagomorpha; family Ochotonidae; genus Ochotona; species Ochotona princeps. Next base: position 17,721,597 of record NC_080839.1, on the reverse strand, counting down.
CTATCTGAGGACAAAGATGAAGGATAGTTATTGATCTTGAATCATTGAGAGTCTACTCAGGAAAACAGTCTGAAAGCAAACAATAACAGAGCAAACAGGATGTTTCTAAAACAACAATTTTCAAAGGATGAAATGCCTTCACTTTACTTGGGTTAGTTAGAAGAAAGGAAACAGCAAACTCAGTTCCTTTCCTCCAGCTGGATCGGAACCTGAGCATGCTTCTTTACTGGATCCCCAGGCCTTTGAGGGTTAATTAGCAAGAGCCCCTACAACTTCAGTTGTTCCAGTTCTTAATTTCTCACCAGTGAGAGGTTCTCGCCTACTGCCTTGACAGATTACCCTCAACTTTCCTGAACCACGTAAAGGTTAGGATTAAGTATCTTGCCACCCATGTTGAACCCCTAAGAAAAAAAATCTTTATACAAAGTTACCACGAGAAATAGATTACAGGTAAGTTTTTAAAAGCAGTGTATCCAAATATACTTCCTCTCTTCATAATCATGGAGGCAAAGTTCCTAGAGTCCCAAAAACCTGCCGTGTGGACAGGTATAATTCCTGATTTGGATGATCAAAACTGCTCTGCGGACCTAGGATTATGCAAAAGGAAGAGAGACGGGCAGGAGATGAAGGTCAGGTAGAGAGAGAGACGTGGTTGCATGAGCAGGGCAGCCATCCAGTTTCTCTCCCCAGAGCCCTGAAGCTGACCATGACTGAGTAAGTCAGCATCAAGAGACCGACAATGTTCTCAGGGCGATGTCAGCGAATTGTGGGCCTCTCAAACTGGCCAGATTGTCCTGCTTTAGGGAATGCTCGTCTACTGCAAAAGACAGAGTAGAGTCCTGGTGGTTACTAACTCCAACTTCAGAGGGTTCCCTTGTACTTAGTCAAAAATGAATTAAACATCAGGTGCCCAAAGCTGGAAATATTCCTGATGTTTGGAGAAGAGCTAAAGCTAAAGATGATATGAAGAAAAACCTTTCAGGAATAAAAACAAAATAAATTCCTAAGAGTCCCACTGTAAAATAATTCAAGGCATCATTGTTGAGAAATGCGTATTTTGCATTATTGAGTAGTGTGCTATTGGTGTTCTATAGACGTCAGATGTAGTTGGTTTATAATTTTTGCAAGTCCTTCTGTCTTGGGCCATTTATATAGTTACAATAAACACCCAAGACTGGACAGGTTCTAAGGAACAGAAATGTTTCTCACAGTTAGGGATCTAGGAAATCCAAGGTCAAGATGGCAAGCAGTTTTGTGGCCTAGTGAATGTCCTGTCTGCATCCAACATGGCAAACAGATGCTGTGTCTCCCAGATGGAGGCACTCAGGACAGAAAGCAGAACAAAAAGATCAAACACTGCAAGAAGCATGAGGGTAGAACTTTTATGTCCTAATCACTTTTTAAATGCCTCATTCCATCTCTTACTACCATCACATTGGTCATACGTTCTAATTCTTGAATGTTTGAGGGAACACATTGAAACCATAGCACTCATTCTTTATTGATCAACTTGGTTGAACAGTTATTAAATTATGAAGTACTAAGTTTCCCAACTATCACTGTTGTTGCATGTAGTTTTGAATTCTGTCACCAGGTGAATATGTAATGATCACAACTTTCTGATGGATTCATTATTTTATCATTATAAAATATCTTTTTGTCTATAGAAGCATTTCTTTCCTAAAGTCTATTGTGCTGGTGTTAATATAGCCACACTAGCTCTCTTTTGGTTTAGTTTGCATGATAAATCTCTTTCTATCTTTTCACTTCCAAGACATTTATATCTTCGAATATAAAATATGCTGACTGTAGACAGCATCAAGTTAAATAACCTTACAACTTCTTCTTTGGAGAATTTTGGTGATATTATTTGTGGCTTTCCACATGTTCATATTTTGTAAAATTAAGGTACAAGCAAGGGAGTCGTTAATTTCAGTAAAATTAACTTTTCTGAGGAAGTAGTCACTGTGTGAAGACAGAGCAACTTCCCTGGTACATAGTTTCTTCTAATATATGGCAGATATAAACATTTTCTGCTTAAGGCTTTTACCAATCTCACATATAGATCAAAACTGACTCTATTTATTTGTATCATTTGTGTTGTTCCTTCCCGTCTCTTCTGTCTTCTTTATAGTATGACAAAGAATTGATTTTTTAAAAAAAATATGTTTTTTTACTTTTTCACTGAGATCGATCTATTGTGCTTGTAGGAAGAGAAGCTTATAGCAAAAAGCTAAAATCCTTAGTTATATTTCATGTCAATTGTAAGAATGACATTGCAAACTATTATGTAAAATGGCACATCAGGCATATGCAAACCAAAGGACTTCAAATGGAAGATTTGGAGTTAAGAATAAGCAGAAGACTCAGCTTTGCATGTTTAATATACTTACAAGTAAGACTCATATTCTTTTCCACATATAAGAGATTAAACACAGGAAGAATCAAGATGGGGGAACAGGGTGAGGACACGTGTAAATAGACAGAAATATCAGCCAGTGTGAAGCAGAGAGGGCACATTCCAGGAAATAGAAAAGGAAAGAACAACAGCAGAGGAGTACCTGGAGACTGACAGACACAGGAAAGCAACAAAAACAACGTTATGGTAGTACAGTGACTGATACCCCAGTGGCATTCAACGAACAGCAGTCTAACTCCACCAGCAGCTGGAACTCCACCAGCAACAAGGTGGGAAGTAACATTTACTGGGAGCTCCAGAGGTGAACCCAGACAAAGAACTGTTTATCCTGCTGGTCTGTTTCTTTTGACCACGAGCAGAAACAGAGCAGCAGATCCTAGACAGGTAGTGCAGGAACAGGGTAGATATCATAGTCCATTCTACATCCTAGAGCCAAATCGGGAGCCATTTTGGTAAAGGATCAAGGGCTATGAGGTAGGACTGCGCATGCCCTGAGCTAGGAGTGATCTCATTTCTGACTCAGTGAACTGCAACAATGTGGCATCCTATAGGTTCCACCAAAGACAGGTCCTGGTAGCCCTCAGACCTGACGGTCAGCAGATCAAGAACTCTAGTAGTGGCACATCAGGCACCATTTCGTACAGTGTGGCAAAGAATTTAAGACTGCAGGGCAACAGTGAGCTGTGCATGAGCTGAGCTCCACAAGAACTCACTGAGCTCAGTGCATTTCACTGGTCCCACAGGAAAATAATACCAACTATGGCACTGTACCAATTAAAACAGGCCCATGTGGCCCTCAGATCTAACAGCCAACAGGTTCCAGAAAGATCAGCACCAACAACAACCTAGCTATATAGGACACCTGGTGTCTCTCTAATCCTGGGACCTGCTCCAACCAGAAGTGGGAGAAAGTTTGTACAGACAATGGTGCAGCCTCAGCATGGGATCACAGGAGGTGGAGATGGTAAGCCAGGGCACGGGGCTACAGAGACCATGGTAGGAATCTAACGTAAGAACCCAGACCTGGAACTCGCTGGAGGGAGTGATACAATTGACTGCAAACAAACAGCCATGTACCAACTGCAATAAGTAAAATCAAACTGAAGATCTGTGGGTGACAAAGCTTAGAAACCTGCCCCAAGGAGAAGCATCTGATAACCAGAAGTACAATGACCAAGAGCAAAGAAGAGACAGAAGCACAATGAATATTGCTGAAGACTCCCTTACAAAGGAACAAAACGCTTTGCCAACCTCAGAGTTCACTGAGGAAGACATCGAGAAAATGGGGATACAGATTTCAAAACACTTGTTATAAAGCTTCTTATCAACAATGAAAAGCATGTAAAGCAGGCATTAAAGGAATGAAAGAAATATGTCACACAGGAAATGAATCAAATGAAAGCTGATATATCAGAAATGAAGAATACAGTGGAGCAACTTAAAAGTACAATGGAGAATCTCCAAAACATAATGAAGGAGGCAGAAGAAAGAATCTCAAAATTAGAAGATATTTCCTGTCACCCTGGGGAAACAAACAAAAACCTGGAAGCAGGGCTGGGTCAAGCTGAAAAAGTATTCAAGCATTGAAAAAGACTATTAAAAGGCCAAATATAAGAGTTATGGGAGTCACAGAAGGTACAGAAAGAGAAGCTGGGTTTGCAAATACATTTAATGAAATAATAAGAGAAAATTTCCCTAATCTAGAGAAAGAATTGGGAAACAATATCCAGGAGAGACATAGAACTCCCAATAGGGTTGATCAAAAGTGAACTTCACCAGTAAGCATGATAATCAAGCTCTCTCCAATTGAACATAAGAAAAAGATCCTTAAATGTGCATGTGAAAAAAAATCAGTTGACATATAAAGGAATGCCAATTAAATTCACAGGAGACCTCTCACAGGAAACTCTACAGGCCAGAAGAGAATGGAGCAACATATTCGAGATTCTAAAAGAAAAAAATTGTAGGCCCAGGATAACGTACCCAGCAAAACTTTCCTTTGTCTTTGAAAATGAAATAAAATTCTCCCACACTAAAGTTCAAAGAATATACCTCTTCCAAACCTGCCCTACAAATGATACTTAAATATATTGTCTGGACAGAGAAAAGGAATAGCGCCCACCCAAACCAAAGGCAAATGTGAAGAACAATCCAGTAAAATAAAAACAGAAGACTAAATCAATGAACAACCCATGGCTAAAATGCCAGAATCAAATTACCATCTGTTCATATTAACCCTGAATGTAAATGGCTTAAACTCCTCAAACATCATACATTAATAGACCGGATTAAAAACATAACCCATCTATTTGTTGCCTACAGGAGACATATCTCACCAACAAAGATCAACAGAAACTATATCCCATGGATTTTTTTGGTTATTTTCATCTCTTCAAAGCACTTTCCAGGCTAAAGCTTGGAGGCAGGAAGAACTTAATCCCCACCTTCCACTAAGTTACAGGAATGCAACTACTCAGGTCAGTTATTGCTGCTTTCAGGGTTTACATTAGCAGAAAGCTAAATCATGTGAGATGCAAATGTCTTAGCTAATGTCTTAGTTGCCAGACCAAACTCCTGCTCCTGTGTGTCTGATAATAATCTAATATCATTCTGTTTTAATTATTGTAGTTGTGTAATATACTTTAAAGTCAAGTAATGTCATGCCTTCTGCTTTGTTCTTTGTGGGATCTTTTGGGGTTTCATACAAATTTTAATGGTATATTCTTATATCTGTGAAAAATGTCCTTGGCATTGTGAGGGGGATTGCCCTGAATCTGTCAATTGCTTTGAGTAGTACGGACATTTTAATGGCACTGGTTCTTCCAAACTATGATCATAGCTGTCTTTCCAATTTCTTTTTTTCTTCTTTATTTTATTTCATCAATATTTTGCAGTTTTTATTGTAGAAATATCTCAGCTCTTTGATTAAATTTGTCCCTAAATTAACATTCATTAAAGTTACACAATAAATGGCTTTGATTAAAAAAACACTTTCTTCTGATTAAATTCTTCAATGACTCATTGATCATACAATAGCATCATTTTTTTTCAAGAAGGTTCTTGATCTTTTTTCATTTCTTCAGTGACACATTAGTCACTGAAGAAATGTTGTTTAACTTCATGGTGTTGTTTAACTTCATGGTGTTAGTTTCTTTTTTTGTCTTCCTGTTGTTGATTATGTTTTGTGGTTTTTCATTTAAGGGAATGTGTAGTAACTGTGTAATGGAGACTATCGTATCTAGCATTATTATTTAACTTCATGGCATTGTAAATTCCTATTTTTCTTCCTGTTGTTGATTTTGTATTGTGGCTTTTCATTAAAGGGGATATATAGTAACTTTGTAACAGAGACTATCATTTCCAGATGTGAGGATACAGTGCAATATGCATCTCTACTTCCAGACAAACATGGACTCCCACTGAAACTGTTTACTATATCTTGACAATAGGATGCTGGACCATCTGCCATTGTCTATGCCCACAATGGTGGACATATCGTTGTGTATGAAGAACTTTACCATAGTAATGATACAGGGGAACTCAGTGATGGGGAAGGGAATTGGGGAGGAGATAAGGGAAATCCCAGGATCAATGGAACTGTATCATAAAATGATAATAATAAAAAGAAGTAAAATTTAAAAAATTTTTAAATTTTAAAATTTTAAAAACAGAGATATTAAACACAGAGGTGTAGATGGATAATTACGGTAATGTCATGAGGCCAGTTTCAAGTAAGTGGCAAATAAAGTCTCCTTCTGAAACTAGAAAGTTTTGGAAGTCGATTCTATTAAGCTAAATTTTTTTTGTTGAAGATTAAGTTTTACAGAGAAGCGGGCCTGGCACTGTGGCCTAGTGGCTAAAATCCTCACCTTAAACATGCCCCGGGATTCCATATGGGCGCCAGTTCTAATCCCGGCAGCTCCACTTCCCATCCAGCTCCCTGCTTGTGGCCTGGAAAAGCAGTTGAGGACAACCCAAAGCCTTGGGACCCTGCACCCATTAGGAGACCTGGAGGAAGTTCTTGTCTCCTGGCTTTGGATCGGCACAGCACAAGCCATTGCGATCACTTGGGGAGTGAATCATCGGATGGAAGGTCTTTCTCTCTGTCTCTCCTCCTTTCTGTATATCTGACTTTCCAATAAAAATAAATCTTAAAAAAAAAAAAGATTTACAGAGAAGCACTACAGAAATCTTCATTTCATGTTTAAAAAGTGGCATAAATGTTTTTAAACTTAAGTCAAACTCAGAAACAATGAGGTATCAGTTTGCTATGACATTCAAACATTTATAAAATTTCCTCAATGATTTTTCATCAGATGAAACACAAATCTGAGTAGCACGAAGTGCAGGCCCTTCCCAAGCAACCTGCTTCTTATGATTCACTGGAGTAGAACACAGAGTTCCAATGAACTAAGGAATAAAACTGTAAATCGAGATCGTCCAACTCAGACTCTGTCCCTTTCAGGACTCCAATCTAAATATACACTATTAGGCTGGAGACAAGACAACTATTTTCACCCTGCCCTCGGATATCTACTGCCAAAAACAGAGAGAACTAATGGGGGGTTTCTAGGAGAGGATAAATATTTGGCCATCCTACACTCATCCTCCAATTTTCCAAACCTCTGTCACAGACATCGGGGTGTTGTTAACAATTAATGACTAAAGGTCTTACATTTGTTTGGTTTAATGATAGTAACTAGACACCCTAAGAGGAATAAACCTATATATTTTAACAAAATATTCCTGCAAGTTTAGTTTAATCCCAAAGCAATAAATTTCCACAGGTAACATCTAGAGGTACTAAAGCACCTCTGTTTTTGTTCCAACTCACAATGTAGTCAATTGCATGAAAATAAAGGGCCTCTTGCTGTGCTTTCCACCAGCAGCTGAATCCCTCACTCACTCTCCCACAGCAACCACTGATTTAAGAGACGCATCTCCAGCAGTCGCAACTGAGGTTCAGCATCATTGCTTCCAGAGCTGAACAGCTCCATTGGCCAGGCATAAACCATCTACAAAATAAAGCCCTGAAGTGCATTCGTCATGCAAGAGGAACAGATAGAGCCATTCAGCATGCAGATGAGGTCCACCTGCTTTTTCATCTGCAGCAAGGCAAAGCACCCAGAACTCTCCTCCCTCAATGCCTAAAAGACATTCAATCTAACCATTAATCTACAATCTGAATATTCACAAGAGCAACACACTGTAATTGGTTTATCATTATTAATTTCAGCTTATGATTACCAGAGATAAACTATATATTCCCAGCATTTTGACATTAATAACAGAAAGCTCAGTAATCAGTGTTTAAATAATTCATTCTATCACCAGAATGTCATAATTCTTGGATTGGCAGGAACATGAAGCAAGTAGGATTGGATGGCGACTGTAAAGTTCTTTCATTGTTTGGAGACATACAAGATAGCAGCAAACAATCAAGGTAGTGAAATGGTAGACTATGCCAGAAAGCAGAATATACTAAACAGATTAATTGGATAGCTTTAATTGAATCACATTCTGATGATATACATGTGTTTATATTTTATATACATACATGTCTCAAAAGTGCACAATAACCTGTCACACAGGTGAAAGACATATAATAGAATGGCAGTGCTTCTAAAAAGCAGGAAAATTTGTTCCAAGAGTTTTGGATGAATTCATATACCATAAGGCAGTATTGCATTTCTAACACTTATCTCAAGAGGAAAAAGTAACATTTTGTATCACTACATCAAGGGAGTTTAGGAAGGATTGAATTACAATAAATGAATTTACATGAGGAATCGTTTTTATCAAACATGAATGCTTAAGATGAAAGAATAAGACATTATGCACCCAAAGAGAGCTAAGCTTCTTTAAAATAATCCTGTTAGAATGTGAATTTTAGGATCTGATACTTTATGAATGTCATCAGCCGCTGGCCTGTCACCTGTATCTTTTACTCTGTGCCAATCTACTCAAAGGAGGTGCTGATTTCCAAATGTGTCTGAATTTACATTTCATCTACTCTCTCATTCAAAGTCCGGCAGCATGGGCAAAAAGACTGTCACCTGAAATACACTCCAAGGGCCTATGTGAGTTCTGAAAAAAAAAAATAGGGCTTCAAAGGGCTCCGCTACTTCTCTTCTTTGCTGAAAAGAGCCCAAGACAGCATCAGCATCTTTCGTTTTAATTCCAACACTTTCCCTGAAGGTTGTTATTAACACAGAAAAACATTGTCTTCTGGGAGGCAGGTAGTTGGTGCAGTGACTAAGACACTGCTTAGCCCTGGTGTTGAGTCCCACATTGAACTTCCTGCTAACATGCACCCTGAGAAGCAGAAGGTTACAGCTCAAGTGGTTCAGTTTCTACCACCTACCTGAGAGTTACAGAGAGGAAAGAAGGATCAGAGAGAGATTTTTCATCTACCAGTTCATTCCCCAAATGGCCACGACCTCCAGGGTTATGCCTGGCTTCCAGGTCTTCCACACAGATGCTGGGGCCCACTCACATGGGCCATTTGTCACTGCTTTCCCAGGTGCACTAACAGGGAGCTGGATTAGAAGTAGAATATCCAGCATTTGAAATGATACTCCTACAGCATGCCAGTGTGGCAGGCAGCAACCTTTATCCACCTCACCACAATACCAGCCCCTAAAACTCCCTATTTAAGAAATCATATACAAAATGATAGCATCCTCATAAGCAAATAATTAGTGAGTTTCTGAATAACAATACGGAAAAGAATATGACAGGGAAGAAGTAAGCTTTACTTACAGAGGAGGATGTTGGAAAAAGTCACAAAAGACAGTTGAATGTTCACAGTCATCTGCAGGGTTTTCCCAAACAGAATTCCCCATATCATCCTATGAAATGTTGATTCGTTAGCTCTGGAATAAGTACTAGGAATCTGTATCTTCATCTATTGTTCCGTATGATTCTGATAATCCACATGACTGAAGAACCACTGCACATCAGTCCCTAAAGGATCTTAGCACTGATGAGCCCTACACAGCCACTGGGTGAGAGCTTAGCAGAGGGTACCCTGAAGTGGCTAATTATTCTTTCTTCTACCTGTCAGTGTGGCAAGGGAATATACATGAAAGATCAACAATGAGATGGTGGCGCATGAATGAGTCTGAGGCACAGGACGAAACAATCCACAACCTTAGCAATCAGAGGTGTCAGGTGCATGAGAGACCAGGAAACATTGAATTTTCATTGCACTAGTCTTATTGCCCAGTCAACGAGGTCCAATGCAAGAGAATTTTAACTAATTAAACAAGTCATTTTTATTCCTGGAGAAAAAACTGTATGGAGAACTTACAGAAACATCATACCAGAGGTAGGCATTGTGGCATAGTGGGTTAAGTCCCTCTGTGTGGAACATTTTTATTTCATTCAGGATTACTTGTTTGAGACCTGCCTTCTCAGCTTTCAACTCAGCTCCCTGATAACACATCAAAAGATATAGCAGATGGTCTAAGTACTTGGATCTCTGTCAGCCAGGTGGGAGACCATGACAGAGCTCATAGCTCCTAGTTTTGACCTGGCCAGCTCTGGCTATTGTGGCCATTTGGATAGTGAACCAATGTATATAAAATTCTCTTCTCTCTCTCTCTCTCTCCACCTACCACTTCAAATAAATGAAATAAATAATATTTTTAAAAACATACTCCAAAAGTACTCCCATTCTCCTGAGAGGAAGATGGATGTTTCTTTCTTAGGAAAACATAAAGATAACAAATACAAATTTCTTTCCAACAAGGTCATCAAACTTTATCTCTGGGATAAGCACTGGGGTTATATTTTCCCAGCCATGAGAATTAGATCATATGACCTCAAAGAAAAAAGATGCTGGGCATGATGGTTTTATCCTTAAACATGCTCACAATATTTTAAGAGTTTACACCACAGCCTCAAAACAGAAGTAATAATGAAATAGAATTGAAAGATGCATTAGGTATCTTTTACCCAAAAGTTATAGAAAATTCTCATTAACTTTATCTCCAGTGGATTTCCAGTTCCTTACCCCCATCTCTTTGAGTGAGACCCCATCTGGCCTGTATGGCTACATCTAACTCCAACACAAGGCATACCTAATTCCTGTCACACTGCCAGGTCAACTCCTTCCCTATTGTGAGGCCTTTTACATTAGGAGCACTATTTCAGGACTCAGTCTTGTACTTGAGATACAAATGAAGCAAAAGTAATGTAGTACCAAATATCCAACCCCGAGGTACACCCATATAAACCCTGGGTAGCCCCTTCATTATGTGGTATTATCAGTTCCAGGAGAACAATGATGCTGAGAAATATGCACCCAGAGTAAAACAGACAGGCAAGCTCTGATAAGATTTGGATATTCAGAAAGTCCTGTTTTAAGACATGGGAGGATCTCTCATGTCATCACTCTTCTAAGTCCTAATAATTTCCAGTGACAATATTTTGTTTTTTTTTCACATCAATGGGAATATAGATCATGATTCTTATTTTTGTTAATGTAAGTGACCTTGGTGATAGGTCGCACACAAATGATTCTTCATCTAAACCAACCTGAATACAGCCATACTTAGAAAAGAAACACAAAGAAGAAAGAAATGTAAGTTCCTTACTGCATCAACACATGTAAATATTTATGAAAAGAGACACATAATCAACTTCAGATTTCTCAGGCCTGGTCTGCAACTATTATCCTCTCTCTTCCACCTCTGAGAGTGCCTGTCTAAATCTTCACCATGGCAATCAATAAACATGGCATCCTGGTGCCCAAGTGAGCTGTGCCCTCTGTGAATTAATGAATGTAGGTTGGAGAGTGCACATGTTTACTCAACAAAGCTTTCAGTTAAAAACAACAAGAAAGCCCAAGATGAAATGAAATGGCAAAATAAGAAATCTGTCAAGACTTAGGCAAATATTTATCATGCACACATATGCCATGTGACATATGAAAATCTGGATACTAGAAGGTGCTCCAGAGGCTAATGGACTTAAAAGAAAAACATCTATAGTTAAGTTTTAAAGAGACCAGTACAGGGGGATGCACAATTTGATCTTCTCTTTCCGTTTAATAATAAAATTTCTTCATGATAGTTTAAACTTCTCAAGAGATGTTATTGGTTCTATAATATGTGATTTGTGTTTTCTATCTTTGAATTTTGAATATTATCAATTTCTAGTTTAGTTCAAACTGCAATTAAGATAGAAAAAAAAAGAGGTGGGTGGGACATTGTAGTACAGTGGGTTAAGCCACTGTCTATAACTCTGGCATCAATATAGGCATCAATTTTCATCCCAGCTGCTCCACTTACAAACTAGCTCTGATTAATCATCTGGTAAAAGCAGCAGAAGAAGGTCCAAGTGCTTGAGCTCCTGCCACTCATGTGAGAGACTTGGGTAAAGTTCCTTGCTCCTGGCTTCAGTTTGGCCCAGCTCCAGCTGTTGCAGCCATCTGAAAAGTGAACTAGTGGATGGATGATTGTTCCTATCTCTAATTCTTATAAATAAATAATTTTAATAAAATAAGACCAAATTATTTTTTAGGAAAAAGTACATATTTTAAACTCATTTACAAATCAAGCAAATTATTGTAGTTAGTGTCAACATTCTGGATTTAGCACACAATTTCATTTGAGGTCAACTTCCACTAGGGATTTAAACTTAGAAAATTGTGGCCATATATAATGCAGGTCTATTTCCTATCCTAACATTTGCTTCACATTATGCCTGCACCTCAATCTGCAGTAGAAATATATCATTTTTATTTATCCAAATAAAAGTAGCATGACTTTTTGTTACCATAATGTTTTATTTACACCTTGCGATTATGATGAACAAGCCTGGAATTGATCTCTCTTATTCAAGAACTGTTTGTAACAAATATTGGTAGGAACTGACAGCTTAACTTACAACATTTCTTTTCAAAAATGTTTAGATCACTGCTTTCCCAAGTGTATCCTTGTAAGTGTGGTGTTGTGTATAAGTAATTTGTAAAATAGGCAATATTTCTTCCGATAGTGGCTGCCATACTTTACTCCTTAAATCCCTGTTTAGATTTAAAAAAAAAAAAAACTGGTCTAAAAATTATCACCATTACACCATAACAAAGATAAGGTACATAGCTCCATTTAAAAAAAAAAAATTTTTTTTGCTTGCCTCTTAGAATTTTAGATATTGCCAGAGAGAAGGTTTTTAAACAATGAAATAGCAAAGATAATACCAAATCCACAAGTTTAGCAAAACATTCTTGGCACAAGTTCTCAGGGGCCTGCTGTGACGTTTGTAAGAGTGACTTTTTCAGGACCCTGGATAGCGCTTCCTTCCCAGGGTATTTATCTTGTCCATGAGCTTGCCATTTAACAAGCAGAGGATTTACACAGCTCTGAAAGGTACAGTTAGTGCATCATTGCTTCACTGCACTCACATACAACAGTGAGATGGTAGCAGTAAACCAGGGAGAAGGGAGCAATCTTTCAGCAACAGTTCTTTATAGGGTAAAAACTACTCAAGGCCAGCTCTGTGCTAAATCACAGTACATACCATTGCACGAACTCAATAGCACAGGAGCACTACCAAAGAGTGTGGACACTGACAACATCCCAGAAACACACTGAGCTAATGGCAATCAAATCCCTGGCAAGGAAGCTGCAGGTCTGTGGTTCCACTCTAATTTTGCTGGTAATTCCCTGCATCTCTCCTAAATGTCCTTTTTCAAGGCAAGCTATGTCCGATGCTTATTTGGCTCTAAGAGAGAATATTAGTGGGACAAAGTGACACGACATGTGTTACTGCATGAAAAATACCCAAAAATAAATGAAAACTGTGGTTTTATGTTACAAAAACAAAACATGCAGCACTTACCCTTTATCCTTGCTCCAACTTTGAATCACACCCTCATTTTGACACTTGTTATTCAAACATGTTTTGAAGTCCATTTGAGTTAGATGCTGGGTTTTGTTTACTCATTTACAATAATGAAAAGATGAAATTTTCATGGTTTATGTTTTAGATTATTCCAAAACTCCCTCATGGTAAAACAACTGGATTAAAGCCATCAAGCCAAATGTCAAAGTGAATATACTCCTAGCAGTATCTGGGAGTTCTAATCCTCTTTACTGCTGACAGAGCCTTGAAACAGCAGCACTCAGCCTTTCTGCAAAGTTCCATCTCTTCTCCAGAAAAAGTCTGACCATCCTTCTCAAACATATCCACTATCAGTTACATCTGCTTGGGGCCCAGTGCTCTGTTAATACAAAGGTGTAACTGTGCTTATGGGCAAGAATAATGGGAAAAGACAAATACGTATTTACATATATAGTAATATTATAAATAATATTTTAATTTGCTACATTATACATACAGATGTGAGGCATTATTATACCTCACTCTACAGATGAGAAAATTTAGGTCAAAATATTCATATTCATTTCTACATTCACTCATTTGATGTGAATATAGAAAGACCAGAATTAAATGTGGTTCTGTCTGATTTCCACATCTGCATTCTTGTACTACATCATGATAGTTAATCAGCTGATATTCTTAGAGAACATTTGCATTTATACAAAGATTTAAAGTTTTAAAGAACATGAGGAAGCTATGTAAGAAATTTAGACAGCAAAGGAGGAATATCTTTCCCCAGGGTGCCAAGAAGAACAGTCCTTAAAATGAACAGTTGGGACAAAATTTAAATGTCCTTTTATCAGCCTCATTTAGGTTGTTCCTCAACAATATTTCAATCCATGTCCCTCTAGTTCATTCAAGGATTTGAAGAAACAGACTGAGACCATCGAATGATTATTTATAAACACTCTCTGTTCTTTCAAAGCAATAAAATCTTGAACTTTTAGCTCAGTTCATAACTACCTGTGAGAACATAAAACTAAGTTTCTTCTCTTCCCTTGTAATTTGATGGAGCCAGGTGCCTGGCTTTTGGTTGGTAAGGCTGATGGAATCTAAGCACAAATTATGTACAACTCCACTGCGGGCCTTGTTTAAAAGTCAGAAGGCATGCAGTCCTCCCTCTTTTCTGCAGATTGGAATCTAAATCTCATGACTAGATCTGATGCAGCCATTTTTAGATCAACAATTGACATTTGGAATAAAAGACACTAAAAATATACAACTAAATTAGGTAAAGATTAGATTAATCAGCACTTAGAGAACAGAGATACTGTACCAGCCTTGGGATGGTTGTCTGCCCTCATACATCCACATGAGAAAGAGAAATAAACCTCTGACTTATTTAGTGCCCATCTCTCACCCAGAGATTAAACTAATCCTAACTGATACACACAGGAAGTGTTGACATCAAATGTGCCCCAGCCTTACGAAGGCTATGAATGATGATCTAGCTCAAGAAATGGCAATTTGTTCAATAAATCCTCATTTTTAGTATGAAGATCTCAAGGTGCATTAATAAAGAGAAAATAATTTTAAAAACAATGAGGTAAAATTATCTCAATGTAGTCTTTTCTCCATTCTTAATGCAGTCAATATAATCTGAACACTGGTTGTATCATTATCTGTAACCAATGCATTAGCATAAACAGAACATGCAAGTATGTATAATTATTCAATTATAATGATCAAAGAACAGAGGTTGCTGAACCATATCCCCAGTGTTGTACCCCTGCCTAAGAAACTACCATCACATTTTTAAGAGAAGAAATCAGCCATGATGCCAGTAGCAAAAAGCACTGTTTTCAGAACTGTTTATCCACCTTCTTTAAGACAGAGTAAAATATTGCCAATGTTTTCTCTCCTGAAGAGATAGAAATAAATGGAACATTCTGTTATTTCAAGAAAATTTTGAAAATAATGTCGAAAATCATAAACTTTACATAGCTTTAGAATCAAATCTGGAGGCTTGGTCCTATAGCCAAGGGTACAGTTACCTAGTTGGCCCATATTTGGAGTTTTTAAACATAATAAAGTTATATGTCTGTTGTATGTTTCTGCAGTCATATTTAGAATCAAGCCATAGGCCATGGTTCTTTATCCTGAGGATGTATTTCCTTCCCTCAGGAAGCTATTGATTACAAAAGAACAGTGCACATTTTGGAAACATCATGAAAGTCTATCTCTCATACCAAGGTTCAGATGGCATGAAATCACCTAGGAAGCGGCATTTGATCATCTATTCCACAAACCTTCTGTGGCAGACATGTGGAGAAGCAGAGCTGTGAGCTGCCCCAGGATTTCCCTGAAGCCAAAAATCTGCCCTGTTATTCTCTAGGCAGATTTTCAGTTGTTATAGCCCAATTTAGAGAAGACGGCTATCTGGCATATTTGGCCACACCCCAAAATGGGAGCCTCCAGCATTCTGAACTTTTAAAAAACGACATTGTTGAGATACTGGCTGAGAGTCTACAACAGTGGGAACCTTGGTAAAAATCTCAGAAAGTCAAAACAGCCTTTCTAGATTTATTTCTTAAAAACTGCCAGTTGAGTCCAAAATTAGAGACAACCTCATGAACAGAAATTGCTCAGGCATAAGAGGAAAAGAGAGGTGATTCATTTTAAGCAGGCCTGAAAAACAAAACAAATAATACAATTCCAGGGACTCAACCATAGCCCCTATATTTTTGGTCTTCACTCTCATAACCGGAAATGTCATAAACTGGAAGCAACTTCTAACTTGCCTATCAAAGTTAGAATCAATTTGCCAAAGTGTGAAGTAACTGCTGCCTTTCTTCATACATGATAAAAACATAAAATATTCACAGATATGGCCCACTCAACAGCCTATAGGCTAAAGTCCTCATCTTGCATGCTCCAGGATCCTATATGGGCACCAGTTCTAATCCCAGTAGACCTGCTTCCCTTCCAGCTCCCTGCTTGTGGCCTGGAAAAGCAGTTGAGAACAGCACAAAGCCTTGGGACCCTGCACCTGTGTGGGAGATCTGGAAGAAGCTCCTGGCTCCTGGGTTCAGATTGGCTCAGCTCCACCAATTGTGGTCACTTGGGAAGTGAACCAGCCAATGGAAGATCTTTCTTTCTATCTCCCCTTCTCTCTGTAAATCCGAATTTCCAATAAAAATAAATAAATCTTTAAAAAAATCACAGATCATAAAACCTATAATAGTATAACCTTTTCAACCATTAATTTGAAAATATTACAAAACAAAGTTTGACAAAAATACTTGCCACAATACTGATACATACAGGCATTTCTTCACTTTCGTTTGTAGGTGTTTTTCTCTTTTAATTTTAGCTGCCACATACAAAGAAAGCTATGAGGTATGTGCCTTTCTGTGTCCAGTTTATTACACTCAACATGATGTCCACTAGTGCATCCATTTTGATGCAAATGATCGAATTTCACTATTTTCAAAAGCAAACCAAGCCTCACACACACACACACACACAAAATTTGAAATATGTGCAAAACTGTGGCAAAATCATCAAAATTATGCCATAAACTATCGCTCTTAATTAATGATTAAAACTATGTCATTAACCATTACAGTACATGATTTCAGTGTTTCTTCCAAACCAAGATTCTCTAAACCCAAGACAGTGATTAAATTAACTTACTGAATGGCTGCCCATGCAAGATCTTCCCAATGAAACTGCATTAATTAAAGAGAAGTGGGTTGCAGAAATCAAACAAAGGAGGAGGGGGAGACAACATAATGGGTCCACGGTCCTTCCCTATGTTGTTATACATTTATTTCATTTTCCAGGATTCTGTTGCAACAATCAACCTTCAGTGAACTATTCTTAATGAATGTGGGCCTAATCATCAACAAATAACACAGCAGAGAGAATATACCTGAAGAGGAACCCTGCCCAGGAGATTCAATGTCCTGCCTCTGCTTATGAAAACACATCTTGCTGAGTGTGACAGTTAACAATGGTGAATAGTTAGCATTCAAGGAGAAGGTGACTCTAAGGTAATCCGACCAAAGAAAAATATTCCCAAAATAAAACCAATAAAACATTTCCAAAACAGAAATTTTAACGGGCAAACTTATAGTACAATAGATTTGAAATGATTACGTATTTGTACTTACCCACAGTGAAAATGCCAGATGCAAACTCCAAATTCATTGAGGCTGTTTCCTTGACATCAATGACAAAGAATCTCCAGCTTTGCAGGCCAGACTCTGTTTTACATTGCATGTCATCTCCCATACCGAATTTTCTAGCATGCCCATCTCTGGAAATCTTCAGCATCATTTGGTCACTACATGATTTGAAAAATTGCAAAAGAAGTTGCAGTACTATGAAAGTGATGTGCTCTGTAAAATTAAAAACAAACAGTGACCTGTCACTAACCAGCCACTTGCACTACTGGCCTCTCATATCAGGCTCCTCCTGAGTCTTGACTGCTCCACTTGTAACCCCGCTCCCTGCCAATGCATCTGTAAAAGCACTGGGAAGACAGTCCAAGTAGTTAGGCCTCTGTCATCCACTGGAGAACCTAGATGGAATTTGTGGCTCTTGCCTTTGGCTTGGTCCAGCATTAGCTGTTGTAGACATTTGGGGAGTGAACCAGAAATCAATCTCTCTCTTCTCTTTCTCTTTCTCTCTCTCCATCTAAAGTAATCAATTAAAGGGAATATTTAGCACCTTTAAAAGAAAAAAATGGAAATGAATTGTGTATTACGTTTCAAGGCTTTATTAAAAAAAACAAGATTCCTCTAGAGTTTCATATGCACATATTATAAATTCACATATAAACACTCGCACAAAACCTGAAGATTAGCTTCCTGCTGTGTTTCCTATGTAGTTTGTTCCACCATGGACCATGTGCTGGAAACTTGCTCCCCAGTATGGTTGTGTTAGGAGGCTGGGGATATGTAAGAGTCCATGCGTGGTAGAACATCATGGGGCCACTACATTTGGGAAAACATTAACATTAACATCCTTTTGTGAGACTGGGTTAGGTTTCCTGAAGGAGATTTAGCTCCCTTGAAAGTGGATTGTTCTAAAGTGAAGTTGGCTTTCTCAACTCAATCTCTCTAGTTTCTCCTCACAACGTGAAGGCTGTTGGGTACACTCCTGCCATGGGGTATCGTGTACCACATCCCAGGACCCTCACCTGAAGGTTAGCACCATGCTGCTTGGACTTGCTAGCCACCGGAATCATACGCCAAATAAACCTTGAGTACATTATTCAGCATCAAGCATGCAGTTAAAGCCATGTAAAATAATTAAGACAATCTCTCTTGCCTCATCTTTGCTGCTTTGGATAATTGATGACACAGCTCAAAAACAAAATTCAATTTTCTACTTTTAAACATACACTGTTGGGAAACAGTCTCCTCAAAGGGCTTTCTGACTTAAGGCAATTTGAGCAAAGCATTCTGACAAGCAGGCCTCCAGGTGAGTGTCTACCCAAAGATGTGATCTGCCCAAACCCCACCACAGTGAGTTGGGGAGGGCCTCTCACCAGCAGCCCATCACACTGGCACAAGGGCAAATAACTACATTGGTGACACGGACCAGCCCAGAAGAGGTCCATGTGAGGAATCACAGAATCCCCACTCCTATGTGCTCTTTCTTCAATTTCAAGTCCTTGGAAAAGTCAAGGTAGGGGGAATACAGCAAGAGGTAGGAATGGAGAATAGCTTTGACCTCCTGGACACTGCTGTGTGAAGTCTGAGACAGTAGTAGATCAGACTGAGAAATCTCACAAGAAGTTAGATAGGCTGAACAGGGCACAGCTTGAGGGAACCACTGAGAAAAACAAAGCCACTCCCTGTTCACTTTCACAGTGAATGAATACTCTTCCCTAACATGTGTATATATGTGCGCGTGTATCTGTGTTCAAAAACTTTTTAAATGAGTATAAGCTTTGCTTTCCCCCCTGTTTCCCAATCTAACTCTGTGGGTACAATGTACTACATTTCTATAAAATAACTAACAATGACTCATATTTGTATGGTGTCTTTAATTCCCCATGAGTCTTTCATTCTTTGTTTTTTAATCTCACTGTTATTACTTTGGCACTTAAAAACACAGCTAGATAATACTCAACTTAAGGCTCAAAATCAATTCTGAAATTCCACAACATTCAAAGTCACAGTTTTGCCTTAATCTCCCACTAATTTCAACTTACGAATTGTCACCTTTTATGTCTCTGTCAGTTGATGCTACTGAAGACGGCCCCATTCCCTGGGTCTCCCACCTGTTTGTGTGCTTATTACTTTTACTGCTTTTCTGTTTCCACTTCACATTGTTCTCGTCACTATTTCTCCTTCTCCTCCCATGTCCATCCCTATCCACTTCACATCTCATAAACCATCATCAGAAAGAAAACACTGACTGATTCCAAACGCCACAATCAGCGGTGGCCCTGGCAGGAAACAAGTCAAGAACAGTAGCATGCAGCGGAAACACTTGGTTCTGAGGGCATACGTCACAGCTGTAGAAAGAATCAAAAGTTTCTCGTGGGATATTAACCCCCTTCCATGAGAAGGAGAGACTTGTCAAATCAAAGCAGGCACTTGTTCTTTAGTGTCTGATACAGGAGATTTTACATCAGAGGGACATGCTTGTAAAGGATTATAGCATTACAAAAAAAAATGCTATGCTTCATCTCTCAACTTGTTGAAGTTGCTCTAGGAAATATCCAAATTCATTAGAAAGAGTCACTCTACTTAGTTCTCTAGTTGAGCTCTCTGATGGCCAGACAAGGTTCCTGCTTATGCCAGTTAAGTGCTAAATCTAGGGAATAATCACTAAGTTCCTGGCTCCTGACTATGGCCTCATCCAGTTCTGGACATTATGGGCATTTAGGAAATGAGCCAAAACATGGGAAACCTCTCTGTGCCTGTCTGTTCTTCCCCCTATATTTCTCTGAGTTTAAAGAAAATAAATAAATATTTTATTAAAGAAAAAGGTGTCTAAATACTTCTATTGAACATGATTTTTTAAAGTTTCATAATCCTCATGCAATCTCCCTCGATGTCCATTGGCAAACCAGTGTATTGAGGTTCTCCAAAGAAAAAGAATCAAGTGGAATTGAGAGAAGGTGGGGGAGCAGAGGGAGAGATTGAAACACAGAGAGAGAATTTTCTTATCAGGGTGTGGATGGGTGATTATGGAGGCTGAAAGAGGTCTTCTGTGGGGCAAGGACAAAGGTATAATTCCAAATCTATAACCTGAGAACCAGGACCCCTGGTTCAAGGTCAGGAGAAAATGGATGTCCTGACTCAGATAGAAGGCATGAGTTTACCTTTTCTCCCTTTTTCCCTTCTGTTTAGCCTCACATGGAATTGATGTGTGCCTGTCCACATCGATCAGGGAGATGGTCTTTATTCTGTCAGCTGATGCAAATGTTAATCTCTTCTGGATACCTTCACAGTCACACTAAGAGGAAATAGTTCATCAGATACCTGTGCACGTCCAAGCCCAGTCAGGTTGACAGATAAAGTTAGCTATCGCAGCAAGAGCTATAAACCATTCCTCGCTGCTTCCTTGCACAGAAACCGAGTTTGCAACTGTCCCAGGACTTGGTCACATGAATGAAGGACCGCTTGTTTTTCTGGGTGCGCTATGCATGGTTAAAGATTCTCTAAACAGTTGAGCATTACAGAGATATGGAGATATGGTCAATTCACAGACTTCATTACGCTGAATGTATGTCTGTAAAAAGCCAGATATCCCAATTTAATCTAATATGCAATTACTCAAGTCTCTACTTTAGAATAAGCCTTCAAGTCACAACCTAAATTCTTAAATGCAAATGTTTAAATTGTCAGAAAAAAATAAAGTTTGAAAAAATTAAATTAGAAGAAATTATCCTCAATGTCCCACTACCCATGTAGACATTTTTCCTTGTATTCCTTCTTCAAATAACCAAATGCCTCACACTCACTAACTCCAAGTTAACCTGACCATTTCTAGGCAAGGATTTTGCAAATGACATTTAAATGCACAGCTGTGAAAAGCACTGATATGTTCAGCATCCTGATAAGCAAATGGGAAAATAATTCTTCAGTAAGACCTTCCTACTCTTAAAATCATATCACACAGGCAAGCTGCCTTATGCCCACTCTTATGATCCCATTACCCTGCACAAAGACACCTGGGCTTCTTCCTGTAAGAGCTGTTCTCCGTAGCAGGCAGACAGTTACTTCACTAGACCCATATGTGGCAAGGGAAATATGTCCTCAAAGTAAACAATAAGGAAATGTACTCTAAGCTCCCTTTCACCATGGCATCATTCTCTTCCTCACACCCTTCCCACCACAGGTCCTCAAAACCAGTGAGACACCACCACCACCACCTGCTGCACTGGTCCTTTCATCAAAATGCCTGAAATACTTTTGCTAGGGACCATCGGCACCTGGTCAAAATATACAAGTTGTTCAAACATCAAATTTATTTCCCTTTATGGTGGACAGGGTGTCTGGGGACTAATCCTGAACTGCAAACTAATAGAACACAAACAACATGAAGAATTTGAGCAGCCTGAAGGCAGGATTAGGAAACTAGATGACTGAGCAGGAAATAGGGCCTCTGACAACCAGGCTAACTACTTGACAAATTTGCCTCAGGCAAGCCCTTCTCCAACACAGAGAAAGTGTCTTCTTTCATTACTGTTAAACATTTAAATCACTTTTGAAGATACACCTCTAAAAACCACTTTCTTATGTTTTTTCATCACCACTCCACACTTTTGCTCCTGTATTCTGTTCTGGGTTGCAAAACAGCAAGAAAAAAGTGCATTTGTTAACATCTGCAAATGGGGCTGGCACAGTGGCATAGCAAAGTTAAGCCTCCACCTGCAGCAGAAGCATCACTTATGGATGCCAGTTCATGTCCTAGTTACTCCACAATCAGTCTAACATCCTGTTTATAGCCTGGGAAGGCAGTGGAACATGGCTCAAATTTTTGGATCCCTGCACCCATGTGAGAGACCTGGAGGAAGCTCCTCTCTCCTGCCTTCAGATAGGCTCAACTCTGGCCCTTGCAATCATTTGGGGAGTGAACCAGTGGATGAAAGATCTCTCTCTCTCTCTCTTCTGGAGACAGAATGCAAGTGAGAGAAAATGAAAAGGGAAATGTATACAGAGTTAGAAGGAGAGAAGGACAAATGGAAAATTCTTATCGATGATGAAAAGGACAATATGGAACAAGCCCTTACAGTGCTCAAAATCAGAAATACAAAAGGATGAGGAAAAAGATTAGTATGGGAAATAAGCTTCAAAAGTTTAGGAAAAAAAATTTTAAGTCAGAAATACATCAGATGAAATGATAAAATCTGGTATGTTGATGATGGGAGTGAGAATTTTTGCAGAAGTGACTCAAAAATAACTCTAGCCTGGGCCAGGGAAAAGTAGAAAGAGAAAAAGAAAGAGACAGTAGTCTTGCCAATCCATGCACATATGGCCTTTCATCAACTCCTTCACAGATTCTGCTTGATTTTACATGTGCTCCCAGGAACGGCATCAATACATATCTGTTTGCTCATCTCTGGGATCAGCTGCCCTCTCTTCACTTCCCATATGGCTTACTAGGAATCCAAAGTGAAAAGTCTTATCACTGCTCCTCAGGCCTTAGTTAAGTAATTTTCAAGTTAATTCATTTATGTGAAAAGTGGAGTTACAGAGACAGAAGAGACAACCGGAGAGAGAAAGATCTTTCACTCCCTGGCTCATTCCCCAAATGGCTACAGTGGCCAACTGAGCCAGGTCAAAGCCAGGATCCTAGATCTCCACCCAAGTCTCTTAAATAGTACCAGGAGCACAAGCACCTAGTATACCTTCCACTGCTCTGCAGAGCACCTTAACAGGGAGTTGGACCAGAAACAGAGCAACCAGGACTCCAATCAGGAATCATATAGGATGCCAGCATCATACATGGCAGCTTAACCTGTTGCACCACAATGCCAACCTTGGTTAAGTAGTTTTTAACTCTTCAGCTTTGTCCAATCCCAGTGATTTAAACACATTTCTTCCTCAATAGTTTTTCTCCAATAAGACACATAATAGTAGAAAGTTAAATGTTATCTTTTGTAATTTATTGATTAAAAAAAAAGTCTGTAGGAAAGACCTCAGACTTTCTCTCATGGTGGAGTTTAGCATGGCTTGTCAGCCAGTATTCTCAGTCACCATGCTAAGCATCAGTACCAACAAATGATATTTGGATCAGGGAGTCCCTGGGGTCAGAGGCAGAAAGTCAAAGTCAGCTTTGAAGATGTAGCAAAGCAAGTCCCTGAACAAGACTGGAACTGGGATCACAGAAACGGACAAATGTACTTAACTAGATGAAATACCACAGCCAGCACTGCTAAAGCAGAGTAACAGAAATGGAGGTGAACAGAAGGTGTCAAGTGACCAGAGATAAAAGCAAGAACATTCATTAGTTCTCTCTCTCTCTCTCTCTCTCTCTCTCTCTCTCTCTCTCTCTCTCTCTCTCTCTCTCCACAGACAGAGCTATCTGGTACTTGGACAGGAGAGCCCCTCTGGAGCTCTCTGCTGAAAACCAGACACTTTTCTCAGGACTTTTTACCCTGAGACCTACAGATGTTAAACAAATCCCTTCAAAATATCCTTTCCTGGAGTGAGTGTTGAGACATTCACAGTGCGCAACAGAGTGCCTGAGTTTGATTCCCAGTTTAGACCTGACACCAAATCCCTGCTGACGCAGACTCTGGGAGTCAGCAGGGATGGCTGAAATGGTTGGACTCCTGCCATCACATGTGAGTCCTGGATGGAGATTCCAGCACTCAGCTTTAGACCTAGCCCAGACTTAAAATAATCTTTAATCCTACTGTCTAGTAATAGTCACTATTAAGAAGGGAACCATTGTACTTCTATCAATAAATTCACAAAAATGTACACAAATATTTTATCACAAACTTATTTAGCCCACATTAGTGTGCATCCCTCTTAACTATACAAACAACATTAAAGATTAAAAATAAATAGATAAGGTTATTTATGTAGCCAACACTTTCCTTGGAGATCTGAGCAACTTAAATTATTCTCATTTTAAAAATCACTGGAATAAGTATATTTATTGATGAGACTTTATATATCATTTTGATAATTTCCTTAGAAAAAATTTCTAGAAGATGAATTTCTGAGCAGGCATAAACATTGTTAATGCTTATGATTATTACAATTAAATTATTCTCCTAGATTGTATCAACTTGTGACTACCACTATGAGAAAACTTTCATTTCCTCATCCTTACAAACAGCAAACTGTCAAAGTGTTTTACAAATTCATTAAGCAAAGAAACACATTTTGGTATATACTTTGATTTTCTGTATCTTGCCAAGTGTCCTATCCACATCTTTGTTCATTTACCTCCTGGACTTTGTAAATTTTAAGCACTGATCTGTTAGCACTTTTTAATATAATAATAATCTAACCCACTGAATTACACATAGCAAACTTTCTTTTCATTTTTCATACACTTATTCACAAATCTATCAATGTTCTACATAATGATACTATAGCTTATATTTATCTATATTTTCTTGAAATACTTGTTCATGCATTCCATTATATTTAACTCTTTAATGCAATCATAATGAATTTTGGCATACTGTATGCTATAAGAATTAAGCCATTCTGTCATATACTTAATTCACTATCCCAGCACACCAGAAATGAACAAGTCCTTTTCTAGTCAAATATTAGAAATCTCACTTTAAATACATACTAAATTCTAAAATGTTAAAAAATACCTCTTTCAGGGATCTAGCTTCTTCGGTTTAACTGATTTATCTGTAACTTTGCTCAAATATAAAATAGCATTATACCTTTAAAACACATTGTACTATCAAATAAGGTAGCATTTATTATAAGCATTTATAAAAATTATATTGGAATTTAATTGCAATCACATTAAACCTATAAAAACTTGGGAACCTGCATATCTCTACCAATTTAGGGTTCTATTCATGAGCATTTAATCTTTTACTAGTCAGATCCTCTTAATAATCTTTTTTAATAGCTTCTATGGAATTTTATAGCCTTCCTATCTATGCTTTGCATTAAATTTCTGATTAAGGGGACTCACAAGTACTTTACATTTTTATGTCCATATGTACAACATTTTCCCTTAGGGACCTGAAGCAATAACAGATGGGTAATTATTGAATTTCCCATATTTATTTTAGATCCACTTACATTTTTACAATTTCATTGCTTTATGTTATGATGCTGCTTTCATGACTTCTTTTAGTCTGCATGTCTGTTTGATGATTCTTCCTCCTCTTTCCCTCATACCTTTTAAGACAATAAAGGTGGGCCCGGCAGTGTGGCCTAGCAGCTAAAATCCTCGCCTTGAAAGCCCCGGGATCCCATATGGGAGACGGTTCTAATCCCAGCAGCTCCACTTCCCATCCAGCTCCCTGCTTGTGGCCTGGGAAAGCAGTTGAGGACGGCCCAATGCATTGGGACACTGCACCCGCGTGGGAGACCTGGAAGAGGTTCCAGGTTCCCGGCTTCGGATTGGCGCGCATTGGCCCGTTGCGGCTCACTTGGGGAGTGAATCATCGGACGGAAGATCTTCCTCTCTGTCTCTCCTCCTCTGTGTATATCTGGCTGTAATAAAATGAATGAATCTTTAAAAAAAAAAAGACAATAAAGGTTTCCTTCACACCCTTGCAGTTAGGGGTGTTTATATATGGGCTTCAGGGAAGATGTTTTGTTACAGTTGACCTACAGGAACTTTTACATTTTGAATGTAAGCATATCCAACACCCAATATACACAATCAATGCCTATTTTTCTCTTACCCTCAGTCACTCTGATAACTTCCTCTACCTGGAGCTCTCTCTTTCCTATTCATCCCTGTTTTATTTATCCCTTTAACCTCTTTTCATTTTCTCCTTGAAAGCTACTCCCACCCATTATCAGAATCACTCCTTGTCCAGTCCTCTAGAAAGGTTTCTTTATTGCTGTTAGTGCGACACTCTATATTTGTCTTTCTCCACACCAAAATCTAAAACAGAAAACAAAGATATTCAGCACTTAGAATGGTGTCTGGAACAGAGTGTGTCCTCAATAAATATTCATTAAATTAAATGGGATGAAATGCTCAGTTACATGTCTAGATAAGTTAACAAGGGAAGAACCAGAGGAATAAAAAGCAAATTTTCACATGTCTAGCCATATAGACATGTACAAAATGGAAAATCGAAAAAATGCTTCCATTGCTTTGTTCCATGTTTAACCTAGTGTTTGCTTAAGTCACAGCCACCTGCTGCTCTGCAGCTGCATTGGAGAATCACTCTGTAGCCCAAATTACCAACCCAGAGCTTTCCAGTAGCTTTCTTACTAATGAGCTGCCAAGTCCAAAATGATGGGGTTTCTGTTTTCACTGACAACCAAAATAGAAGTTGGCTGCTCTGAAGAGGCTCTTTCATTCCACCTGCTACCGAGTCTGCTAAAATGGAGGACTTCTGAAACACTAGACCCCCTCAAGGCCAGGATTCCAACAGAAATTAACAGATTTCAACACAAGGCATTCAAAATTTGCTTGCATGTTAAGATATTTACTTCTATAGAAACCACCCATTTAAAATACAGAAAACTTTAAACTCTTACAAGCTGACCATGGCCTTTTCTGTCCAAGAACCCATCTGATGGTAGCACCAAGGCTAAGATGTGGGAAGGATCGGGAATTAACTTGTTTTCTTATTCTTAGTGAGGGTCTAGTCAAACTCAGCTTTGCTTATTCAAAACTTCCCTTGTCGATAGCCAGAAGATCCACAATGAGAAGAATTTCAGATACAAAGACAAAATATTAGAGATTTTCAGTTCCATACGCATCAATCAGTTAAAGCAATTGAGACTTCGATAAATGAAAGTACAGATAAAACAGTCATAACCTTCATCACAGAGCCAACTCTGCAAGTGTCTCATTTGCTCTGAGGGGGAACTATTTGTGGGTATAAATGTAAAGGGTTGGTAGAAGCCTCAAAAAAGCCATGGCATCTCCCATGAAACCTTTCAAGCTTCCCATTCTGAATGGGACACAGAAAAAACACTTCGACTTATTGGAAAAATTTTTGTGAATGATGAATAGGCAAGAATCCAACAGAATTTAATTCCAACAGAATCTTAAAATTCTTCAAACATTAGGTAGCTAATATTTGGAATTAATTAATTAATCATGTATTATACTGTCACGCACTGTATACTCTAAGTGCATCGTGCCGTTTAATTTCACCCTGAAGACACACAACTGGTAAAGGATGGAATAGGCTTGAGATCCCAGAAACACTATTTGCCCTTCTTTACTTTTAATCCAGCAAATTTTGGAGTTTCCTTCCAAACAATCCCAATTTATAACTAAAAATTATCCTAGCACACATGGAAAAAAGTAAAATGACAGGTTCCCTACACTGGATAAACAGATGTTCTTCACAACCACCTTCCAGAAGAATTTGCATTGTGAAAAGTTTCATTAGAAATGCTCCCTGAACACACAGAAGGCAAACCTCAGATTCTGCCACCCTTTGGTAATATCTGACAACACAATGAATTAGAAAACATTTTACATTTCTCAAAACAGAATATTTTCCCTTCCCAACTAAATGCCAACACTGACTGCTTCACTCAGGGTGGCCTCCATAACAGGCTTTTTCAGTGAGTTTTATATTAGAAAAAGAGATTTTTACCATACCAAAAAAAAATGTGTAGCTAACAATGCTCATTTTAAAAGCATTTTAGACGTCTATCTCAGGTGCAGTATTTCTAAACTGGATTATTCAGTTTAAGCAATTGAACTTAGTTAAGTTGACAAAGAAGCACACACATATTTTGAACAAATGTTTTCCAAAGTATAGTATTTAATATATTTTCCCATAATTTTTGTTTGCTACTAAGATGTTCTTTGATTAATTCCCTTCCTAAACATTTTCATTTCCAGATAATAATGTTTGGATTTAGGCTTGTGCCAGTGTGTGTTCTGTTACATAACTTAAGCAAAGGTCATTAATTAAAATGCTACTCAGAACAAAGTCATGTTTATTTGTAACGGGAGAGAAAGAGTAGAGATTTTAAATCTTCAAAATGGATGTTATAAAGGACAATTCATAACAGAGAAATAGGACTTCGGCCTTCAATCTGAGTCTTTTTACTTCTAGTTGGGGGTAATTCTAGTTGGGGGTAAAACTTCTAATTTATTGTGATAAATTTAGCCATTTGATATCTTAGGTGTTACTTGATTTTTTTTAAAGCAAATAAGAAGAGTGTTTAGTAAATAAATTCTGACAACAGCGAACTACTCTCCCCAATAATAAAACAACAACAACAACAACAAAGCAGGCATAAGCAACCCAGAAACAGAGCTGTCCCTGTTCACCAGGGGCTGCTTTGTGTGTACAGGAAGGGGCAGCAGGAGCCATCCTACACCCTTGAACACCCCTGCTCAAGATCATATAAGGGGGCCCGGCAGCATGGCCTAGCGGCTAAAGTCCTCGCCTTGAAAGCCCTGGGATCCCATATGGGCGACGGTTCTATTCCCAGCAGCTCCACTTCCCATCCAGCTCCCTGCTTGTGGCCTGGGAAAGCAGTTGAGGACGGCCCAATGCATTGGGACACTGCACCCGCGTGGGAGACCTGGAAGAGGTTCCAGGTTCCCGGATTCAGATCGGCGCACATTGGCCTGTTGTGGCTCACTTGGGGAGTGAATCATCGGACGGAAGATCTTCCTCTCTGTCTCTCCTCCTCTGTGTATATCTGGCTGTAATAAAATGAATGAATCTTTAAAAAAAAAAAAAGATCATATAAGGATTCCCACTAAGTCTTATCCACAAATACTTCTTAAATGAGTAAGCCTAACTTTCAAGCCCGCTACTTCTCAGAACTCACTCATCAAGCTCACCCTGGGGCTGAACATTTAGTCTTCTGACTCCTGTGGGTTCTACCTGTGTGGATTCTGCACCAGCACAGCCTCTGCTGCAGTCCAAGAGGAATGTATGGAAAGGGTAAAGGGCAGACTTCCTAGATTGAAACTCTACTGATTGTCAACAACAAAAAAATAACCTCTAGTGATTGTCAGCATCAGATTCACATATGGGCACCAGTCCCTGTCCTGACTGCTCCACTTCTCTTCCAGCTCCTTACAAATAGCCTCAGAAAGCAACAAAGGATGGCCCAAAGCCATGGGACTCAGTAACTGCGCTAGAGACCCAGAAGCTCCTGGCTACTGGCTTTGGATTGACTCAGCTTCAGCCATTGTGGGCACTTGGGCAGTGAACCAGTGGATGGAAGATCTTTCTGTCTCTTCTCTATAAATCTGATTTTCCAATAAAATAAATGGGTAAATAAAACAGTTAGAGCTGCCTATAACCAGTCTCCCCCAAATTTTTCTTTTTTTCTTCACAAGTTCTTGGATTATAAAGAGGGAAAATGGTACCATTTCCCACTTGTGTTCCCTTCCATTTCTGTGGAAAAAACAAGCCCATGCTTCCCGAAAGAGAGAGAGCTGTACAAGAAAGAACAAGCGCAGGTGCCTTCACTCTTACTCCAGTCTACCAGAGGAGCGGCTCGGTTAGTGGATGACAGCTGCACTGAAGCATCCTTGAGAGTGTAGAGGTCTACTACTGACTAGAGGAGGTTAACTCCAAACTAAAGCTTAATGGTGGAATGACTTTGCAGTTGCCCAAGAACCAGCCCAGGATATGAAACACCATATAACCATCAATCTTCATGCCTATATTATCCATCAGAATTCAGAGTGGAGAGAACTAGGATCCTACAGATCCATTGTCATTAGAGTCCCTCTGTGGAAGAGAGGTAGCAGAGAGATCTTAACTCAAGTCTTCTGATTCAAGACCCAGTCCTGTTACAAGCCCTATGACACATTATCCCACGTGGCAATCAGGGTCAAATTTTTAAGAGGAAAAGGATGGGGTTGGAAGGAATATAGGCTTGCACTGGCCAGTTCAGCCCAATGGAGTTAGCAACCTTCTGTAAACAGATTATTGTAGTGCACCGAATCTTCTCAAGGAGTAATTCTGTGTCCCCCACTCCAATTCTTACTAGAACACACTTCGCAGTGTTCCTAGGATGGTGGACAAAGAACAGAAATGTTGCTGAGTACACTGCTGGGCTCAAGAAAGCTCAAGAAACAAACAACTGAGAGTCCAAATTCCCAGGTTGAAAGCGTATGTATAAGAGGCCATGGATGGGGTCAGCATTATGGTGCAGCAAATTAAGTGGCTCCTTGAGACACCAGAATCACATTAGGGTGCTGGTTCAAATCCTGAAAGCTCCACTTCCTATTCAGCTCCCTATTAATGTGCCTGGGAAAGCAGCTGAAGATGGCACAAGTGTGTGGGTCCTGCCACTCATGTGGGAATTTCAGAGGGAGTTCAGGGCTCCTGGCTTCAGCCTGATCCAAGAGTCACTGGGGTGGGGGGGTATGAAATGTGGAAGATCTCTCTGTCTCTCCCTCGCTCTTTGTAACTCTTTTAAATAAATACATAAATATTTTTTAAAAAGGCACAGTGAAACATGAGCACTGAGTACAAAGGCAGTACAACAGAAAAGAGTATAGAATCTCAGGAGGGAAATCACCCATAGAACATGACTTTTTTATTTCATTTATTTATTTACTTGTTTACGAAAGACAGAGCTCTCATACTCTAATTCACTCCACTGTACAATAGGCACATTTGGGCCAACCTGAAACCAGGGACTGGAAAACCCATCCAGGCTTCTCGCATGGGTAGGCCACCACTGCTACCTCCCAAGGTCTATATCAAACTCAGGAGTCTGAGTCAGAAATCAAACCTAGGCACTCCAATAAGGAACATGAGGATCTCAATCAAACACCTGCAACTTTATCATCCATCTCTTGTGGGTCTGTTGGAGTAGGCAGATTCTTACCGAAACTATCAGGTGTGTGAAGCTTGTATTTATTCCTCTACGTGCTCTCCCACTGCTCCTTCAGAGAGCTCAGTCCATGTGTATCTCTTGCCTCTCCTGTCTCCCCTTAGAAACTTTGTACATCCTCAAAGCCCAGATTCAGCCCTGTTCAATACGTACACCATTGTGAGCAGGACTGGGAAGAAATATTGGAAAGCAAAGCAATAACTTTTGCTTTTAAAGAAACTTCCTATAGCTGGCAAACAGTTCTGTACACCACCTAGCTGTTCTACAAATTCTCACTCATAAATTTAGTAACAGTCCGTGAAAGAGACATGATTACCAATTTAAAGTTAAGGAAACTAAAGCTCAGACGGATTAAATGTCCACTTTCTTAGTGCTAGTAAGAACCAACGTTCTGCTCTGTATCAGTTGCTAAGCACACCCTGAGGCCGCATTTAGTTGCTCCTGACTCTCCTGTTCTAAAGTCACGCTAAGTTGGATACAAGCTGCTTGTTTCAAGGTATATACAAAATTATTGAAAATAAATCCACAAGTCAAATAAATTATCAGTGTCTCGTTCTGTCTGTGCTTTAGTAACAATCCTTTGATTTTAAGTTATAGAAACTAATTTGATCCAGATAAAATAAATGGGGGCAATTTATTACGGGGACATAGAGGTTCTCACAAAAACAAGCAGACCAAAATTGCCAAGCTGCCATTACATATTCTCCTTTCTCACTTTTTGATCCCAGTTTAACTATCTCAGCTTTCTCCCCTCCTTTAGTTGAAGGAAATACATTTGCCCTACAGTTTCTGACCATACAGTTTTAATCGCACATCACTGCATTGTTTCCAATCCCTTCCTGTTCTCTCTTCCTTTCTCTTTCTCTCCTCTCCTCCCATCACTTCCAACTTTTATCTTCCCCTCCCTCCCCTCTTTTCTTCCCCTCTCCTTCATAAATCCTGAAAAAAAAATTGAAGGAGACCTGCCTTGAGATAGATGTTAATGCTTTCTAGGGGGTCACAGAGAAAACACATGGATCTGGAGGTCCACCATTGTGGGTAAGGAAAGGGAAGGCATGCCCAAAACCAATGAAAGAGACTACTGGCCATGGTCTGGGCAGCCCTATTACAATCAGATTATCTCATGCTACAAAAAACAGCCAAGAATGAGTAGGTTCACAGGTTCATTTTCCACTTTGTAGAGAACCATGGAAAGCTAATCAAAAGCAAAATTTCTATAGTGAAAGTAGATGATCATTCATTCCAATTACCTCTGAATTTTGATAGGTAGGTATTGACGAAAAGGCTCTCTGCTTTCTAAACCATTCAGAGTCTGAACATCAGTATTTCCCTATTCTTCTGAAGTTTGATTTTGTACTCATATCAAAGCTAACAGTTCTTCAAAAGATTCTGAAATGGTACAGGATTGTCTAAAAAGGACAATGTTCTCTGTAATACATAACAGATGCACCTTCCTTATAAAATAACTTTAGCTGTTTTAATGCAACGTGAGAGTTACATTTCCAGCTATCCCAACCTGCAGGACACGACGCTCAAACACTGAGGGTGGACTGGGAATGCCGGGCTGCTAACCCCGGGCTGCTGGCTCAAGAAACACGTGGACACTCGTACTTGGTGGAAAAGAGTGCCTCTCTCTTTATTTTTACTCCTCATATATATACCTTCTTCTCTAGGGGAGGGGGAAAAAGGGAGGGGTTTCCTGGGAGTAATTATCTTCACTGAAGCAGGGAAGGAACTAATCAGCTATATTGAAACAGGGGAGGAACTAATCAGCTATATTGAAACAGGGGAGGAACTAATTATCTGAACAGGAACAAGGGTGGAGGTTGTATTCTGCTTGCTCTACAGAGGATGTTTTGGCCTTATATCCTGCTTGCTGT
Source organism: Ochotona princeps (assembly GCF_030435755.1). Lineage (NCBI taxonomy): Eukaryota > Metazoa > Chordata > Mammalia > Lagomorpha > Ochotonidae > Ochotona > Ochotona princeps. Next base: position 17,688,493 of record NC_080839.1, on the reverse strand, counting down.
AGCTCTGCTTGCAGGCTTTTGCAATGCAACAGGCTGTCAGGCAGGCCAAGTCTAAGGCCCATAAGTCTGTGGCTCCTAACAGTTCCCCCTTCTATTTTTTCTATGATACAGTAAGGGTATGGCTCAGTGACTGTGCCTGTCTTAGGTCATCTGACCTCCCATCAGGTCCTTACCCGTCATGGGAAGCTTAGGCAGAAGGCAAAGCCTAACTCCTGTCTTAGGTTGGTACCTGAATGGGTCAGAGGTTGCCCGTCTTTGACTACCAGCCCGGCTACTGTATAGGTGAGAGCCACAATTGAGGGTCTTGCCGTCCTTCTAGGGCTGCAAAGGCTTGTCTTATGGCCATAACCTGAGCCTGTGCTTGCTGTTTTAGCCGCTTAAGCTGAAGGCACAGCAAAAGGAGGCCTATGCATAAGAGTCATCCTAGCAGCAACCCCCACTCAGTTCCTGAACAAATGGAACCCCTGGGCTATACTAACTGCAAGAGAATTCCAGAAAATGGGATCAACATAGGTGGAATAAATGACAAAGATGTGATGTCAAAGCAAGCCTTCAAAGTCTGCATTCCAGGAACCGTTCAATCTGTGAGAGAGCTCATGAGAGAGATTAGCAAGTGTAGAGACACATTCCAACTTTACTAAGGTGACACATACTGCATTGAACCCGAGTAATAAATCAACTCTGGTTCAGCATTAGTATTCCTGAAAAAGTTTCAGGAGGACTCTGGTCGTGGGTCCCAATGGCAGTTGAAGTGGGATCACTCTCATTATTCCTCAGTGTATCTCCCTCCTCTGGGGAGTTGAGTTCCATAGGAGTAGAAGTAGTGAGACTGGGAGAATGGTGTTTAACCAGCTTTCGGGAACCCATCTGGGGCTGTCTTCATCCTGTGGGAAAACACAAACACTTCCTCTTCCCCAAGTAAGAACAGGGTCTGGCCCTTGCCATTGTCCAGTCAAAACATTTTTCCAAAAGACATTGGGTTTTTTCCCTGAACATGGGATTCAATGACGATCTGCTGCAGTTACCCTGATGATCAATATTTTAAAAGTTAAGGGTAAAAAGAGCTAAAAGTAGAGGGAAAATATTTAAAGGAACAGAAGAAAGTGTTGGTAGCTTTCATTAGGCCCATATAATTAGAACTGATTTTATTCTCTTCTCCTTGGACATGGGTGGCGAATGTAAGACAACTTTGCAGGAGAGAGTCAAAGGTAAGCAAGTTTTCTCATTAACCAGAAGACGGCTTAGTTTTCATTGATGCAACTCTAGCAAATGAGAAATTTTGAGTGTTTGCATTTGATGGGGTTCTGTAGGTCTTGTCAGGAGTTCTCATCCAACTTCAGGTTTCCAGACTTAGACCTTCAGAATCCTGACTTTGAGACAGGATGTACGGGGTGTAGAGGGAATAAAGAGTTGTGAGATATAAACCGCATGCAATGATCAGGATAGTATACAATACCACACTCACGTCTAACAGTGTTGACACACACAACACTAACACACAGCTCCTCACAGGTATCTTTACAACACAACCACTAAGTATTCTCCTTCAATTTAGAGACCTCTCGGGTGATAAGACCACTCAGAAGTCTCCTAGACATGGTAAAGCCTCTTACGCTTTGGTAGTTTACTTTTTTCTGGGAGTTCCAGGGGTCTGTAGACATTACACTGTCAGACCCTAAGCTTCTAATTCTGAACCAGGGCATAACGGCTCATTTTCAATATATTTTAAAACATCTACTTTGCTTTCATCTTCAACAGACTTTTGTGAGGGGCTACTCTTCTTAGTTGTAAAATGGAGCCTGTGGTTTTGCAACCAAGATATGACAGCAGCTCTAGACAATTGCTAGGAAGTTCACAAATGCGATCCACTACCAGTTTCTTGTCATCTCATCAAATCTCAGAATCCTTATGATGATCAAACATCACTATCTCAGGTTTAGCAATGGCTTAACAATGCCAAAATGGAAATAATTATTTTTCCCTGAGCTAAATGATACACACAGTTTCATTATGTGTCTACTCAATAGCTACTAAGAGACACTGAGAAAATAAGCTATATTTTTCTACTCTGTTATTGCCTGACTACATCAATAGATGTCAAGTATTACTAGAAGCAAAAGTTTTGAGTGTCTTAGTACTACCATCTGCCTGGATACCCATTCACAATCAGGCCATTCTTAATGTATTCATCCACTGAACTCACTAGGAAGGTTCTGCTACTTTCTTAATTTTCTATTCTGACTTCATACACAGCATGCAAATCTAGTCTTACAGGTTACTACTGGCAAATATAAGAAAAAGAGACATCAAGCAATCTTGCTACATACTTATATATGCATGTCTTACTTGCCATGATCAAGTTTATGTCTTTTGTTTTGCAAACATACTAATGTCCCTTCTTACCATTCCAATGTAATGTGAAGAACTCAATGTTTTGGCTGAACTTTCAAAGTTTCTATATTCATAAAGATAAATACACATGACCTGGCTTGCTAAGGTTGTTTATAATTAGCATGGACATCCCAACAGTATAATCCTTGATTAAAAATTGTTAAAGCATTACTAATAGGGGTTGGTCTAACTATTCTCGAAAAAGTGACAGAGTGAACCTTGACAAAGGAAAGAACAGGAGAAGGGGGATAATGTGTATCGAACTTGGCCTGGCAGGACAGGAGTAAAATGGCCCAGTCCAGATCACCACACATCAAGCACTGTAGATTTTCAGAAGAATAGGGAGTAATTGTAGTGTGGGGGTAGATTACCATTAAGTTTTAATAATTTCATAACTCTAAGCTTGCCTCTGGATTTCCGGGGTCCCTCAGATTATCCCTCGTGCCCCAAGACAGGGAGAAGGTCTGGGGATGAAATGAACTATGCCCCTCCAAAGTTCCAGGGGTCCCTCAGATTGTCCCTCGTGCCCAGATCAGGGAGAGGGTCTGGGGATGAAATCAACTATGCCCCTCCAGAGTTCCAGGGGTCTCTCAGATTGTCCCTCTTGCCCTAGGACAGGGAGAGGGTCTGGAGATGAAATCACTATGCCCCTACAACATTTTTCTTAGAAATGTCCGAGTCAATTATTGACTCACCTTTTTTGCCTCGCACCCAAACACTTCGGCCGAAGTCTTCACTGCGAGGTTCCTCAGTTGCTCCACCGTATCAGGGTCCCCGTACGGGCCACCAATTTGTCCCGACCTGCAGGACACGACACTCAAACCCTGAGGGTGGAGTGGGAATGCCGGGCTGCTAACCCCGGGCTGCTGGCCCAAGAAACACGCAGACACTCGTACTTGGTGGAAAAGAGTGCCTCTCTCTTTATTTTTACTCCTCATATATATACCTTCTTCTCTAGGGGAGGGGGAAAAAGGGAGGGGTTTCCTGGAAGTAATTATCTTCATTGAAGCAGGGGAGGAACTAATCAGCTATATTGAAACAGGGGAGGAACTAATTATCTGAACAGGAACAAGGGTGGAGGTTGTATTCTGCTTGCTCTACAGAGGATGTTTTGGCCTTATATCCTGCTTGCTGTAGCCCTGCTTGCAGGCTTTTGCAATGCAACAGGCTGTCAGGTAGGCCAAGTCTAAGGCCCATAAGTCTGTGGCTCCTAACATCCAGCTGTTTTAATGCAACGTGAGAGTTACATTTCCAGTGGACACAGATCTTTTTTCCTATTTCACAATACTGCATATTTACTCTTAGTAAGTATGCTTGGCAACAAACGGATTAAAAAATAGGCCATGGAACCTGCATTGGAGCATAGCAGATAAAGCCACCACCTGTGATACCAATGTCCCACATGGTCACCAGTTTGAGGCTGCTCCTTACCAGTCCAGCTCCCTGCTAATGTGCCTGGCAACTGGGAGACCTGGAAGAAGCTCCTTGCTCCTGCTTGCAGTCTGGGCTGACCCTGCCTATTAAACCACTTGGGGAATGAACTAGCAGGTGAAAGACATATTCATCCTCTCTCCCTCTCTTCTATCTCTCGCTCTTTCTCCCCTTCCCTCCCTTTCTCCCTGTCCCTTTAACTCTGTCTTTCAAATAAGAAATTTAAAAATACTTTTTTAAAAAATTAGGACATGTTAACTAAAATTTCCTACTCCGCATTTCAGATTCATATGGATATTTTCCTTTTCTGGTTAAAATCATCACATCATGACCCATTTTCTTCCCCCCATTCCATTCTTACAATGCCCTTTTAAGCAAGGCTTCTTCTTGACCATTGTGAAATTAAATGGAAATAACTTGGTTGCCAACAAATGGCACTAAGCAAGCGAACAAGTGTATTGACTACAGGCTAAGCCAGGGCAAGTGAAACACTCTCAAAACCTATAAAATGCATATAGCTGAAGAGCTACTGCAGATATCGTAAAGTGGCTATATATTTAGCCCCTACTCATTATGGCTTTTAGTGAATAGTCTCTCTGTTGTCTCAAGCCATTCATCTTTAGAGAAATATGGCTCCATTTCTCTATTTATCCCTCTAGAAATAGAAAAACATAAACTGTTGTACTATAATAAATTTCCTCATTTTTAATAGTTCAAATGGTTGAACAGTAAAATGAAACTCAAGCATTATTTTTATTCCTCAGATTTTTGTCGTTTTGAGTATCCTTAGCACTATTTAATGTCAGGATCTCTAAAAATTGCCTGAGTTCAATTAATATCTTTTGAAGATGTTTTTTGGAAACTTCAGACATTTAAAAGTATACTACAAAAGGCAGATGTTCTTGGATATCTAATTTGAACAACTCATGCTCATTTCAAAATGAAGAAAAACAAAAATGAGAGAAGTTTAAAATTATTCTACAGCAACAGTGTTTGACAGTGAGCACTGAACCTAGCAGTGAAGATGCTGATTAGAATGAACACCCATATTGTCACACCTGAGTTCAGTGCCCAGCTATATTTCCTGATTGTCATTTCTTGTTCACGTAAACTATGGGCAGCAACAGTGACGACTAAAATATTGCACTCCTTTACCCACATGAGGAGAACTAGACTGAATTTCCAAGTTCTGGCTTTGACCCAATCCAGTCCAGGCCATTGCAGACATTTGAGAAATGAGCCAGTGGACGGAATCTCTCTCTCTCTCTCTCGCTTTCTCTCTCTCTCTCTCCCTTCATCCCTCTTTCTCTCTAATATACATATTAGGAAACACTGTTATTTTAATGTATATATATATACACATTTATGTGTGTACATATATACATACACATATACATATATACATTAAAATAGCAGTGTTTCCTAGGATAGGTGCTACACATTCCCAAATTATTCTTAACGTGAAACTTACTTAGAAAATACAAAGTTAATAGAAATTGAATGCCACATAAATATAATTTAGTAATGCTTTTGCTGGTCAGGCAGGGAAATCGTTTTCATATGAAGAGATTGGTTTTAGATTTATCTAATCCATCTACCCTCCCACTCCCTGATTTCTGAGAATTACAGTGTAAGAGATATTACAAATAAACACATACATATGCTCTATTCCTGCACACTCTATCCTAAATTTCTGCATCCTTTCCCACCACAAATGAACACATGAAGGTGAAGACAGCCAAAGTCTCCCTTCTCATCCTTTAATTCGACGCTTGTACTACCTACCTTCCATGCTGTTCTACAATAAGCTTTCTATATACAGAGGGGACTCAAAGTAGTAAAGCACTTGAAAAAGGAAAATTATGAGCATGAAAGAGGCAGCACCATTAAAGCACTCAGGTCAAAATATGTCCAAACACAGGCCAACAGCTACCAGTCTCCTACAAAGCCATTTTTTACTACTAATACAGTTGTATGAGTCTTCATTTCCCCAAACTCCTTCCAAGATCCCATTAAAAGTCTCACACTGATCAAGGTGAAAGAGTGAGGAAAGGCAATATTCATCTCCCTTGTCAGATGGAGGAAGTTCTTGTCTCCTAGTTTTTCCCTGTATAAATCATAAACCTTTAATTAATCCATCCATATTCCAGGACAACCTTTTCTCATGACATCAAAACAGCATCTCCATTGGACTCAGCATGTCTGATTTAGATTGTAGGCTTTCATTTCCTACTCGATCATGAACTACCTGAAGACAGCACCTTTGCCCGCATGGCTCAGTGGTTAAAAGCACAGACTTTAAAGTCAGACTCTAGTTCCTAGTCATGGGTCTGTCCTTTGCTGATTGTGTGATTTCATTGCTTTACATCTGTGTACTTCAATTTGCTTTCCAATGAAATGAATGAAGATATTACTAGTAGTGACCTCATGGCAAGGCAGAAAGGATCAATGAAGACAATTTAGATGAACAAGATGAACACTAAGCAATTAGTGACCACTTAATGTTACCGATATTATTTCTCCAGCATGTTGTATATAATGGTCAATCACAATACATCAGATGAATGCACAGATCCAAAGTGGCATTTGAGCCCTCCCTTGGAAGAAAATCTGGCATTCTTGAAGATTTGGGTGACTTAAGAAAGGTACATGCAGCAACAATGGCAAAATACAGAAAAATTCTCAAAAATATTCAGCCCATCCCAGTCTACCTTTCCCCTGTTTATCAATGTTTCAGATTCAAGAAAAAAAAATTCCTTGAATAAAAGAAGATTAATTCAGAATTAGTATAAAAATTATGTAAAAAGAGAAAAACTGGGTCTTTTATGGGTATTCATCTCTTCCTGGCTAGCCTGAAAAACTGTCTCTATCCAGGAAAGAAATGAGGTGCAGAGAAAATTAAGGATGTAAGTAGAAAGTTGATTTTGGTTTTACAGGCACTTGAGTGGTATCTCAAAAAATTTAGAGGCCATTTAAAAGTACTGCCTCTTATTTATGGTCACACTTCCTGAATGAAATATTGCCTGCATTAATCCCATCTGGAATTACAGGGCCTTTCTATGTTTGATGCCTCAAGAAACTTAGAACACAAACACCGACCAAAGAAAAATATATGGAAACACATAAATTAGATTTTCTTATCCCACTGGGATGCATCCATGCATCATAGCTTATAAATTCAGATAATGCCTCTACTGCCATCGTGTGATAGAATGGATTTTAGTAAAGATATCCTCAAAAGTAGAGAGCCAAAATTCAGAACACAGGAGTTTTCAAGAAAAAAAAAAGATATTCTCCCTACCTTTCAAACCTTGTCATGCTTTCTGGTGACTGTTAATCAAAGGAAAGGTGTTGTGTATCTTTGCAGTAACAGAGCACAGACATGGCACAAAGAACAATGAAAAGAATGTGAAGACAATCTCCAATTAGTCTTCCCAGTCACTGTCCCTCACTATAGGTGACTAGCTCACCTAAATGACATGCCCCCAAAGCCAATCCCAAGGCAATTCACCCCCACCTACACATACCCCTGAGCTGAGTTCAGGACATGCCAGTATCACTCTTCCCTCCTTTATTCCCCAAATCACGGGAATGCCCACTTATGTTCACTTTTGTTATGTCACTTTGACCTCTGTCCTACTGTAGAAGATTTCCATCACTTTGAGTCCCCTGGGAACCCGAGAAGCGAGTCGCTCGCATACTTTTACAAATTACTGAACCAATTGTTCATCTTCTGCCTAAATGTGCTGCTCTCACATTTCTCCATCACTGTAAAACTTGTCTCTCATAATATGCTTCCTGTGTCCTCCTCCTCAAGCCCTAACCCCACATCCCGGCTTTGCACTACACAAAAATATCCTTGGTTGCCCTTTGTTCCCACTGTGTCTGTTTCCTCTAATGCTCTTATTGTAAACCTGCTTCTCCACTCTCCCCATCAAGACAGAGAAAGTAAATGACTTTAAGTTGCAACTAAGAGATGGTAATGGAGCTGTGTTTTGTTCCTACTATGGGATATTTGTGCTCAAAAGAGCAAAATGGTTGAGTTGTATGGTGGGATCATTTTAGCTGGCTCTTCTGGCAACTTCCTTTCCAACACTCTTAGCAAATGTTTGACCCACACCCTGTGAGTCAGTGTCAGCTGCTACTTCCTGAGAAGATAGCACAGAACGGAGAGAAAGACAGGCTCACTCTGCTTCTGACCTCCTACATAAATTGCAAAAAATTCCAGCAAAAATGTAAAATTCAGGTTTTTCGTTTGCAAACCTGTTGGGTTTTTCAACAGCAAGACTAAGGCTTAAAGATTATAGAGTATCAAACATTAGCTTCAGTACAATAAAACCTCAACTAACAAGAATGCTAGAAGAATAAAAGTTTCTTGCCATTGTAGCTTTCTGGTTACCCATTACCTAATGTGAAAATTATTCAGAATGCTGTAATATAATCCCTGGGATTTCAGGATCAATTCTATCTTCGTTCCTCCCCAGATGTTCTTCTGCATATTTACAGAGGTTTCTCAAATTATCTCGATATAGCAAGATTTCCAAGGACACCACCCTCTATCAGTATCTGGTTTTGTCAATATCTCTTGAGTCACCTGGAAACAAAGCACACATTCTCACTTGCAACTGATATGAACAGAGTCTATTTGGACTATCACTAACACTGTTTCTTGTTCATTCCATTCCATCTATGGGGTTTCAGGTGACTACCATTGGTTGAACTCTCTAAGTCTGGGGTTCTTAAATGGAGTGCATGCATGAATGTTAAAAATTTGTGAACTTTGAATGTGATGTGCAAAATCATTTTTCTATATGCTTCACTATGTGTGTATGTACAGATCTATGCGCATGCTCTTGTGTGTGCAATCAAGTGAGAAGTATGGTCTTAATTGTCTTCTCATATACTACCAAGTTGCTACCAAGCCAACTCTCAATTCTCTTACTCCTCAATTAGGATTTTGAGAAGTTAGGAGAGTTGTGTATTGGGAATTGAGGGCATTGGATTAAAATTAAGGAGGAGATATTTTTAATCCTTTCTTTCCTTCCACTTCTCCCAGTCTTCAACATCTACACAATTTATAGACATGCTTTCTGTTTCCATCCATGTCAAAAAGAAAATTCTAAAAGAGCATTCTAATATATCATGAGGCATCAATATGTCAATTAGAACTGACACATTGTTATGCATCCCACCCATTATTAAACCATTGAGCTGTGGTAACCACAGTTTACATTTAGGTATTTTGTTGCAAAATATGTTTTAAAAATTGAGTTACAGTGTTGTCCAGAAATTTAGATCCATGCATTTCTACAGTTGCCCTCAGCTGCAAGAGAATTTAGAAATTATCTATATCGGGCCCAGCACAGTGGCCTATCAGCTAAAGTCCTCGGCTTGAATGTGCCAGGATCCCGTAAGGGGGCCGATTCTAATCCCGGCAGCTCCACTTCCCATTGAGCTTCCTGCCTATGGCCTGGGAAAGCAGCTGAGGACAACCTGATGCCTTGGGACCATACACCCGGGTGGGAGCCCTGGAGGAGGTTCCTGGTTCCTGGCTTTGGATCGGCGCAGCACAAGCCGTTGTGGTCACTCAGGGAGTAAATCATCAGATGGAAGATCTTCCTCTCTGTCTCTCCTCCTCTCTGTATATCTGCCTTTCCAATAAAAATAAATAAATCTTTAATAAAAAGAAGTTATCTATATCGATCCCTTCATTTTACAGTCAGTAATAATAACATTCCAATATAGAGAACTTAAGCTACAGAATTAATGTTGGGAGTGACATTGGAGTCTTTGTCTCTTGATAGCCCAGGGCCCTGTGCACTGCTCCACAGAGCTCATGTGTCACAGCTCACTGCCCCTCACTGGTGCATTGATCTATATGTTCTCATCCCATCACTTCTCAAGCTTGTAGGGTGGCAGTGAAAACTCTGCTGCTTCATTTTTCTCTCCCCACAGAGCACACCTGTGAGAAAGTTCCATCAGGCAAGGTGCATCTGGCTACCAGGGATAACCTGGATTTGTTGATTTTTCAAAGAGAGCACATATATTCCTCCCATTGCCTTTTCCAGGAATGTCATAGCAACCTAAAGTACACTGCAGTAACTGAAAGCAGCTGACAGGTTTGCATCCCGAGCAGTAACACTCTGCCCAATTCCTGTCAAACTGTGCTGGCATCGCTGCGGCCAGAGGTGACCGTGAGAACCGCACGAGAACTCCTCACCCTGCTCCCGCAGAGAGGAGAATTCACATGTACCAGCTGTGCTCAAGGGCAGGACTGAGGGGACAATTAGTGCTGATAATGTTTTATCAGGATGGCAAGCAGCACTTGGACTGGAGGGAGGGAGGCAGGGATAGCATACAGTGTAATAAGCAGAAAAATAAACTGGGCACCAGTGTCCCTGTTCCCTTGGCAGTCCCACCCACAGCACAACCCAGACCTCCAGTGCTGTGTGCTCTCGTGCCTTTCTATGTCTGTGCCATCCACAGGGAGATCATTTCCATGGGACCCCAGGAAAGAGCCTGGGGAAACCATCTACTAGAGTAATACCAGGACATCATGGACTCTGAAACTGAAAGGCTGGCCCTGAGATATTGTGGGCCAAGAGGAAAGTGATGACTGTCCAACTCACACAAAGGATTACACCCAAATGAGTGCCCTAAAAAGACCAAAACCACCATGACAATAACAAAAACCAAAGAGAGCCGAAGTTGTACGATCCAGTAGTATTGTTGATTGGTTAGAGGCTCATCCTGAGTGTTGTCATAAGTCTCCCTGAACAAGTTCCCTTAAAAACGCAATTGAAATTTCTAAATAGAAAGGCTAATAAAATACGATTTGAGAACTATCATCACAGACATGTAATGTTAGAAGATTTGCAGGCCCTTGTGGGCTCCTCTTTAGGCTGAGGAGCAGTGAGCTCCTAGAGGTGGGGACAGAGCCTTCTTTTGGATGAAAATGCCACACTGGTAGAATAAATCGGGAAGGACTGCAGGCTTTTAACAGTCTCTTCATACTCAAAGCCACTGTCGCCCTTTGAAAGGCTTTCACCTTTCACAGATGATTGCTTCAAAGATCCTCTCTGACTCTCTTTCCTGATATTCTTAGTCAGCAAACTCTAGGTTTTTCATCCTACCCAGCCCAGAAAAATTCCCACCTCCCTTCCACTATGTCTGGATTACTTTCTTCAGTTCTATTCTGCTGTACAACTCAGCTCTTGCCTATCTACAAGTCAGGCTGGGACCTCAGCCCTCCTACTAACCCCGCAGGGCCATCCAGAGAACCTCACAGAAATAGAAACCAGAATCTACAAGAGTCTCAGTGAGCTACCACTGAACAAACCAGAAACCCAGAGCAGGTATAAACAATCCTAGCAACTGAATTGTGCAAACTACCATCACCAAAACCCATTGACATCAAAAGCCAAGGCCAAGACCACCCCAAAAGTGGTAAGGCCCTGTGGTGAAACCAGCATGGCAAACAGAAGTACTAAGTGTATGAGGCAGTCTTTTACTTCAATCAGGTTTTCAATCATCTGAACACATAGTCCTAATTCACATGCATGGCTCTTGAACATAATTCTGATTTTCTAGTATCAGATTAGACCAACTCAATAATTAAAATAAATTAATGCTTTAAGGGTTTATGTGTTTCAAGTAGTTAGAAGTTTGGTTGATCTTATTTCTGATTATTGATTTGATAACAGACATACATGGATAAGGACCATATGAAAATCATTTATCAGAGCAGATATCAATGAGAATAGTCCCAGTGGACCAGTCAAATATGTGGTATCTGGTATGCTAGCCTGGTACATAATCCCAGCTAAATGCTCCCTTGGGAACTGCATCCAAAGAGATTTTTTCTTAAATATTGATTATGCATTATAAACTATCATAGATATTTATAATAAAGTAATACCACAAGGTTGGGTGAATAACAATTACTATAATAGTTATAAATTAGCAGATCAATTACAATTGAAATTATCATAGAGTAGTTAGAATTGTCATTTTAAAAAGATTTACTTATTTGATAGTGTTGGAGAGACAGAGATCTTCCACTGCTGGTTTATAGTCCACACGGCTATAATTGCCAGGGCTGGACCAGGCCAAAGTCAGGAGCCATGCGTTTCCTATGGATCTCCCATGTAGGAGGCAGGGACCCAAACACTTGAATCATCTTCTGCTACTTGTCCCAGTTCATTAGCAGAGAACTAGATGGAATCTGGAGCAGTCAAGACATGAATCGGAGCCCACTGAGATGCCGGCTTCACAAGCAGCAGCTGTACCCACTTCACCACAATGCCAAACCCTGATATGTCTTGTTTTTTAATGGATCAATAATAAAACATGTTTGACAATTTTATGATATGGGGAAGTAGTTAAATTCAAGGAAATGTTGAATTCTACTTATTTATTTGGTAAAACACGTTGCTGTGCAGTTTGGTTATGAAAACAAGGACCATGGTGTGCTGTAGCAGGACCGATAGAAAGTGAAGATGAACCACATTAAGCACTAAAAGAGGAGGGTTTGAGTTTTCCTTTGTACAACCTAATAGACAAGGGTTGTAGGTAGAGAGGGTATCACTGGGAAGAAGACTCTACCCAGCCCCAAGTGGGACATGATCAACTGAGAGGAGTTTCAAGACATTTCTGATCGGATTTCTATCTGATACAACATCACCACATGGTGTTAAGGAGAAATAAAGCATGCATACTGTGCAAAGTGAGGGCAACTCGTCAGAGGTACACTCTGTTTCTGTGAACACTGCATTAGCAGCAGTATATTAGTCCTACTGGAAGGGAAATAGCTACCAAGGGTCAGATTACCAGTAACTAATGCATAGACCTAAGCAGGAACTAAGCTTGACAGTGAATAAATAGCCTGCTTGGTTGAAGGTCCCACCTAAGACTCATGTCAAAATTCACTAAAAAGTTGGACCTGATTAGGTCATGAGAACTCTGGATACATGAGTGGATTAATGTCATTATCACGTCTTTGATTAGTTACTGAGAAAATAGGTTTGTTACAGGTTTGATTCTCTCTTGACCCTTCTCTCTGCTTTTTGTGTGCTTGCTTGCCCTACTGCTCTGTTACAGGGGCCCTCAAAAGATGCCAACAGCTTGCTCTTGGACTTTTCTGCCTCCAGAATCAAAAGCCTATGCACTCTCAAGTATTCTGTTAGAGCAGTATTCTGTTAGAGCAGAATCAAATAGACCAAGACACAGGTTAGTTAGTGGAACTGTATTAGTCAATGTTGTTCAATTAAACAGAGCCAATAGTTAAAAGCACCCTGGGGAAGCTGATACATCACACCACTGGAAAAAGGCCTGGAGCCACACTAATGCAGCCATCAATGTGGTGGCTGGAGATTGCCCTGGAAGGGGGATTAGGAGATTCCTGGGAGGGGACACTACTGAGGAAGTATATTACAGGTGACAAATGACTTCTGGGGAACTTCCATGGACCAGGTCACCTCACATGCAGGTAATAAGCGCACTGAGACCAGGTGGTTTGGAGAGGGGAAACCAGAGGACACGTCTGGGTCATACCAGGACACCCAACCATGTGAGAGATCTGAGCAAAGCTAGCTGGCATTGGTCACAGCCACTGGTCCCACACAAAAACCAGGGAAGGAGTGACTAGGCCACAATACACACCAGTGAATGTGGGGCTGGGCCATGACACTAACAAGCACACAAAAGAACCAAGTTTGGGGGTAGATACTGTGGGGAATCTGTGGACTCATCCCTGTGGGATTGCAATACCCATTGGTTTGCACAAAAGCTAGTGATGGTGACAGGCCAAGATAGGCATGACCACAGAACTCACCAATACTCATGGGAACTGGGGTTTCAAGTAGGCAGGGTTGGCCCAGACTGCAGCACTTGCAAGTACACCCAAAAACTGGGTGTGGGGTCAAGTCAGGATGCAGCATCCACCAACACTAGGGGGGAATGGACTGAGCTAGGTAGGGTTCTAGTAGTCACTGACATGCATGAAATTGGGCAGGGAGCAAGCCTAGTGGGGGAACTTTGGGAACTTCTTTACTAGGTTGTAGTTCTCACTGGTGAGCACAAGAAGTTGGGGCTGGGTAAGACTGCTCCACTTGTCAATAGGAATCTGGGCTGACTTGGGAGGTAGGACAGGCAAAGTCGGACCAAGTCGTAGCACTCACTAGCATGGGTGGGAGCCAGGAGAGGATGCAGGCCATGCTTGGGTAGGCTGCCAAAGCCACCTACTTGCATGAGAGCCAGGGATGGAGCAGTCTGGGCAGGGCAAGGCCACAACACCAGTGGTGTGTATAGGCTGATGTGGATAATGGGCTAGCACATACTGGCTAGCACACACAGGAGTCAGATCTGGGGTCACTTCAGGCAAGCATTCTTCAGGGACACCAGTCCAGTTGGGACTGGACCACTGGGCTCAAAACTCCAGCCACAGAATTCATAGAATCTGTGGACTGACCTTGGAATGCATGTATCGGGACTGGGCCTCCTCAGTTGCAGACACCTGTGCAGTGAACAGCATGCACATGGGGAACATAACAGCCAGCTCCTTGAGGCCTGCAGACATCGAGTACCATATCAAAGGATGAAGGGCAGAACAAATTGGACAACTCTCCTGCCCAAACTTTAACAGCAAGTATCTGGGTGAGTGGAGATTCTAATGTGGACTATGCCAGCCAACGGGCTTTGGAAAGATTTCCTCAGTCTTGGAGCAAGAAAACCAATAGTGTCTCACAGCTATCCAAACCACTTAAGCAGTACCCTCAGAACACTCTCCACATCAGGGATTCTAGAATAACATAAAGTGACCATCTCCCATACTGGGTACTGATGTGGTTCGGTTGCTGAGAGAGGCCCCCTGTGCTCCCCCAAAACCGATACAGAAGGGGAAAAAAATTAAAAGCAATTGTCTCAACCACTTTCCCCCATATCTTGACTTCCCAACACTAATCAGTAGTCCACATGGGCATACATCCTTCTCAACTATGTAAACAACATCCAAAATTAAATAAATAAATAAATAAATAAATAAATAAATAAATAAATAAATAAATAAGTCACTATGGGAAAAGTAAATAGGTTTCAAAATATTTTTTCACCAAAATAAATTTATTTTTCCAGTGAGCTTTTTGAAAGATACTCAGAGAAAGAGAGAGAGAGAGGATAGCTATAGAAATCAGCTCAACAGTTTTGGAAGCAGAGAAGCCCCACAGTCTGCCTACTGCAAGTTTGAGATCTAGAAAGGTCAATGGCATGAGTTCCCATCTGAATCCAAAGCCCTAAGAACCAGAAGTAACAATATCCTTTGGAAGGATAAAACAGATGTCCCAGCCCTCCCTTTTTTCAGACCGTCTATGAAATAGAAGAAGTCTACTGACATTAGTGCAGGAAATCATCTTTAGTCCACTGAGACAGATAATATTCTCTTCCAGAAATGTCCTCACAAGGAAGGAATGTGCTATTTTCTCTCTGGGCATCCTTGATCCCAACCAAGTTGACACGTAAAATGAATCATACCTGGAGCATCTGTGAGAGAAGCGCAATTTTTCCCCTAATATGCTGAAGATAGAGCAGGGTTAGAACCAGTCAGTGAAGGGACACACAAAGGTAGACTTGTGATAGAGAGAGGATGAGAGCCTGGAGTTATCTACGTGGTTTAAAGCATCCCAGACCTCAACTGAACATTAAATCTGACAAACGGAGGATTTTAAGTGCTTATCAAAAGACATTCTCTCACTGAGAACCTTTTATAGAATTCAATCATACCAAAAAATGAAGCAAAGTAAGCACTGAAAGGGGAAAAATGACCTGTGCTCACATGATAAGATATCAGGTCTTCCCAGGAAGACACGGGATGCTCGGCCCATAGAATACTAATGTTGACTATAGGCCATAACAACAGCTGACAAGTCATGGTAAGCAGTATACACTAAAAAAATAGCAATGTAGCAGGCTAAGAAAAGAAACAGACAGACACAAAGGGGAAAGGTCAATGCAGTGTAATGCCAAAATTACAGCTACAGCTGCCTCAACTTCTCCATCACCTACAAGATCCCTCCCATGACATTTGCCATACAAATAGCACAATAAACTGGGAACTGAATCTACACATATAAGACAGAAGGAGAAAGTGTGTGTATGAGTGTGTGAGTGCGTGTGTGTGTATACATGCATGCACACAAAAATAAAATGGTAGGAACATACAAAACACATTTAGAATCAAAATGTTGCCCCTGTTGGTATTTATGCAAACTTTCCCCCTGTTGATGCTGTATTAGATGCAAGATGTCTGCTATTCTATCTAGCATGGAAAGTATTAATATGCTGATTCATGTACTTATCCATTCAGTTAACACAAGTTGAGCACCTAGTTGCTGCTGCCACTCTTCTAGTTAGCATCCCATTATTAAGATTAGTTTCAAAGATCTGCAAGGTATATAAAACCATTTTTAGTTTTTGTTTGTTTGGTCAGGCAAGAACCAAAGCTCATGGAGATGAAGGGACCGCCCAGTGTTGCAGCTATCCTAAACACCTGAGGATCTGAAGCCAGGTCTCCTGAGAGCAGACACTAGCTCATATGCAGATCCTTTTGGATTGCAGCTGGTGTAGCAAATTTCCAACTTCTTTCAATCAATTCAAAACTGAAAAAACGTTCCGTAGCACTAGAGCTCCCTAACTGTAAACATTATATATTATATGTAAAAATCTTTTTTAAAAGATATTTCTTAGAGGCATACATTTTAACACTGTGCTCTAATTCTCAAGGTGCTTAAAAGGAAAAATTTAAGGAGAAACAAATACATGTATAAACCTATAGCACATGGTGGCAGGCTTCATAACAGCAGTGTTAGAGATGCTACTGACCCATGCTGACACAAAGCCCTTCAACTCAGGTGGTCAAAAAGAGAAATAAATCTGAGGAGACAATCACAGAAACATGAGCAATACGTTTAGTCTTCATGTAAAAGCATTAATTTCTAAGCAGATTAAAAGAAAGGCATATTGTGGGAAAACAGATTTTACAGAGATGTAGAAATATGAAAGCTTTGAGAAGGAGGAACTGCAGAGAAATAAGCCTCAGAACAGGGCATGAAGTGTAGCATGAGAAAGGGGAGGGAAGGAGACTCAAAAAGCATCCGGGGCTACACATTGGGACCAAATCCAAATGAACCACTCTAGACTACCTGGTGCTTGTTCTGGAAGTTCTATCTGAAGGCTGGATACAGGCAACTTTGCACAATCATGCAGGGACTTACAATCCTCCTAGGGAAAAATATTTGAAGTCTGTCTACTACTAGGATGTGAACACATATAAACATATCCAATATGATCTCAAAAGACAGTAGAAGTTAAAAAAAAAAAGGCTGCCAGAGAAATTTCCATCAAGGAAAGAAGACGCTACATCAAACAGCAGACCCGAGGATAGTGTAACAGGAATGGTATATCAGCCTATTCTCTCCAAATATCTCCTGACCTAAGACTCCAGCACAACTCAAACAGTACTTTTTAACTTAAAAGGCTAGATCAAACATTTATAAAAAAGAAAGGAAGGATGGAACTTCCTTCAGATGAGGGTTAAGAATTGGATTGCTGGTCCAAATTAAAACATCAATGAGGTACCACCTAATGCCAGTAAGACTGGCCCACATGAATAAAAGCACCAACAACACTTGCTGGCGAGGTTGCGGGGAAAAGGGAACCCTACTGCACTGCTGGTGGGGCTGCAGGCTGGTACAGCCTCTATGGAAATCAGTATGGAGAACATTCAAACAACTCAAAATCAACATACCATATGATACAGCAATAGCACTCCTAGGAATATATCCAAAACACTTGTTTTATGAGAAACCAACATGCACTCCTGTGTTCATAGCAGCACAATCAGTAATTGCAAAAACATGGAAGCAGCCAAAATGCCCATCAGCAGAGAATTCAATAAGAAAGCTATGGTTCACCTACTCCATGGAATACTACTCAGCTATTAAAAAAAACAAAATGCAGTTCTTTGTGGCCAAATGGGCCAAACTGGAAACCATAATGCTAAGGGAAATGAGCCAATCCCAAAAGGTTAAATACCACATGTTTGCCTTAATTTAAGATGATATGATGTTATGTATAACATGTTATGTTATGTATGTTATATGTTGTGTATAAACTAAAATTGAAATGTCAATGAGGTGGTCACAGAAGGTGGTGAAGAACTCGCATTTACTTTTAACATATTGGTTACTCATTACTATGTCAATTAATTCCATAATGATGTAAATTTTTGCTGATGGTATGTTGGAGCTTTTAATTGATCGGGATGATACTCTGCTGGCTCTGTCTTCAGACCAGAGAGGGTATACCTAAGAAGCCGTTGAACTTGACTGGACAATAAGATGCTGAACTCTATGTTTTGTATATGCTTGCAATGGGGGAATCTCAACTGAACTTGAACTGTGGTTATGCAACAAGGTGGAGGAATCCACCATGGTGGGAGGGTTTGGGGAGGGTTGGGGAGAATCCCAGTACCTATGAAACTGTGTCACATAATACAATGTAATTAATGAATTAAAAATTAAAAAAAAAACATTTATAAGTGTCCACAAAGTGCAATGAAAGTTGGTACAAGTGAAGGAGGGCCAAGAATTAGTGTTCAAGATCAAAAATTTGCTTTACATTTTTTTCAGTTTCTTGGCTTCTTTTTATAATCACATGCATGAAGTATCTATTCATAAAAAGTTTTAAATATTTATTCTCAAAGTAAAAAGATGTCTCCCTTGCTAAAATATGCAAAGTCTAAATATCGCCCCTGTTGCGCAATTTCAGAACAAGGGTCTCCTTGGATATGACTGATCTCTAGCACTGATATAACTCAAACATTCATCACGATAGAGCAGCCATTGCACCTGGTGACAGTGTCAAGAATGGGGTTAAAAAATAGCAGCACTTCTAAAACAGGAGAGGAGAGAGAGAGCAATATAGACAGAGATAACAGATTAGATAGACTGACACAGAGAAATTGTAGATGCATGACAGGTATAGATCGATAGATAGGCAGATATAGATACAGATGATAGAAAAATAGGTGGTAGAGAGAGATGACAGATACATAGACAAACATAGATGCACAGACGGAAGAAGTCTTACCACAGCTCTCTCTAGCAGGGAGCACAGAGTTTTCTAATGAAAAAAAAAATGTTTGTGTTCAGCCTATCTTGCCATGGTGCTCTAATTAAGAATAACCAGGAAGGAGCATCTTCCTTCTCAGAGTGAGCAATGAAAGGAGTATTTAACCTTGCAGGTGGTGTGAGAAGTAATAAAGGCTGCCTGTGGTAGCAGTTGTAGCAGCAGTAGCAGCAGGTCAAGAGTTCTGTGGGCTCCTAGACAATATCATGAGGGAAACAGTTCCAGCTCTGCACAGCATCTCAGCAGAATGTAAACAGAAGCAGTACTGAGGGGAGAGCTTCCAAAGCCAATGCAAGAGAGATTTTCAAGGAAGCTTGAATAGTGTCAGCTGCCAAAACGTGTCAATGAGAAGAGGAATGAGAAATCTCCATTGACTCACGGAAAAGACAAATGGCTGCAAGCCTTTTACACACTAGAGATTGTGGGTTCTGGCTGAGGCAAGCCACACTAGGAGGACCACTGCAACAAGGATGTTCAAGCTCCTGAGCCCACCTTCCGTCATCTTTGTGCAGCTCCATCCTTCGGAAGACCTCAGCAGTGAGGTGTTATACACTTACACAGAGAAGAACGGGGATCCTGGGAATTTAATCTACCAGGGCAGCCCTTGACCTGTATCGCTAAGTACTGGGTTACCACAGCCAGCTCTCCAGCCTCCGGAGAGCTGGTCTGAGGCATAACTTTCTCTCCTAAGCTCTCCTGAAGGGTTGGCCTGCAGCCACTCTCCCATGATGATGCTGGGAACAGCCCCCAAGATGGTCTTATAAGTCAAGAGTGTAGGGTTCAGGCAAAAAGGAGAGGTGGGTGCTAGAACATGGGCATAATGTCTGAACTCTCTCAGGATTGTTTTACAGAAAATGTTCCTAGAGAGTCTATGCTGCAATGTTGCACTGAGTCCCAGGAGACACATTATCACAAAGAATAGTTAAAGCCTCAGGAAACGAATTTGAAGTAGATCTTCCTGGCTTCCACTGAACTTTCCCCATTGTAATACAAAATCCTCCGCCTAGGGGAAAATTTCTGAACATACACTGTGAAGGGATCTCTGTTGCTTACCAGTGTGAGCAGCTGCGTTATGTGTACACACCTAACCCTGGCCGGAAAAGCCCTGACTAACTGATTCTCAGGAAGGCAGTTTCTTTGGGGATTTGTACCTTCCTACTATCTTCTTTCCTTTGTCACACCACAATAAATTTTTCCTGTGAGCAACTCCTGCTTGAGGCTAACTGGTGACTCCTTTAGTTAATGAGCCCCTTGTGTCCAAAATGAATCACCCCCACTTTTACTGTCCTGCTTCTTTTCCCAAGTCTCACCATGTTCCCCAGGTAGCTCATCCTTAATACATTTTATTTGTTTGTTTGTTTGTTTGTTTGTTTGTTTATGGCATTGGAACCCTAATGTGTGAGCACATCTTCGAGGCCTCAAGGTAGTCTCTCTCCCTGGAAAGGGAGCAAGTCAAATAGACAGTCGAGGCACTGGGAATGAAAGGAGAACTATGTGATCCTGAGAAAGCATGGGGGAAGGACAGAATTGAAATCCCAAGGGCTGGAAAGGACTCCTGGAAATATGGAAGATTCACTGGATAGAATGGACTTTCTGGAGACAAGGAAGTCGGTGCAGCTCCTGGAGAGATTAGAAGGAGCTAGCCTGCTACACCAAGAGAGCATTTCCAACAGAGGAGGCAACCAGTGTAAAGATCCTGAGAAGGAAAGAGCAAAGCTTGTGGGTGAAACGATACATAAAACAACATGGCTGGCGGGGGGAGGGAGGACTGGATGTGAAACTGGACTGGCCTTTAGCAGGGAGGGCAGTGATGTGTCAAGTGGCTCAGTAAGCCAGGTGAAGAGGTTCCCCAGTGTTCCCTGAGGGTCTTGAAGTGCTTTGAAGATCCCTTTGGTAGCAGTAAAGAGAATGGAACAGAGAATGGCAAGATGGAGACATAAGGGCCCATTAGGAAGCTGTTGAAGTAATCCAGCCAGTGGCTGGAATGAAGCAGCAGAAGTAGGATAAGAGAGAGGAAATGGATTACAAGGAGAGGCTGCTTGTGGTATTACACCAGCCAGGCTAGGGATTTTACTAATCAACACAGAAGGCAGGTGGAGTGGGTGGGTGAGTAACAAGGATCAGAGAGGTGGAGATAAAGCCTGGCCACAGAGAGGCCAAGGGAATCCAAGGCGGCAAAGTGTGGAGCAGGCGGTGTTTAAAAAGAGAGGGAAGAATGATGGACTTGTGACTGCTGTTGAAGGACTATACTATTTATGATATAAGGGAACTTAGTTGGGGTGGGGGAAGTGAATGGTTGGGAAGGAAAATTCCTGAGCATAAGGAATTGCATCATGAAAATAAACAAATTTTTTAAGAGAAAGAGGGAGTTGGAGCACTTTGGAAAACTACAAAGAAAATGAGACATACTCTCAAATGGGACAGCCAATTCTCTCTCTACCTTTCTTGCTCTTATCTCTCTTTTGTACCTGCATGAAGCTCTGTTGCTACAGATAGCGTCTTTTACCTGTGAGCAAGACATGCCAGCAGCAAGAGGATACTAGAATGTAAAAAACAAATACATTAAAAGTCCAGACTGAATCTTGTCCAAACCTTTCTTTAGAGATAATTTGCTTTCTCTAGTCCAGACCTTGTAAAAAGGGCACAACAGCACAAACAGTCCTTGTTATGGCTGTGAAGAGTAAGAAGTGGGAGAAGTTGTTCAATTAAAACTCTCCCTTCATCAGCCTGATAATGGACTTGACATTTGCAGAGGGTTCTCGAGCAACAATGCCTGCCATTATGGACCCCACAAATTGGGAAAGGCTTTTTGTGGCAGGCTGAGGAGGCACGGAGCTAAAGGTCTCAGGCAGTGCAGCTTTTTCATGTTTCAAGGGTCATTGGCTCAGCTCCGTCTGCCTGCTCAAGTGCATCACCCTCGCCTCTGAACCTCCAGGCAGATGACACTTCAGACAGCTCCTTCCAGGTGAGTCCAAGAGAAAAACAAAATTTTGCCTCCAGACCCCAAGAGAAAGAATTTCTTACTTAGGTTTTGCAAAATCCAGAGCGGTTCCTGTTATGAGTTGTTGCTCATGTCTTGGATTAATTCTTAAAAGGTGAGAGTGTTGACAATGTGAAAAAAGGTGTTGTGTAAGATAATTCAACTGAGCATTTGCCTAGGAACTCAGCACTTTACAGAATGCTTTAGCTTACAGAATGCTCTTACTGAACTTCACCATTATTCTGTTTCCTTTACTCTACCAAACGGAAAACTGCGACAAATCAATTACTGGATTCATGCTCTACTGCTCTTTCTACCATTCTGCACTGCTTCTGAAAGGGAACAGAACAAAAACTCAGGTTGTCACAACTTACAAAGTGGTGGGTGTGGAGGGTGTAGTTGATACAAAATCTGATTGAGAGGCTCAGGCATCACAGGAGTAGAGAATGTCTGGCTCATGGGCCATATGGAGAAAGAGAATTTATCCATATGACCCACGAAGTCATTGGTATGGCACTGCCAAGGCAAGTACAGCTGAGAACTCAAAATCCAATCAATGTGAAGCAGGATAATTCTTAAGCTGATAATTTTGTACAGCTCACGAATTACATCTTAAAAATTCAAATAGCCCTTGGCAGCGAAAGTGTACCCCACTCCTGCAGTATAGAAGCTGCTTGGGATGATCGGATCTCATACCTAAGCGCCTGGGTTCTAGTCCTGGCTTGCTCCCAATTCCAGTTTCCTGACAATGTGGATCCTTGGGGACAGCAAGTGATGGCTCAAGTCCTGGAGTACCTGCCACCCACATAAGAGACCCACATTAGGTTCCCAGTTCCCAGCTGCAGGCTGGCCAGATCCAGATGTTGAGTGCATTTAGAACATGAAGTAGCAAGTGGGACATGTTTAAACCTCTTAATTGAGGCAGACAGAGGCAAGGGTTGATCTAATGCATAGTCATGAGGAACACTGTTCAGTGGACCTTCTTTTTTTGTCTCCTATCCCATGTGTCCTTTGCCCCCTAACCTTCCATTCTACCCCTTCACTAAACACTACAAATCTTCCATGCTGCCCACATAAGTGGAGCCCTACTCTCTGTCTTCACTCACTCTTTGTCTCTTAAACGTACCAGTCTTGTTCTGTGTCTTTCTCCCTCAGCCCTTCCTCAAGCAATTAACTGATCTATTCCAATCTAATTATTTACTCTGAGAGTTAAGATGATAAGGTATTGATGTCTCTGCATGTGTGCTAAGGTATTGAAGACCCAAAGTTACTCTGATCTTACCCCTCCACAAGTGGCAGTGTTATTTGATGAGAGTTCAGACTCACCACAAATCCCAATCAGATGTGGAAGTTTCACAGGCTACTATAGCTAATGGGTGTAAGGTGTCATTGAGTAGGGGCTGAAACCATGAAGGCATTTCATGGTTTCATGGCAAATGGAGCTAAAAGGTTTACTTTGGTACCAGAAAATTGAATCCATCATTTTTTTCATAATATATAGTTTCATGAACATTTTTAAATCCCTTTGTGTGCACTAATTTCATAATTTTTGCACCAAAATAAGTCCATTTTCCACAAACTTTTAGAAATCCAGTTATATTTCCAGCTTACCTCAATCATAGCATCACCGTTTATCCATCAGTTTCATCATGATCATGGCAAAAACCAAAAATATCTCCCAAAATAGAACAGGCTATGAAACAGAAGAAAGTTAGCCTAGATAACACCTAGTCATTTGACTTTGCTAAGGTTCAGGGTACTCTTTGCTATTTCTGTCAGAGTTAAATATAAAAGGTTCCTAGGTGGTCAGTGGCTTTCCAAAGACTCATTTTGGTGGATCATTATGGGCCAATCAGGTGCTGGACAAGAAATCAGCACTTTGCCAGCTCTGGCAACTAGAGTTGGCTGTGGTGAAGCAGTTACCTGAAACAGGCAGGAACAGATGGAGGTATGGTTGATGGTAAGCGTGCCCAGCAAAATGCCAAGTCATTGTCACCTTCCAAACACTAAAAATGCATCAGATTGTGAATGAACAACTGAGCTATTAGGGAAACTGCTGGATGGAGGAAGGTTCCAAGAACAAATGAGGGATAGAAGCCAGTCAGTCCAAGAGAGCTATCAACAAGGCTACCGTCCCAAGCTTATTTTCCTGCCTGAAGGCTGGGTGGGAGGTGGGCATAGCTTAGAGGTTAGGATATGGTTGGTGGACATTAACCAAAGACATTCTCTCTAGGAGAGGATAATGTTTCTTAAGGATTATGGTCTTACTGGGGGAAATGCTCTCTGATTGACTTGTTCAGTCCTTTCTCCTGGAATTAGTGATCATTCCTTTGATCTCCAAAGATATCCTCTGAGAACAGACTTGCTTCAAGTCAGTGCCAGAACCAGCTGGTGTTGTTAGAAGGATTATGTGGCACTGGAGACAGCAGTCTAAAGTTGCTGGAATGGACTGCAGGGATCGGTCTGCACAGAAGGTAGGACATGAGATGTGAATCATCCTTCATGGCTTAGGAGACCTATGGACAAGACTTTGGGACCATTCAGGATACCAGAAACACCCAGAAGTGCCTCCTGCAGACAAGACTCAGCCCAATCCAGAGGACAAAGTCTAGGGGCTAAAACCTGTCATTGACACAGACTTGCTATTTTTTGTTTTCTGAGAAACATATGAAGCATTTTTGGAAAGAAGCATTAGAAGCCAAGAAATCCCGGGAAGGACACTGACTGGTCTCGGAGTCCTGAGATCTGTATTGCGGACTTAATGAAACCACACCTTAGCAGAAGGGCCTTGGGCAATTCACAAAACATGTAAGAGCCCTGGGTTCTGCAACAGGTACCTTGCTTGTGCCATATCTAGCAGCATAATCTACTGCCTATCACCACCAACTCCCACACCACCACCACCACAAGAAGGTCCTGAAACAAGCAAATCTGGAGTTATTCCAGAGCTGAAGTCAGAGAGTTGGAATATTTAAACACCAACAACTCAATCAGTAATTGATAGTTGTTGGGCAGGCTGTGGGCAGAGAGGCCTTCCACAGACATTTAGAGAAAATCTACAGAAAAAAAAAAAAGAGAAACAGAGGTAGCAGTTGGAGATTGACCTGGATGCCCTGGAGTGTTAAGGCCAGTGGGCATACGTGCCATCACAATGGTCTCCAAAGCTAGCCATCAAAACAGCTAAGACCCAAACTCAAGTTGCCTGATGCCCAGTTAGAATCTGTACCACAATACACCATACAGTATTATACCCTCTTTTGACTGGGATTAATGCTCTTCTCTCACTGCCTTGTGAGGTTTCTATCAATGTTCAGACTACTTTCTGTCAGCATCTTTCTTCCTAACATGATAACATCTTAAAGGTCAGAGCCAGAAGATGGCATCTCAAATGTTCCAACACTCAGCCCAGAATACCCCTGCCTTGCAAGCCCAGTACAGAGTCCCTGCCACATCCCACTTCACAGATCTGGGAGACATGCCTACAATGTCTATTACCAGAATATCCATTCAGGAAGTCACTTTGGCAGGAAAGAGAATATTGACCCAGGAAATGGGACAACTAAAGATAAAAACAAATGTTTAAGTCCAGGTGGCATGGCCAATAAGGCAAGAGAAGGTACAAGAAATTCCCTCATCCCCCGTTTCAAGCACTAAATCTATATTATAAGCACTCTTATGGTTTACAGAAGCACATGTCCCTGGACGTGGCTCAAAAGCCCATAACAAACTAGACCTGAGCAGTGCACACACAGAAATGAATCAGTCCACCATGGCCAGAGATCCATCCCTGGCTGGGGAAAAGTGAGTACCAGGTTCTTTCCAATCATAATACATACAAGTGATCAGTGGATCACTGAATACAAAGAATGTCCTTTTGGCAACGGGTACAAATTGTTCTCTCTGCTTTCACACCCTGAAAGGAATGAAGAGGGGATTGTGTGAAATCTCACAAAGCAGTGAGTAGGGAAAATCCTGACCCTTTAGACACTAACTCACATGTTAAATTCTGCTTGGCCTCATTGCTGCTGCATGACACCCATGCTAGAACTACATATTTTCACATTAAACATCACTGAAATTGGGGTGCTTTTCGCAACAGTGGTTGTCCTAGTGCCTCCCAACCAGTTGGTTATCACATTGAAACTGTCATTGCTTGCAAGCATCAACTTGGTCAGAATTATTTCCATTGTCTCCACTTCTGTACTGAGTAAATACCACTTAAAATATGGTCAAACTAGAATGACAAAATGTTGGTAATTGTTAAAGTGAGATCATGGATTTATGAGAGTTCATTATTCTGCTCTTTCCAATTCATCTGTTTAATCATTCCAAAATAAAAAGGGGAGGATGAATCCTCAAAAAGATACTATTCCATTTTGAAATAAAGTTCTTATGTTTTCACAAAAGAAGAAAAACAGCAATGGAGTAACAATGCGATATTAGCAAAACAAACATTTGACATTAAGAGAATGATGATAAGTTTGCTTTTTCTCAGAAAAATAACAAGCAATCCCTTTTTAGTAACCAGGAAAGAAAGATATCTACAAGTACATAAAGCATATGATGTTTTGTTACTGAGATGGAAGGCAGGGGAAATTGCCTAGACTTTTGGAAATTCTTAGAGTAATTTGGAAGCCATGTAACCAAGTCATTAATCATGCTAGGCTATCATTAAGATCTTGTGTCACGGCTTAAATGATGCATAAAATAATGGTTCATCTTTCCACTAATGCTGTTTTAGAGTAAATAAAACACAGTATTTTCAATGTGAGAATTTCCAGTGTTGATTATCCAATACAAAATTTAGAAATACACATTGTTTAAAGAGATAAAGACATGTTCATTCATCTCTTATAGAGAATTTTGCATTTGCCTAGAATAGGTGCATTTAATAAAAACACACATGCATGGACATACACAATCATGTCGGGGTTGAGATCATGTGTGATGTAGAACTCAACTACATAGGATTGAATCCTAGCTCATTTGCATATTATCTATCTGACCATAGACAAATTATCTAACTCCCTTTGCTTTGGTTTTTTCATAATAGTGTAGAGATTAAGCATAATAATATATGCCAAGAATTAAGACTTGTACCTGACACATGCTGATGGCTGGGAAAAGGTAATTTTATGTTTGCTACCACAGAGGATATAAATGGAGGATGGATAAGAAATTCGAAGCAAATCCAAGTAACAGCAGCCATTTTTCCTACAATATTATGAGGGGAAACATTACAGTTAACAATAAAGCACGGAAAACACACCCAAACAAAAGTCGACAGCATTAGAGGCACTCAAAAAGTACTTTTCCAGAAAGTCACAGAGTAGGAGGCTGCAAATCAGGCCATGCATGTGGAGCTAGACTGCAAAGCAAGAATCCCCAACCGAGTTAAATGCATGTCCCTTCCTCTTCTCAAAGGTGGCAAACTGGGCCTATCGCAAAGTACAATTCTGATCAATTGCAGAGTTGTACTGAGAAGGATTAGGGAGCTGTTCCTGAATTTTCAGTGAGCAGCACTGTGAGGGATTAGCAGTGTTTGCCTTAGGCACTGAAGGATTAAATCACAGCACAAGGTGTGATTTTTCAGCCTTATGCCAGGCCTAGGTCCCCAAGAAATTAGAAATAACGTCAAATGCACAAAGCCCTAGCATACAAAATCTCTTTCATTTGGCTGGTCCAGGACCTCAGCATCTGAGACAGTCCTCTTTAGGATGTATTTTAAGTCAGAAAACTAGGCTAGTCCTCTTTAAGATGTATACTAAAGTCACAAAACTGATTCACAGTCAGGATTCAATCATCCGTCCAGGACTCCAACATTTTTATTCTTCAGCCCAAATCAAGGTGTCAGTTCGTGTCTCAGGAATTCTTAGCTCATCAAAGTTACATATTCTTGGGCCCTGCGGCTAAAGTCCTCGCCTTGAACGCCCCGGGATCCCATATGGCCGCCGGTTCTAATCCCGGCAGCTCCACTTCCCATCCAGCTCCCTGCTTGTGGCCTGGGAAAGCAGTCGAGGAAGGCCCAATGCATTGGGACCCTGCACCCGCGTGGGAAACCTGGAGGAGGTTCCAGGTTCTCAGCTTCGGATCGGCGCGCACCGGCCATTGTGGCTCACTTGGGGAGTGAATCATCGGACGGAAGATCTTCCTCTCTGTCTCTCCTCCTCTCTGTATATCTGACTTTGTAATAAAAATAAATATTTAAAAAAAAAAAGTTACATATTCTCAATCCATGGGCAGGGAATTAGAAGCAATCAACAAATTGGGAGTTGTGAAATCCGTATTACTGTTTTTCTTTTGTTTAAATGCTCATTGAAATGTGTAGAAAGAAAGGAAAGAGTCGTGGTTTCAGAGTTCCAATGAAATTCCACAATTGTTTTGTTTAAACCTCTTTTTTTTTTTTTAAAGATTTATTCAGTTTATTACAAAGTCAGATATACAGAGAGGAGGAGAGACAGAGAGGAAGATCTTCCATCTGATGATTCACTCCCCAAGTGAGCCACAACAGGCTGGTGCGCGCCGATCCGATGCCGGGAACCAGGAACCTCTTCAGGGTCTCCCACGCGGGTGCAGGGTCCCAAAGCTTTGGGCCGTCCTCAACTGCTTTCCCAGGCCACAAGCAGGGAGCTGGATGGGAAGTGGAGCTGCCGGGACTAGAACCGGTGCCCATATGGGATCCCAGGGCGTTCAAGGCAAGGACTTTAGCTGCTAGGCCACGCCGCCGGGCCCTGTTTAAACCTCTTTATGCAAAGAAACCAGGTCCAAAGTGAGTTCCTGAAACCTGCCTAGCCCAGGCATTCTGTCTCATAATATTGGAAAATGTAGTATACGCTGAAGTATACAGTGAAATCCCAGCCCTTCATATCAGCCTTGCTGTTTTATCCTATAAGGTAAGGGAAAAATTAGACCAGTGAGGAAAATATTTGCTCAAAGTACATGGATTCTATTCAAAATTCAGCCACCCTCTGCCATGCTAGAACCATCCAGGTATGTTTCTTCTGAATTCCTCATCCAGACAAATTCTTAAATTGCATTTATTACTACCATAATTGTCTGTCTACAAACTGCACAAAATATCCTAGATCACAACACCTCACAATCAGCTATCACCAATTTCATTTGAAATGGCAGCAGAATGGAGCCAGCATGTTGGCTCTACAGGCTAATCCTGCACCTCCAAGTGCCAGCATCCCACATGGACACCAGTTCACATCCCAGCTACTCCACTTCCCATCAGTTCCCTGCTGATGGCCTAGGAAAGCAGATAAGGATGGTCCAGAGCCTTGAGCCCTTGAACCAAGGTGGGAGACCCAGAAGAAACTCCTGACTCATGGCTTCAGATCAGCTCAGCTTTGGCCTTCGAAGCCACTTGAGGAATGAACAACCAGATGGAAGATATTCTCTCTCTTTCCTTCTCTGTGAATCCAGCTTTCCAACAGAAATAAATAAATCCTTAAAAAAAAAGTGGTAACACGTCCTCAAGTCCATCCCCAGTAGTCTATCAAAATGCTTTAAATATGTTCTCCAGAAGACTCCTTATAAATATAAATATGCTACTTTTGAGAGCATCTTCACAACATATTAACCCTCAAGCATGCTTTGATATAGGCAATTCATAGGCAACTTTGGACTTTGTGTGAAAGGTCTTGGGAAATTCTTGACTTTCATGTTGCTTATGTTTGATGAGGGTCTGACACTCTTCATACCTCCCCAGCCCCCAGCATTAAGGAAGGTGGGCCTTGTAAGGGCCGTGGCAACAGTGATGCCTTACTTCTTATCCTCATCATTTATCATTATGTTTGTAAAACTCACACATGCCTGTGTGTAGCTATGATTCATTCCTTTCCACTGTCAGAGAGAATTATATTGTGTTCCTATGCTGCAGTTCATTGAACCACTTCCTTATTAATGGATATTTGGGTATCACCTAGTTTGAGGCAATATAAACCATGCTTATTATTGGTCCATGAAAGTAAACACCCTAGAAAAGGATTCCCTGGGTTCCATCATAAGCTGGGAAGATCTTCAAGTGTAGTTTTCTGTGGTGCTCACATCATTTTACGTTCCATCAGTGTGAGTGAGAATTTACACTGTTCCACATCCTGAAGAGCACTTGCTATTTGGGTGTTTCATTTAATCTATTGTAGTAAATTTGTACTGATATTCCCTGGCAGTTTTGTTTTGCATTTCCTAGATGACTTACGAGGCTAAGTATATTCTCACATATTTATTATCCTTTTATGAAGAGTGGAGCTGAGATCTTTCACCCATTTTCCTTTTAAATTATTTGTCTCTTATTATCAACTTGAAGGAGTCATTTATGTATTCTGGGCATTTGTAATGATAATTGTTGTGTTATGGGGTGCAGCCAGTGGATAGCCAGCACTCATTGACAGTGGGCAAATGAAATTTGGCTATGTCCCTTACCCTCTGTCTTGAAGGTGGGTCCTAACAACAATGGAATGTTAGTTCCATCCTCAACCACTCCCCCCATATCCTAATTTAGCCAGGATATTGGATGGACTTAAGGATAATGACCATTTGTTCCTCTTTGGATTATGTTTAGTTGGATTATGATTGGTTGCATTGCCATATGGACTTGCGATTTGCTATTTCTAGTATACTCTATTATCACCAAGCTTGGTTAATAAAGACTCCTTAATAAATCTTAGACATGTCTGGTGTGATCTCGCTCGCACCCCGCAACAAGTGAAAATACCTCTCCCACTCCCTGATTTGTCTTTTCACATTCTTGTTCATGTGTCAAATAGAATAGAAGTTTTTCATTTTAATACAGTTGAATTTATCAACCTTTTCTTTATGAATACTGCTTTTGGAATCTTATTTAAGAAATCCTCTATTCCAAGAACATAACGATAACGATTTATGTTCACCTTCAAAACTTTTCTAGTTTTGCCTATCACATTTGGGTCTTTCATCCTTCCAGTATCAAATCCGAAAACATCCAAATTTCTTTATCCAATTATCTGGGGGTGGGGGCATGGCATCGCAGTGTTGAGTGCGGACTTGCAGTCAGGCTGCCTGTGGCTGGGAGATGACTCAGTCCATCACTCCCCGGGTCTCTCTGAGGACTAGCTTCACTCCTCCGTACCTCTGCTTCCCCAGCATTAGTACTACATTTTTCTAGAGATTTAGTGAGCGTTGCATGAATTAGTACGTGTAAAAAATGCTTTGAAGGAAGAACACATGCACACACACACACACACACACACACACACCCCCTTTTGTTAGCCCTTTAAGTTCTTCCTCTAGTTTACTAAGATCCCAAGATCATCCTTGCCATTCCCTATCAGCAGCAACGACCCCTGGAAGCTCCGTGTTGTAATCAATATTCTGCCAGAAGAGCTTCTTTTGCTGTGTGATTTCCTTGCACGTGTCAATATTTATATGCTTCACTTGCCATCTGCAGGCATCTCAGCCTCCTACCAAGAGGATGCTGCCAGCTCTGCCGACTTAAAGATCAGAGAGAAGTGGAACTCAGTTCTCCCCAGACATTTCTTATGCTCCATGGGATTTAAAAACATCTAAAACGGGTGAGAAAGAGAATGGTTTGTCAACTTGTATCCATCTGAGATGCACATTTGGTGGTGTTGGGGAGGTGAGGGGGGAACACACTGTATGATTAATCTGGGTTCTTTTTCCTGACACTGAATGAGCTTTCAAAACTATGTAAGTGGCTCGGAACCAGAGAAGGGAAGGAACTAACATTTGTTGAGAAGATTTTTAAGTTTAGAAGTGCTTTATACATGTTATTTCATTTAATCTCCCAACAAGTAGGAGAGAGCAGTGACTGACAGTGCTGGTCTTCAGGGCAAGGTGTTTCTGGCTTCCAGGAGAGATTTCTCTATGTTACACAGCCTCCCACAGGCACTGTGGCGTTCACTAACTTAGACAAGTCTGTCAGTCCCACCCTACTGAACGCACCACACATATCAGGTTTTTTTTTCTTTTCTGTCACGTCCTTTTTATCTCTGGTCATTTCTCTTCATGCCAGCTCATGGACTTGCCTTTAGCTCTCCCAGAGACTGCTGGTACCTATCCCTGTCCACTCACCACAAACCCCAGGCTGGATTTCATGTTTGCGAATCCCTGTAAAGCAGCTGTCTCTGCAGTCTCTCTCCTGGCAACTGTAACCTAGGAAGTATCACAAGGTAACTTACTCCAGCACAGACATTGCTACACGCAGGTCATTTCATGTCTGCTTGTCTCTTGTATACACATGTAAGCAAGGATAAGCAAATAATAACAATGCAAATATATAGAATTATATACTTATATATATAGCTATATATAACAAAACAAATATCTAGAATTATAAAGCTAAGTATATACATTAAAGGCTACACATAGCATAAAACTTCACCATCTAGAATATTTTCCTCAAGTCCACATCTAAATGATGCAACAGGAACGCTCCCTATTGTTTTCAAGAACTCACTCAAAATCTAGCATTAATAACATCTCCAACAAATTCTGGTTGTACAGACAAATGAAAGAAGAAACAATGGAGTCTGACTGAGTCTTGCCACAGCTAACTCCAGCCCTGGATCAATGACCACTGGACGTAAGAGTTAGTACCCTGAGGCTGAGTAGGAGCCAAGTCACCAAACAGTCTTGTAAACTAATTTCGATGTAATTGGACTGAAATATTGACTCAGGCATTTCAGAAATTATTTAAACAAGAGTTAAGATTGGAATCTTTTTCTAAAACCATTAACAACAGGGTTTCATAAACAGTGAACATTCAGTCAATATTTAGAAGTTACCCTTCAGAAATATAGACACTTCAAAGAAAAAATTCTTCATTTTCTAGGTTAAGTATCAACTCACTCTGGTAAACATCCACAGACATATGCCACCACCTCCAACCTCTGGCTCCACTGTCTGCGTTTGTGGGCTAACTGTAAAAAAAACAAATCTAATGCTTCAAATTTGGGAAAACTCCTTCTCTGCAAACCATTTGAGTTTGTTTTCCATTGCAAAAGCTACAGTTGCACCATGTCTCTTATTAAAGAAGGAATATGTCATCCTTAGTAAGACGGTATCAGAGCAGGAGCACCACAGGGTCAGCAGAGTTTTCCCCAAACAATGGTGGCCTCTACAGATTTCTAGATTCCTCCTTCAAGCTTTCCTCTCTTGCCTTTTGAGTGTGTCTCCAGAAAATTCATAGGCAATCCCAGGATACAGCTGGAAAATACTATGATATGTGGACAGAAAAGTGGTGTATGCAACCAAACTCTCTAAATTGATTGATGGCTTCTACAGACCTAAGAAAAGTTACTCAGAATGATTCCTGGACACTTAATTGTCCTTGCCAACTCAAGCACAACACAACAACAAGCGTGACCCAGCTACCAGTCAGAAAGAAGCAGGTGGCAAAACAAATTATCCTTAGACTTTAGGCAGTGTTAGTGACTGAATTAGGTACCCCACACCCCCAAAAAAATTATGTTGAAATTATAATACTGTCTCAGAATGCGATCATGTTTGGAGACACACCTTTAAAGAGGTAATTGGGGTAAAATGAGCTTATGTGGGTGGAATTGGTCACATATGACTGGTGCCCTTAAAAGAAGAGATTAGAACACAGGCTGACACAGGGAACACATGCAAAGACACTGGAAGGGACCTTAAAAGAAACCAACTGTGCCACTGCTTCAGACTCGTACCTTCCAGAATTATCAGGAAACTGATTTCTGTTGTTTCATCCACACAGTCTGTGGCACTTTGTTATGGTAGCCATAGAAAAGTAATACTGGCCTCAAAAAGTCTGCGACTAACTAACAATTTAAAATAATTTCAGCATCATAAATACACTTCAAAGGCAAAGAGTCACAATTACCTAGAGTATTTGAGATCAATGCACTCCAATTCTGTCTGCTTACTAATTCCCATTATCTCTGCATCAGTTCTCTATTGCTGCATAATATACCACCCAAAATTTACTTTACTCACTTAAAGCAAGAGTCATTCATTTGCTCATGACTCTGGGTCAGCATGTTGTGGGCACAGCATCTGGCAGCATGATTGCTGGTCTCTCTGGAGCTCACTCACTCAGCTGTAGTTATTTGGCAGTTGGTCCAGGGAGGGCGGCTGGAGGTGGCCCCATTCGCATGTTTGGCACTGGCTGTTGGCTTCAGGGCTCTGACTCTCACGTGCCAGAGGCATAGGAAGGCATGCCCACCATGGTGATCTCCATTCAGCAATCCAAACAGGCAATAGCACAAACGGAAAGACACTTTGAGGCCTACATTCAGAATTTTCAAGATAACCTTTCAGATACATTCATGTCCTCAATGTAAGTCAGAGGATCAGATCTGGTGGGGAAAAAATTAACTGGAGGAGAAGTAAAGCGTGCCAAGGTGTGTGAGCACAGGATGGGAGTTCGGCCATCTTCACCAACATGTCACTATACCATTCCTTTGCCTAACCCTCCAGCTGACTTCCCTAAATACAAGGCAGATGTATTCTGCATTCCAGGAATGTAGAAGAACAGGGGTTTGCCTCATGTGTGAGTGTGCCTTACGAGCTTGCGACACTTGTTCATCCAGACATTCCACAATTACAAAGTGAAAAAAAAAAATCTACTGTGGAAATGTAAAGGTGAATCATTTTCAAAATCTTTCATTTATTAATGTCATAGACACACACACAAGATTGATAGTCAAATCTACGAAGATCAAGTAAGATTTCATAAAGGAGGTGGTTCTGTTCCTAAGTTCAGAATGATGAGGAACATGGCACACAAACTGGGATAACAGGGAGTGGGCGGATTCTTAAGTAGCAGCACTCCTCAGCAAGGCAAAAACCAGGTTTCTCTGCCTCACTAAGGATCACCATCTTTTTCCATCGGCAATACATAAACAGTGTAGACTTCTGGGTATGGGCTTGTTGTTGGTAAAATAGGCAGGAAATTCCTGAGGCAAGGAGACCAGTGAATGAGACTTTTCCAATTAGTGTATTAGCTTGGAAGCAAAGAGATATATCCGTGACCAACAGAAGCAATAGGAAGGTGCTCACAGGGTCAATGCAGGCTGGGCGACAAGGCAGGCCACCCTCAGAGGCAGGTCAGCAGCACAAAGTGTAAAAACAGGTCCAACCAACTGACTATCGAGCCTCTACTGGACACTGCTGATGTATATGTATACATGCCAAACCATTCCTCTCTTTTTGATCATTCTGTTTCAGGATCAACACTTTGAGAGAGAAAATCTGTTTAGCTGAGTTTATGTCACATGCTGCTCCTTGAATGGAGCAAGGTTAGAAATCCTTCAAGATTAAAGTGCCTGTGGTGGGAAGCCCAGGGCTCATCTTTAATGCTCCACAAGACAAAGAACTGATTCCCCAAAAGGAAATCAAGATGCTGCCAGGAGGCAGAATGGAAGCAAAGCAGCCAAAAAATTGACAGCAGCCACCCGAGGGCCGTTCCAAGTTAAGAGACATCTGGCTCGCTGGGATGGTGCAGGTGCAAAGTAATAAGATAAACACAAAGTCCCAGAAAGCAAGGGTCATAACCAGCTATCTGTGACCCAAATAGTCCCTTTCTAAAGGCATTCCCTCTTCCATAACTCAGAATTTAAGCAACAGGTTCAGATTATTTTTCTCCAAAAATAACTAATTTGACTGTGCCACTGGAGTGCTTCTTCTGACAAAGTTTGAAGATTTCACCTACTTTACCCACGAACTTTACCAAGCATCAGTGATTAACATTGAATACCAATTGGTAAATATACACACAGACCCCGTTGAAAACCATGACAAGGAGAGATTTGGGGGCATAGTCAATATTTATAACCGTTCCTGGAGAAAACTTTTATTTCTCTTCCAGTAGCTTCTGTTAGCAGCCCCTCTCATGGTGACAATCGCTATATCAGTTAATAACCAAAGTTATATCATAGGTCATCAACTCCCAGCCCACCATTAATTCCTAGACAATATTATTGATACAATGTTTCTGCGATGTTACAGTGTGAGACCCTCCAAAAAGAGTGAAAAATAATGTTTAATTCCCCTCTTGGCTAAAGTTGCTTCTGAGAATGCAGATGATTTCCCTTCTTGCAGTACTCTCTGAATGTAATCACCTGCTCAAGTCTGTCCCAGGCCCATCTCTGAGGAAGGATGGAGCTGCTCTCTGGGACGGACATCATGGGATCACCGATTTTGGGGGCCTGAGTAATCTATCCCTCGTCTCAGTCTATGAAAGAATACTAACATTTGACATAAAAAGTTCTGGGTTTCACTTTCAGCAATTTCCAATTACTAGCAATGGACTCTTAGAGTAATTGTTTTCATTTCAATGTACTTACTAATTTATAAAGTGGAAATACTGCTATATTGTTTTGACGTGAGAAATGTTACTGGATCTTCATTTTCAGTCCTTATTCAGCTCTCACAAAGCCCTGATAATTTCTAATGGATAACAGAGACAGGAATATATTTTGCTATAATTTAGGTTCTGTCCCCTCCCCATCACTCACATTTGAATAATAAAGAGGATAGTGTGTCTTTATTATTATTCATGAAAAACTTCTTTTAACAACACATTGGTCAATCTCAGTCGGTGACTTTTTGGAAGTCGCCTAATAG
Organism: Ochotona princeps; assembly: GCF_030435755.1. Classification (NCBI taxonomy): domain Eukaryota; kingdom Metazoa; phylum Chordata; class Mammalia; order Lagomorpha; family Ochotonidae; genus Ochotona; species Ochotona princeps. The sequence continues at coordinate 17,651,901 of NC_080839.1, read as the reverse complement.
GGGAGTGGGATCTGTCTGCAGAGGAATCAACCCCGTGGTTAGTGGATTGGGACTTGCAGCCCCCGCTCCTGAAGCCTAGAGAGTGAAGGGATCTGGAGGTGAAGTTAATCACTCATGGCCAGTGATCTGATTGATCATGCCTCAGTAACGGCATCCCCATAAATTAAGTTCTAGTCAAAAGGTCTTTAGGAGCTCCCGAGCTGGTGAGAAAGACCATGCCCATGTGCCTGAAAGGCAGTATACCACAAAACCTCATGAGGGCAAAACTTCTTGCACTCAGGACACTTCTAGACCTCACTCTACTTCTCTTTCATATGCCTGTTTGTGTGCATCCCTTAGAATACTCTTACAGTAAATTGGCAATAATAAATAAACAGATTTTCCCTGGGTTTTACAAGCCATTCAATACCAAATTATCAAATGCAAAGAAAAGGTTGTGGGACCTCCACTTAATAGTAGTCAGTCACAAGGACAAGTGTGCTTGCCATCTGAAGTAGTATGGTCTCATGGGAATGAGCAGCTCTCGGTTTGTGGAATCCATGCTAACACAAAGCAGTTAGTGATGGAGCTTAGTTACATTCTAGTATATCCAGTCAGCCTGGACTGAGAACTGGAGAACAGTTTTGGTGTCAAAAGAGTTGTGTCATTTAAAAGTTTTTCATTACAAATATCTATCCCAACTACCTCAGAGGCTTCTTCAAAGGGTCAAATAAATATGGTACCCATAGGTTATCAACAACTGCCGTGGGATGAGTGGGCAAAGGAGTCTGTGTCTATTTGACATTCACATAGTTGCGCTGAGACAAGTTCTCTTTTTTTATATCATCTTGCTTTCATCAAGCAGAAATGACCTGGATCAGTTTGTAAATCTATCTGGTGTTGGTTACCTTTCTGAGGGACAAACTCACTGATCCTCAGAATCTTAAAAGATAAAATACTGCAAGATAAACTAGACCATTTATACATCTAACAGGTTCCTCTGAGAACTGGCAGTAATAATCTCTCCAAATGCCCGACTCTCTTCTCCCTGCCCTTCCCTCTCTAGCTCCTTGTTCCCATTTCCCTCATTCCATTCTGGATTTCTCTTGTCCATGTACGATTTATCTGCTCATCCCCCTTGTGCATACCTGTTCTGTCCTTACCACGCTCCATGCACCACACCTGAACAGTTTTAACTCCATCCTTCAACTGCCCCGAGCTGACACTCCACGGATGGGCTGTCACTGAGCTGGAGCTCCAGAAACACAAGCTTATCCTCACCTGCGCCTTCCCTGTGCCCTGACTCGAGGACGCTAACATGGGACTTCTCACTGAGTCCTTACCAGTCCTTATGTATTTGCTTGGAAGACACTGAATGAAATTCTTATTTAAAGTGCATGTAAAGTAGAGTTATGGGCCTCACTGTGTCTGCTGGATGGGTATCTGAGGGGGAATTTTCAACAAATTAATATTCGCACTCAGTTCCTGAACAACTTGAGAAGCAAGATAGAGAATGATGGTAGCCAACATATCAATTTAATACTGATTAGGGCTAAGTTGGAAGACGCGGCCGAGTATGACAGCCAATAAACCCTCTAATGCCATCCAGTGTCAGACAGGCATTGCCATGCAATCAAACACAGCATTGTGCCAGGGCAGGAGATGCCTATGTACAAGTGACAGGGTGGAGGAGTCATCAGAACACTCACTACAGGAAGATTGGCACTAAAGGCTGAGGAAGAATAAAAGTACTGAGCATTTTTCAGGACTAGGGATTTCAGTTAATTTGTTTATTTGAAAGGCCAAATGACAAAGAAACAGAAGCAGAGAGAAAGAAATGGAGAGAAAGAGAGATCTAACCAGGAGTTCATGCCCCTAAATGTCCACAATGGCCAGCACTGGTCCAAAGCCAAGAACTCTGTTCAGATCTCCCATGTGCCAGAAGCCCCTATACATGGACCATCCTTGGCTACTTTCCCAGGTATATCAGCAGGGAACGTAACTGGAAGCAGAGCAGCCAGGACCCAAGCCAGGACTCTGATATGGGATGCCAGCCTCACAAGCAGCAGCTTTGCACATTGTTGACCTGCTTTATAAATAAATGTGCCACCTCCACTGGGGTTAGAGAGAGTACAGGGCTGGAGGGAGACAGTGTTGCAGCCTTATGCTTGCTTTTCAAGAAGGATGGATAGGAGTGAGAAGGAAAATCCCCACCAGCTTCTTCTGCCAGAGGGATGTACATAGTAAGCACCTTTCTATTCACATCAATAAGCCCTTCTCTGTAGACAATATCCTTTCACTTCGCTTTGAGAAGCACTGTGCATTTACTACATACAGGGCAATTTCTGAAGGCCTTTTATAATCAAGCTCAACATAAACACAGTAATCCGAATCACGTGACACATGACAAGCAAATAAACAGCTCCCTCCCCACTTCTTTTTGCTGCTCTCCAGTTTCAATATGGAGGTTTTACACAGTCCTCAGTCTCTGTAATTATGAAGTAAGCATACTTAAGGATAGTTTTCACTGACTTGATCTAACTTAGCAAACTGATTTAATGTCTATGAGGTGCCAGCTACTACGCTAAGGACAGAAGCTAGAAAGAGAAATAAAAATACAGTCTGTTCTCAACAAGATCATGGAGCGCTATGGGCAATGGAGAGCAGAATCAATAACACCACGGTAAGAGCTTCAGCTAAGAGACACACAGCATATCGTGAAATGCAGATGAGAATACTGGATTTTCTTCTAGAGCAGAATCAGGCAAACGTAACGAGAGGTGACATAAATAAATGACTGAATGAGGGACACCCAAGGTGTGGTCCAGGAATGAGCTGTCCTGCAGGCCTTCTGTCTGCTCCTCCCTTCCATCCTTGAGCAAGTGGTCCACAGTCCACACTCTCTTGCATATTCTAAACCTCATCAAAAACCTAGGTTCCTGGAGGAACCCAAGGTGAATGGAAAAGACACAGGAGAATGGAACTGAATCCTACTTATTCAAGAATGTTGGGCAGGGGACGGCCAGATGATAAGACCATTTAGCATATTCTGCATACGTATGTTGCCAAATGCACACACTGAGGATCTTACACGCCGAGGCTCAGGCTGTACTTCTGGAGTTAGGAAGGTCTGTTTTATTCATACATTCAACTCATGTTGACTGAGCATCCACTACATGCCAGAACAAGATCGAGTAAAAGATAGGTGCCATTCCTGTTCTGATGCACTTTATCTTCTCATGGGCTTTCTCCACAGTGAGCTAAAATAATCATCCAAAGACACAAAATCAGTGACTGGGATTTAGACCTTGGTTTTTTTTTTTTCCGACTCCAAGCTCTACACCCTAATTCTGTTCTAGAAGAAGGACAGGGTCAGCCAGAAATCACATGTCTGCTCTCAACAGCAGCTCCCTCCACAGGCTAGGGAAACGAGTAGTGGGATTAAAGCTTAACTTCCTCTTCTCCCCTGGGTGTGACCAGCTCCTAAATACAACTGCAGTAAATCTTTACTTCTGAATGTTACCTTCTGCTAAGAACTCCCCTTGTATGCATCATCATCATAGCAAAAGAGAATATGGGTGGTTGGTCCTCTCTCATCACATAGGGAATTGAAAAATATCCCTCCAAACTTCAAATCCACGTCCAAGAATAAGCAATACAAAATAGGTAGATACATCCAAGCTGTGGCACAGCAGTCATCACTTGGAATTGTACTCACAAGGCCACACAACCCAAAATCTACATCTGTCCACACAAAGTATTGTGGTTCCCAGAGATGTTAGGAAGCCCATATAGGACACATCTAACAAGGAACCTGTTTCTGAAGGCACAGTGGGTTCAATTTCTGAGGAGTCAAGTTTGCCTTCCAAAGTCAGACCACCAGGAATAAGAATTTTAATTTCCCTAACACTCTGATGCTATGGATACCTGTCTAAAAAAATTTTTCCTAAATCTGCTTTGAAATTGTTTTATCATTTCAATATATAAAATCCTTTTCCTGGGAAACAAGCTTCACTTGTTCGTTCGTTTCTTTCTTCATCTGATCCTATCTTGCCTCATTAAAGCTAGAAGGTAGAAACTCTTACTTCTGGTATAAATAGTTAACAACAAGAACAGTTTCATTAAAAGTTATACATAGTACCTGTAATGAGTCTGGATCTGTGTTAATCCATATTATGTTTAATGTCTTGCTTAATCCTTAAGTAAACTATGTAAGGTAGGTACTATTATTATACCACTTCTCAGATGAGGAACCTGAGGCTTAGGAAATGAGATGGCCGAAACACAAACCTAGGTGGATCTACAGAACGGGTCCGTGCTCCCAAACACAACTCTAAGGACTCACCAAGTCTCACTTTGATTGTATCTTATTGTGAGTATGACTCATCCTGGCCATTTCACTTTTCATCTCCTTGGACAGAGTCAGGATGTGTTTCTTCCTCCATTCAAATCCCTGAGAATCCATGATAACAATGTCACACACAGAGAACTGCACTGAAATGAACAAACACTCCCTGCCTTCAAGGAGCTCACTACCAGTGAAGCAGAAGATAAACCAACCACTCCTGAGCTGGAAGGCAGGATCCCCTCCTCACTGCCCGAGGGGAGCAAGCCAGCCACTGCATAAAACTGTCACAGACTTTAAGGCTGTGAGACCTCACTGGGATGAGACACACCATGGACGGGATCTTTGGCAATGTGAGCAGGATCCTGCCCAGGATGTGAGAAGGAATAAAGGTATCCAGGTTGATGGCATGGCATTGCGCCAAGGCACCACAGAAGAATCAGAGACGATCTGTTTAAACGGATGAAGGACTCAGGGCTGTGTCCTTGCTTTTCTAACTACCATGAGCAGCCTGCCATTATTGGCTTTGTCTTTTATTTGTTCTCTATTCTCTAGAGCCTGGCACTAGGGAAGGAAAGTAGTCAGAACAGTTCCTCTGACTTCCAGAATATCTCATTTTCCTGCTTCTTAACTCATGCACCGTATTTCCAACACTTCAATGAAAAGGCCTGGCGATATGCTGGAGGAATATGGTGAAGGTTCGCAGGCTTGTTTTTCCGCCAGGGTGGATACTGTCTTAAATACTGAGGTATATGAAACACTCCCCACTTATCCTTGGGTTCAAAGGAGAAAATGTGGCTTGCCTGAGGTGAGTGACACCACCACCACTCACACAGAGACCAGGAAGGAACAGATATTTGACATCTAGGCTGTTCTTGGTAGCCTTAGCATACAAACAGAACAGTGACCAGCAGGCTGAGTGTCAATGATGGACGTGAGTGTCCTTCGTATAGCAAATACTCGCATGTCTCTATTTCAGAGGTGCTGTTACTACAGCCATTATCCGCTGAGGAAACAGAGGCTCGGTGTGGTGATGTCATGTCTCCAACATCACCCCTGAACTCTAAATCCAAACAATCTTCTCCTAATCAGGGATGCTTCTTCCGATATGGGCACATAGAACAGTGGGAGTAACTTGCAGGAAATAAGGAACACAAGAAAGGAAAAGTTTGTAAGAAGAGACAGAAATTCCCCAAGATTGCTCTTGGAGAAGATTTGCAGGTTAGGGCATAAAGAGGGAGGCCCAATAAGCAAGAGGAAGTAGGGTAACCACAGCATTGAACTTGTAGCCATCGTCACAAGATGTCCCAGACAGCTTCTTCTTCCTCAAAGTCATCCCATGCACACATGATCAGGCACACGCACACAACATGGCCATGGTGTTCATCAAAGTAAAGTGTCTAGATGGAGTTTGAAACAGCCCCCTACTCTGCTTAAGGCAGCCACTTCCGCCTTGCATTAAACAGTGGCTCCGGAGCTTACCTGCACGTTAGAGTCATCTGGGAAGCTTGTGTGATCAACTATGCCCTAACACCCGACACCCTGAGGTTCTGCGTTAATTGGCCTGCAGGGTTGTGTGTGTGACTGGGAGCAGGAGGTTCAGGTTTCCCTGCAGCAACATGTTCTGGGGTTCCTGGGAGGAGAAGGGAGTTATCTGAGCAGCCCAGGTTCAGAGCACAAAATCCTAGCTTCAGCTTCAGCAAACCTAATTTTGTCGTACTGCTGTATTGACCCCCTGCCTCAGATTTCCGTTGAGGAAAAGACTGTGCTGCTAAAGAAATAGGCAAGTTTAGAATCCACCGCCTTAAGGTTCTTAAACGCCAAAGGTGCATGGGGTTTGTGTATCAAGAAAACTTTTTCTCAGCATTGTCTCTGAGTTTATCTATTGACAGCTTGAATACCGGAGTTCTTATGCATAATTGCTGAGGAAAAAAAATCACTTGAATTATTGCAAAAATATAACGGCTTAATGAAACTGCCAGCGAACACCATAAATCTAGAGCTCATGATGACCCTGACACACTCACTCACAACCAATGTCCTAAAAACCAGTGTTCTAGTTGCCAAGGATATCACCCCAAAGTTCAAAACCAAAAGCAGACTTCCATAACCTGTATATTCTAAAAGGGATCAATGTGTGAGATACCATATAATCACACACATCTTTCCATCTTGCGTCCAATCTGCAGGCAGTCTTGTAGCAGGTGCCATTCCCACTCAGCGTTCCAGAACCTGAACAGTCCCTTTCTTTGTACAAGGGACTGAGGCTCATGGGGACCAGCTGGCACGTGGCACTGCTGCTGCTGCTGGGTAGTTCTGGGTCCCCAGGATCTGACCCGAGATCTGACCGAGCCTGGAGTTCCCAGTTAGCGATTTCTTGCTGGAAGAGGGTAGACACTTCACTGACGAGGAGTCCACTCTGAAGATGTCTTTTCCTCCCCCAAGGTCCCTGGCTTCTGCACAGTTTTGAGGTGTTTAGAAGCCCATGTTATGAGAAATGGTCACTTCAGCAGATCTTGCTAAGAGTGGGCATTGGGCCTGGTGGCTAAGTGCATCCCAAATTGTGTGTCGTCATTCCAGACCTACCTACACCTCTGGACTCCAGCTTCCTGCCAGTGTAGACTTTGGGAGGCGGCGGTGATGGCCCAGTACTTGGTTCCCTGACACCCCTGTGCAAGCCTAGATGGCATACCCCACTCCTGACACTGGCCCCGTTTTGCTCCAGGCACTGTGTGCATGTGAAGTATGAACCATGGGACTTAAATAGTCTCTCTTACTCTCTCAAAATTTCCCTCTAATTAATTAACTAATGATTCTAATCAACAGGTCTGTATTTTCAGACACCTCAACACTTGCATGCCTGGGGCTCAGGCCGAAGAGGGAACACCTGCACCTATCATTTCCATATTTGAGAAAACACTAGCAAACAAGCAAAGCTTCCCTGGCATGCTGATACATCCCACCGCTCTAGCTCAAGGCTGGAGATGGGTGCTAACACACAGACACCATCCACAGTCTGGCCAATGTGTGACTAGGAAAATGCAGAATCAGGGTATCTATGCTGGCATGTAAATGAGGCTGCTGAAACTGGCTCAAATGCCATGGAAACAATCTGTTCTCTTTTACATTGTCTTGTCCTCAATATCCCTGCAACCTCAGCAAAAAAAAAAAAAAAAAAAAATTGCCTAGCTCCTATGCATCTGGTCACAAATTTCAAACAAAAAGAATTTTTCTTTTGTCTTTAAATGCCCATACAAAAACTTTAAACAGCTCTTGCCACCCCAGCCAAGTCCTCTCTGTCAGATGCCCCCGGCCCAGAGCTTTCATTCCACTGGGTTCATCTCCCAGAATAATACATACTCCTAAAGCAGCACTTGTTATATTCTTCTCCTACTGTAAAACACACATACACACTCTTTCAAAATTTGAAATAATTAAAATTGCTGGGAAAAAATCCTAGCTAGAAATGCAATGATTAAAAATTGGAGTCTTCCAGTATTACGTATTATGTAATGTTTTTCCATGAATCACAATTTCTGCTGAGAGCCGGAATTGCCACACATTAGGGCAGAGTTCCATAATTAGTGGCAGGGCAAAGACAGACGACACTTTCCAGCTACGGAATTGGCAAGATCAGAAATGAATGGCGCCATAAAGATCCCGTGTCTTTCATTAATGCTTAAAGCTGAGACTTTATTTATAAGAAAATTCTAAATTCCAGGCCAGTCTCACCGGACTGTCCTTGATCCAGGTAGCCTGTTTGTCATGTTAATGAAGAGGAAAGTTCCAAGTTTCACAAAGACTTTTTTCCCCCAGAGCTGAAGGAGAGAAAGTGTTGTTAGCAGCTTACCAGTGATCAGTTGAGGGGAACACCGAAACCTTTTCCCTAGGATCAGCCGGCCTATGGTCAGAAGTGAGCCTGTTCTAACTCCAAAGAGACACGTGACCTCACCACAGCACGCCATGACCAAGGGCAAGACAGCCACAGCCCAGCATTCAGGCAGGCCGCACTTAACTGCACCAGCACATCTCAAATTTGAGTAGCTTCTGAATCCCATAGACAGCTTCGAAAACGCAGCCTGCTGAGCCCCTCCCTGGGGTTTCCATTCAGAATGTCTGGATCAGGGATGCTCTACTAAGCCTCCAGGTGAAGGCAGGACTGCAGGTCCCAGGACCTCACGTGGGATGCCCAGGCCTGGCCTGCCACTTGCACTGTTTACCAGAGGTTCAGACTGTAAAGTTAGAATCTGTATTCCTAGCTCCCGTGCTTAATAGCTATATGAACTTGGGCTGGTAATTTAATTAATAACAGCTTCTGTCTCCTCCTAATTGGAAAAGGAATAATTACAAGGTTGCTCTAAGAATTGGATCACATATTGTGTTCACACTGCCTAACTCCATGAACACTCCATGGGTGGTTTTTATTCTTTCTATTCAAGACCCACCTCAACACCCTGCTGGAATCTTACTGCACCCTGTAGTGTTGATCTCCCAGTCCTCTAAAATGTTGGCTCACTCTCTGCTTTCCAACTTGCCCAGGGGTGAGGAAATTCCTGCTCCCTGCCCCCGTGGAACCACCCAGGGCCAAATGGTCTCCACCAGCCTAGTCCTCTGCTGCCACCTTGTGGCTTTTACTCACCTAACACCTGCAGGCTAACTCAAGGTGGGGCAGGAGCCTCAACACAGGGAACAAAACCAAAGGAGCCAGGGATGTTGGCTGCTCCAGCTGCCCAGCGAAAAGGAAAGCCACGGGGAAGTGTCTTGATTACAAAAATCCAAAGAACCCATCCAAACACCGAGGGCTACGAAACCAAAGACAGGATCTTAGGCCGAGAACAGGAAACCAGAAGAGCTAGCGGCAGGATGCTCCCACTGATCTCACACTGGACAGGGTCCTTCTGAGCAGCACCTGCCTTTAGGCATGTCTGAGAGTCCTTGGGGCTTGTGCCTTCACACTGTCTGCTAGCTTGCCGAAGTCAAATCAGCGACAAGGTTACTGATAAAGGGACCTCAAAAAGTGCTATATAGGAGCCACAGAGCCCATTTCTCATGATCTATTCATTATAAGCGGACCTTTGCGACAGAAACCCAATGCTCTAGCAGGGAGAGAAGTAGCTCACGGAGACACGTGAGCCAAGAAAGGAGTGCCCAAGATGCCCTTAGCTCTCTCTTTACCAGAACGTCATAGCCCCGTGGGGCGGGGGGTGGGGGGGGGGACTGTAAATGTAAATCTTTTCGACTCTTTTCTCTTTGCCCTCTAGAGGGCAGATCTCTCCCAATGACAGTTTGTTCAGAACGCATGACTTTGAAGATGCTTTTTTTAAATTCAAACTTATTCTGCCTAGTTTTAAGTTTCTCCTTCTCCATCCCTCTGCTAAGTGCAAGACTGAGCGGGAACTCAGGCTCCTGGAGCAGAGGAAGGACGGGAGGACGGGGAAGAGTACTGGATGTCTCCACTTTCCCGTCACTCCTCAGGAGGCAGGGGCAGGGTGAGATGAGGACCATCAGCTCTCCACTTCAGCAGTCAGCAGCGGGGCCTTGTTGGCTACAGCTGCTTTCCTGGTACACACAGCCAGGCCTCCACATGCCAGGCAATGAAGTGGTGACAATCCTATGGGACCTTACTTGGGGTTGGCTGGAGACAAGATGGACTGTGAAGAGCCGCTGAGCAGAGTACCCCACAGGAGAGGGAGCGCCAGCCGCATGCCTCCCAGAGGAACTCCAGCAATATCCTCTGCTGGGGTCCTCTGGCTCTGTGGGCAGAACTAGTGGTGATGCCATGTCTCCCCTCTGGGGTGTCTTCTTCACCCACAGGAAACCCTCACATCTTTACCAAGCAAACAGTGTAGATGGCCTCTGCAACACCTTTCTTGTCGCACACACACACAGCCTGGGACAGGTTAGCAATGAGTGACCCCCTCAACCATGAACAGCAGTCTGCCCCTTCCTGCGGGGAGGCATGGGAGCCCTCCGCCTACCCTGCTGAGCCTGAGGGAGCGGAAGTCCACTTAACTCTCCTGCTCTCACAGGAGCACTCACACCTGAGACTCCGGGAGGTCTTCCCCGTGGGGCGTCCTCCTCTTGGAGCAAGGGACTGGGAGTGGAAGTGAGGGGTGACAGGACTGCTTGCAGCCACCTCCCAGGGAGGAGGGAGTACTTCTTGGAGTCTCACATCAGTAGGTGGACTGTGGCACAACCTAGGCCTTTCATTCATTGCAGGCTGGCTTCACAGGTGGAGGTTAGGTCACCGCAAAAGGGCCACTGCTCTAGGAGCAGAAAGCAAGCCAGGGAGCAATTAAAGGAGAAAAGGCCAAGGCACAGTAAGACACGGGATCTGACCGGACGGACACGGCCCTTCAAGATGCACTCTTCGGGGGGCAAAGTGAGTTCAGCCATTGCTTCTGAATCCAGCGTTCCGTAGGAGTGTTGGTGCTAGTCTCAAGTGCTCCCCATTCGGTCTGGCTTCTGGATAATGGGCCTCGGAAAGCAGCAGAAGATGGACGAAGTATTTGGGCCCCTGCCACCCACATAGGAGTTCCTGGTGTTGGCTTTGGCCTCGCCCAAGCCTGATCAATCCCTAGCCATTGAGACCATTGGAAGACTGAACCAGCAAATGGAAGATCTTTCTCTCACTCTCTAAGTCTGCCTTTAAACTAAGTCTTCCAAGAAAATAAAATTCACCCCCTTAAGCAAAGGCATTTAATAATACTACATCATATTTTGTAATACATACAACTTCACAGATTCATCAATGCAAATGGGTTTTAAATCTTGCAACAATCATAGATGGCACAAGCATCATTTATCCACTAATAAAAATATGTAAATGCCTAGATACTGAAGGATGTACCCTAAACCACAGAGCATTACTGGGCAGTTAGGCAGGAGCACCCATCCTGGGTGCCAGCACAGAGCAAGAGCATGCCTTATAGATCCATTATCAACCAGCAGAGGGCAGACTCATTCCCTTCAAGTGGATTTCCTCCTCCCCGAGATCCAAAAGAGCCCAGATGCACTGTGGGAAGAATCCCTCTCCACTGCCAAAGCATTCTGAGCAAAACAACAACAACAAAAGAACGGAAGCACCTCCTTGACTAGTTTCAACCATTTGGGCATTGTTCTGGTGTCTTCCACGCTTGGACTCAGGGGCTTCAAAGCCAGCTTGGTTTTGTGTGTGGGGGTTACTGGGATTCTCAAAAGGGTCCCTTGACATCTCTCCACTACTCACCTGATGTGTCCCGCCAGAGCCACCACCCCCACTCACTGACAGATACCCAGAGCCACACCTGGGTAGACAAAACTTCTTCAGCGGGAAGAGCCGACATCAGCATCAACCTCCAGCGGCGCCTTGAGCCATCAAGGGTTTGCCCTCCTGAAGGAGCCAAAGGAAGAGCAGGGGGTGGTCCTGTCCTTGGCCTCTGCCTGCCCTGGGAAGGCAGCCCGTCACAGCTCTCCAGGAGTCATCAAGAATGGCAGCTCCCAGTCCACCTGCCCACCACACGCCGTACCATCTCTCCTTTCTTGGCCTCAGAGTCCACATCTGGGGACGTGGGGCTGAGTAACAGCTTTCTAAAGTCGCCCACCTTCTCCTCTCCTTGGTGCCAAATCCCTCCCTTCCCTCAGATCTGCCTTTTGCATTTTAGACACCAAACCCCACGCACGTCTGAAGGAGTAAAGTGGAGAGATAGACTTTGCTAGAGGGTTTTAACAAGAGTACCTCACAGGCATAATGAATATTCATCGGCCACAGTAGTATAAACATTTTCTGTTGCTCCAGATTGAGTCAGCCTTAACGACTGGGCATGCAAAGTCGGAATCAGGGCTGAAGCAGCTCCTCTGGGTGCTCTGGCCTTGGAGAAGTGTCAGCCTGTTGGCATTTGTAGATCTGGGAACCCACAGCTTCTCCCCAGAGACAGATGAATGATGACCCAGAAGCCACAATAGAGGCAGATGCTGCTCATGAACAGCTCCCTCTCCTATCTAAGGAGTCACAGTTCTCCCCGTTCTGAATGTTGGGGAAGAGTTTCCTACGTGGTGTGAATGCTCTCCCATCCTGGCACCATCAATCGCATGACACACCAGGACTCAGAAGTGCCAGATTTGATCTGAGAAACAAAAATGAGAGACGAGATTCCCCTCCTCCCAAATCTCAGGAATCAGCAACTTTTGCCTCTTCCCATTTGATTATAATTGATTTTAAGTCACCATTTAGCAGGGGATAAAAAGGACATCACAAACAAACCTTGCACTATCCTCAACCCTTCGTCTGAGGCTGGAATGGATTTTATTTCACTTTTATCCCACTGCCTGCAGGTAGAAGCAAGGTCTCCCCGTCAAGGGGACTGCAACAAAGTCAACGTGACTTCTCAGAAAGCCTGCAGTAGAACAGCTACATGGGGCTCAATTCAATCATAGAACTGCAGGACAAGACAGACCTTGTCTCTGTGCCTGGACACATCGTGAAGCTTCCTATTTTCTGTGGTGATATGGTTGCTTGTTATGAAAAACAACTGATTACTAATTTTCTCTCATTTCAACCAGCCTGCTTTCCTAGTCACTGAAGTCCCACTGGACTCTCCTTTGTCAGGAAAAGTTACTGCCCCTTCATCAGCTCTGAAACTTTCCCTGACTCTGGTTCTCCTGTGCCGCTGATATCTTCATATACAGCCCAGCAGAGGGAGAATCCTAACCATGAGTACAACTGTAGCATTTTCTATAAGTTGCATTAAAAAAAAAGGACAGAATATGGCAAATAATTGACATAGAGGCAAAGGGGCCACTTGGGGCACTTGCATCCCACATCAGAGTGGTACAAATCTTGGCTCCACTTAAGACTTCAGCTTCCGGTGGGGCTGCAGGTTGGTACAGCCTCTGTGGAAATCAGTATGGAGAACATTCAAACAACTCAAAATCAACATACCATATGATCCAGCAATAGCACTCCTAGGAATATATCCAGAACACTTGTTTTATGAGAAACCAACATGCACTCCTATGTTCATAGCAGCACAATCAGTAATTGCAAAAACATGGAAGCAGCCAAAATGCCCATCAGCAGACGATTGGATAAGAAAGCTATGGTTCATCTACTCCATGGAATACTACTCAGCTATTAAAAAAAAACAAAATGTAGTTCTTTGTGGCCAAATGGGCCAAACTGGAAACCATAATGCTAAGGGAAATGAGCCAATCCCAAAAGGCTAAATACCACATGTTTGCCTTAATTTAAGATGATATGATGTTATGTATAACATGTTATGTATGTTATATGTTGTGTATAAACTAAAATTGAAATGTCAATGAGGTGGTCACAGAAGGTGGTGAAGAACTCGCATTTACTTTTAACATATTGGTTACTCATTACTATGTCAATTAATTCCATAATGATATAAATTTTTGCTGATGGTATGTTGGAGCTTTTAATTGACTGGGATGATACTCTGCTGGCTCTGTCTTCAGACCAGAGAGAGTATACCTAAGAAGCCATTGAACTTGACCGGACAATAAGATGCTGGACTCTATGTTTGGTATATGCTTGCAATGGGGGAATCTCAACTGAACTTGAACTGTGGTTATGCAACAAGGTGGAGGAATCCACCATGGTGGGAGGATTTGGGGATGGGTGGGGAGAACCCAAGTACCTATGAAACTGTGTTACATAATACAATGTAATTAATGAATTAAAAATAATAAATAAATAAATAAATAAAAAAGATTTCAGCTTCCTGCTGATGCACACATTGGCAGACAGCAGGTGACGGCTCGAGTATTTCAGTCTCTGCCATCAATGTGGGACATCTAGGCTGAATTCCAGACTCCTGGCTTCAGCTTAAGCCAATCCTGGCTGTGGTAGGTATTTGGGAAATGAACTTGCACATAGAAGATCTCCATATGTCTGTCACTTTCTGTCTTTTAAAACATAAAAATAAATAAAAATCTAAAAATACAAAGACTCGAGTGAATCTGATTTTAATAATATATTTAACACAGTGTGTCCAATAGTACATTTCAATATTCACTTTTTAAAGATTTGTTTGTTTGTTTAGAAACTCATAGCTACAGAAGAAAGAGAGAGAGAGAAAGAGAGAGAAAGATTGGTCTTCCATTTGCCGGTTCACTCAGATAGCCCCAACAGACAGCACTGGGCAAGGCTGAATCCAGAAGACAGGAGTTTTATCTTGGTCTTCCACAAGGGTAGCAGGGGTCCATACATTTGTGTCCTCTTTTGCTGCTTTTGCCAGGCATTGGCAGGGAGCTAGATTGCAAATGCAGCAGCCAGGGCATTAGCTCTGTGTGTGTGTGTGTGTGTGTGTGTGTGTGTGTGTAGGAGGCTGATTTTATGATCCTTTCTCTTACATAGATGGAAATTGAGATTCAGAAAAATCTCAAATACAACAAAGACTGAAACTGAGTCTTTAAAATTTGTAAATATGAAGGGCAGAAAAAAAAGATCCTTTGGTTTTCCATCTTATATGTCCCATATCTGGACACTGAGATTGGAGCATGCTGAATTGCTTTCACCTTTGAAGCTGGATGTCTTCTGCCTCGGCCCCGGCCATCTATGTCAGCATATAATCTATGGAAAAATGCTGTTGTTGCTTAACACTCATCAGATCAAGCTGAACTCTTATGTCTACTTCTCTCTCATGTTCCTTCCCTCCATAGTGGAAAATGTTAATTATATATACCTGTACTTACCTATTTCTTCCACTTGTTTTATGCTTACTATATACATGCTGAATTCATAAAAGTACATAGAATTATTCTTTTTAAAAGTTATTTATGCATACAAAGGGAGCTAATGTCACGAATTTCATATACACGGTTTTTGAGAGAATGATAATACTCCCCCCTTCCATTCATCCTCCTGTTTCCTAATGTCATTTCATGCTTTACCCACTACACCACAACACTGGCCCAACATTAGTATATATTAATACTAAAATATTAATATTTTGCATTCTTTTTTTCATCCTAACTCTTTGGAGTACAGTGTGTATTTTGATTTATACATGGAGCACATCCAAACTCAGACTGGAAATATTTCAAGAGCTCAGTGGCCACTTATGGCTACTGCTTGCTGATATTAACAGTGCCACCTTAACATAACACTAAGTACATTTTGGTGCAATTATCTGTGTATATTTTTATCTGCCCTGTAGGAGTAGTCCCTTAAAAACAGGACCATCTATCATGGCCACCTTTTAGCAGCCACATGATAACTGCATGTAGAATTATTGACTGACTTAATTCACAAATTCATATTGCTAGTAGATACTAGTAGAAGAAAAGAAAAAGTAGATATACCTGACATTGAGTATTATGAGTTAAAGGAGAAATAAGGCCCTTAAATTATGATGTTCAGACATATGTCAGAAATGGAGATAAGAGCTCAGATGCAAAACAAGGAGGTTTGATTTGTGCAAGCCCTTCTTATAGTAGAAGGCAAAACAAACAAACAAACAAAAATCTGTACATTTCACATATGGATACTGGGCCTTTACTGGAGAAACTCAGGATGCGCATTTCGGGAGACAATCTTAGCATGCACATGTGCTGACTTTGTGGCAGCTCCCAGGTGAGTTCCACATACAAAGCCTTTATATGAAGCAGAATTCTCATGCCCTGCATGGAAAGCCTCTCTCTTTCTTTACCCCACTCCCTCAAGTAATCAGTAACCTCAAAAAAAAAAAAAAAAAAAAAAAAAGGACAGGGATAGCACAGTGGCATATCACACTAAGCCTCAGCCTGCAGTGCTGCCATCCAGTAAGAGTACCAGGTAGAGCCCAGCTGCTCCACTTCCCATTCAGCTCACTGCTTATAGCCTGGGAAAACAGCAAAGCAGGGCTCAAGTCCTTAGGCATCTGTATCCATAGGGAACACCTGATAGAAGCTCCTGGCTTCTAGCTTCTGGTTGGCTCAGCTCCAGAAACTGGAGCTATTTGAATACTGAATCGGCAGATGGAAAAATCTCTTTCTCTCTCGTTCTCTCTCTCTCTCTTTCTCTCTCTCTTTCTCTCTCTGTAACTGTCTTTTCAATAAAAATAAATAAATAAATGAATAAATAACAAGGAAGTTATTGACAAATTTGTTCACATTTGAGCACTATTCTTCAAACTTCAAACATACATTATGTGGTGATATTGCTAAGACATAAATTGTCTCAGGAGGCCTGTGATGGAGCTAGAGATTCTACAGGTATGCATTAATTTCAAAATTTTGCATCAAAATAAACTTAGCTCCATTTTGCATAAACTTTTTAAAGAATCCTTACACCTTTCTGACATATTTCAGATGATGCTGATGATCCATGGATCCCATTTTGAGAAATAAGGTTTTAACTGGACTTAGGTGATGTTTTATACAATATTAGGTTTTCATTTCTTAAAGGAAATCCCAAAAAGAGAACACGTAGGCCCACGGGAATGTGCAATAATGGAATTTCTGCGGTCAAATGGAGTTGATGAGACATAAAATATCCTTTGGGTTCTGCAGCAGCGCTACAGCAGCACTTCTGCTTACAGGTGAGGCCACCGAATTAGCAGGCAGTAATTGTGGCCTCGTAACAATTATCCTGCAGCAGAGGCTGAATTGGAATCTAATCTCTAATGTTTATGAGCCACATGATGTTATGACTTTCACTCTAAAACTGAGGCTTCCCATCTGCGAGACCTCTGCCGTAGCATCACAGAATCTGACCCACCAGTGGAAAACCAACGTGACATTCGCTGGTACAGTTCCTGACATACACTTGGGGTTCAACCGATGCTTATTAAATCTCAACAAAAACATCGTTCTGTCAACTTCCTATGGACAACGGTGGCATAAACCTGGTGGGATGAGAAAGAAGTTCCTAGAATGAGGTATGTCTACTTTTACGTTGATGAAGCCGCAGAGGTTGGAGATTTTTATAAAACTAAACACATCTCTCTGTACAAAAGCAGTGCAAATATATTCCAAGCAAATGCCTTTGGAGAGTGGGTATAATTTCATCTTTCCCTATTTTTATATTTCTTTACAGTTGCCATGAGAGTATTTTAATAACCTCAGTGGAGTTGAAAGTGATGCAGATAATTGCTGTAAGTAATTTAAGGGCTGTTAAACCTAACAAACTTCTCCTGTGGAATACTTTGTTGAACAGTGATCAGCAGAAATCATATAAAAGTCATGTGCTCTGTAAATTTAAGCTCTTTTTTTCTGTAAAGCTGCAGTGAAGCTGTAATGACACTGCAAGGAGGAAGGGCGCAGGTGTTGGAGTCCTTTCTGTTCCTGTCTCAGGCTGGCTCATGCTGCAGACACCCCAGAATTCCAGTGCTAAGGCAGCATCATTCAGATGTCATCTCCTGTTATCTGAACTGCATGCTAATGTCTTCGTGTGTGCTTCCTAAGATATTTATTGGAGGGACTGGATGATAGCCTAGTGGCTAAAGTCCTCGCCTTGAACACACCGGGATCCCTTATGGGCACCGGTTCTAATCCTGGCTGCCCCACTTCCCATCCAGCTTCCTGCTTGTGGCCTGGGAATGCAGTTGAGGACAGCCCAAAGCCTTGGGACCCTGCACCTGCATGGGAGACCCAGAAGAGGCTCTGGGCTGCTGGCTGATCAGCTCAGCTCCAGCCAATGCGGCCACTTAGGGAGTGAACCATCGGACGGAAGATCTTCCTGTCTCTCCTCCTCTATATATATATGCCTTTCCAATAAAAATAAATAAACCTTTTTTAAAAGATATTTATTGGAGCTTTTTCAACTACAAAACCTCTAGGGATCTGAATTTCACCCTTGAGGTGACCAATCGCTAGCTGTGTGACCTTGAGCAATTCTTTCCACCTCCACAAGACATGAGCTTCTGCAGCTATAAAATGAGAAGATTTTGTGCCCTTAAAGAGTTCTTCCAGCTCTAAAATCCTTTGATCCTAATCAACCTCTATAGTCAGAAGTTGCTTTTCTAATTTTAATGATCAAATATAACCATGAATCAAAAGAAGAATAAATAAAAATGAGAGAAAAAAAAGAGAAATATAAAAAAGCTATCTTTAACAGCATATGTTACAAAGTTCATGAATTTTCAACCTCCCAGTCCCTTGTAGACCTATTATCAACATATTATTTCAGGCAGTACCAATAGCCCAATTGGCTAATCCTCCTCTTGCAAGAGCCAGGATCTTACATAGCTACCAGTTGTATCCCAGATGTACCACTTCCTTTCCAGCTCCCTGCTTGTGGTCTGGGAAAGCATCAGAGAATGGCCCAAGCCTTGGGACCCTGCACCCACGTGGGAGATCCAGAAGAAGCTCCTGGCGCCTGACTTTGGATCTGTTCTGCTTAGCTGTTGTTGCCAATTTTGGGAGTGAACTAGTGAATGCAAAATCTTTCTGCCTGCCTCTCCTCTCTGTATATCTACCTTTCCAATAAAAAGATAATTCTTTAAAAACATATTCCTTCAAACACTGACTTAATAAACTTGATTTCCCTACTAGCCCAGCACACAGTACATTAGAAAAAGCAAAGCAGAAAGAGCAGGCAATAACATTGATTTTTACCAGAAAAGCTCAGTGGGTTCTCTTCTCAGCTCAGTATACAAATTAAAAGCTGGGAATTGGTTGCAGACAGAGAAGTTTTATTTGTAAAGTGACCAAGTGATAGTAGAAAGAAGCAGGAAGTAGAGAACAATTCTGAGGAGAGAGCCAGGGGGTGGGCTGCCCCTGGAGGGAGAGAGGAAAAACACCAAAGGCTTTTGGAAGAACATTGGGATTTTAAGCAGTCCCTGACCCCTCCTGGACAGGAACCTGTGTGGAAGATGTTCCCCATTGATGGTCGCGCAACCAGTTAGCAAGAAGGCGTGGCCAAGATTTTAGTGGGCTTGGACAGTCTCACTCATAGTACAAGTGAAAGCCGAAACAAGGCAACAAAAAATTTCATGAGGTGAGAAACTTTGTCTGGTTCACTGCTCCATACTCAGTGTTAGGTATGTCATCCATGCATTGCAACACTGAATGGATGAGTGAAAGCAATACTTAAAGAACAAGATACCAAAAAAGAACAGAAAGATGTGAGTTGAATGCAGTGGTTGGGGAGCATTTACTACAAATAAATATATATACTGTAAGAACCTCCTAAAGGTCTTTTCATGTGCCACAATTAATATTCATATGGGCAGCTATGGCTCAGCAATAAAGATTTAAGTTATGCTCAATAATCTTTCACTAGGATTGTAAGCAATTACTTTTAGCAAAACATGGTACATGAAATTGGAAATGTATTTATCTTTGCTCCCTCCAAATACCTTGTCAAAAATGCAAGTGTGTTTGCATGTGAGACTTCCATGAGGAAAAAAGGAGGAAAGATCCACTGTGGATCAAAAAATGCTGCCTGACTTTTGTAGACCAGAAAGCGGCAAATGAAATTATTAGAGCTGATAAAGCTGAACAGCAAGAGCCTCCTGCCGGGATCCAGCAAGAAGCCAATCAGATCTCAAGAAAGACTCAACAGTCAGAAGCAGTCCCAACAAAAGGCAGGAGCCAGTGGACTGTAAGCAACATTCATTCAAGGCATTAGGAGAGCTCCTTCCCCCACATTGGCAGGAACCAAGGATTCATTCATTCCATATAGAGGAGGACTGATGGGGAGCTAGCCCCCAGTTCACAGCAGACAGGAAGGCAACCATCCAAAGAGCAGAGCAATCTGAATGAAAGGCTCTACGACAACAGTGAGGGAAGGTCTAGTTGCCCTTGACTCTGGACTCCAAGAACACAGACAGTTTAGGACTATCTTCCTCCCACAAACACCCTCCCCAGTAGAAAACTGAAGGATTTTATTGGAGGGAGATGGGGGAGGTGCAACAGCCCCAGAAAGCAGGTATTTAAATACTGCCACTGGTGGTGGGGCAGGGCGGGCTAGAGGGAGGACAGAAGGGGGACAGCGGTGGGGGGGGGGGCGGTCTAACAAACAGCCAGGTCCCCATCTAACCACAGGACAACTGACAAGCTCTGTTCCTACCACAGAAGAGCAACCGGTCAGCTCTCATATAATATTATCAAGGACAAACAGACAAAAAACAATCTATGGAAGCCCCCAGTCAGAAAAACCAAGATCAAAGTAAGCTATCGAGAAACACGCAAAGGAAATAAAACCAGCAAAAAGAAAATTCTGAATTCATGTAACTGATATATGAATTCATGTAACTCAAATATTCATTCATGGCATTAAGAATGGTATGTCATTTTTCTCAAGGAATAGAAAACAAATTAGCACTTTTGAAATTTTAAAATATGATACTTGAAAGATGCTACAGAGGTTTGGAATATAAAGTCAAGAGAATCTCTCCGGAAGTAGAACGAAAAGTCAAAGAGCTGAAACGATAAGAGATAAGAAGGAATTTCAGTATCAGTCAGCCTGAGAAGTCTGAGCACTGTGAAACAGAGTCTCAGCAAAAAAGGAAAATAATGAGGAAAAAATTATCAAAATATTGATGCACAGAAAGTTTCTTTTAAGAGAGAAACATGAGGTCTTGGATTATAGAGTCTATTGAATGTATAACTTAATTTAAAAAAGAGAGATTTCCCACACATCTCCCATTATTGTGAAATTTCAGAACCTCCAGGAAAAAGACACTAAGTGCTCCAAGTTATACATAATTAGTTCACATACAAAAGCCTGGAAATATTAATGTCATCAAACTTCTCAACAGTACACAAAAAGCTTCAAGTCATGGGAGCAACTGTTTCAAGTTCAGAATGAAATGTTGCATTCTAGATTTCTGCATTCACTCAAATAACCAATTAAGTGTGGAGAGATAATAGTACAAATCACACACAGGCTTTCAGGGTCTTCAAAATAGTTCTCATACATACTTTCTCAAAAACTTGCCATAGAATTGCTTTACTGAAATCAGGGTGAAAAATCAAAGACAAGACATGGGATAGAGAAGCAAGGGGTGTATCCTGAGAGACAGACAAATGGAAGGACCAGGACAGCCACTGAGCAGGATGCGCAGAGCACAGCTTGGAGAGTCCAGGCCACAGCAAGAGGAAAGAAGAGTGTCTCCAACAACAGCGACCTCGCTACTTCGACCTGGCTGGGAAGTCACAGTCACTGGGTTTGGAGAGTTTGAAGATAGTTATTGATAATAAGACAAATAATTGGATTATGGGAAAATGAGGGAATTATTAATTCCAAGAAGCAAAATATTTAGAACAAAAAAAATGTAATCAAGAAATGTTAGGTTAAAAAATTGTGCAAATATTTCACATTGTTCTAACTAAAAATTTGATATGATTTGTATTGGAAAATGGAAGGAGAAGCAAAGACATTGAATTATAATTGATGCTATATCCTCAACTTTATAATAAGAAGCCAATAAAAGTGGAAAATGATAAAATTTGATCAATTAAGAGCTAGTATTCAAGAGTTTAAGGAATGCTAATTGGGGGCACTGGACTTGGCTTTTTTCTTTAACAGCCTTCTAGTTTTGTTTATTTTTGTTTAAAAAATATATTTTTTGGCAAAAGTTTTACATGACTATGAAATAAAATCAGATAGCATAAGTAATATGACCCAGGCCAGTGATGGCGTCAGAAGTTTTCTCCTACAGAGTGAAGCCATAGTGTAGCGGCTGAGGAAAAGTGACCAAAGGCCAGCATATTGGCACAGTGGGTTAAGCTTGCGGCACTGCAACACTGGAATCCTATACTGGAGTTCTGATTCAAGGTCCAGCTACTCTGCTTCCTGTTAATGTACCTGGGAAGGCAGTGAAAGGTGACGCACATACTTGGGTTCCTGCCACCCATGTGGGAGACCCAGATGGAATTCAGCCTGCTAGAGCCCTAGCAGTTGTCACCTAAGGGAGTGAAACAGCAGATGAAACCTCTCTCCCTCTCTCCCTCTCTCCCTATCTCTTTCCCTCTCTTCTTCTCTCTCTCTCCTCTTCAAATGAAGACAAGACCTGTGAATCTAAAAGTAGCCTGAACCATCAAGAAAGTCCAAAAGGTCATGATCAAAAAAAAAAAATGGATAAGAAGTAATGAAAATATTCATCAGAATATTGTTTGTTTTGACATTAGGTGAGGCACAATCCTTTATTTTACACAATCAGAAACAACCAAGAATGTTCAAGTGGAGCTCTCACTTAGGAAAAATGACCTTGGAGGGGCAAGGTTAGGCCTGCAGTTCTAGACTGTGGTCAGTCCTGCACAACAGTCTCCACGACCTCTGCTGGGGCAACTGATAAGCAGGTGCTCAGAAAAATGCTGTCC
Source organism: Ochotona princeps (assembly GCF_030435755.1). Lineage (NCBI taxonomy): Eukaryota > Metazoa > Chordata > Mammalia > Lagomorpha > Ochotonidae > Ochotona > Ochotona princeps. The sequence continues at coordinate 17,629,325 of NC_080839.1, read as the reverse complement.
AGGCACGTGATGGTGTGAGACTAGAAAGCTACTGCCCAGTGATTATAAAGGTACGCGGGTGGATAAGCCACTGCAACAGACTACCACATTAACACTGGACTGCTGATTGAAGTGCCAGTTTGGCCGCCTACGATCCAACTTCCTGGGTGGCAGTGGACAACGGCCCAAGTATTTGTGTTCCTGTCTCATGGGGCAAGGGCACAAGTCTCGCCAACCCCACCTAGAATTCTCAAATGCTCTCTCTCTCCCCCAACCCCAGACCTTTGCACTGCCTTCTTCAACAGGCAGCCATTTGATAAGATCCTAACCTTCCTGTATCCCCACTTACCTTCCCAGGGGACAAAATTTATCAAGTCTGAAAGCACTTGCAAAAAGATATTGCAGGCCCCACCCAGTTCCCTATTTCTCCAAACTTCCCCATTCCTCAGAACATAAAAAGACCCTAAAATTATAAAACACCCAGCCTGTTGAAAAATTGGGCCTTCTACTACATGGTTCCTCTGTCCATAGGCTGGTAGCTGAACACCTCTTTGGATTTATTTCTCTGACATTAAGTTTAATCTGGCCGTGAGTCTGCTCCCTGTCTCTTTTTTGTTCCATGACTTTCAAAACACTGCCATCACGTGGGAGACCTAGATTGAGCTGCTGGCTCCTGGCTTTGGCCTGGCCCAACCCTGGTTGTTGTGGGCATTCGGGGTATGAACCAGAAGACAGAGGACATTTCTTTGTCTCTCTGTCTGCCTCTGTAATTCTGCCATCCCAATTCATGAATCAGTAAAGTTTTTCTTTAAAAATCCAACCATGGGGAGAGTGGTAGGGCCTGTAACCTGACAGTGGAGTGCATGTGTCAGAATCAGGCCACCTCAGGGCTTAGATGGAGCAGTGAACAGTATGCCCACACGTACATGGAGGATTAGGCAGTGCATAGAGCCTGCAGAGGACATCCGGCACCATAGCAAAGGATGGAGGGCAGACAAATTGGTCAACTACCACAGCATTGCATTGAGAGCAAATTTCTAGACCAATGGAGATTTTAAGGTGGACTATGTCAGGAAATAGACCTTGGAAGGATTTCTTCATCCTTGGAACTGTGAGACCAACAGCCTGTCTGAACTATCAAAACCACTTGAACAGAAAACCCTTAGAACATGCTCCACATCAGAGGCCCTGGGATGACTTTGGTGGCCATTCCCCATCCCCGGGTACTGAGGCAGTTAGGAGGCTGGGTGTGGCTTCTCCCCTTATCTCCTTCTTTCCCCCAGATACAGAAAAAGGAAAAATAAATGTAGAAATAATTGTCTCACCCACTTTCCCCTAACCCTTAACCCTTCCCACCATAATCAACTATGTAAACATCATCAAAAATAAAATAAAGTAAATTCATTACATCCTAATTAGCAACTAGAGATTTATTTATTTTTATTGGGAAGGCAGATATACAGAGAGAAAGAGAAACAGAGAGAAATATCCTCCATCCTCTGATTCACTCCCCAAGTGGCCACAACAGCTGGAGCTGAGCCAATCCAGGAGCCAGGAACTTCCTCCAGGTCTCCCACACAGGTGCAGGGTTCCAAGACTTTGGGCCATCCTCACTGCTTTTCCAGGCCGCAATCTGGGAGCTGGATGAGAAGTAGAGCAGCTGGGACATGAACCGGCATCCACATGGGATCCTGGGCATCAAGGTGAGAATTTAGCCACTAGGCCATTGCACCAGACCTCAGATTGCAATTTCTACAACAGCAGGGACTACTCTTAGACACTCAGGCCCTGGTTTCTTTGGCCCTAAGCTTGGATAGGGTCAGATCCACAGATGGCAGACAACATTGCAAACAGAGAAAATTGAGGCTGGCACAGGAACTGACCTACAGATGAAAAATATCTAATATAAGCCAGAGAGATTCCCTTCAAAATGGTTAAGTTTTATGTGAAGCTTTAGTGCTTAAAACTTCCATTACATGAAATATTCACTTATGTAGAACAGCTCATTCCCTAGTAATATGAGATTAATGAGGCATCACTGTACATAAAAACTGCCGAACTGGCTCAGATCAATGGGCTGTCCTGTCCAGTATCCTGCCTTTGAAAGGGCATAAAGGAGTAGGAAATTCAGAGGCAAAAGGAAGTGACTGGAGCTGGGGCCTTGTTGCACCACCTTAAATGAATCATGTACCTTTGGACATGCTAGTCTACTCTAGCCTCAATTTACTCACCTGTAAGAGTTATGTAACCTTGGTTTACTAAAATATACTGCGAATTTCTCTGCTGCATTTTTGAAGTTGTTTATTACTTAGACTCATAAAGTCAGTGAACTAAAATCCTTGAAAGAGTCAGGAAATTTTTAAAAGACTTATTTGTGTATTTGAAAGGCAGGCTTATAGAGTTTCACATCATCATCTGGAGGATGTGAAAATCTAATGAGATGGTATTCTTAAAAGTGCCTTTTAGAAATGCAGTCTAAATATGTCAATTAGTCCAACTGGATGCTGTTTGACAGCTTGGGTTGCTGATATACTTAGAAGATCCTTAACTGCAATTCATGCCAATTCTTGAATTTTCAATATAGCTTGTTTCTAAAATCCTGAATCTCAGGGTTGGTACTTGAAGTGCACAGCAACTTATGCTGCCATCTGTAGGCATTCCACCTGGGTATGGATGTTAGGTCCTAGCTGTTCTACATCTGACTCAGTCCCCTGATAAATGTCTGGGGAAAACAGCAAATGACCCAAGTGCCTGTGCCCCTGCCATCTACGTAGGAGACTGCGAGAATCCTGGCCCCTGGCTTCAACCTGACCTAACTCTAGTCCTTGTCATCATTTGGGGATTAAGCCAGTAGACAGAAGATTGATCTCTCTCTCTCTCTTATCTATTTATAGATAAATAAATCTTTAAAATTTTTTAATAAATTTGTCATTGTTGACTGAGTCTGTCAATAATTTTGGTTCACTGATTTTCTGATACTGAGTAATATTCAACTTCAAAAACATCAGTTCTCCAGCTGTAGACAACTGTGTAGATTGTCTAGTATCTAGGCAAGTATCACACTTCTGGGATAAAAGTACCCAATAACTGATGGGCATTCTGGGCCTGGTTAATGTCAATTCTGTGTTAACTATACCAGTGTGCCAGCATAGTTGCCTAGTCTACTTTTTCAATGATATGCAGGGAACACCATGCACTGCCATGTGGCGCTGCCCGGTGGGGACAGGGGATGTTGGGCCAGGATAGGCTGTTCTGGCCTCCAGGCATACCATATGTTACCATGCAGCAGACAGGGGCTACATATTGCTCAGAGAAGGGGCTCTGGGGACATGCTGGAGTGGGGGCAGCTGAAGGCATGTTTGACAGGTGAAAATAACTTCTAGGGGCTTCCACAGACTGGGCCCCTGCACTCACAGGTAGGTAAGGGAGCTGAGTTGGAGTGGTTTAGAGGGGGGTAACCGGAAGGCATGTCTGGGTCAGGCCAAGGCACCTGCCTACATGGGAGACCTGGGCTGGCCTAAGTAGCATCACCTGCTGTCAACCAGTGCACATGAAAGCTAGGGTTAGGTGGGGTGAGAATGGGGGTATGTCTGGCAGAGCTCAGCCATAAAATCCACCCAAGAGTGTCAGGGCATGGATAGGACACATTAGGCTAAGCCACAGAACCCACAGAAAACTAAGAGGTATCTGGGTCAGATTCTATAGGGGATTTGTGGGCTCCCACTACGAGATTGCAGCACCTGCTGGTTTGTGCAAGAGCTGGGGTGGTGATGGCCTAATCCAGGCTAGATTGTGGAACTCACTGACACTTAAGCCAGGGCTGGGAGGAGGGCCAGGTTGGGCCAGGCTGCAGTAAATCCAAAGAACAGTATTGGGAGTGTACCATGCCAAGCAGGGCCACAGCAGCTGCTGGCAGACATGAGATATCCAGGGCTAGGAGTGGGCCTGGCAAGAGAACTTGAGAAACTCAACTACTAGGCCACAGCTTCTGCTAGGGGACACAAGAGCTGTGGCTGGGGACTGGCCATGCCAGACTGGGCCACAGCATCCACTGGCACACACAAGTCCTGGAGCGGGGAGCAGGCTTGGTAGCGGAACTTAAGGTATTCCTCTTCTCAGCCACTGCTTCCAATGATGAGTGCGAGAGCTAGAGCTGGGGATGGAAGGGCTGGGCAGGGTTGCAGCACCCATAAGCCAACATGTGGGCTGGGTCTGGGCAAAGGCCAGGCTGGGTTGGACTGCCACACTTGCTACCATGTGTGAGTGTCAGAATGGGTATGGGCTGGCCAGGGTAGGTCACAGCACCTGTTGACAAGTGCTGAGACTGGGTATGTGTCATGACAGGTGAGACCACAGTACCTTCTGGCAAAAGCAAGATCAAAGGTGGGGAGAAAGTCTAGTAGAGAAACTGTGGGCACTCCCCTGCTATACAACAGCTCCCACTAAAGAGCACAAGACTCAGGACTGGGGGCAGGCCAGGCTGGACAAGGCAACAGCACCCATAAGCATACATGTGGGCCACATCTTGTGGCAGGAAAAGTTGAGCTAAACTGTAACTCCCATGGGAGAGAGAGCCAGATAGGATGCAGGGCAGGCTGGGCTAGGCTGCAGCACATGCCAGCATATGCAAAAACTGTGGCTGGAGGCAGGCTTGGTGGGGCTAGTGGGGATTGCCCCAACTAGGCCATCACACCAACTGGTGTGCATGAGGACCAGGCCTGTGGCAGGCTGGGCTGGGCTGGGCTAGGTCATAGCACTCATCAATTCACATGACAGATGGGGCTGGGGGCAGAATCGATCAGGCAGCTGCATCCACCAATACCTGCCTTGGTTGGTGCAGGTGACAACAGAATTTGACCCTATACTAACCACAGCACACAAGGCTCAAGTCTAAAATCACCCCAAGTGAGGATTTCTTGGGGGACTCCTCAACTAGACCACTGGACTCAAACCCTGGCCACAAGAAAAATCACAAGACACATGGACCAACCTTGGAGTACGTGTGTCAAGACTGGACCTCCTCAGTTGCTAATGCCAATGCAGTGGACAGCATGCCTAGATGCATACAGGAGCAGGACAGCAAGCTCATCTAGACCTATCGGGAATGTCAAATGCCTCCTTAGAAAACAGGATGGACAGTTCTCCTGATCAAGGTCTGTAGTAAGTGTCTGGGTCTATGGATACTAAGGTGGACTTGGTCATCCAATAAAGTTTGGGAATTTTTTCTCAACACTGGTGCAACAAAGCAACAATGGCTCAGAACTATCAAAACCACTCAAGTAGCACCGCTGGGACTTTGTTCCCTACATTGGGGTCCCTAAGGAGTCATCAAATAGCCATCTCCCATCCTGGTGAGTAGATTTAGTAAGACAACAAGGAGCAGCTCTCCTCTTCTCTTCCTACCTTGGGAACACAGGAGAAATAAGAACTGAGACACTTGTCCCCCCACCTTCCTCAGTACCTGAACCTTCTCACCCTAAGCAGAGGCCCACATGTGCATGCATCCATCTCAACCACATAAACAAAATGAATAATAAAATTAATTTTTAGAAAATCAGTAAAAAAAATTTCACAGTATATTTTAGTAAACCAAGGATACGTGACCTTATGCCTTCCTAGAGTTTCCTAACTCTTCACTCTTATCCCTGGACTCTAGCCCTCTGCCCAATTGTACTCATAGTAGAGCCGTCTTGGACTGACAGGGGTTCAGACAGAGCCTTAATGGAAGCCAGAAGGAATTGTTCAGCTAAGTTAAGAGGTTATTCTCTGGTACACATTCAGTGAAATACTTTCTATAAGGCTGTTTGAAACCCAAGCTGCCTCACATTCCTGCAGAAAGTAGTCTGTCCAAGAAATTAAGGTTCAGCAGCCAGTTTTGGGCTCCCTACAGGAAGCAGAGACTGAAGGGATAGAATAAACAGGGAAGAACACGCAGCAATGTTTGGGGTAACAGATCAAGTTAAATTTAGCTTGCCTTGCTAGAGTGGAAAGGCAACAGGGTAGAGTGTGCCCTAAACCTGTTTCTGCTATCACCCATTAGACTTGCATGAGCTCCTTTTCGCCATGGGTCTCAATTTGCATAAATGAGAGCTTGGACTAGCTCACAATATATTTTCAAATATGCTGTGTGAGTTCCAGATTCTCCAGTTACACTTCAGGTCACATCAGGGAGGTGGAAAAGGGATTGGTAACGGCACAGCATCAAAGTGGTGCCTAAATCTCTCCCTCAAATTCCATGTGACAAGAACAGATTTACTATTATCTCTTTTATCTGTTGTACACTAATGTTTTCTTTTTGTTAAAATTTATTTATTTTTATTGGAAAGCCAGATATACAGAGAGGAGGAGAGACAGAGAGGAAGATCTTCCGTCCAATGATTCACTCCCCAAGTGACCTCAATGACTGGAGCTAAGCCAATCTGAAGCCATGAGCCCAGAGCCTCTTCTGGGTCCCCCACGTGGATGCAGGGTCCCAAGGCTTTGGGCCGTCCGTCCTCGACTGCCTTCCCAGGCCACAAGCAGGAAGCTGGATGGGAAGTGGGGCAGCCAGGATTAGAACTGGTGCCCATATGGGATCTCAGTATGTTCAAGGTGAGGACTTTAGCTGCTAGGCTACCATGCCGGGCCCTACTAAGGTTTTCAAAGGCAATGTACCCTAGATAAGAAAATATATGAAAACCACTGGATTGCACATCCCCAGTGTCCCTTCCAATCTTATAATAATTCTCCGATAAACTAACACTTCATGGCACTGAAGACATGAAATAGACCAGACTATAAGATAAATTCTAGTCTCGGAGGTATAAATGTCAGATATATGTCAAAATGTTTATTAGACACATCCTCTATATCTCCAAGCAAGTAAATCTATACTCAATATGTGCTTAGTGTTGCATAAATCATCAAATATATTCATAAAATTGGGAAAAGACAGTGTGCCCTTATAGGGCTTATGTCATGGAGAAGTGAAACTGAAACACTCGGGAGAGTTCCGGCACACATGCCTAATTAAGAGATATTGGTATAGACTAACCCTGCTTGTGTTGGAATGTAACCACAGGCTAAAGCACAGCAGGAGCTGGTCCAAGAAGTGAGAAAAGGCTTGATGGAGGAGAAGGAAATGGATGAAATCCCAAGGCTAAACACTGAAAGAGCTTTAAAGATTTCAAGCTGCATCAGCTTAAGTTAGAAATAGCATCGATGTTAACTTATGCTGCTGACCTGAACAGTACTTACTTATTTTGCAGCAGAAAGAATTTATGTCTTCCTGAACTCCCTGCTTAGTTGAAACTTTATTCCTAGAATGGCTTAGAAAGGAAGCTATGGTGAAGCTTTGTAAGCCCAACTATTTAGTAATGTGGAAATTATACTGGAAAAAGTATAAATATTAGCATAGGGATGGCATGTTTTTGCATATTTTCATACTAAGTATGATTTTTAGACAAGATGAAACTATGATTTATAGAGAATTCTCAACCACAACCAAAACAGTATACGAGTATTAATCTCACGCACCATATAAAGATACCAGGGCTTGCACACTGAGGTAAGACTGAAACAAACAAAACAATTATAGCAATGAAAAAAAAACAGCTAAAACACTGAAACCATAGATCTATTGGTTTTGCATGAAGTAGCGGTTTTCTAAAGATATTGAGGGACCAGAATTATGCTCCTGGAGTAACACAGGATGAGGTCAGCATCACCTGCTCTTACCTGCAGGGTGAGAAGGGGATTATCAGTGCCTTGGGTACAATACACGCATGCATAGCTTCTCAGAATACACATTTGCTATGAACTTTGTGAGGCCCCTTTGTGTGAATTTAAAAATTTTTAAATCAAATTAAATGTATTTGGATTCCAATGTTCTCTTCTTCTGTGCACTTTTGACAAAGAAGAGAACATTGGAATCCACAGCAGAAAGGAGCGATTTCAAGCCCAACCTGCGATTTTTTTTCTATATCACTCACAATAGTGAATGGAATGGAATCAGCCAGCCAGAGGTCAAGCTTCAATGGGGCCATTTACCAGCCAGGTAAAATTGAGCAATTTGTGGACTATGCCAGGATATTGGTCTTCTTGAGAGTAACAGTGCCTACAACAAAGTGTTGGAGTTAGGATTTAGTAAGAAAATGAAGAGAAAATAGGTTTAACAATGGCACCTGCAACGGAGTAAACACCAGGTATCTTCAATATTACTGAAACATACAGAGGAAACAAGTTATTATTGCAAAGAGCATCAGTAGTTAGGGCTTCTAAATGGATAGCAGGGAAGGAGTTGGATACGTAAGATACACTGTAGTTGCTGCTCCAGTATGTTCTGTCTTCACTTCAGAAAATCTACAAAGCTATATGTTATGACTAAATTAATATGGTTCAGTCTGCAATAGATATTAGATTTTTGTCTAGACCCAATTCTGCAAAGGTAGGAGCTTTCGTACAAGCAATGATAATGGGAGATGAATACTCTAAAGAGGACTGAATTTCACATTCCACTGTCAGGATCAGCTCTTTGCAGAGACAGTGTAGGCCCCTCTCTCATCCAAAACAAAAAAAAAAAAAAAAAAAAAGCAACACTGAGGAGTGTTGCACACGATGGCTCAGTGAAGACGCACAAGCACTCCGTTTTACCAAAGAACTCAAAAACAAATGAAAAGTTGCATTTCAAGGTGAGAGGTTAGCAAGACTGAAACTTAACAAGGGGGAGATAGGAACTATGTAAGACATGGAGACATGGCATAGCAGCAGATAAATGCACAGCACAGCAACTGAAACCCGGGTTCCCAGGTCCAAGGATAAAAGGTAAACAATCTCAACACTGCAAACACTGGGAAATCTGGCTACAGGAGACTTCTGTAGTTATCACAAGCTTGAAGCTTGGCTAGAAGAGCTGCCTGGAAAAACAACAACAAAAAACACCCAGAGCCTATGCTACAGCACAATATCATCCTAAGAACAGAGCCACTGTCAGACACAATACTGCCCCAAGGGACAGAAATCTTTGCATTTCCTTTGCTGTGGGGCTGCACAAACGCCCCATCACACTTACACAAAAGTTTGCAGCCTGACAAAGCCAACTAGATCCAGTTGTGCAATTCTGACTCCAGCATCCAAGCTCACAAAGCACTGTACTACAAGAGAAGGTGGTTTGATGCAGCAGGGGGAGCCACCCTCCAATGCTTGAGGACCCACTGTGCTCAACACTGGGACCTGGGCCTGATCCCCTCCACCATTTACTGTTGCCGCCAGTGCACACCATTGCTGGACCTGAGAACACACCTCCCATACCCCTAATGATAGCATAAATCAAATGCAAATATGAGTAGCTATATTTACATAAGTTTTTAAAAAATAACTTTAAGAATGAATCTTTATCCTAGCTTTTAAGACACTCGCAGAGATGACCACATCCTTCATTATAATGCCTGGGTTGATTCCAAGCTCTGAATCCTGTAGCCGCTTGCTAATGCAAACAACTTGGAGGTAGACATGATGGGTCAAGTATTTGGGTCCCTGTCAGCCACCTAAAATATTTTAATTGTGTACCTAGATCTTAGATTCAGTTTCAGTCCAGCCCCAGTCACTTCTGATATTAGGAGAGTGAATCAGTGGACAGGAACACTCTTCTTTCTGTCTCTCTGCCTCAAGCCCAAGTAAATATACTAAAACTAAAATTAATGTTAGTTAAAAGACAGCAGAAAGGGACAAAGAAAACCACTATATGATGATAAGGTGGTCATTCAACAAGAGGGAATAAGAATCTGAAATATATATACACCCAATACTGCAGCACTCAGTTATATAAAGCAACACTGTTAATCCTAAAAGGAGAGGAAGATTCAGCTCAACAATCATGTAAAACTTCAACATCCCATTTTCATCAATGGACAGACCACATAGAGAAAAACATCCATAAGTCAGAACTAATATATACTACTAATCAAATTGACCATGCAGATATTTACAGAGGACTTCATTTAATACTTCCAGAATTCACATGTGTCTCATCAGGACATAGGACTGTATGCAAGATGATCACATTTTAGTCCATAAAATGAGTCTCAACAGATTTTTTCAAGAAAAATCATATCATGTATCTTGTCTGACTATTGTAGGGTAAAACCAGAAATCAACAGGAAGTTATACAAGCCATGAGTACTAAACAATATGGTCTTGAACTGCTAAAAATGTCAATGAAGAAATCAACATTAATCTTTACCAAGTGAATAGTTTACAAATCTCTTCAATATTCCTAAAAATATCTGTATTATTCTTGATAGAAATGAAAATGTCAATGCAGATATAAAAACTCATACAACACAAGAAAAGCAGTGTTAAGAGGGAAGTTTATGGGCCCAGTTGAATGGCTCAATCAGCTAATCCTCCCCTTGCAAGTGCCATAATCCCATATGGCACCAGCTCATATCCCGGCTGATCCACTTCCCATCCAGTTCCCTGCTTGTGTTGTGAGAAAACAGTAAAGGATGGCCAAAACCCTTGGGACCCTGAACCCGCATGGGAGACCTAGAAGAAGCTCCTGGCTTCAGATCGGCTCAGCTCCGACCATTGCAAGCACTTGCGGAGTGAACCATTGGATAAAAGATCTTCCTTTCTGTCTCTCCTCTCTGTAAATGTGAAATTCCAATAAAAATAAATAAATCTTTTTTTAAAAGGTGGATTTTATAACAGCAGATGCCCACATTAAAAAGAAAAGATTTCAAATAAATATTAACATACCTCAAAGAACTAAAACAGTCAAGATAAAACAAATTTAATATTAGTAGAAAAAAATCTTCAAAAAATTTAAAATATTAAAGATCAGCACAAAAGCCAACAAACTAGAGAATAACAAAATAAGACTAATAATTAACAAAGATAGAAACATTAACAAAAGGAAAAGTTGATTTTTGAAAAGATAAAACATTTGACAAAGTTAAACAAGACAAAATGAGATGAAATTCAAATAAGTCAAAAATAGAAAATATTACAATTCATTCCACAAAAAGCAAAGGATAATTATTAATACCAAAACTGAGTGCCAAGAACTTGGAAAATTATAAAGAAAAAAAATCCTAGGCACTTGAAACCTGCAAAAACTGATTATGAAGGTTTAAAAAACCTGAGCAAATTATTATGAGAGATGACAATTGAGCTAAAAAAGCTCCCTAGAGAAAGGACAGTCTCTACAGGAAATTCTGTTGGGTAAATTAGATCCTGAGTGTAGAAATATGAAACAAGATCTCATTCAAAAATCAGCTTACCATGGCCAAGGGCCCTATCACTGAAATGTTAAACCTAGATAGATTTTCAAGGTCCTGACTCCAACCTGGCACAGACTTGGCTTTTGTAGTTCAATTGGCAGGGTAGGTACATCCTTCTCATTAACTAAGAAGGGCAAAACAGAACATCTGTAGTTAAAACAACTGCACACAAAGTAGTCTCTGAAGTGGGTATCTTCACTTTTCAAATAGGAGTTCATTAACTTACCAAAGTCCCCTCTGTGTGTATCTCTCAGAGCTGTCAAATTATAGCTTTGTCTTATTCCAAAATCCACACTGAGAAACACTATGCCACACAGTTAGAAATAAGGACAATGAGAACAGGAAATGGCTTTGCCTAAGATTAATCCAACTTTAAATAGTTGTGGGACTTTGAAGTGGAAATCTCCCACAGCAACTCAGAATGCTGAATCAGAATAGAATAGGAGAGACAGACAAGAGTACCAGATATGCATATTGATTGGAAAGTTTACACAAAATGTCTAAAAGACTCAGTGAAATACTTGTGTGATTTTTTCTTTAAAGACAGAAGAAAAGAAAATGAAAACAAACAGTCCCCAGGGATACCTGCAGATTGAAGAAAAGATGAAGTGAGAAGCAAGTCATGAAAGAAAGGAAACCCATGAAGAACAACATTCAAGAAGAGTGTCAGGTCAAAAGTATCTGACACAACTGGAATATGGAAAGTGAGTGTAAAGGTTTTCTTTAAAATTCATTTGATTTGAGTAGGAAAAAATCCAGGGTCTTATTTTTTAAAATAATGAAGGAGACTCCAAATTTTGAGGCCAGAAAGAAACTGGATATGATACATAAGATTAAACAACCTGGTAATAGAAAGAATGGGGGAAGGCTAAATATGATAGTTTGAATGACAGTCCTGGACTTTATGAATTACATCAAACAAACAAACAAACAAAAAAACTTTCATAAGCAATCAATAGAGTGAAAAGAGAATAAGGCAAAATCTTCGCAAACCCTCTGTTAAGGGAACACTATACAAAACATATAAGGAACTCAAATGTCTGAGTAGAAAAAGATAGGAGAGACAGAGAATTAGCATGAACAAAACAGAGGTAAGGCCTAGCGGGACACAGCGAGAAGGAATCAACGTGCAGGGTATACCCCACCCATTAAATCCTCAAGGAATTCTTCAATGGTTTTATTCCTTCCGAGAGAAACATGCCATTGTTCTAGGTGATCTGTGTGATAAACATAGGATTCTTTACAAAATAACCCCATTTACCTTTCCAAATGTAATTCCTTCCAAATACTGCAAAAAGGCTTTCAGTCCATCACACTCAAAAGAATCTAAAAGGATTTGCAAATACAAGCTTTTTTTGTCAGAAATTCACTTCTAACCTGTAGGGAGAGTTCTTTAAAATGTTCATGGAAAATATGTATTATGAAATAAATATGATGGGTTTCAAAAAAATTACATCAAATAGACAGCTTTTAATTCTTTTTTCCCATGAGCATTTTGAAATGCTCTTATTTTCCTTCAAATATTTGTATATTACCTATCTTCTAGAGCTTAAACATATCTCTTTAAAAAACTTTCCTGGTACATATTTATCTGTTTCCTAAAATGTTACCTGTGCTGGTAGTCACCTATATTAATACTTAATCATGCTTCTTATTTCCATAAATTCTCAAGGTTAGGAGCTGTATTATTGATCTGGTACTCAGTGAATTTATCACTCTATCCCAAACACAGATTTCACTGAGGAGTAATCAAACAAAACCATATAAATTATATCGACTGTTTTATTATTTTTTTAAAAGATATATTCATTTATTTCAAAGGCAGACAGAGAGGAAGAGAGCTCTTCCATCTGTTCACTCCCCAAGTTTTCACAACAATCAGGCTGAAGCCAAAAGCCTGGAAACTCCTTCTAGGTCTCCCATGTGGGTGATGCGGGCTTAGAAAACGGAGCCATCTTCTGTCCACCCAGCCACATTAGCAGGAGGATGATTTATTCAAATTGTCACTGTGATGTGCGGTGCAGGGATGTCAAACTGCAGCTTAGTCTGTGGTACCGCAGCTCCCACCACTCAACTAATGCTTTCAAGGACTGAGAAAAGTTTAGAAGGAAAAAAAAAATCATTTTGTTCAAGTCCATGACTGCAGTTTAGAGATGCAGAGAATTTCATGATTATCCCCACAGTGAACTGTGGAGTGACTGTTGTGTGTTGAGCTATGTTTCCCCTCCCCAATTTCATATGTTGAACTCTAACCAACAGCTCAGAAGGTGACCATATCTGGAAATGAGGCTGGAAACAGGTAACCAGTTAAAGTGAAGGCAATAGGGTGGGCTCTCATCCAGTTTGACTGCTGTCTCTATAAAAAGGAGGAAGTGAGACACAAAGACACACATAAAGGACAAAAATGTGAAGAGATAAAAAGAGAAGGTGGCCATGTATAAGCCAAAGTGAGAGGCCTGGGCAAGGTCCCTCCCTCAGGGCTCTCACAAGGAACCAAGCCTGCTGACCCTTGATCTCAGACCACTGGCCTCCAGAACTGTACAGAAATAAACGCATGCCATTTCAGCTGCACAGCTGTGTTATTTGGTTACAGCAGCCCTAGAAATCTAATACAGATCCAACACCTGAATTTTTTAACTGTTTGGAGATGCAAACATTCTTCATTAAGTTTCACTCCCTCCAGCTTACTGGAAAGCTAGAAAATGTGCAGTTCACAACCACAAAATACTGCTGACAAGGTGCAGTGAATCACGAGTGGTCATTAAGGGAGGACTTGACCGAGAGATCCCTACATGGTCATTCTGGATTGCTTCCCAGAAGTAGCACTTTTTGCCTCGAGACCAGGGAGTGTCTTTGGCCTTTGTGCTTTTGTTTGTTTTATTTTAAAGGTAGAGACAAAGATATAAAAGGAGGAGCAGTGGAGCAAGAGACCTCTCATTGGGTCACTTCCCAAAGGCTCACAACTACGCTAGACCAGGCGAAAGGCAGGATATGGGAATTCAATCTGGTCTTCCATGTGGGTGGCAAGAGACTCAAGAACGTGACCTGCTCCTGGATTACATCAGCAGGAGGCTGGAACAGGAGTGGAGCTGGAACTCGAACCCAGCAACTCTGAAGTGGGATACAGGTACCACCAGTTTTTATCTCAGCCATTGTGCCGAGTACCTGCCTGAGATCATGAACTTGATATACAGGTATTTGCCCTTCATAGCAATATTCGAAGAAGCGCCATCTTTGAAAATGAGTATTAGGTAGTAGCAGGAGTATCAAAAACAGGTATTAGAAAACTGGGGATAAAAATAAAGGCATGTTCTGTGAAGAGCAGAAGACTACTGGCTTTGCTGAAACAATAGGAAAAGCATCAGCCAAGGGCTATCTGTAACCTTATTGAAGCAAACAACATAATGAAAGACAAAACAAGCAACATTAGCCCCAAAAGCAAAAATCCATACTGATTTCACAAATGTGCATAGTCAACAAAGTCAACACAAAACTTTTGAAAAGGACAATGACTTCCCTTGATTGGACAGTAGGAGGGGAAACTGCTTACTCCCTCTTCTGGGGACCATGTTTCCTTGAGAGTCTCTTAAATATATTAAAGGTAAGAGCGCAGTTTTCAAGAGGGGTGTCTTAAAACCATCATGAGATTTATTCAGGTAGATGGTTAGTAGAAGATGATCATCAAGTTCTGGGTCTTATATAGCCAAAAATGATAAAGTTCGCTTTCCTAAGAGACAATGAGTTAGAGCCCTATGAACAGGAGAGAGGAAGCAAGCATTACAAAAAGGATTGTGTTTTGGTTGAAGGAAAAAGCAGTGCAGCTATTGGTTCGATCATCTGTTTTAGTGGGTTGCCACAGATGCTTTGTCATGGAAGTACATTATTGCATCAGCTTTCCACCATACCTGGCCACATGCCATCTCATAAGTCACAAACTACTCCAGGAAGGTTTGGCCTAATTGCAACTATTCATCACAAATTCTTACAGCCCTGAGTGCTACAGAAGAACGAAAGATGAAGGCATCTTATTTGCAGGTTTCTAGGAGGAGAAGATCACTGTGCTTGGACAAGAATAGCGTTTCCAGGAAACATGATGTAATTTAAGTTGCTTTTAAAAGTGCTGGACTTCAGTGTTGGGAAATTCCACTACAGGTGAAATGGAGGCCTTAATGAGAAGCAAGCAAATAGAAACTGCCTGTCAATACCTATTATTATGAAAAATAAAGTATGACTAAGATTTGTCACTGAAGTATTTAGATTGTAGGTTAAATTTTGAATGATGTGGAAAGAGGATACCACTGAACACATAACATTAGAAGATCCTGCAGAGAGTATATTTCTGCTGGTTTGTATTTTTAATTCAAATATCAAGGTAGGAGATATGAAATTGATGCTGTGAAGACCCCATTGTATTCAACAAGCAAAACACTTTGGTAACAAAGGCAGAAGGCTCTATTCTTCCCATTTCAGTAAGTGCAAGGGAAATACATTCTCAAAATATCAGTCTGGAATAGCTTACTGAAGCAAGAGCACTGCTAAGTATAAAGCAGGTACCCTCAAGACAAGATTTTTAGGTCTCTGAGGTCCTTTACGCAGGTGATGAGACAATGCATTTGGAACATTGTAGTTGCTTAATTTTACTCAACAGGTAGTAAAGACGGGGAAAGTTTGGGTTCTACAGATTAAAAGAGAGTTACAGGATTGGAATTTCAAATGAGCGTCCAGGACTCCTAGAGCAACACTCTTGCTCCTGAACCAAGATCTCATTCCACTTTAAAGAAGCTGAAGCTTAACCCTTAATTCCCAGGCAAAAATTCATGATTCACCTTCTAAGTTCTTAAGAATGATCAAACATTGTAACCAACCAACACTACAAGGTGATAGCAACTTGAGAACCACAGTAATTTTTAATAGGAAATTCTTCTAGAGTAATTTTTTTTATCATCAAAGATCCATCTTGGAATGAGAAAAAAGTAGACATAAATAATATGGAAGCACATGAGCATATACTATTTCAACAAATTTATGCACCTAGATAAACATCTTTTTTAAAAAATATATTTATTTTTATTGGAAAAGCAGATTTACAGAGAGGAGACACAGAGAAAAATCTCCACCTGCTGGTTCACTCCCCAAGTGGCCACCAATGGCAAGAGCTAAGCCAAAGTGAATCTAGAAGCCAGGAGCCTTCTTTGGGTCTGCCATGCAGGTTCAGGGTCCCAAGGCTCTGGGCCATCCTACTGCCCTCCCAGACTATGAGCAGGGAACTAATATGAAGATAACAGCTGGGACATGAAACAGCACCCACATAGGATCCTGGCACTTGTAAGGCAAGGATTTAGCCACTGAGCCATTGCACTGAGCCCAATAAGTATCTTCAGTATCTATTTTCCATGAACTTCTTAAAGTACCCTCATATATTGCCACACATTCAAATAGGAATGGTGTGTGTACAGCTACAACTAAAGATATACACATAAATACAGATACAAACATACACATTTGGCTTTATTTGCTAATATTATCATGGGAAATATGTTTAAAGTAATATTTTATTGTAATAATCTGTTTGACTTTCCAATTAAATGCTAGGAGGAAATGAGTTTTTAAAGGATGGAGTTTTTACTCATTTGAATTACACTTAATTTTGTTATAATGAAGTTAGCTATGTCTAGTCTCAGTTTTCTACAAAGAAAATATGTTGCAAAGAATCAGATTTCACTAAGTGCCTACAATGACACCTGACAACACTGCCTGTGATGTTCACAATACGTGTGTAGGCCATTTGCTCACCTAGCTTAATACTATGCTTTGGTGTCTTGAAGCTGTTACAACCAAACATTATAAACTGAATGACTTACAAACAACAAAAAAACTTAGAGTTGTTTAGACCTGAGAGGTTCAAAATTAAGGTACTGACAGAGTTGCTAGCTGGTGGGGGGAGCCCATTTTCTGATTCAAACACAATGCATTCTTACAGTGTGCTCAAGTGGTGTAGGGAACCACACTGAGATCTTTATTTTTAAACACGTATGTAAGAATGAATGAATGGGGCCCGGCGCAGTGGCCTAGCGGCTAAAGTCCTCGCCTTGAACGCCCCGGGATCCCATGTGGGCGCCGGTTCTAATACCGGCAGCTCCGCTTCCAATCCAGCTCCCTGCTTGTGGCCTGGGAAAGCAGTCGAGGACGGCCCAAAACTTGGGGACCCTGCACCCGCATGGGAGACCTGGAGGAGGTTCCTGGTTCCCAGCTTCGGATCAGCGCATACCGGCTGTTGGCGGCTCACTTGGGGAGTGAATCATCGGATGGAAGATCTTCCTTTCTGCTTCTCCTCCTCTCTGTATATCTGACTGTAATAAAGTGAATAAATCTTTTTTAAAAAGAAAAGAATGAATGAATGTATTTGAAAGAGCAACAGAGAGAGAGAGAGAGAGAGAGAGAGAGAGAGAGAGAGAGAGAGAGTTGGGTGATGAGGGAGACAGAGATATATTCCGTGGCTGCAGCATCTAGGATTGGCCTGATTGAAGTCAGGAGCCAAGAACCTGATGCAGGTTTCCCACACAGATAGCAGGGGCCCAAGTACTGCAGCCGTCTACCACAGCTTTCTCATGTGTATTGGCTGGGAGCTGGATCAGATTCAGAGGAGCTGGGACTCACATTGGAACCCTAATGCAGGATGCCAGAGCGGCAAATTGTAGAATAACTCACTGTACCACTCTGCCAGCCCCGGCATCTCTGTTAAGAAGGTACTTACTTCATTCATGAGTATTCCACACTCATCACTGAATTAAACCCCGAATGCCCTACGTCCAAATAGTGTTACACTGGGAATTAGGTTTCACCATATGACTCAGAGTGGGCACAGAATGGGGGAAATACAATCTGTCTGTAGCACCTAAGGAATCAATACACATCTAAACATTCAGTTTGTCTGAAAGTCACATTCTGTATAGTTCCCTAGCCTGAAAAGCATGCTGTAATATCGTTTAACTGCCCATAACTTTTAAGACCCAACTCAGATTTAGTTTCAGTGTTTTGATTCTTTTCAAGTTACGGGTATTATACTTAATATTGGTTTCTTGCATGAATATATTATCATGTATTTATTAATAGAGACTAAAATTAATTTCATTCAAATGTTTTTAGCTATACAGACATTCCAACTGAATTTTAAAAGTTAGTAGCAGAAAAGAGGAAGAGGGAGGATATGCATGGTTGAAATAATTGGGGTTTCAGCTATTTTATAAAAGAGATAAATCTTCGTTTATTTTGCAACATAAGTCGGTCATCAAATGTTATGTTCCACACACACAAAAAAATAAACATTTAAGGCCTGGCGCAGTGGCCTAGTGGCTAAAGTCCTTGCCTTGCACATGTTGGGATCCCATATGGAGGCCGGTTCTAATCCCGGCAGCCCCGTTTCTCATCTAGCTCCCTGCCTGTGGCCTGGGAAAGTAGTAGAGGACAGACCAAAACCTTGGGACCTTCCACCCACGTGGGAGATCTGGAAGAGGCTCCTGATTTCGGACCAGCTTAGATCCAGCTATTTTGGCCATTTGGAGAGTGAACCAGCAGACAGAAGGTCTTTCTCTCTGTAAATCTACCTTTCCAATAAAAATCAGTAAATCTTTAAAACAAAAATAATATTGGAAAACATAAACATTTAAAGTCCAATCATGGGCCCATCTGCCAGGAAAACACAAATTAATATGAAAATTATTTTCTAATATCTAAAAATACACAAAACATAAATTATTGCAATTTGTAAGCAGTTTAAAAGATATAGTTGAGATTTGTTCATATCTTTATATCAGTTCCTAAAATCATCAGGAATCCCCACAAGGTCTTCATCTTATTAGTTGCTAGCACCTGGGATCCTCAGTGTTTAGATCAGAGTCTGACACACGACAGTCACACTTTAAAGTATGTCAGTTATATGGTTGACTTTCCAAAGGGTCCAAGTGTTAAAAAATAAATACCAAAACATATTTTGTGTGCTTTCATGAATTTGAGCTGAGTTGAAATGCATTTGAAGACTATGCAGTTAAATAACCCAGAATGTCATTAGCTACCAGTTTTACAGAGACATCAGTATAAATACTTGTCCAAATTATCTGAAAAAGTTTATAGTTGTAGTCATTACACTTTCTCAAGTAATCACCTAACACGTTTCAAACAATGTAATCTTTAATTGATCATTTTTCACAACAAGTAATTTTTCTGAATTCCTTGACTACAAATTATAGCCAGTTGAAATAACTGTGCTTTGTTCCCAAAAGAGAACAATTTCACACAGCAAAGCAAGTTAAAAATTATATCATCAATATTTATCAAATCTTTGTGCTATTTTTATTAGAATCAGTGTTGAAAATGTACTTCTATTAAATATTTTATAGTAAAACATATTGACTTATTACTTTTCCATTCATAGCATATGAAATAGCTAATGAGGACTATTTTTTTTTAGTTTAGTAGGCAACAGGAAATTATTTGCCAGGTCTGATTATAAACTAGCACAAGCAGTACTCAACATGTGTGATGAACGTTGGAAACCTTGCCAGCCTTCATTTCACGTGCTTTGCAGAGAATTTTGCATATCAGGAAATACGCATTAAGAGAACATAGAACCCATTCTACCCATCTAAATTGGTTTCGTCTAAAACCCCTGGTCTGTACAAGGACCATTTCAGACATTGGCATCCAAAATTTGATTTGTCCTCAAATCTGCTCCTCCTCTGTCAGATTACTGTATCCCCAAAGCTGAGAATAATCTTGGGTTCCTTTATGCCCTTAATTCCCGTGTATTAGCTTTCCATTACTACAATGAAATGCTTGGGGCAACTAATTTGACAGAGATCTGATCCCAGAGAGCCTCAAGCCAGAAGCAGAAGCAGCTGGTTTATTTTTCATTCCATCTCACAAGTGTGTCTCTTACAGAAATCACAGACATAGAGGTGGAAAACCTCAGACAAGCATTTCAATACCAGGCAGAAAATAAACATCTGGCATTTTCAACTGACACTGTTTTTTTTTTTTACAAATAAAGTAAAACATAAGACAATAAGAAATAATTTGACAAGAAGGAAGGCAATTGGATCAAACCAAAAAAGTGCAAGACAGAAAGACCCAGGGCTATGTGATCTCAGTCAGGATGAATGTATATTGTTGCTGTGAGAGAGGCTGAGAAGGGCAGGAGATGAAGACAGAAAATGCTGTTAATCTCACAAAAAGGAAATTCTAGAAGACTGCCAATGGTTCTGTATTTGGCAGCAGATGTGAGGAAGCAAATGCAATGAACTAAAAAGAAATGTTGATTGACTCTTGTTATAGACCGTACTTTTAGAGTGACATGACAAGAAGAGACGGGAACAAACAGGAGACAACCAGGCAGCAACAAGCACTGAGCACTCTGCATACGTTCAGTGGGCCTCTATAAATGTCTAACCAGGTAAAAATTGCAAGCTAAAAATGTGGTTACCTGAGGAGCAAATGGAGTGAGATAGAATTCTGGACAGCGAGGGTTTTAATGAGATACAGAAAGAGGGAAATCAGCCCTGGTGAAAAGACTATAAATGAAGATTTGGGAATTACTTTGACATCAGAGGGACATGTGAGAGAGTAAATTTGCGGAAAGAAAACAACAAACTACTTTGGTTTTGTGCAAAACAGGGGGCATTTTGGGGAAAGAGAATTAAATTTTGACACTGCCCCCACAGCTCAGTTTCCCCTTCTCCACAATGGAGCCTGACTAACAACCACATATACAGTAGGAGTGATGAGTAAGTTACTTTGTAAAGAGTTAGGACTATTACTCATACAAAATAATCTCACAGTACACAACAGCTATTGTTAACTTTTGTGATTTTTCTACAAATCATTTTAATGAAAAATATCCCACTTTTTAACAATCATTTGTTGAAACCTTATTTAGATACCAAGCAACACTATTTCCATATTACACAGACAAGGAAACAAAGGTTCAAAGAATATAGTAGTTTGTCCAGTGTCACATGGCTAGTACATGAGTCATGACCCAAACTCATGTGTTCTGAATCCACATTCTATTGTCTTGACATAAACTGCTTTTCTAAGTGTTGACCTTTCTCAAAAAAATGGCAATCGTGGTCATGAACAGACTGGAGATTTAAAAACAAAAACTCAACTTCAGAAAATTAATCATCCAGTATTTTTTCCTTGTTCCTGGCTGGCAGATGAAAATAAAAATATGTTTCTTTATTTGATCATCAAGCAAAGATCACAATACAGAGTCAAATTTTGAAGTCTCATGTCCAACAGTCAAGGCAAGAATAAGAGGAGAAATGATTCCAGCTCCATGTGTTCTTCTTGACAGGAAAACCAGTCTTTCAGTGGTCTCCCACAACACGTTTCCTTACTGCACGTCCTAACAACTGTAAAGTCAGATAGGAACAAAGAAAACAGTAGGAACATCTAGGGCTGTACACACTGGCAAGTGAGAAAAGAAAACAGCCATAAGGACACAGTTAACAGTGCCTGTCACTCAGACTGTGGGACTCCCCAAGCTGGCAGAAGGAAGAGATTCGGGTTCATTAGACGCATCAGGTAAAGAAGAGAGACAGAGAGAAACTATGGACAGAAAACCATTTTCCAGGAATGAAACAGTGAAATCATTTCAAGACCTATAGAGGTGTAGCAGCATTGTCCCCAAAGACCCTGGATTTCTTGCTTGCATAGGCATAGAGCTATACTTAAAATAATGGCAAGGTAGACTGATTTTTTTTTCTCTTGCTCTTCAAGTATATGGAGAAATCTATGTACTATACTTTATTTTCTGAATTTTCTTCTACTTGGCATCATTCAAAGAATATCAGCATTTTTCAAGTTGCTTTTAAAAATGTATTTATTTATTTTTACATTTTATTATTATTATCATTTTATGATACAGTTACATATGCTCCTGGTATTTCCCTTATCCTAGCCCCAATCCACCACCCACCCCCCCCCCGGCTAGTTCCTCTATATCATTACTAAAGTACAGCTCTTCATACACAGTCATATGTCCATCATTGCGGACATGGACAGTGGCAGAGAGTCCAGAATCCTATTGTGAAGATATAGTGAACAGTTTCATTATAAGTCCATCTTTGTCTGGAAGTAGAAATGCATACTACATTGTATCCTCATATCTGGATGTTAGTCTCAGTTTCACAGCTACTGTACATCCCCTCAAATGAAAAGTCATAATACAAAATCAACAATAGAAAGAAAAATAGAAATTTACAATGCCATTAAGTTAAATGACATGTTACTAGATATGACAGTCTCCATTACACAGCTGCTATACATCCCCTTAAATGAAAAGACACAGAACAAAATCAACATCAGGAAGAAAAAAGAAATTAACACCACCAAGAAGTTAAATAACATACTACTAAATGACTAACATGTAGCTGAAGGAATGAAAATCAAGAACCTTCTTGAAGAAAATGATGCTACTGTCTGATCTATGAGTCACTGAATGATTTGATCAGAAGAAAGTGTTTTGAAGAGATGAAACTAACTGAAAACATCAAATCCCATGAGATATAGTTTCTGCTGATTTTTGTTGGTGAAGCGTGTCTCTGCTAGACAAAAACTAGATGAATTTTGTTTTTTAATCCATCTACTAATCTATGACGTTTGATTGAGCTTAAGCCATTTACATTCAGGGTTAATAAGTATGGGTGGTACTTTGGTCCTGTCATTTTAGGAATGGGTTGTTCGTTGGTTTAGTCTTCTGTTGTCATTTTACTGGGATGTTCTTCCCATTTGCCTTTGGTTTTGTTTGGTGCTATTCCTCTTCTCTGTCAAGAGAACATCCTGAAATATAATTTGTAGGGCAGGCTTGGAAGAGGCAAATTCCTTTAACTTTTCTTTACTGTGAAAGAATTTCATTTCATTTTCAAAGACAAAAGAAAGCTTTGCTGGATATGTTATCCTAGGCCAACAATTTCAAGTTGCTTTTAATCAAACTCAGAGAAGTGACTCACATAAAAGTATTAAGCCTCATGGCAGTACAAGCAGGGGAGTAATTTTTTGACTCTGGGTGGCTGCTCAGCACAGGGAGAACAGCGAATCGAGCATCATCTAAGAATGTGATCCTTGGGCTAAGTATCCAGCTCTCTTTATGTGGACATCTGTATGATTCTGGGAAACTACATCAAATACATATCACATATAACAGTGGGACTTAAAAGTTGATAATTTCCTTCTGGCCTGCTCTTTCCCACCGTAAATAAATGGATTGGGTATTGCAAGAGATCCCTAATGCTACTACACTAGTGTTCCAATTGGGAACCAAGCAATGAGCTTCTTCCTTTCACAAGTCTCCCCACCACACCCTACCTTTGCCCTCAATTCATTCATCACCACCCAGGTCCCTACATTCATCATCACCCAAGACCCTTTAATTTCAAACCTCCAAGAAATTAGGTAATTAAGATAGGTACAATTTAGTTAAGCATTTAGAAAATACAGGTTAGCATCGCTTCTCGGACTTTTTGCTAAGATCAAGTGAAAACACAATTTAGCAAATGAAAAATATACTTCTCAAATAATTTCAAAATTCAGCTTTGATCAAGTGTACAAGCCCCAAGCCTTTACCTCCCTTGCCTATGCACTATCCTCTTCAATACTTCATCCCATACTCAAGCAAAAAAGAAGCAAGTTTCTTGCCATTGTTCTGGGACCTGGGGTTCTGTGAATATGCATTCTTATTAACCTCAAATATATACCACCTGCTTTCACTTAACTTGAAATGTTTCATCCAGGATTCCATTATCACAGAATTGAATTAAGAGAGAGTATGTGCTGACAGTTTGCTAAAGCAATAGAGACAAAGACCAAAACCACATATGAGTTGCTGGTGCAGTGACCCCAAGAAGCAGCCGGCAGAGAGTGAGTGAATGAGCAGAGCTTACAGGAACAGCAGAGAAGTGAGTTAGAGAGGCACTGGCTCTCCAAAGCAACAAGTCATTTCCAGCACATAAAATGTGCTGACCCTTTCCTACAGAACTTCCAAACTGACCAGAGGAGAAAAATAGCTTTAGAAACAAGTCCTCAGCTGTAGGCAACTGCATGCGTTGCATTGTACCCAGGCAAGTGTGACACTGCTAGGAGAAAAGCAGCCAGTAGCTGGCAGGCATTATGAACCTGATTAATGCCAAATGTGTGTTAACTATACCAATATGCCAGCGTAGTGGCAGATTATTCTTTCTTTCTTTCTTCCTTCCTTCTTTCCTTCCTTCCTTTCTTTCTTTCTTTCTCTCTCTCTCTCTCTTTCTTTCTTTTTTAAATAATGGTGAAAGTGAGGAATTCTGGCCAGGACATACAGTCTTGGGGGGATTGTGCTGCAGGTAGCCCAGGGAAGGAGGTCTGGGGACTTTGGGGGTGGGTGAAAGTGGCTGAGGACACGTTTGATAGCCAAGGAATGTTTGACAGGTTGAGCCAGGCTGTAGGACCTGCTGGTAAACGCCAAGACTGGGTGTAGAACATCTCAGACTGGGTCACAGCACCTGCTGGCACATGTAAGACCCAGGGCTGGTAGAACTATGGGGACTCCCTTGCTGGGCTGCTCCTTGCACTGTTAAATATAAGAACTGGGATTTGGGGTGGGCTGGTCTGGGGACGGACCAAGCTAGGCTGGGCTTCCATATCTCTTGGTGCACATGAGAGCCAGAATGGATGCAGACAAGCTAGGCTAGGTTATAGCACCAGTTGGCAAGTGCCAGGACTAAATGCAAGTCATTCAGGCTGGGCCACAGTACTCCCTGGCAGGTATATGATCTGCAGCTGGGAACATACCTAGCAGGGGAATTGTGGGCACACCCCTGCTAGGCTGTACCTATCGCTGGTGAGCACAAGAACCAGGGCTGGGGGCAGGGCAGGCCAGATAAGGTGGCAGCAACTATTTATATACATGAAGGCCTGGTCTGGGGGTGTGCTGGGCTAAACTAAGCTCTGGCACCCACAGGTGTGCATAAAAGCCTGATGGGATGCAGACCGGATTGGACTAGGCAGCAGTAGAGGCTGGCATATGCCAAAACTGGGTCTGAGGGCTGACCTGTTGAGGGTCCTAGGAGTTGCTCCAACTAGGCTTCTGCACTCACTGGTATATATAAGGACCAGGTCTGTGGAAGGCTGGCTGGGCTGGGTCACAGCATCCATTAGTTCATGTGAAATAGGGGTCTTGGGCAGAACTGACCAGGAAGCTGATCCATCAGCATGTGAACTGGCTGCTGCAGGTGACAGACCAAACCTGATCCTGCACTGGCTAGAGCACCAAAGAGTTAAGTGGGAGGTTATCCCAAGCAAAGTTTCCTGGTTGATTTCCAAACTACACTGCTGGACTCAGATCCTGGTCACAGGGAAAATCACAGAATGTGTAGTCTGACCTTGGAGTGAATGTATTAGGACAGGGCCTTTTCAGTTGCTAATGCCTGTGCAGTGAACACAGATGCACACAGGGACATGACGACCAGCTCATCTAGGCCAGTAGGAAATGTCAAGTGCCTTGTGCCTCATCAGAAAACAGGCTGAACCATTCTCCTGGCCAAAAGTGTTTGTCTGTTTGCTTGCTTGCTTTTGAGGTCCAGAGATTTTACTGAGAAGTCTGAAAAAGGCTACAGAACTTGAAGTCTCAATGAGACTGAAGGAAATCTGAAGTCTGAAATGGGACCTTCCTCCAGCTGCATCCCCAAGCTTTGCAACATGTTCCTGGGTCTTTGGATGCTCTATGGTGGACTTCACTAACCAATACACCTTGGAAAGTGTTTCTCACCCTGGAGCAACAAAGCAACAACTTCTCAGAACTATAAAAACCACTCCAATAACACCCTTGGAACACTCTTCCCCACACGGGGATCGCCAAGGCATCATTAAATGACTGTCCCTCATACCCAGATGCTGCTGTAGTTTCACAGCATGCAGTGGCCCCCTCCCCTTCCTTCTCTATAGATGCAGGAGAAAAAAGGAAAAAACTGAAACACTTGCCCTATCCACCTTCCTCAGTACCTGAACCTCCCCACCCTAATCAGAAGACCACTTGGGCATACGCCTTTTTCAACTATGTAAACAATATTAAAACAAAAAATAAAAACCTTGTAAGAAAGAAAACAAAAAAGAAGCAAAACAATAATAGCAACAAAACTGGACTCCCTGTAGTTCAAAAAAAAATGGATGGAAGAATCTATCCATTGGATTTCACTTATGAGAAGGGAGTGTCCTGACTTCCATATGGCAAATTCAAATCATTTTTGATACTCCCTCTTTTCTCAAAAATGACCCTCAATACCATGTAGCAAAGACTGGAAATAAAAGCTCTTTGAAGCTGTGGGTGACACCTCTAATCATGTGCCAGGATACACAAAGACGCAAAGCAGACAGATGGATGAAATGTCAAAGGATGGAGCAGACCCAGAAGAGGAAAGTCATAATTAAATGTCTATCGAGTGAATGAAGGCATGAAGAAAGGAATGAGGCACAAGCAGTCTGATCCCAGGGTATGCCAGTAAAGGTTAGGAACTGAAAAAAATCACCAAAGCAGAAAGTATAAAAAGTTAGGAACTCAAATGGGTAGACTGAAAGTGGTTGTTAGATTTAAGCGTATGCAATTGCCTGTTGAACTGTGTGTCCCGCAAAGCCTCAAATGTCGAAATACTCGGAAGCAGGTTATTCTAATCCACTGGATTCAGTAAACTTGTTTACAGGGAAGGATGATTCCTGAAAATGTTTCCAGATCTTTGTGACATAATTCTAATCACTTCTCACAATATCACAGATCTAGATTTGATATAGAGGAGCTAAGGAAGAAGTTGGGCAGCAATAAATGAATCTGAAAGAACTTTGTTTTTATCATTTGTGTGTAGCACTGTTTTGTAACTCTTAACTTTGTAACCCCTTACTTACCAAATACATGCACTTTTCCATAAAGTGCCTGTGTCTCACCTGGCACCAGGGAGGAGATACCATGATGGTCATGTGGGTATTAAGTTCCGTATGTTAGCACCATGAAATTCCCCGAAGGTATAAGGAACGAACATTAAATTCAACCCATTGTAAGTTCAATTAGGGTAACACTACCACTAAATTAAAAAAGAATAATACATCTGGGAGTGACCACTTTGCTTTTTTGGCTTCTAGATCTTCTCTGTGGTCCTTCTCTGGCCCCTTCATAGGGAACCCTCTGATCCGCTCATGAAGGTATCTCTCTCCAGACGGGGTCACCCATACTCATACATGAATGTATGTATATACATGCTCTCTTCTAAATAAATCCTGCTGTCACTGTGCACTGTGTTTAGGACTCTGCTTTGAATTCTTACCTCTGTGGGGGCAAAAACTTGGAATAAAAATTGTGATCATAGACTGAGCTGGGGTGACTTCAGCAACTAAACTGAAGAATCAAATTCCATAAAAAGACAAGCCTCAGACAATAAGAAAATATTTTTTTCAAATCATAAATCTCATGAAAGATTTGGACTCAAAAATAGGTAAGCTGTCAAAAACAAAGTAAGAAAGCAAGTTTAAGTGTTTGAACCGTCTTAAGAGTTGAACAGCCATTTCACCAAATGTATATAAATGACAAACAGGAGAAAATGCTGAACATTATTAGTTCAACACACCTACGAGAATGGCTGAAATTGGAAACATTGATGTTATCCAATGTTGGTGAGGAGGCAACTGCAATTCTCATACCCAGGGAATAACAGTAAGATCCAGTAATAGATCATAAAATGCTACAACTACTTTTTAATACCTTTGGCAATGTTTCAAAAACCAAAATGAGCATTTGCCATGCAACCCAGCCATTCCACCACTGGATACTTACTAAAGATGAATAAAAACATGTCCATACAAACTTGCTCACGGATGTTCATCACAGCCTTATTGGTAATTACTAAAACCTAGAAGCAATTCAAATTTCCACCTACAGCTAAATAAATAGTAAAATATCACCCCACATAGATAACTACTTAGCACTAAAAATGGTACCACATGCAAGATGGATGAAATACAAAGTAATTATGCTGATCAGAGAAGTCAGACCCAAAATCCACAGAATATATGATCCCACTTGAATAAAATTTTACGGAGTGCAAACTAATATGAAGTGACAGAAATTCGATTAGTAGTTGCCTATGGACAAAGACCTGTTTGATGAGTTTCATGGTTTCAGGATTACACATGTGTTGAAACTTCTCAGGTGTCATACATCAATTATGTGCAGTATGTTGTAAGCATTATACCACAGAAAATCAGTAAAAAAAAAATTAAGAAAAACAAAATAGCTTGAACAGTAAGTTATGTCCCCCATATCAGAGGGTGTGTTTGGATTCCCTGATGTATTGCATTTTCAACGTAGTTTCCTTAGTAACATGACTGAGAGGCAGTATAAGATGGCCCAAGTACTTGGGTCCCTGATACCCACCTGAGTCAGGAGTTCCTGACTCATGATTTCAGCCTGGTACTGTCCTAGCTGTTGCAGGCATCTGGAAAGTTATCAAGCAAATTCATTCTCTCTCTCTCTCTCTCCCCCTCTCTCCTCTCTCTTTCTCTATCCTCTCCTTCTCTTCCCTCTCCTTCTCTCTCTCCTCTCTCTCTCTCTGTTGCAGTGGGGAGGTGGATGCATGTGTACACATATGTGTCTCCCTCTCTTCTTCTCACTGTATCTTTCAAATAAGTAAATGATCTTTAACAATGACAGGCATTCAAAAAATTGCAAGAACTCAGTAAAACCATAATAGAAAGAGGGGGTTGTTTTCACTGCAAGTAGATGCTCCATTTGATTTTGAGATCCCTGCTGATAAGTAGAAGACAGCACCATAAACAGAAGTATACAATTTTTTAAGATAGAATCATTCTTCAATTGTAAAAGAGAGCGTTATGAAGGCCATTAATGAAATAATGAAATAATGGACAAGCCCTTTTACAGCAATTTCACAGCAACAACCAGACTTTCTTGATATGCTCATGTTCTCAAGTTAGACAAAGGGCGGCCCATTAAATTGTTGTCATTCTTCAGGAGTTGTATGGCCAGAAATGAAGCATTTCCAATTACCTAATTTGATACAGGGTATTTATATCCTCGATTCCTCAGTTAAATAGATAAACGATACCCTGTGTTCCCAGTCATCACCATCTGGTAGATAGACACCTGGAGTCCAAGAAAACTTAATCTTCTCGTTCTCATAAATGACAACATCCTGGCAAGTCTGTTGTCGTTCTGGGATATCTGCTGGATGTGATCCATGCTCCCGCAGACAGCAAGGTACAGACATCCCCAGCACACTCCACATCTGCCAGCACAGTGACATGGGGCTCTGCTGTCTGCACATAGGACCACTTGCACTGCTGACCTCCAGCTCTTAGGAGAACTACTTGCTTCAAGACCTGCCACAGAGCAGACGAGCTTGCCTCATTCCCTTATGTCTTACCTGTTCTGCAGGGACCTAATGATTTACTTACTGGGATGGTACTTTATGTTTCTGCTCATGGTTCTCTTCTCTTTTCTTAGGTCTGAAATTTATGACCAGGACACCAGGTGGGGGACAGACTCAAGCAACTCTGTCCAGGTTCAGAACTCCCAAGCCTTAGTATCTGACCATGCCTGGCTAATTCCTCTCTCAAGTTCTCCCTAGGAGGCCATTTAACCCCTCTCCCAGTGGGCTTTGTGGGGTCATGTAACCCATTCTTTTCAAGTGCCTGGCCAGCTTCAAATGCATGTCATTGACACAATGTATATACCAGTGGTGCTCATACTTTGCCATAGGCTTGAGCCACCTGAACATCTTTGAACATCTTTGAAAATTTACAATGTCCAGGATATATCCAGATAGGAACTCCTAGATGGATACCAGAAGTTATGCATATATATACATGAATATATATAAAATCTCCAAATGCTGCCAAGTGCAATATGCAGCCAAGGTAGAGGAACCCTGGTCTAGATGAGAGCTCAAGTCCATGTTGCAAACATACTTGACAGTTCTCCTTTGTCCTCCAAGACAAAAATGAGAGTTAACTTGCTTTGTATTGTCATGGTCTCATCATCAGTTCTCTTTTTTATTGTAAAGTAAGGAAGCTGAGAAATATTTATAGAAAGAGAAATTTAATTAAAAAGTCAAAGCAAGGAGATGACAAAAATCGGAGTTCAATTAAAAAATATTTACATTCAAGTAAAACATACCAAGTCCCAGCTTTCTTTTCTAGTGTTTGTTTTGTGCTGAAATAATAAGTTTTGTAGAAACAAACATATTTCCTTCACAGGAAGCCTTCTACATTTTCTGTTAAAATGACAGCAGTTTGGATGATGTATGAATTTCAAATAGGCAATGTCCAAGCTCATCTCGGGTTTACTTGGGCATTATTATTCATGAAGCTCTTTCTGAGCTCAATTTGAGGATTTCTATAAGCTGTTTCCAAAGACCAGGGACCCCTACTGTAAAAAACAAGTCATTTACATGGGGGAAATGAAAACCCTGCCATGTCTGCCAAATGAAGGCAGACAAGCCTGAACAGAGGAGGATTGATGAAATGAGATTAGAGAGGTAAAGGCTGGGTTAAAACACATCAATCTGCCAAGTGATGGGAACTATACACAACTGACGGAAGTGGGTATTAATGCCCACATAATGCAGCAATTGATAAAAAAAAAAACGGGAAAACAATGGATATGAAAGTTCTAAAAGCTAAGGTTTAGCTCAGCCATGGCCCAAGTATCTAAAAACTCTGCCACATGCTGCTAAAGCATGACTGCAGGTCTCAGAGCTTCCTCCTTCTGCAGTCAGAACAGTAAAGATGTCTGTTCTGCTTCAATAGATGCAGATTTCCTGTGTTTTGCAGCCAGTAACCCAGCATCTAGAGGAACAACTCTGGCTTAAAGAATAGTTTGCAGGCACCAGCAGGTCTCAATAAAGGTCACAGGGCCATGAGTGTAACTTTGCTGTTCTGTATCCCCTGCATAGTGGCCTACCCTGTTTCACACTTCCTTGAACTCTAAAGCATCAAGTTCTCATATTTTATTTCACTATCATTTGTGCAACCCTCTTTCTGCACCAACATTGTTCTAAAGAAGATTTTATTTTATTCTAATCAAAACTCCCTGTCATGTAGGTACAATTGTGATCTAAATTTACAGATGTAGAGTGGAGGAATCAGAGTCATGGGAGAGACTGAGTAATGTGTTCCAGGACATACAAGTGATTATAGACAGGATGTGAATGCAAGACAACTTCCAATTAATGTCTACACTGCATTTATATACGATCTCATTACACCTTGTTCCAGTATTGTTGTATGACTGCTTTCAAATAAGTCTCCTCTGATGAAACATGTTTAATATAATCATGAGGGGAAAATGGGGGAAAGGATAGCTACTTCCTTTAGTCCCTTAGCAAAAGATGTAAAGTACTGGTTCATAAACTTAGTCCTCCATCAGGATTCCTTGGGAGTGTTATAGCACAGATTTCTATACCTTTAGAATTTCTGAGTATTAGATCTGGGGTAGCACCCAAAATTTAGCATCCCCATACTTTCCCACTTGGTAATGGTGCATTGTCTTGGTTACGACATTTTGGGAACCACTGGAAAAAAAAATACCTACTTTTAAGTTGGAAAGCATTAGGCTAATAGGCCAATAGATTCCTGGATAGTAGATTTTACCCTAGATCATTTTTAAATCGTTGTGAAGAAGAAAAATATTTCCTACAGAGAAAGAGGGGAATGTCATTTCAGGCACAAATTGTTACCTTCAAGAGAATGAGAACAAGGAAAATACTGAGCACTGAGACTCAGCCACCTGCTAAGCCAAGGTCTTCAAGAACAACGATGCAGACAAAAAGAAAAAGTCACTGGAGAAAATGGACGACAAAGCACCTCATGAAAAAGAGAAACATCAACATTCCTATGAGAAGACGACACCAGCTGCTGATCGCAGCTCAGGTTCACATCCACCGATACTTTCCCACCACATGATTCCATTAATACCTATAGAAATTTTTCTAGGGCAAGAAAATGGTTCAACAAACTGCCAGCCAGAATCATCACACCTCAGGAAGCCCAGCAGTGGTTGCATCAAAATTTGTTTTTCTACATTCACAAGACTTTGCACAAATTTCTTAAGGGGTAGATTTATCGAAAGTATCTACAGACGACTTGATCCAAATTTGTGACTCTGACAATGCCAGCAGACTTACTGTAATGCTTTAAAAAGCCAGATGGTGCATCCAACGTTAACCATTTATGTTTGTCAAGAACACTGCAGTACGGGAACAGCAGCAATAGAAGTATGATGCACCTGACATTTTCTTCATGGACCGTATAGTCTACCTAGAAGAATCAGAAGCTGCTGAATTGCAGGCAAAATACTGTACAATTCAGCATTTTCCTTTTTTCAGATCAGCCATATTTATAATCCTGGACCAAGAGAAATCTGTGTGTTTATCAGTGATGAAGATGGCAAAAAAAACTTTCAGAAAGAAACCTGTTTTCTTCCTTCCACAGTGAAGGCAGAAACCACTACCAGCTATCATGCCTTTCACAATGAAGCTAACAGCTACCAGACTGAAGTAGGAACTGGCCATGCCTCGCTCAGTGTCTGCAGCTTCCTTCATTTTCTCTCCTAAAGGAAGGCATTACTGGAGATTTGCAGGTATGCAGGAACTTGACCCACCTGCCTGTATGGGAGAGTCCAGGCATGAATTCTAGCCCTTTGCATTGATCGGCTCAGGTTTATGTGGCTCGCATGGATTATCACCTGTCATACAGTTCAGCAGCTATCGTTCACTGGGAATTTCTGGACTCCACCATGTCATTTAGAGTTTATTGATGATGAGAACTGTATGTTTAACGACGAAGATGTTGTGATATGAAACCATGTAACATTTTCTAACATATAAATGAGCATCCATATTCATAAGCCTAGATTCCTCAACTCCTGCATCAAATGCAAGAGAATTTCTACATTTTGTCATATATGGTCCCTGAAAATGTCATCAGTGAGGAAAAATACGGTCAGAATTCTTCCCTTTGGTGCCTTAAATACCACAGCTATTGGTAATTACAGAAAACATTGATTGAGTCAGGCAGTATGATAAACTCTTGATTTAATCGCAGTGTGGTAAGCTCTTGATTTGGTTAATTTTCCTCATGATCCTATAGATCCTATAGGAAGGGCATACTGTGGTGATTCCTAAATGAAGATGAGGAAAGGGAGACTTATAGTAACTAAATAGCTCGCTAAGTAACACTAGGGATGCTGAAATGCAAACCCAGGTAATCCGGTTCTTTGTGATCACCGGCCACTCTTGAGAGTCTTAGCTCACCATCATTTCAACTTGTGCCTCTTCTAGTAAATAAGTATAACACTGACTGTAAGCTAAGAAATTAACTACTGAAAGAGAAAAGATCAACCCAAATTAAGGTAGGCATTGTGGTATAGCTGGTTAGGCTGCCACCTGTGACTTTGGCATTCCATGTGGGTGCTGATTAAAGTCTTGGCTGTTCCACTGCTGATCCAGATCCTTACTCATGTGTCTGGGAAAGCAGCAGAGGATGACCCGAGTGCTCAGGGCCCTACAAAAACATGGAAGGCATGAAAGAAGCTCCTGGCTCCTACCTTGGCCTGACCCAGACCTTGCTACCATTTGGGGAGTGAACCAACAGAATGGAGTTTTCCCTATCTCTTCTCTTTCTCTCTCTCTTTCTCTCTGTGACTTTGTTTTCTAAATAATAAATCTTTTTTAAAAGACCTATGAAAACCAAAAAACATAGATGTATTTTAAGTGTTAACAGAATCACAGAATCACAGAATTTTAGATGAGACTGCAATTATCTCAAAATTCACTGTTCTTAAATTGTGAAACTCTCGAACTACTTTAATGGGTAAGCCTAATCTCTATATTCTGCATCTTCTAATTCTATATTCTGCATTTTCTCCTCATAATGGAACTTACTTTCTTCATGTGCTCATATATGAGTTTTACAAAATATCCATTGCTGGGCCCAGCGTGGTAGCCTAGTGATTAAAGTCCTTGCCTTACATGAGCCAGGATCCCATAAGGGCGCCGGTTCATATCCTGGCAGCCCCCACTTCCCATCCAGCTCCCTGCTTGTGGCTTGGGAAAGCAGTTGAGGATGGTCCAAGGCCTTAGGACCCTGCACCCACTTGAGAGATTTGGAAGAAGCTCTTGGCTCCTGGCTTCGAATTAGCTCAGCTCTGGCCATTGCAGTCACTTGGGGAGTGAATCATCAGATAGAAGATCTTCCTCTGTCCTTCGTCCTCTCTGTATATCTGACTTTCCAATAAAAAAATAAAATAAATCCTAAAAAAAGAAAGAAAGAAAGAAAGGAAGGATGGATGGAAGGAAGGAAGGAAGGAAGGAAGGAAGGAAGGAAGGAAGGAAGGAAGGAAGGAAGGAAGGAAGGAAGGAAGCTATTACTGGGCCTGGTGAGACCAATAAGAAGCTCCTGGCTCCTGATTTTGGATCAGCTCAGCTCTGGCCATTGTGGCCATTTCAGGAGTGAACCAGAAGATGAAAGATCTCTCCTTCTCTCTACAAATCTTATCTGACTTTCCAATAAAAATAAATACATCTTTAAAATATAATAATACTCAACCTAGCTGAGTAGTATTCCATGGAGTAGATGAACCATAGCTTTCTTATCCAATCCTCTGCTGATGGGCATTTTGGCTGCTTCCATGTTTTTGCAATTACTGATTGTGCTGCTATGAACATAGGGGTGCATGTTGGTTTCTCATGAAACAGGTGTTTTGGATATATTCCTAGGAGTGCTATTGCTGGATCATACGGTATGTTGAATTTGAGCTGTTTGAATGTTCTCCATACTGATTTCCATAGAGGCTGTACCAACCTGCAGCCCTACCAGCAATGGAGTAGGGTTCCCTTTTCCCCACAACCTCGCCAACAAGTGTTGTTGCTTTTATTCATGTGGGCCAGTCTTACTGGTGTCAGGTGGTACCTCACTGATGTTTTAATTTGGATTTCCCTTATTGCCAGGGAACTTGAGCATTTTTTCATATGTTTATTTGCCATTTGGGTTTGTTCCTTTGTGAAGTGTTTGCCCATTTCCCGTGCCCATTTCTTGAGTGGCTTGTTTATTTTGGCATTTGGGTTATTTTGTAGCTCTTTGTATATTCTGGAGATTAGCCCTCTATCACCTACGTAGTGCGCGAAGATCTTCTCCCATTCTGTGGGTTGCTTTTTTACTTTGTTGACTGTTTCTCTTGCTGTACAGAAGCTTCTTAGTTTGATGAGGTCCCATTTGCTTATTCTTGTCTTGATTGCTATTGCTTTTGGTGTCCTTTTTAGGAAGTCGGGACCTACCCCTAGATCTTGCAGAGTATTTCCAACATTTTCTTCCAAAAGTTTGAAGGTCTCTGGATGTAGCTTGTGTGTTATTTTCATTCCATTGACATCTCTGCCTTCACCCTAATTAAAAGCAAATGTGCTTTTTGTACTCAAAAGAAAATTATTTCCTTTTCATTTAGATTTTTCTATGACAATCAACAAGTCATTGACACTGACTTTTTAAAGAATCTACTCACAGCTTTTCAAAATCACTCTTAGGCATAGATAGCTAGCAACAGTTCTCGTAAGAGTTTGACCATTTGGACTCATTAATTATATCCGAGAAGAATGAGATTACACGTAATCAAATATGAACAAATAAACACATTAGCATTCTACCATTGTTTTTAAAATGTAAGTAAAACGCAAATTTAGTATTAATGATGATTAGGGGCCACTCTAACAGTAATGGTTATAAACAATACATCTGCTAAATACAGTGTCACTCTTCTCTACAGAGTTCTTTCTGATAATCAAAGCAGGGTTCCTTCAGCACTGGCAATTAACACATAACTTGTTCCATCCTATGATGGAAATGTAAAGGTCGTGTTCCACTGCAATAACCCCCAACAATGTGAGATAGTCTTTTGGGGGTATCCCCCCTCAGTTAACACAGTCCATCTGACATCATGTATTACCATTTCTCATTTCTCACCTTCACTGTTCTTACCTCAGTCTGGCTCGTTGAGGTCCAAAGCAAAGCAATAAGCCATACTGTGTGCCCATCTTCCATCGACACCCACAACACAGTGCTCATTGTACTGCAACCATTTGCTTTGTGAAGGACCCATGGGAGGGAAACATCAGTGACCACAACAACCCTGTGAGTAGTTAACCTGGCCGCATGCAGGCACCCAAGCCACACTTGTCAACCAGAGCACTACTGGTTAGCTTTCCAGACTGGAGTCAGAAGAGTTGTGAAGTATGAGGGGCAGACACTGGGAAATTTCACCATGGTAGATGATAAGTTCTTTCACTGAACTGAAAGACAGGATGAACAAACTGAGGCAATGTCATTGGCACACCTTGACAGCCCAGTTCCCTTTCCATTGAATGAGCTCTTTCTACAAAACCATCATTTTGGGATTGACTTATTTCACTGAGTATAAAGTTGCTACCATTTGGTTGCAAATGGTAGAATTTCCTTCTTTTGAAAGGCTGAGTAATATTCCATGGAGTAGATGTACCACAGTTTCTTTATCCACTCCTCTTCAGAGGGGCTTCTGGGTTGTTTCCATGTCTTTGTTATTGTAGATTGTGTGGCTGTGAATATAGGATTACGGATCCCTTTCTCATATCCAGATTTCATTTCCTTTGGATACATTCCCATATACGTTCTCTCTGATATAAAATAACCTTAATGCAAAATACAAAATCAATAGCTCTTTCAATACTGTTTTTGCTACATCTCACGGGGTTGATATTTTTGTTTTTATTTTCATTCATTCAAAAAAGCTTTTTCTTACTAATTTCTTCACTGACTCATGTCACACAGTAGCATCATTTTCTTCAAGAAGGTTTTCTGTTTTCTTCTTCATTTCTTCAGCGACACATTGGTCATTCATTACTAAGTTATTTAATTTCATGTAGTTAATTTTCTATTTTTCTCCCTGTTGTTGATTTCTTTATGGTTTTTCATTTATGGGAATGATAGCAAACTGTATAGTAGAGACTATCACATCCAGATGTGAAGATACAAGGCAGTGTGCATCTCTACTTTCAAATCAAAGACGGACTCCCAATGAAATTTTTAAATATATTTGACAATAGAATGCTGGATCTCTACCATTGTCCAGACGTGCAATGTCAGGATACATTTAAATAGCAGAATGATGGGTTTATGACTGATTAACAAGGACTATACTATTATAATGATATAAGGGAAATGATTGGGAGGGGTGGAGGTTTGGGGAAGGAGGAAGGGAAATCCCAGAGCCCATGGAATGTATCATAAAATAATAAAATATTTTTAAAAAAAAAACATCATTTTCTCATTCCACAGGAGTCACTAACCTTATTATTGCATAAATGTTAACATATACAGGTGGAAAATCTAGGTAACCATGGGCTTAAGTTTAAACAGGGATGCCATTATCTGATACATTACATCCAAAAATGAGATGTGTGAACGAGTGAGTTCTTCAGTTTCATTCATGAAGCTTCTATCAGAAAAAATCCAACCAACAAAGGTACATTTCCCAAAGAACCACTGACATGCATCTGATATGCTGGGCACCCTACATTCTCAGCTTGGAATTCTACCCATCTTGTCAACTACATTCTTGTACTTAATTAACCAGGGATTCACATCTAGTCTAACTCAACACATCTTTCAGCAAAGGCCAGAAGACCATCTGTAGAGCACAAGAGGCTTCCATCTCTGAGGTTTTATTCTCCTAGTGAGTGCAAAGTAGCCAGTATCATATTCGCAGGTCTTATCGACCCCAGCTCTGCTGAGAATCAGGATTGCCTGCTTGTGATACAAATTCCAGGTATGTGGGCACTAGGAAGCAGGCATTACACATTAATTCTAAAAAACATTTGTACACATATTAGTATCTCTGAAATAGTGATATTTTTAGAATCAACAAATTTTCATTGTTTCATATCAAGCACTTTTGCTGCCTCTAAGAGCATATACATAATGGTGTGCCTTAATAAGTGATGTGGCCTTAGATTCAGTTAAATGTGTTAGGTATTTTGCAGATTCCTCTAACATAAGCATAGTCAATATATTCCTTTCTTTGGATTATTTTAAAATACATATAATCTATCCTCTTAGCTCCAAGCCTTATAGGCAAGCCCCTTCCAGTCCATTAGATGACCTGGACCAGAGACAAGCAGCAATAATGGATGTCAAAGTATTTAGGGATATCTCTGCAAAGCTGCCTTAAGTAACTCACCTGAGTGAGCAGTCCAGATTCATTAGTTACTGGATGAAGCTTCTCTTTAAGAGAATTCCAGGCTAACAACTATATGCGTCCCATAAAGTCACTTATGTACATAGGCCCAGGTTGGGTGCCATAAATTCTCAGTTTAGCATTTTACCCATCTTGTTATCCAGACTCTCCCAGATCTTATCTAACCAGAGATCATCAGAACCAGTCTAAATGGACATTCTCCCTCTCTCTCTGTGTGTGTGTGTGTGTGTGTGTCTTTTCCCCCACCTCCTCCTCTCCCAATATTCTCTTCACCAGAATGAAAGTAAAATCCAGATTCCAAATAGCATGAGTCACTAACCAAACCACAAATCTGAGATCCTGGAAGCTTCTAAAAGACACTGGGGACACCTAATCTGAATCTGTAAACTATGTCACAATCTGTGGAATTAACAGTGAATTTCATAAGAAAAAAAATGTCTGAAACACAAAATGCCAAGTGTGCCTCTCCTTGACCATGTCTCTTTCTTCTTGTGCTCTTGGGACAGACATGTCTTCAGCTGAGACCCCCAGTGAATCAAACTACAGTTTAGGCAGAACCTATAAACTTGCTGCTAACCTACTGAACACAGAAAACAAGATGGGATATCACTCCTTTCATTATGTTTCAGTATGGATAACTGTGATTTAACACACATTCTCTGCTGGCCCTGAAAACGTAAATATCCCTGTGTGAACTGCAGAGGGGAGGTCCTCAAGCCAGGGAATTTTCCATCTCCCCTTGAGGACAGCCTCTCATAAATATCCAGTCAAGAAGCAGAAGTCCCTTAGTCATCCTACAAGGAAACAAATTCTGCCAACAACCTGAGTGTGTTTAGAAATGGACATTTCTGTGGATGTGCATCCATGCTTTGCCTTAGCAGAGAACCCAGGCAAGGGGTATCCAGGTTCCTGACCCCGGCAAACTATGAAATTACGAATACGTGTTAAGTGATTAACTTCATGGTAGTTTGTTTTACAGCAATAGGAAATGAACACAATCTCCCTTCTGCTCCTTCACCCCCATTTTATCCATCTGGGATACTGTCTTCAAATACTCAGTCATTCATTTATTCATTCATTAAAATGGCATATACAATTTTTAAGAACCCACTCTGTTGAATGCCCTGAACCAGGATGCAACAAAGATAAAACAGGACTTGCTCTCTTGAAATTTACATTCTGGAAGAGGAAGAAAATAAGCATGTAAACAATTATTTTTGATAGGGGCAAACATTTTGAGCAATGTTAGTGCTGTGATAAATACAAACACAATGGCATTTCTGTCTTGAAGGACCTACAAACATCTGAAAGCTATTCAACAGTAAAAGAAGAAGGAGGAGGAAGAGGAGAGGAAAAAGAAGAAAAGAAAGAAAGGAAGGAAGGAAGGAAGGAATAGTATTAAATCATTCCTAATGAAGAAGTTAACAGACTTTGGGGTGTTTCTATGGCCCAGGTGTCAAATCTAGTCTACTCATGTTCATGGGAATAAAATTTGGTTGGAACATACCATACTTACTTCTTAAGGTATTGTCTATGCCTGCTTAGGTCCTGAAAGCACACAGTTGAGTAGCTGCAATACAGATCACACAACCTACAAGGTCCAAAGTATTTACTATCTAATCCTTATATAGCCTTTATCAAAAAGTTTTCCAAATTTTCTTTTGACTCTGCTGAGTGGATCTCAAGGCATGAAGTCCCCTCCATTACCTATCTGATGGTGAGGAAGCACCCAAACCACAAGTCTCAGAAGCTCAACAGGTTTCTCTATCTTCAGAAATGACACTAAAAGAGTCTAATCAGGTGATGCTAAGGCCTTGAATTGAAGAGGCATTCCTGAATGAAAGCCAGGGTCACCATAAATAGTTAAGATCAAAATTAAGTAAAAGTTCAGCAAGAGCAGAATTCATGATTAAGCACAAGAAAGAGAGAGATGGGGGCCTGGAGTCATAGCTCGGTCAGCTAATCCTCCATCTTGCAAGCGTCAGGATTCCATATGGACACCAGCTCATGTCCCGGATGTTCCTCTTCCCACCCAGCTCCCTTCTTATGGCCTTGGAAGGCAGTAGAGGATGGCCCAAAGGCTGAGGACCCTGCCCTTGCATGGGAGACGCAGAAGAAGCTCCTGGCTCTTGGCTCTTGCCTCCTGGCTTCTAAGTGGCTCAGCTTTAGCCATTGTGACTATTTGGGGGAGTAAATCAGAGGATGGTAAATCTTTCTCTCTGTCTCTCCTGCCTGTGGATCTTCCTTTCAGTGAAGCTAAATAAATCTTCTAAAAAATATTTTAAAAAGAAAAGAAAGATGAAGAGGAGGATATAAGACAGAACCCACAGGGCCCATGAGAGACTAAAGAAATAGCTCTGGGCCAGGTTTAGTCTCAGTCTGCATGTGTCTAAGCTATATATACTTTAAAATCACAAACTCTAAGACTATATTCTTAGTACTTAACAGTCTTCCATAACCCTCACTAAAAGTTAAGGAGTTCATGCTGCTGAAGAGTATTGAGCTCTGACATCATAAAATAATGAATAATCACTGAATATAAACATTGACGAATAGGTTTGAGTGAAAGGTAGTTTCATGTAATCAGGAGGCAAGAGTTCCAATCCTAACTCTGGCTTTATCGTCGTATGCTATTAAGCATTTCACTTTACCTCTTGATGACTCTAGTTTCTTATTGCTAAGGTGATAAGAACATCACCATCACGTACCCCTCTGATTTGCTAGAGAGGTATATGAAATATTAACTAGGAAAATATTTGCTGAGAGGGAGAGACAAGAGGCAGCGAGATACTGGCAGATAGGGAACACCCATCTATTGACTCACACCCCAAATAGCCACAATGACCAGGGCTAGGCTAAGAACCAGGAACCAGAATTACAATGCAGATCTCTCACATGGCTGGTAGGAACATCATTAGTTGTCACCACCCAGGGTCTGCACTGGAAAAAAGCTGGAGTAAGAAACTGGAGCCAGGATTTGAATCCACACCCTCCAACATAGGATATAGTCATCTTAACCACAAAGCCAAATGCTCACTCCAGGAAAATATTTTTAAACATTAACACTTTGTTTAAATAAAATTATGGGTCCTATCTCATATCAGAGATTCAATTAATTCTCTTTGAATTAAATTTATTTGTTTAAAGATTTGTTTTCTTTTGATTGGAAATTCAGATATACAGAGAAGAGGAGAGGCAGAGAGGAAGATCTTCCATCCGTTGATTCGCTCTCCAAGCAACAGCAATGGCCAGAGCTGCACAGGTCCGAAGTCAGGAGCCAGGAACCTCTTCCAGGTCTCCCATGTGGGTGCAGGGTCCCAAGGCTTTGGGCCATCCTCGACTGCTTTCCCAGGCCACAAGCAGGGAGCTGGATGGGAATCGGGGCTGCTGGATTTAGAATCAGCGCCCATATGGGATCCTGGCATGTGCAAGGTGAGGAGTTTAGCCACTAGGCTACTGCGCCAGGCCCCTGGAATTAACTTTAACAACCAGGGAAGGTTAGTCCCAGGAATCAACTCTTGATGGTACAGAGGATACCGAAGGCAGAGATAGCAAAGTGTCCTGCTATTTACCTGCCTTATCATCTGACAAATAGACCTAAATGATGCCTTAGTTACCCCCAAGGTGTCTAGTCATTAGAGATCCAAGGACAGAATGATCCTATGATGATAAACCAGTGGTTCTTCAAATACGGTTCCTAACCCAG
This sequence comes from Ochotona princeps, assembly GCF_030435755.1. Lineage (NCBI taxonomy): Eukaryota > Metazoa > Chordata > Mammalia > Lagomorpha > Ochotonidae > Ochotona > Ochotona princeps. The sequence continues at coordinate 17,587,072 of NC_080839.1, read as the reverse complement.
CAGCAACTGGGAACTTGTGAAAGATGCTGTTCCCGGGGGGTAGGGGTGGGAACCTCTGATTCAAAATCTATTGTAAGACTAAAATAGAGGTGTTGGCCAGGCTGCAATAATCTCAAAAGTCAATCTGAGAGAAAAAAAAAATGCTCCCAAGTTCATTCACATGGCTGGTAGCAGGCCGACTATTCTTGCTGGCTTTTACTCAGACACATCAGTTTCTTGCTGTGTGGGTGTCCTCACAGATCAGTTCGCAGCAGTTAACTGCCTTCCCTCAGGGCAAGGAACTCGGAGAACAAAGTCCTCACATCTTAATCTAGAAAGTGATGTTCAACCACTTTCACCATATTCATTACAAGTCACTATGCCAAATTCACACTCAGGAGAAAGGGCCCATACAAGGGTACGAGTACCAGGAGATGGAATCCTTAGGGTCCATCTCAGAGGTTTCCTACTTGATTTGCTGAGCCAGAAACTCTACAGTGAAGCCCAGGCATCAGTTATAAGCAGCCCCACAGGTGCCTGAAACACATGCTAACATTCTCTGTCCACTGAGCTTGAACAGTTACAAGGTTCTCTGTTCTGTAGAAAAACTAGAGTTGGTTCCTGGAACTAACCTTCCCTGATTATTCAACTTGTTTTCCCTCCAGAAAGCTTCAGCTGCACATTTGCTCTTTCAACCCCACTGTAAGCAGAGGACTACAACCTGCTCCACTTAGTTCAACAACTATAATTAAGACCCACAGCAGGAGCTGAGGATAGAAACATGAAGAAAAATATTCTTACCGTCCCAGACCCTACCATCAGCCATGTAAACAGAACTTTACTTTCATCACTGCCAATTATACCATTTGCTGAGTTGTTTGGTATGCACCTAGCACTGCACTGAAGGACTATACAAACACTATCCCATTGATCTGCACAGGAACCACTGAGGCATATGCCATTGTCCACACTCAGCAAATGAGAAGTTTAAGGCTCTGGGAGCTAAGTGACTTGCTCAGAATCATACAGAATAAATAACCAAGTGGAGAATCAAATGCAAATCTTCTGATCACAGGTTGAAGGAATACCCAGAGTCCTATGTCAAACGCCTAAGGGTAGATAAATGGCATTTCTGCCTGTATCTCCTGGTGTTATTTCTCTCTTGAATACCCTGACACACCAAATAATCAAGTTCCAAGTCATCCTGGCCTCACTGTCCGTGGACCTCATAAATCCTATCTACACTGACAAGAACAAGAGTGTAGGGAATCAAATGAGAAACTTCAGGCACCAGACAGCTTTTTCTCGTCACAAGTTTCCAAGGCTACAGAGCCATTTCAGACTTTTTTCCCACATTTTATGGGGTGAAAATGAGTTTTAGCTTGGGAGCAATGCTTTTCTATTTGAGTTCGTCTCAGAAAACTTAGACCAGTTCATTGGAGCCTCTCTGAAACCTTCTCTGGGACTTGCCCACTCATAAAATAAGAGCCTCTGTGGCAGCAGCCCTCAGCCCTAGCTCCAATTAGGACCATGAGGAAATGTTGAAAACATCTCCATAGAATACTCATGGCACACCATCTGGCTGGAATTGTCCCCACATGGGCCCCAGGCCCTGGCATTCTGTCAGAGCTTCCCAACGTAAACAACCTGGCTCCAGTGTTTCAGATGATACTCAGAGCTGCCAACAAAGGGAACATGAACTTCTTCCCTGTTGCATCCAAAGCCCATCACCAACAAGGACAGGGAGAAGAAACCAGGAACTGCACCAGCTGAGAGATTCCTTCCTCAGCTCAGCTACTACCATGGAAAACAAATCAAGCACTTAAATGGAGATCCAAAGAGTCAACAAAATCACTGCATATGTTCTGTCCAAAAGCTTGGGAGGACTAAGATATTTTCTTAATTGCTCTGGCTTCTTTTAGCAATGCTTGACACAAATAACCTAAACACATGGCTCCTGTCCTCTAGGAGCAAGAATGTGCAATGAAAGAAATGATCATGTAAAAAAACAAAAAAAAACTCAGCCAAAACATTCTGTGATTTTTCTCCCAGTGCCTTAGGGGCACCTGTTTATTTATTCATTAAATATTCAATGTGCACACACTGTGCTGGCAACAAGTCTACAATGGCAAATGTGGATGTGCAATAAGCACATTAACTTTCACAAACTTGATAATCCAAGGAAAGACAGACACGACACAGATAAATATGCAAAAATTCTAAACCAAATACATGTAATAATCTCTAGGGTTGAAATGAGAAAGCTGTTACTCTGGATGAGAATTAATAGGGAGAGAGAGGAATCTAAAATAGTGATGCAAGGATCTGAGGAGGCAGACCTAGACAGTGATGCCAGTTTGTATAGAGGCAGCAACATGGGAGGTGTGCTGTGTGCCAGAGGGAAGAAGGAGGTAGGTTAAGAATAGCCACCGTGAGTGAGGCAAGGCAAGAGAAGCAAGCAGAAGGAGGGTAGCTAAAGGAATCTGGTGAAGTCACACAAGTGGGGTCTTTTGAACTGAGGCTGGATATTTTTATGTTGAGCCAAACATCTCATGGAAATTGAAAAAAGGATTCCATGAGAACCTCTCAGATATGGGTCCAGCATTATGAAGATGTAACAAAAAGAAACCAAGATAGGAAACATGAAATTGCCAGGACACCAAGAAAAGCTTTGAAAGGTCAAGGGCAAATCGAAGACCTCAAGTCTGTAGTTCGTTTAGCTTTGAGACGGGTTGGCTCAGCTACCTCTAATCCATTCTTGCTCTGCCTATTAATTTCAGTCTCCTGCAACATTCCCAAAGTGTCCTGTCCGCATGGGACTCTTAATCCCAGGGTCGTGGGTTCGAGCCCCACGTTGGGCGCCAATTTGTCCTGTCCAGCAGGACAGTCAACGGGGTCGCAGCCACCTAGGAGAGAATGAAGGGACAAGAGACACAAAGAATGGACAGCAAGACAGTAGGTCTGATCAAGCTGTCAGTTTATTGATTTCAACTGAGGGTTTTTATATTCTTCAGTAACTAAGGCTCAGGGAAAGAGAAGCTGGGACGCAAGCCATGGTCTCAAGACCGATTGTTATTGAGCAGCCACCATATCAACAATAGTAACCAGCATATCGACAATAGCATAGGTAATCAGTAACAAGATGTTGGTAAGTACAGCATCAATCACATTCTGAAACAGTTGCTAGGAACAATTGAAGCTAAGCGTGTGATTAGTTTCATAACTTCTTTCCCAAGCATCTAGCCAACCAGGGGTTTCCACTGTCCCATAGGTCTATATTCAAAATGGCTTCAGTGTGGCTATAGTGCACGGCTCCTGACACCAAAGAGCTGTCCAAAGTAAAACTAATTTATACTTCTGAATACACTTTTCCCATTTCAGGCCAATATTCTGAAAAAGCAAGACTGTCAAGATACATTTGACCATTTAACACATACATGTATTCGTTAGGTTAAATTTTAAATGTATCATTTTTCATGAAAATTGTAGAGTACTTAGTGGACATGACCTGTTGCTCTACTGTGCACCAGGTACAATACTAGACTCTGAGGATGTAACTGTAAATGAAACGCATGCACCTTTTGGTCTCACAGACCAAGCACTGTAAGCAATTTGTGAGTAAAAGAAGTCTTTGTATCCTTTGTAGGTCTGTCAAGGTTAGAAACCCTCTTATCTGCCAAGAGCCATTTGGATATTTATATCATTGGTGTACCATACAACATTATCAAATTAAAAAACTAACCTATGGAGCCAGAATTGCAGCACAGTGGGTAAAGCCACCACCTGCAAAACCAGCATTCCATATGCACCAAATGATTTTGTGGATTTTACACAGCCGGTGGACCAAATACTCACTACCCCTGTGCTAGGTTAATTACTTGGTCATTGCAGCTAATGATCTTTCAAAGAGTATGAAAATCTCAAAAATGTCCTGAAAGCAGGACAATCTCAAAGATTGTTGCAAAAAAGACTGCATCTGCGAGAAAAACAGCTGATTCCTCAGTAAACAGTGAACACACACACATACACACACACACACACTGTTCTTCTGTGTAAGGTATTTTAGTTGTACTTAGCAACCAGTCAGTTTGATTTTTTTTTTTTCTTTTTAGGTAGAGATGGAGCCCTGTAAAGAACAAAGGATAGAAGGCAGAATTTCTGCAGGTGGCTTTCTGGGACTGTGGTTTGATTTTTTTTTTTATTATTGTGAATGATTTTTTTCCTAGCAAAGCAGGCAAAGAGCAGGATTTGGACAAGACGATGAAGGTTGGGTGCCCAGGAGCTAAGTAACCAACTTCCCTGAAGTAACTCAGGTAGCTAATGACTCTGAGATAGAAAGGGCAAATGTCAGGTCAGCCCTCATTTTCTAAAAGTGCTTTTAGTGGGAGATACTTCTTCAACAATTATCATTATATAAATGTGCAAGAGTAGAGGCTAATTTGAGTCCAAGCTGAAGGGTCAGCAGATTGACTTTGGATGTCCTGCAACTACAGTAGGCCAAAGACTTTGTGTTTTAAATAACTCTCACACAGAATTTGCATCATTCAAAATATTCGGTTGTTTTTCTTCCTTTGCTTCTTTCCCAGAGTATAGCAGCATCTGCTCAAAGACTTCCAAGTAGTGCCTGGATCAGAATGACTACATTCAGTGTAGTCTTAATCACCGTTATCTCAAATGACTGAATGACATTCAACATACTCCAGATTTCCAGGGGTGTTTCTGCCTGTGTGAATTAACTTTATGAGGCATAATTAACTGGTACAAGGTAAGAGAGCCTTTAATTAAATGCTCTGTTCAGATCTATTTTTGTGATTACGCCTGCAGGTTTTTGGTGTATCACTGTAGGTGACAGGGGACCCTGTACTCTTACATGTCACCTCTTATCCATAAGATAAAACAGAAATATAAGGTAATTTGGAGTATATTAGTGACATAAAGAATCCAGAAAACCACACCTTAGAGACATCATCAAAATGAAGAATGCAAAAGGAAGCAATTTTTGTGGGATTTGGCTTCTTATTTCTGAACTTGCTGCATAAAACAATTCCTTTGAGTCTTGCAGAGTTGGGTCTAAAAAGTACCACTTTCTTTTAATATTTACTGACTACCAAGTAAGTGCAGGGAATGACTCTAGGAAACACATGGAGACACACAATGCAAGCTGCGCCCTTCAGAGAGTACAGCCTGCTTGGGAAACACAAGGTGTGAGAAATAAAGGGCAAGAGACAGCTGACCACTGTGAGACCATTTAGGTCAGAGCAGCTCACATGCCAAGCAGTCTCTTAAAACTTAGGGGCTGGTGAGAGACTGAAGAATATTGACAGAAAATGGAAGGTAAGCATTTGGGAAAGAAGATGCATTGTAAGCAGGTGATGTGGCAAAAATGAAAGAGGGGACAACACGGTTTGTGTTCGGGTTCTGCCAACTGTAGCACAACTCTTACTGCTCCAGGACAACTAACTCCTTCCCCCATGAAGCACTTTCTTGTGTTCAGCACCTCATTTCCCTTACTCCATCACTGGAAACCTGTCACCTGCAGGTGCTTTGTTGAAGAGGACACATTCAACACTCATTGGTTAACTTTCACCAGCTGTTAGCCGTCACCACCTTGTGATGAGCCCCTCTCCCTAACAGGGCCAAAATTAAAGTTCTGAGGTATGAAATATCATTAATTCAGCTGCTGAGATCATACCCTTCTTTCCGTATCAGAATACTAATGAAATAAAAGTTTATTAAAATAGAACTCCTTTATTTGAATCAGAGCCATGAATACTGACCTTCACATTGTCTGCTCCATTTCCCGTGGGTGATGGAATACCTAAATAGGTGTCTGATCATAAGCATTTGCAGATTTTGATCCCATCTTGGACTGAGATGCTCAGTCCCAGAGAGCTCTGCAGCAATTCTTGGCAAAGTGATATTGATAAGGAACTGTGGCTCCTTTTCCAGTGGCTTCCCCCCTGTGGCCAAGACTCCCCTGAGTCTATCTCATTTGTCTGTGGCCAGCTATGTAGCAAGAAGAGTTGCACTCAGCTAATGCAGCCAAATGCAAGATCCTAGTGTCTCCCAGTCCTCCAGCTTTACTCCATTCCACAGATATAGGCCACAACTTGACAATTGTCCCCAGATCCCTGGCAAACCTATCCCACTTCTCAGATATATAGAATTCCAAGAGAGTGGGTCAGAAGTCCAAGGCACATTGATTGAGGGAGGAGGGAGACACACAATATCCCTGGAAATGTTGTGTCCTTGCACCCCTCCCCACATAAGGCACAAGTCTGGGAACCAGGGGAGACAACCCCACTTGGTATCTTAGTTTTGCTAGCAATGTGGTGGTAATTTTAGGCCCTACTCTCAAGACTTTAGCATCCCTGCCTGAAAAATGAGAGCTGGTCAATCTTCTCAGTTAATTGTGCTGTTTGTTTTGTTTTGTTTCCTGCTTAGCCTCTCTGTGTAATTCAGGAAATGTGGACAGACACAAACCATTTTGAACTCACAAAGAGGACTGTGCCCTTGGCTAGTGCTAACCACCTGTAAATCTCAGATGTTAATCTTCTGTTCTGGGTTCAATTCTTCCTTCCAGCGACTTCAAGAGGAGACCAGTTTGAAAAAGCCATCCAGAAAGTAGCCTGGCAGCAAGGAAGTCATACTTGCATAGTCACCACCAGGACTCTTGGAAAGTGCAAAGCAGGTTTTAGAAACTAAGACATGCCAACTCTCCAAAGACAATACAACAGCCCTGCATCACAACCCCTCTCAAGTGCCAGGTCCTTTGTCTCCTGGACCCTATGGTGCTCATCTGTAGATGCCAAACTCATCCTCTAGAACACACCTAAATCTATCTTCACGTGTCTCGTGGGGCACTCACGAAGCTTAAAGCTAACATTCTGTTGTCATTCAATACCTTGGAGATCATACCAAAAATTAGCAGACCTTTTCTTAGTATTTTTGTTTTTCACCTAATATAGAGTATGACCACCCAAATCTTCCCTGGAGACCTCAGGTATTGCCCCAAACATCTTACAGTACCTGATACCCAGTTTCTTTCCTCTACAAGAGATTCATTGCTTCCTTGTCTGACTGAGTGAAGCTGTGGTTCTCTGCTTGATCTTCTAGATCTGCATCCTCTGCCTTGCTCAGCCCTTCTGGTGCCCCGAGGAGGCTACTCCACACACTGCATCATCCAGGTTTGCCCACTGTCTGCCTTCCAGTCAGGTTCAGCCAAGCCTCCTGCTAGTAGATGAAAAAGCTGTGAAGTCAGGGCATAACTCCCCTCCCACCCTTCATGTCAAACCTTGAGTGGGGCAATTGTATTCCTCTCCCTAGAACCACTTGCCTGCAAAGAGTTCACACAGCACTGGTCTCACCAGCCTCAGGGAGACCTTCCCCAACCCTTGTCAGTTCAGGACAAAAGGTGGTAGTGGCTGTCACTACTGTTGGTCCCAGAGTTCCATTTTTGTGTGTGCCATCTGTTAGAAACCTTCCAAGGGCAACCCAAGGTAATGGAAATCAATGAACCACCAAACTAGAGTCTACAGAGGAGAGCTCACAATTCATTATGAAACAACCATGCTAATTCCCATTTCAAGAGTCAGACCAGAGATCAGCATTGAGATGGCAAAGTCAGATGATGGTGAGAAACTAGAGAAGACAGGGTCAAATAAACATACCCAGCCAAAGAAGAGTAAAAGTGTTTCCCAAAAGATTGCCCATGAAGAATCACATTCATCTTTCCAGTCAGCAGGTATGAATTGCTTGAATAGAACACACTGGTTTCAAGGATAAGGAACACAGTGAATTCTGTAGTTTCCATATAAGGCTTTGGTCTTTCTTCTTCAAGAACTCAATAGGAAAATGAAAAGGCCTCAGGAAATAATTTCACTCAAAGATTTCAACCCTGCTGCTTAAAGTCTGCAAGGTTATGCATTTCTGGACAGAGTTCATAGTATTCATTGAATCTGAAAAGAAATAAATCCAGTTCCCTGCTAATGTGCCTGGGAAAGCAGCATATATGGCCCAAGTGCTTGGGTCCCTGTATGTATGAGGGAGATCCAGAGGAAGTTTCTGGCTCCTGACTTCAGACCAGCAGAGCTCTGCTCGCCAATATGGTCACTTGAGGAGTGAACCAGTGAATGTAAGCGCTCTCTCTCTCTCTCCTTCTCTCTCTCTCTCCTTCTCTCTCTCTGTCTTCATATATATATAAATAAATATATATATATATATAAATCTGTGTTTCAAATAAAAAATAAATGACTTTTCTTAAAAAGCAATGAGAAGACGGAGGGTGTTTAGCTAGCAGTTAGGACATCACCCATCAGCTAGTAACCCGAGTCCTGTATCAGAGTTCCTGGATTCAATATCCAGCTCTGCCTCTGGACTCCAGCTTCCTGCTCACACTGATGCTGAGAGATAACAGTGATGATCCAGTGATTGAGTCCCTTCACCCACATCAGCAACCTGGGTTGAGTTCCCAGCCTTTGGTCTAATCTGACACATTTGGGAAGTGAACCAAAAGATGGAAATGCTCATTTGCTAGCTCACTTGCTCACTCTCTTTTCCCTTTCTCCTTCTCTCCCTCCTTTTCTCCCTTTCTCTCCCTCTGTCTTCCCTCCCTTTCTTTCTCTCTCCCTCCTTCCTGCCCTCTCCCTCTCTCTCCCTTTCTCTCCCTTCAAACCTCTCCCTCTCTTTCCCTCTCTCTCCCTCCCCTCTTCTCTTTCTCTCACTCTTTCTTCTCCTTCAACTTCTCCTCTCTCTCCCTTCCCTTCTACCTCTATCTCTGCCTTTGTTTTGCCATCTCTTTCTCTCTTAATAAACTAGTGGATAGGTATCCCCCACCACTCCTTTTTTCTCTCAAATTGATTAATTCAGTTAAAAAGAAAGGGAAGCTGAAGTAAAGCACACACACACACACACACACACACACACACAAATGAAAAAATACTTCTAGCTAACCTTAAATCCATTTACTTCATTTCTCTCTCCCTCTCTCTCTCTCCATCTCTCTCTCTCTCTCTCTCTCTCTCTCTCTCTCTGTCTGAGGGGCTGGGGCTGGGGGGACAAAATAAAAGCAAGCCTGTTTTCTCAGCACTGGTCCTGATGTAGCAGAAGGATGCTGCATTCCAACTCTGCACACAGACCCTCCTGTGCCCTATTCCCAAAATCTTGCTGTAGTCTCTTCCATTTGTTTGTTGCTGAGTTGCATTTAATAAAGCTGCAAACCTAAGTATCATGCTTTCAGAGAGCTCTGTGTCCCAGTCTAGCATGTCATTGAACTGGGAGGGATGTGGGAAGCCCTGCTTTAGTATCCAGCTAAGATACAAGTGTGGGACACACAGGACTTTTGAATGGTATCTAAAGTGGAGACAGTCTTCTAGAACTAAACCCCTTAATCCATGAGGTCTGTGTTAATTCCAGGCAGTTAGCACCAGAATCATACTGAATGGTAGGATACCAGGCTGGTAAACAGAGAACAGATTAGAGGTTGGGAGTCTGGGGAAGCTGGGGAAAACAGTCCCCATTCAGCACTGACACCAGAATTCCTCCCCGTGGACACTGTGACTGTGACTGCTTAGCAATTATTAATGTGGTCGATCTTGAGGACCAGGACCTCCTGTGGAGCTGGGATGCACTGAGGCTATGACACAGAAGTGACAAAGTTTCTGGGAAACCAGAGTGATTTTTTTACAGTTGGCAAAAGCCAAAGCTGGAAAGACAGGGTATAGGGAGGGGAGTTTGGGCTGAAAGAGAAAGTAGCATCTCAGCCTGAGATGAAAAAAGGGTTGGGGCAGGAAGTGGTGAGGACTTCTCTGTGGCATTGTTGTAACTCAAGAAAAGGCATGGCTGAGCACACTTAAAGCTCCCAAGAAGGATTCTAGAGAATTGAAGAAAGGGCTTCGTTCTGTGTTTGGGCTGAAAGGACTAATAGAGAGGTGGGAAATGTGTGGGATGCCCAAATAAATAAAAAGCACCAGCCAGGAGTGACCAGGAGAGTCAAGACCACAGAAATATGCTATACATCTTGTCCTTGGTTTTCAACCATGACATGCTGGATCTCCTCAAAGCCAGGGCATGTGACTCTCACAAATCCAGATACCCTCAGTGAAATAACCTTTGAAATTTGACTACGTCTGAGAATAGTGGATCCTACTCTCTGTTACTCATCCTAGGGCAAAAGTGAAGGTGCTAGGCAACAGGGGCCCTTTCACTTCTGTTCACAGATGCAGTGGTCAAATTCCAGCTGCTGATGACAAGAGCAATTTCTTGATCAGACTAATTTTCCTAGGGTGGACACTGTGACACAGGGGTTTAAGTCTCTTCCTACAATGCAAGCAACCCACGTTGAAGAAATAGTCCAAATCCCGGGTGCCCCACTTTCAATCCAGTTCCCTGCTAACACACCTTCCAAAGCAGAAAAAAAAAAAAAAAAAAAACGTGGTCCAAATCTTTGGGCCCCTGCCAGACATGTGGGAGACCTGGGCAGAGTTCCAGGCTCTGAGCTCTGTCCTGAACACCTCAGCTGGTGTGGCTGTCTGGAAAGTAAACCAGTAGATGGAAGAACTATTTCTCATTTTCTTTCTCATTCTGCCTTTCAAATAAAAAAAATATATAATACTAAATTTATTTTTAAAAATAAGACTAGTGTTCCCACAGATTACAGTCACTGAATTTGGACAGATTCTTTATAAGTTTACAGGAAGGTACTACAAAGGGATCAAAATCAGGCAAATGATTGATAAAAAAAGCAACAAGAGGGTGAGATTTCTGATTTTGCCTAAGATTGTTGCCCAATATGCAGCAGAGAGTAAAACCTAGCACAAGGTCAAATAGAAAATCTGAATGGTCCTTTTCGAATCAAAGACATTGAACTTCTAATCAAAAATGGTCACAAAGTACATTTCAAGCTTAGTTGATTTTACTGGTGAATTCCATTAAATCTAAGGCAAGAAATAATTGCTTCTCGGCCTTTTGGCTAAGATGAAATGTAGGAAAAAATGTTCCCCACTTTAAAACAACTCTTTCAGGAAACAAAGGACAAAGGAACATCTCCCTTAACATAATGTTAGCAGGAATTTTCAATACAGTATTAGAAATTCACCCAGTACTGTATGATAAGAACAACTGGCATTTATGGACAGGATGATAAGCCAACTTTTAAACCTTTAAATCAACACATTAGCAAAATAAAACCAAGAATAGATTAAATTAAAGAGTAGAACCTCAATGTGCTCACTTTGACAGCACATACACTATAAAGAATAGAACCTCGAGCCCAGTGTGGAAGTCTAGCGATTAAAGTCCTCACCTTGCATGTGCCAGGATCCCATATGGGTACCAGTTTATGTCCCAGCTGCTCCACTTCCCTTCCATCTCCCTGCTTGTGGCCTGGGAAAGCAGTAGAGCATGGCCCAAGACCTTGGAACCCTGCACCTGTGTGGGAGACCTGGAAGAAACTCCTCGCTCCTGGCTTCAGATCAGTTCAGTTCCGGCTGTTGTGGTCACTTGGGGAGTGAATCAACGGATGGAAGATCTTTCTCTCTGCCTCTCCTCCTCTCTGTATATCTGACTTTCCAATAAAAAATAAATAAATCTTACTTATTTGTTTATTATAAAAAACCTCAACAGATTCAGAAAAATCATTGCAGAAAAATCATCACCTATTCATAAGTTTAAAAGCAATAACAAGCATTCAGCTGGGAAGGACATCTAGGATAATGGTTAGTGCTCCACTTGGGATGCCTCCTTACCATATGGAAGTTCCTGGCTTGAGTCCTGGTTCCTGCACTTCCAATCCGGAACATACGCTAGGTGGCAGCAAGTTATGGCTCAAGAACATGGATCCCTGCAAATCGCATGTGAGACTCAGACCGAGTTCCAGGATCCTGGGCTCAGCTTCGCCCTGCCCTGATGACTGCAGCATTGGAGGAGAGAAGCAGCAGGTGGAAGATCTTCCTCTATTTCTCTCTCCCTGTCTCTCTGCCTTCCAAATAAAAATAAAAATGAAGATAAGTAAATAACAATTTTAAGAAACACATTTAGCTAACTTGGAATAGAGAGGGATTTTCCTCCACATAATTAAGGACATCTACAAATACGAATCTCCTCAAAATAACATTATCTGTGACTCTTCAGAAAAGGCTTGAATATCTGAGAAAAATCCTGTAAGATCTACTTTGAAGAATGTGAAATCTAATAAATGTATATAGCAAAATTTTAGAATATATAATGTACAAAATCTGCTTACATGTGAATATTTTACAAAACATGAAACACAGAAGACTAAATGTTGTTAAGTAACATCTCTTCTCAAAACAGACTATGGAATTCAACTAATCAAAATTAAAATCCTGTGGAAATTAACAAGCTTATTCTAAATTTAACTGGAATTACAAAAGTCCTAGTAGTTTATACCCCAGAAGCAGATCCATACATATATAGGCAATTACAATAGTAATTTAAATGGACAGGGAAAGATTTTTCAATACATTCTGCTAGTCTCACTTGAATATCCGTAAGGAAAAAACCTCTGCCTTAATCTCCCCCTCATACCACACAAACACACACAAAAACTAATTTAAGTTTGATCAAACAGTTAATTGTGTATATTTCTAATAGTAATAATAGTAATACATGTTTTATGAAAAAACAGAAGACTATGAACTTGAGGTTACAAAAACATCACGTGAGAGCGCAGCAAACAAAACAAAAATGGCTACGTTTCTCTTAACCAAAATAAAAACTCCATCAAAAGTTATCAGTAAGAAAATAAGTGAACAAGTCATTAAATGTGTGAAGATATTTGTAAAATATAAATCTGAGGAATACCTCGCATCTAGAACTCATTAATTAAGACAAATTAAAAACAGATAAAAATCTGAAAAGGTAACTCACAAAGGAAAAAGTACCAAAAGCCAGAAAGTACATTATAAGATCTTCAGCATCATCTTTCTCCAGGAAAATGCTAATAACAACTCCATGAGATGCCACTCAAACCTCTATGCCACAGTTAAGATTAAAACATCAAAAACATTGGAAGTTTGCCAAGATGAGGAAAACCAAACTCTCAAGCGTTCCTAAGATAGTCATGGAAAGCCAGAACCATTTTGGAAAAATACTGCAACACTTAGGCACCATACTTGCACCAATTCTACACCTGGCAATCTCTACAAGGAGAAAGAACACTATATTCACAGAAAAGACTTGTGCTCAAAGGAGCCCACAACTTTCTAAACCAATAGCCAAAAGCCTGGGACAACATTACACGCCAAAAAGGAGGGTAAGCAGAATAATGGTGCAGCCAGGAAGAAAATTATACAAACCAATTCTACAAGCAACGATATGGATGAACATGACAGAAATAGATGTTGAATGAAAGAAGCCAGAAAGTAAAAGACTACACCTTCTGTTGTCTCATATAAATCCTTAGAACAGACAAAACTAATTTAATGCGAGTTAGAATACAGGTAATCTTCTAGGGCAGGAGGAGAACTGGCAGGATAAAATAAAACTCTGGAATGATGAACATGTTCTATGACAAAGGTGTGTTTGGGTACTTGTGCTCATTTGTCAAATGTGTGCAGCTGAGACATACACATGTCAATGTACATGACATCTACCTCAAGTAACTGTGTAACCACAACACTAAGGGAGGCAGATGGGAAGTTCAGATCTTTCCATTAACAGCAGAACATCTGTAATGTTCAAACCTGAATGATGGGCATGGGAGTAAATATTTTTGGAAATGGTTAAGTTTCTACAACAAAAGCTTTAAAAGTACCATTGTAAATGCATATATTTACCTATAGGAACTCTATAACGGAGACTAGCATACCAAGAAGTGAAGATACATTGCAGCATACATCTCTACTCCCAAATGAAAAAAGGACTCCCAATGAAACTGTTAAATGTATCTCAACAATAGGATGCTGGAGTTTCTACCATTGATCTACAATGTCAGGATTCACTTAAATAACAGAATGATGGAGTTGTGACTGTTGCTGAAGCACTATATTATTGTTATACTTTGGGGTGAAACACTGCAGTGGGGGGAATAGGGAGAGTGAAAGGGGAAACCCTTGAGCCTGTGAAACTATAGCATGAAAAACAAAAATTTCATTTAGAAAAAAGTACACAAAAAGCACAAAAAAAAGTACACTCAAAATTCATTACATAGCTACCCTAACTGTAGTTTGGATTTGGAAGTGGGCCTTTAGGAGGTTATTAAGTCATGAATGACATTGGTACCTTAATACAAAACAGAGAGCTAGCTAAGTCTTTCCATGGAAGACGGACATGGCAAGGTGCCTGTATAAGTGAAGGAGCACTGCCTCAAGAACCTGGCCCTTGCATCTCAGTATTGGATTCTAAGACTCCAGAACTATGAGATACATTTATCATTTAAGTTACCCAGTTTTGAGTAGGTTTTTGTTATTTGGTTGGTTGGTCTGGGTCACAGCGACAGTGAACAGAGTTTTCATCTGTTGTTTCACTCCCCAAATGCTAAGAGCTGAGCTAGTCAGGAGCCAGGTATTCAATCCAGGCCTCTCACATGGGTTGCAGCAGCCCAATTATTTAGTCTGAGCATAGTGCCTCCTAGGGTATAAATTAGCAGGAAGCTGGAACTGGGAGCAGAGCTGGGTATAAAACCTCAACTACTCCAATGTAGGCTATGGGCGTCTTAACTACTCTATTGTCATCTCCATCTTAACAGTATTGTTATGCAAAACTGGGATAAGAAATTCAGCTATCCCTCATGTGAACTGCATCCGTGAAACAAAGCTCTGTAAGTTAGATAAGAGATCTTTGCCTTGTGAGAAAACCCAAGATGAAGTGCTTGACAGCCCCTAGCAGGGTTGTCAGCCCAGGCTGTCCTAGACACATTAGAAGGGCAAGTCCAGAATGTATGCCAAGGTCAAGATGCAGTTGAACCCACCCCTGCCATGAGCAGCCCCACACACCTCAGTCTCCACACAGGTACTCTACTGGCATGGGGTGTCGAGGTGGTCACTATCCCTGTTGTGTGCAGAGATTCTTCTAGATGCCAAAGCCAATCACTGTTCCTTGACCTGGGCACTTGCTCATAGTACCTCAGCAGTGTCTGCAGATGGTCATGTAAACCCCGTTTCCCCAAGGCCTCCCCAATCCTCCTCTAACTCTTCCTGTGCACCTTTTGTTGCTACATCTCTCCTCCCATCTTTACCCAGGCTGTTCCTCTTGCCTGGGTGCTCATGGCTTGCTGCATGGCTGCACCTCTCAGCTCAGGTTCTCTCCTCCCCAGGGACGACTCTGCCATCACCCTTCTTCAGAGCCTTCTCCCTAACACTACTTCCTGAAGCTTTTGGTTTAAAGCTTTTCATTGCCTTCAAAGCAGTTTACATATGTGACTCTGTCCACAACATAAGTTCCTAATGACAGGCATGCTTGGTTTTTATTGACAATTACCCACTGGAACTGCTTTAGGCTAACAAGCTCCCTTCTAAGCACAGACAGCCAATGTGTCCCTGCTTTCCTTCAGTAAGCATCTTTTAAATTTTTTTTTAAATTTTTATTGGAAAGGCAGATCAGATTTATGGAGAGACGGGCAGAAAGATCTTCCATCTTCTGGCTCACTCCCAAAATGGCCACACTGGCCCGAGCTGAGCCAATCCAAAGCCAGGAATCTGGAGCTTCTTTCAGGTCTCCCATGCAGGTGTAGATTCCCAAGGCTTTGGCCATCCTCGACTGCTTTCCCAGGCCACAAGCAGGGAGCTGAATTGAAAGTGGAGCAACCAGGACATGAAGCAGCACCTATATGTAATCCCAGCCTTTACTAAGAGAGGATTTGGGCACTGAGCCATGGCACTGGGCCTCCAGATGTTTCCTAAATGTCAAACAAAGATAGGCTTTGTATGGAGTAGAGGACTGCCCTCACACAAAAGGACAGTATTAGGCAAGACTCCCTATTTTCCGAATGAAAACAGAGCTACCTGCAATACTGATAGTGACTATGGTGGTGGTGACAATAGAGGCATTGATGACCATTAAGTTGCCTTCTTACATATCAGGAACTTTATACATTTATTTGTAACCCTATAATCCACACAGTAAAACAGAAATTAGTATATGTGAGCATGAAATAACTGATTCAAAAGACAACTAAGGTCATTCTTAGTGTAAATAATTAGACCAAAGGCATGATGAAATTATCAGCTTCATTCTCTCAATTTTTTTTAGTTTCAGGGGCTGGTCTTGCAGTACAGAAGGTTAAGCACCACTTTCGCTTGAGTCCCAGATACTCTGACTCCAACCTGGCTTCCTGTCAATGTGCCTGGGAAGGAGGCATAGTCCCAACCACTGACATGGAAGAGCAGGATGGAGTCCGTGGTCCTCAGCTTCAGCCTAGCTCAGAACCAGCCACTGCAGCTGTTTGGGGAGGGAACCAACAGGAGGAAGAGCTCTCTGTCTCTGTCACTTTGCCTTTCAAGTAAAGTCTGCTTTAAAAGTCTTAGTTATATTGTCCTTGTGCTCCTGATATGCACTTCAAAGCTCCCCCCACAATCCCAACGCACACACACACACACACACACATTCCTTTATTTCTCTCTCTCTCCCTAGTCTCCAAAATAACAAGTCTCCAAAACCATATTTAAATCAAGGTAGATTTATTGGCTGTCTCTGTTATACAATGAGGTGAAAACATCTCAATTTAGGACATTTTAAACTTGCTTTGGCTTCCCATCATTTTGAAAGATCAATATCAGGCACATAGGCTGACAATCAATGGACAAGAGAAGCAAACTGCCACTGGTTCACATGTCATGATTCACTCCACAAGTTTAAGAAACTTTATGCTTTGTTTGTTCTTTCATAGCATCTTCCTCTTCTCAAATTCCTTTAGAAAGAAAGAAAAAAACAGGGAGAATTAGGAAGAGACAAAGAGATAAAAGATCCAAATTACATACATGGTCAAAATGATTCTGAAATCTATTATCTTTAATATTCTTTGAACCAGAGTACAGAAGTACAATGTATTAGGAGAAGGGTGCTTGAACACAACATAGCAACTTTCAAGTTAGTCTGTGTCAGCTTGAACTAAGCAAGATTCAAGGCTCCAACTTTACATCTCCTAATCCAGAGGCTGAATGGGAGGCTCTAATTAATATTTTTTCCCTGCAGTATCATTATTAGTTGTTAAATTTCACTGCACTTACACAAACCCATAATACTATATACACAAACCTCAAACAGGTTTGCATATATTCTCCAAGATTAAAACTAAACACAGACTCAGGATTTGAACAAAATGTCAAGGATTTAGAAATCCTTGAGACAAATATATGCCTTAAACCAAGAATGATTAAAGGAAACAATACTAAAAATCATAGTTTTCTAGACTGTTACAATAAGAATTGGACAAAATGTATAGGTGCCTACTGCCCCTTATTGGAATGAAATGGTAACACACATATTAAATGTGAGTTAAAGATGCTTTTCAATCCCTCTCCCCAACTTTCAAATAAAACATTTCTTCGTACATTACTAATCACCTAGATTAATTTCAAACACGATAGCACATAATGTTTCAAAGGACATGAGAAGTCTCAATAAAACAAGGAATCCATCTTATTATTCCTAACAGCAAAGATGATTCTATCAAATCAGGATTTTAAAATTCTATGAATATCATTGCTTTCTGGGAAAACAACTTGTGCTGATTTTCAACATGCTTAAAAAAGCAGGGTTACTGTTGTTTTGGCTATTATTTTTGCCTTGTTTTATGGCAAGTCTACAACCATCATAAAAACTGCTTTAAAGTTTTAGGTGTCAAAATGGTAAAAACTCTTTGTGTAGAATACCTCAAGTTGCACCATCCAACAAAAAGTAGGGGAGAAGAGGAAATAGCTAAGTTACTCCTCCAACCAATAAACAACAATGGCATCACAGCTGTCAGGGCCAGAAGTCAAAGGCTGAAACTCCCCATCCTCTTTTGTAGACCTCCCTGTACAGCAACTCCCTCTTCACGTGATTTCCATTTCTTCTTCCTCAGTCTCAAACTTCCTCCTCAGTAACACAGCTCCTATGGGGGTCTAGGTACCTTGAAAATGAAATGTGTGGCTCTTGTGGTTCTTAAATTGTATTGTGCCACTTACAAAAAAACAAAATCTAAAGTTTAAAGGCAACTTTTTAAATTACATTATTCTTGGTTGTGCCAAATTAATGCATTAGAACATTAATGGAGTTGCTTTAAGACAATTTAAATGCATTTCAGAATGGAAAAAAAAAAAAGATGAAGACTCAGAAGAAAAGAAAATGGTTTCCAGGGCCCAGTGTGGCACCACACATTCGGCTTAGAGCTCACCTTGTAGATGGTGGTTCCCAACTGGGCAGGAGACATGCTGACCACCACTCCTGCACTCTGGAGGGCAGAGATCTTCTCTTTAGCTCCACCTTTCCCTCCAGCAATAATTGCCCCGGCATGACCCATTCTTCTGCCAGGAGGAGCAGTTAAGCCAGCAATGAAGGACACTACCGGCTTGGCATTCGGACCCTGGAGACAAAGTGGCATTTAAAATGCTCTTAAGAATCCGAACTGGAACTCAAATCCATGATTCTGTTGGTAAATGGTAAATGGCTGAGACAGAGAATACCCATCATTCATTCTAAGAAGACTAACATAATTGCTACACTATGAAAGAAACACCTGTTGTATTCCCCCCCAGAATGTTGCAACTTCCAATATAAACTCAGAAAAACAATCCTGGCAAGCTTTTATATCTGGTGAAAATTAATCTGCTGTTTCACTGGCACAATCTGCTTCACAAATAAACATATCAATCATTCATTGGAATAGAGAAATCTGAAAACATATGATACATGACTTGGATTAATAACGACTTAAACACACATGTGACTGTTTCATTTCAACTTAATTTTGTCTATTCACAGAAAGGTAGAAAGGCAGAAAGGTATTGCGGAAAGCATGTAGGACTCAGACTGAATTTCCTATGTACCTTGGACAAGAAACATCTCTTCAAACCTCTTTTCCTCATCTATGGAATTAAATAGCTGAATGAGGTTA
Source organism: Ochotona princeps (assembly GCF_030435755.1). Classification (NCBI taxonomy): domain Eukaryota; kingdom Metazoa; phylum Chordata; class Mammalia; order Lagomorpha; family Ochotonidae; genus Ochotona; species Ochotona princeps. Next base: position 17,568,039 of record NC_080839.1, on the reverse strand, counting down.
ATGGTGAAGAGCCTTTCCTACTCTGAATTTCTTGATTTCATTTAACAAAAATCCATTCTAATATATAATCTCTAAGCACAAAACTATCACTGTACTAGATTCTGAAGTTATAAAATGCATTCAAAAAGAATCTATATACCCTGTATTTACTCTGTAGTTGAAGAATATCAAATATATATCGCTATCAGTTATGAAATACCAAGAAGCAAATGTGAATATACAGTTAAATTTCACAATAAAAGGTAATACTACAGTTCCAATAGTTCAGAGGTAATAAAGAATACAAGCAAAGCAGAGAGGCCTACAGAAGGCAGAACCTGACCAAAGTGCTTCGATTGTAACAGTTTTGATTCCAGCACTAAGAGCTTCTCCTAGACCAGCAGCTCTTAAACTACTCCATCAGAAAATATTATAAAAATTCCTGAGGATCTCAAACAGCTTTTGTTCATATAGATATTTAATATTTAATGTATCAAAATTAAACAGAAACTTTATAAAAATTTTTAATTAATTTTTAGTTCATTTAAAAACAACTTAAAACTATTAAAAATATTCTAGTAACAGTGGCATTTTAAAATGTGTCACAGTCTTGAACGTTTAATAAAAAATGATATCTGCTTTTGTAGGCAATGTGCTACTCTATGTTAATTTAGTTAAAGTGTAAGAAAAAAGTCTGGAGTTACACAAATACAAAGCTAGAAAAAGCAGTATTTGAATTGCATTTCAGATAACTGAAGTTCCTAAAGCGGCAATTTCTCAAAACTTAGATGTAATGTTGGAATCTGAAATTACGCTAATAAAATTTTGTCCTTTGTCACTTTGAAACCCATTAGTCTTATACTTTGCATATGTTACCCATGATGATTTTGTAACATGCATTGGTAAGCTGGAAAATATCAATTCACTGAGTTATGTAAAACTTTCAAATAAACCACAACCAGCATTATCAAATCTCACTAAAAGTCATTAAATAGGGAGACACCATCAAGCTTAGGGTGACAGACATGAATTTTTCAAAATTGTAATACTCACCTGAAACCTCAAATTCTATCATTAGCAACAAATATCAGTTGCTTTCTTGATAACAGCAGATTCACATTTTTCATTTCTGAGGTAAGTTCTGCCAAACATCCAAGTCTGAAAAACCACTCAGTCTGCAAGTACCTCTTTTAAGTAAAATTGGTGTTCCAGAAAAAAAAAGCAACTAAGGTGGTTCAGCTGACAACCCCTATTGCAAAAATGCTTTACTTACCATCTCATCACAAAATACAGACTCAGTTGTCAAAACTTCATAAAATTAATACTTTTGATCAGCACAGTAAGGCTTTTGTTTTGTCTTTACTAGAGGTACACTGCAGTAAATGGTTCGCGTATGACTCCACAGCCCTGACGTTACACACACTGCTGCACGGTCTGACACTGATTCTTCTAGTCGTGCCTCCTTGTATTCTCCATTTGTCTTTAACCATAGACTGCTCTAGCTATATTGGCCTCTGTCGAGAACCTTCTCTACTCTCCTTGGATATTTATCAAACTTGTAAGACCTAGGTCAAATGTCTTCTTCCCCATAAGCCTTTCCTGACTTTTCTCCACACCCCACAAACGGCCTTCCAGTTGATCACCTCATCTCTTCAGTGATAGTTCTGTTGCTTTTATATGTCTCTACTACTACATTCAGTAAACTGTCTGTAACCTATTTCCCAAGTGTTCCTGCACAAAACTGAAAACAGGATTATGATCTCATTTCTGTATGTACAGCATGTACCATAGTATCTATGATGAAAACCAAATAACAGTCCCTTATTTATTCACTCATGGCCTTTGGTCATTATATGAGCATCTCATGTTTGAGTAGTATTAATTCCCATCTGACCCCTCACCGGAAATGTGGGAATAATGTTGCCCTACAAAGCAACAAGATTAAAACCAGCCTAACATGTCGAACAAATTTACACTCAGTCCCACTGATGAACAAGAGTCATTGACAGCTTTTTTTTTTTAGTGGAAAAGAATATAACGACACTGTGGAAAAGTATAACCTGCGGAAAACAAGCTGTAAGAAGCTGAAAGCCCACGTACACATACAGCCTGCCAGCTGGCTCTGTCCTTAACCCCCGCCATCTTCCTCCTGATCCTCTCACAGTAGGGTGGTAAAGTCAGGCAGACCTGGGCACGAATCCCACCCCTGGATGTGTACCACTGGCAGGCTGCTGACCTTCCTGTGCCAGTTTCCTCATTCCTAAATAAAGTGTCTTTCTCTAAAGGTCAAGATAAAGATTAAAGCACTTCTGCTTGTTATGAACCGTAACAGTATGTTAGCAGCAGGTAACATTCAGACACCAGGATGGTCTGGGAGACACTAGGCAGAGGCAGTTGGGGGAAAGCAGCAGAGACATCAGGGAGGGTAGTATCATGGAGAAGATTGCAGTGAGAAAACAGTCCAGTCCTGAGCACAGTAGGGAGAGGGGCAGAGACAGCCCTGAATCTAGACAAAGCACTCAAGTCTGAGAGACAGAGCTTTGTAACTCAGTGGAAACAGAGAATGAGAGAGAACAAAGACGCTTCTCAGATTCCTGTCACTGGACACTGCAGAATGTATGACAGAGTATATTTAAGATTATCATTCTCACTTAAATAGGGACAGGAAGGAGAAAGAGGAAGAAAACCAGGAGAAAAATCAACAGTACGAAAAGGATGAAAAAGGAATCAAGCGCATGGCAACCTCTGCAAATACAGTATCAGGATAGCGAGACTCAACAGCAGCAAGCAGTTCAACAAGAGTGCTAACCATATGCAAGTCCTATTTGGCTACATGTTGTTAAATCATTGAACTTCCAACCCTTAACAAAAATTTGAGGAGGCAGCTACTACTGTATTCTGCTAGGGATATTCTCCCTATTACGAAGGTAGGAGAGTGGAAGCATCAGACTAACAAACATTTTCAAGATCTCACAACTTCTAGGAAGCATACAGAAGCCAGAATGAGGGCAATGTTCAGTCACATCTTGGGGGAATTAGGGTTAACATCACCATAAAAGAAAATCACATATTCAAAGTACTTCTTAAACATCCCCTAAAGCACAAATAAATGCACTGTTGTGTGTATCAAATTGGAGACATAAAACTTAGTTTCTTTAACTCTTCAGCATTCATTACTTTTCTTTGGCATTTCATTCATTCATTCCTCCACTCTCCCATAGGCATAGAAAGTTATCTCCACTCTCCTGCTTGGCTTCCTAGAGCTGTTTTTCCACTCACTCACAGGCAACAGAGAAACTCTGGAAATTATTTGCACATTATTCCCCATAGTTCTTGGACATAATCATGGCCAGAGCAAACAGTCACCGTGGTGGTCATTACTGTGCCCTCTCTCCCTCTACTCCTTCACTCACAAAGAGCTTAACTCCCTCAACCTACAGAGAACTATAAGGCTACTTCTCTCTACTCCTTTACATCTGACAAAATGGCAACAAGGAAAGCCTTCACAGATGGCAAGATTAAAGCTTTTGCATGTCATCAGTGGGAAAGCTACAAGAGCAAAGACCAAAGGCAGAGAGAGGTAATTGGGCAACAAACGTAAGGGATAAGATGTTTAGAAAGAACACTGGTCTCTCCACTGAAACTGGAAGAAAAAAAGACCAATCACAGACGAAAATGTAAGCCTGCTAGCTAAGTGGGGTTTTTAGGCTGATGGCCTGAATGTTCGCTGTTCAACAGAAGGCCAACTTATCTACCACAAAACATGAGGCGAATCCTAGCGAGGAAGGTTCGCAGTAGAAACACAGAGAACAATGATGGCAAGAAAGAGGAAAAAAAATCCGAAGAAGCCAGAATATTCTAAGTGGTACCAAAGGTCCAGCTCCAAAGAGGGAAAACATACACACATACACACAACTTCTAAAGCAAATCTCTGATGTTACTAAACAGCAAAGAGCTACCTATAATGTTCTGCACCCAGACTTACTGAATTATGTTGCTTCAAAAAGTCCGCAGCATTTTCTTCAGCATTACCACCAATTTCACCAATCAGGATGATGCCTTCTGTGGTTGAGTCATTCAGAAAGATTTCCAGGCAGTCAATAAAATTTGTTCCATTAAAAGGATCACCTCCAATGCCTGAAAAAGTCAAAGAATATCAACATTAGTCAAATATTTAAGGATGAGGACCCGGCACAGTAACCTAGTGGTTAAAGTCCTTGCCTTGCATGTGCTGGCATCCCATATGGGTGCCAGTTCGTATCCTGGCTGCACTGCTTCCCATCTAACTCCCTGCTTGTGCCCTGGGAAAGCAGTCGAGGATGGCCCTAAGCCCTGGGACTCTGCACCCGCATGGGAGACCCAGAAGAAGCTCCTGCCTCTGGCTTCAGGTCGGCTCAGCTCTGGCCATTGTAGCCACTTGAGGAGTGAACCAGCAGATGAAGATCTTTTTCTCTGTCTCCCCTTCTCTCTGTAAATCTGTCTTTCCAATAAAAGTAAATAAATATTTAAACAACAAAAAATGTAAGGATGAATCATATAACTTAGGCCAAGAAATGCTGTTTCAATTATTTTTTTTTGTTTTACCTATCTCTACTTTCTATTTTTAAATGTATCAGAAATCTTTTATCTAATATTCAAAAATCAAAATGCTAGTTATTTCTCTTTCCAATATTAACAAATGCTAAAAGGTAGTTGTTTTGTAACATTCACTTTCTTTATAGCTTAGATCCCTTATCAAACCTCTTCTTTCCTACAAAATTACTCCCAGATAACTCTTTAAAAATAAATGCTTTAAGAAAATATTATATTGGGGTCCGGCGGCATGGCCTAACAGCTAAAAAGTCCTCATCTTGAATGCGCCGGGATCCCATATGGGCGCCGGTTCTAATCACGGCAGCTCCACTTCCCATCCAGCTCCCTGCTTGTGGCCTGGGAAAGCAGTTGAGGACGGCCCAAAAAGCTTTGGGACCCTGCACCCATGTAGGAGACATGGAGGAGGTTCCTGGCTCCTGGCTTCGGATCAGCACAGCACCAGCCGTTGCGGCTCACTTGGGGAGTGAATCATCGGATGGAAGATCTTCCTCTCTGTCTCTCCTCCTCTCTGTATATCTGACTTTGTAATGAAAAATAAATAAATCTTTACAAAAAAGAAAATATCATGTTTATGTTGTAAAACTAAACATTTAGTGATTTTTTGCACAAAAAAGTACTTCATAAAGCATGTTGCAGAAAAACACTCTACAGTTTTAAGAAAAGCAACAGTGAGTAACAGGTAGAAAGGAACACTGCTCTCCCTTTCTTTAGCTCATCAGAGGGAACCGTTTTCCTACAGCGGACAAAATACCTGCTTTTAACATCCTTTGTGGCCACACAAAATTATCAACTTTAAAATTGTCCTGCTGTAGATTTATTCAATTTCTAGTTTACCTACGGTTGCCTTGGCAAGGCCAAATCAACTGATTTCACATACCTTGCATATGGGCCAAACTTCCCCATCCCTGCTTTAGATGTAGGAGTAGGTAATGGCAGACGCTACACACTGGGGTGGGGTCCTACTACCAGCAGATGCCATTTAAGAAAGAACGGTTAGACTGGGTTAAAGTAAAAATTCCCTATAGGCTACCAATTTTTATTTTTAAATTATGAACTTACTGAGGGCAGGATTATTTTCTTACTTTTTCAATGCGCCTCTAAAAGAATGAGGCTGAGAAAAGCAGTTCACATTCATTATGTGACCACCATGTATTGAGCCTTGTCCTTTAGCATACACTGGACCAATAAATTCCTAATATCCTCAATTTCCTTGTGAGAAGAATTTAATTATTCCTCATTTACACACTAAAAAATGAAGCAGGGGCCAGTATGCTAATGCTGCAAATTAACACTTGTAACACTGGCATCCTACCTAAGAGCGCTGGTTCGAATCCTGGCTGTTCTACTCTGAACCAGCTCCCTGGTAATGGAGGACCCAAGTAATGACTTAAATACTCAATTTATATACTTGGATTTTAATAAATATTCCAGGTTTATATTTTACAAATATTTTTTTTTAAAAAGAACATTTCTTCAAAATTTAACATATATTCAAAGGACTTAAAGGAACACATATATAAAAGAAATTTGCCTGGCTTTTCACAATGAACAATGGCATTAAAGTATGAAAACATGCTAAAATGTCTATTTTTAAAGAGGGAGGTAGGGGGCCCGGCGGCGAGGCCTAGCGGCTAAAGTCCTCGCCTTGAAAGCCCCGGGATACCATATGGGCGCCAGTTCTAATCCCGGCAGCTCCACTTCCCATCCAGCTCCCTGCTTGTGGCCTGGGAAAGCAGTTGAGGACGGCCCAAGGCTTTGGAACCCTGCACCCGCTTGGGAGACCCGTAAGAGGTTCCAGGTTCCCGGCATTGGATCGGCACGCACCGGCCCGTGGCGGCTCACTTGGGGAAGATGGATGGCAGACCTTCCTCTCTGTCTCTCCTCCTCTCTGTATATCCGGCTTTACAATAATAATAAATCTTTAAAAAACAAAAAAAAGAGGGAGGTAGGAAGGGGGGTTATGAGACACTTAATCTTCCTTAACCTCCACTTTTCTGCCAATGTTGTTTTTTTAGTACAACTTTCCAGATCACGGTTTCTCAGAGGGCTGCTTTAAGAATGACAGTGAATGGCAAAGTATTTAGCAACTATAAAGCACTGACCATAATCACAATAACGAAAGTCATTACAATAAGTAAACATTTCTTCACAACAAAATAAATGATTCTTTAGGGCACCCAGGCTCTCCTGGGCAACATACCTCAAATGATCATTCTTCAATCAAGAAATAAATCTTGGGCCATGACAGAATCACAGCAGCTCAGCTTCTGATCTAGCTCCCTATTAATGTGTCTGGAAGATGGTCCAAGTGCATAGGCCCACATCACCCTTGAGGGAGACCCAGAAGGAGTCCCTGCATTGATGTGGGCCAGTTCTGGCTGTTGAGACCATTTGAGAATTGAATCCACACACAGAAAATGCCTCTTTGTCTGAAGCTATTTCAAATAAATAAACCTTTTAAAAGAAAAATCTTTGGCCATAAATCTTGAAAAAAATATATAACAGCTTCATATTTTAGCAGATTAAATTCAAGTTCCTAACATCTTTTTAGTAAAGTATCATAAATACCTTTTGAAAATTAATTGATAACTATATCATTCAATGAAGACATCAGACTCTTTCATTAATAGCAAAAATCTCTCACCAACACACAAAGACTGCCCCAATCCGACTTGTGTTGTTTGGTGAACTGCTTCGTAAGTTAGGGTGCCAGATCTGGACACAATACCTAAAAGAAAGACAATTAAATCCTATTAAGTGTTGTTTAAAGTATAGACTATCATAAGATAAAGTAAATTTTAAAAACTTGGAGTAACTAACATGAGTATACATAAAATTCACTCCATGATTTTCCATCCAAATCAATGAATATCCTCAAATGACAAGAAAAAGCTAAAATTAAAGCAGGGATGTTTTTTAAAGGTAGATATAGAAGAAAGCATATTAAAGTTATTTTATAACTTTGTAACTAACCTATAAAGTAACTAAAATAACCACAAAATAATTACAGAAGCAAATACAAGAAAAACAGAAATTATGTCCTCTGAGAATCTTCATTAAAGCGATAATATCAACATGAAACTGATGGGTACAATCCTGCTTAGGGTCCCAGAACATAACAGATGATTATTCAGGTACCCAAACTACCAAACCATCAAAACTGGCCATCAGTCACCTTCCCCACAACTATTTTTCCATTAATCTTCAATCAGTATATAGATTTTAAATCAATAAGGTCCAAGGTCCTTCTCAGTGGCTTCCTCAACATAGCCTCCCTTCCCTTACCTAAGGACCTATCTTTGAGAGGGTTGCATGGGGAATGATTGCTAGCTGTGTTCTTACTTTCTAACAATATTTCTAACAATATCCCAAAAAGTTTTTACAGATATAGACATATCTATCAAAGTACTAATATCTAGAATATATAAAGAACTCTCATAATAGAAAGAAACACACAATCCAATAAGAATGTGAACAGTAAAGACAGGAGGGCTGTATTTCACTGAAGATAATATACAGATGAGAATTGAGCAGGTGAAAAGATGATCAATATTATTAGCCATTAGAGAAGCAAAAATGAAAACCACAATGCAATATCATTAAACAGTTCTCAAAATAGCTAACATAAAAAATAGTGACAATACCAAATACCAATGAGCAAGACAAAACTGAATTAATGAATAGTTCCCAACTAAAAACAACCAGACATGTTTTAGTAGGTGAATGATTAAGTGTGGTGTTTTCATACCACAGAACATTATTCAGCAATAAAACTGAATGATATATTGATAAACACAGCAACTTAAATGAATCTAGTGATATTTACACAAAGCGCAAACAGGCAATCCCAAAAAGCTATATTCTGTATGATTCTATTTACACAGCATTCTAAAAATGCCAAAATACAGAACTGAACAGATTATTGGTTGTTAGGAATTGAAAAGTGGGTGATGACAGGAGAAAAGCACGTGCAGGGTCCTTCTGGTGATGGAAAAGTCCTCTACATTGACTGTTCAACATCACTATCCCAGTCAGTCCTTGTACTACAGTTTTACCAGATAGAGCCACTGGGAAAAACTGGAAAGAGTACAAAGATCCATAGGTACTATTTCCAAAATTTACATACGAATTTACCATTTTCTCAATATAAAGAATTAAAGTTTTAAATTTGGATTAAGAGCCCCATATGACATGATTTAGAGAGTTTAAGAAAGTCTACAATAATAGCAACAAAAAAATGTGGTGTATTTCAATATCCTCTATTTGAAATCAGTCAGTTCTTTCAATAATATTCAATAATGGGTATGCAACCTACTAGCTGTCATTAACTGTACTACCATACTGCTTCACATTAATGATACATTTACTGTATCATTCAAAAATACCCAAGCACAGTGCTACCCTCCTCCTACAGCCACCTCATGACTGGAGCAGCAGCCTGCTGTCACAGCCAACCAGAGTATCATAAACAGCACAGGAGCACCAGCGACTATGTGGATTGGAATCCACTCGGGCCCCGATGAGCCCTGGAACTCCGTACAATCTATCTCACAGGGAAACTATCCAACAGCTCTAAAAGACATTGACAGTAAACAAAAATCATGACCCATTTCTCATCTATACTAACTGTAAGAGTGGTATTCACTCACTCTGATGAACATTTTCATGCAGTGTTAACAGTCATGGGTATATAGAGAAAAGTACTGTAACCATCTATTATTGTAATAAAACTACTATTTAGTGAGTCAAATGTTAAGAGTCTAGAAAACAAGTAAAATGTGGCTAACTTTGAAATGTAAATTTGGTTCCTTGAGAACTAACCAAGCAGCAGTATAACTGTTTGAAAATATTTTCACAAGAATTAAGAAAGTAATTTTTGGACAGGACACAGTAAGACTAACAATAAATATATTCATAGCATGTTCTACCTAACAAAAATTTTATATCTGGAATGCTTATAAAACTCCTTTACTCAGCAATAAAATAACAAACAACGTAATAAAAATTAACAGAGGAAATCTTCTATAGACACTTCCTAAAAAAGATATGGCCTGTAAGTATATGAGATGTCCTACATCATTAGTCATGAGGGAGGTTGAAATTAAAACCACAATAAGACGCTATTTTGCTCGCTGTATAATAGGTAAATTAAAAAAAAAAGTTAACAATCCTATGTGCTAGTAAAAATATGTAAGAACTGAATTTTCACGCATTGGAGGCAAGAACACAAAATTATTCAGCCTCTTCAAAAAAACTGTTTTGCAATTTTTTTGGTTAAAGATGATCGTACTCCACCCTGTAACTTAATTATATTATTCCTAGGTATTGTACCTAAGAGAAATTTATCATACCTACCAACAGAATATTTACTTGACCCTGTTCATAAGGCTCCAATATGGAATCAACCCAAATAATATTCATTAAGGGAAGAATGGATAAACAAGCTGTAGCATAGTAACATAACATGCCTTAGCAATAACTGAAATTTACTACTAAGACATGCAAACACATAGAAGAACCCGGTGTGCTAAGCAAGAAAACTTTAAACTATCCCTCTACTCCATCACCAAAATCTTCACTGATTCTGTAGAATTGTAACTGCTTCCCAGAACATAAAATTGATTTACTAAAAAACTTCCCTTGGTAAATACTACTAAAGTCAAATATTTTAAAAAAAAATGTTTTTATTTGTATACTCATAAATTCTCTTTGTAAATTTTGAGAGTTCAGGCAAAAAATTTTTCTTAATCTGTAAGAAAGATAACAGACTCACCAACTCTTCCTTTCTTGTGAATATGGCCAGGCATGATGCCAATTTTGCATTCTCCAGGCTGAAAAAAAAAAGTCAATTATACTTTGAGAAAAGTAAAGAAACTAAAACTCATAGGCCATATACAAAAATATGCTTAGAGTTATTCAAAATTGTTTATCCTGTTGAGAGGCTAAATCTAGTTGGTCTTTTTTTTTTTTTGGTGACTTTTTCTACTCACATTGATGACTCCGGGGCAGTTTGGCCCAACGAGTCTTGTCTTTCCTTGGCGCAGCAGTTTATGCTTGACCCGGACCATGTCCTGCTGTGGGATGCCTTCCGTAATGCACACCACCAAGGGCATTTCTGCCTCAATAGCTTCATCAATGGCGGCAGCGGCAAAAGGAGGAGGAACATAAATGACAGAAGCTGTTGCTCCTGTTTGTTCTTTGGCCTGAAACAGCATCCATGAGACACTTTATTAGTTCACTCATAACCACTGGGAAATAAAATCAACAGCAAGATTCTAATCCCATTTTGAGATCAGGAAGGGATAGCCATCAAAAGAGACAAAATGTCTTCATTCTTCCCATTCTCAGGTTCACTAGACAGAAAAAAACACATTCAAACTGAGCTGCTTCTCTGTCCCATGTTGAAAACTACCATGAATTTCGAGGTTGATGATGCCAAGTCAGTAAACCTGAGAGCACTGTCAGATTTACACTTGTGTACCCTCATTCCTGTGGCATGCTCATTGTTGTCATCACAGTGACCAAGAAAGATTACCCAAGACACTGTGCCACTAGTCGAGTACCCAAAATCTGGCACCTGCCCAGGAGAGCGAGATCTAGTGACAAGTCCCCAAGTCCCCAGAATTTGCTTCTTCAACATCTCTTTAAACATACATCACACTTGGTAAAGATTGTCAAGAACACAGCAAAAGAAGTTTTTTGCCTATAATTTTTACACCAAACACACACTTATTAGAAACAAATAGAACTAAAATGCATATGCCTGGAGGGAAACAGAATAAGAAGGTGGGTCAAACAACAGACCCTACCATTATCACCCACTATAACGCAGAACCTTAAAGAGACGTTTATTTATTTATTTATTTATTTATTTATTTTATTTATTTATTTCTGTTCCTTCCTCTGACATGAACTGCCTTTGGTCTTTCTTTACATACTCTCCACCTATATAGATACAGATGTATCCATCAAACTGTCTCCACGTGCAGCTCTATCTCTTCTACCTTACGAGACATTGCTTAACAACAATAACTGATGATCTCTGGATCTCTAAGAGCAGCAACACCTATCCTAGCATGGTTTAGACTTCGATGCAATCCTGAATGCTTAGTATCCAAGCTTTACAAATCAGATACTGAGGCCAAGACATTACACACCAGCATGAGTTTACATGGCATACTAAGGTACAGAATATTTAGGTATAACAAGAAAGAGACAGAGGTAAAAGGCAGTGCCTTGAGAATCCTTCTTGAATAGCCCACTTGCCCAGAGACTGAGAAGCTTTTTCTAAAAAAAATTGTATCCCTAACAAACACAAGTGTCTTGACAGTAACAGAAGATCAAAGTCAAGGGATGTTGACAGATAATCCACAAATGATGCTGGGAGTCAAAAATCATTTTGTGAAGAACTCTGTACAGGGGTAGGCACTGTGGTATAAAGCTGCTCGCACCCCACACATCAGTGCCAGGGATGGAGTCCCACCTTCCCCTCTGATCCACCTTCCTGACAATGTGCACCCCAGACGCAGCAGGTGACGGCTCAACTACCCAGGCTCTATCATCCACTTAGAAGACCTATAGGACGCTCCTGGCTCGTGGCTTTGGCCTGGCCCAGTCCCAGTTATTACAGGCATTGAGGATATGAACCAAGGGCTGGAAGATCTTTCACTCTCTTTTGGAAAGAAATAAATCTAAAAACAAAAACAAAACCTGTTCAAGATGAAGAGAGAAGGGAACAAAAGAAATAAAAAAATAAAAACCTAGAAACAAAATCATTTAGACCACAGGCATGTAGATATTTTATTTAAAACTACATCCCATCATTGTCTACCTAATAATGCTGCAAAGAACAACGTGCTGGCTGGGAAATCACGCCAGATAAAAGGAACCCATCCCACTCCTCAGAAAGCTCTTGGTAAAGCTGAACAGGTGAGAGACAAATAGTATCTCAAAGAATTTACAGAAGATTCCATCCAAATGCTACATCTATTTGTGCCACTCTGAATAATAAATGAACTGACTCATTAAAAAAAATTCCTTTAAAGGGAAGAAAAAAAAAATCAGGACTAAAAGGAATTCTGAAGCATCTCTCAATAGTTGAAGTCACAAGGTCTTCTGTACTAGAACGTAAGAGACAGGGCTGGCACGCATGGCTCAGCCCAGGACTGTACAGTCACCTGGGGTGTGTACCAACAACAGAAGTTCTCCTTTGTCTCTCTCTCTCTCTCTCTCTCTCTCTCTCTCTCAGGGTTCCAAACAAATAAACAGATTTTAAAAAAAAAAGAACTGTTTTTTTTCTTTTTTTGGAAAGGTAGAGATATAGAGAAGGATGGAGAAACAGAGAAAGAGATTTTCCATCTGCTACTTCACTTCCCAAATGGCCACAACAGCTGAGGCTGGGCCAGCCTGAAGTCAAAACCCTGGAATTCTTCTGGGTCCCGGCATGGGTGAAGCTTCCCAAGGGTTTAGACTCCTCTGCTCTGCCTTCTCACATCGTTAGCGCAGAGCTGGACTGGAAGTAGAGCCACAAGGACTGAAAGCAGCACCCAAATGGAATGCTGGCAACACAGCCAGGGACTTAACCTGATGCACCATGGTGTTGACCCCATAAACAGACCCTTCATTTTTAAAAAACTAACTTATAAAATTAAAAGGAAGGAAAAAAAACTTGAAAAAACTTTTTTAAAAAGACTTTAAATGATTCCTTTGTAAAGGAACATGATTTATAGCCTTTGTTACTTTTTGAATCATAATATACTTAAAAACACAAATACACACAGAGGCTACCCTATCTTCAAGTTTAAAGTAAACTGAGAAACACAAATTTTGGGGATTTTTGTATTTTAGAAATAAGAGTACAAATCAACATCAAGTTTGTTAGTTTTAAAGAGAACAAAGTCTACAAATCTGTAAATTTCAAAATGTAATACTTTAAAACATACCATAAAAGCATGTTAAACCATTATACCATATTTCTATATATATATATTTTTAATTTTAAGATTTATTTATTTTTATTGAAAAAGCAGATCAAATTTATAAAGAGAAGAAGAGACAGAGACTAAGATCTTCTTTTCCCTAATTCACTCACTTCTCTAGTGGCAGCAATGGCTGGAGCTGAGCCGACTCAAAGCCAGGAGCTAGGAGCTGCTTTCACCATGCAGGATCCCATGGCTCTGGGTCATCCTTGACTGCTTTCCCAGGCCACAAGCAGGGAGCTAGATGGGAAGTGGAGCAGTCAGGACACAAACTGGGACCAATATGGGATCCCAGTGATTGCAAAGTGAGGATTTAGCATTGAGCCACTGTGCTGGGCCCATTTGTATATGTTCTTAATAGAGTAAAACTGAGAGAACACATAAAATTTAAACTAGCAAAATCTGAGATGTGGAAAGCAAGAACTTTGAAACGTGAATTTTTACAAAGGTACACATTAGAAGAGCTATAGAAAACAAGTTTAGTTTAGAAATCATTTTAAAAATACTAAGCAATCAGAAATTTAGATGAGAAATGAGCACCAAGTGATTTGTCAGTTTGCTTGCAGGAGATGACACTATTTACTCTGAGCCTTCCTCTGTCTCACTTTTCAACTGTGAAACCATGGCTAGATCCTTAACCTCCCTGCACCAGCATGACTCTGTCTTTAGAAGGTGGATGACAGTGACCACAGGTTAAGCCACCATCTGAGGGGGCCAGTATCCCATCCCACATTTGAGTCCAGGACACTCCATTTCCAATCCAACTCCCTGCTAATATACTTGGAAAGCAGTAAAAGATGGCCCAAGTACTTGAAGCCCCTGTGAGACATGTGGTAGACCCAGATGAAGCTTTTGGTTCCTAGCTTCAACTTGGTCAGTTTAAGCCATTGTGACCATTTAGGGAGTGAACCAGCAGATGAAACATTCCTCTTATTCTCCCTCCCTGTAACTCTGCCTTAAAAAGGTGGAGAGGGAGAGGCAGTGGTGGGTTCACAGCACCGCCTCAGAGGGTAAGTAAGGCCTAAGTGAGACAGTCTGTACAAAGCACCTAGCATAGTCCTGCACACATGAAGAGTTAGCAGGTGGCTGCTGACATCCAAAAGAAAGGCAAAGAAAAGATAACAAGGCAAAAAGATAACTGCCAATCATAGCACTTCTTACCTTTACAGCTGATGCATGTCTATAAACAGAAATGATACTCTAGTTTTTCACTATAATTCAGGTTGCTTTAGGTTGTTAGATTTTAAAATAGCAAATAGCGATTCCACCAAAAGGGACAAAATTAAAAACCGTACCCAAATAAAGCACACTCTTTCCCTTCTTTCCTTGCCAAACCCACGTAGCATTAATTACCTCCTTCACAGTGTTGAAGACGGGTAAACCCAGATGTGTCTTGCCTCCTTTCCCGGGAGTGGTTCCTCCGACCAGTTTGGTGCCATATTCCAAGGCCTGCTGGCTATGAAAGGTGCCCTAATGGGAAAAACACAGGATCCATAAGAAAAGGCAGACTGGGAAGCTAAGAGTTCAAAAGGCAATGTTGGCCACTTAGGAAAAGAAAAACAAATAGGTTAACTTTTCCCAGACAGTAAAGTTTACCCAGTGTATTCATTAACTTACTATATACAGTTTTGAACCAAAAGTTATAAAAATTGGCCTATTTTTATTCTATTTTCCAAATTGGTTGAAGACCAGAAATACTCTAGTGTTTACTTAAAAGAACATCTCCTCATAAATCCCCTCTCTCCTCACCCCTGTCTTTACTCAGTTTAAAATCTGTGGTTAATCATTATACCCACCCAACAACCTCGGATCGCTCTCACTTGAAACTACACATGTAATAAAACTGAAACCTTGGCTAAACCCCATGTGCTACCTACTTTAAGACTGTGGTCGTGCAGCCAGTGACTACAGAAAACAAAACAAAGCCATGTTGGCTGCTCTCACTTTAAATTACTGATCATCAAGTAAGTCTTTCCTGCCTGTAAAGCTGCCTTCCATTCCAGCCATCTTAAGTGAGCTTTTAATGCTGCCCAGCCAACAGCTGTTACTTCCCTGCCCACTCACTCTCTCCCAAATACAGCCTTGGAGGCCACTGGGACATGTGATTTTTTACTGTTATGTGAGATCATCCTGTGCTTCACAGGTTATTTCAAAGCATTCCCTATCTCTACCCATTTGCCAGGACCATGTCCTTCCTTCCTCCAATCTAGCCCACACAACCAAAACTGTCTTCAGGAATTAAGCTGTTGTTGGTTGTTTGTTTGGGCTAAGCTTCTAAAGCTCTATTTACCTCCTTCAGTTTTCCTCTGCTTTCTCTCAAACTTTCCCTATTTTCCCCAAATTCATGTCCTTAGTGATATCACACTTATCACAGCAATATCATCCATGGGATGACCCCTCCACTATATACACTGCCACTCTACTCCACTATGCAAATCTAGCCAAGACATTTGCTTTGGATGCTACCCTGACCCCGTCAGCTGCCTATCTACACTTGGAGAGGCAGTGAGCATCTCAGATTGAACAAGCTCTGAACCTGCACTCCTGACCACGCCCCTCCCCAGTCCAGCCCATCTCAGGAACAACTCCCTCTACCAACATTCAGACAAAAACCAGGGAAGTCACCCTGACTTCTTCTCTTTTTCCTATAACACAGATCTGCCCATTAATAAATTATACAACTCTACCTTCAAACCATAAATAAGTTTCCCTTTCACTGCTACCACCTTGATCTAAGTTACCCAAAACTCTTCAGAGATTACTGTCCATGCTCACTTTCAGTCTGTTCCTCACAAACGCCTCCTGATCAGCAGGAACAGCCTGCTTCTTGGCTTTACTATGCCATATGCATCAAATACACTTCCAAGTTCATTCTAACTTAGTAACAAAAGCAAATCTTAGGGAACAAACAATAAGAAAAAGGAGATATTCACATTGTGGTTTCATCATAAATTACATGACAGATATATTTAAACTTACACAACTTCTATGATGTAGGCAGAGAAGAAAGAGAATAACTAAGTGAATGAGAACAAATTAAAGTCCTTCAGGCGATCTTGCCTGTAAGTCCCTGTGAGTGTAAGATGGGGAATGTCAACATGCTGCTGCCACTGCCCGGCTCAGTTCCCATGACCATCTCTCAGTCTGAGCACTTCTCTGTACTGCGGGTAGATTCTGCACAACACTTTCTGAACAGTAGCAACCTACTTTATCAATTGTTAAAAACAATGATCAGATTCAACAATGGCAGAAAATCAGTAGCACTGTAGTTATTTTAAAACAGTATGTCATAGTCCATGGATTTTCAAGATAAATTTAAAAATAATTTTCAGGGCCAACATGATGGTACAGCAAGCTAAGCATCTGCCTGAGGTGCCAGAATCCCATATGGGTGCTGGTTTGTGTTCAGGCGGTCCACTTCCAGTTCAGCTCTCTACTTATGGCCTGCGAAAGCAGCAGAGAATGGCCCAAGTGCTTGGGACCCTGCACCCACATGGGAGACCAGGAAGACGCTCCTAGCTTCAGAATGGCCCAGCTCTGGCCACTGCGGGACTTGGGGAGTGACAGTGGATGAAAGAACTCTATGTCTTTCCTTCTCTCTCTCTGTAACTCTTAAGTAAAATTAATAAAAGCTTTAATAAATAAACAAAACTTTCATCTCACAGCTGATTATAGCACCCATCTTCTTCTAAATGTTCAGCCTTAACACTACACAGTATATTTTTCAGCAAGAGTAACATATTACTTTTGTAATATTAAACATAGAAAAAAAATTTTTAACAAAAATCCAAATATACATACCTGCTTACCAGTGAAACCCTGGCAAATAACCTTTGTATTTTTATCAATGTACAGATGCTTCCGGGAAGCTGTATAGGAACAATGTCGAATCCCATTCTGCTGCACTGAAAAGTAAACATGATATATTATGAAATTTTTCTCAACTTTGAAACCATGAA
The DNA here is from genome assembly GCF_030435755.1 of Ochotona princeps. NCBI lineage: Eukaryota > Metazoa > Chordata > Mammalia > Lagomorpha > Ochotonidae > Ochotona > Ochotona princeps. The sequence goes on along the minus strand of NC_080839.1, from coordinate 17,550,530 downwards.
TTCAACTTGGTGACACCCCCCTCCAAAAAAAAAAAAAAAAAAAAACCTTTACTACAAGAGTATCAAGAGTATCTTATGATTACAGCAAATTTAAATGGTACTTTTTTAAACTAAGCAGAGAGATAGTAAGAAAACAGAAGGCTCCCATCTGCAAGCTCACTCCCCTGAAAGTCTTCAATGGGGCGGGGAGGTTGTGGTTGGGCCGGGGCCTCAGGAATGGAATCCAGTCTCACTGTGGGGCACAGCACCCCAGCTGCTTGAGCCACATCACTGCCTCCCAGGAGTTTGCATTAGCAGGAATGTGGAATAAGTAGCCAACACTGGGAATCCCACCCGAGCACTCTGAAGTGGGACACAGTCATCTTTATCACTAGGCTAACTGCCAGCTTCCAAATGTCATTTTCTAAATGAAACACACTGAGTACCGCAGATAATAATATAATAATAATAGACCCTGCTTTACTCTTCAGGATCCCCATTACAAATCTTGTAACGTTTTCTAAACTAAAACAGGAAAGTTGGTTTATTATCTTCATTCTCCAAAAGCAAAGTGAGGTTAAAAGACAAACATCTCAAATTAAAAGTAAGGACTAGAAACCAGGTATCACCCCCATCAATAACAGTTATTAAACTGCCATGTGGTTTCCCATTTGACTCTGTTTTTAAGTCCAATAACAACAAACAATAAATGAGCTAAGAGGGCACACTGTGTCAGGGGTGTAGGTGACAACTACTCTGCAACTCGCTGCCCAGGAATAATACACTAAATGTTAAGTCATGGAGGCCAGTGCTGGCGCTTAGTAAGTGGCCGCCTGCAGCACCAGAATCCCACACAGGTGCCCTGCTAATGCGCTGGAGCAGCAGCAGATGGCTGGAGTGCATCCGTGGGCAAAACCTGGGAAGCAGCTCTGGGTTCCTGGCTTGCTGCAGCCATGTGAGGAGTGAAGCAGCAGAGGAAGACCTCGCTCTCTATCTCTCCTTCTCTCTTTGTCACACTGCCTTTGAAGCAGATAAAAAATCATCTAAAAGAAAAAGTCATAGAATAAAACTCATCTAAAATATAAACAATGTCAATTTGATTTCTTCTGATGTAAGACACAAGGACTCACACAAAGATGGAAATCATAGGAAGTGATATGAGAAGTTAGTTTATTTTTTAAAAAAAACTGCCGTTTTTCACAATCACTAAGAAAGCAGAAAAATCTGCAATTTTTCAATTGTTACCAGCTCCTTATTTCAAAAATCAGTAAGAAAAACACACGACTGACGTGGTGTCTACCTTCTAACCCTGCTTTACAGCTAACCAATCTGCCCTCTTTAGGGCCAACCCAAGACCCCTCTAAGCAGTCAGGCCTCCACCTCCCAGTGAGGTAGCCCATGAAACCTACGACCAGAAAAGAACAGCTTCTCTCATCATACATTACCCATAACCCACCCACATCATGCTTTCTGCTTCATGCTCCCCTAAATCCTCAGGGTTCATGTTCTACAAGGATCATCAGTGTCTGTCCCTAGCAGGTGTGACCTAAAGTCCCCTGGGACTCCAAGGGAAGGATGGGTCCCAAATCCCCCCCTTACTATCCAGGAAAGGACTGCTGTGTGCACCCACAAAACTGCTGGGTAACAGACTGCTGACAAGGGGCCATGAGGGAGAGTGGCAGTTAAGTCCCAATACAGCAACAGCAACCAAGTACCTGACTCCCGGCCAGCAGATGCAACAGGGAACTGAGGCCCAAGATGATCTCCACTGAATGAGCAGCAGAGCCCACCCAGCCCGCTCTGTCACTCAGGGCCCACTCTCGCCCTTCTCTGACAGAAAAAACAAAAAGGGCCATACACAAGAAACACAACTGATGGCAAAAGTTAAAGCAACGTATGATGAGATTTCTAACTTCATTATTAATGACAAAATGAGCATTTTAAATTAAATATTAAGACAGCAAGGTGGCCAGTATTTGGTCACCAGAACTCCCTAATGGTGATAGTTGTAGCTGCATAGCTTGGGACACCTGCAGGGGAATCAGTGGCAACATTTTCTCCCCTTACAGGCCACCCTCACCCTGGGACTGTGTCCCAGGAGCCACTGGGAACACCACCAGAGCAGACAGGCCTGCTCTGCTGCTCATCAGCCACAGCCCAGGGCCCAGGGCCTGTCTTTTCATCAGTCTTGGCTTTGATCTTCCTATCTGTAAATGAAGCAACAGCTGTCGGTGGGGAAGCTGTGAGGTTACTATGAGATGATCTCTATAAAGAGGGTAGCAGTCCCTTGTACACTCTCATAATTGGGTCCACAACCCTACCAGGGCACAAAACCTGAATCTTGTCCTAAAAAAAACAAAACACATGGTTCATATTTTAAAAACCAAGTTAAGTCCAGCCATAATGTTTTAATATATATTCTCATGGACATTCTATGTTTTTTATAAACATATTAATTCATGCCTACACATGGTATGTACACACAGTGTTTAACAAATGAAACATTTGTGATATTGCAAGCTCACTGTAAAACTGAAGATAATCTTATTACCTCATGGTCTGATGTGAGACTTAGCTCATAATATATAAAGCACATCAAGTAAGCCTACAGTAGGGTAAGCACTGGATTACTAATAGCTATTTTTGTTGTTATTGTTTGTTTTTTAAAAGATTTATTTTATTTTTATTGCAAAGTTAAATATACAGAGAGGAAGAGAGACAGAGAAAGATTTTCCATCCAATGATTCACTCCCCAAGTGGCTGCAATGGCCAGAGCTGAGCCAATTCAAAGCCAGGAGCCAGGAGCTTCTTCCAGGTCTCCCACTCAGGTGCAGGGTCCCAAGACCTTGGGCCATCCTTGACTGCTTTCCCAGGCCACATGCAGGGAAGCTGAATGGGAAACAGGACTGCCAGGATTAGAATCAGTGCCCATACAGGATCCTGTTGTGTTCAAAGAGAGGACTTTTGCCACTAAGCTACCATGCCAGCCCCAGCTATTTTATTACTGATGTGGAATGAGCAGACCAAATTGTTCTGTGGCATTCACTGGGGCAGGTTATTACCCAGCAGGCACCAGGCATTCACAAACTGAACAAGACAGACTCAAACCCTTTCTGCCCTGAACATTAAGTAAAAGTGAAAGTGCAAACTATAACAATGACGAAGGAAAGGGATTAAGGAATCTCAGAGATGTGCTTTTATAGGGAGTAATGCGTTTGGACCAGTTAGTCACATATTCAAATCCTCTTCCTCAGCAGCAATTGCAACATTATGAACTGTCCAGCAAGACAAATGATGCAGTCTATGTCCAAAGTGAACGTGCCCAAGTGGGACACAAGCCATGCCCTTGTGTGACAAGTACCATGTTCCTAACCAATATCCTAAGACTCTGTTCATAAACATACTCCTAACTCCAACTCCATGCCTGTTACTCATTTATGCATACACATACTTGTGAATTTAACTAATATATACTTACTGACCACATGTATTATGCAAATGTAATGTCAAGGCTACTGTGGCACCCGCCTGTTGGACCCCACAATACAGCACTGGCTAGTAATCACTTAGCCCCAAATCCTAAACAATCCACTATTCAAATGTAAAATTATATTTTTCATATTGACTCACACAGGAAGCTTTATTTACCATATTTCATCAAATCTAAAACACAATGTTTTTAAGCACTATCAAGTATTAGTAAGAAAGAAAAATGCTGTCAGGGCTGGCACACTAGTCTCCCATGTGCATGCCACTTCAAGTCCCAGCTTCTCTATTTCCCATCCAGTTCCCCAATTATAGCTTGGGAAAGCAGGTGAGGCTGGCTCAACCCCTTAGGCCCCTGTGACAATGTAGGAGACCAGAGGAAGCTCCAGGCTCCTAGCTTCTGCTTGACCCAGCTCCAGACATGTGGCCATTCAGGGAGTGAACCAGAAACTGCAAGATCTCTTGCTCTAATATTATAATGTAATAAAATGGAAGGGCAGGCCTAAGCCAATAAAATGCCTGTCCTTTGGTCAAAGGAAACTTCCTCTATCCTTAAAAGAAATTATTTTTAATATCTCCAACTACATTTCTATGGAAGAACTAGTGATATTTAAAAAAAAATCAAAACATTTTCTCACAGTCATAGTTGAATATCTGGACCATGGCTGTTCCATATTTCCAAACTATAAAACAAAGATTTGCAATACAAAGATTTCCAAGACAAAGATGTTAATATCTTGCAATAATACATTATCATCGGAAACATTAATGATTCAGAGTCTCCTTTTCCTACTACATTTCTAAACATTTTCCTGATTCTAAAAACAGCCCTACACAACTTGGGAAGCATAATGGTAAAAGAAACCAAGCAGTACGACTGAATAGTGCAGTGACCTTCCCAACAAATCTGAGACGGATGGACGGAAGGAAGGAAGGAAGGAAAGAAAGAGAGAGACAGAGAGAGACAGAGAGACAGAGAGAGAGAGAGAGAAAGAAAGAAAGAAAGAAAGAAAGAAAGAAAGAAAGAAAGAAAGAAAGAAAGACAGACCCAGCACTTCAAATAAAATGCTCAAATTATCATACGGCACACATTAATGGAAAGGACACTGCAGAGTCAAACTCCCAGGCTCTAGTATCCCTTGTGGTATGGCTAGGAGATTCTCTGCATTTATTTTCTCATTTGCCAAAGGTGGGGAACCCTACAGACTGTGAGGTTCACTTTCTGGCACTTAAAACCTCATAATTTTGAAGTTCAAAAATACAGAATTTCTAGGATCTCCTGAAACATCATTATTTAAAAGATGATTATAAAACTTAAACCTTTATAACAGAAATCTCACTTTCACTTTATTTTCTCTCCCAATTTCAATTGGACTCTTTCCCTTTTTTCATAAGCTATGTGACTAGAAGGCTTGGGGATCAAAATTTTCTAACATTCTAAGCTATCCCTTTCAAGAGATCTGGAAGGCATAGGTACATGTTTTGTTGTTCTCTTTTTGAATTCAAATCAATACTCCAACACTTACTACCTTCAGCACATAGTGTACCATCAGCAGAAATGAAAGAGAGCAGAGGTAACAAAATTTTCTAGCATTTCTAGCCTCTAAAAAATATGTACTCATTTTCATACTTTTGAAAAACAGACTGACACAGACAGACCTTCCATGGCCTGGTTCACTGCACAAATACCAGCAAAAGCTGGGGCTGGGCCAGGGAAGCCCGGAGCCTAGACTCCACCTGGTCTCCCATGTGGATGGCACGGACCCAAGGAGCTGAGCCATCATCTGCTGCTTCCCAGGAAGGCGAAGCAGAGCAGAAGGAAGCAGACTCACACAGGTCCGCCGGGTAAACAGCAAGAACACCAAGCCACGGTGCTAACACCTGCCTCTCCAGTTTCGATTAACCTTCAGACCATAATTTGTGAGCAACTTAGAAAAAAGTTTGCAAAGTGTTATGGCTGCTGCCTTTTCAAATTGTGCTCAGGAAAGATGAGTTGGTGGTTTGTGTATTTATTGGGCTTTATTCATTAAAAAAGACTGTTGTCTGTAACCCAACTTCTTGTATAGAAACTATATTGCTTTAGATCTCAAACTTCTCAGATAATTTAATTCTCAGGCTAATCACAGGACTTGTATAATCCAAGATGGCAACTCCAGCAACAAAAAAACAAACCAGAGGATCTAGGAAGAAAAAAACTTGTTCTGTGAGAAGAGAATTGGTGAAGTGTCATTAGGTACTGCCGGGGTAAACTAAGGAGCCTACTCCTCTAGCTGGCTCCTTTCTGCTCCAGATTCCTCTCCTATTCCAACAGTCCACTCACCCAAGGCGAGACTCCCCACACCTCAGCCCAGCAAGGGCCCAAAGCACCACGCAGGTGGCCCACACTTTCCTGGGGCTTCCCACCCCCGTCCCCAGGGGTATGCTACCCATCTCACCTTCCACATTTTAAACTGTGCTCCATTCAAATGAGCTAGTGTAAGTCAATACCCAATACTTTCTTTGAGCCTGGTTCTCAAAACTCCACTAACCAGAGGGATTACTGGGCATAACTAATCCTTTTTCCCCCTTTTCTGTCTAAAACACCCTCAAGTGATAGCATAAAAATTGCAAGAAACTTTCCCAAACAAACCTAATTCTTCCCTATTTCAACAGTTATCCAGTCAGACCTCTGCCCTGAAGTGCTCTGGTAACAAAACAAAGCTCTAAAGGCCTGTTCACCACTGTACACTTGGGAACGTCACCTTCTCAAGAAAGGAATGAAGTCTTATCCAACACTCAGCATGAGCAGAATTAAAAGCAAGGTAAAAGAAAAGAAAAGAGATGTAACCAAGTATTACACACTGGACACTTTGCGTAAATCTCTTCCGGCTGCATAAAGAACCCAGGGCCTCCTGCAGCTCTGCTTTGTAAAGCATCTTCAATCAGGATGCGTCTGCCAAACAACAGCGTCGTAACTTTAACCAGTAATCCTTTTCCACTTCCGGCGCCAGACAGAATCGTGTACCTTACAAGTGCTGGCGCCTCACTTTCTATCGAACAGGATATGGTTTTCTGGGGTGGTTTGAACCATTTGTTGAGAAACAGATTCGGGGAAAAAGCGCCCGAGGTTATGACACAGCCGGCACCAGAACAACCAGACATCAAACTCAGATGTGGTGAATTCCAAAGTTTGTTCCAGCCCTAACTCATAGACTTTGAACACAGCCAAGAATTTTCAGCAGGCAGCGTTAAGTCAAAGACCAGCAACTCCGAGCGTTCAGTTTTCGCAACCTGAGGGTCATGCCGCCTGGTAGAGACGGGGCAATGAAGTAGCTGTAAGAAGGGCGCGGGCCACGGCCACTGCCCAGACCCTCAGTCCGCAGACAGCACGACTCCGACTGCGGACTCTGCAGTACAAACAGCTCCAGTTCCCACTTCCCATTAGAAAGCTCCTGTGCCCCCTCTCTCCACCAGACACCCTCCGGGCTGAGTCCGCCCTGCTCCTCCGCACTCCCCGCGCCACACAGGGCCAGGCCAGGCGCCGCCCCGCCGCTCCCCTCGTCACGCTCCCGGCTCCCGGTCACCATCCTCCAGCGGCCTGACTCGGGGCCCTGCAAAGCTCCGGTCACCCCACAAGGCTCCCCAGCCCGCGCCGAGGTCCGGCCAGGAGGAGGCAGCTGCGGCCTGGCGCGGACGGTGAGGACCTGCGGACCCCGAGCACCTAAGGGACAGGAGGATGGAGTCCCGGCCCGACTCACGGAGGAAAGTGCGTGACAGCAGGCGGGCGGCCGCCAGGCCGCTGCTGCCAGAGACCATGGTCGCGGTGGACGCGGCAGCAGCTAGGGCTGCGGTCATCCACCAATGACACTGCTAGGCCCCCGGGGACCTAGCAAGCCCCGAAGCCTCAGGAGGAGGGTGGCCAAAGCAGTCGCCTGTCAGAATTTTCTGGACCAAAGGTCGTTTGCAGAAAGTAGGTGTTATGTGAGGAGAGGAAAGAAGCGGTAATTTTTTGAGAAAAAGTTAATAGGTCGTTTCTTCCTCAGAAATGTGAATTTGAGCCATTTTAATTATAACGGCATCTTAGGGAGACACCATGGAGACTGGAGTGTGCGTGGCATTGTGGGAAATGTAGTCTGTAGCTTATGTGGGAATTGGACGAAGGGAAGCGAAGGGGTAAGCAGGCAGTCAAACCTGAGGAGATTGAGGGGCGCGGGGGCAAAAGGAGCGGAGAGACGGCGAGGTGGGATGCGAGGAGGCGCGCCAGAACTCCCGGTGTCCTAGGCCAGTCACCTGCCCCCTCATTCTATCGCCTGTCCTTGCGCGGGATCCGGAAGGATAGCTGACGGTCGTAGTGAATCTGTTCCCGCCAGTGACCGGCGAACGGAAGGTCCGAGGCAGAAAGACCAAGCTGTCTTACTGACACCTTTCCTGAATTTAGGAACCTTTGGGTTAAATAAGTCATCACTGACGTCTTGACGAGCACCAAGTGCGCCGCTTCCCAGAGGAGTTGGGGGTCATGTGACTTTACTCCAGCAAGCACTTCTTCAGAGTCACAGGGTCAAAAGGAAAACAAAAGATAAAGCTATCCTAACCTGAAGCCGCGCTCTGCTCCTGAGGTGCCTCGTCATATCATCAGTATGTTTCCTCTGTGTCCCGAATGTTTTCATTCTGGAGTGGAACTTGACTGCAAACAAACTCCCTCATCCAGAAGGTCGTGCCCTTGTGATAAGTGAATTTTTCAGTTAAATAGTATAACAGTGCTTTTCAAGTATGTTCAGTATGAGACCCATACTAAATAACAAAATCCTTCCTGAGCTTTCACTAGATAGTAGTTACACAGTTAATGGTACAGAATTGATAAATCATAGTATAGTTACAAAATTATATTATTTCAGTATGACTTTAATGAATGTATAAAGGGTGAGATTTTTTGCTTGTTTACACACTTATGTATTTCCAACACCTAGAACAATGCCTGGACAAAGAGAAAACTCATTATTTGATGAGCTGAATTTGTAAATAGGAGAAACAGAAGTATATACATTACTATGGAATCCATAGGTAATGTGATGAACTTAAGGATATATTACTGCTTTGAACAATGACACTTGCACTGCACTTCAGGTGGGGGGGCAGTTGCATTAGACAGTAAATGTACCTGTCATCTTTATTTGCAGGTTAAGCTTGAGCATCAGACACATGTGGATTTAAATTCCAGCCTGCCTCTCTCTGGGCGGCCCCTGGGTTTCAGGTTTTCACGTGGGAAGAAGTTGAAAGTCCCTATCCCATGAGCGTGTTGTGAGCGGTAAACACATGTCAAGTTCTTAGTACGTCCTAAGCAATATCAATAAATGATGATTAGCCTTTTATTATTATAGCTAAGAACTTTCTTCACATGTCAGGATGATGTTCTGATGATTTAACCAATATAAGTAGAATGTGGAGTGATATATTTCTATTTGTCTCACAATTTTGGCTAGAACCCTACAGCTGAGGAGAGCAGGACATCACATTCTCCAGTCCTTGGGAGAGCAATCTACAGGATTTGACAGGAATTGGCCAGACCTGTCTTTGGCTTCCCGCCCTGACAATCTGGGCTCGCTCACATACGCATGAGGCTGTATAATAATAAGAGGACTGATTCTTCTGAGTTACTAATTACCAGCCTAGGTTTTCCTTTCCTTCCACCCCCATCCTCATCAAATGCCAGCCAAAGGAAGACTGGTGCTCAGTCATGTATGTCCCCACCTCAGTGCCTCACATGTACAGCAGTTGGGTAATTTTGGATTTGGAAGGCAGACTTAAATGTTAAGATTAATGTCTGCCTCTTGCTTGGAGAATACTAAAGGCCAAAAACTGGCTGGAGCAGTTCTTATTGGCAGTATGTTTGGTGTTGCAAGAAGTAATGCAACATTCCATGAGTGAAATGGATGCCAAGAAGGAAAGCTAAGTGTTTACCTCAAGAGCACAACCTTCTCAGGCAGAGAACCCTATATTAAAGACCATGAAAGACCCCAGGGCAGGGGTCAAATGAGGAGAGGGCAGCAGTAGGCAGGGATGTTTAGTAGAGATCAATTCAAGAACCCCAAACCCACCGACACCAGGACACTGCAGATGGGAGTTCCCTGGCAATGAAGGGGCAGCAGAACTTCTGAACATTCCATGAAGTGCCCACAGAGTGTGGAAGATCAGAAGAGAAGTGCAAATAGTGCAATCTAAGAGATTGTATCCACATCTCGCCCTCCACCTGCAGGAATCAAGAGCAAGGGTGTGAGGGGAACATCAGCCAAGGGGGAAGGGAAAGAAAATAGAGCTGACTCTTCCAGCTCTGGGTTCTGGAGCCACATCTCCTACCAGATCTAGGAGAAGCAGGAAGCATTTTAATTGAGGTGTAGGTTTGCACTCTGTAACTAAATTGGATAGAATTTCAATGATTGATCTATTTAAATATTTATTTATTTTATTCAAAAGGTAGAGTTACAGAGAGCAAGGAGGCAGATCACTCCCAAATGGCCACAACTGTAGGAGTTGGGCAGGTGCAAAGCTAGGAACCGGGAGCTTCTTCCAGATCTCCCACGTAGGTGCAGGTCCCCAGGAACTTGGTCCATCTTCTGTAGCTTTTCCAGACATATTAATAGGAAAGCTGGATCAGAAGTGGAACAGCCAAGACTTGAACTGGTGCTCATATGGGATGCCGGCACTGTAGGCAGTAGCCCCACCCCCATAGCACCAGCCCCAGTAATTGATTTTTTTTAAAAAGATTTATTCAGTTTATTACAGCCAGATATACACAAAGGAGGAGAGACAGAGAGGAAGAGCTTCCATCCGATGATTCACTCCCCAAGTGACAGCAACGGCCGGTGCGCGCTGATCTGAAGCTGGGAACCAGGAACCTCCTCCGGGTCTCCCATGCGGGTGCAGGGTCCCATTGCATTGGGCCGTCCTCGACTGCTTTCCCAGGCCACAAGCAGGGAGTTGGATGGGAAGTGGAGCTGCTGGGATTAGAACCGGCGCCCATATGGTATCCCGAGGCGTTCAAGGCGAGGACTTTAGCCGCTAGGCCACGCCGCCGGGCCCCCCAGTAATTGATTTTTAAAATAAGTGTTGTATGGCCTTGGATCAAAATTCAAAAAGTGTAATAAAGGTGTATTATAGGTGAGAAATCTTCCTTGCACCTGTCTCTCCACCACCCACCTTCCCAAATTTATCCAATTTCTTAAATATCCTCCAAAGCTACTTTGCATACATTGAGCTATTTTGTATTTCATGTATGTAAATGAGTATATTCATATACCTGTTTCCTCTCTCCTGTCCATCTGTGTTGTCATTACTGAAGGAATAATCAGGGACAGTTAGGATGTATACACAGGGCTTTTGCATACAGTCAAGAGACCAGCACTTGGGATTGCTGGTGCCTCCCATAGCAACCTCAGAGCCTCTGTCCTTTTCTGAGTACATTAACCTGAACCAATATCTGTTGTGTGCAGCCAAAAATCCTGACATGTCTGAGCTAAGCAATGAGACTGAATCTGTTGGAGCAAGGTCTCTCATTTCTATTTTAGGAAGTAAAGTGGCTGTCATCACTGAAGTATGTAGTCCAATCACATCAGAAGGGAGATGAATCGGACCAACAGTCTAATGGGTTTTCCCCCTGAGAAGAAATTTTGGCTGTTGGTACATAAAAGCAGTTATAATTCTAGATTTTAATACAAGTCCCTATTCTGTCAGGATTTCAGATTCGTTTCCCTTCACCAGAGTTTTGTCTTAATCTATAGGTTAACTCAAGGGTGAGGCACATGTTGGCAAAAATTGGGCTTTGGTCTTCTGTCCATGCCAGCATCTCCTGATGTGAGCATCTTTCCATCTGGCCCTCAGCTGTTGGTCCAAGCTACTGCTGCATCATCCCTTACTCCTACTGGCAAGACTCATTTGGTTCTATCAGCTACTTCTGGACTCTTCCCACATACAAACCTTTCAGCCTGGGCTAAAGAAGTATCCCTGCCTGCTCTGACTTAATATTTAACTGCATCTTCGCTACTTGTCTGTAGTGGTTGGCAGGCACGCCTCCCTTTCTTTTACCGTCTTGCTCTCGCTTCCAGAAGTCTGTTCTTCGTGAATTCTCAAACCTATCTGATGATTTCTCTGGCTACCTACTTTCAAGTGTGGAAAGTAGAGGCCAGGGGACTAGCAGCTAAGACCTCTTGACTTTCTTACTTCATCACAAACTGATTAACTCAAGATTTTGTCCTAAACCTATTGAATGCAATTGTATTTAAGTAATACTTGCAGTAAAATAGGCAACTTGGTGTTTTGAGTTTTCTGGAAGTGAAATAACCAAACAGCCACTACATGCAGCAAGGTATTGAGCAGCATCACCTCATTTTGAAGACACGGAGTGGCAGTGCTAACTGCTCCCTCCTGGAGGAAGCTAAGAGTGCCCAGTCTTCCTGAAGCCTTGAAGCAATCTGAAAATCTGTCCAGCCCGATGATCTCACTCAGGATATCAACAACCTCAGATTCCCAGCTCTGTTTTCTCCAACATCTAGGACTTAGGCTGCAGCTTCCAGGGACAGACTAGATATGACTTAACAGGCCTGGCGGATGTGGCTTTGTATGGCATGCTGGGTGTTACAGGCAATTTGTTTTCCTTGGAGGCAGCCAAGGCTCATGAAGCAGAGCCTCTGTGCAAGAACCTCTCTATGTCTCCCTGGATATTTTTTCCCCTACCAGCAGGATTGAAGCCCTCAGGAAGAGGCAGTAAAAAAAATGCAAATATCAAACAAATGGGAGAGAGAATGTACAATACTTATTTCATCCCAGGTTTTTCTTACAATGCATTTTACTGTGAAAATTAGCCAAAATACAAAAACAAAATATCTATCAGCACAAAATAAATACCAACCAGAGCAGACAGAGAAAATGGCATACCCTAAGTCATATAGCTAGAATGGAGCAGATCAAGGATTTTTGCTAAACATCAAGCTCCACTCTGAGTCCAAGCAATAGTTGGCACCAACAGGAACAACTATAGCCTTGGCTCTGTGAGGCATCTTCAGAGTCCAAGGAATCTGAATCTCCCAAGTCAGTTGTTTCTGGAAAGTTCCCTAGCTGATCCTCACGTAGCTCCTGGCATTTGGCAGGTCCTTGCTTGTGACCAGCAGTCCTCAGAGTTTTAATATTCAAAGAGCCTTGATATTCTTTCTTAGGCTGGTTTTACATGTTACTTGAAATGGAGGAATCAGTCAGGAAGAATAGTTAAGAATAGGTAAGCTGGGAAATTTTTCTCACCATGTTTCCCTCTGGTGAGCCCTGTATTATAATTCCACCTCTTTACCTGTCATCCCAGCACACCTACTTTCCCATGATGCACCCGTATCTCATCCAGGATGAGGAAGGAGGAGATGCTATCATGACCACATGGCAGTTAAACTCCACATAGAGGTCCCACAAATCTGCTAGAAAACCACATGTACACTGAACGCCACCCTATTTGTATATTTAATTAGGGTACCACACCCTACCCCAAAAAGAGGACCCTTACACACAAGAGCAGCCCTTTTTGGTTTTGGCTTCTAGCCCTAATTGATTCTTCTCTGGCCTCCTCCCATGTTTCTGGGCAGGGTTGTTCACACTCGCGCAAGATGTATATTCCCTGTCTTAATTAAATTCTGCTTTCAGTTGTTTACCTTATAACTTCTGCTTTAAATTCTTATCTCTTTGGGGGCAAGAAATTGAAACATAAAATTTAACATACATATTCCCATAGCACAGTGGATGGAAAGGCAGTGCCTCCAATTCCCTACCAACTGAGAACTCACCTAAAGACATGGAGTACAAGCATAGAAATGGACCTGAGAAATTTGCTTGGTCATATTAGGTTGCTCTCTTCCTTCTCTCCAACCCTCTCTACTCCTCCATCCCTCTAGGACATGCAGCCACCCAGCCTAGCCGTAAGAGAATGAAAAAGAGAAGAGAGAAGTTGGATTTTAAAAAGAGATATTTTACTTTGAAGTAATTACAGGTTTACAGAAAGAAATAGTGAATTATAGATTTACTGGAAGTACAATAGGCATGGAAGATACCTTCTTAGCTCTGAATGGTAGTAAAAAATTCCAGCTTCCGTATTGGCTTTTTCTGACATGACATGAGGAAAATATTCCAAACATTGTTGTAGAAGAAAAAAAAATCAATGCCCAATCTAGAGGCTAAAAATTTTTGAGTACCAACTTGAAATATTTTGGAGGACATCCTGTCTGAAAGATGTCATCAAATGACCATGCATCATCCCCAGGTGCTGATGTAGTTTGAAGCAAGGAGCAGCTCCATCACCATCTTACCCTCCAGACACAGTAGAAAAAAGTCTGAAACACTTGTTCAACCCACCTTCCTCCATATCTGACCCTCCCCACTCTAATCAAATGCCCGCATGGGTGTGCATCCCTTTCAACTATATAAACACTATTAAAAAGAAATTTTTTTAATGGAGGACCTGACAAGGGATTCTATCAGTGTTCTGATGAGTTGGGTTTGTTAGGAAAATACTCTGTTCCTCAGAAGGCAGGAGTTTGTTGCTCCTATTTGGCATTGCCAATTAAATAGCTATTTATTACCTGATTCAATAGTTACTGAACACCAGGTCTGAGTCATTTTGAAATCTCACAGACTGTAAGGGAAATCAGAAGTAAAAGATAAATGCTCCCTCCACAGTTTCTCTAACCAAAGAGGAAAGATCATTCTCCATGTTCTAGAATTAGTGCTACTAGTGATGGCAAAGCAAGGGGAGAGGTTCCCTGGAGGTGGGTCACTGCATGTAGTCCCTGCAAACTTGATAGGATTTAGAAAGCTGTAGGGAAAGGAAAAAATATTTGGGGGAAGGATGCAAAATGGGAGATTTGGGCATAAGGAATAATTTCTAGATGCAATAAAGGTTTTGTACAGGGGAAATAAAGGTAGAAGGAAAGCTGGAGCCAAAAGGTGCAATTCTCAAAAACCATACAGACCAAGAACCTTTGATTTAGAGAAGCCATGAGTTTATCAATTCTATTTGGTTTTATAATTGCTATTTGCTGTAAGTTACTATTGTTTTCATGCAGATTTAACTCATTAAAAAAACATTAAAAGGACCTTAAGCCAGGCCACACCCACCCCAAAACAGAAGTGTAGTGTGGCATATATCCATGACAGCCCAGAAGCAAAGCTCCTCTATTTTAGCAATTGTCCGAAGAGGAAGATGCCTCTTCTGATCCTTTTTAGAATTAGCTGCCTCCTGAGGTAGCTTCTGCAGCCAGGCAAGATAGGATTTCCCCAAACAGCCTTTAATTGATTCGTAGAAATTGGCTGTTAGCAGTTAAATCCAATGATCTGAGCTTAAATATGAACGCAATTGATATGCCATTGTAGCTTATCTCTGCCAAGTGACTTAAACCGCCAGTGTATTTCCTCTCCTCCTCCAAAGTTCACCCCCAAAGAATTACATAAATGGACTGAAGTACTTAGTACTTGAGAACAAATTGAGGGCGCACATCCACTTTTGAAGTTATTCTTGCTCACACACATATCCTTCAGCCTGTGACCAACAGACTGAAGCAGTGTAGAACCCAACTCAGAGGACTGTCAGTGACTTGGATGGAATTGGGAAATAGAGACCCATTGTTGTTCAATTTTGTCCGAATAGGATGAAAGACAATGTACACTTGATGACAGCTACTACTCAGAGCCAATGAGCAGCATGAATATTGCAGAAGAAAACAAATAATCGCAAACTTAGTAGATTTTACACAAATATATTAGAGTTCCCAAAGTCAAAATTCTGACATTGGTCCCACTAGACTAAAATCAAAATAGTGAGAAGGTTACATTCTCTGCAGGAGAATGTAGAGGAATCCTTTCCTCTCCTAGATTTTAGAGGCTGCCCACATTCTCTGACATGGAGTCATTTCTACCTTCAAAGCCAAAAATGTTGCATCTCTCTGACCATTGTTCCCATAGCTACTCCCCTCCTTGAACACAGCCTAGAAATTTTCTCTGCGTTTAAGAACACATGATCATATCAAGGCCACTTGGACAATCTGAGATAATCTCATTTCAATGTCTTAAACCTCACAGGTCACCACCATTATGGCATGGACACCTTTGGAGAACCATTATTCTGGCTTTTGCATTTCTCCAGTTGTTCAAGTGTACCTCCAGGATTGAAAATCCTGGATTAAATTATATTGCCAATGATCCTTTTACACAAGTATTTTTAAGAGTTCATGGCAAAAAATTAATTAAAAGTTGTTTTCTTTGATGCAAAAAGTTTAAAGTCAATGCCTTTTTTTTTTTTTCATAATATGTAGTTTCTACAAACCTTTTGAAGACTACTGCTATTACAGAGATTAATTAATCCTGGACCCTGAACTCAGAGAAAAAAAATCAGTTCCTACTAATAATCTTACTGGAGAGATAAATCTGAAAGGACAAATAGTTAAAACATTGTCTTGTATGACAGAGGAGGGTCACTGCCTCTCTGACCTATTTTATTCTTTTTACATAATCTAATGGAAAGGTGTTTTGAAAAACTGATACATTGAATGTATGCTATGAGAGTGATCACTATTATACAGTGAGGAGTATTACATAGGTGTTCTACACAAAAAGAATCAGTTCACCATTCTCTATCCAGGAGGGAGCCTGGGATGATTTTCACTGGTCTCAAAAACAGAGTAGATGTGAAGCGGCATACTGGTAGAATAATGTTGAAGGCAGAGGGATAGAAAATGGAGTAGGAAATAAAAGAAGGAAGAGGAGAGACTAGGTGTCCACTCAGGACTGACAATGAAATGAAAGACCTGATGGGAAAGGACATGATTTTTTTATCCCATGCTCTGGTGTAGTAAGAACTAGGGTGAATAATCCTGCTCGTGAAGAACAGAGCAGCAAGCCTTCCAAAGACAGCGCTGCATGCAGCAGTAAACAACCAAGAGAGTTCACCTTCTTCCTTTCCAAGCAGGATTTTCATTTTTTTTTTCTCCATTGTTGAAGATTTCATCCTTCCAAGTCCTTCCTGGAGGCTGGTTATGTGTTCAGTTTAAGATTGACCTGGGCCTTAAAGCAACATTTCTGCTACTCTGAAATGATATCTTCTATGGGTTCTTCTAGCTGCCTCCACACTAAGACAGCCCTCACCACCTCGCCCTACTCATCTGTGAGGCTTGGAAATATTTCTTATCATCCAAGATGGTCTTCTCCCAAGACCTTATCTCCTGATTTTATTTGCATGCCCTAGAAATGGACTTAAAGTGAAAATTTTGATGTGTCCTCACATCACTGGCTAATGCCCCCCAAGTAACTCAAACTCTGTGTCTTGATGCATTCCAACTTATAAAGCCCTTAACTTTCCAAATCACCCAGTTTCTTTCAAAGTTGTTTACTGTTATGTTTCATAGAGAGATGCAATTACCAACCAACATGACCTAACTTGAGCCCTACTATGAGAGCAACACCTGTGCAGATGGGCCAAACGCTGTCCAAAAGTCACCCTTTGCTTAATTTCTTTTTTTAAAAAAAAAGATTTATTTATTCTTATTGCAAAGCCAGATATACAGAGAGGAGGAGAGGCAGAAAGGAAGATCTTCCATCCGATGGTTCACTCCCCAAGTGACAGCAACGGCTGGTGCTGAGCCGATATGAAATCAGGAGCCAGGAGCTTCTTCCAGGTCTCTCACGTGGGTGCAGGGTCCCAAGGCTTTGGGCTGTCCTCAACTGCTTTCCCAGGCCACAAGCAGGGAGCTGGATGGGAAGTGGAGCTGCCGGGATTAGAACCGGTGTCCATATGGGATCCTAGCACTTTCAAGGCAAGGATTTAGACCACTAGGTCATCACGCCTGGCCCATCCTTTGCTTAATTTCAATGCTAAGACCTCTGCCCTGGGAATAGCCTAAACGCTCAGTTACCATAACATGGTATGTATGTGACAGTGTGTTTCCAAATTGTTTCTGTACGAGCCTATATCCTTCTTTACAAATCATGACAAAAGTTTTCCTTTGGATAATCTTTTCTCACCCAGAATAAGAGGTACTGGCTTTCCCTTGCTCACACAGCTTTGAAAACTATTCCCCATAGTCTCCTTATTTGCTGAAAATAAAAATTGCTGCATGTAATAACTACTTCGGGTGAAAGTGTTGATTTTCACTTGCTGAGAACAAACTCACTTTGTATTGGTAGCAATCATAGTTGAAAATCTTCAATCATCATAGGATATATGCTGGACATACTGTTTTTAAAAGAAGTTAAGACTGTGATCTACACAGTGATATCACTATGTGTAACAAAATGGAAAATATTTTAGCTTGGCTGCAGGCCATTATTCCTGATCACACCACGACTTCAGCTTGAACTCCCATTCTATCCCTATCTCATTTGTCACTACAGATATTGGTTTATCCCACACACTGCCCCTGTGCAACTCAACATATATTTTTACAAAGATAAAAGATTACCTTTTACAAACATATTTTAATATTCATGTCACAATTTTGTGCCCTTATTTTAAGTATAAAATACTTGAAAGCCAACATCTTGAGAGACCACAAGTGGGGAATAAGATTGGGGCACTGTATTGAATGATGCCAAAATAAATTTAGGCTCATTGGTTTTCTTGGAGCTATCTGTTCTTCCTACAACTTTACTACACTTTTACCCATCTTTGGCTGCCTGGTATTTATTATAAGCTGCTGTTACTTGCATGCATTTGTTGAAAGGGAGGAAGGAAATTGTGTACTCGGATTGTCTAAGGCCTTAAGCTACCTTGCCACTCTAGACTGGAAAAAGTCAGGAAAGGACCACCAAAGGCAGGTGCTTGGGGGCATGATAAAGCAGCTGAATTATCTTGTCTACTGGTTAATACTTAACAAGCAGGCTGCCTTTATTGCTTGTACATACCTGGCTATCTTCCAGGTCTGTGTGGCTGTTTGTCTTTCCCATGGTGAGAAAGGAGGAGTTTTCTTTCTTTGCAAACATAGTTGAAGAACAAAATCCTTAGCAGAAAAGAAACAAAGATACCCAAGGAAACTTATTCTATAAAACTATCTCCAGTGTGCCCTTCACTCACTGGTTTAAAAGGTGTTTAATGATTAGAAGCAATCAATTGTTTGCTCACTAGACAAATATTTATACAGAATTGCCAGTGTATCTGGACCAATCTCAGTGGTAGGTTACAACAGTGAGCTAAGGAGGCATTCTAATACATGGACAGACACAGACTCCAGCCAAGGACACCAGAGGCCAAAACAACTTGGCCAATAGGCTGATTACATATACCTTAGATTCACACAGGTTATTGTTCTTTGTTACTCATGCACAATGAATAGAAGCTGTGAATATGGCCTGAGATTCAAGAACACCAGGATTTGGGTCCTGTCATTGGTTGATTATGACTTTTTAAGGTATAATTATGCATCAAGTTCTGACTTGCCAAATGGTAAAATTTATTTCTGCTTCTCTTACATTCCAGAACTTTTGAAGATTACATTTGCATCAGAATTCCATTGGACAACAGAAGGTACTATGTAAACGTAAGTTGTAGTCATATTATCTAATTGCTTCAACTCCAGGCAGTCTTAGGAGTTGTAAGTAGAACATGAAGCATGTGAAGACTAGAGACAACAGATTTTCACTGACGATTTGAGCAACTGCAATGTCAACCCTGCCCCATAGCTACACAAAGTCATTCTCATAAATATACCTGGCCCCATTGCTACCACAGAGACTGGCTTTAAGTATCCCTGGGTGACAAAAGGCAATTCCTGCAGAGCTAATGAGCTGTCGACTCTGACCCTTGCATGGAGGGGATAGAACCCAAATTTATTTTCTGCATTAAGCTGGAACTATATAAAAGTAGTAGCTACTAAATTTCAGGATTTGTAGACACTTGACAAATACTCTTTACTGGCTATAGGCTAATACCTGCTGTTGATTAATCCTTGCTGGAATTCAGTAAATATATGTACTCACTGGTAGTAAAAGCAAGAGAGCAAGGCAGGCAGGAATGAGTTTCTGACTATACTCTTTGAACCTGGTTCCAAGTCCCTGTCTATGAGGAAAACTGCACAGAAAGGGAAGCACAACCCTTGTGGACACACATCCAGGTCTAGGGCATCAAGACTCAGTGGGGGGCCCGGCGGCGTGGCCTAGCAGCTAAAGTCCTCGCCTTGAAAGCCCCGGGATACCATATGGGCGCCAGTTCTAATCCCGGCAGCTCCACTTCCTATCCAGCTCCCTGCTTGTGGCCTGGGAAAGCAGTTGAGGACGGCCCAATGCATTGGGACACTGCACCCGTGTGGGAGACCCAGAAGAGGTTCCAGGTTCCCGGCTTCGGATCGGCCCGTTGCAGCTCACTTGGGGAGTGAATCATCGGACGGAAGATCTTCCTCTCTGTCTCTCCTCCTCTCTGTATATCTGGCTGTAATAAAATGAATAAATCTTTAAAAAAAAAAAAGAATCAGTGGGATATTTGTATGGCTGCATTTTATCTTTTTAAAGGGGCTCTGTCTCATCAATTGATGCATTCTAAAGACTTCAGCTTTTATACTCACTTTGGAATGGGAGTTGGGTACCCTACTCCTAGATATAGAAAGAAAATTGCTATAATAAGAAAATACATGCATGCATACTTTCAAAGGCATGCAGGCAAACACTAGAACTGGTCTAGATATCCGAAGTTAAGAGCATCAGGGAGGAATATTAGTTTCCTAAAGCATAAGTAAGAAGCCACCACATATTTGGTGACTTCAGATGACACACATTTGTACTTTTATTATTCTGGAGGCCTGAAATCTAAAAACTAAGATGTTGGTAAGCTATATGTGTTCTGAAGGCTTTAAGAGTAATCCTTGTCTTTTCCAGGGACAGTGACCATCATATGCCTCATCAGCTCAGGGACCTTTCCTTCTGCTTCAAAGTACACCACTGTCATCTGCATGTACATCATCAGTGTCTTTAATTCTGAACTTTCTACTTCTTTGTTATGTCGTACCTATTTGAATAACCTGGGGTAATCCTCTCACACCACGATCTTTAATTTAATCACAGCTTCAAGGTTTGTTTTCCCAGGTAAGGAGATGCATTTCCAGTTTCCACATGGATGTAAGTTTTAGTAAAATGTGTAAGTATATCCCTCTTGGTTTTCCTTCCTTCTCACCTTCCTACCTCCCTTTTTTCTTGTCTTCCTTCTTTCCTGCCTTCCCTGCTCTCCTCTTCTCCCAACCCTGTTCCCTCTCTTTCTCTCTCAGATCCCTTTCTTTATTTCTTTCTTGCCTTGCCTTCTTTCTTTCAAACAAGCCCATAAAATTGACTGTGCTTTGTACTATCTTAAAACAGCAAATATGATTTGTGACATTATAAACTTTCATCCTGTATTGATCAGGACCATAGTCTATTCCTTCATCTTCTATTTGTTTAGTCTAAAACAGTGTTGTCTAAAACAGTGTTGTCAAACTTAAGCATGCATAAGCATTACCTAGAGTTCTTATTAAAATGGATTGCTCATCCTCAGAGTTTCTGATCCTAGGGGGAACCACAAAATTTTGCATCTTTAACAAGTTCCCAAATAATACTAGCGCTCTTGCCTTGGGAATATGCTTTAAAAACCACTGATTTAGAAACTTGTCATCAATAGGTGCTTGAAATGACATCTCTAATTTGTCTTTCTTGATCTTATGTTCCTTAGACGCTGGTGAAGACTAACACCCTTGCAGTTCACCAAGAATTCTAAAACAAATCATTTCTTCAGGTTTTACATTTTTCAGGCCTGTACTCTTTGGCTTATAATAGCAGCAGAAATGTTGGCATCTGCCACACAATTTTTTTTTTTTTGCAAAAGTACAAGGTGCCTTTAGTGTTCTACTTCACATTATTTTTTTTTTTAGAAACTGGATGAGTTGTTTTGTCTTTCTTTCATTTTTAAAAATTAGGACGTAACTTATATTCTTTGTAATCTTTGTGTTTTGAAAAATATAGTCACATAACCACCACAATCAAGATACATCCAACCCCTATAGTTTCCCTTCATCTCCTGTTCTGTCTTCCACCTTCAGTCCCTGGAAATCTCTGACCCGTTCTCTGTCCCTGTAATGTTGCCTTTTCCAGAAAGTTCATTAGTATGATCATATAATTTGAGTTTTGTTTCTGTCCTCCCTTTCGTTTGAGGAGCATTCAGGTTACTTTGTTCCTTGACACAGCTGAACTGTAGAGTCCATTGTGCAAATATACCACAGCTGGTTTACCATTCACCCATTGAGACATCCTCTGGTTGCTTCCAAGCTTTGGAGATTAAAGTATCCATAGATGTATGCAATATATATTTTGAGGTAAACATACATTTTATTTTATCCAGAAGTAGAATGGTGAAGTCATATGAAGAGTGCATTTTTAACTTTGTAAGAAACTGACAATCTGGTTTTCCATGTATCTATACCATATACTCAATAAGGATGTGTAAAAGTCCCAGTTTTTAACTTTACCTGCTTACTTTGGTTCCTGTGGCAACATGTTTTCCATACAGAGTCGTTTTGCTTGTTTTTCCTTATCAGTCTGGCAAGGCAACAAAATGTCCAACCTCAGGTGGTATAACTGATTGTTTCAAGCCAAGACAGTTCTGTCTTTCCTTTCAGTCAGAAGTGACCACTGGATTCAGTTCTGTAGAACGAGACTTAAGTTGGAACCGACGTACGAGTTTCGATGTGAGCCTTTGCTCTTTTTCTCATGCATGGACAAGCACATTCTTTCTGTCTTGAATGTGAACATGAAACCTAGGAGGAGAGAAAGGTCTGAAACGGGAAAGAATGGAAGAGGAAGGTCTCCCAGACGACTTTTCAAAACTCCAGAGAAAGATGCTGTTTATTACAACGTGACACGTGCTTACCCTACAAGTTGTTTTTCCTGGTTGGATGTTTTGGCTTCTTTATTTGGAGTTAGAAGCCTTCCTTGGGTTGTCTAACAACCCTTACTTTTCTGCTTATGTGTAAGTGGGGGTATCTAGCAATGCAACTGGACACAATTGGAACCTCCATGAACCCAGGTGGAGCTCGTTCACTGCCTGCATCACTAGCAGGTTGGCCTGGCCAGGCTACATGGCTGTGCAACTTCTGCATGCATACATCCAGGTCTTTCTTCCTGGGCCTGCAGGACTCCTCCAAGAATACTCCTCCAGTCTTCTATAAAGCAAGTGGAAGTCTACCAAATAATGTTTTGAGGCTAAGGTGAATGACTCATCCTAGTTTGCTCAGGACTGAAAAATCTCCATCCTGTGGATGCCTAGAGTCCCAAGAAAGCTGAAATAATTAGACATCCCATGAAAAGAGAAAAAGAAGTGTGCGACCTAATCATTTATATGGACACATTCAGGAAGTTTTCATGGTATGCATTCTCACCTGTGCCCACTGCCCCTAGTACACTGAGCCTCTGTTTTATCTACTTGGAGGAACACATTTGCAATCTTCTTTTGGCAGATGACAGAAGGAAGTCTTGACCACATCTTAAACTGGAGCCAACATCCTTAGTTAGGCTCCTATTTCCGAATATGTCTGGCACCACCAATTCCAGAGTCTTCAGGGTGTGAGGAGGGGAGTGTATTTTGTGTGGCATCTTGATTATTCTCTCCCACCGCCATTGCTCAAAACCCACAATTACTTTGTTAAATTACCTACTATTCATATTTCCGCTCTACTGAGTCCAATTCGGATAGCCCTCTCTGGATCCATTGTATTGATTTCTCTGAGTTTAAAGAAAGACGGAAAATGAAGGAAGAAAGGAAAAGAAAGAAAAAAGAAAGAAGGAAAGAAGGAAGAAGAAAAAGAAAAAAGGAAATAGAGAATGTTTTGTGGAGTTTTCAGAGCGAATAAACTTAGTATGGTGTATTTAAAAAGCCATATTTGCCCTAAGGTCTACAGGAATCATCTTTGCAAGTGCGTCTCATCCAAATATCCCAGTGCCTCAGAGAATGTAGTTCTTAAGAATCTTCTGCTGTTGTCCACTGTGTGTCACTGTCTTCTTACCAAATGAAAATTTCCAGACTAGTGTTAGCTTACTGAATTCCAACAATTTCTTGAGGTTATATAACATAATGATACAGAGTACAAAATCTTGACCAAAGCAAAAGATAATAGCACTGAGGAATTTCCTAGGAGACTTACTCTACTGAAATTAGAATAACAGCAGGCTCTTGGTGCAGCAGTGCAGATCCCACTTGGGATGCCTGCATTACAAACCAGAGTGCCTTGAATCCTCACTCTATTTCTGATCAAGCCTCCTATTACTGCACACCTTGGGAGGCAGCAGGTGATGGCTCCAGGACTTGGGTTCCAGCCACCCAACTGGGGAATACAGGTTCCTGTTTCAGCCTGAGCCAGCTTCAGCTGTTGGATTTGGAGAGTAGATCAGTGAATGGGAGTTTCTCTTACTCTCGCACTCTCTTTTTCTCTCCCTCCCTCCCTCTCAAACAAAGTCAAATACTCAAAAATATATAAATAAAATAAAATTAGAGTGGTAATTTACATTGACTTGAGATTCCTATACATATGTTTATTTACAGTCTATGTATTCTTTCTCAATATACATATATTTACAGTCTATGTATTCTTTCTTAATATACATATATAGGCTAGACAATCCTAATACGTTGAGTATTTTCAACTTTGTGGTCATGTTGGTTTTCTTTTTCTTCATACAACTTTTCCATAACTCAGCATCTGACAAAGATTCTAATATATCCCGATTTTCTGGAAATGAGAAAAAGTCATTAGTAAAGTTTCTGGGTGAAGGAAAGTCATTTTCCCACCATTCTTCTTATGTCACACTACATCCGTGATATTAGCATATCGTAGGGACCATTCTGCAAAATATCATACATAAGCTGGAGAAAAGGTAGTTCAGAGAAGAGATTCAAAGAAGTATGATTGAGAAAAGACTAATATTTTGTCAGTTTGTGTAACATCTAGAAAAAATAAAACTCTGACAAGGACATCTGTTCAATGGTAGCAAAGAAGTAACAGATTTCCGGTAGCAACATGGTCAGAGATGAAAAGCCACCTTCCAGCCAACACTCCCATCTGGCATATCCATCAAACTTCCTGAACATGCATTCTGTTCCCCCCAGCATCACTTCTCATGAACCACCTGGGGATTACTGAGATGTAGACTGACACAGGGGGTCTGGACCTGACAGGCTTTATGTCTCATAAGCTCCCAGGTGCCCATGGTTCAGCCTGCAGCTCACAGTTTGAAAAACAAGATCTTAAAGCATAGGCCCTCATTCTTGCTTCTACACTGGAATCACCTGGCAGAAGGAGAGACTTTAGAAAGAACACTCACTCCTGGGACTCTCACTCAGAGTTTAATCATAGTAAGGTGTATACCCCATGAGCATCAAGAGTGGTCGAAGCTCTCCAGGTGTTCCTGATGTGCAGGTGAGCTTAAGGACTATTGCTTTCAAATTCACGAAAGCACTTGCTCTGAGGTGACTTTGGCAAACAGGAATTGAATTATCTGGATGAGGCCAGGGATTTGCACTCAAACATACACGCATTAGCTCAACAGTTTGGATGAGTATTTCATAATAATGATCAATTCTGATAATTTGTGGGACTTTAGAACATGTAATGCTCAAGTTCTCTCCAAATCTAAAAACTGGCTTGATTCACTCCGTCTCCTTTAGCAATACACTCATTTGACCACAAGGTGGCAATAAAACAAAAAGTACGGCAGCTTACATGATGGCCCGTACCGCCAGAAAAGGCAACACACCTGCTGTGGATGTACAATTTTCAACTCTGAGGGGCAACCATCATAGACTTCTTTAAGGATCCAAGCAAGTCTAGAGACAAAGGAATACACACGACGTGACTGTAATCTTCAGCAATTCGTCCCTGAAATTGTGGACAGCAAAGGCTTGGTGAGTTAATAGTTCCTGTGTAAATTGTAAGACGCTTATACAGCTCCCACCTGCATCAGTCCCAGCAGCTTGCCACACCTCCTGCTTCACAGAGGAAATGCAAAAAAAAAATTGGCCTCCAATATTCATGTTTACCTAACCCAATGCCAGCCTTTCCCCATCCACTCAGGACATCTGTCCTCTGTGCCAACTGCCGACTCCTCCACCAGCGTCCCTGATTCCTTCTGTTCTACTCTGGGCCAAGCTCGTGGTTCCCCTACTTTATGCTTTTTTATGTTTCCTTGTGCCATTTTTGTAGATTTGTTTCTTTTTATTTGAATGGCAGATATACAGAGAGAGGACAGAGTGAGAAATCTTATATCCACTGATTCACTGTCATTGTAGGCAGAGGGTTAATCTACTATGCCATGGTGTCAGGCTCCCCCTTCTGCTATTTTTTTTTTTTTAAGATTTATTTTATTTATTTGGAAGTTCGAACTTAACATGCACATAGAAAGAGGGAAGGATAGAGAAAGAGAGAGATTTTATATTGCTGGTTCACTCCCCAAATGTCCGGAACAGCAGAGCTGAACTGATACAAAGTCAGGAACCAGGAACTTCACCCAGGTCTCCAAAATGTGTGACAGGGGCCCAACAACTTGGGCTTTGCTCTGCTGCTTTCTCAGACCATTGGCCAAGTCGGAAGTGGAACAGCCAGGACTAGAACTGGCACCCATATGGAATGCTGGCTTCTTAGGTTGCAGCTTTACCAGCTACACCCCAAGGCTAGCCCCTCCTGTCTTAGTTTGTTTTTGTTTTTTAAAAAAAATTTGTTTATTTGAAAAATAGAGCAACAGGGTGAGTGGTGGAATACAAAGAGATCTTCCATCTGCTGGTTCACTTTTCAAATGGCCACAATAATGAAGTTGAGACCAGGCCACCGTCAGGAAGCAGGCACTCCCTCCTAATCTCCCATGCAGGTACAAGAGCCCTACTTGGCCATCTTCTGATGCATTTCTAGGCGGATTGACAAAACTCCGGGCGGGAAATGAAGTAGCAGACACTTTTTAAGTAACACTCAGATATGGGATGCTGGCTTTGCAAGCAGTAGTTTAACCTTTTTTGCCACAACATAAACCTGGTGCTACTTTTTAAATAACCATCTTTTCTCAATGAAAAAGCACTAGATGGCATTTCTTTTTAAATATAGAGAAAGGTAAAGGCTGTAATAAAAATAATACCCAGAAGCCTCATAAACATTTATGTTTAATTCCTATGTAGTTTCTGAGTTCATATACATTTTCCTCATAAAACTCTAATCACATTATGCAAAGTGATTTAGACCTGACTACTTAATTTATTGTAATTCTGAAACCTTTTCATCTTTCACCTGCAGATGTGGCTCTTAAGCAGAGATGTTCAGATGAATCTGTGAGGACTTTTCAGCACATCCTTTTCTGGATGCCACTCCCTGAGATCCTAGTTTACCAGGTCTGACATGAGGCCTGAAAATCTGTATATTTAGAAAGTTTCTTTGGGCTTGTGTTGTGGGATAGTGGGTAAAACACAGCCTGTAATGCTAGCATCCCATATGGGTGCTGGTTCATGCCCAAGCTGCTCTACTTCCTATCCAGCTCCCTGCTAAAGGCCTGGGAAAATGACCCAAGTGTTTGGATCCCTGAGACCCATGTGGGAGACCTGGAAGAAGCTCCTGGCTCATAGCTTTGGCCTGGCCCAGGCTTGGCCATTGTGGCCATATGGGTAGTGAACCAAAAGGTGTGAAATCTCTCAGTTTCTTCTCTCTGTGTTATTCTTTCAAATAATTTTTACAAAATCTTTTAAAAAGCAAGTTTAACTTGTGATTTTGAAATATAAATCTAGGAAGATCATTTTTAATCAATTGTTATAATTTACACATGGCAAAATGCACACTTTCTAGGATATAATACAAAGAGTTCTCATGAATGTATACATCTTTGTAGTCAATGAAATAACCAGAATATGAAACAACTCTTACTCCCCCAAATTTCCTTGTTCCCCTTGCCAATATATCCTCTATCCTACTCTGCCCTACTTTCTGTCATTATGGAATAGATTCGTCATTCTAGAGAGATTCATAGTCATATAATTAGACAAAAGTGTCTGGTTTTTTGTTCAGTATGTTTTTCAGATTTAATCTTGCTGTTTCATGCATCAGTCGTTGGTTTCTTTTTATTGCTGAATGTATACAATAGTATTCAATGTTTTGGCAAAAATAAGCAGAAAGGAACCAGTAAGTGGTGTCAAAGCACTAGAAAGACTGGTAGTGGATAACATTAGAATTTCAGCCACAGACTCAATAAAAATCCCTGAAAAGACACGTGGCCTCTGGCTCTTAGGCACTCCCTGTGATTTACTATAGCACATACACCCCAAGAAAAGGCCCTGACCTTCCCAGCCCTCTACTGTCCCTTTGTGAATTCTGGGTTGTGTTTTTCTGTGTACAGTAACTTGCTTCCAGATGAGGTAGGGTTTGTTTTGAGATTTATTTATTTATATTGTGAAGACAGATTTATAGAGAAAAGGAGAAACAGAATGAAAGATCTTCCATCCATTGGTCCATTCTCCAAATGGTTGCAACAGCTGGAGCTGAGCCAATCCAAAACCAGGAGACTCCTCCAGGTCTCCCGTGCAGGTATAGTGTCCCAAGACTTTGGGATATCCTCTGCTACTTTCTCAAGCCATAAGGAGATTGCTGGATGAGAAGTGGAGCAGGTGGGACATGAACCGGTGCCCAAAGAGATCTCAGCACTTGCGAGGAGAGGATTAGCCAATTGAGTCATTGTGCCAGCCTCAGATGAGGTAGGTTTTTAAGCCTAAACTTCCACAGTATTTGAGTGTAACAAACTTTTGGTTTCATTATGCACATCTTAAGTGTGTGTGTGTTTATTCTGTTTATTTTTTCTGTTTGTTTATTCTGTTTGAAAGGCAGGATTACAGAGAAAGAGAGAGATGGAGAAAGGTATATTCTTTCCACTGGTTCACTTCCCAAGTGGCTGCAACAGCCAAAGCAGGGCCATGCTTAAGACAGAAGTCTAGGATTCTTTCTGGGTCTCCCATATGGGTGGGTGTTAGGGGCCCAAGTACTCAGGCCATCCTTCCTCTGCTTTTCCTGGTACAGTAGTTATGAGTTGGGTCAGAAGTGAAGCAGTTGAGATTCAAATCTGGGGTCCCAAATGGGATGCCAGTATCATAACTGTAAGCTTAACATGCTGTGCCACGACACAGGCCCCTTCCCAGTGTTCTTGCAGAGACATAACTGGAACGTTCCTCCCACCTTTTTCCTTGAATCTGTAGACCAAAATGTCAAGCAGTCTTATGACACAGGTATCTACTGAGTTATTTATATACATCCACATGTAGATGGATATAGATATCAGTACTTCCATCTACTAAGCTCAATGATTTATTGCATTATGCAGTTTTTCAAATATATTATCTATTTTTATGGCTTCCAGCATTCTTCCAAGTTTTCCTAAGTTATCTTTTGTCTCTTCATTATTCTACAATCTAGTACCCTGTGCTTGTGGTTATAATGCTTGTTTTCTTTCCTTCCTTATTTTTTTTCCTTTTTAAAGTACAACCATTTTCAATCACGATTTCTTGAGTTCTCATGTCACAACTTCTGACCACATATCATATATTGCATTGGATATTTATTGCTGAAGTTATTTGAGATTTGAGAGTTATATTCTTCTAGAGAGGAATTTTGTTTCATTCAAATTGTTTCAGAACGCTAGTCTGCTGAGAGCACTCCTTGGTAAGCTATCCCTCTTGCCTACCCCTGCCCTACCCAAGAGTATTCATCAGGGTTCAACTAGAACAGAAGCAATACAGTCACCATCAATGAAATGGCTGGTGTAACTGCAGGGGCAGATTCAGCAGTCTTGGCAATGATTCTGAAGTGGAAAGTCGACCTGGCAGGTCATCCATAATGGAAGGTCCCGAGTAGGTAGGAACTCTGTGAGCACAAGGTGCCCTGACAGCCATGTCCACTCTTGTTGTCCATGATGTTGGTGACAAGGAGAAGGCTCTTCATTGTGCAGATGCACACAGCCATGTGGCTCAGGGACTGCTTTGCACTCCATAGGGGATTCCACAGATTAGGGATCCTGTAGGAGTGCTGCAGGGGCTGCTGATCCTTTTTGACGTTTGAATGAGAGATCCTCTCATGATCCCTCCAAACTATTAACATGCGAACAGAAAGAATTCTGGGGAATTAATTTCAAGGAAGCCAAAGGACACATTCCAAAGCCATTTCTTCAGGACATCATTTATCTTACTGCCAGTATGGAGTAGCTTGCATTCTCTAGAATTTCATATAAATGAAAGCGTACACAAGGCACTGTTTGTTGACATGGGTTTCTTTAATCCAGCAAGATCTCATGAGAATTAGTCAATTTTTCTACCAATGGTTAATTTCTTTTTGATGAAATATGCCCCATTATGATTGTAACAGTCCTCTATTTCTTTGTCGAAAAGTTGGATTGTATCCAATCGCTAATATGAACAACAGCACACAAAGCTTTGCAAAAATACTCAGGAATAAAATGGGAAGATTTTGTGATACGTATATGTTTAAATGTTAAACTGTTTTTCAAAATTATTGGTCTATTATAGGTTTCCACAAGTAGTACAGTCCTATTAGTTTCAGTTCACCATGAGGCCATCATTTCATTTCATTTAGCTTATCTTATTTTTACAAATTTATTCAGTTTTACTTTAAAAAGTAAGACAAAATTAGGAGAGACACACACAGAGAGAAATCTTCCACCTACTGGTTTGCTCCCCAAATGTTCCCAAGTCTGTTTTGTGAATGCATCTAACATTTTACGTTAAGATCACCTCATGCTTTAATGAACTGGGTAGGCTTTGTATTCCATTTCACATTTTTGTTACTAGTTATACAAATTTTAATGGCTTTGCCTGATTGGCTTTGTTTGTAGTTTTCATCTGTGGGAAAATAGTATTTATTATGTGTACATTTGACTTTTTTTTTAATGCTTTTTGAGATTTTTTCTTTTTTGAGAAATGCCCAAATGCCCACAAGAGCCTTTTGCTGAGGTCAAACTCAGATACCTGTAAAGCACTCCATGCCCCCCACATGTGTATCAGGGATCCAACCATGCCAGGCACTGGGAATGCACTCCTTGTCTCCCACATCTGCAGCAATGAACCAGCCATGTAAGCCATCGCCCCACCACTCTGCCTGCTGAGGTCTGCATAGCAGGAAGGAGGAGTCAGGACTGCAACTGAGCAGCAAATCTCCACGCTCTGATTTGGGATGCTGACGTGTTAACTGCTTACCCCATAAACCATGAACTGTTTTTATTAAACTTCTCTACTGTTCCAGGTCTTCATTAGGAACCGGTGAATCTATATTCCAGCTTGGCCTTCCACCAAACTATTTCCTGGCTCGCTCGTGCTCGCTCGCTCTCTCTCTCTCTCTCTCTCTCTCTCGCTCTCTCTCTCTCTGTTCCCCTTACTAATGACATAGGGGAATTAGATGGATCTCTTTCTGGCTCTCCATCACTATGCAATTCTCTGTTTTGTAGGTGGTAATAGCAACAACTGAAACATTTACCTGAACATGTTAAGGTTGAGAAAAATGCAGGATATGAGTACTGCAGGTGGGTTGGCATTTCAAGACAAGAACAAATATCAAGCTTTGTTGTTTGTTTTAACAAAGGAACCAAAAAATAGAGCTCCATTGGTTACAAGATTCTTCAGGGAGGTTGAAAGCAGGGCTCCCTCATTTGTTCCAGTAATTCTTCTAACAAGCGACAACGCTGCTTCCTCCAATCAAGAACCCAGCGAGGAGCCCTGGGCTTCCGGTCTCTGGCGCATTAGTAGCAATCATCCGAGGACTCAAGTGGGACTGCTCCGGAGTCAGGGAGGGGAAATCAAATAATGCGGGTCTGAGATTTTCCTAACAAAGGAAAAGCTTTCAAAGGAAAGAACATTCTTTCAAAGGAAAAGAACATTCGTTGAAAGGATGCTGTGGAGTTTTAGGGGAAAAAGAGCCCACGTTTCTCACGCCTCATTACGCTTCTGAGGAAGTTAGTGGGTTGGAGATGCAGGACCCTATTGCATTTCAAGAGTATCTACACAGCATTAGTCCCTTATCTGAGAGCCCTGAATTTTGACTTAAATCAAAGCGATCCTTAAGTCAGTCTTACGCCTCTTGAGAGAAAACAAGGGAGAGCCTAGTAGGAGGTTGGGATAATGTGCATGGGTGGTGGGCAAGAGAAGGAATAAACAACCACTCTTCTGCCCCGCAGCATACATCACCTCTGTGGCGCTCAGTTTGACACCCCAGAGGGGGAACAGGCTCTCAGTCAACCACCTGGGTAGGAGGTGTTCCAGATGCACTGACCGGCTCCATTACAGGGTCCACTCCTGGACCAAGAGCTCCGGTAGCTGGAGCGTTGCCGTGGCGACAAAAGACGCTTGGGCGCAGGGAGCTTTGGGAGGCCAGGTGGCTGCCAGGCAACGGGAAACATTCGGGCTTGAGCTGACTTTGTGCTCCAGACTTAGACGTTGCCCTGTCTTTGGGGACCCTCGCAAACGGCTCTTCGAGCCCCACTTGGTGAGTCCTGCGGAACCCAACCTCGGGACCGGGCTCCAATTTCGGTGACAGAAACTCAGCATAGCTTTGCGGAAACATAAGGGAAAGTCAGAGAGGCAGTTAATAGGAAGGAATGAATATCTGCTAATCTACATACCAGTTTTCTTTTTCTTCTTCTTCTTCCTCTTCTTCTTCTTCTTCTTCTTCCTCTTCTTCTCCTCCTCCTCCCCTTCCCCCTCGTCTCCCCTCCCTTCTCCTCCTTCAGATATGGAAAGCGAGGAAGAGTATCTAGAGCTTGTTCAGAATCTCATAATGAATAGTCAGATCTAAACCTGTGCTAGTCAACATTGTAACCAGTGGAAGTTTGTAGCTACTCTGTATTGAGAAGTTCTCTAGCTGTAAAATACACATTGGATTTTCAAGGCATGGTAGCAAACAGTAAAATGAAAGAAATTAATCATTTATTGATCGCGTTTTGACATAATAGTGTTTAGGATAAGTTGAAGAAAAGCACTAAAAGTTCCACCCATTCCTTGGTTTGGTTTTTAAATATAATTACTTGAAAAATTAACATTACATATAATTACATAAATATTACTTAAAAGGTATGTCAATACCTGCTTCAAGGTCTCTTGAGCCACAATACTACTTTGAACAGCATTTTGAGGTGGAAGTGTGGTGGTAAGGAGGCATACAAGATCACTACGATAGGATCACACTGCTGTTCTGCTATTTGAAGTGTATGAATCAAAATCTGTTTGGTAACAAGTTCCTAAGAATATTCTCTTGCACATTAAAGCTCCAGAAGCACTGTTTCAGGGTTTCTCCCTCAGTTCTCTTTTCTGTTTCATTTCTGTTTTCATTTCTGTTTCATTCAAGAGAATTCTAGGCTGTATTCCTCACACTGCCTTTTGAACATCAAGCTCCCTAGGAGATGTTTGCCTATTCAAATATGAGCAAAACTGATTTCAATACTAACTGTATTTCTTTGCATCCTTCCAAACTTAGGACAGTATAATCCCAGATCAGCATCATCGAAGAACTTGATTTAAATGCCAGTTCCTATCTGCCACCCCAGCTCTAGGGCCTCTGGAAGCTCAAGCTCACTTCCTAATTATTATTCTTCTAGTTCAACTCTTTAATTTGAAAAGACCGGATAACATTAATGGGTGTTCTTTGGGGGGAGATGAGTAAATTCAACTATGTTTAATCTTTTAAGTCCCCCTCTCATCAACTTCCTTCCCTAATTTTTTCTCTATTCTTTTATTTTTCTTTCCATGACTGAATCCCTTCCAAGAGAGAAGATGAATTTTCCGCCCATAAATTCTGAACACAACCTGAAAACTCCTAAAGATGATACCCAACATGCCGTGTTTTCAAGGCGGGATAGTGTAAAAACAAGGGGAAGAGTGAGTTATGTGCCAGCCACAGAAAATCAAGCTGAAACACAGACGCTGACCTTTAAGCACATCACAAGAGCACAGGAGAGAACCAGACGACGGCAGCAGCCTATCAAGCTGGAGCCTCTGGTAAGTGGAAACACCAGCAATTGCAGCTACTTTCCAGGGACAGAGGAAGCAGCAACATTGCAGTGGGGGATGGCAGTCATTGCCACACTCTCCACGGACTGAGAAGGAAAGCAAAATCTGCAAGTGAAGAACTCATTAATGAAGTGACAAATACTGTGAACACTTAGTCAATGAATGTTAAGTTGTAGGCATTGTTGAACTTGGAAGATGTAGTGATGAATCAAGTTTTCTAGTATGTAGCTTCTTTCTAGGATTAAGAATCACGTGGATACTTTATTAGTATGAGATTTTTAAAAAAACATTGAAATACTGAAAGTTTTAGTACACATATCACTGGTAGTTATATGGTTTTATTCAAACAACTTGCCTAGTATCCTGTAAATTTTTTTGCATGTCTATAGAAAGCAAAAGTTAAAAATTTTCACCCCTATGCTCAGGTGTTTGCTGTTATTAATGGTTCTTTTCCTTACATGTTTATTCAAATGTTTTTACATATATACAAGAATACTTCAAAAAGTTGTGGAAGAATGGAGTTACAAGGTAACACTATTTTCCTACAAACTTTCTGAAGAAATCTTATATATATATATGTGTGTGAGTATACAATCATATACATATATATGATTATATGATAGTTATAATGATCCTCAAAGAACCTGTTTCACTTAAACAGGGCTATATGTTTGACCTAGCAGGCAAAGCCTGGTTGGGACATCCTGTATTGGAGTATCAAGATTTCAATACCCAGCTCCAACCCTCAACTCCAGCTTCCTGCTGATGCAGATCCTAAGAGGCAGCAGGAATGGCTGTGCTGGTTGGTTCCTGTCATCCATGGGGGGAATCCTGAATTGAGCTTCTATGTGGGCATTAGAGGAGTGAACTAACAGATGGGAATTTATTCTTGTGTTCTCAGTTTTGAGCTCTTTGTTAAAAGAAATAGAAATCTTTCCAATCCATGCACATGGTGGCATCTTTGCTAATATCAGCACTGTGTTTTTTTTGCCTGATTATACTAAAACATTATACTCACTAACTGGTCTCAATGATGCGAGTGCTGGGTGCTTCCTTTTAAATTTTGTTTTATTTTTTGTTACTTTACTATTACAGGTAATGCAATATTGATTGACCTTATCTTTGTACACCTATAGATTCCTAGAAGTCGTATTTTATAGGTCATGGAATTTGTACATTTTTCATTTTGAATGACATTTCCCCACTGCCTTTTAGAAAGGTTAAATCAGTTTACATTTTACAGTTTACATTTCTGCCTCTGTGGGAGAGAGCCTGCTTATCCACATCTTTGATAAACTGGATGCTCAATTCTTTCACTTGTGCTAGACTGACAAATTACAAGTGGCATTATATTATTATTGCAATTTGCATCTTCTAATGAGGTTAGATTTATTTGTATTCATTCATTGGCATACATTTTACTAATTTTATGAATTTTGTGACTTGTTCATAACCTTTGTCCCTTTTCAAATTAAGTTGCTTGCCTTTATTCTTATCAGTCTTAGAGTTTTCTTTTAAAAATGTTGACTTTGAAAGGCAGAGTAGCATAGAGAAAGGGATAGAAAAAAGAGAGAGATCCTCCATTTGGTTCACTCCCTACATGGCCGCCTCAGCTGGGCTAATGGAAACTAGGAGCCAGGCTTGCTTGTTCTCCCTCCCCTTTCTTTATAATTTTTTTAAAGATTTATTTATTTTATTACAAAGTCAGATATACAGAGAGGAGGAGAGACAGAGAGGAAGATCCTCCATCTGATGATTCACTCCCCAAGTGTCTGCAACAGGACGGTACGTGCCGATCCGAAGCCGGGAACCAGGAACCTCTTCCGGGTCTCCCACGCAGGTGCAGGGTCCCAATGCATTAGGCCGTCCTCAACTGCTTTCCCAGGCCACAAGCAGGGAGCTGGATGGGAAGTGGAGCTGCCGGGATCAGAACCGGCGGCCATATGGGATCCCGGGGCATTCAAGGCGAGGACTTTAGCCACTAGGCCACGCCGCTGGGCCCATCTACCTCCCCTTTCTATTCTCTCTTTCTCTGCTTTTCCTATTCTCCTTTTACATGTTTCTTTACCTGAAATTTCCTCGATCTCTGGCTCCCTTGCCTGTGGCATCTGATACTAGCAGCTGTCTACAGCACAGCCTTTTGTGTTCATCAGCTTTTTACCTTCTTACCTAAAGTACTGAGAGGAGCTTCTAGAACGGAGAAAGGCTTGTTTGGGCTCCCAGTTTTGGAGGTTCACAGTCTGGTGTCTAATGAGAGTGTGACGGCAGAACCTCTGCAGAAGGAAGATCCCGTGGTGAGCCAGGAAGCTGTCGCATTCTCCGTGTCTTTTTGTCTTTGCTTTTCAAATTTTTTATTTATTTTTATTCTATCTGGAAGGGAGAGATACAGAGATATAAAAAGAGGATGAGAGGCCAGAGGATGAGAGGTCAGAGCTCTGTATGTGTCTCTCATAAGCATGGTGACCCAAATACTTGAGCTGCTGCCTCTTGGGATGCACATGAACAAGAAGCTGGAATTAAAAGTGAAGCTGAGACTGAAGTTCAGCATTCTGATATGAAATGGAGGCCTCCTAAGCAGTGTTCTGTTTGTTTTGTTTTTGAAAGGTGGAGTTATAGAGGAAAGAAGAAGAGTTCTTCAATCTGTTGGTTCACTCCTCAGATTGCCACAATGGCTAAAACCTGGGCTAGTCTCAAACCCAGAGCCTCCTCTGTATCTCCTGCTTGGGTGCAGCGGCCCAAGCACCTAGGCCATCTGCTGCTGCTTTCCTAGGCACATTAGCAGGGAGCTGGATCTGAAGTAGAACAATTGAGACTCTAAGAGTTGCCCTTTTGAGATGCTGACACAGCAGGTAGAGGCTTAATTTGCTAAGCCATGACAGTAACCCCAGTGTTGTTGTTGTTGCCTTTGTTTATTTGTTTGTTTGTTTTGCTTTTCAGGTTTTATTAATATAAATAAAACAGATTTCATGTAGTTCATAGGTACAACTCTAAGATAACCATACTTTCCTCCCTTCTTCCCACCCTGCCTCCCTTAATCCCTCTCATTGTTTTTTGTTGTTGTTGTTTGTTTGTTTTGTTTTTGGCAAAAACATTATTTCAGTTCAATCTATAATCATGGGCTTAATGCATCACTAACCATAATATCTGACAAGTGCAAAGTAGAAATGCAACAGTTCCTTAGAAGTAGAAGCAAGGGGTAATAACAATCCAATCACAAAATATCCACCATTTCTGTATTTTTTGGTCTCTCTTTGGTAAGCTGTCATGATTTGATCATGGGTCCCACGCCCCCACCTAAACTAATCAAATCCCTCCCCCAAAGCCTAACTCTCAGAAACCATACTTGAATCAAGCTCCTCTCTTATTTACTCCATCAATTTTTTGACATTGGTCTTTAATTGTTAACATTATGAGTTGTGGGAGCCAAATCCTATTTAAACCACAACACATTTTCTGCTCTTCTCCATGTTCAATTTTTTTCTCTGTAAGATATTTTTTTATTTTTGTTTGAAATGCAAAGTTTACAGAGAGATAAGAAGAGAGAAACAGGTCTTCCATCTGCTGCTTCGATCCCCAAATCCCCAAATGGCTGCAACAGCCAGAGCTGAACTGATCAAAAGCCAGGAGCAAGGAACCTGTTGTAGATCTCCCATGTGTGTGCAGGGCCCCAAGGACTTCAACCAACCTTCAAGGCCCTCCTTGGTCACAAGCAGCAAACTGTATAGGAAACTGGACAGGCAGGATTGTAACTGGCACCCCTATGGGATGCTGGCGTTGCAAGGTGGAGGATTAGCCTATTGAGTTAACTGTGCCCTCCCCAAGCATGTTCAGTCTTTTAAACTTATTTTGTATGTGTAAATTAGGGATCAGTTTATCAATCTTTAAGTCATCATGTTGATATTTTTATTATAATCATATAAAGCTTACTGATTAAGCTAAAATTGACCCTTTTGGCGCCATTGGTCTTCCAAACAAAGAACAAAATAGAATTTTCAGTTATTTAATCTTCTTTTTTGGGCATTGTGTTTTTAATTCCTCAAATGGTTCTTATTTTATGAGTTTATTTGCAGGCTATTATTTCTGTAAATTTTTCCTGAGTGTTTTTTTGGGGGGGAGTTATTCTCATGCTTTTCAGATAAAGAAGATCATTTGATAATAAGAGTAGTTTTAATACCTTCATTCCTATTTCTGTATTTGTGCTTAACTACATTAATTGTGTTGACTAATTGCAGTAGAATGTTTTAAAAACAGCGGCACAGTGAACATCTGACATTCTTAGTAAAAACATTTGTAGTGTTTTCCATTTTAAGCATGATGATAGTAATTAAGATGTTAAAAATTCTTTATTCTTTTTGGATTAAAAATTTTATCAGAAATAGATGTTGTATGTTATCAAAGCTCTTTTCCAAATCTAAATATTTTTTTTCCTTAAAATTAGTAGTTGGGGTCCCAGTGCAGTAGCCTAGTGGCTAAAGTCCTTGCCTTGTCCACTCCAGGATCCCACATGGGGTGCCAATTCTTATCCTGGTAGCCCCATTTCCCATCCAGCTTCCTGCTTGTGGCCTGGCAAAGCAGTTGAGGACAGCCTAAAGCCTTGGGACCCCACACCTGTGTGGGAGACCTAGAATAAGGTCCTGGCTCCTGGCTTCGGATGGGCTCAGCTCCAATCATTGCTGTCACTTGGGGGGGTGAATCAGCAAATGGAAGATCTGCCCTCTGTCTCTCCTCCTCTGTGTATATCTGATTTTCCAGTAAAAAAAAAAAAATAAATCTTTAAAAAAAGAATTAGTTGTTGGCTTTTAAAAAAACATTTATTTATTTTTGTTGGAGAGGTAGGTTTACAGAGAAAAGGAGTGATAGAAAGATAGAAAGATCCAAAGCCAGAAGCTAGGAGCTTCTTCTGGGTTTCCCTCCTGAGTTTTATTAAAGAACAAGGAAAATGGCTGTTATATTTATTTTTTTAACCAGTAATCCCACTGTATCCTTTTAAACATATGTTTAATAGTTATGCTTCTATTTTTAAATTGCAGAAAAAGTTTATTAAAATTTTAATAATTTTGCCTGATTGCCTTTTACCTCAATTACTTTTCCTGTTTTTTTTTTTTTTAATTTTTTTCCATTTATTTGAAAGGCAGAGTTACATATAGACTAGGAGGAAATAGATCTTCTTCTCTGCTGATTTACTCCCTGAGTGGCCCCAAAAACGTCCTAACTCAGCCCTGAGCAAAGCCAGAGTTTCTGCCTGGTCTCCCACATGGGTGCGGATGCCCAAGCATTTGGGCCCTCTTCTGCTACTTTTACAGTTGTATTGTTGGGAAGCTGAATTAGAAGTGGAGCAGCTGGTATCCAAACTGGCACCCATATCGGACAGTGGTATAACATGCAGAAGCTTATTGTGCTATACCATAATAGTGTCCTCCCCCCAGCTCCTTGCTTTATATTTTAAATCAGATCAGTGAACTATGACCCATGTGTTGATTTCAGTCCTGTAGCATTTTTGTGTGTGTGTGTGTGTGTATGTAATGTTTGGCTGGATCACAGTCACATCCTTTTGTTTGGATATTATCTAAGGCTGTCATGTACTGTGATGACAGAGTTGAATAGTTATCACAGAGTGTATGGTGCACAGCAATTTCTATTCTAGATGCTTAAAACCAATTCGGAACTACATTTCAAAAGAGTGAAAATAATTGGCTTTGTTATTGCTTTTATTTGATTTACTTGAGAGAGAGAGAGAGAGAGAGAGAGAGAGAGAGAGAGAGAGAGAAAGAGAAAGTAAGTTAGATAACAGTAAAGAACTCCCATGGCTGCAATGGTCAGGACCAGCTGAAGATGGGAGCCGGGAATGCAATCCAGGTGTTGGTTTAGGCAGCTGGGGGCGAGTTAACCTGAACCATCACTGGTGCTTCCTGGATCCCTCCTGATGAGTCAGAGTCAGGAATCAAACCCAGGATTCTGATGTGGGACAGGAGTACCTTAACTCCTAGGCCAACCATCCCCACCTGGCTCTTGATTTTAAAGTTTTACTATTTCAGGTAACTGATGTTTGCTATTGATTTTGTTCAATAGCATAAAAGAATAAATTTATTCCTAGTTTATTATAAAGTTTTCAAATATACAAAAATTATGGTAGAAAATAAAATAAACAAGTACTTTTGTCCATACTTGTAACATTGCATTTTAACCACTTTGTTTTAATATTTTTAAAGGAGTGTGTTGTACGTGCAGATAAACACATATTATACCTTATCCAGCTTTAATGCCCCTCTTCTTGCCCCATAGATGATCACCATTATGATGAATATGACAGTATTATTTTTAGTATGTTCACCACTTTGCTTTTAAAGGCTCATTTCTTTCAACTTCTCATTATAAAAAATGGAAAATGCACAGAAAAGTCAAAAGTACAATGAATATGTAAATATCTTCCATTTAGGTTCAACAATTGTGCATTTTTGTCATACTTGTTTTATATTTCTCTCTTTATGTACTCAGGCTTGTTTCTTTTTAAATTTCAAATATCATGAGGCCTTACTCTTAAATATTTTGACATGCAATGCCATGAGGAACAACAATTATTTTCATGCTATTCTGTGTTCACACCTGGGACCATTTAAAACTCTAGAAATAATGTGATAAAAAATCTACTCCACACTGAAATTTCTCCAAGTATTTTTGGAATGTATTTGTAACTTTTCACCCTAACAAGAATCTAATTAGTGTTAATAGTTGCTTTTGGTAGTTATGTCTCTTCAGTCTCTTTTTGGTCTAAAAGTGTTCTGCAACTAATATTATTGTTAATGCCATCACACCAAAGAGTCCAGGACTATGTTGTAGCATATTACACATTCTGGATTTGTCTGATTGTTTATTCATGATATCATTTGACTTATTTCTCTGTCTCCTTTAAGTCTGGAGGCCTAAAAAGCCTTTGTTACCAAGATTGCTTCACAGTGATAGTTATGGCAAACTTTATCATCTCAGGAAGTGTATAACGTTGTGTTGTCTCACTATTCATGATGCCTAGTGAAAACATTTAGTTAAGGTGATGACTGCTAATGTTTGCTTAGTTTAAACATTTGGTTTAGGAGACAAATTAATATGTAATCTGTGGGTGATAATTTGGCATTGTACAAATGTCTTGCTCCCTAAAACTCTTTTACAAAAATGAGTTTGGCCTCCTTGGTCAAATATTTCCTAGACCAATCAATACTTACCTAGAGCAAAT
This sequence comes from Ochotona princeps, assembly GCF_030435755.1. Lineage (NCBI taxonomy): Eukaryota > Metazoa > Chordata > Mammalia > Lagomorpha > Ochotonidae > Ochotona > Ochotona princeps. The sequence goes on along the minus strand of NC_080839.1, from coordinate 17,509,803 downwards.
GTTATATCAGAGATGTCAACCTATTAGTTTTCTAGTTCTGTCATTAGAATAGCATACTGCACCTATTAGATAGCATTGTTTTACAGAGAACACCTTTATCTCCTCCTCCTTTAAGTACTTTTTTCCAGAATGTTAGCATGGATGTATTTCTTATTAAAAACTCAAAATTCTACTCTATAACTGTAATTTTTCATCTTGATGCTTAAATCCATTTAGGGACTTATCCTCAAGGCCCTGGGTATTTTTGACATATTACCAAAACAGTTTTAAACACTTCCTTATTGTGTATACAACAAGATGTTTAAGGCTCATTTGCATTTTTCCATGCCACAGCCATGGATCTAGGCATTGTTTGAACTGGGAAATGATATTTAGAACCCAAAATGTGATTACTGTTTACACACATCACTGCTCTATACACTACTTTTAGAACTTCCATACATATACAGAGCTAGAGGTGTGTGTGTAGAGTAGCACTTCTAATTTCAGTACAAACTCTATGAATTCTTCCTTTCCTTCTCCCCTCTATGGTGAAAGCATGGTTGCTAACAACATCTTTATATGTTTACTCATTTCCTTAAGTCTTCAGTACATAAAGACCTTTTCAAATAGCTATGTCAGTACTATGGCACCAAAACTCTCAAATAAAACTTGATATTTCTTTTGAATTGCAACTAGAAAGCCCTATTCCATATGCAATTTTATAAAGACATTTAACTGTATTTCATTCTAATGATTGTATGGTATCAACATTTACATGTATATTTCCAATACATTTGGCATTTATTCATGTTTTGTATAAAATATGTATAAATTGTTGGATTTTCCAATGTTATTTTCCAACTATATTGACACTTTTATTAGAAATGGCATCTATCTTTTGTTTGTTTCCACATTATCATTATTTTTCTTCTGTATCCGGAGTAAGGGGGAGATAAAAGGAGAAGCCCCACCCAGCCTCCCAATCATCCCTGGTCCCCGACATGCGTCATGCTCCAAGGATCCTGCTCAAGTGGATTTGATAGTTCAACAGTTCTGAATTGCTGCCAATCTCCAATGGAGTCTATTTTTAAGTTATACTTTTATCAGAACATAAAGAACTATGAAGCCTGAGTGGGATATACAAAGACCTAAATGAAGCTCTGCCATACTCAAAGAAAGCACCTATCAGTACAATAATAATATCAGTATAAAATAATATACAATAGTATAAAAATAACATAAAATATATAATAAAACAATATAAAATCATTGATCACAGTTTAACTCAGTCCTAGGGAATCTTACATTTCCAGAGGCTGTTTCTTGAACCTATGTAATACTCTCAAATATGTAGATAACAAAGGTCTATAAATTATGTATGTAATCTAGAAAAAAAATAGAAAGGTAGGTGTTGACTTGCCTGCTAGATAAAGATTATAAAGTCAAGATTTAGTAATTAAGTAATTATAACAGTGTTAATAGGACAGCATAAAAAACTCGCAAGAAAGATCTATAGTGGTTGGTAAACATGTATTTCAGAGGTTACATGAAAAGCTCAATGGGGAAAAGAGTGAAATACTTAATAAATAATACTGTAAAAGCTAGTAATATAAGTAAGGAAAATATAGAACTGGACCCCACACAAAACTAAACACTAAGTTCTGGGGAAGTTAATGAAAGCATAAAGGACAATGTTTTTCTGAACTCCCATTATGGAAGGATTGGTTAGCCAAAACAGACTTTAGAATAAAGATTATTTCAGGGATGAGAAAGGTCATTTCACTGCAGTAAGTGAGTCAATATATGAAGGGACCATAACAACCTTGAACATTGAGGTCGTGCTGAAACAGCTTCCACTTATGTGCAGTAAAACCTGATAGAAATTGCAAGGAAAATAAACTAATCCACAATTATAGAAAAAAATTCAATAGCTTGTGTAAATCAATAAGGATATGAAAGAACTGGGCAAATGTAATTAATTTACATAGTATCACATATGAAATACTAAATGACAGCAGAACACATTTTCAAGTACTCATTATCTGTATATTCCATATACAGCATGTTCTTCCCTGACTTCTTGCATATTCACTTATTGCAAAAAACAATTTGCAACTTTTATATTTAGTAATCATTTGTATGGATATTAGATTCCTGACTTATGCTTTCTTTCTTTACATTTTCTCTCAACATACAATACTACTTACAAAATCTAATGACAATTTGATCGTCTCTTCTTTGCAAGCGCCTTTGTACTTCTTACCTAGATTCCAAAACTCCTTTTCAAACGCTTTTACTAGACTATGTGTCAGAAGGAGGCTTTCTGGATTGCTATCCCCAATATTTGGTGTGTCCTTGCAACATGAAAAATCAAATTATTTCACATCTAAATTGTCCCTTTAGTCATTTTATTCATGAGTTTTTCTAATTTCATTTTATTTTTAGTATCATGAATGTTTAGGTCATTTTGAAATAGTATAAATTCTCATTGAAGCACATTTCTACTAACTGTAGGGCTGTTTTTTTTTTTCCGTATTCTGTTTTGATTAAGGTGACTTAGGGTAAAAATCAACTATACTTCTGTTGGTTATTACTACAACACATTTGTAAAGTGATGGTAGGTTTACTGTGATTTTTCTTGACAGAGGTGGGTAAAATCATTTTTGAGTATTAGAATTTTCTCATCTGTTGTTTTTGCTAATGGATTGCGAAGATGGCTGTGTGCTCTCTGTGAGGTCCGTGTGCCCTGCTCCTTTCCTCACACCTGTTTCTGGCATTTCTTTTCACTTTGTCCAGATTGCCTCTGCCCAGCTCAGGATTCTGTTGCTTTTGGTTGTTTTCCAGTGTGGGATGTTACCAGATGATGAATGTGTTCACAATTTCAAAAGGCTGAAGGACCTCAGCTGCCCTGTTACCTTCCGATTGCTGCAAAGACCCTGATTGTAATTTGCAGCACCCGCATAGCGTCCACTGTTAGTCTAAATTCTTCCTGCCGTGTATAATTTCCTCTGAATGTCTGTTGGAAAGTTCCAGGTTTCTCAAGGACATTATACTGTTTTTTTTTTTCTTCCTGTTTCCTCAACACTAAGACAATTTGATGGATTGTCATTACTTGCTTGGTTTTGAAGGGTATGGGAGGAGGTAAGCCCCTTAGTTCTGATGCAGATGTTTTTGAGGTTTTGGTTTAATGATCCTATTTTATATCTTGTTTTCGTGTGTCATATTGTTGGAGATATGTAAACTGAAAATTCATATGTTCATAGTGAATTTAATCCTTTTTTCATGAAGTGACCCTTTTTATTGCTAATAATGCTTGAAATTGATATTTCACTTGGCATTAAAATATCAGCATCTTTCATAAATAATTGTATGTTATGATATGTAACTTATCTGTGCATTTGTATCTTAGTTATACCTCTTATAAATAGAAATGTGTAGGATTTGTTTAGAAATTTACATTAGGATTTGCATTAAAGTGTAGAATTTGCATTTTAAAATGTAAACTGACAAACCCTATCTTTTAAAAAATGAATTGATATAGACTATTTTGTGCATTCCACAAGTGCAGTTCCAAGAAGACAACCACACTTCTCTGACCCTCTGTTCTCCCGTAATACCTTTTCTTTTCTTCCTACTCTCAGTTTTTGCAAACATACAATTATATATATATATATATATATTAATTTTTGAATTATGTGGTACAATTTTGTATAGACTGGGATTCCCCCCCAAACTCCCACCCCCCAACAGATTTTCCCCATTTTACTACAGTGGTATAGTCCTCCATAGCAGTCATAATTCCATCAGTCTCTTATTTAAGTGTACCCCAACATTGCTGCTACAGACAATGTCAGACAGTCCAGCATCCCATTGTCTACACATGTCCAACAGTTTCATTGGGAATCCATCTTTCATCTGGAAGCAGGGACGCATGTTGCATTATACCCCCACATCTGGATATGGTAAACCCCAATATTCCATTACTATACATTTCCATAATTGAGAAGCCATGAAACAAGGTCAGCAACTGATATGAGTTAGCACAACAGCCTCAACAATAACAACACAACAACAACAAATTACAGCACCATAAAAAAACGCATCACTGAGTAACCAACACATGGGTGACAAAAAGGAAACACAGAAGTCTCTTGGGAAAAATGATGCCACCGTGTAATCCATCAGCCAGCAATGAATTTGACAAGAGAAAATAAAGTATTTGGAATAAATAAAACTGAAATAAAAAAAACATCAAAATACATGGGATGCAGCAAAAAAAAAAAACAGTATGGATCGGATTATTAAAGTTACACTTTTCATGCTGGTTTCCTTATATAAGAGAGAACATACAGTATTTGTTATTTTGTGATTGACTCATTTCACTGAGCATAATGGTCTCTAGTTGGGACCACCTGGTTGTAAATAGTATAATTTCATTCTTCTTAATAGCTGAATAATATTCCATGGAGTAGATGTACCATAGTTTCTTTAACCACTCTTCTTTGGACGCAAATCTGGATTGTTTCCTTGTCTTTGCTAATGTGGATTGTGCTGCTGCAAATACAGGATTACATATCCCCTTCTCATATGCAGATTTCATTTCTGTTGGGTATATTCCTAGGAGTGGGATAGCTAGGTTATGTGGCAGATTTATTTGCAATTCTCCAAGCACTCTCCATATTGATTTCCACAGTAGTTGTATTAGCTTACACTACCACCAGCAGTGAAGGAGGGTGCCTTTATCCCCACATCCACGCCAGCAGGTGTTGTTAGTTGAGTTCTGAATGTAGGCCAGTCTCACTGGAGTTAGGTGGTACCTCAACGTGGTTTTCATTTGTATCTCTCTGATGGCTAGGGAGCCTGAGCATCTTTTCATATGTCTGTTAGCCATTTGAATCTGTTCTTTTGAGAAATGTCTGTTCATTTCCTTTGCCCATTTTGCTAGAGGGCTTGTTTTTTCACTGTCCCTGGGTTTCTGAAGCTTTTTGTAAATCCTGGATATTAGTCCCCTATCACTTGGGTAGCGTGCAAGTTTGTTCTCCCATTCTATTGATTGCTTCTTCACTTTGTTCATTGTTTCCTTTGCTGTACAAATTTTTTTAGTTTGATGTAGTCCCATTTGTTGATTTTGGCTTTGATTGCTTTTGGCGTCTTTTCTAAGTTTTTTCCCTGTTCCTATATTTTGGAGTTTGCTTCCGATGCTTTCCTTTAATGGTTTGATGGTTTCTGGGTGTAGATTTATGTTCTTGATCCATTTAGAGCTGATTTTCATATAATGTGACAGATGTGGGTTTTGCTTCTTAAATATGCATGTCTACTTTTATGTCAGTACCAGGCTGGCTTGATTATAACTATCTTGTATGTCTGAAACTCATGATACAGTAAGGCTTCAGACTTTGGTTTTGTTTAAAATAGCTTTAGCTCTTCAGGGTTCTTGGTATTTCCATGTGAATTTTAGCTTTTTTTTTCCAGATCCAAAAGTAATGTCATTGGATTTGATTGGGAACAATTGAGTCTGTAAATTGCTTTTGGTACTATGGACACTTTGATGATACTCGTTCTTCCAATCTATGAACATGGAATATTTTTTCATCTTTCTATGTCATCTTCTATTTCTTTCTTATTTTATTTTATGATACAATTCCAAAGGCTCTGGGATTTCCCTTACTCCAACTGATTTCCCCTATGTTACTACAATTATATAGTCCATCACAATCAGCCATAAGTCCATCATTCTGCTACTTAAGTGTATCCTGACATTGTGGGTATGGACAATGGCAGACAGTCCAGCATCCTACTGTCAAGATACATTTAACAGTTTCTTTGGGAGTTCATAGTAGTAGTACTAGCCTACACTTGCACCAACAGTGAAGGAGGGTACCTTTTTCCCCCACATCCATGCTAGCAAGTGTTGTTAGAAGAGTTCTGAATGTATGCCAATCTCGCTAGAGTTAGGTAGAACTTCAATGTGGTTTTCATTTATAACTTCCTGACAACTAGGGAGCCTGGGCATTCTTTCATGTGTCTATTATCCATTTCAATTTGTTCTTTTGAAAAATGTCTGTTCATTTCCTTTGCCCATTTTTTCACAGGGTTGTTTGTTTTTCTGTCACTCAGTTTCTGCAGCTTTTTGTAAATTCTGGGCATTAGTCTCCTATCAGTTGTGTGGTGTGCAAGGATTTTCTTCCATTCTCTTGGTTGCTTTTTCACTTTGCTGATCATTTCCTTTGCTCTACAGAAGATTTTTAGTTTTATGTAGTCCCATTTGTTGATTTTGGCTTTGACTGCTTGTGGTTTTGGTGTCTTTTTCAATATTTCTGTATCTTGGAGAGTGCTTCCTATATTTTCCTCTGTTTGATGGTTTCTGGGTGAAGATTTAGGTCCGTGATCATCTCAATAGATGCAGAAAATGCATTTGATAAAATCCAATACCACGTCCTGCTAAAAACCTTAAGCAAGATAGGCATAAAAAGAACATTCTGTAACACAGCCAAAATCAAATATGAAAAATCCAAGGCCAGCATCAAACTAAATGGAGAAAGAATGCAGTTTTTCCACCAAGATCTGTAGCTAGAGAAGGATGTCGTCTTTCAACACTGCTATTTGGTATAGTGTTAGAAGTCCTTGCCAGAGCTGTTGGACAAGAAAAACAAATGAAAGGAATTCACATTTGAAACAAAGAATTGAAATTATCACTGTTTGCAGATACTGTGATTCTTTATGTAGGAGAACCAAAGCACTCAATCAAGACGCTATTGGAACTCAGAAGAGACTTTGGCAGGATAACAGGATACAAAATTAATGCACAAAAATCTATGGTACTTGTATACACAAATAACTCTATGGCTGAGAAAGAAATTGTAAGTGTAGGCCTTTTTGAAATAGTAGGGAGAAATCTTAAATACGTAGAAATTAATCTGACCAGATATGTGGAAGACTTCTATGATGAAAACTATAAAACATTAAAAAAAAAAAACCAGAAAGAAGACATTGAAAAATGGAGAAACTTAGCATGTTCCTGGATCAGCAGAATCAACATCATCAAAATGACCATACTACCAAAAGTAATATACAGATTCAATGCAATCCCAATCAAAATCCCAACAGCATTCTTCTCAGAAATAGAGAAGAAGATACAAAAACTCATCTGGAAACACAAGAGACTGAATAGCCAAAGCTTTCCTGAAGAATAAAATTCAAGCTGGAGGAATCATAATTCCAGACCTCAACACATACTACAGATCAGTGGCATCAAAACAGCCTGGTACTGGTACAGAAACAAAGATCAATGGAACAGAAGAGAAACAGCAGAACAGAGCACACACATGTATAGTCAGCTAATCTTAGACAAAAAAACTGAAAACAATCCAGGGAAAAAGCCTGGTCCTTCAACAAATGTTGTTGGGACAATTGTATAGCAGTCTGCAGGGGTAAAAAGCGAGACCACCACCTGTCTCCTTATGCAAAACTTAGCTCTAAATGGATTAAGGACCCAAATCTATACCCAGAAGCCATCATCTTTATTTCTTTCTTTAAAGTTCTGTAATTTTCATTGTAGAGATCTTTAACCTTCTTGATTAAATTTATTTCAAGATATTTCAGTTCCAATTTGCATCCCTCTGATTTCTCTTTCTTACCTAATGGCTAGAACTTCCAGTGCTGTAGTCAATAGCAAGGATGGAAGTGGGAATCCTTTGTTTCCAAATTTTAGTGTAAATGCTTCCAATTTTTCCTCATTCAATATGAGGCTGGCTAAGATGCACTCTGTCTTCCAATCTAAGGTGAAAAACCCTTCTAACGGAATATTTCATAAATTCACATTTATTTATGTAAATGAGATACTTAAGTTTAAATCTCTGTGCTATACTAAATACTCAATATGTTCAATCCATTCTTATTTCTTACTGGCTTTTGCTGTATTCTTTGAGTTGATTTTTTTTCAAATTTCAAGTTGAAATTTATACAGCTTTAATTATTGCTAGTCCAGCAATTACATCATATATCCTTGAATTGTTAAAATCCAGTGTTTATAATTACATTCTTCTCTCAGATCATACTCACTATACCATTTGCCACCCATTTAATGTCTATGTTCTAAAGTAAGGATTAGCATTACTCTTTACTCTCCTGATACTTAGATTTACTTCATTTTCATTGTTTTTTTATTCTTTCTGCATGTATTTCCTTTTGCTTTGAAACAAATGCTTGATAATTTTATATCACTTGTACTGGTATTTCAGTTTATCATTTTGTTAATCTGAAATATCTTTATTCCCAGAGATTTAAAACTCTTGAAAGGTATTTTCACTAGACACAGGATTGTGTATTGAAAATTTGAATCCAGAAATCTGCTGTCATCTAGCTTCTGTCATTGCTGTTAAGAAGCCAGCTATCTTGTTATAATTTGAAGGTAATCTTGTGTGTGTGTGTGTGTGTGTGCTTTCAAATGTGTATGTGTGGAGGAGTGGCACTTAGCTGTGAGTTTAACTGTCACTGTTCTTTCAGTGCATAACCGATCTTACCTAGTTGTGATATGTTGTGGACATCTTTTCATCATTTAAGCTTTCCCTGTTTATTTTGCTAAGTTTCAGAAAAGGGTTCTGCAAAAACGTCAGTCTTAAATCCTGATTGCAGATCATTGCTTAGTCTCTGAGAAATCATCCTAAACATTCCCTGTCTGAATAATCACTGTGTCTTCTCCTTCTTACTGTGTAATACTGGTCTCTATTCCAGGTCAGGCCTTTCACACTAATTTTATTTTCTCTTTCCTTGGTAAGTGACTCAATAGAGATTTTTATCCAAAACCAAAGGAATTTACTCAGAAAATTCACATACTCTCAGGACCTTTTCTCATCTAACATAAAGGCCATTAACTGTCATACTATGCTACTTAGAAACTAGTATATTATGTTAAGAGTTGAGTTTCTGTTGCCATAATTTAAAATTAGATTAGCTTAAGACATTGCCAATTTTTAAATCTTCAATTAGTAGTAATGGTGGGAGGATAACATGTGCCTTCCTGTGGTGGTGATGTTAGTGAATAATGGAAGTTTTTAACTGACAATTAAAATATGTATAATTTAAAGCTATTGAGCCTTTTCTATGATAACCTTAGTTCTGGAAGTGTTTGTTGGTAAAGTACAAAAGTAATGGAAACTAGATCAAGAAATATATATTATATATAGCAATATATGTTATATTAATATATGATATATATTATATTTAGCAATAGGTCTGCTAATCATAGTTTGATGTATGATTTTGGCTTTGATATGGAAATGGTCCTGCTATAAACTTCTGACGGGAATAAAATTCAAAAATAGTGAAGAATAAGACAAACTCGCTGTAATGTTAAAGAGATTAATATGTATCTCTGTTCCTCAAAGCCAGTACTAAAAGTGTACCAAGATCATAAGAAGCCAGAATATATATTCGAGCAGAACCGAGTTTGGTTAAGGACTCGTGGGATCCAGAAACCTTCACTAAGCACTGCAGAAAGACCTTCTATCAGCTTATCTACACAGGTTGTTGAGTACCAAGACGCTGAAAAAAGAAAAGAGGTATACTGTTAACAATACTTAACTGATGCTTTTAATTTTAGTTTAATGGGCTTTTAAGCTCACAAGAACATTAGCAGTATCATTTTCTGGAAGGTTATGTGTGAGTTTGGGAAATGTATTTTTCACTTCATCCTATTTAAGGAACATTTGCACAATCAAGGAAAATCATAAAGGAAGTTTTTGAAATCTGTACAGTCTCTTCTGATCTGAAGACATAGCAGTATTTAAAATGTTGTTATAATTTTTCATAATTGTAGCAATTTTTCATAATTTTATTGCTATAAATTATAATTCTGTTGTAATTTTCATAATTTTTTGGTCTCAAATGTCATATTAATTTTCATCTTTTCTTAAACCAATGATGGCAAGCTTCAAAACTGTGGGGAAGGACAGTAAAAATTGAGACTGAGTCAGCTCCTCCCAAAGCCAGGAGCCAGGAACTTTCTCCACATCTCCCATGTGGGTGCAGGGTCCAAGGCTTTGGGCCGTCCTCGACTGCTTTCCCAGGCAACAAGCAGGGAGCTGGGATGGGAAGCAGGGCTGAATCAGAAGCAGAGATTAGAACTGGCGCCCATGCAGGATCCCAGTGTGTTCAAGGCAAGGACTTTAGCCACTAGGCCACCATGCTGAGCCCGAGAGTTTTCTTTCTAGCTCTCCTTTGCTCAATAAATTTGATCTGCCTTTTGGGTGAAAATAATTCTTTAAGAAAAAAAAAAACAGAGAAACAGTTTTTGTAGCTACTGAGAATAGATTGGTAAAGTTGCTTGCAACATATGAAGTAGCCTAGGGGAGAAATCATGAGAATTTGGCTTTATATGAATATCTGAAGCTAATTAAAGAAAGGAACAAAGCTGGGAGAAAATGAAAGTGCAGTAAAGGTCAGAATAGAGCCTAGGTTACTCTGTGTGTGCATGCATGTATGTGTGTGTGTGAATGCTTTATATATCTTTAAATATAAAACATATAACATATATATAAAGCTATATATATATATATTTATATATATGAAGTTTTAAAAAAATTATTTGAAAGGCAGAATTAGAGAGGTGGAGTGGCAGGAAAAGACAAGAAGAGAAAGAAAATCTTCCATATGCAGGTTCATTCCCTTTAAGAGTCTCAATGGCCAGGGCTAGACCAGGCCAAAGCCAGTAGGCACGATCCAAGAGTTTCTTCCAGGTCTCCCATGTAGGTAAAGGGGACCAAGTACTTGGACCATCTTCCACTGCTTTCCCTAACTCATTAGCAGGCAGGTGGAGTGGAAGTGGAGTAGCTGGGACTTGAACTGGCACCCATATGAGATGTCAGCACTTTGGGTGGAGGTTTAACCTACTGCTTCACACTACACTGGCCCCTATTCTGAGTTTTTGAGCTAAAGAGACCTTTGGTCATGCACATTAAACATCTGGCTGCTAGTTGGGTTTTGGGCATTGAGCTAAGTGCTAGTAATGCAATGTTCAGAACAGCCTCTGACTTCAAGAATTTCAGAGGCTGGAGGTGCATAGGGGAACAATTGGACAATCAGATATGATGGAGCATGGTAACAGCACTGACCACTAAAGATAAAAAGGAAATTGTGAAGAGCTGAAAAGAAGGAATAGCTGATGGTCAGAGAGAGGCTCAGTGGAGGAAAAGCCATCTTCAGGAGCTGAGTGAGTAGAGGTACAGTGGGAGGTAAAAAGAGGTGAGGCAAGAGGAGAAGCAATATTGATGGTAGGCAGCTCACTCTACAGAGCATCTTTGAAAGATTGCGATCAGATGATAAGTTACATAGAACTTCTTAACTTTTCAATGTGGTTTCTGTGAAGTGGAGAGGTATATCTTAAATACATCCAGAAAAGGTTTAATCGTCCCTAAATAAATTCAGCATAAAATGAACAGTCAGAGCTTCAAATGAAAGAAGAGGAGAGAAATTGTCTGGGCCTCTGGGATGGGAGGGGATGCTGAAAATGAATGTTGAGTTGTGATTTATTTCTCTTGGTTGTAGCTGGCACTCAGGGAACAGTGAAGTAAAAAGTTAAGGGTTAAGAGAGAAAGATTTAAGAAAGAGGGATATGCCATAGAAATGAAGAGGGAAGTTATTCTGAGAAGAGAGTAAATATGTGTGGATTGATTTTGGAAATTTAACCATTTGGATTTCCTAGGAAATTAAACAAATTACAAAGGGTTTAAAGGAAGAAAGGGAAGACTTTTGATAACTACAGGAGATATTTGTTGAGCAATTTGTAGCATACACTCCTTAGAAGGAAATATTACAAGTATTCTAAATTTTTAATAAAAAGTATTTCTTTTTTCAAGATTTATCAGTTACAGCAGGTGGAGGGGAGGGTGAGGCAGGGAGAGACAGCGAAAGAGATCTTCCATCTGTTGATTCACTCCCCAGATGGATACAATGATTTGCCAACAGTTTGAAATTTTTCAATTCCAAAACTTCATGCAGTATAGTAATTAGTTACTGAGGCTAATATTTCCTCACTTTTTCTGAGTGTAAAATCTAATTCTTATGAAAATTGGCTCTTATGTAGGTCCATCGGCACCTTGATGAGTCGTTCTCCCCTTCCCCTTCTAAGCTGCCACGTACTGGACTTGGAAGGAGAGGTCTCTTCAGCACCAGATCTTCCACTTATCCTAAGTACACTTTCCAAGACGTGGATGAAGTCATTAAGGCCAACATTCATGATCCTCTGCAAATTATCAAAATAATACATGATAATGAGCACCTTGGATTTCTTTATATGATCCCTGCGGTGGCAAAGTCTTCCATTGAATATGATACATTTAATCTGAAGTGAGTTCCCTTTCATGAAGCAGTTTATTATCACCAATGAGACTGTAAATATTATCCATAATTTATTGAGTACTAATGATAAATATGCTCAAATATAATTTTGGTTATTACCTAATTCTAACTGAACCCTTTTCGCAATAGCATTGTATTTATTTTTCACTTACCTACTTATAAAAATTAACTTCACTGGAGTAGTATGTTGTTGAACTTCTCACATGTTTATGGGAGTGTTTCGCCATGTAATTTTGATCAGTATTACAAACATTTTTGACATTTTGTGATTACTATGAAAAAATGGCAATTTATATAGAATCAGTGATGGATGATTTGGTTTACATGCATATCAGTTGTTTTGTATTTTTATTGCACTTAGCACAATTTAGCACAAGGTAATTTAATACCATGTAATTTTTAAATACAGTATGTCACAGTCTCCTTCAAGGAGAGATAGGAGTGGCCTAAGCAGTGGTAGAGGGGTAGAACATTGCAGGCAACAGGAAAATAGTTACAAGCCACTGGCCACGGGAGCATACCTGGTGTGCTCCAGATGCAAACAGGAAGTTGGAGTGATGCCAGCAGAACACAGAAGGTACAGAGGAAGGATCACACAGGGCTTTGTCACCTTCTGTAATGACTTCAGCTTTTCCTCTGGGAAACATGGAGAACCACTGTACAAGCAAGGTAAAGAGTGGAATTTCTGCTAACAGACACACAGAAGACTGGAGGGACCTGATTCGCAAGGAAAAAACTACACGTTTGAGTCTGGACAAATTTGAGATGCTAATGAAGAAAGAAATCAGTTGGTATATGAAGGTGAATTGGGGTAATGATAAAGCATCTTTTAAGATGAGAGAAATAGCTTTTTATAAGGTGAGAGAATGAACATACAGGAGAATTTTGTTTTAATCTTTAACCTGTTAGTGTTTTCAGTTATAATATTTAACATAATATTCAGTTTCCAGTAGTTAATACTTGAATAGCATTGTCACTAATACCATCACCTTAGTATGCTTTCTTTTTAGGGTTCTTTATAAGCATTTGGAGAGAAATTTGTAGATCTTAAGACTAGTGGAAAAAACGAACTATTTGCTGGTTTAAAAACATACTTTTTGATTCATCTATGAAAATGTTTTCATAGCTTTATCTTTTGAAAAAAGATTCAATAACCCAGATACCAAGAAATGCCATTTCTGATCATTTCCTATAGTAAGAGCCAAATTTTGTCAAACTTAAAATTGATTCTCATTCATTTTACAGCACAAAATCAGAGTTTTGAATAGAAAACTGAAATGTGTGTTTGTGTCCAATTTTGGAGGTTTATTATATTTTCTAGACTAGTGAACTCTTTCCCTAGGGGACTTCACTTGATGGTTTATATTATTTGGAACTGACAATGTGATGATTGCTAGTAATATACAAGATCTCCTTTAAGCAGATATTTTTGGAACCATGGGTTGTTATCATTGCATTTTAGGACTTGATGTTAAATCATCCTGTGTAGCTTGAATTCCAAATATTATAACCAAGTGAGTAGAGACAATTATTTGGTTAATGAATAGAAGTTTAATATACTAAATACTGGGTGAATACAATGAAGATACATTTTTACCAACTTCCTTTCATTTTATTATTTTTTATTATTACTTCAATTTGCTATCAGGCAGCAATGGACTTGGTGCATGGAGCCAATAATCACTACCAACTTCTCCTTAAAAAGTAGTGTAGAAGTGGGCATTTGGCACAGTGAGTAAAGCACTGCTTGAGACATCCTCATCCCCTATGTGAGTGCCCTTATTCTAGCTCTGGGTCCATTCTGGAGTTCAACTTCACTAATGCTCACTAGCTCTGTTGTGGCCATCTGGGGAGTGAACCAGGGAATGGAACATTTTCTGCCTCTCTCTAACTCTGCCTTTGAAACCAAAAAATAATACTTTACAGTAAAGAACTGAATAAAGGTATAATGGATCTGAACTATAATGGTCATTTAAAGCTGCACTTCTCACACCAAAACAAAGACACACCTATGGAAGGTTTGTTAAGAAAGAAAACACAAGTTGCTCAAAATGTTCCCTTATTAACAGACACTGCATGCAGAAAAAAAATCTTGCTTTAACCAGTTCTGTGTGGTGCACAAGTCGGCATTTGTCATAAATGCAGTAATTTATGAAGAAAAGGTGTTTAACAACCTTTTGTCCCAATTATTATTATGAACATGTGCTGTATTGGACGTTTTCCCTTTGTTTCTGAGCTGGGGCTGGCAGAGGCACGTGGCAGCCATCCGTGTCTGAGCACTTAGCTGTGTGTGCTGCAGGAAAGGCTTGGCTCTGCTCTGAGAGTGCAAGAGGAGGCCTCCCTTCTTAATCTCGAGAGAGAATGAGAATTTTGAATCTTACGAAATTAGAGCTACTGGCTATACACCTTTCTACTGTCGTATGATGAATAGTGAACAAAAGATTTTATTTCCATCATGAAATGTGCAAACTAAAAAGAACACACTTATTCTAGTATTTAAATGAGTTTAATTAAAAATTTGGATGTAACAAATGATATTAGTAAAGATCATTTCTATGGTTTTAGCATGATTGCCCAAGGAGCATGTCTGAGAGACCTATTTAGCATTTTGAATAGACAAATGATCACTTTGGTCTAATATTTTCAAGGTAAGAATATGATATTGGCATCTTAGGCTGGCTGCATTCTCTACATGGCAAATTGCCCTTCTTGAGGGCAGATTTGGCTCTTGCCAACATTCAGTGATTTTACTGATTGGAGGAAAATGAGTCACCACATTCTAGAGAACATACGTATCCAAAAATTATATTTAAATGAGAACATTTGAGGAGCTACTTTTCAATCCAAATGCAATCAGAGGTGCTAAGAATTTTTTGTTTATCACCATCTCCCCAAATTAAAACAGCCTTTCAGCTTTAAAGTGTAATTTACATGTCAACTTAGCATCTGATCCATGCTAAAAACAGATGCAAGTAAAATGATCTAAAGAAAGTCTGGGTCTATATATTGCCCAAAGATACAAAATCATCTGACCAAAGTTCAAAATATAAACTTCTTTTTTCAAAGAGCAAAACTTGTTATTTATGAAATTTTCATTTTAGCTTGATTGGGGAAAGCAACCAAAGTGGATCCTCACACTGTCCTTTATTGACACTGGAGAGAGAACCTCTTTATTAATTTTATAATATTATGGTATATATGTCATTTAAATTTTGTCATAAGACTTTTGGGAGGTTCATAAACTCTTAGTGATCTGAATGAGTGTTGAATGTTCATGGCTTGATGTCTGAATTTCCCAAAGAGTGTTTCAAAGCAAATGACTAGAGATAAGCCCAAGTGGTTATAGGGGTAGGTATTTATAAAACACAATCATTGAGAAATTTACTAGAATGAAATTTTCTCATCGCAGCATATCTGTTTGCCTAGAGAGAATTTAGTGCTGGAAATGTGATACAGCCCAGGTTACTTTCCTAGTGAGTCAATCCACATAGGGTGATGTTACTGTAGACTCTGTCTGTATTTTTTTAGTGAAACTTAGCTTAATGACAAAACTGCTTTGTGCACATGAGAAACACAAAAATCCTTCTTTAGTATTGTGGTTTGGTTTCATCTGCTCTTTTTTCTCTGTAGGTTTTCTATGAACACAGAACTATAACTGCTACTTTTTATGTATTATTGTTATGATTTTACATTAGGTCTCCTACCCCTCATTTACATGGCCCTACATGGCCCTAAATATTGTTTCTATCCTTTATCCCTCCTGTCTTATGTTTTTAAAAATATAATTTATTTGAAAGTCAGACAAAGAAATAGACAAAATAAGACAGAAGTATCAACCACCAGTTCACTACTCCAATGCCCACAAAAGTCAGGGCGGTCTGACTGACGCCAAGAGCCAGAAACCCAAGGGATAATGGGAACATAAATGTGTGAGTCATCTGACCTGCTGCCTCCCAGAGTGTAGAATTGGAAGCAGAGCCAGGGCTAGAATTTGATACAAGAGGCAGGCATCCCAAGCAGCATATTAACTGTGGCACCGAATGCTTACCTCCAAAATATAATCATAATTAAATAAAATCGCTTGTAAAAATTTCCTAAGTAAAATGCTTTTAGTGATACATGATTATAGATTTTAAAAATTATTTTGCCTCTTAAATTCATAAAATCTGTCTCGATATTCCTGAGTATTTTAACCATATCCTGAAAAAGACTTCACAAAATATTTTTTATTGAAAATCATCTAAAATGTTTTAAAATACAGAGTTAAAGAAAGAGAGGATAAGACAGAGGAAGAGATCTTATATCCACTGTTTCATTCCTCCAAATGGCCACAATGTCGAGAGCTGGGCCATTCCAAAGTCAGGAGCTTCTTCCTGGTCTTCTGCATAGTTGCAGGGTCACAAGGACTTGGGGGATCTTTTGCTGCTTTCTCAAGTGCATCCATCAGAGAGCTGGATCAGAAGTGGAGCAGCTTGGATTCAGACCAATGCCCAAAAGCAATACTGATCCCACAGGAGGAGGCTTAACTTGCTACACCACTATACCAGTCCCCCAAATTATCTAAATTTTAAAAATTCCATTTTCTAATATCATTAGGCCTATAATTATCTTAATAATTTATGTTTAAGGAGATTTAATTTTCACAGATATTTTTCTTTACACTCATTCATAATAGAAAAATTACTTAAAATTTGAAAATTACTAGATCTTTGAGACAGACATAGAAGCTTAAAAAGATTAGAAATTAGGCAACAAAACTGTCTGCTATTTGGATTTGAGAGTCATATCATTCACCTGTATTTTTGCCTATATATCTCATCTGAAAATATTATCAAAAAAAAAGTGAAACCAGCAAGCTGTCTCTACACCTTAGCAGAAGAGGCCCATTCCACCAAGAAAGGGGTTTGAATGTTATAAAGCTACAAGAACAAAATGTAGGTCAAAGTTGTCTTAGTATCAAAGCAGAACAATCAAGCAGTTAGGAATGTAGAACTGTTGCTCACCAGCTTATGGAAAACCTTTTGGTAGGACAGAAAAGCAAAGAAAATAATAAATACATTAATAGGTCAACATGATAGAGAGCATAGATTACTATAATCCAGTTTTGACGAAAATGTTACTAGATACTGGTAAACATACAGACATCAATAAATGCTATATAGTAGTATTGTTTAGAATACCAGAAGGGATTGGCCCCGCGTTGTGAGCAGTGTTAAGTCTCTGCGAAGCTGGCATGCCATATGAGTGCCAGTTCCAGACTCGGGCCGCTGTACCCACAGGGAGATTTGGAGGAAGCTCCAGGCACCTAGCTTCAGTCTGGCCTAGCCCCTGCTGTTGCAGCCATGTGAGGAGTGAGCCTGCAGATGGAAGATCTTTATCTGTATGTGTGTACCTGTCTCCTCCTCTCTATAACTCTTTCAAATGAATTAAAAATAAATAAATTTTAAAAAAGCATAGCTGAAGTGAAATGTTTGCAACCTTGAGGCAGGTGGAACCCAGTTGAGATTAAACACTGAAAAAGAATATGGAATATTGTGGAAAAAATTGTTCTTCAGATATATGTTACATTTAGAGTTCATTTTGACAACCTTGCAATTCAAGTAATGCATTGTTTCGTTCACAGGACAACTTTCATAAATAAATATTTCCTTGCAGCTATAAATGACCAAAGAGATGCTAGCAAAAGGTGACTGTAATGAAACCCAAGCCACCATATAACCACAAGTTTTTAGCTTTCCGTAAAGAAATGAGAGCATAACACCACTTTTTGTTAATTCATTCATCAGTGCACGGGGGGTACCAAGGAGGAATTTTGTCAAAAACCAAGAAATCTAAATAACTCAGGTTTAGTGAAAGGTGGTTCTTAGTTACACAGTTGGATTGCTTAACTGACACTGAGCACCTGAATGAACTTAAGAATTACCAGAATTGCCAGAACATGTATTATTAATAACACATCCGAACAAAGATGAGGAATTCAAAGCTGAAGTTGTGCTTCAGAAAATTGATGTTTAAAATGGTTCTCTAGTGAGTTTTATTGTTATGAATTTGAACCTAGGGAAAGATTCTTACATGGAGTGACTTCTAACAGAAAACACCAATTGTTTCTGAAACAATTGATGTGAAAGAGTTTGCATGGATTTTTAGATCAACTTACATTGTGGTAAGAAAATTTCAGCATTGCCAGTGGTCAAAGGAAGAAAAGAAACTATTGCTAGAATTAACAAATAACGGTGTCTTTGGGGGTTTAACTGTTTGTTTGACAGAGAGAGAGCTCCCTCTGGCTGGTTCATTCCTAAAGACCTGCAGTGGCTGGGGTTGCTCTCAGCCAGGGACACATGGGTAGCAGGAACTCAGTCTCTTGAGCCATGCTGCTGCCTCAGTCTGCACTGTGAGAAAGCTGGAGTTAAGAGCTGATGAAAGGTGTAGATCCATGACACTAGATTATTAACCACTAGTCTCTTAAATTACACCTGCCCCTGGTTGTAATTTAAAGAGAACAACTTAGCCAAACTGTAGCTAATGGAGAGGGACCTGTCACCTCGCAGAGATACAGCAGGGACTTGTCGCCTCTCAGATGATATAACAATAAATCATCTTCTGCAATTTGCTACCTCTTATGTCTACAAGTTTGTCAACAGTGGTGACGATCAAGAATTTGAATGGATCTTTCATCCTATCTTGACCAGAAATTCAAATAGCTGCTCAGCATAGTTAAAGTAACAGCTGTGGGTTTTTTTTTTTTTATGAGCTAGGCTTTATTTGAAAGTTTAATCAATTCAATATTTGTCCTTTTAAATCTTGTCTTTTACTTTTCTTATTGTGTAATATGAAGAAAACTTGTGATTATGTCTTCACCAAGCCTCTGCAGTTTACATGAGTATGTTAGAATTTGTTTTCCTTTTATAGGTATTTTAGAATACACAAAGCTTGGCAAGCTTTGCGTTAGGGGTTGTTGGAACAATTTTGTCCTGCATGTGAATCTGACCATTGTTTGTTTAAGTCAACAGATCTGGTCCCCTGGTAACCTAAAAATCCAAACAGTAGATAACATTGCTATGACAAAGAAAGATTTGTAAATTGGGAGGAACTGAAACTGAGTGGGCACAGGAGGGTGGGTCATAGCTTTGAGCCTCCCATAAAGCAGAGACTGTGGGCATATCTCTTATGGCAGCCTTGAAATCTGCGCTTTTGCTGTAACTGCGATAAATATTGGCTCTTGTAAGGAAAAAGAGTTTTAAACCACAGTGGCTTCCACTTCCACTGTGTGTCTCTTTTCATTGCATCTGAGTTGTCTGAGTTAGTCTCTGCTGGGTGACCAGTACACTGGTACAAGGACTCCCACAGAAAAGGGAAGACTGGTGCTCCCCCCATGGTGAGACGTAGTTCTTGTTGAGGTCTTTCTGAGTAAACAGGTGGCAAATATAGTCTATGGGAAGTCATCACATCTATGAAAATTCCCTGCTGCAGCGGTATTTAAATGTTTCTTTTCATGTTGGTATAAAAGGAACCACTGTTGGTATGGGATAATTCCTTCCCTGGTAGATAACTTTTTTATATATCAATGTAATTCCTACCTCACTGTTATTTTAATCATGCAAATTCATATTTTTTTTTGTGCGGGTTTGCTTGTTTTGGTCATTGAAATATGAACCTTTGGAGATGGCATTGTGGTACATCAAATAAAGCTATTGCCTGCAATGTCAGTGGCCCATATGGAGTCTGGTTTGTATCCCGCTATTTCAGTTCTGATTCAGCTCCTTGTTAATGGCCTGGGGAAAGCTGTGAAGATGGCCTAAGAGCCTGGGTCCCTGCTACCCACAGGGAACACCTGGATGCAGCTCTTCACTCCTGGTTTTAGGCTGGCCCAGTCCAAGCCGTTGTGGCCATTTGTCTTTCCCCTTAACTCCAACTTTCGAAAATAAGTAAATATGGAAGATCAATCAGCTGCCCTTTGTTTTTAGGTCATCTTGAAGGCAGGTTGTAAATTTCCGATTTGGGAGAAACTCACTCCAAGAATATCTTAATTATATGTCCATTACTGACAACTGAAGAAGAGAGAAATATTTGAAATGTTTGCAAATTCCTTGCCAGCACAGTGTAATGCCTGGCAGTTGCACAGATATTGCTGGTGTAAGTTAACTGGAAGACAGATATTGCAGGGCTGGTAATTGCAGAGCTTCCCCAAAGCCTTTTTCTTCAGAGTTCTGAAGTAGGAGACCCATCCCAGAGCTACTGTGTGTGTTTGCTTGCTTTATGGTCCTATATCTCTTGATATTCAAAATAGTCTTCCTGCTCAGCTTTCTTTTTTCTTTTTCTTTTTAAAGATTTCTGTATTTATTTGAAAGGCAGGGTACACAGAGAGAAAGGGATCTTCCATCTACTGGTTCTCTCCCCAGATGAATGCAGTGGCCTGTGTTGGGCCAGGCCAGAGCCAGGAGCCAGGAGCATCTTCTGAGTCTCCCACATGAGTAACGGGGCCCAGACACTTGGGCCATCTCCCACTGCTTTTCCCAGGCCATCGGAAAGTGAGGACCCCAGCGGAACTCAAGCTGGAGGTCTGTATGGATGTCAGCATCACAAGCAGTGATTTTACCTGTTATTCCACAATGCTGACCCCTCAGTTTTATTTGTAAAAAGTATATATTTGTGGATAAAAGATTTAATCTCTCCTCCTCCTCCTGTTCCTCTTCCCCCATTTTCTCCTCCTACCTTCCCACCCCCCATATTGTCTCAATAGTATAGTCCTTTAGCACTAGTTATGTGTTAAACTTTAGACATTTAAATGTATCATGAAATAATAGTACTGGCAAAGGTAGAAAAACTTATAATATAGAGGTGTGTTTGCAAGCTTCATTGTGAGTCCTCTTTTTTCAGGAGTAGAGCCGCATATTGCATAGTACCTTTACTTACATATATATGTGTGTATTTAAATAATTTCTTAACAGTAATTTTATATGATAAACTGGACATAAGTTTTAGCTTTCTTTTTGATATTTTTCATAAATCTCTCATTACTGAGTAGTAAGTTTCTAAAGAGCTGATAAGGAGTAGAAGTTTAGTCCAACATAGTTGTCATGTAGGATTTTTAAGTTTTAAGAATATAATCAATGTGTTCCTTTATAAAGTTTGATAAATTTCTTTTTTTTTATTAATTACGTTGCATTATGTGACACAGTTTCATAGGCTCTGGTAAATTTCTTTTAAAGATTTATTTTTTATTTGAAAAAC
The DNA here is from genome assembly GCF_030435755.1 of Ochotona princeps. NCBI lineage: Eukaryota > Metazoa > Chordata > Mammalia > Lagomorpha > Ochotonidae > Ochotona > Ochotona princeps. The sequence goes on along the minus strand of NC_080839.1, from coordinate 17,488,233 downwards.
ATTTTGCAGAGAGAGAAGGCTATATAGAAAGAAGCAGAGAGAGAGATCTTCCATCGACTGGTTCATTCGTCAAATGGCAACAGGGGCTGAAATTGAGCTAGTCTGAGGCTGAGCCAAGACCTTTTTCTAGTCTCTCACATGGGCACATGAACCCAAGGAATTGGAACATTCTCCATTGCTTTTCCAGGACATTAGCAGGGAGCTGGAACCAGAGCTCATACTGGATTCAATGCCACCACTTCAGCTCTCGAAATCTTGTGAATCTAATGATCAAATACATAGCTAAGGTTGGGGAATTATCCTATATCCAAATGGTATTTAGTGCCATCTGCTCTTACCTAAGGAGTGTATTCAACATAAAAATAGTTTATTAAAAAAGTTTTAAATTGGGGACCAGTGTGGTGGTATAGTAAGCTAATTCTCTGCCTGCAAGCACCAGCATCGCATATGGGCACTTGTTTATGTACTGGCTGCTCTACTTCTGATCTAGTTCTCTGTGGTCTGAGAAGGCAGTAGAACATGGCCTGGTGGGCCCCTACACCCATGTGAATTGCCCAGAAAAAAGCTCCTGGATCCCAGCTTCAGATGAGCTCAGCTCTGGCCATTGTGGACATTTGAGGAGTAAACCAGTGCATGAAGGACCTCTCACTCTGTCTCTTCCTCTTTGTGTAAAAATCTTTCAAACAAAAATATACTCTGCCGGCTCTACCTTCAGACCAAAGATGGTCTCACCAAGAAATCATTGAACTTACCAGGACAATAAGATGCTGGACTTTATGCTTGGTAAATACCTCCAATGAAAGAATGTCAACTGAATTTGAACTATGGAAATGCAACAAGGTGGAGCAATCCGCCGTGGGGGGAGGGTGTGGGGAGGGGCGGGGGGAATCCCAGTGCATAAAAAATGTATCACATAATGCAATGTAATTAATTTAAAAAAATGAAATGCAATAAAAATATGTTTAAAAAAATAACCAAATTTTCAAAATCTCTTTAAAATTTTTTTCGAAATTTAAATTTTTTCAGAATCATTTTATCTATTTACATATGAAAAGTAATACAAGTGGTTAAGTTTGCATTAAATATTTTCTTTTTCCAATTTTCATTTGTTCACAGAGTTGTAGCTTATGAGAACATCAATAAAAATGATTACTACACTATTAGCCAAAGGGCAGTCACACACATTTGTAATGATGACATTGAGTTTATTGAAATTGAGCGATGGGAACAGGAATATCTGTATCACAGAGAACTCACTAAGATTCCTATATTTGCACTCTTCCGGAAGTGGAAAGCTTTTAGTGTGTGGAAGAAAAACGTCCGCACTAAGAAAATCACTGGATGTCGAAAATCTCTACGGAAAAATCTGTTCATTGTTAATCCTGTATGTATTTATCACTCTTACGTAAATGAATTATTTAGGGGAAAATGTGTGAATATATTACAGATGTTAAAATAGATTCTCCCTGAAACAGAACATCCCATCTTTTTAAGAGAATCAGCAATTTTCTTCCAGTCTGGTTATTTTGGAGTCAGTCTTTTCTGCATGTTAACTAGGTTTGCAGAAAGGCAAATTGAAGAAGAGATTTGGAGTTCTGCTGTGGGTAGGAAAGTTGTGTATGTGTTTTTTTTTTTTTTTTTTGAGTATAATGAGATGAGGATGCCCATTTCCCTCCCCCCAATAATGAGAAAATCTATACTCTGTGATATAAAATAATTGGGATTGGTCTTCATGAGCCGGGACCTCCTAAAATATCATTTGTGTTCCTTACCATGGACTCACAGTAGGGAAAATATTGACATTCAGTTAGACAATGATCAGGGTATGTGAACAGGTATGAGGACATATGTGAACTCTACACTGAATTTCCACTTGCATTAGAAGCTTTTTAGTACAGCCCTGGACATGAATTGAAATTAGCATCACTATGAGGTCCAGAGTACTGAGTGCTCACCCGTTTGTTTTTATAGCACTGCATCATCACCCTCTTAGTTCAGAAGCCTCAAGTTTCCTTTTATTGGTCATTTCTTTCATCTTGTATAAGGTAATCTGCCAGACTGCAGCTATCATGTCAGTTATACCGTACAGTAACACACCAGGATTATGACAAACATAAGTATTAGCACAGATCAAATCTATATTATGTACCATTGCAAGTCATCTATCCCATCAAGCACTCTGAGCTGTGGGGAGGTATCACAGTCCTTCTTGACATCAAACTAAACTCCTAGACCTCTAATTACATTATTATCCGTCTGTTGTCTGAAGCTGTCTTACTACCTTTCATCTTGTACCACATCTTGAGTACTACAAATATCATATCATTGGTACTAAGTATATAACATAGTTCTTCCTAGATTTGCCTGTAAAATATGTCTTTCAATCTTTGAGGCTTCATCTCTTGAATTATCATTTTCTGTCCACCATTCATGCCAGTGAAGTTTTTGACCTTGACAGTATATTCTTTGTGGTCTTCACTGGCTATAACATTCTATTTATTGACCTAAATAACAGACCCATTGTGGTGATTTGAAAATCTACTAACTCCTACACTTAGCAGTAATCTTACTTATAGTTAGATTTGGCTTTGTTCTCTTAGAGTAATACATTAGCCCTTGCATTATCATTATGTCTGACATTATACATTACTCAGAAATAACACAAAGATGCTTTTGATTGTCGTTGATCAAACCTAAAGATATTTAAGGCATTTCCCAGTTTTCTGTTCCTTATTCTCAATTTCATTGCAACGTGTATCTTCTCAAAATGAAAAAGAAAACAATTCAGACAATTTAATCTGATAATTCAAAAATGCATCCATCTAGGAAAAAGTTTCAGGAGTATTCTAATTTAATCTATGCATTTTATAGTTGTAATTCCAGCTTTTTATCATCACTAGTAACTATTTGTGCTTTATTGAATTTATTTTATGTTCTTTTAAAATATAGGGTTTCTTATTGTTACTAAGTAATGATAAACTTCTGTTTTTATTCAGTACTTGCGACCAGCTCTTCTTAGAATAAATGACATGTGTTATCAGTTGAGTTTTATGGGACTTTGTTATATTGAAAAATGCCACACCTACACCCTGCAGGAATTTAAGGCTGCACAATTCATGAGACTGACAGAAGTAAGTAGCTTTCCTTTTTTTCTAAAAAGATCAAGGTATGGCTTTCCTATGACTACTTTTTGTGTCATTAATTATGTATTTCCATCAATGCACAGGTGACAGAGCGCCTAGAAGAATTTCGAAATGAGGCAAAACATGTGGTCAGAAAGGCTTGCCGGTGTGCTTTGCGTGCTGTAGGATTCATTCCTGATGACTGTACACATAGAGCTCTTGAGGGTATGAAGTGCCAAGACCCTCAACATATCAGCAGTACTAGTTTTCTAAAACATCAGCTCTTTTGTATTCTACTTGTTTTAAGTTAAATAATGACCCTATTTTTTCAACTGTTGCCAGCATTTGCTTGATATCTGAACACTTAATGTGTTTTGCAGTATCTGCTGCACTTTTCTCACAATACTTTTATGGATAGCATTTTTATTTTTTATTTATTTATTTATTTTATTATATTTTGACCATCTTTACATAGTTATTTACAGTAAAAAGGTTCAGGGGCTATAGGGAAGTGGGTAAGACTGTCATGTCCATATTGCTTCCTTCTTGTATCTGAGGTAAAGGGGGATATTGAGGGAGAAGCCACACCCAGTTTCCCACCCACCCCAAGTTCTGGATGTGGGGCATGCTCTGATATACTTGCTCAAGTGGATAGCATTTTTAAACTGGAGCACTTCTGCTCCATTTTAAGCATTTTAGAGTGGACTTGGGTACTCATTATGTATAGATTCGTCCAACTTACTACAACAGGTTTTGTTACAATTAAGAGACTAAATTGAAATGTCAATGAGCTAATCATAGGTTGTGGCTAGGACTTGTTTTCCTTTTTTTTTTTTTTTTTTTTTTTTCTTTTTAATACACTGGTTACTCAAAACCATGTCAATTCCATAACATTGCAAATTGCTGTTGATGTTATATTGGGACTCTTAATTGACTGTGATGATATTCTGCCAGCTCAAACTTCAGACCAGAAAAGGTCTCCCCAAGAAACTGTTCAACCAATCTGGACAATAAGTAGCTGGACTCTATGCTTGGTATATGTTTGCAATGAAAGAATCTTGATTGAATTTGAACTGTAATACTGCATCAAGGTGGAGGAATCCACCGGGGGGAGGGGAGGGGGAGGGAGGGGGGGATTCCCAGAGCCTATGAAACTGTCACATAATGCAAAATAATTAACAATAAAAAAAAAAAAAAAAAAAAAACATATAGGCCAATCTCACATAAATAGTTGCAAAAGCCCTCAATAAAACAGCAAGAAGGAACACGACACAACACATCCTAACCAAATTGTAACTATGCCAGGAATTACAAGCATAGATTAACATTTTTTAGGAAAATTCTCTAACATTGGGCTGACATTGTAGAGCCACAGGCTAAGCCACCTCTTTCAATGCTGGCATTCTATCTGAACATCAATTCTAGTTCTAGCTGCTCCAGTTTCAGCCAGCTCCCTGCTAACACATCTGGGTAGGCAGAAGATGATGGTCCAACTGCTTGGGTCCATGCCAAACAAATGGGAGACCTGGATAGCGTTGCTGGCTCCTGGCTTCAGGCTGGTCCAGCCCTGACCATGAAGGTCTTTCAAGCAGTAAACCAATAAATGGAAGATCTCACTCTTCATTTGACTCTCTCCCTGTCTTTAATGCCTTCAAGTAAAATAAAAATAAATCTTTAAAAAAGGAAAAAAAAAAAAAAAAGAGAGACTAGGTAAATCTTAGGGTTGGCCCCAGTTGCCATAAATTGTCAAGGAGCTCTGCCATGCAGATGGAAATGAAAGCAATGACATTTGTAGGAAAGAGAGGGCATGGTGTAAAGATCCACTCCTAACAAATTGGCCACAGCGCTTTGTTGAGTTGAAATGCTTTGACATGGGAGTCTTTTGAGTAACAGGACTGTGTAGCTTTAGTTGAAATGCTTCATGGCCCAAAAGATTTTGTATTTTAATTTTATTTATCTTTGCTTTGAATCCATATTGATAGAATTTTTACACAATAATTCCTATTGTTGTGCCTTCTCTTGCTCTTAGATTATTGTAAATTACTAGACCGTGCACATTTCCGTGAAACACAGGTTGAGCTGCCCACTTATGGGGAATCTGAGAAAATGACCTACACAGAACAGGCCAGCAAAAGGCACCATTGCATGAGGCTAACATGGTAAATGATTATTTTTTCTTTCAAAGAAAATTAAAGGCCAATGTCATAGCATAACACATTAATTCTCCACCTATGACACTGGGATCTCGTATGGGCATAGGTTCTAGTCCTAGCTGCTCCACTCCTGATGCAGCTCCCTGCTTATGGCCTTGGAATACAGCAGAGGATGACCCAAATCCTTGGGCCTCTGCACCTACATGGAAGACCCAGAAAGAAGCTTCTGGCTCCCAGATTTGGATCGGCTCAGCTCTGACCATTGACGCCATTTGGGGAGTGAACCAGTGAATGGAAGATCTCTCTTTTGCACGCATTTTCTCTCTCTCCCCGCTTCTCTCTGAAAAATCTGCCTTTCAAATAAAAATAAATAAATCTTAAAAAAGAAAAAAAATTAGACCATTTGTCCTGCTTAAGTTTTGTTAAAAATAAGCATGGAAGTGGTGATATGTTAATTTGTATTATTGGTGTAATCCTTTCATTATATATGTCAGAGCATGTTATAGACCTTAAATATATTCAATTAAAACCTAGAATAAAAATAGAAATATTTTTAATAAGTAAATGGCATCTCTGGGACCAGGGTAATGGTACAGGTGGCTAAGCCACCAACTGCAGTGGTGACATCATATATGAATGCCAACTCAAGTACTGGCTGCTCCAATCTAATATGCTGGGAAAGAAAAAATAGCCCAAGTGTTTAGGCCCCTGCCACCCACATGGGAAACACAGATGGAATTTCTACCTCCTGGCTTCAGACTAGCTGCCCAGGCCCTTGTGGCCATTTTGGGGGGTGAACTAGTGGATGGAAAATCCTTTCTCTCCTTCTTTCTCTTTCTTTGTCAATTCACCTCTCTCCGTAACTCTGTTTTTTGAATTAATAAAATAAGGTGTTTTTTTTTTTAAAGTGATGGAAGTGAGCACTGAGTAACAATAATTGGTACTACTTAGTCCACAATTTTTTAATGTGTGGTGATTTGATTTCCAAGATCTACTTGCTAACCATGTAATTTCAGGATGATGGAAAAATCCAAACTGAGGACAAAGTCAATAAAGTATGTCATCATAAAATTAAAAAGGAAAAAAAGTGGGGGAGGGGAAATGGTGCAATGGGTCAACAGGCTAATGCTCTGCCTTAGCACTGGCATCCCCTATGGACACTGGTTTCAGTTTCAGCTGCCCCACTTCTTGCTGACTCCTTGCTGTGGAAGGGGGAAGCAGCAGAGGATGGCTCAGGTTTTTGGGCCGCTGCACCCATGCTAGTTCATTCCTCCAAATGGCCAAAACAGCTAGGGCGGGGCCAGACCTAAGCTTGCAGACAAGGACCTTCTTCCAGGTCTCCCACATAGGCTCAGGAGCCTATGCATTCGGGCCATCTTCTGCTACCTTCCGAGGCACATTATTAGTGGGGATCTGGATCAGAACTAGAGAAGCCAGGACTAAACCAGTGCCCAAATGGGATGTTGGTGCTGTACACAAAGTTAGAGCTTGCTACACCACTGAGCCAGCCCCTCCTTTATCCATTTTGAGCCAGAAGCTGTTGTGTCTACCTGGTATGCCACAAGGCTGGCTCCACTTCCACCAAATGTTACAACAGCCTGCACTTTACCAGTCAATGTCTGAAACTGCGTAGCAACTGAAGTCAGTAAAAGACATCAGTGAGGCCACGACCATGTCAAGGTACTTGGACCGTGACGATCCACTTGACCAGAAATAGGAAGTTACTCTGTTTGTCTTGCTGACTCAATCTGCATCCGAGGTACCCAAGTAAGAAAAGATTACATTTGTACCTTTGAGTCAGTAATTACTGTCAAATAGCATTTATTTAAAAGCAAAGATTCTAATTTTACCATTACAGCACAAGTTTAAGATGTTGTATGTATCATTTTTTTTGTTTGCTTTATTATCTTAAAAAATATTATGGCCCTTTATCAAGATAAATGGAGTGTCTCTTCTTTAGCTGCATTGCTCATTAAATATCTTATGGATATAATAATAAACAAAAATTTAAAGATTTATTTATTTTTATTGGAAAGACAGATATACCAAGAGGAGAGACAGAGAGAAAGATTTTTCATCCACTGGTTCACTTCCCAAGTGGCCGCAACAGCCAGAGCTGAGCTGATCTGAAGCCAGGAGCCAGAAGCTTCTTCCAAGTCTCCCATGTATGTTCAGGGTCCCAAGGCTTTGGGCCATCCGCTACTGCTTTCTTATGCCACAGGCAGGGAGCTGGAAGGGAAGTGGAACAACCAGAATACAAACCAGTGTCCATATGGGATCCTAGCATGTGCAAGGCAAGGATGTAGCTACTAGGCTACCGCACCAGGCCCATAAATAAAATTTTTAAAAGGAAAAATAAATATCCTATTGATGAATTAGAACATCTAGCCAAAGTTGTGCTATATATCTACATGTATCTGTGCTTTAAAAGGAGGAATGTCTAAGAACATCTAACTCTTCTGAACAATAAATATATTTAACTATAATTAAATGAAAAATCAGGAAGAAATGTAATCCTTTGAAATTAATACCTGCTTTAGAGCCACTGTCAAAATTACGAAAATTGAATCTGTGTTTTACTTTTTTTCTTACTAAGCTTTATCCGTCTAAATGACTATCTAATTGAGAACACAATGCACGTCTTAACAGTAAACTCTGTGAACACTCTTCTGAATTACCTCACTGACAAGCTGAAACGAACACCTTCGGCAGATGTCATTCAGAAATGGATCGCTGAAGAGAAGACTGAGGTTGCTGATAAAAAGGTATGTTCAAACAAAGACCAAGGATATACACTGGTCAGCATTTGTTGAGGAAAGCATACTGGGAATTCTGCTGTTTTATGTGACCAGAAAAATAGAGAAATGTGTAGACGACTTCACAGTATAATCAGAACCTACCATGTGTATAGCAGTCAAATGAAGACCAGCAAAATATTAGCAAGTGTCTAGTGAAAGAATAAGGGTCGCTGTGCTGAGGGAGTGTGGCTTCCTCTGTCATAGGAATTTGCTAAAATCTGTTCGTATATTCTTGGACATGCTTCTTAAGTACCTCCTCCATATAGTTCCTTATGCCAAATATATAGTGATGAAAAGCAAGAAGCGTATTGTTTGAGTGTCATAATGGTGGATGAAATGACAAGGAGAACCATGAAATGCTATATAAAGGAAATAGACAGCAGTAGTTTATTGCTGAGAGGAAGCAAACATCTCTTGGGAGGGTGTGTTGATCTTAGACACCCAGCTGGGATGCTGGATATGAAATAGTACAAATATGGACATTTTAACATAGTAAGAAGAGAAATAACATTATCTCCTATCCAAGTTTCCAGTAAGCTTTTGCCTAGTTCCATTCTCAATAATAGCTTCCTGCCATAATACCTCAGAGCATGCTGTTATGATTTTATTAAGCTTCTGAGCACTCCATCTCAATTTCTTCTCAAGGAAGACAGCTATGTAACTCAAGACCTGGTGCTCTTTGCCCCAGTTTCCCTTTCCCCCAAAAGTTTCAGTTTAGTCACATGCTGCTTGTCATTGCTCCCGATTCCCAATTCCTCCTTTCAATAGACTATCACATTTAAGGGGTATCATTTATAGAGCTGCTGGCGTGGTGTATCAAGCTGAACTTCTGCCTGTAGTACCTGCATGCCGTGTGGGTACTGAATTGGGTCCCAAATGCTCTACTTTCGATTCAGTTCCCTACTAATGTGCCCAGGAAAGCAACAGAGGAGGTCCCAGCTTCTTGGGCTCCTGTACCCATGTGGGAGACCAAGAAAAAGTCTGGGGTCCCAGCTTTGGCTGTTTGAAGAATGAAGTAGTGGATGAAAGGTCTCTTTGCTCTTCCTCCCTCTTTGTGTTTCTTTCATTTTCTCTCCTTAACTCTTTCACATTAAAAAAAACCTATTTTTTTTTAAAAAGTAACTGTTTTCCAATTACAAAGATAATGTAGACTAAGTTCAGAAAAAATTTTAAAAACACAGAAATATGCAGAAAAAACTTCCTCTGCTACCGAAAGACAACAATAACCAACAGTAAAATGATATACTTTACTTATGACTTTATCACCTGAGTTTTCCACTAAGCAATGTGTGGTGAACAATTGCCAAGACAATATGAAATTTTACCAAGTAATGTTTTTCATGGAAATATAAATTGTATAGCATTTGCTATTATTGATCACTTTCTCACAATTCCAAATAGTATTACCAAGAACATTTTCTTAAAGATATGCTTCAAACATCTCTGATTTTTCTCTTTAGAGGGAATTCCTGTAAATGGAATTGTTGAGCCAAGAAATATACATACTTTTTTAAAAAGATTTATTGATTTTATTACAGTCAGAAATACACAGAGGAGGAGAGACAGAGAGGAAGATCTCTAGTCCAATGATTCACTCCCCAAGTGAGCCGCAACGGGCCGGTGTGCGCCGATCCGAAGCCGGGAACCTGGAACCTCTTCCGGATCTCCCACGCGGGTGCAGGGTCCCAAAGCCTTGGGCCGTCCTCAACTGCTTTCCCAGGCCACAAGCAGGGAGCTGGATGGGAAGTGGAGCTGCCGGGATCAGAACCGGCGCCCATATGGGATCCCGGGGCTTTCAAGGCGAGGACTTTAGCCACTAGGCCACGCCGCCAGGCCTATATGCATACTTTTTTAAAAATTTAATTTTTGATCCATAATTGATGTACAACTTTCCAGTGTCATCAATTTATAATATTCCTATCAATATTTGAGAATGAATATTTGCTCACAAATACCCTAAATGTTCTCATTCGTTTTCTTCTTTGTTAGATGGTTGAGTACAAAGTGACATATCACTTACCTGAAATATTATTTTATCTGCTACCCCTGGGCATGGATAAGAGCACAGAGCAGGGAATCAGAAAGACTCTAGCTTGAATTCTGGTCTGCTTACTAGCCCAGTGTGACCTGAATTAAATTTTCTGTCTTCTCCAGAACATATTTTCTCATGGAGGTGGTAATGCTACCCATTTAATATGACTGTTAGGGGAATTACATGAATGTCAGACCTTGTGCCTGGCACATGTGAAGCATTCAATAAATAAGGAAATGAAAGAGGAGGAGATGGGTTGGTTGTATTTTCCTCTCAAAAATCGTCATTTTTCTTTTCAAGTGCAATTTTATCTTAATCTGATTGAATTCTTGAAGTATTATTTTATTAGTGTTATTTTTATTACATAGATCAATTATATTTCCACTTAAATATAACCAGTGTTTTATTTGCTTATATGCTGCTGATATATTTTCTGAGCTTATTGTTTACTTTTCCTTTTTATTGATCATGTTTTGACAGAGATAACTTTTATGCTACTATGTAATATTTCAATGTTTTCCTTCTTAATTTACTTTCTATGGTTTATTCTTTTAAAAGCTTTCCATAAAGTGACTAATGCAGCTATTCGCATAAAGTTAAGTTTACTTATTAAACTTATTTTGTAGCTTGATATCTGTGTTGTTATAACTTGTCAATGTGCTTGTTTCAGGGAGCCCCTGTGATAGAAAAGCAAGAAGAAGACGAATCTCTCATTCCTATGTTTCTCACAGAACTAATCCTGACTGTCCAGTCTCTGCTCTTTGAGCCATCTCTGGAAGACTTTCTGGTGTGTGTTTCTTCAGACAATATCCGCACTTAAGTACCTTTTCAGGAAACAAAACAACTGCTTTCCCCTCAAATGGCTATAGCTTCTCCCAAATCTGTGAAACACATAGCGTGACTCTGTGTGTTGTTACGTGTACCTGTGAACCCTCTAAAAGCTTTCTCTAACATGAGGCAGATCACGGACTTTGTAAGGTACACAACAAGAAAATGCAATCTTACAAATCTTTGAACCGGCAATAGGCATCCCTTTATTAAGAAATCAACAAGGCACTCTGCTATAAATACCACCTTTGAAATATATTTTTTTGAAGTGTGCTGTACCTGAGAGAATTTTGTTGTTTCAGTTACCTGCCGCTGTGTAAAAAAGGCCCAGAAAGTTAGCAGCTTGAAAACAACCACTACTTACCAGCTCACCCTCCATCTGTCAGGTGTCTGTTTGCTCATCCTCTGCCTGGGAGCCTCTCAATCTCTGTTGTATGGGGACTCAGTCAGCAGCTCCTCTGAGAAGCCACCTCTGAGTTCCTCCAAACTGAACTAACAAAGCAGATCTCTGCAGCACTGGGAGGATGCAGGCTGGAGTCGATCCTTTGGCCCTAAAAGCCCACTGAGATTTTCCTGACTTGTGGCCTACTCTAAAGGGCAGTTTAAAATGTGGTCATTGCTTCTTCCATGCCTGCAGGACAATTTCTCTCAAGGAAGGACCCAGTCCCTCTTTTATAGATTTTCCTTTGACCAAGTGTACCCAGGAGAGTCATCCTTTTGATGAATTCAAGATCATCTGATGTGGAACCTTAATTATCTTACTTTTCCATACTTTATATAGCCTAAGCATCACGGCGACACCCATCATATTCACAAGGTCCCAACCATACTCAAGAGCAGAATAATATGAGAGGGCAGGAGTCTTGGAAGTCATCCTATAACTCTGTCACCATGTTTTGTACCTGGTTAGATTGGTCAAGTGGAGTCCTTATTTTCTGTTGCTAGCTGCTGTGCTGTGGTGCAAAAGCCGTAAGTAATGAGACTTGTCCATTGTTGGCTTGGTTTTGCAATTAAGGTGTTCAACCTTGGGAACAACTTACCCACCTGAGGTCAGAGTCCTGTTTCTATGAGATGAGAAGGCAGCTTCCTATTCTGGAAATCTGTGATTCTATAATTTATGAATCAGTTCCTTTGAAAGCGTTTTCAATTTCAGGCAGCCTGGTGAGGTCCCAGCCACAGAGACCCCATTTATGGTCTCCTAGACTCGTGTTCACTGCAAGATGCCCCCTGAGGTTCTTCCCTGCAAACAATTGATTGTTCTTTGCCTCCAAGTGATGGATCTCCAAAATACTTCATGCTGTTTCCATTTTCTATGCTAGGACCCCATTCTCCATATATAAGTCTTACACATGGAAAATATATGACCATGCTCTGAACATAATCAACATGTGTGCATACATACCAACAACAGATTTTATTTCATACAAAACCAAATAACTGATAGGAAAATAGAACTATAATTTTTTTAGATTTATGTATTTTTATTGGAAAGGCAGGTCAGATTTACAGACAGAAAGATCTTACTGTCCATTGGTTCACTCCCCAAGTGGCTGCAATGCCCCAAGCAGAGCCTATCCGAAGCTAGGAGTCAGGAGCTTCCTCCAGGTCTCCCACATGGGTGCAGGTTTCCAAGGCTTTGGGCCATTCCTCACTGCTTTCTCGGGACATAAGCCAGGAACTGGATGGGAAGTGGAGCAGCCAGGATTAGAACTGGCATCCATATGGATCCCAGCATGTGCAAGGCGAGGACTTTAATCACTGGACTACTGAGCCGGGTCCAAACATGATTCTTCTCACTCTATCCTCCTCCTATTTTTCTTATTTTATTTTAATTTTTATGATGACTAACTTTCAATTTTCTTTATAATCATAAGATTAATATTCCACTGTGTCAACAGGAGTATGGACAAGGACTATAAACAACAAATTTCAGGATGTCAATTTTACTCATATATTTTTTAACTGAATTTTCACAAATAAAGGAAAACCTATGATATTTGTCTTAGAGACTGGCTTATTTCGCTAAGCATCATGGTCTCCAGCTGCATCTATTTTGTTGAGAAAGACAGTATATCATTCTTTTTATGGCTGAGTAGTATTCCACAGTGTATATGACCACACTATCTTCATCTAGTCAGCAGTTGATGGACATATGGGTTGATTCATTATCATCCTACGTGTTTTGAGTTGAGCTGCTGTTAACCAGGGATTACATGTAACTTTTTCATATGCTGAATTCATTTCTTTTGCAGCCATTCCCAGGAGTGGAGTGGCTGAGTCATACAGTAGATCTATCTTCAGTGCTATAAAATCTCCATGATTCATTGAATGCCAGTCTGCTGGCCGCCTCAAACCAATTACTTTTCCCCTCTACACACTTGTACACACACAGAATGACTTAGCAAGGGTTGTGCTTGTATATTAAATATTTACAAGCTCCAACTCATCTCTTTTCAAAATATTTATTTATTTGAGATGTAGAGTTAGAGACAGAGATAGAAAGAAAGAGAGAGCGAGAGAGATCTTCTATCCACTGGTTCATTCCCCTAAATGGCTATAATAGCCAGGGCTGGACCAGGCTGAAGTCAGGAACCAGCAGCTTCTTCCAGGTTTCTCAGTGACCCAAGCACTTGGGCCATTCTCCACTGCTTTCCCAGACACACTAACAGGGAGATGGATTAGTATTGTACAACTAGGACTTGAACTGATATCATATGGGATGTTGCACACAATGACTTAATCCAGTATGACAGCACCGCCCCCCCCAACTCACTTCTTAAACTTCATCTGAAAAAGTTCTTTTTTATCTCAGTTTCTCTAATTATAATTGCATTTGCTATATACTGTAAACTGATTCATTTTCATTGGCAATAATTTGAAAACTTGAAAAATATCATTAAATCTGTAATCCTATATACAAGGAATAGAAATCATTTCTGTTGATATGTTTTACATTTCCTCCCAGTCATGTGCTTAGGGATAGACTAACATACTAAACTGTCTTGAGATTAAGTATGTAGGTAGAATGCACAAATGTTTAAATTATGATTATATCATTCATTGAATGCCAGTTTTATATCCTGCTATTTCTCTCTTTCACTTAACATCATATCATAAGCCTTTTCCCATGTCATTGAATACTTTTAAAAGAAACAGATAATTTCCCATGTATAAATATGCCATCATTTTTGCAACAAAACTCCCATTCTTGTACATTTCTGTGTTTCTTCAGTTCTTTGGAGTAGTGCTGCAGTAGTGTCCTTGCACATGAGTCTTCATTTGCATTAGTAATTCTCCCTGAGTCTTACCTTGGCTTTCCACACCTTGTTGTTCACACTTCAAATATAAAACATCAACATCTGTTGCATCTGTTTATCTCAATTAGAAAGTATGTATTCTGAAGGTAAGGCTGTCTCCTCTGATTTGTGGTACACTTGAAATCAACACAAGTTTGGTTGAATGTTAAACAGCTTAGCATTTCAGAAAACTCAAAAATATGACTGTTTACACTTATTTCTGTGCTTTCCTCAGGATGGCATTTCGGGTGCGATTAACCACTTTCAGAACACTGTGTTATCAGTTCCTAATCTGGTGCCTGACCCATACTTTGATGCCTTCACCCAACCTTACATTAACAACAAGCTTGAAGAAAAAACCTGTGGCTCTGGGCCAAGCTTGTCAGCAGTATTTGATGATGATACCCATTTTCACACAATCATCTTTCAAATAAAGGTATATTTATTCTTATCAAAGCTGCCTTACAGTACTCCTATTGCTTGTTTCTGGGTTTAGTCATTTCTTTCTTTATTTGCATTTTCTTTTATTATTAATAAAGATGTTTTCTTTCATTTCAATTAATCCATGTTTACAAATATGTCTGTGACACTAATGTCCTTCAGTATTGGGGTACCATAAGAGAGTGAGTATATCTGTTGGTTTTTAGAATTCTGTGTTAATGAGAATGATAAGTAGTACAGGAAAAAGAAGTTGGTTAGACGGAACTTCAAGGAGAAGGCAGTGAATTTGGGTTTTCGATGTTAAGATTGAGATGGTGGCACGTAAGGTGAAGTTTACAGGATTGAGTTCAGCAAGATGCTGTATTTGCTAATGGATGCCTAACAGACAACCCCAAATTTATGATGAAAGTACAGTCATCTTATTTGCTCACAGTTCTGGTGTCTAGAATGGTCTCCATGTATGGCTTCTTGCTTGCTCTGGAGTGCTAACTGCCTCACATGTGGCTAGTTACCTGAAGCTGGCTGGGGTCCTGAATAGCTCTCAGTGTGTGCGCTCTTGCTCTCTCTCTCTCTCTCTCTCTCTCTCTCTCTCTCGCCTGGGCACCTTTGCTCCTTCACTCCGGCTCTCCACATGGTATCTTCTGGGGAGTAGACAGACTTTGTACCTGACTGCTCCAATTCACAAAAGTGCAGTGGTGGGGTTCTTGAAGAAGAGGTTGGCTCAGAATTGATAAATCATAAATTATAGTAATTTTATATTATGTAAATATAATGTAATTTATGTGTAACAAAATTTATAGAAAAATTTCATGTAACACAAATGTATATAATACAACACAAACATATATATTTGCTTAAAGCAAGTAAGAGGCCTAGCTCTGATCTAAGTGAGGGCACCACAGAAGTATGTTAATACAGGAAGTCACCATGCAACAGACTACCACAGATGTTGGATGGCACAGCTTAGAAAGCAGATTAGATACTTGAAGGACATTTTTAAATTTATTACTTATTTGTTTTCTATAGCAAAAAGGACTGTATTTGGGTTTATTATTATTTTCTTAGCCTTTAGCACAGTACCAAATACTTAGGATGAGCTCAGTGTTTAAACAATGAATGCATTTATAGAGAGCAGAGGGTTAACTACTGCACCTTTCTTTAAAATGATTCACAGAGTGAGTGTTGAAGGAGCAGTCCCAGACCCAGCCACAAGGAGAGTTTCAAAGGAAATGATGGTAGATGACGGTATTTATTGTAGCACAAAACTCCAGGAGAATAGAGAAGGAAAAGCCTACAGGCTTTTGTTAGCATTCCTCCTGTTTGCAACTAATCTCTTCATGATAAAATTTAACAATGTTTGTCCAGTGTGTGTCTTGTTAGGCATAACTTTTAAAGCCCATTAAAATATCTAGCAAAACAGTTATATATCATTGGAAGTCCACTTGCTTGTATTTCTAGTGATGCAGTAATCACGATGAAGAATACAAAGAGACAGAAACAACCACTGTGAATTGCCAGCCTATACAACCTTCCCTGTTGAAGTAATTTGTTATAAACATTTCATTTGCTAAATATGGCATAATATTCCAGGCCCACTGGGGAAAATGTGATGCCATCTTTCCTCAGCTACTCAAAAATCAGGCACTAACCTGTGTGTTTAAAACTTTGAAAACAGAACTCCGTGGACTGAAATGTTCAGGTTCGATGCCTCAGTTTTTATAAGAAAAACACATATATAGAGGAGACTGACTGACATGAGAAGGGACAGAACAGTGCTACTTTTTGGCTTGTCCATATGTTCTGGACAGTGAGAGTGTGCCCCTCGGCTTGCTGACATTAATTTTTGTCCTTGGCACTCAAATGCTTGTATCATTTTCACATTTAAAATTTGCTTGTCAAGCGTAGGTATCCATTATACATAAAGCCCTATATAACATAGTGTTTAAATCTGCTAATTTTATAAAGCTATGGCATCAGACTTATCAAAGCATCATAGAAAGCAGAGAAATAATGGAGCAGAATTTTTAAATGAAACACACAGGAAGAAAGTGTGGATGAGGAATTTTTTATTGAGCCAATAGCCGTTTTTTTAAGATTTATTTATTTTTATTACAAAGTCAGATATACAGAGAGGAGGAGAGACAGAGAGGAAGACCTTCCGTCCGATGATTCACTCCCCAAGTGACCGCAACACCGGTGCTACGCCGATCCGAAGCCGGGAACCAGGAACCTCTTCCAGGTCTCCCATGAATGCAGGGTCCCAAATCTTTGGGCCGTCCTCACCTGCTTTCCCAGGCCACAAGCAGGGATCTGGATGGGAAGTGGGGCTGCCAGGATTAGAACCGGCACCCATTTGGTATCCCGGCACATTCAAGGCGAGGACTCCAGCCGCCAGGACACGCCGCCAGGCCCGAGCCAATAGCCTTTTAAGTATTGGTATAATAATAGTAATAGTAATAATAATAATAATATCTTAACCTACCAAAAGATGGCTTTAACCAAACTTAAAGATGACTTTGGGAAAACAAAACCACCTAATGGTTGATATTTAATATATTTAATTGTATCCATTGGGGCTGACAAAATGGCTCAACTAGCTAATTCTACTTTCAAGTGCCAACATCCCATATGGATGCCGGTTTCTGTCCTAGCTTCTCCACTTCCCATCCAGCTACCTATGTATGACCTCAGAAGGCAGTAGAAGATGGCCCCAAAGCTTTGGGGACCCTGCATTTATGTCAGGAGACCTGGAAAAAGCTCCTGACTTTAGATTGATTCAGCTCTGGCCATTGTGGCCACTTGGGGAGTGAACCAGTGGACGGAAGATTTTTCTCTCTGTCTCTCCTTCTCTCTGTAGATCTACCTTTCAAATAAAAATAAATAAATGTTAAAATAAAAAAGAATATATACAGAAATACAGTACAAATTCTTACTTTAACATACTTTTATGGTATGATTCTCAGTTTAAGGTAGATCAAACAAAAAAATGATATAGAAAACCTAATTAACATGGCCAATGAGTAATGACAGAAATAACTCGAATTGAAAAAAAAATACTATAAACCATGAGAAATTGCTCCAAGCAAATTTTAAAGGCTATATGAAATGCATAGCTTTTAGGGAACCATGCTTATTTAAATTAGTTACATCAGAAATTTTAAAAGCCTTTTAATACTTACAAGATACATAAAGTTGTTGAATAAATCCCTTAGAAAAGATATCAGGAGAATGTTAACCAAATTTTTAAAAGCTAGAAATTCGCAATGCTACCTAAATTGCCTAAAATATTCAGAAATCCCAAAGAAGAAACTACTCATAATAACAACAGAGAAGGTGATAGGAGTAATCCAACAAAAAAGATGAAGAACCCGCATGAAGAAAGCACTTGTTTTTGTTCTAATCTTCTGAAAGACACAAAAGGCTTTTGGGCAATAAAGATATTCTTTCTTCTTAATTAACTTACAAACTTGATACATTCTAAAAATATAATAACAAGCATTTTCATGGAGTTAAGCAAATTGGCAGTGAGATTTATACGTAGAAATACGTGTGTTAGAATTGCTAAGTAGGGCGGCGGACAGTGAGGGTCGCGATGGCCGGCTACTCACGCGCTGCCCAGGCGTGCCCCAGTTTAAAAAAAAAAAGAATAGGTAAATGCTGTGCAAAACAGAGAAAAACTATGAAAGGTGCTATGCCTACCAAATATTAAGTATAAATAGTCTATACTCCTGAAAGTGTAATACTAGCACATAAATATGTATGCCTCAGTGGAGTAGAATAGAAAGTTCGGGAATATCAAATGCTAAAGTATCTCAGATCACTGATACAAATAATGTGTTTTCATAAATGGAGTTGAGACAACTGATTAGCAATTTGAACAAATATAAAATTAGATCAATATCCTATATTGTGTATAAGAATATGTGGATTGGGAACTACATGTAAAAATGCAGCCATTCAGCTACTAAAAGAGAACACAAAAAAATTCTTTAATTTTGTTTAAACTTCAGATGTAATAATACAGCAAATGTATGGATGTGGTTACATAATAATGAAAAAACATTTCTAAGGCAAAAGAATCTAAGTCAAAATGCAATTACAACCAATGAGAATCTATTTACATCAGATATCACAACTAAAATGTATCTAAAAACATGAAAAGTTAATATGCAAGAAATGAAGCCAAGTTTAATCACAATGAAGGCAATGATAATATTAGTATGAATAATGAAGCACATTTTGGAAAGAGATTAGCTAGCCACAGATTCAACAGTAACATTCAGATTTTTGTAGGCATTCCTTTTCCCGAAAACATTTCAACTGAGGTAATGAAATCTGTCACTTGCCAAGGAAAGGGATTTACCTATTGGCCATATGTTTACTAAGTGGTATTTAAGTTCACCACAAAGCCAAAAAAAATTACATGTCCTTTCTTTTAATTTTAAGGAGCAAACCTGCAAATGTCATAGCAGTTACTCCTTGAACATATTAACTGTTCTTTGTCATCAAGGGTAGTATGTTTCCTTGCATGTTCATCCTCAGGTCAGAGCATAACATTGGACTCGAAGCAGAAGTGTGTGTGTGTGCGTGTGTGTGTGTGTGTGTGTGTGTACGCAAGAGAACTGAACTCTATTAAAGAAAAATACAATTTTACTTATCTGTTTATGACATTAGGAAACTATTCAGGCAGCATTTGAGTCTGCATCCCTGTATGCAGCTACCTTTGAAAAATTCCAGCTGTTCTTCAAGGAAAATGAAAGTCTTGATCTACAAGCTCTTAAACTTCAGGAACCTGGTAAGTTCTCCATTTCTCCTTACTAATGATTTTTGGTAGAGATGCCAAGGTTTGTATCCTTCCAAGTTCCTGTTTGGAGACAAAAATAGTAGTCCAAATAAGTCAACCTGAAGAAAGGTAAGAGTTTATTTACTTCAAGGTGGTTGTTCATAGAATTTCTTTTTTCATTTCTATCTCCTCAGAGATGTTGCTTGTCTTTTTTTTTTTTAATAATGTAAGAAACTGCTCCTCCTTAATGGTATATCTTCTATATTAAATTCTACCAGTGCTAAAGAATGTATAAGGGAAGGAACTGAAAGGAATGTATGCCAAAACTGACATTATTAAATAAGCTTCACTTAAGTTTTTCTAGCTCAAGAACTTGAATTACTCTTTTTCCTGGGACCATATTGAGATGTGATTGGTACGACCCAAAACTCTGGGTCATGAAATTAGAATCAGGGGGAAATGATGCCTTAACCAAAAAAAAAAAAATCTAAAGTATCCATGTGAATGTTCAGACAGGTAAGTTCTCTGATTATTACGGAAAAAAGCATTTCATTATTACTAATTTTAAACATGAAGCATGTCATGCATACTTTTCATGAACTGGCTTTATGACTTCTTTCTTATAGATGAAAATAATTATTTTGATACTTAGAATTAGTGCTACTTTTTTCTATTGTTTTTTTTCTGTTTAACCTTTTCTATTGTTCTAAAGTGCTTTAATGTAAATTAGGCACTCCATCCCTAAATTTAATAATTTAAAATACATCACTTTAAAATTTTTTTTCTTGAAAGGCAGATTTATGGAAAGAAGGAGAGACAGAGAGATTGCACATTCACTGGTTCACTCCCTAAATAGCAACAATGGCTAAAGCCAAGTTGATGTGAAGCAGGAAACCAGGAGCTTCCTCTGGGTTTCCCACATGGGTGCAGAAGAGGCCCAAAGAGCTAGGCCTTCCTCCGCTGATTTCCCAGTCCATAAGCAGGGATTGGATTCGAAGTCGAGCGGCTGGGACACAAACTGCTGCCCACATGGGATGTCATGGGATTAGCCTGTTGAGCCAATGTACAAGTCCCAAAATGCATCACTTAAAAAAAAAAACAAACTTTTTTTTTTTGACTCAGCACAGTGGCCTAGTGGCTGAAGTCCTCACTTGCGCTGGGATCTTATATGGGCACTGGTTCATGTCCCACCGGCTACACTTCCCTTACAGCTCCCTGCTTGTAGCCAGTAGAGGACGGCCCATTGCCTTGGGGCCCTGTACCTGCATAGCAGACCCAGAAGAAGCTCCTGGCTCCTGGCTTTGGATCGGCTCAGCCCTAGCCATTGCGGCTACTTGGGAAGTGAAGTAGCAGATAGAGGATCATTGTCTCTGTCTCCTTCTCTCTGTAGCTCTGACTTTCCAATAAAAAATAAATAATTCTCTGAAAAAAATTATTTTTTTATTGGAAAGGCAGACTTGCAAAGAGAAAGAGATTTGTCTCTTACAAAGAGAGAAATAGGGACATGGAGAGAGAATAGAGATTTTTCATCCACTGGGTCACTCCTAAATGGCCTCAGTGGCTAGAGCTGGGCCAGTCTGAAGCTGGAAACCTGGATCTTAGAAGTCTTTATGTGGGTGCAGGTTCCCAAGGACTTGAGCCATCTTCTGCTGCTTTCGCAGGTGTACTAGCAGGGAGCTGGAGAGGAAGTGGAATAGCCAGAACTCAAACCAGCATCCATATGGGATGCTGCTATCACAGGTGGAGGCTTAGCATGCTGCAACATCACACCAGCCCCTTGAAATGTATCTCTTACTTTGTTCCTATAGAATCGAAATAGTATCATTTCAATACCCACAAAAATGCTTAATGTCATTATTTACAATTTGGTGTTAATAATATCAATATTTGGGAGAATCAAGATGGTGGAATAGGGTGAGGACACACTTAAAAAGACTGAGAAACATTAGCCAGGGTGAAGCAGAGAGGGCACATTCTAGGAAATAGAAGAGCACAGACCAACAGCAGAGAGGTGCCTGGAGACTAAAGAAGACAGGAAAGCAGTGGAAACAATGGGGTGGCGTTGCAGTGACCAGACATCCCAGCAGCATTCAGCCAGCAGCGATCTGAACTGCACTGGTGGCTGAAACTCCATCAGCAACCAGATGGGAAGGAGAGTTCACCAGGAACTCAGGAGGTGAACCCAGACAAAGAATTGCCCATCCTGCTGGTTGCTTGATTTGACCATGAGAGACAGAGCAGCAGATCCCAAACAGGCTGTGTGGGAACAGGGTGGATTTCACAGCTCAAACTCCCAGTCGAGCCGAATTGAGCACCATGTTGTGTAGAAAGTCAAAGGCTCTGTGACAGGACCATGCATAGATTAAGTTGGGAGCAGACTCATTTCTGGCTCAGTGAATTGCAACAACATGGCATCCTATAGGTTCCACCCAAAATAAGTCTGGGTAGCACCTATACCTGAGGGCCAGCAGATCAGGAACTCCTCAAGTGGCACATCAGTTGCCATTTCGTACAGTGTGGCAAAGGCTATGAGACTGCAAGGACAACAATGAGTTGTGCATGCTCTGAGCTGGGAGTAAACTCACTGACTCATTGAATTGCACTGGTCCCACATTAAAAATAATACTGAGTTTGGCATCTTACGACTCAAAAATTTCCATGTGGCCCTCAGACCTAATGGCCAGCAGGTTCCAGCAAGATCAGCACCGCCAACAACCTAGCTTTCTAGGAAATCTGGAAATTGCACCAGCTGGAAGTAGGACAAACGTTGTAAAGACAGTGGTGCAACAGCAGCACAGGGTCACAGGAAGTAGAGTGCCGAGCCAGGAGCTGGGGCTATACAGATCATGGTAGAAGTCTAACACAAGAGCACAGATCTGAAACTCACTGGAGGGAGTTGCACAAGTGAATACAAACAAAGAATCGTGTACCAACCACAATAAGTAAAATCGAACGGGTGATTCAGCTTAGAAACCTGCCCTAACAGGCCTGGTGCAGTAGCCTAGCAGCTAAAGTCCTCACCTTGAATGTGCTGGGATCCCAGATGGGCACTGGTTCTAATCTCAGCGGCCCCGCTTCCCATCCACCTCCCTACTTGTGGCCTGGGTAAGCAGTCAAGGATAGTCCATTGCCTTAGGACCCTGCTCCCCTGCGGGAGACCCGGAAGAAGCTCCGGGCTCCTGGCTTCAGATCAGCTCAGCCTCAGGAGTGAATCATCAGATGGAATATATCCTCCTCTGTCTCTCCTCCTCTCTGTATATCTGACTTTCCAATAAAATTAAAACACAAATCTTTAAAAATAATAATAATAAAGGAAAACTGCCAGGAGAAGAACCTGCTAACTAGAAGCACAATGACCAAGAACAAAAGAAGAGACATAGACATAATGAATATTACTGAAGACTCACCTGCAAAGGAGCCTTTGCCAACCTAAGAGTTAACTGAGAAATGCATGAAGAAAATGGGGGTTGCAGAATTCAAAACACTTGTTAGAAATCTTATCAATAACAAGATGCATATACAGGACTTTAAGGAATATGTCACACAGGAAATAGCAACACTAAAACAAAATCAAGCCGAATTATTGGAAATGAACAATGCAACAGAGGAAATTAAAAAATCAGTGTAATGTCTCAATAATAGAATGAAGGGGGCAGAAGAATCTAAGAATTGGAAGATATTTCTTGTCACAATGAGGAAACAAACAGCTGGAAGCAGAGCTAAAAAAAGTATTCAAGAATTTACAGACACTATTAAAAGGCCAAATATAAGAGTTATGGGAGTTCCAGAAAGTGCAGAAAGAGAAGCTGGGTTTAAAAATGTACTTAATGAAATAATAAAGGAAAATTTCCCTTTATTCTAGAGAAAGAATTGGGAAGTAACATCCAGGAAGGGTACAGAACTCCTAACAGGCTTGACCAAAAACGATCTTCACCACAACACATGATAATTAAGCCCTCTTCAATCAAACATCAGGAAAACATCCTTAAATGTGCACGTGAAAAAAAATCAACTGATGGATAAAGGAATGCCAATTAAATTGATAGCTGATCCCTCACAGGAAAGGCTACAGGTCAGAAGAAAATGGAGCGACATATTCCAGATTCTAAAAGGAAAAAATTGTCAGCCCAGGATAACATACCCAGCAAAGCTTTCCTTTGTCTTTGGAAATGAAATAAAATTCTTCCACAGTTAAGGAAAGTTAAGAGAATACGTGTCTTCCAAACTTGCCCTACAAAGGACACTTAAAGATGTTCTTTTGACAGAGAAAAGGAATAGTGCCCATCACTACCAAAGGCACATGTGTAGAACATCCCAGTAAAATAAAAGTAGAAGACTAAATCAACCCGTTGCTAAATGATGGGACCAAATTACCACCTATTCATATTAACCCTGAATGTAAATGTATTAAACTCATCAATCAAATATCATAGATTAGTAGATTGATTAAAACACAAAACCACCTATGTGTTGCCTACAGAAGATACATCTCATCAACAAAGATCAGCAGAAAGTATATCTTATGGATTCTGATGGTTTTGTTTTTAGTTTCATTGCTTCAAAACATATTTTTTCTCATTAAATTCTTCACTGACTCATAGATCATACAGCAGCATCATTTTCTTCAAGAAGGTTCTTGATTTTCTTTTCTATTTCTTAAGTGATACAACAGTCATTCAGTAGCACTTTATTTAACTTCAAGGCATTGTAAATTTCTATTTTTTCTTTCTGTTGTAGATTTTGTTTTGTGACTTTTCATTTAAGGGGATGTATAGTAACTGTGTAGTGGAGACTGTCATAGCCAGTGGCATGTTTAACTTCATGGTATTGTAAATATCTTTTTCTTCCTGTTGTTAATTTTGTTGTGGTTTTTCACTTGGAGGGATTTTTAGTGACTGTGTGGTGGAGACTGACATGTCCAGATGTGAGAATACAATGCAATGTGCTTCTGCACTTCTGGATTGAGGATGGATTCCCAGTGAAACTTAACTATATCTTGACAATAGGTCACTGGACTCTGCCATTGTCCATGTCCACAATTATGGACTTACTACTTTATGAGAAACTATGTTGTTGCAATGATATGGGAGAACTCAATGTGTGAGGTGGGGAAGGGGGTGGTTTTAGGGAGGGAGCAGGAGAAATCTCAGGGTCTATGGAACTGTATCATAAAATGATAATAATAACAATAAGAAATAATAATATCAATATTTGTTCCATATTCAGAATCCTCCAGTAAAGGAATTTCCAGCTTATTTGCCCCAGAATATAGTCCAAGAGAAGACATTGTAGTTGGTTGTTACATTCTTTAAATCTTATAAAAGATTTTTGTTACCTTAATTTTTAATTAATATTTAACAGAGTAGATACAGTTCTAAGAACACAATGGCATTCCCTTCCTCTCCCTTGTCTTCCCTCCCGCCTCATCCTTTATGTATGTTCTTCTAAACTTTTGAAAAAATAATCAGAAAGTGATCACAAAGTATTGGTATCACTGAAATTCTAGTTTTGTGAAAGTGTTTTGTGCCTTTGTCAAATCAGAGGTTAGAGTATGCTTCCATAATGTTATTACTTTATAATTTACTGTATATTGGTGAAACAGTAGTTTTTCTTTTTAATTATTGTTTACAACTGTTGTCTATATTCCCACTAACGTCTTTTTGCTTGTTAAACTTCTTATTCAGTGAGGCATTAAGATCTGGAAAGCAGATTTTATAGAGAGACAAGGAGAGACAGATAGAAAAAACCCTTGCATCCACTGGTTCATTCCCCCAGATGGTCACAATAGCCAGGGCCATTCCAAAAGCAACATACAAATGAGATGCAGGTGCCACAGGGCAGGGGATTAGCTTGCTGTGCCACCATGCTGGCCCCAAGACTCTTTTCTGTTGATGGTAAATTGCCAAAGAGACCAGAATGAGACCTCATTTCAGAAAATAACAGAATTAAGCCATTCAGCTTCCAGTATTCCTTGGCAGCACTGTCACAGTAAGACAGCGTGTGTTGAATCAGAGTAAACTGACAGGATACAAGGATAGTATGCCTCATGAGCTGTGGCAGAAGAGTAAGAGAGAGAGAGAGAGAGAGAGAGAGAGAGAGATGGAGAGGGAGAGGGAGGGAGGGAGGGAGGGAGGGAGGGGGAGAGAGAGAGAGAGAGAAATTTCTCTTCTATCACCTGTATTCTTTGTATCTCTGTGTTAAAAACAGCTGATTTTAAGCAAAGATATGATGAAAACTTACTTGTAGATAATCAGGATTTCTTTGTGCCAGATGAATTGGTAGCAAATCATAGGCTAAAATACTGTATATAACTGCAGCTTATGCTAGTTACAAATACACAGATGCCTTAACCACAACACAGAGTGCAGGAATGGCAAAGAGGTTCTGAGAAGAATGAAAATAATTTTTACTGTATTCCATCTCTTGTGTTTCATTTTGTGTTTGTGTATCCTAAAAATGCTTTGCTTTGTGGTGTCTTGAGGAAGAACTCTTACATTAAACCCAACTTCACACCAACTTATAGAAATTTGTTCATTCTAGACTGTATCTTCTAATGCAATTCCAAGCTACTTCCTGTTATCTCTTAAAAGGTACTGGAAAACTTTTACATTGTAAAATACTAACCTATGGGCCCAGCACCATCGCCTGGTGGCTAAAGTCCTTGCCTTGTATGCACCAGGATCCCATATGAGTGTAGGTTCATATCCCGACTACTTCACTTCCCACCTAGCTCCTGGCTTGTGGTGTGGGAAAGCAATCAAGGACAGCCCAAAGCCTTGGGACCCTCCACACATGTGGGAGACCCAGAAGAGGCTCCTGGCTTCAGATCAGCTCAGCTCTGGCCATTGCAGCTGCTTGGGAAGTGAACAAACGGATGGAGAATCTTTCTGTCTCTCCTTCTTTCTGTAAATCTGACTTTCCAATAAAAATAAATCTTAAAAATAATATACTAAATTATTGCAAGAATTATAAATTATAATTATAAAGTAATGTGAATTAACATTTTAAAGTTATATACAAGGTCCTCTGTGAATAATAACATTATGAATCCTAAATAAATGTACTAATATAGTGATACATACTATATTTTATACTAATGCTTTAAAATCCAATGTAATGTGTTTTATGATTTATATTAACTATTTTATATAGATGTTAAATTCTTTAGTGATCAACTGGAAAAATATCACAGACAACACAAAGACGCAGTAGCGCTGAGACCCACCAGAAATGTGGGATTGCTGCTGATTGACACGAAGTTGCTAAAGGAAAAGCTCATTCCATCCCCTTTGCGATGCTTGGAGGTAACCAAGTGATGGAAACTATTTATTCTATGCCTATTCTAGCACAAAAATATCATTCATGTTTTAATATTGTAAGCATTCACATGAAGATAAGGCTACTGAATAGCCTTAATTTCCAGAAGTTCCATGTTTTTCTCTTTGCAAAATACCATGAGTGCTTATATGAAATTAGGAGGGCCTGCAAGCCTCAGATGAGCTGCTTGTTCTTACTCCTTTTTCTTCTTTTGGGCCATTCTAAGGATTCCTGGGAATGAGACATGCGTGGGAATGATCGATAATTCTAGGGTACTGACAGCAAGTTCAAAGGATCGTTTTCTGATACAGAACTGTTCCTAAAGGTCTGAGTATTTTTAGATGAGTTATAGACTTACAGAAACTCCCACAATAACTTGCAAAATCAGCACCGTAATTTCCTTTGGAACCAGTATGTACCTGTATAGTCTCAGAAATCTCCCAGACATTGATATAGAATGGGTATTGAAAGATATAGCCCACAAGGCCAATCTAGGGTGTCTCTTTACTTCTCTAAGACATTTTTATCAAAACACAATCAAGACAACATGTTTTACATATTTTCTATAACTTAAAGGTCAGGGCTGAATTGTTGCAGCAAAGACTATGTTTCAACAAATCTGAAATATTTACTATCTAGCCCCTTTAGAAAACCTTTGCTGTCCCTAATACAGATGATAGAAGACAGAGTACTATATAAGAGATTGTAGACTTGTGACCCTTTCTGTTATGCCATTAGTTAGTTACATCCCAGTAGGCTTTCTTCTAGGATTTTGCCTCAACTTATTAAAAAGGAAAAAAATGTTTATATTCAGAAAGAATTCAGTTCAATTTCAACAAAATTTTAAGGACTACTGTGTCCCAAACCAAGGAAAACTGAACTCAGACCAGCTTAAGCAATCACAAAGTTCATGGCCTTATACATCTAAAATGTTCAGAGACTGGGTGGACTTTAAGAAGAATTGATCTAGCAGCTCAGTGATGTTGCTGAGGATGCAATCTCTTCCATCCTCGTTGCTGAAGTTCCCAATGTACCCGCTTTGTCCTAAGGCAAGCTTTTGCTCACATTTGTGAAGTAGTTGGCAGAAGCTCCATTGCCTAATTATTGCCTCATGTAGAGAAAGAACGAAATCGCAGCTGTGGGTATATCTGTGTCATGACCAAAAATCTTGGACATCTATTTAAATTAACTAAGGACAGAAGCTTGCTCTAGCTGCATCACTTTACCAAAAGAATCTGTGTTCATTTTTGCCCAGTGATCAATCAAACTTCATTCCTATTTTGGAAAAAGATTTCCCTCAAGTCAGATGGCTGCCACCCAACATGAAAGTTGTCAGATTGATACTGGGAAGGGCAGTATGGCTTCCACTACGTCAGACCTGAAGCAAAAAGTAATACTTGCAAGATTACTTAATGCTTGAGCAGTTAGGTAAAGTTTTCAGCGAGCTGTGTGTAACATCTTTGGCTCTGAAAATGAACTTCAAAACCTGGACTTTTTTTTTTTTTTTTTGGCTCATTTGACTAGCAGTGATTTAATGAGGGGGAGTAAAAGTCATTTGCTATACACTGTTACTTCCAACACCTGTTAATTTAACACATTTCCAATTAGGATTTGTCTGAAGCATGATGAACTGGAAAGGCCCCAGAATTTATAATTTACCTTTTCTGTTCTTAGGTGTTAAATTCTATGCTTCCTCACTTAAGCAAGAAAAAAGTAGATGCCATTATTTCTGAGGCACAAGATGCAGAGTATAAACTTGAGTTTGTTCCAACTACTACCATAGAATATGTGAACAGCTTAGTATTTCTTGATGAAATTCAGGAACGGGTGAGTTGGTTATCTCATATAACTAAATATTTCAGAACTTTTTGTTTATCGTTTATCAGAAAGAAATAAGAAAAATAGAGGGACCAACTGGCAAGAAACAGCTGTCCAAATATAAGAAATGCTTTCAGACAAAGTAACCAAAAGTCCTAGATCACAGCAATTGCATTGGTATTCAACAGTATTACTATTGGTCTGGCATCACGCTATACTTTTCATATGCATTTCATTTTTAATCCACCTGAAGACTCAAGGATACATCATGTATTTTAAAAGACTTATTTGTTTTAAAACAAGAAGAGAGAGGGGGGTGACAGAGCGAGAGCGAGAGAGAGAGAGAGAGAGAGAGAGAGAGAGAGAACTGCATTTGCTGGCTCACTACCCTAATGTCAGCAACAATTCAGACTGAAACCCAGAACTCTATATGGGTCTCCTATGTGGTGGCAGGAGCCCAAATACTTGAGCCATCATATTCTCTCTCCCAAGATGCATTGTTCAGGAACTGGACAAAAAGTGGAGTATCCAGGATTTGAATTGGCACTCCGATATGGAATGCCATTAGTCCAAGTGGTGACTTAGTCTAAAGCATCACAACATCAGTATTTGAATTGGCACTGCAATATGGAATGCCATTGTTCCAAGTGACTTAGCCTAAAGCATCACAACACTTACTCCCAAGAAAGGATAATTTTTACTCAGATGAGCAATCAAAGGCTAGAATATGTCATGCTGTGAAGATTCATAGACGCATGTGGTACGACTGGGACTTAAATTTGGACCTCTGTGACCAAAAAAAAATATTTTCAACTATAGTACATTGCAATTCTACCTTTTGATAAATGACAACAGAATTATAATCTAGATATTTGTCATCATGGAACGCTTCACCTGTTCCAAAATTAAACAAGAAGTTCAGGATTAAAAATAAAAGAACCGCAACTCAAACTTATATAGATAATGAAGTAGGGGGAAGTAGATCAAGTTAGGCAAATTAAGGAGTCAGTGCTGTCTCCCCTTCTCTATCTCCCTACTCTCACTCCACACACAAGCCAATACTCTTGTCTTTCTCACTTCTGCCTCTGAACACCTGTTTTCTCCCTCAGATCCCTCCTTGTGGTAGACAACCTGTTATTTGGTTTCAGTAGACTGTTTTCATAAACTCACATTCATATCCATTTGAAATATGCATTGATTTCTTAAATATGTGAAAATTGAGGAAATGTTATAAATTTAAAACATGAATTAAGTGAAGTCATTTGCAAGTGAATAGTTTGTTACCTATTGTTCACAAAATTTGTCATAAAGCTATTTTACATACATTCAAATGTAACAACTTTGTTCCTCACTTCAAAGCTGTTAACTTCTCAAAAGGGCAGGTGGCA
This sequence comes from Ochotona princeps, assembly GCF_030435755.1. Taxonomy (NCBI): domain Eukaryota; kingdom Metazoa; phylum Chordata; class Mammalia; order Lagomorpha; family Ochotonidae; genus Ochotona; species Ochotona princeps. Next base: position 17,458,257 of record NC_080839.1, on the reverse strand, counting down.
GTGAGTTCCCTCAGAAGCTCTCCCATATCTCAAGGGTCACAAGATGCCCAGCAATTGATCATCTATATTCATTCAAGCTCTTTGGACAAGTAGCAAAATTCCACTTGAGCTAGCTTAAGCCTAAATAGGGATGCCACTGTAGTACATAAGGTTGTTTAATGGGATTTCTCTTCTAAAGTTTAGCTGCTCTTAGGAGCTGACTGAAACCAGAAATATGGCAGTTTTGCCCAAATGTTCCTCTCTCTCTCTCTCTCTCTCTCTCTCCATCTTTCCTCTCTGCATCTATCCCAAATCTGCTTCACTTCCCTAACTCTGCAAACTGACTACATCTGCTTCTTCAGCCCCCAACAGCAAGCCTGGCCAATGGGAGGAGGGTGTGGCTTTCTTTCAGTATCAGTCCCAGGTGTCTGATAAATAAATGGATCCAGGGCTCAGCAAGCTAAATGTAGACAGCGAGTTCTCTAAGAACCACTCTGCAGTTAGACTCCCATGTTAAGGACCTACTCCATTTCCACATGAGAGCAATATGCCTCCACCAACAGCTGCAGTCAAGCTCTTCTGATATTCAAACTGAACTGGATTTCTCAGTCCCAGTCAGTGCTGCTGCTTGGTTCAGCTTGTGGCCAGGGGGTTGGGTAGAGTAGAATGAATATTGCTGTCCCTTCTGCCAGAAAACTAGGAAAAACAAGAAACATATTTCCTATTGATGATAGGACATCAAAACAAAGATAGTTTGTCACCATTTGGATATAATAAAATACTTTCTTAAAGGATGCTGAAAAAGTCACCACAAAGCTGAATTCTGAAGCTAATCAGCCAGGAATGTGAAACATGAACATGACCTACTCACACAAAAGTGGGACAATCAGTGCTCAGCCTACAGGCTGGGAAGTTTACATACCACAGAGGAACTACCTCACAGCATGCATTGGCTTGGAAAACTTAAAACACTGTTACCGCTTAATGCTGTTAAAGAACAAATGAGATGAAATTGGAATTGCACTACTAATTGCATTCAGCCTTAACCAACTCACCTCTCAGGCCTACTGACCTGTATCAGAACAACACCCATGGATATCATTCAGTAGGCTTCAGCCAATTTGGTTGCAGTGAAACACGCACTTCCCAGGGTGCACTATTCACAGCTTGATGTTCATATTACTCAGTGGCTTTCTCCTATTAGAAAAAAAAAGAACTTAAAATCATATATGAGGACTCTGCTATATTTAACCAGCACCCAATATTTGTATTTAGATTGAAAGCCTGGAAGATGAAGGGAATGTAGTGATTCAAATGTACAAGCTTATTGAACAATATCAAGTACCCACACCTCCTGAAGACTTTGCTGTTTTTGCAACTATGAAGCCATCCATTGTTGCTGTTCGGAATGCCATCGATAAATCAGTGGGAGATAGAGAAACAAGTATCAAGCAGTTTTGCCTGCATCTGGGTAGAGATCTTGAAGACCTAAGCAATGAAGTAAATGAAATAAAACTGCAAGCACAGGTAAGCTAAAGAAGTTTTTTTTTTTAATAATCTATGGGTTTTTTTTTAATAATCTGTGCAACGTTTGCCTATATCATTCTCACTACGATATCATTAGCAAAGAAAGATGATATTGATATGTGTTTGTGGTGACCAACATGATGTTCTGATGTATGTGTACATCATGAAATGATTAATTGGACTAATTAAAGTAACCATTACCATATGCACTTATTATTTGCAGTGAGAACATTGAAGATCTACTCTGACCCATTTATAGGTTTATTTCAAACTGATATAATCTTTGTTTTTCATGGGTTTGTTCTAACTGATCAGTATTAATGTAGAGCTATTTTCTAAGTTTAAAGTGTTTCTGAACTTCTCTCTAATTACTGAATCAATTCCAGGCCATCACAAGGAAAACATGTTGTATTTATTAACATAAAATGTGTTTTTACAGCTTGCTTGCATGTTTTATAGCTGTTGTCACAGTTCTAAAGTGTGCTTGTTATGTTAAAATAATATTCTTCGAGAAAGAGGAAGGATATAAGCAGATAAACAGTAGGAATAAATATTTGGTCAATTCTTACCAGTTTTTCTATTGGAAAGATACAAGTTTGTTTTTAAGAATATAGAATAGACATATGAGTAATTATTCACTAAGCCATAGCTGTAAAAAGTATTGTGTAATGTTTCATTATTTTACAATTAACATTGGATAAATTGTGTCACAAAAGTATAGAATTAGGTGAGGTTGTAATCAAATTTAAAAAAAAAAAACATGGAAAAGGCCCATCAACATAGGACTAATAAGGAATGTTAGGGTGTATCCACTCAAAGCACCACAACTCAGACTTAAAAGATTAAAATATAAATTTGTATTTGTTAGTGTGGAAACATGAAACAGCTAACGTGTTCTATTTATCAAATGTAGTTCTAAGGACTTGACACTGTGTATACTTTTGAACTGAAGTATTTTTGTGTTTTCTCACGTATCAAAGTTTCTATACTGTATTAACTGTACAGTTCAGAGTATTATTCAGAAAATGAACACAGCCAAGTATTTACTACTAATGTCAAGAACTAACTCATTGCTGTTGCACTGATGGTCTTCTCCTAATTATCAATCTTTTATTCCTTTGTAATAGCAGCAAATACCTTGCATTCTAATGTCATAAATTATTTTTGGCTCAGTTAACAGGATCATGCACTTTATTTGGTATGTCTCTGAGATTCAGTCATATTTCTGTGTGTGAATCCACACACAGCAACATGAATATATGTGATTCATTGATTTCACAATTTAGTTCTGTTCCATGGTTGATGGAAAGTTGATATTGTTTACAGTTTTTCAAAGTAGTGAATAATTCCCCTAAAAGAATTCTTATTTCATTAGCTAACTATAATTTATTTAATTCTCAAAACACCCAGAGGGTTTTATAATTTACATTTTTCTGAGAAAGAAATTAAGTTGTAAAGAGGTTAAATAACTTGGCCAAGGGGTCACACAGATAATAAATAGGGTAGCTAGAATTCAAATGTATGCAATGTTTCTAATGATCAAGAATCTTTTATCAACTGTTGCGCTGGATTTTTTGTATTGTTTATTTGAGAAGCAAGGAGACAGAGCTGTTGGTTCACTCTTTAACTGACTAAAAAGATCAGAATTGGGCTGAAGCCAAAACTGGGATTGGGAACCTGATCCAGGTTTTCCATGTTGGTAGCTGAAACCCAAATAATACAGCACCACCACTGCCTCCAAGTGTCTACATAGCAGGAAGCTGGAATCAGATTTGGAGCCAGATAATTGACCCATTAACTGCTATATGGGACATGAGAGTCTTAACTGCTGGACTAAACACCATACCTCCTCCATATGCTTATTCTTGTCATTACAGACTACTAAGAAATATGTGTAACTATTTGTGGTGCATATAGAAGAATAAAGTGACAGTGCATTTTTCTAAATGCAATGACGCATTTTACACAACATGATGAACACACACAAATTATAGTATAGAATCTTTCCAATAAGTGAATACTTCTATAGAATATTTGAAATTGATTCATTATCGCTCATGCACAAAGAATTATAGCCTCATTATATACATAAAAACTGTCTAGCTGTCAGGATCTCTTTCACTATTGCTGTTAGGAATTGGAGAGAAAACCCAAATGTAGCAAGTAATGCCAACTCAGTTTGCTTCAGTTTGAAAAGTCAGTTTCAATTCCAAGTCTAGATTCACTATGGAACGTTTCTTCAGTCTTGCCATCATCCCATCCCACCTCTTCCCCTATAAGGGGAAATTTAAGTTTCCTCATAGCGAGTAGAGAAGGACATCTGTTGTTCGAGTTACCTTCTAGACAGTAGGAACTTCCAGTGCAGTTTGGCTTGGACCCTGATCATTTCAGACAAGTGTTAACGAAGGCTTCCTCCTAGTTGTTTTAAGACCATGCTAAGCCTTACTGCTACACTCCATCAGTGCTGCCATAGTCTGTAAACTCAAGTTATCTAGATTTCTTGTCCTGATCTCAGATCCATTCTGGTTCACAATTTCTCTCAGCAGTTTCCAATACCCAATTCAAGAAACATGAGAACTTCAGGATGGCCAGCATTCCCATCAACCATTTCTCCATTTTGAATGCAGGGACATGCTGAATAAGACATGGGATAACTGGCCTCCCCAAGCCATGGCAATACTATTTCTTGAACTCTTCCTTTCCTCCTTGGCTATTGCTACTAAACTGGGCTGTCAACGCTACAGATGGTGGTTTTATTCACTCTGCCACAGCGCTGGTCCCATTTGCTTGAGTGTTTATTAGGTAGAGCATTAAACCCTTGACTGTGATGAATACTAAAATATGCTATCTCAAAAAGCTAGAAGACAGCAAAAGAGGGAAGAAACTAGGAAGGAAGAAAAGAGGTAAGGAAGAAATGCAAAGAAAGAGACTATCATTGTGTTCTTTGAGTTCTATGAACTATATTGAATCTTCTCTGTATATTAAAGTCACATTCACATGAAAAAATGAAGTATCAGATGGTAAAAAAAAACAAAGGATTTTCTATTCCTTTATTAGATAATAGAAATTTTCCTTATATGAATTTCCTTATATTCCTCATTCATCTCTATCTTGCTACAGTCACCCTCCCCTTACCCAACGTCATGTTGATTGAAGAAATGTAGAAAATATATGCAAATGAAGGAGAATACATTATGTATTATTTAAAAATTAAGTTATCCCCATGAAGCTTCTTTAAACAATTCTGTACTTTTTTGTAAAAACAGCATTTTCAACATAATTCCTAAAAATATCAGAGACAAAAGAGAATTAGACAATAGTTTGTTTTGAATGTCTTCATTAATTCATTTAGTTTAGTTGATCGGCTTTCAAAAATTGGAATAACTCACCAGAAACCTCTTAACGTTATAGGATCCACAGATTTTGGATATTAATGCCGACCAAGACAAAATAAAGGTGACGCTGAGTGAACTGCAGTGTATTTTAGATGAGCTTCAAAAACGTGCGTTTCAATATAAGTCCTATCAGAAGAATTTTAAGGTAATGACAGCTATACCTGCCTATTCTTACAAAACGCATTTATCCACCAGAATTTTCCATGTGATTATAAACTTAGAATTTTTGTACAACTATGTGTAATTCAGGCTCAGATAGAAAACAAGTTTCCCACATTGAATTGTTTAAAGGTTAGAACACAGGAGAGATTAAATACCTTTATATAAAAATATTTTTATTTATTTGAAAGGCAGAGTTACATATAAAGGAAGAGAGAGAGAAAGAGTGGAAGAGAAGCCTTCAGCCACTTCTTCACTTCCCAAATGGCCTCAATGGCCAAGGTTGGGTTAGTTCAAAGCCAGGAGCCTAGAGCCAGGAGCTTTTTCTGGTTTTCTGGTTTTCCCAGGTGGGTGCAGTGCCCCAAGCACTTTTACTATCCTGTACTGCTTTCCCAGGGGCATTAGCAGGCAGCTGGATTAGAAGCGAAACAGCCAGGACTGGGACAAGCAGGACAAGCACCCATATGGGATGATGATATTGCAGGCAGTGGCTTAACTTGCTATGCCACAGTGCTGGCCCAAAAATATTTTTCATGTTAAAAAGCAATTGGGAATTATGAAAACTTCTCAGACAAGCAACTACTTTCTATGTTAAAATGTATATATATTCTTATTGTGGCCACAAACTTTTGCATTCACGTTTATTATGATTCCATAAAGAGTATCTGATTTGCCCATGTTTGATGTGCCAGTATGATGAGAAGAAAATTCTCAGATCTCCAAGAGACACATGGGTTCAACAGGATAGGTTTGAAAAGCCTTAAGATGTTTATTAAATGAGAGAAGAGGAAAGCCGTTGCTTTGAACTGCTTTTCCAGAAACCTTTAAGACATAAGAAAGATTCCCATGATCAAACCCAGAGGACTACAGGCAACGAAGCAGTTGCTCAACTTCTCAGAAGTCTTGGAGGGGAGTGTGCCTGCACCCCACATGGGAATGTGCCTGTCTCTTCAAGGTCCCCATGTGAATGGTCAGAATTAGCAAAACTATAAAGACTTACAGTGGGAACCAAGGGCGATCCTGACAGCCCCTTAACAGGAGGTCATATGCTCAGAGCAGGGGGGAACCCCAGAATGGAGCAGGAGGACAGGAGGAGGCTTGTATCCCAACCCTGAAGACTCCTGGACCCTCACCTAGGACTATCAGTATGGGCACCAAGGGCTACATCCCAATTGCCAAGGAGACCATGGGGAACTGGCGTGCCCTCGTAGGCTGAGAACTCTGATCTCCCATGTGGGATGGAAGAAGACCAGATCCTTCCTCACAGGATCTAATGTCATCATAATAACAGCTGGGAGCCCTGAGCAGTCCTCAGAAACAGGAGAACAATAAACCTCCTTCAGGTCCCAGAAGGGGACCTTTCTCTGGTCCTTACCTAGTTCCAACTTTGGAACCCCACCCTCTCTAGCAATGAGCATCAGGGTCGCTCTGGAGGCCCCCACCAAAAAAATTAGATTAGATAGACAGAGATCAATAAGGAAAGCTTAGAACAGACAAGAAATGGTCAGCCTGAACTCATATATACCTTACTAGGTAGGACACAAAGATTAGTTACTCCTCACTAAGGTATTGAGGATTTCTCTGCACACCCCACCTAAAACTGTTCTGTGCCTCAATTGTTAACATATGCCTTGTTAGAGTAATAAGCCTGTCTGGACTATCCTAAAATTCGCCAAGTTCAGTTAAATCAACCTTCAGTACTGCAAGCTGCTAAATATAAAAATGAAAATAGACACGAGACAGCTGAATAGTACGCTATAACCATCTTAAAGTGTATAGCAGTTGGTTGTATATAAGCTAAAGTTGAAATGTCAGTGAAGTAGTCACAGGATGTGTTTAAGAACTTGCATTTTCTAACATATTGGTCACTCAATACCATGTCAATAACTCCATAATGTTGTAAATTGTTGAGGTTATGTTGTGGCTTCCCCATACATCAGCACAGAAGTGACTAAAACAGTTCAACACCAGCTTCTCTGTAGAGAGGGAGAGAGCTGGAGTGTCTATTCAGTGTTCCAGGGCACAGGATGCTCAGGGGACCAAAGTCCTGTCTCAGAGTCCTGACAAGATCCAATGTATTTTAGATGCCTGGAAGATGCTAGAAACAAAGGCAATGACTTGGAATGACACAAAGTCACTGTCAGAGCCTCTTTCCCTACATGAACATAAAGACAATCTATAATGCAGAATGTATAGTAGGAGAAAATATTTGCAAATGATGAATTTGATAAGAAGCTATTATAAAAAAAATCAGGAATCTCTACAACCCAATAGCAAAATACCAAATGGCCCAATATTCAAATGAGAAAAACACTTGAATAAACATTTCTCCAAAGAAAAGGCACAAATAGTCATAGTTACAGACAAAGAGGCTCAACATCAAGAAAATAACAACAAAATTCATAACAGAAGATCATTACCCAATACCTGCTAAGACAGTCATTATTAAAGAAATAAATTAACGCGTGTTGGCAAAAACTTTTTGGTGGGGATGTGAAATGTGCCAGTTGCTAGCGAAAACAATGTAATGGTTCCACAAGAATTTAAAAATCGAATGACCATACAACTTTGCAGGCCCGCTTCTGGTCATATATCCAAAAGAATTGAAATCAGGATCATGAAGAAATATTTGCACTCCCAAACTCTTTTCAGCATTCGTCACTAGAGCTAAAATCTGGAGGCAACCTTCTCCATCAACTAGGGAAAGAACAAAGAAGCAAGTGAATACATTTTTTTAAATGGGTACACTTGCAGTGGTGTATTATTAGCCTGTAAAATGGAGCAAATCCTGTCATGCTACAAAATGTTGGAAACAAGCTTATTATACTAAGTGAAATGAGACAGCCACAAGGAAATATCTTGCATGATCTCACTTACACATCTCAAGTGGCCAAACTCATGGGAGCAGAAAGTTGAATGGTGGTAGCCAGAAGAAGAGAAAAGAAGAACAGCTGCTGTTCAATGGATATAAAATTTCATTAATTAAAAATGAAAATCACAGAACCACCTAAAGAGTGCATAAACCGGGACAGAGAGACCTGGGAGGGAAAAAGTGGGTTCCCCCTTCTTGGGTCACTAGTCCCGTGGGAGGGCATGAAAACTAGGACGGGGGCTGGGATGGCTAGATAGAGAGGCACTCAACAACACCCATGAGGGCTGGATGGTTGAGTTGGTTAGATAGAACTAAGCTTTAATACCCATTGACAAGTGCCAGAGCCAAATGGGATATGGGACAGACTGGTCTTCTGCTACACATACTGGCAAACCAGGGTAGGGGGCGGGCCTGGTGGGGGTTATTGTGGGTCGCCCCAACTAGGCTGCAGCTCCCACTGGTTTGTGTGAGGGCCGAGTACGTGCAGGGCAGAACCAGACTGGACTGCAGCACCCATTGGTTCCAGTGCAACTCTGGACTGAAAACAGAACCAACCCAGCAATTGAAACCACCAGCTGATCGGGGTGATGGACTGTGCCGGGCCCTGTGCTTGCTAGAACATACAAGAAACTAGTCTGGGAATACCTCAAAGTTTCTTTGGAGATCTCCCCAATCGAACTGCTGGACTCAGAACTCTAATCAAGAAAAGACAGAAGACAGAGCAGATCAATCATTCATCTCAGCTACATGTTAGCAGCGAAAAATGGGGCAAACGGAGACTTTATGATGGACCATATCAATCAGTGGACGACCTCATTGAGCAAAACTGGCAGCGATTCATAACTGGAGAACTATTGACACCACTTGAGCACATATCTCAGAGCATGCCCCACATCCGGGACTCGGGGTGGGCGGGAAACCGGGTGGGGCTTCTCCCTCAATATCCTCCTTTACCTCTGATACAAGATGGAAACAATATGGACATAATAGTATTGCCCACTTCCCTATCCCCCTGAACCCTTTTTTTTTTCTTTTTCTTTCTTTAACTGTAATTAACTATGTAAAGATTGTCAACAACAACACAATAAAATAGATTATTTAAAAAAAAAATGAAAATGTAGAAGATCTCATGTCATTGTTAACATTGCTATAGATAACAATACAGTAGAAGTAGACTCTTTTTAAAAGGATCTGTTTATTTTTACTTGAAAGTTAGAGTTACAGACAAAGGAAAGAGAACTTCCATCCTCTGGGGCACTTCCCAACTGGCTGCAACAGCCAGAGCTGGGCCAGTCTGAAGCTGAGAGTTAAGAGCTTTTTCCATGTCTCCCACATGAGTGCAGGGCCCCAAGGTCTTGAACAATTCTCCATTGCTTTCCCAGGCCACTAGCATTAAACTGGATCCAAAGTGGAGATGCCAGGACTTGAGCCAGGACTTGAGCCAGGGCCACAGGCAGAAGGGTAGGCATTTGACACAGTAGTTAAGACCCCACTTGGGCTTTTCATATCAGATTGCTCGATTTGAGTCCTGATTCCGCTTCTGTATCCAGCTTCACGTTTATGCATATCCTAGGAAGGCAATAGACAGTGGCTCAAGTACTTGGGCCCCTGTCACTGAGTCTCTGTGAGAAATTCAGATGTTCATAGTGGCTCCTGGTTTCAATCTGTCCAACCCTGACTACTGTAGACATTTGGGTAGCAAACCAGTAGGTCGAAGAGTTCTGTCTGTTTCTTCTGTCTCTCTTCTCTCTACTTTTCATATGAAATAAAAATAAATATTTAACATTAGTTATATAAACACTTGTTAAAGGGATGATTCTCATGTCTTACATTTTTTTCATGGTATGAATCAAAGTAAAAATTTAATTTAGAAATAAATGTTAAGCAAACCAGGTCCCAAAATGGAATATTGTCTACACTTGACTGGTTGCCTCTGCCCCTTTCTTCCTTCCATACTCTCAATCATTTGGGGAATAGAAATGAAAGCCTACTGGTTTGGGTTGAAGGAAATAATTTCCAACTCTTGACAGACAGCAAGGCTAAATCCACATGTCAAAGCTCTAGTGTCTTAAATGGCCCAGTACTATAACTCACTAACTTGCTAGAGATGTCTCCACTTGCAGTCTCAAAAACTTTCTCATGAAAACTAATTTAGATTTTCCTGCACCCCTCCTCTTCATGGAATAGATGCTATAGTCCTCAGTATTAAAAAGAAGGAGCTACTATGTCCTCTCCATCTTAAACCTTGCCATGTTTCTCACCAGCTACCTCTTCTGTCAGCTAAGTATACACATGCATCAATTTCCCATCATCAAAGCACTAAAGGAAATCAGTGCCTCTAAAATTCATTTGTTTTCCCAAAGTCAGACATGTTGTTAAGTGTGTATATGTGGTCCAATTTGAAGAAGTAAGCATCCATATTGTTGGAGATTTAGGTTATAAAAAAAACACAAAGAATCATATGTTTGTCCTCAAGTAGAAATTGTAAGATATGTGAATGATACCATGTTTTTTTTTTCATTTGTTTCTCTCTGCTGCTTTTCCCATTTAGGATCTGCTTACTGCCAAATAATCACTGTTAGCAACAATTCTTATTAGAATGATAGTAGGATGTCTCTAAATCTGAAAACCTAACTGATGCATTTTGTTTGCTATATTTCCAAAGGTAGAAGTATCCAAATTTGATGCTTTGGAAGAAGTTAGTGCTGAACTGAAGCTCAAGCAGTTGCTCTGGGATTCTTTCTCAGAGTGGGATAAACTGCAACAAGAATGGTTAAAGGTAGAAAAAAAAGCCCTCCTCCTTTATTTTTTGTATTAGATTTAAAATTTTAGTGATATAAACTATGATTTTTTAACAATTTGATGTATTTTAATGTCAATAGAATGTACAGTGACAATCATATGAGAATTTTTATCAGTTTTCCAATAAAATGTCCCTAAGTCCTTTGGTCACTAAATACTACAGAAAGTTCTCTTGTAGGATAGTTTTACTGAGTGCTCCATTTAAGAAGGTTGAATCACAGAAGCACCCAAGGACTTCACTGCTTGTCATTTACCTACTATGGGATTTCTAAACACTTGAACATCATGTTACCATGATGCACAGTATTCTTAAGAACTATGCAATTTTGTGATCCACGTACCTACTTTTCTCTTAGCTTTATGTTCTTGTCCTTCAAAAAAAAGTCATTTTGTTTACTGTGATAGCTTATAATTAAATTGGTAAGATCTAAGACTGTCCTTGGAGACCCCATTAGTAAACTCTCATACTTAAAGAGTCAAGCACCTTAATCTCCACAGAGTTTTGTGTCTGGATCAACCTTAACATTCAAACCTTAATGAGGATCAGCTCTCCAGATGGCAAGCTCGATGGCCATCGGTACTTCCCGGTGTGAGGCAGACATCAGTTTCACAAATTTCTTTTCACGCTACTCATTCATTCTCCCTATGCTGATATCTATGATTGGAAGTCACATGTCTTAGTAAAAAAAAAAAAAACAGTGATGCAGGAAACGTTTCCCTGTTAATGTCCTAGAAGCCAAAAGCACCAATAAAGAATAAGTAGAGCAAAGTCCCAAACTCATACAGAACTTAGCCTTTTTGTGGAGAAAACAGAAAACAAAGAGTATATCTAGTGTTAGACAGATTTTACATGTCCTGCTGTTATTTAATTATCATTCATCTATCTCAGAAGTAAAAAAAAAAGTCCTGAGAAACAGGAAAGGCACTCAGAATTTTCTAATTGCCACCACAGATTAGAATGATTACTTCCAAAAATAGGATGCATTCACCCTAGGATACACAAGAAAATTCATTAGGAGGCAGAAGGAAAATGTTGAATCTAGAGAAAGAAAAATGGAAATTTAACAATCTCCTTCATATAGCTAATCACATGTCAAATGGATATGTAATCAAATAATAGGAGACTGGCCGAGGAGAAATATTTGGTCAGCAAGAGTAATAATCAACTACTTGTTTCCCTAAAAGACTATGTGAATATTGGCCTTCAGGAATAAATCACAGAGCTTACAATAGTACACTTGATAGTATGGGAGCTTGGAACATGAAAACAATAAGCCAGTAATGCCTAATATATTATTGGCTATTTTAATAAGTAAAGCAATTTCCAAAAGTTTACAGTTGTTTTAGATGAACAATTTATTTTAAAAAAAATCCGAATGGGGTAAAATATTTATTTACTATGTCAGCTTGCTTTGTGTCATTTGTTTTAATTTCTTCTTTTAAAATTTTTTATAGTCCAGATTTGACTGCCTTGACCCAGAAATGCTAAATAGTCAGGTCTCTAAATACGCCAAATTTGTGACTCAACTGGAAAAAGGCTTGCCACCAAACAATGTAGTGCCCCTGCTGAAAAGTAGAGTGGAAAAAATGAAAGAAAAGGTAAGTTTTGTAGAAACTATTTCAGAAACTCCAAGTCAGTTAGTTCCTAGTTGATGCTAATGAAACCAGAGTCAAGAATTCTCCCATAACTAAGTTATGAACCTTTGTAGAGAGAGGAAAGAACACGTTTGTTTTTGCAAAAGCCCAGAGTCTACATTCCTGTTTTCAATTGGCCAAGTCTTGAAATGAATTTCTTCTTTAAAAGGTATATTCAGGTCTGGCACGGTGGCCTAGTGGCTAAAATCCTTGCTTTGAACGCGCCAGGATCCCACACTGGATGCTGGTTCTAATCCTGGCAGCCCTGCTTCCCATCCAACTCCCTGCTTGTGGCCTGGGAAAGCAGTCGAGGGCGGCCCAAAGCCTTGGGACTCTGCACAATGTGGGAGACCCGAAGAACTCCTGGCTCCTGGCTTTGGATCGGCGCAGTACCAGCCGTTGCGGTCACTTGGGGAGTGAATCATCAGATGGATGATTTTCCTCTCTGTCTCTCCTCCTCTTTCTCTCTCTCTCTCTCTCTCTCTCTCTCTCTCTCTCTCTCTCTCTATATATATATATATATATATATATATATATATATATATATATATCTGACTTTGTAATAAAAATAAATAATTTTTTTTAAATCTATAGTCAGAATTAGTTTCCCAAGTGGTGAAGGAAATAGTAGAAGAATAGATTACAGTTGCACTAAGACACTGATCCACTCAGTCCTGGCCAGCCAGGGGAGATGGGCAGCCTTGTTCACGCGCACTGCTGCACCATACAGCTATGACATTTTCCACTGAGTATTATTCAGCACTTAGAAAGAGTAAAATGCGAATGTGTGATAGAGCAACGATGAATCTTGGAATTATGTGAGGTAAAATAACTCTGTCACCAAAACACTACATGATATATTGCATCCTTTATACGAAGGATCCAGAATTGAGAAATCTATGAAGAAAGTAGATTCATGGTTACCGGGCTCTGTGGAAAAGGTGAGATCCAAATGACAGCTGGGGGGTTCCAATGGGCATTGAAACTACTCTATAATTAGACAGAGGTGATAGTTTTACAATGCTTTGTATTAGCAGCACTGAAAACAGGTTCCTGCATACGGTTCCACTAATCAATAGTCTAATTTCATTGCTGAGTGTTATTCTGGTATCTGGCCATTCACCTGTTGAAAGTTATCTGGATGCCTTTCAAATTTTTAACAATTATTAATAAAATAGCTACTTATATTCATGTACAACTTTCTGAGTGGATAAGTTCTCAGTTCACTTGGGTAAATAACTAGAAACGGGACTGCTAGTTTGTATGGGAAGTGTGTGATTAAGTTTCTATAAATCTGTCAGTTTGGCTTCCCACCTGCAGTGAATGAAAATGCCAGAAGTGCCAGTTTGTCCTCATGCTCCTCCACACTAGTTATTATGAGGGAATTTTTACTCTGTTTTGATTTTAGCCATTCTAATGTATGTGCAATATTCTATAATAATGATCATACTTTCTGACGTTAAATATCTTTCATGATCTATGTTCTTCATTGGAATGTCTGTTTAGCCCTTTTGCTCACTTTCAGAGTTGGTTTGTCTAAGTCAGTTTTAAGAGTCATTCATATATTATAGATAGAAACCCTTGAAGAAGATAGTTTCTCCCAGTCAGTGGCTTGTCTTTCTGGTCCTCATACAGTGCCACAAACCAGAAGGTTTTAAATTGAATGAAGTCCACTTTGTAATTTTTTTCTTTTATGGATTAAATTGTTAGCAGTGTATTCAAACTTTTTTGTCAGACCTAATTTTATGAACATGTTCTATAAGTTTTTTAGTAGTCTTTATGGGTTTTGGTATGCAATATATTTTGAGTTGGCTTTTTGTCAAGATTTACCCGCTTACATATGTTTGTATACATATATACACAATAATATAAGAAAATTCTTGGGGCCAGCACAGTGGCACAGGTTTGGAGCAGGTATTCCACATGGTTGCTGGTTGGAATACCGGCTGCTCTGCTTTCCAATGGATGATGGCTCAAGTGCTTGGATCCCTGCATCCACGTGGGAAGCCTACGGTAACCTCCTGATAGAAGCTGGGGCTTCAAACAGGCCCAGTTCCAGCCATTGCATCCATTTGAGGAATGAGCCAGCAGTTGAAACATCTTTTTCTCTGTCTCTTCTTCTGTAACTCTGCCTTTCAAATAAACAAATTAAAATCTAAAAAAGAAAAAAAAAACAAACAGAAAAAGGAAAAGAAAATTCTATTCCTACTTTGCTGAGAATCTTTACCATGGTAAATGTTGAATATCACCAAATTATTTTCTCTGAATATAATCATATGGTTGTTGTTCTTTGACCCATTAACATGGTGAATTATAGCAACTGATTTTCAAATTCATACCAGGCTTGAATTCCTGAGATGAACTTGTAATGCACTTTTTAATATTGCTCATATTTATGTGGGGTTTTCTGTGTCTATATTCATTACAGACATTAATCTATAGTTTTCTTGTATTACACTTTTAGTATTAGGGTGATGCTACCTCACAGAATGAATTAGAAAATATTCCCCACCTTTCTGTTTTCTGGAAGCTACTCTTAGAATGAAGATTATTTTCTCCATGTAAATGAGTTGGGTAGAATTGCATAGTGTAATTGTCTGAGCTTGAAGTTTTCTCTTTTTGATTGACTTTTACAAAATTAAAATTTCCTTACAAATTCAATCTCTTTAATATATATCAGGGAGGTTATAGTTTGAATTTTTCGAGAAAATTATCCATTCCATCTGAATTATTGAACTTAAGGAGATAACGTTGATGAGCTTATTCTCTTTGCAGCTCTTCTCAGTAACAATTCTACATAGGATTCTCATTAGCACTGACATTTTCTTAGAAGTCTCACTTTCTTTACTTTTCAGTTCTTCATTTATCTTTTTTAATTATTATTATTTTATTTATTTTTTTTAATTCATTAATTACATTGTATTATGTAACACAGTTTCATAGGTACTTGGATTCTATTTTGGCTTCCAGTGTTTTGCCATCATTTTCAGAGACTTTCTGTCTGTTCCTGTGCAGTGTTTTAAAGAGCTGCTGAAGCGTTGCTGTCTGACCCACCGCTCTTCTCACACCTGCAGCCACCTCTCCATGTTTAAGGTTTACGTGATGGTTATCCTCGCTGCACTAGAGATTTTGTGCATTTTTCAAATGATATCTTGCATTTGGGCTTAGACATGTTATCTTTAAATTTCTGCTTCTGTTTGCCTTGGGTCATCCCTTTGTGTTGTTTCCTACTGTCTTTCTCTTACAACTGTCCACTAGGTAGCCCATGACTGTTACACAATACATGTTAATCTGCCAGTAGATTTTGAGGAGAAACATTCCCTTGTGTTCTGATTAAGCCATGGTCTTAGCAAGGCACTGTGTCCCTGACTGTGTTCTGATCCTCACAGATGCTTGTGCCACTGCTGCCACTACAATTATGAGCTGGGCAAGTATTTCTACCCTATTCACCCGCCCCACACACAAAGACCTTCTTTTACAAGTTCCATTTTTGCGCTTGTTGCAGATATCCTTAGTGGGTCATCACCAATACTTTAAGGTGACCATGGTTGTTGCTTTGGTCACTGGACATCAAGTGTTTTATTCCATAGAGGAGCTAAGATTAGAATTAAAACTGGCTATGTTGCCCTAGGAATAAAGCCTATCATTTCCCCTTCCCCAGTCAGCTAAAGAGAACCTTTCTTTGGATTCTTCCCAGTCTTCCATGTGAACTCTCACTTAATTGGAGTCCTCAGAACTAAACATTGCCACGCTACTTCACACATGGTCTCTGACAATTCATTTAAAAATTGTAGCTGAATCTTCTTGCTAGCTTATATATGACCTTAATCACAATTTGGTCACCCTAGGTAGGCAAATTCTCAATTACTTTTCTCCCTACAGAGAAACCTGTTGTGATTACTAGCATCTCTAACTTTTGAGTTAATTGACTGCCATAAACTAGCTTTCTGCTGGGTTCAATAAAGATAATTAATTTTCAGTTTAGCTGGATTTTTTCTGAGTGTAAGCATTTCTCTTTCCAGTTCTCTGTGCAGATAAATGAAGTAAGTCTGTGTTTTCTAGATAAAAAGTATCATACCTTGGCGAGTGTTTGTTTTCCAGCTTCCTGTTATCATGGATTTGAGGAACCCAACTTTGAAGCTTCGACATTGGGCAGCTATTGAGCAAGCAGTAGATGCCACTCTGCTGGACTCCGAAGTTCCATTAACCTTGGATAGGCTCTCTGAGTTGCGTGTTTTTGAATTTGGCCAAGACATCCAGGACATCTCTGGCCAGGCTTCTGGAGAAGCTGCCCTAGAAATAATTCTTAAAAAGGTAAATCTGGAGA
This sequence comes from Ochotona princeps, assembly GCF_030435755.1. Lineage (NCBI taxonomy): Eukaryota > Metazoa > Chordata > Mammalia > Lagomorpha > Ochotonidae > Ochotona > Ochotona princeps. The sequence goes on along the minus strand of NC_080839.1, from coordinate 17,441,561 downwards.
ATATGAGTGTATTCCAAAAAAATCAGAAAACATAAAAGGTTTCGGATTCAACTTGAAGATCACCACCTTTTGGTAAACTAGATGTACTTTTCAGTATTACAGCTCTTATTCTGTCATTACCAGTTACCCCTTCATCATTTCCTTACATTTATTGCTCATTATTATTGTTGTCACTCAGTGAATCCACTACTAATATCTAGCCAATAGCCCAACAGAAATATGACAAAAATGGAAGTCTATATGCTTACATAAAGAACATCATACCAAGATAGAACTTTAAATCAAATGTGTTATTTTACAAGACATAAGAGAAGTCTGTAATAAATGCTCCAAAGGCAGTGAAGCGACTTTCTTGCTTATAATACTGTTTTCTACCCCCAAAACACATGCAATTCTACTAATTACCTGCATAAGAAGCTTTTTTTCCCCATTTTTAGTTATCGCAGAAAATGAAAGGAAGTGTACAATTGAGCATCACAAGTTCTTCAAATAAATTGACACATGTCAAGTAAAATTAAGCAAATCCTTATCACTTATCAACAAGGAAATTTTACGTATTTCAAGGACAGTGAGGAGGAATTGGAATGACTATGTTGTTGTACATGTGTGTACTGATTGCTAAACATCATTGAATTAAGCTATCCCATGTCTTGGATTGTTTTTAAGGTGGAAGATTCCTGGAAAACCACTGAATTTGTTATTCTGCCTCACCGTGACGCCAAAGATGTATTTATCTTGGGTGGCACAGATGATATACAAGTAAGTACCTGGGTTATTCAAAACTCATGGCAAAGCTTCTGCCAACAGTTGGAAAAAGATTATGATGAGAAATTTAAGTATAAAAATCACTACTTAAGAAATCCAATTGAAAAAGCAGAATAAGAATGTAATTGATATGAATGCTTATACAGCCAATACAGTATTTAGCAAAGTGTTAAAAATGGCATATGTGTACCAGAGTTTAAACTTGTAACCAATCATTGTTGAGAAAGTTAGAAAAGCAAAGAGCAATCAGTTATGGATGAAGTGCATATTGAAGTCTTTTACATGATCACAGACAGTTTGGACCTTAAAGACTGGATAAGACTTAATAGACATAGAAGAAAATCAGAAGGACCTCAAGCCACTTAAGCAAGGCAAAAAATTATAATGGAGTGTTCTCTATTTATACACATCAGGAAGCTAAATCCCCTTGAATCTGTTGAGATTAGGAATAGATATTTCTACCATGTTGGGAATTTTCTTACTCACTTGAAATCTGAAAGCACAGTTGTGGGGTATCACCCAATTTAAAATCCAAAATATTGGTCTGCTATGGTGTAATCAGGTCTAAAATGGTGATAAAATGGCTTTTCCAAGTATAAGTTAGAAAGGCCAGATATCACTCTGGAAAGAGGATGGGAGAACAGACAGAAATCTGCAGATCAGTCAGTATGAGAGGCCAAATGACATGAGATGCTGGAATTCATGCACGAGAGGTTTATAACTGGAACGGACACTTGCTTCAGACCAACAAACCCTCCCTTTGGATTAATGTTTTTTCCTTGAGTGATGCTATTTTGTACAGGGCAACAATAAGGTAGGAACTGGAGAGACAGCTGCCTGTAAGCACTTAGCTTGATAGATGAGTGAGTTCAGTTTATTCTCGCTTGACATAACCAGGAAAGTGACAATTCGCTGGACAGAGAACAGCTAATATTCCAGTATAGGATATTTGGGGGGAAAGGGAAGTCCCTGCCTGGGTGAACATACTGTGTGAAAAAGTACCAGCCTTGTAATCACAGAAAGAGAAAGAAGAATGTCAGACCAAGACAAAGCTTGTACCACTAAGAATCATAGGAGTTGCAAAGATTTAATAATCAGAAGTCTTTAGAGGATTTCTGAGAGTATCACAATGTGTTGGAAGCCACAGCAACGAGAACACGGAGAGGAAGGGGAGGGGTAAGAGATAGTAGGAGGAACTAAGCTGTTTATTCATTTGTCTTTAAATGGACGCTTGGGATTAAGCATCTGGGGTATCACAGGCAGGAGAGACAAGTGCAGCTGTCTATGTCTACTTCCTCAATCTTTCAAGGTCCTTCTGGATGACAGCACAATAAACATTGCTACCATTGCCTCCTCACGGTACGTGGGACCCCTGAAGCCTCGCGTCGATGAGTGGCAAAAACAACTTGCTTTATTCAATCAAACCCTGGTGAGTAAGGATCTCTTCAACTCAGAGGCTCATAGCAATAAAGAACCATAAAAATCCTAGAAATAATTTGTTCCATAATTTAAATAGTATACTCATATTGTTTAAAAATAGAAGGCTTAGGGCCCAATGTTGTGGTTAAGTAAAGCTGCTGCCTACAAGGCCAGCATCCCATAAGAGTGTGGCTCAACTCCTGGCTGCTCCTCCTAATCCATCTCATTTCTGGTGAGAATGCACCCGGAAAACAGTAGAGGTGATACAAGCGCTCAGATGCTTACACCCACAGGAGAGACCCAGATGAAGCTCTGCCTCCAGACCTCAGCCTGAACTAGCCTGGCCCAGCCTGGCTGTTATGGGCATCTGGAGAGTGAAAGATCTCTGCCTCTCCCTCTCTCTCCTCTCTCTGTAACTCTGCCTTACAAATAGAATAAATTAATCTTGAAAAGACCAAAAATATAGAATTCATTGTTGATATTATGTTCAGAATTTAAGGAAAATGCACATTTATTGAGCTTTTCTTTACATGGTTATGCCGTTTATTGCTGTTGCCGTTGCCCTTATATTATTATTCTGCTATATAACAAGATACCACAAACAATAAATGTTTGTTAGACGACTAAAGCAAAAATATGATCTTATAGTTTCTGTGGGTTAACAATTCAGATACAATTTAACTGTCCTCTGCTTAAAGTCTCATAAGGCTATAGTTGAGATTTCAGTTAGACAGGGTTCTCAGAATTTCAAATGAAGAAAGTCCCTCTTTCAAATTTCTTTAGGTAGTTGGCAGAAATGATTTCCTCATAAGTCTAGGACCAATGGCTTCAATGCTGTGCTGACTCTCAGCTGGAGGTCATCATCCCTACTTAGGTGTTGCCCACAATTTTTTGTGTGTGTGGACTTCCACAATATGAATATTTGTTTCAGCGGGGAAGGTGGGGAGGAAACTATATTCTGTAGTCCTATACATCCTGTCACCTTTGCTGCAAGCATGTCACTTACAGGAGAGGAGCATGCAAGAGCATCAGCAGCACACCTTGAAGCCACCTGGAGTGTCTGACCATACACCCTGTTTAACTAGAAGAACACTCACTGTTGCTCGAGGTCTCCTTGGAATGGTTGCTTGTGGTGCACCTCTCTTTTTATTTTATTGCATCTCAGATTACCACCCCCCCCAGTAATACAGAGAATCTGCTTGCAGTGATCTTACTTACGCTCACACCCAATCTCTCTCTTACACTTCAGATTTTTAGCTTTATTTAAGTATTTTTAGGGTCTATGCATTTTACTCTAAAATATATATATATATATATATATATATATATATATATATATATATATATATATATTACAAGTGAAATGAGAAAGGCCGTAAATAGGGAAAGATCACTTGTTCCCAAATGCTACAAAGACAACCAATTAAGGAATCTTACTGCTGTCCTGTCCCCTGGATTAATACCTGAACCCTAGAAATGGTCCAGTTTTTACAGGTCACAGTTAAAACATGTGATTTCATAGAGCTTCTTCAAAGAAGCCTGTGCTGCATTGTGGGAACTCTCCAAAGAACCATCTGTATCAATGGTGCAGAACTTGAGATAAACCAAGAAATGATTGGGGGTAACTCCACAGTGGAGAGTGAGAAGTGAGAGGCTGTCTCATGGGTTTTAGACCTACACATGAAATGGTAGGAGCACTTTGATCTACAACCTCTAATTTCTGACTCTGATTTCTTTACTGAGTGTTTCTGATTCCTTTATTTTTTAAAGACTACTCTTTCTGTTTTATTTTAGTTCATTTTTAAATTGAGAAGCAGGATAGACAGAGCTCCCACCTACTGGTTCCCTCTCCAAATACCTGGAACAACCCCAGGCAGGTGTCAAACCAGGGAGCCAGGAGGTCAATCTACTGAGACTCAACCCTTTGAGCCAACAGTGCTGTTTCCCAGGATTTACAAGAAACTGGAATGGACAACAAGCAGAGATTAAATTCAGTCTCTCGGATGCTGTACTTGGTTGTCCGAAGCAGCACCTTAACCACCAGGTTCAAACTCACTCCAGGATATATTCATGAATAGCAATTGCCACTTTAAAAAGTAGCAATAGATGATTTTTTTCTTCCTCCTAGTCTTCTGTGTTTACCATATGGTCTGTCATCAGCTCATGAACAGGTTGTATCCTTTTGATTTTCTTTACTTAAAAACAGCTGGTAAAACAACAACAATAACAACAACAACAAAAACAGCTGGGAGGCCAGCACTGTGGCATGATGGAATAAGACACCATCTCCAGTGCTAGTATCCCATATGAATTAGAATCTCAACTGCTCTGCTCCCAATACGGCTCCCTGCTAATATCCCTAGGAAAGCAGTGGAAAATGGCCCAATCTTTTGCTTTCTGCACCCATGTGAGAGACCCAAATGGAGCTCCTGGCTTAAGCCTGGCATAGTTCTAGCCATTGCATCAATTTGAAGGGGGCCAGTAAATGGAAAGTTCTCCCTCTTACCCTGTGTGTCTCCCTCTAACTCTGATTTTCAAATAAATGTAACTTTAACAAAAACAGGTTAGGGAAGAATGGAGACATGATTGAGATGACCAAAAAAACCCTTTCCATGATAACCCTGCATGTATTTAAAAATACTCAGTACATTTACCATCTCCTGGACCCTTCAAATTTCTTTAAGTAAGCATCTTGTATCCTCATCAAATGTATCCTCTCAATACTTTTTTTAAAAACGATTTATTTCTTTTTATTGGTAAGGCAGATTTACGGAGAGAAGGAGAGATAGAGAGAAAGATCTTCTATCCCCTGGTTCGCTCTCCAAATGGCTGCAATGTCTAGAGCTGAGCCAATATGAAGCCAGGAGCCAGGAGCTTCTTTTGGGTATCCCATGTGGGTGCACTGACCCAAGGACTTGGGCCATTGTTCACTATTCTCCCAGGCCACAAACAGGGAGCTGGAAGGAAAGTGGAGCATCTCGAACACAAACTGGCACCTATGTAGGAAGATTAGCCAATTGAGCTGTCATGCTGGGTCCTCCTCTTCCCACTTTGATCTGGTTTGATTGAGTCCATTCATATTATCATGCTGGCGACTCATTGTACTTCTACTTAGTAGAGAGTGGAGTGAGATCAGCTTCATGTGAGTCTTTGACCCATTAAGAAAGTTTCATTTCTTTTTTTTTCTTCATATGCAGTTATTGTTTTTATTTATTTTCAGTTTCTTTAGAAGGCTTCATTTCAAAGGAACTGTGAGGAGCCACAAAACAGCCCCCAAGGAAAAAGCTACAGTGATCTCCTCAAGCAATGACTTTCAGTGTATCCATAGGTTCATTTGCAACTTGGATGTTGACATTTGATAATGTCTGTGTTTTTCCTTAAGGAGGAATGGCTGACCTGCCAGAGAAACTGGCTCTACCTAGAAAGCATCTTTAATGCTCCGGATATTCAAAGGCAATTGCCCGCAGAGGCCAAGATGTTCCTTCAGGTGGACAAGTCATGGAAAGAAATCATGCGGAAGGTGAACCGGCTGCCCAATGCTCTCCGAGCTGCTACTCAGCCAGGTATAAAACCAAATGCCTGTCACCTGTCATACTCTACTATGCAGGACCTTCTAGTTGGCATTGGCAACTAGGAATATTTGCCTTCTTGAGAAGTGACGCAAATTGAACACTGTAGTTTTCTCATTGTTATCTCTCTGGTTTGTAATTTTGGCATACAAGGACCTGCTCATTTTTACTGTTTGTATAATTTGGGGATGTGGCCCCAGGGGACAGGTGATGTTCCCATCTCAAGAAAGGCATGCTTATTTTCAGTTGACCCATGCTCTCCTATATTCATACAGCCACAAAAAATCTCCACACCTTACTACTAACTGATTCATTAAAGCAAGTGAAAATGTTATCCGTTTGCTGCAATTCTAGTCTCAAGGCTGAAATGTGGTTCAGTAGGGCCTGTTTCCGTGGAGGTGCAATTGATTATTGAATCTTAGGCTTTGTCTCAAAGCCTCAGTAAGCTTACTGGCTGTTCAGTAAATGCACCACGTAGCCCATCAGGGTGAGCATTCCCAGACAGCTTTCATGCTTTTTTTTTCTCTCTCAAAAACTCTTAACATAAAACAGAAGCAGGAAAAGTTTGAAAAATGATAAAACTTGAACATGTTGCGATTTATAGAAATTTCCCATTCTCCTTGGTACTTGGCTCTTTTCCAGTCAGCAAACCTGCCTTCATAGTTCCTTCTCAGGTGCTCTGCTTCAAGGGCCCTTGTGTGTATATTGGGCCTACCATGTGATACAGGGCATTCTTCCTCACCAAGACACTTAACTTCATCACATTTTTAGGAAACTACAATATAGATATCTCTGAGGGGCTGTTATTCTGTATGCCACATCCACTAATTATAATTTTTAAACACTAGCACTGTTGACATACCATATGAGTGCTGGTTCAAGTCCCAGCTGCTTCACCTCTAATCCAGCTCCCTGCTAATGGCTTGGGAAAAGCAGTGGAGGATGGACAAAGTATTTGGGCCCTTGTACCCACGTGAGAACCCTGGATGAAGATCCTGTCTCCCAGCTTTCACCTGTTCCAACCCTGCTTGGCTATATGACCATTTGAGGAGGGGAGTAAGCCAGTAGAATGAAGATCTTTCTCTCTCTCCTTCCCTCGCTCCCTTTTTGTTTCTTTCTCTATAACTTTGCCTTCCAAATACAAATATTTTTAATTTTATTTTATTATTACTTTATAATACAGTTTTGTAGACTCAACGATTTCCCTTCTCCTCCTCCCCAAATCTCCACCCTGCCACTGATTTCCCCTATATCATTACGCTAGTATAGGCCTTCATAAATAGTCATAAGTCCATCATTATGCTATTTATGCGTATCCTGGTATTGTAGATATTTTTAATATATTGTATCTGTTCCATCAAATAAAACAAAAGCTTTTAAAAAGTCAGGGCCCAGCATAATAGCCTAGCAGCTAAAGTCATCTCCTTGCACATGCCAGGATTCCATATGGGTGCTGGTTCGTATCCCAACAGCCCCACTCCCCATCCACCTCCCCGCTTGTGGCCTGGGAAAGCAGTTGAGGGCAGCCTAAAGCCTTGGGTCCCTGCACCTGCGTGGGAGACCCGGAAGAAGCTCCTGTCTTCAGATCAGCTCAGTGCTGGCCATTGCGGCCACTTGGGGAGTGAACCAGAGGATGGAAGCTCTTCCTCTCTGTCTCTCCTCCTCTCTTTATATCTGACTATCCAATAAAAAAATAAATAAATCTTTTTTAAAAAGTATTTGGGGAGGGGGTCAATGTGCTGGCATAGCACAATGTTCATCTACCTGTGGCTCTGGCATCCCATATGGGCACGGTTTGAGTCCCAGCTGTCCCACTTCAGATCCAGCTCCCTGCTTATGGCCTTGGAAAGCGAAAGAGGATGCCCCAGGTCTTGGGATACTGCACCCAAATGGGAGACTGCTGGTTCCCAGCTTTGGATCATCCAAGTTTTGATTGTTGTGACAATTTTGGAAATGAACCATATGGAAGAAAAAAGACCTCTTTCTCTGTCCCTCTTTGTATATAATTCTTTCAAATAAAATAAATAAACCTAAATTTTTTAATTTTAAAAAGTTAACATTTTTAAAATTTTGATTTTAAGTTATATTATGAGGGCCAGCACTGTAGCATAGCAAGTAAAGCTGCCGCCAGCAACAAATGCTTCCCATGTAGGTGTCAGTTCTGGTCCCAGCTGTTACTCTTTGAAGTGGGCTAACCTCTGGGAAAAGCAGCAAAACACAGCCCAAATACTTGGACCCCTGCCATTCCTCTGGGAGACCTTAATGAAGTTTTTAGCTCCTGATTTTGGCCTGGCCTAACCCCAGCTGTTGTGACCATCTAAGGGAATGAACCAGCAAATGGAATCTCTCTCTCTCTGTCTCCTTCTCTCTCTGTAACTCTGACTTTCAAATTAATAAATAATCCTTTCTTTTTAAAAAAGGAAATAAATATTTTAAAACACCAAATTATCTATTTTAACACAATTTTACCAGTGCTTTCCCCTTCCTCCATTGAACAGGTCTTTTGGAGACTTTTCAAAACAATAATGCTTTACTTGATCAAATTCAGAAGTGTCTGGAGGCATATCTAGAATCGAAAAGAGTGATCTTTCCAAGGTAAGTATATAAAGCAACCAAGTGTATGTTTCAGTAGTTGAGATTATTGATCAATTTGAAGATGTAACCTCAAAATGTCATGGAGCTAAAAACTAAAAAGAGAGAGAGAGAAAGAGAGAGAGTTCTTCGGTATTGAAAGTCCAGTTGGCATCTTGTTGGGGAGGGTAAGTCTCAAGCATAAAGCCACAATGTGCACCAAAGATTTAAGTGGGTAACCTGATTGCAGCGTCGTTTTTGCTGATTTGGGTGTTGGTATACATGTGGGCATGCCCATGTATGCATGTGTCCACCGTGGTATATGTCAAAAACAACAGCAACCAGAGTTTTCTTCAGGTTTATTGGTGGAGACTTTATAAGCTCTCTGGGATGCCAGGAGTAGCTTCTTTCAGGGGAAAGTGGAGCACCTAAAGGACTCTGTCCAACTGCTCCAACCTTAGCAGCTTTGCTGCCTTCATGTGAGTAAGGGCCCTGCAGTCTGCACCCACATCCCAGGTGAGCTGGCATCTATTTTTAAATGTGTGACTGATTGGCGACTCTGATCCTAGAGCTTCAGCCAATGCTGAGACTGTAGCAGTTCATCACCACCTCTGGTCAGGAATGCAGAAGCCACCCTGATATTTAAAGCAAAACATTTCCTATTTAAGGAGTTAAAGAGTCCTTCACAGGCACCAGAGACATAGGGAAGAACCGGGTGCCACTTCAAGGAAATCTGTGAGTACAGAAAGACTCAGCTCCCAGAAATAGAAAAAGGAATGATTATCAGCAGGACCCCTGAAAACAAATAAGATTTTATTTTCAGTCCTGGTTTCTGCTTTCCTTCCATCTTGCCTGTGTTATTGAAAATCATCTTGCGGGAAGAATCTAATCCTCAACTTGGAAATGTCATCCCCACTTCCCCTAGATCCAAGGCATTGTCAAGTTGACAGGGAACAAACTAGAGCATTTGCTAGATGCTGGTTTGTCCACTTAATTCTTCAAAATATGAGGCAGTTAAGAACATGGGTAGCAATTTTTTAAATGGGCCCTTGTTGACTGGAAAAGAATATATTTGAAAACCACTGTCTTAAACATTAATAGTTTATTACCATTACCTGTTATAGGATATTTAAGATAATGAATCAAATACCTTTGGATTGATTTGAAGGGTATAGGCACAGTACAGTAATTATGTTAGATAAAAAACAACATTTAGAAGAATATTTTTAGTTCTTTAGAATAGCAGTTTTTAACACTATTATTAAAAGACATAAAGTACATATTTAAGGCTTTGCCAATACCTGCTGTTGCTACTGATCTCTGCTATTGCAGCACAGGAGACACAGCAACTGTATCTTTATAGTTGTGTGACAGTAAAATTATTTACATAGATCAGTGGCAGGCCAGATTTGTGAGCAGTTTTGCTACTCCTGATCTATGGTAAAATACTATTCTACACAATTTTCCTTTGCTTATATTGCTGTTAATAGTATATACCTGTATCTGTATAGGGATTTTATTTCTACACTGGGATCACTTCGTGTAGTTATAAGTGGTGTGAGGGAAGAGCATATTCTGTTACTTTTCACAGTAACACATGCTGCAGGGAACACCTGACATATGCCTTTGGATCGGGAGACCGATCCAGTGCATAGTCATAGAACCAGGCAAGTTTCCTGCAACCACCCTTCCATTTATTGTCTGTTCAGCAAATAATACACTGAATACTAGTCATGTGTGACTAGTAATCTAGATTCTAGGGAAAATAAATATAGTCACACATGGCTTAACAATGAGCATATTCTCTGAGAAATGCATCATTAGGTAGTTTCAACATTATGTGATCAAAGAGTGTATTTACACAAACACAATGTCATTAAGGAGCCAATGTTCATATATGTGATTCATTGCTGACAAAAGTGTTTTATGCAGCACATGATTATAATATAATCACCCGAGGAGCTCAGAGCCAAGTAAGACAAACACATAAATGGAAATCAGTATTATAGTGGCAGTACTTTACTATTTTTATGAAAAATATCTAAGCTTTTTGTAAAAAAATGTTTTTGAAGAATTTATTAATACATTATAGTGTAAGTTGCAACAAATGCATGATAGCTGCAAAACACAGTTCTCAATTCTTATGTTAAATCAATAATAATGTAAACAGATTCAATGTAATTCACAGTTCTTTTTACAAGTATATATATTTATTTTTCTGCAAGCTTAGCACTCCACTAAGTAGTGATATCAACACAATGTAAGTAGAAAGAAATAATTACAGACCAAAAAAAGCAAACAAAAAAGCAAAAAGCTACTGCTCCTTGGGAATATAAACAAAGGCTGTACACACTAATCACATCCCAAAGAGTCACTATCGTACTTGCAGGTTACATTTTCTATACTCTGTGTATTAGTTATCACAAATTAGGGAAAATATATAATATTTACTTGTGGGGGACTGGCTTATTTCATTAAGCATAATGGTTTCCAGTTGTGCCCATTTAATTCCAAAAGACAAACTTTCATTCCTCTTTATGGTTGAGTAGTATCCCATAGTGTATAGGGACCACATTTTCTATATCCAGTCATCTATTGGTGGGCAGCTAGGTTGGTTCCACCTCTTAGCTATTATGAATTGAGCTACTGTAAGCATGAAAGTACATATAACTCTGTCATATGCTAACTTCATTTTGTTTTGATGAATTCCTGGAATGAGATGGCAGATATATTTTCAGATATCTGAGACATCTCCATTTTGCCTTCCAAAATATCCATATTTTATTATTAAATATTAGTTCTAGGTTTTGAGATGCATTATCACTAATATTTAAAACATTGCTATTTAGAGATATGTGGCCACTCCCATGAATCTGGGATTCATATATCAGGAAGTCCGGGAAATGAGTGGATGGGGAATGAAAGTGGCTGAAGAATTTTTTCAGTTTCAAGTTTTAATTTAAGAATCTTTTTTACTATAGGTTTTACTTCTTGTCAAATGATGAACTTCTGGAGATTTTGGCCCAGACACGAAATCCGCAAGCTGTGCAGCCACACTTAAGGAAATGCTTTGACTCCATTTCCAAGCTTGAATTTGCTCTCATGCCTCCCACTGAAGGGAAGATTCCTGGTATGGAAGGAGAACCAGAAAAAATTTATACTAATGATATTTTAGCGATGCTGTCACCAGAGGGAGAAAGGGTGAGGTACTTTTTTTCGATGATTCTTTATAAATCTTGTTACTCTTCTGGGGCTGGAGATGGAGGTATCTGATTTTCACTCTGTTAGCTTGTTGGTTGAGATATCCTGCATAACCAAGATAAAAGTTCAAAGGGTTCAAAGTCTAATGGAGACTTAGTCAAAGGATTAAAAATCACCATAGTAAATTCCATAGCAGAGAAACCAAGCTCTGTTTTCTGGAAAGAAAAGTGGAGAAAATTGGAGCTGTATATTATTCAACTTTCCACAAGAAAAACAATAGTGGACTAGTGAAGAGCTCCAGTTCTACTGCCAGGCTACCTGGATTCAAATCCCACGTTTCACACTCATCAATGAAATGGGAACTAGTACAGGTTCCTGATCAATGGGAAGATGACACTTTGTGAGTGTTACCATATCAGTTACTGAGAGCAGTACCCGATGGGCACTACATGAGTGTTAATTACTGGCAGTAGCAACTCTAGAGCCCTGTGCAGCTGCTAGCATATGGTAGGTGAATACATTAGAAGACGGTGGAATAAGGTGGGCTTAGAAGGATAAGAGCACTCCAGACAGAGGACGTATGCAGGGAAATGCCAAGGAGTTGGATGTAGTTAGAGCAGAGTGACATATCTAAGGGAGTAGCAGGAACCCGTGAGCATTTTATCTGGCCTGAATTGATCTTCTTGCAGAAAAATTTAATCATTGCTAGTTGCAAAAGAGAAAGGGGTGGGAGTGAGGCACTATGGATAGGATCATGGGAAAACATAAATTTTAAATTAGGGTAGACCAACCGATGCAAGAGACCAAAATAAGTAGGATATACAGGTGGCCAGAAATCTGAAAAATAAAAGGACCGAGAAGCATTTGTCGGGTTTTCAGAGAAGAGACGTGAGTAATGTCAATGAGATAAGATTTCAGAGTATTGAGGGCAGAAATTGAATGTCAGAAGTAGGAAATATAAAATAAGTGATGAAGAAATGTACTGTCTATCAACTACATTTGCATGGGGTTGCCTCAATGGGGAGCATTAAAATTAAGCAATAAGTAATGATGTGGTCAAACTTCAGTATCTACAAGCTCAGCAGTTATACAATTCATGAGACTCACATCAGCCATTTTCTTGTTGCTCTGATGACCCTCTAGGTAGGTCTGGGCAAAGGTCTGAAAGCCCGAGGTAATGTGGAAGAATGGCTTGGTAAGGTAGAGGAAGCCATGTTCACGTCTCTGCGTCGTTTGTGCAAAGCTGCCATCGCCGACTATCAGAGCAAACCGAGGACAGAGTGGGTGACTGCTGGCCATCCTTCTCAAGTAACTAGCACCTGGTAACTTTGTGAATTCTTCTTGGGTGAGATGCCATCACACACTTAACAGAGATGTTTTCTTGCAGGTTATCCTAACTATTTCTCAAATCATGTGGTGCCGTGATTTGACTGAGTGTCTGGACAAGGAAGGCATCAATCATGTGGAGGCCCTGGAAGCTTTTGAAAAAGTGAATTTTGAGGTGAGCTCTTTGGCAGGAGGACATGGCACCTGTGAGGGGGTCTCCAAAATATTTCTGGGAAATTCACAATATGAGAAAAATCTACATGTGGATTTCATAAAAGTATCATTTTGTATTGCCATGCAGGATGATCTCAGTGACGTGTGTTAATGTATTTAACACAAATCCACTTTCCTTCAGAAATGCTCATGCTCTGACATGACTCACAAAGCTTGGAGAGGTTCACTAAAACTATTCCTGTTCCATTTTCTAGGGGCTTGACCCTGATGTTTGTGTGACATACATTTCAACACAATACAAATAAGAGGGAAAATTGAAAAAATGGTGTTATAAGTGTTTGAAAGGCTTCTGGAGAAATGGAATTTAACAACCTCTCATAAAAAATTTACTTAATGTGGAGAAATCTCAGGACTGGATGCCATTTCTAGGCCTGGCATGTTTTTCTGCAAGATTATCAAAACATCAGTCAACCATCAGCAAAACAATAAATACTGTAGTGAATATAAATATTATTCATTGAGTGAATAAATACTATTGTATTAAACACTTACAGTCACAGTTGTGAAATGTTATTTTATAGCTAAGCATAGCTGCTCTCTTAAAATTTTAAGTGCAGAATACAGTTTTATTAACAATGGGCACAGTGCTACATAGCATATCTCTAAAACCTATGCATCTTGTGTTATGTAAACTTTATGCCCCTTGAACAAATCCCCATTTTGCCTTGTGCCCAGCCCCTGGCAGCTACCATTCTGCTCTGTTCCTGTGGGTTTGTAGGTATAGAGATTCCTCTCTTCCCACTCCCTTTTCTCCCTCCCTCTTTTCCCCTCCTGCCATTTCCCCACATATTATCATACTAGTATCACCTTTAGTAACAGTTAGAAGTTATTTAAATTCACCATGGCATTATAGGTATAGGCAGAGATAGAAAGTCTACTATCATACTGTCCAGGTACATTTAACTGCTTCATTGGGAGTCCTCCTTTTATTCGGGAGTAGAGATGTGTGCCATACTGTATCTTCACTTTCCAGTATGCTAGTCTCCATTACAGATCATCCATCAAAATGTATGTATATACTTGTTTACATATAAGCCAGTCACAAAAGAACAACTATTGTATGTTTTCTGTGATATAAGACAATCTTCATGCAAAAATACAAAATGAACATATATAGGCTTTCCTCTTTCTAGAGGTGAACAATATTCTGTTGTCTCCATTTACCACATTTTCCTTATCCATTCATCCACCGATGGATGTTGAGGTTGTTTCCACATTCTGGCTCTCATGGATAGTGCTGCAATGAAAATGGGGGAGAAGATATGTCTCCTTGAGATACTGGCTTCAATTCTTTTGGATATGCTCAGTAGAAAAACTAAAACATTATTGTACAGCAGTTCCACTTTTGATATTTTGATGAACTACAATACTTTTTCCCTAGCGGCTGCACCATTTTGTATTCCTATCACCACAGAACAAGAGTTTCCTTTGGTCCACATCCGTAACAACACTCTTCTGTTATTATTTTTTTATAGTTGCCCTCCTTACAGGTATGAAGTTTCCTCATATTATGGTTTTGATTTGCATTTCTCTTATTAGTGATGTTGAGCATCTTTTCATGTAACTGTTGCCATTTGTAATTTCTTTGGAGAACTGTGTATCCAAGTCCTTTGTCTATCTTTTAAATTGGGTTATCAGGGTTTTGCTCTTGAGTTGTAAGGGAAACTAGACCCTTATCTTACCATATACACAAAAAATCAGTTCAAAATTTATTAAGGATTTAAACATCACATTTAAGCATTTAAACATGCTTTCCATTAGAAAACATAGAGGATAATAATACTGGCATTGGCCTTGGCATGGATTTCTTAGGCATAACACCAAAAGCATAAGCAACGAAAGCAACAGCAACAACAATGAAAGGTGGGATTGCATCAAGCAATCTTGCACTACTCCTGCACAATAAACAACCACTAGAGTAGAAGACAAACCTAGGGAATGGAGCAATACATTCACAGTAGGTATCTGCTAAAGATACAGCCCTAATCTTCAAATACAATTCTCTTTACAAGCAACATTGAATTTTTAAAGATTCGCTTATAAAATTAATGAGAAGGAAACAGGTTCTTAAAATGGAAGAAAACACTCTGACAGAGTCCTCCGTGGAATTTCATCTCCAGCATGCCAGAAAAAGGAAAGATACCCCAAGGAAAGTTCCATGAACCTCTCTTTGGAGGTGGTCCCTGATTGGGATCAGCCTAAGCAACGACTCAAGGCTGCAATGTGAGGCTCTCAGAGGCAATGCTCATCTTTGAAAAAGACTAAAGTATGTCTTAATTCCTTTTGGGAAATTATTTTATTTATTTAGTGACAAAGAATGAGACAAAGAAAACGAAAGTTCTATATGCTGGATTGCTCCCCTAAGATGGCCATAAAGTTTGTAGCTGGGTCAGGATGAATCCAAGAGCTCACAGCTCCACTCGGGTATCTCATCAGGCCTAAGTAATTGGACCTTCTTCTGCTGCCTTCCCAGGTATATTAATGGGGAGCTGGATCAGAAATAGAGTAGTTGGAATTGGAATGGCACTCCAATATCGGATCCTCGTGTTATGCGGTTTAATCTGATGCTCCACAAACCATCTCCAAATTTAAGCATTCAGATGAAAACCACAGCTAAATGTGTTCCAAAAATGTTTTCATTTTTTGTCATTGACTTGTTAAACATACTCAAGTTTTATGACTGTCAGTGAGAAAGCTAGCCCTGAACATGAGAAGTATCACCTTTAAACACATATAATTTTCCAAGGAAGAAATCTTCTCTACAGATTTCCTGACATGGTGACTAAGAACCTGGGGTTTCCTCCTAGCTAATGTCTATCCCAGTCTCATTTTCTCCACTTCGTAATTGTGTGACTACCAGCGATGGACTTATCCTCTCTGCCCTTCAGTTTGCTCAAAGGTAAAATGCCAGTGGAAATAGTACAAACTTTATAGAAATGTTATAGGAATATTTCCCATACAGTATCATCCTACTTGGTCATAGAATTATGATTTTTAAAATTAGATGGTTTTAACAAATGGTTACTTTAAATTTAACAGTAAAAAAATAAGTATGCAAGCTGATGTTGATAATTCACTCTGAATTTTGTGTTGAATTTGTAGAGATTGAATGCTCTGGCAGCATTAGTCCGAGGTAGTCTTCCTAAACTACACAGAAACATCATAACTGCACTGATTACTATTGATGTACATGCAAGGGATATAGTCACCGAACTGGTTCAAGCCAAGGTAAATGTTTCATTTAAGTACAGGCATGTCTTCTTCCTGAGATAAAGATATCTGATATGTGTGACCTTTCTATTTCCCATGTAGGTAGACACAATTGAATCCTTTGACTGGCAGAGACAACTGCGCTACTATTGGGACATAGATCTGGATAACTGTGTGGCTAGAATGGCACTCTCCCAGTATACTTATGGCTATGAATATTTGGGTGCATGTCCAAGACTGGTTATCACACCCCTCACAGTAAGTAGCTGATCACCTCTGTTCATGTAGCTGTAAGGCTGCTTTTTTCTCTTCTCAAAATAGTATTGAAAAGTATCATCTAACCTTAATTCTTGAAGGGATTTACTCTGGATCCAGCTTTGTAGAACAAACATTTGCATTACATTATTTGCATATATGCATGGATCTCTGAGTTTACTTCAAATGCTGTGAAAATTTCTCGTGGGAAATAGTGGTCTTCCTCCTACAGAAGGGAAAGGCCTTATGAACGTGTAATTAGACTCAGTTCCCTTGAGTAATAACAATTCATTGATTTCTTCAGGATCGCTGCTATCTTTGCCTCATGGGGGCTTTGCAGCTAGACCTGGGGGGCGCCCCGGCTGGTCCTGCAGGCACTGGGAAAACAGAGACGACCAAAGACCTCGCCAAAGCTCTTGCCATCCAGTGTGTGGTCTTTAACTGCTCCGATGGTTTGGACTACAAGGTAGAGTGCCAGCGTCTTTCATGTGTCTTTCTCTGCTTCAACACGGCATTACGAAATGAGGAGAAAATGGGGTGGTGGAGAGAAAAGCCAAAGTAGGGCAAACAATACTTTAAGTAGAATAAAAAGGAAAACAAGGAAGACTCCAATATACAGTGTTCTGGATAGTCCAGGAAAGAATCAAGAGCAAGAAGCATTTGCCAGGTGTTTTGGGGGAAGAAAGTCTGTGCCTACTACTGATTAGAAAGAGCTGAAATGAAATGTAAAATAAGGAGGGGAGAGAATTCTGGGGGGTGGGGAGAGATGAGCAATTTCAATTGCGCACTGAAAATAAAATGTGCAGGAGGTTGAAAGTTAAGGTTTTTCAGTGTAGGAGTTTTCAAGCTTGTTAGTGTGGAACCCTTTTATACTCATAAATTATTGAGAACTCCAAAGAGCTTCTATCCATGTGGGTAATATCCATTGACTTTTAGTATGTTAGAGAGTAAAACTGACATATTTATATATTTGTTTATTTTAATATCATCATGATAAATCCATTTCACATAGGATATCCATTTTTGTGTGAAAAATGGCTCCCAATTTTTTAAAAAGTTGTATTATTTCATATTTTTGAGTTCCTAATGTTTGCCATAATAGAAAACAACCAGATTCTTATATTTACTCCCTCATTCCTTCTATTAAGATGTGTTGTTTTCAATGAAGCATTTGCAGAAAATCTAGACTCACATGACTATTATACTCTGAACAGAAAAAACATCTTAAAGAATCTTTTGGGTTAATTGTCAATATTATTGTTTCAAAACCACATCAAAACTGGATAAATGATACTTTCTTAAAGGTTATTTATGCTATGTCAAAATCTGAAAACATTTCGATAATCTTTTCATAGTCTGCATATCCCTGAGATAATGAGAAAGATATAAAACACTTTAGAATATTACTGACTACTATGATCTCACAGACCCTTGGAAAGCAGTTCCATTTACAGGGATCCCTGTTGGTGTGGAACTCTTCTGGTGATTGCTATTAAAGCTGCAAAGGCATGCATTCATTATAGTATCTGTATGTATCAGCTTTGGACACTATCTGCTAAATAGATAAATAATGATGAGAATTTTATAAAATACAACCTTCCTCCCTTCCTTTATGATTGCTCATATACCATGTCAAGATTTATGAAATTCCCGTGTTATTTTGTAAGTTCCAGCCTTTGTACCATTTGTGGAGTGAACCAGCAGAGGGAAAATCATTCTGTCTTTCCTTCTCCCTGTAAATCTGCCTTTCCAACAAAAAAATGAATGAATCTTAAAAAAAAAAAACATACTCAACGGTCGTTATTCTTTGTATCTCACTTTTGTTTGGTTGATTTTTGCTTTTTTTTTTCTTATATTTCTATTTTGTTGGAATACTTTTTTGCAATAGTTTCTCATTCAACTTTATGGATATCCAGAATTGTCTCCATTTAATTATTCCTCTCTGACAGTTTATGGGACTTTTTCCTTTTGGTTCTTGATATTCTGAAATTTACCAGAATGAGTCTGAAAGAGATAGTTTTCTTTGTTCATTTTGTTTGGCATTTGTTGGACTGTTGTAACTGAAAATATGTATCTTCTCATTAATGGTGAAGCTTTTATTACAGCTTCTTTACGTTTCCACTCTCTGTGCCTAGACTTGCTGCACCTGTTCTCCTCTCTTCCTAAATACTCTCCCATTTTATTTTGTTAATTTTATGTTCA
Organism: Ochotona princeps; assembly: GCF_030435755.1. Lineage (NCBI taxonomy): Eukaryota > Metazoa > Chordata > Mammalia > Lagomorpha > Ochotonidae > Ochotona > Ochotona princeps. Next base: position 17,422,809 of record NC_080839.1, on the reverse strand, counting down.
TACTGTCAAACATATCAAAACTCTTATCTTTGAAGCAACAATTAGAAATAAATAAACTCATTAAAAAGATGCTGGGATTGTGATACTACATAGATTCCAAAGAGTTAAACAGCATGACTGGAATAGAGTCAGAATGAGGAGAACTCCTTGGCCCCAGGGACAATAGTGCTTTCTCTACATACAGCCTGGACAGGCAAATAGTTTCCATTTCAGATTTTAGACCCAGGATTCCAGTTGGCAGAATAGGTTCCAGTGACCACCCCGTGGCCCACAAGAAGGGATAAAGTCAGATTCATGTGGGTAGTGTGGCTATTGAGAGCCAGGTGTGATGGAAAGTTACCAAAGCAGGGAGTGTGATACCCTGTAGAGTTTTGGAAACCTAAGCTTGGTAAGTCAAAGGAGATTATCTCTTCTTTTTTGTGTCACTGATGTGTCTGTTAGTAATGATGTTCCCTGTGGCCCGCACCAGGCTCCCTTCCCAGTGATTCTCTTACCTGCTCCTTCTGAGTGCTGTGATCCTCACAAGAAAGAGGAGAGCCTTGGACAGATGGAGGTGGAACTGAAGATCCTCACTTGGATGAACATCCTTGCCAGTCTCCGGTCCTCTCGGCTCTCTTGTCCTATGCTTTCCCTAGGGACTTGTTCACCTTCAAAACTCTCCCAACCTACATACAGCAAATAAAGTTCCCAAACCCTGGGTGCAGGTTTTGCAGACATGGTGCTGGGCATGTTGTTTCAGTTACCTATGGAAGCATATTACCTTGCATATAGATAGGGGCGAGATGCAGCAGTTGTGTGCTGACAAGTAGTCACCACTAGGTAATGATAGCAAAAAAAATTTCGACATGTCTTTTGATCCGAATCAGATTTTCTCTTCCCTTTAAATATTACTAAAAATTTATACATATAATAAATATATCTGATTATATATATAGAAGGCCACATAGATATAAATACATACAATGTATGAATTACATTACTGCATCGCCAGGTATAAATGTGCGTAGTTACTCTGTCCTGGGCTCCAGGCCATGTCCATCTTCATTTGACTCAGTAAAGACGAAGCTTCTCCAGAGTGACCACTTCTCCCCTGAGCCTGTGTAACAGGTGCCAGTGCTCCACATTCTTACCCACGCTGCCAGCCAGGCTCATCAGTTGTTTTCAAGGTGAACGGCATAGAATGGTTTCTCATTATATTCCCCAGATTACTAGGGAGCAAGCATACTATCTTAAGCATCTTTTCAAGGGTTTATCATCATTAGGAGTTTCATTTCTGTGAAATATCTGTTCTGTTTTTTTCCTTATTTTCTCTTAGCTTGTTTGGCTTTTCCAAGTGACTTGTAGGGTTTTTGTCTTAATATGCTATTAATACACATCTTCTCAGAAATTGTCTCATTATTCTGTCCCCTTGAAAAGGGACATTGATGGCCTAGTGACTTGAATACCTGACAGCTCAGTGACAGCGAGTACTTCTAATACTTAAGCGGTGGTTTTAAATACCATTCCCTACCATGAGTAACCAGAGCTTGCTTTGAGTCTGAGGTTGACAATGGATAAAATTAATCTTCAATATCTTGTCCTATCTAAAACAACAAAATACCTGTAAATTATCATGATTATATACATAATAATCAGAGCCTTATTGAAAGAGGCACCCATTCAACAAAAAATGAAACATGGGTTAAGAGTAACAATTGGAGTAGATCAAAATACACTAAATGTTTTAAAGTCGTTAATATGTGGAAAAAATGTATTTTTTGTAGAACACAACTTATTTTACAATAAATGAAAAACATTAAGCATTTGTCCTGCCTTTCCTGTAAAACATTTATTTGGGGGGGAGGGTTGTAGATAAAAAAAGAATTAAGGAAAACTATTTAGAATCATGATTAACAACTGACGGTATAATAACATTAGAAATTACTCTGTTGCAGCCTCTCAAAAAATAATATCCATTAGTGACCGTTATTGCTAAAATCACTGGAAATTTTATAATGGATGAGTCAGGCCAATAATCTACTGAGCAATCGTAACTTCTCTTAAAGTGATGTAACAAGAAAATTTAAATTTCCTGTTGTGATAATCTGTGAATTATTACTGCTCAAAACAATGTAAACTTCAGCCTGCTGAGTCTCATTAAGTCTGCTGATCAATTACCAGTTTCCAGGAAGAGTATGAGATGTAGAAACATTCAACTCCCCCAAAATACACAGTTAAATAAAGAATAAGAGGAAGTCCATATGAAAGATAAACTATAGACCTTCAAACAATAAATTACGCAAAAGGAGAATGATGCAGAGAATTGTTTTAAGTTTTTAAAGATTTAAGAGACACAGTAACTTGACTGGACAATAAGATGCTGGACTCTATGTTTGGTATATGCTTGCAATGAGGGAATCTCAACTGAACTTGAACTGTGGTTATGCAACAAGGTGGAGGAATCCACCATGGGGGGAGGGTTGGGGAGGGGTGGGGAGAATCCCAGTACCTATAAAACTGTGTCACATAATACAATGTAATTAATGAATAAATTAAAAAAAGAGAGACACAGTAACCATATACAAAGATTGGACCTTGTTTATATCCGTTCCAAACAGTATAAAAGGACAGTTCTGATACCATGCAGGAAAATTGAAATTTGACTGGGTTAGATAACATGAAGGAATTACTGATTTTTTGAATGTGCAAGGTGGTTTGGCTTTAAATGATTTTCAGATTCTTATATACAGAGCATTTATGATGAAATAGTACCATGTCTGAGATACAATTGTTAACTTCAATGACATATACTTTGATTCACCTCTATTGTATGCTCAAAATGTTCCAAAATAAAGAAGTTTTTGAAATTAGGAAGCATCACAAGATAAAATCATAGAATTAACTCCAAACATTTTTTTTCTAATGATCAATTGCTGTAGTCTCTGAAAAACAAACAAAAAGGTAAAATCTCCCAATTGCTCTTAGCTGAGAACAGACTCCCTCAAAGAGGCTATCTTCTTATCCATTTGGACTCAGTTTCACAGACCACCACATCAGACCAGGTCAGTAAGTATCCATTATGGAGTGAGACCAAAAACAGCAACAAAAATCACGCCCTAATGAGAACACAAAGAACTAAATGACCAAACATTTCCCTCTCCTGGAGTGCTATGTCTTTACCAAAGTCAGCTTTTGGGGCCTCTGGTCCCTCTCTCTGCTAGATAAACATTTTTATGATGGTCATCATGGAATCCCCCTTGTTGTCTACCAGCACCTAATTGGGAGTGCTGGAAGTTGAACTGTGTCCCCTAAGACAGTTCCAATCCTAACACCTGATACCTGTAAATGCTACCTGATTTAGAGGCAGAGTCCTGCTCTGCAACATTGTCCATGCCTGCAATATCAGGAAACACTTCAATAATAGCATGATGGATTTCTGACTATTCCTGAAGGACCACCCACTGTAATATTAGCGGGGAAATCAACGGTGGAGGGGGAAGCGGGAACTTGGGGAGAAGGGTAGGAAGTCCTAGAACCAATGGAACTGTCAAAAATAAATAAATAAATAAACAGTCCTGAAGTTTCTCAGATGTAATCTCATTCCAATGAGGTCACAATGGAACTGGATGGGTACTGATCCAATGATGGATGTCCTATAAGAACAGAAATGGAAATACAGACACACAGAGCGAAGGTTGTGTTAGAGATACATGAGAGACAGAGGCTGTTATGATGCCTTGCAGGACAACGAATGCCAAGGGCTACTGTGACTACTAGAAGCTGCCTAGAGGGGAGGAAAACTGCCCCCCTGGAGCCTTTAGATCCAGCATGACTTTGCTGAAACCTTGGTTTCAGACTTCCAGCCTATAGAGTTGTGGGGAGAATAAATCCATTGTTTTAAGTCACTGAGACCATTTATGGTTTACAGTCATTTCTGATGGCAGCCTTATAAAACTGATATACAAAACCCTTCTTCATTGAAGTTTCCCATCTTCCTGCCTTCCCAATGCCCTGACACTGAAGTAGTGTGTGGCTCCGTCATCATCCCGGTGATTTCCCCATGGTGTGTGGTCTCCGTTATTGGAGCTAACACTGAACCCGATTGTCTTTGACTGCAGGTGTGGTCCTGCTTATCTGCAACCTGTAGGCATTGACCTCTCCTTCACTTTTGTTGAAAGCACAGATTTGGAAACTACCTGACTCGTAAAAGTTTTTGTTACCCAGTCAGTCATTAGAAGCATTCCTTTCTTCAAGATCAATATTTGGAATTGCTCCTGGTAGAGAATTCTTATAATTTTATGTTGCCTCAGCCTCCATGTTGAACACAAGTTTAACTTTCTCACACCCAGAGCAGGGCTCAGTCACCTTTAACAAATGTTTTGGTTCTCCAGCGCACCCAAATGCTGAAGCCACTAGCCAGAGATAAGAACTCCCCCCGCTCCGCCAACATATGGGGCTCCCCACTTTCCCAGTACCTTTAAATGGACCATTCAGATATTTGAACATCACCTTTGTATGACCCATACTCTCTACCTTTATATATTCTGCTGGTTGTCACATGCTGTCTTTCTCTTTACCTGACTCTTCATGTCTGCCTAACATGACCCAGAGATGGAAGACTGCCTTCCAAACCGATTGGTCCCTCTCTGCCCAGGACTTTTCAGTTTAAAAACCTTGACCTTGTCTCCTCTTTTCATGACATACAAAGTTGTACCTTCCATGTGAAAAATCAGTTGCCACCCTAGGCCAAATTTCCCCAGGGCACTAGAAAGAATAAAAGGCCAGGCCAGGCTCCCAGCACTGCAGCAGTGGTCAGCCAGGCATCAAACTGAACATGGGTCAGGCAAAAACTGAGAGCCATCTGCAAGTAGAAACAAGTGAAGGACTTTCCTAGTTAGCCATCCACCAGGTAAGAGACATCCTGCTAAAGGCACGCTGTGCACATCCACATCCTACTCCCCTTCCTTTAACATTAGGGTAAGGGTGCTGACCACTCTAGTACTAGAATTTAATCAGAATGTTCCCTTGTTTGATATCCTAGAGGCTTTTGCATTCTGGGGCAAAGCCACATTGAGGATTTTAATTTATGTATTTTTTAAAATGAGAGCTTGGCTACTAGTAACATCTGCTGGGCCTTTATGCATGTGACCTGGCGAACACAGGTAAGGAAATGATTTCAAAAAGCCACTTCCCACCTTGGCCAGGCACAAGTCAAGCTACACAATCCATAGTGTGAGAGAGGATGTAGTTTGTGGAGGGCAAACAAAAATAATCAGCATGACCCCAGGCCTCTTCTCCAGGAGATGATCTCAACAAAAGGCCAGTATCAAAGACAAACATCTGGAGGATTTTCTTGCTTTTTTAAAACCTGTTCCTCTACAAGTATCCTTTCAGGTGTCTTCATTTGCCGTAAGTATAAAGACCATCTCTGTACAATAAGCAAAGAATACGGCAATTTTGTAATTTGGAAGACAAGTTTCATCTTTAATCTCATCCATTCTATTGTTCAGGCAGCCATTTCATTTTCTTTATCTTAGTTATATTAATTTAATTTCTGAGGACTGTTTCTCATCTCTGATGAATTCCTTTTTTAGAGCCTCTTATTAGCTACAGGAATGCAATTTCCTGTCCAATATCTGAGGATTCTATTTGATTTTTTGTTTTAATCCTCTTCTGTTGTCTGAATTATCCCCTTTTTCTCCAAGGTTGTTCATTCGTTTCATTCTTCTAATTCCTTCTCTTTCTTAATATTGATTTTTCCCAAATATCTGTTGATCTTCTTGGTCCCTAAGTATGAAGAGAAGACTAAGGGGATTAGTGTGGACTGCTTGTTTTCCCAAAATGCCCCTTTCTTCAATGAAAGGACTATTGTGAGCTCTGTGGGAGTGAGTAGAGACTTGCAGACAGTGGGCTTTCTCATAGAGAGAAATCAGGAAGTTGGAAAGACCCTATTAAATACCAAGTAATAAAAACTTCCCCTGTAAGCGGTACCGTTCAGTAGGATTCATTCCATTTTTCAATCTTGGTGATTAAACCGAAGGTCTGCCATCATGTACTCCTTTCTTTGTCTTTGCTTGCTTCATCTTCCAAGTTTAAAGTCTTCTCCCAGTGTCTCCTAGGATCTCCCCTAAGGTAGCCATCCTCTTTTCTTTACAAGGTATTCCTTGGACTGTAGCCTGCTGGGAAAAACTCAGCACTAAAATCTGCCTGATGTTCTTTGGGTTAGGAGGAGTTTCCCACAGATCTAATCCTGCTAGGTACTGATCCCTGAGGCCAATGGCTGCTTTCCTTCTATATACTGCTGTTGGTGCTGGGGTTTCTTAGAGGACCTGCTGAGGGACCATTCTTTCCTCCCTCTGCTTTGGAACTGAAATGTTCCCTTCTCATTTACATAGTACATTCCCATGTACTCCGTGTTTTCAGTTTTTCTAAAACTTCCTTCTTGCTGCTGGTTTCTCTTCCATTATGTCATCACCAAGCAGGTGCAGGTGTACTTGTGAACACAGGGATAGTCTCACCAACCTATGTGCTAGTCTGTGGTTCATGGGAAACAGAGGAAGGACATTTAGAAGTATATGCTCCACTGACCAACTTGAAACAGAAAAACGATTAGTTCTGTTTTTAAAGGTGTTCATGCACAGTATAATGCAGTAGTTTTATAAATGCAGTATTAGATTTTATAATTACAACATAATACACTAGGCAACTAACTTTATAGAGATAAAGGTTTATTTAGCACACAGCCTTGGAGGTTTAAGTCCAACATCAGATGATTTCGTTGGCCTCTGGTCAAGTGGCAAATGACAAAATTCAGAGGCAGTGTACAACGTCACACTGCAAAAGAGAGCGAGGAAGCTGTCTGCGTCCACGTGGTCTCGCAGAGCCATTAAGACAGTCCTAGCAGCTCCATCCCTACAGCTGAACCAATTTATTAACTTCCCCAGACCCCACTTCTAACACCATCATTGAGTTTCCACCACCCTTTAGGGACTATTAATATCACACTTTAGGAATTAAATTCCTACATTTGTGGGGACAAATATTCAAATCATAGCAAATGATTAACCAACAACTCAACTCACAGTATTCATGCTCATTTTTCTTCATCTTTAGGATTCTGTTATAAAAGAAATTAAAAATCATAGTTTAGGGCCAGGCGTGGCCTAGCGGCTAAAGTCCTCCCCTTGAACGCCCCGGGATCCCATATGGGCGCCGGTTCTAATCCCGGCAGCTCCACTTCCCATCCAGATCCCTGCTTGTGGCCTGGGAAAGCAGTTGAGGATGGCCCAAAGCCTTGGGACCCTGCACCCGTGTGGGAGACCTGGAGGAGGTTCTAGGTTCCCGGCTTCGGATCGGCACAGCACCGGCCGTTGCGACTCACTTGGGGAGTGAATCATCGGATGGAGGATCTTCCTCTCTGTCTCTCCTCCTCTCTGCACATCTGATTTTGCAACAAAAAGTTTTTAAAACTTTATAAAAAATACGATAAATTAGATTGTAATTTAAATTAAAAGCTGTTAGAGAAAAAGCAAAAATAAGTTGTCTGTAGAAAAGTGCTTACTTTCAACACAGTCCAGATATCACATAAAACTGTTTTTTTTTTTTTGCAGATGCCACCTTTTTAGTTGATCCACTTTTTAATTGAAAGCTAAGAATGGTACATCATTAGAGATACCTTTATACCATGTAAAAAAAAACCAACTCAGAATATTGAATTTATCCATCATCTCTAACATTCATGATTTCTTTGTGATGAAAACATTCAGAATCTTCTTTTCCAGCTATTTGGCTCATCCTACAGGGCATTGCTCCTTGTAATCTCCCTTCTATTTTACAGCACGCCAGAGCTAGTTCTTCCTCCCTGGCTATGACTTTGCACTTGCTCATTTCTCTTTTGTTGGGTCGAATTCTGCAATGCAAAGCTGAATGGTTGGTTTTATTTCAGATGATGGGACGTTTCTTCAGCGGCTTGGCACAGTCGGGTGCCTGGTGCTGCTTCGATGAATTTAACCGGATTGACATAGAAGTTTTGTCTGTCATCGCACAGCAGCTCATCACCATCAGGAATGCCAAAGCAGCGAAGGTGAGGTGCCAGAGTGGCATGCTGTCAGCTTGCAGTGAGCTCAGGGTGCATTGCCAGGGAGGAAGGATATTGCTCACTTTAGCCTGTTCAGTCCCCATTTCCAGTGTTCCTGTTGAGTATCACAACAACAAGCCTTCCTGGGGTGACTTAGTCCCTTATCCAGGCGAGACACAGAAAACAGCATCATGCTGTGCTGGAGGCTGGGGACACAGAGACGTTAGCCTCTGTCCCTACCCTTAAAGAACTCTGCTGTTCTTGCCATGTACCACACACACACACACACACACACACATTGTCACTGTGCCCTCTGCCTCCTGCTGTCCTCCTCACCTTTCTTGTTTTTGCTTTGACATTTGGACATTTACTCTCAACTAGATTTCCTTAGTACTGCCTCATCTGGACGCCACAGCTTTCAGTGTGGTTTGCAGGCTTAACCTAATGCTGGAGGGAAAAATGGAAAAGTGCTTGGAAGTCTCAGGGTGACTGGACCCCCCCCCAGAACCCACTAGACTGGAAAAGTAACGAAGGGTTGCAGTCAGACGAAGAGCCTGATGTGACCTTATTGTTTAACATTTGTTTTTGTCCCACATGAGCATATTCCTGGCCAAGAGGTTTGCTATACAAAAGCTGATGGCAGTTGATTTTAGCAAAAGTCATCAGAACAGAGAGATGAAAGACAGACCTCAACGGGTCAGAACGTCTGCTTTATTTAAGCAGGAGGCTGTGCAGTAAAGAGAATGCAGGAGCGCACGGCAGGCTGTGAGCATGGGGTTGTATTTGTGGGATTTTTCAGTTGAGAGAGCGTAAGAGAGCAACTTTTCGTCCAGGCTGGTTGGGCGAGGGAGGCTGGAGAATTATCTGCTGAGAAGGGAAGCAAGACCAGTCCTCCAAGAAGTTTAAGTGCTGGTTAAATGAGGATATCTCCTGGGAAAGGGGGCCTTGGTCAATTGCGTCATGGAAGCACTGGACAGCCTGTTGGAGATACCATTCAGGATAGGAGGTGCTGGTGTTCTGCAAGACAGGGGCATAAGATATGCCCAGCAAGTCTAACAGCTAGGATTGGAATCAGGTCTCCCCATCACTTGCATTGACCTTCTGATATGTGTTCATTGAAGAATAACCCTGGAGATTGAATTGTATAAACTAGAACTGCCCAAAGCCTCTTGAGGGTCCCCCACTACTCCTTTGGCCCCTTTTGGAGGAGGAGCTCCAAATCTCCACAGTGTCCATCAATAATGTTTCATCCTAGCATAATAAAGGGACACCAGAAATTCATCTGTAGTTCTACACACACGGGGCCATTCTCACCAGAAGATACCCTGACAAAGAATGTTCCACAGTTTCATCATATCCTCTTAAAAAAAGAGGAAGGGAGGGAGGGAAGGAAGGAAGGAAGGAGAGAGAGAAAAAGAAAAAAGGAAAGAGAAAAGGAAAGAAAGAAAGAAAGAAAGAGAAAGAAAGAAAGAAAGAAAGAAAGAAAGAAAGAAAGAAAGAAAGAAAGAAAGAAAGAAAGAAAGAAAGAAAGAAAAAGAAAGAAAGAAAGAAAGAAAAAGAGAAGGAAAGTTACAGAACAAGTAATTATAAAGTCACTAATTGGACTTCGACAAGCTGTTAATTTTACAAGTCATTACAGTACTTTACACGAATTGTGTCTTTGCAGCAAACTTTTGTAAAGTGTATGGCACTTTCCTCTGAGTGAAAGGGATTCAAAATATTCTATAGACACCACAGAGCACATCTAAATTAATGTGATCTAAAGTTTGGTCTCCTTCAACTGTGCTCCTTCCTGCCTCTCACAATCTTTGGAAAGGACTATATTAAATGCAAGGGCAGGGCCTCCAGATACAACTTAACTTGTAGGACATTAGCATCTTGCTGAGCAAATAGCTCAAAATAAAGCAAGGGAAATGGGGATCAGAGACTGCAGAGGACAGAGATGGGATGGAAGCATGACCAGTTAAAGGGCAGCCAGGAGAGCTGAATGGAAATTAACCAACCTTGGCCTTGATTTGCTGGGGGCTGGATGAGATAGGTGGAGTAAGATACATCCCCTGTGGTGGACAAATAGATGAAGACACAGAAACAGAGAGGTTTGGAAAGCCATTGAGTAGTTGCAGGGCTGGCCTCCATTTGCTCTGACCAGCAGTCTCTCCTCCAGGCTGTGGTGCATGGTCCCAGCTGCATCCTGGTCTTCCCCTGTATTCCTAATATTTATTAGTGGCACCTCTGTGCCAGAACTCAATGAGAAACTGAGAATTCACTTTGGAGTTGTCCTCTTACTACCAATCCCAGGCCCCGGGGGAGCTGTGCTTTCTCTCTGGAATATTAGCCAGGGGACTCTTTGGTCTTTCCCTGAACATGCACTCTTCTTTCTTACTCCTCCAGCTTTGGCTGGAGTGGTGGCTGCTGCTCATCCACCTGAGATGCCCTTTTCATTCCTCAGATCTCAAGCAGGCCACCCACTGCCCCTTTAGTATTTATTTGTAACCCTCCCCCCACAGCATCTTGCTGAATGGTCACTGTTTCCATGTCTGACTGCACACAGCAAGCCTGGAAGCTTCTCAGGACCAGCTCTGTGGCTCCACACCTAATTCGGCATCCCCTCACCCTCGACCCCCGCAACAAGTGCTCCACAAGTGTTTACTGTGGAATAAAGTGAAGGGGTGATAGCAAAGAGGCTGATAGTGGACTCTCAATCACCTCAAAACTAAAACTAAATTAGATTTTTTTTTCAGAACACTAGAACCTACAAGTCAAGATTATGTTGCCAATAAATCTAACTTGAATTGTGGAGGCTTAACAAAAGATGTTGAGCTCCAGATTTTAGGCCAGGAAGGAAGTGACACTTTGAGTAAGACAGAGCAAGGGAGATGGATTAGAAAACACAGACCCCAGAAGAGATTGGAAGTGGGAACTGGGAAAGAAATGTCCTCTCTTGTCCCACAGCAGGGCTCAGTGGTCTTTGCTTGAAGACTTCTTTAATGTAGTCTTGAAATTGAGAAATAATTATGTGAGAACTTGATGACATGTGCAGAAGTGTTAACTTACACTTTCTCTTTAAACAGCTCTCTAGATTCATGTTTGAGGGACGGGAAATAAAATTGGTAATGACCTGTGCAGCCTTCATCACCATGAACCCTGGGTATGCAGGCAGGACTGAACTGCCAGACAATCTGAAAGCTCTGTTCAGACCTTTTGCTATGATGGTTCCCAACTATGCCTTGATCGCAGAGGTAAGATTTACATTATACAAGCAGCATAAGTTGTGAGCTTGTTCCTCTTACTTACCATGTACACACACATAACGGTTGCATGTTGTTGGTTTGCTTTTAAGTGTAGATTTGACTGTTCATTCTTCATGCTTAGTTATAAAAAATTTTATTTTATTTGAAAGTCAGAGTTACAGAGAAAAAGAAGGAGAGATAGAGATCTTTCATCTACTGGTTTATTCTCCAAATGGCCATAATGGCCAGAGCTGGGCTGATCTAAAGCTGAGAATCAGTAGCTTCTTCTCTGTTTCCCACGTGGATGTAGAGATTCAAGACCATAGACCCCCCTCCACTGTTTTCCCAGGCCATTAGTATGGAGCTGGATTGGAAGTGGAGCAGCCATACTAGACCTGGAGCCCATATGGAATGCAGGCATTGCAGACAAAGGATTAGCTGCTATGACACCATGCACTGGCCCCTGCATGTTTTTTTTTTTAAGATTTATTTATTTTTATTACAAAGTCAGATATACAGAGAGGAGGAGAGACAGAGAGGAAGATCTTCCATCCGATGATTCACTCCCCAAGTGAGCCGCAACGGCCGGTGCTGCGCCGATCCGAAGCCAGGAACCAGGAACCTCCTCCAGGTCTCCCACACGGGTGCAGGGTCCCAAAGCATTGGGCCGTGCTCAACTGCTTTCCCAGGCCACAAGCAGGGATCTGGATGGGAAGTTGAGCCACCGGGATTAGAACCGGTGCCCATATCGGATCCCGGGGCGTTCAAGGAGAGGACTTTAGCCGCTAGGCCACACCACTGGGCACCCCTGCATGGTTTTTTTGTTTGTTTCTTTTTTTGTTTTTTTTTTGCTATTGTATCTCATAAAGATCAGAATGCTGTTCAGGATATAGTTAGCCCCTAAAACTGGAATGAATCAATGAAGTTAATTAGCAGGTCATTGGGATTTATTGGATCATCTTTAAAATTTTTTTTAAAAATTATTTCATAAAAATTATTATTTTATAAAAATTATTATTTTATAAAAATTATTTATAAAAAACAATATAATTATTTATATTTCTTTTAGAAAATTATCTTTATTGAAGTGTCACTGCAAGTATAATTTTATTAACTTTTGCTTCATATCTTTGTCAAACCAATGGTTAAGAATGCTTTACTACTGTAAATTTAATGATCTGTAATTGCTTTATATAATTTACCGTATATGAGTAAAATAATCATTTTTCTATTCAATGATTGTTCATAGATATTGTCTGTGTTCCCACTCACTTAAGGTCTTTGTGGTTTTTACTTGTTAAACTTCTTATTTGGTGAAGTATTGGGCCTTTTACCATCAGGCAAATCTAAAATATATTCTCTCAAATGTTAAAAAAAATGAGAGGAAGAAGGGTGGGAGGGAAGAAGGGAATATCATTATGTTCTTAGAAACGTGTCTAAATCATCATGAATCTGTTAAATACTAATTAAAATTAAAAGATAAAAATAAAAATTTAAAGCTTCAAAAAATTACTTTTTATTAGCATTAAAGATGTTGCATCAATGCTGTATTCATCATTGTGATGGGCGGTGGAAATAGCCTATAACAGCTGAGCCAAAAAAACAATAATTGCAAATTATTATAAATTGTTCTTGTTCTTTCTGTAGCTACCAAGGCATCTTTCTATTTAAGCTAGTTTTTGTTACTGCAACTTCTGTGTGAGTCAATGTATATAAACTTTGTGGTATTCTAAAGGCCTGTGTTATCCAGGTGTGATTTATACCTGTAACACGAACAACTCACAGAGTGCAGCTACGTGAGCTCCTGCATGACCACCCAGACAAAGAGGCCAGTGTCTTCAGAACTCAAAAGGTGCCCTGCGCTCAGAGCTACATTTCTTGATGAAGGACACTATCCATTTAAGAATGGAATTTCTCAGAAATCGAGAGTAGTTCCTTGGTTCATCAGATCCTTTGACAACAACTGGTTTTATATATGCTTTTTTATGGAGTAAAAGTAATTGTTCAAGAATCCAGCTTACCCGGGTGGATATTTGGCCCATGCCTGCATCCCACATGGTCCTGGTTCTGCTTTCAGTTCAAGCCTCCTGCTGATGCATACCTTGGGAGACAACAGGGGGCTGCTCGAGTACTCAAGTCCCTTCCACTCATGTGGGAGATCTAGGTTGGGCTCATCTTCCGAGTTCAGCTGGCTCATCCTGGGTGTTGCAGGCATTTGGGGAGTAAACCAATGAATAAAATCTCTTTTTCTTTCTTTCAAAGAAATATTTTCAAAAATTATGAAAACTATAATTTTAATAAAATGTTTTCAGCATCTCGTGGGCCCCCTAGCAACCTCTGGGTATGGGGAATGCAGAACAGCTAAGATGGTGTCTTCACTTTTTGTTAACATAGGTAATCATATTTATTTCTAAACTGAAATCAACACTTTGATCCCAAAGCAGATCTGATACAGTTACCATCATCAAATTTTAATTTTCAAAGAGCATCTGCATGAGGTTGGGCTGGAAACATTCAAGCTCTACCAGTTTTCTTAGATGTCCCATATTTTAGTAACATAGGCACTGGAGACATGTTTTGTCCCTTCTTGAGGTCATTATTTGGATTTTTCCGGTAAGATTTGTCTCCTATCTAATAGTGAATGTACATAAATCCTTTGCTAGCATGTTTCTGTCCCTCTAAAATGATTGGCTCAGCCTGCACACAGTGAGAACAATAGCTTTCCCCTTCCACATCCTGAGAACCCATAAATAAAGTGCAAATGATCTTGCCCTTGTGCTGACCGAACTCCTCAAAGGCATGCACACACACACACACACACACACGCACACACACACACACACCCCTTCTCACAAGCAGTCATCAGGAAACAAGAGGAGCTTTAGAGGAAGGCCCCCAGTTAATTACCTGTCCTGGGTTCCTTGGTATCAAGTGGTCTGGCACACACTGGCTTGAAGGGGGAACCTGTCACCTACAGAGTGAGCCTGGTCTTTGCCGCCGAGGTCCGTCCATTGGGCGCTTAGTAAAGGCATCTTCTCTTCCCCATCTTGTGAATAATGCTTACATAAGAATTTCAGGAGTCCACCGACAACAACTTCTTCACTTTTGACTGTCACTGTGGACAGGGGCAATAAAATGTAGGGAGAAAAAGGTTTAGATCCCAATCTTAACATTTTTGTCCACATTTCATGAGTTGTCCTATTGATTCATTTCTCAGTAATGAATTGGATATATTCTAAAATCCAGAGTCCTAAGAACTTTCTCTATCACAAATATAATGAATAAAACTGTTACCAGTAAATATTTTTTAAAACTTTTATTTATTTGAATGGCAAAGTTATAGTGAGAGAGGGAAATTCCATCTGCTGGTTCAATCCCCAAGTGTACACAATGACTGGGACTGAGCCACGCCAAAGCCAGCATCCGCAGGGTAGGTACAGGAGCCCAGTTTCTTGGGCCATTTTCTGTTTCTCTCCCAGGTGCATTAACAGGGAGCTGGATCTGAAGTGAAGCATCCAGGACCTGAACAGACACTGTAAAGGATGCCGGCTCTGCAGGCAGTGGCTCAATGTGCTATGCCACAACACTGGCCACATCAGTAAATATTTTGAAGCACCTACTAGGTGCAGGTCATTATATCAATCCCTAATGATACAGAAGTAAACCAGACAGCAGGAAGAAACGTGCATCTTTTCAAGTCCTGCTTCTGAGGCAAACTGCAGTGCTGTGAGGGCAAATATGGGTGGAAGGGAGGATCTGCTTCCATTCCCACTGTCAAAGCAGCAGGCATTGTCCAATTAACAAGATACAGGCATTTGTCAGAAACAAGATAGCCTCTTAGGGATGGAGAAAGGACACGTGCCTTTGCATAACTCCCCTTGCTGCCAGGGAATCTAACATGAGCAGGCAGGCAGTGATCACTGATACTGTGCTCCAAGGTGGCCTTCTTGTCCGCTGTCTTTTGTTCTCAGGTTTTGTAACTTTCATGACGACATAAAAGCATCAGGCTTTGCTGCACCTTGAGCCAAATGTCACCAAGACCACATCTTCATCTACAGACAAGAAGCAGAACCAGAACCCTAGCTTCCCATCTTCCACCATTCCTAGGATGGAGAAAACCCTCTTAGGGTTATTAAAAGGAATAACATGGAAAGGGATAGTGCCTAAAGTAGATTCTTAATAAATTGGCATTATGCTAGTGTAATGTTATTAATGAAAAAAACAGTAAGCACCCCACAATATCTTTCTATTCTAGGTCATTTTATATTCTGAAGGATTTGAATCCAGTAAAATCTTAGCCAGGAAAATGACTCAGATGTACAAGCTTTGCAGCGAACAGCTCTCTCAGCAGGATCACTATGACTTTGGCATGAGGGCTGTGAAGTCTGTGCTGGTCATGGCTGGGTAAGAAACCAAAGTGACAGGAGTGAATATTGTAGTTCAAAGGCAGTAAGTAGGGAATTCATGAAAGGCTCTTAGAATAATGGTTGAAGCTTAGCAAGTGGTGGATAAATGTTAGCAGCTACCATTATCAGCATTCTTACCTTGATAGTCTATGATACAGTGAAATGGGCTGTATCATGTATGATGGCTCCACTTAAGCACATCCAGACCCCTTCTGCCTAGTATCCCTGGGCTCTGTACCAGCCCCACAGCCCACTATACCCTTTCTTATTGCATTTAGCCTAAATCCAATGTACCTTGTCTTTTCAGGGTTGGCAATTCAGGACTAGGGCTACTAAGAAGTTTAGCTATGCTTGTCCTCAAAGAACATAAGGATGTCCCAATAGGCCAGACAGATAAATGTGCAGTCATCCCTTGAATGCCATATGATGAGGGCAACAATAGATTTGTGACCGAGGTTCACTAACGAGATGGATGAACTTTAGAGATTTCTAGACAAGGGAGTAATGGGTTAGGTTTTGAATAGGAAATACATATAATCACTTACATAATATATATAATAATATACATTCTCAGAGAATTCTGAATCTGGGGGGAAAAGTCACTAGGACAGGAGTCATCACAGTACATTCGGAGAACTGTAAGCTCAGAGTAGATAAAATCTGGACGGACTGAGGGGCAAAGATAGCCTTATCATTCTCAGTGCCATGTAGCCAGTGCAGGCCTCATCTGTGTACAGAAGCAGGTGGATGCCGAGCACACAAGGAAGGGTCCCCTCCTTCCTTCAGGAACCTGCAGGAAGTGCCCTCCGCAGGTCTGAGAGCTGCAGGCTGGTGATATCATCTGAAATGTCCCTTTGATTTTAGGTCTCTAAAAAGAGAGAATCCAGACCTAAGTGAAGATGTGGTATTGATAAGAGCTTTACGAGACTCCAACTTGCCAAAATTTCTCACAGATGACGCTATTCTGTTCAGGTGAGCTTTTGGATCTTACACAGTAAAGCACAGCTGTCACACAAAGGTAACACATAGACTTGTCGAAAGTTGCTCTCTAACAAGCTGATAACTTTTTCATATTTTCTGCAGGCACTTATTGCAGTCTAAGAGTACTGGTTTAACATAAGGGTACCAAAAGTGTATCAATTATTTTTCTTTTTCTCAGCTTGCTATAGAACTAATGTTTGGTTACAACTTCCCGATCAAAAGAAAATCTCTGACTTAAAAAAATATATATATGTATATATATATGATATATGTCAGAAATATGGAAATATATATGTATCAGATTTGGGGATTAACAAAAGTGTGATTGCTATTATCCCTTTCTTCTTTCATTACTAACTTTTGTGTTTCTCCAAGTAATACATGTACATGGTTTTAAAAAAGAGTCTCATTAATTAGGCCCCTGGGAAGCAACAATGTCCTGCCCTTTACCAGGTCCCATTCCCAAGAGTAATCAAGTTTGTATTTATTTTGTGATTCGTTCCATGTTTCTTAGTACCATACTGAAGCCAATTCTTGATTTTCCAATTTTAGATATTAAGTTACCAAAATGATGAGGATATACACATAGACTTATCCCCCTACATGCATCTTTTCTGTGTCGTTATATTGCAATGTAACTTGAGCTGAATAACCAGGATTCCAATTAATTGATTCAGATTTACATTTGCCCTGCAGTGATTGTCTGTGTTTCTTTTTTTAAGAAATCCTTTCCTATTTTTCTATAAATTGATCAGTAATCCATCTCTAAACATTACTGGAGTATACTCTCCTAGTTTAAAAAGCAAAATCTTCGATTGTCCATGATATTCTGTTGTCTCCTCAGAGCCCCCACCTCCTGCTCTGACCTGGACTGGTTGCACACTCTGCTGCATGTCTACAATCCTAGGGTTCATTCATGATGAAAATGGGGATTTCTTTGCCTTTGCCCTCCAACCACTGCCCTCTTCTCAAGAAACTTCATCAACTCTGTTTTGATGTAGCACATTCTTCCTTCTTTGCTGAGAAATGGTGCAGAGAAAATAATGTGGGATGTGCACGTCCTAAACATCTTTATCTTAACTCTCATGCTCAGTTAATGGTTTGACTGCATCTAGAATTCCCAGTAGATTTCGTTTCTCTCAGAATGTTCAAGGTGTTGCTCCATCGCCTTTCTGAATTGCCACTGCTGCACCTGTAGCAGGCTAGTGCCCAAGCCACTGGATCAGACTTTTTTTTTTCCTGAGAGCCTTTAAGATCTTTCCTTTGTCCCCAGTGTGCTGAATTTTTGGGGGGTGATTGCGCGTTGGTGCAGCTTCTGAAAGATCTATTGTCTTAAGGAAGATTTTATTCTCTATTGTTATCAGTTGCCTTTTTTCTGTTTTTGCAATTTTAGCCCTGTTACTTTGTCTTAAATTTACATTTAATAAAAGAAGTTATGTGATGTAAAGTTCTGTGAATTTTGGCAAATGTATAGTCATGTAACCACCACCCTAATCAACATACAGAACTGTTCTGCTTCCCCAAAAAGCCGTCACAGTACCCCCTTTATTATAAGACTCTACTGCCCTTTACCCTAAGCCTTTGAAACCCAGTGATTGATTCCTGTCCCTATCACTTTGCTTTTTCCAAGACTCCACACCAATGGAATCATACATAGTACGTAGCATTTCAAGTCTGGATTCTCTCACCTAATATAATGTACGCATGATTCACTCATGTTGTTGTGTGCATTCACGGTGTATTCCTTTTTATTTTATCCTATTATGCCAAAGTATCAGTTTGCTTATCCACTTACCAATCAAAGCATTTCTGGTTTGTTTCCAGTTCTTTATAAAGCTGTCAATTAAAAAAATGTAAGTTTCTGTGTGGACATAAATCTTCATTTCTGTAAGTGTAGGATTGTGGGCTCCTGTGGTAAATACAGGGCTGCTCCAAAGAATCTTTGAAAGATGGAATTGAAAGTTAAGCTGATTTGAGGGATAAAAATTGAAATCCATGTATGTTTTCATGCTACACCCTTTCCATGATCTTTTTGAAGTATTTTTGCATGTTTTATTTTACAAAACCTTCCAAACTGCCTCCAGGAGGACCTATGCCATTGTGTGTTCCCATCAACAATGTTCAGGAGCATAAGTTGGTCTTCATTCTCATATAACAGGTGTTGTCCATTTGTTTGTTTTAAATGTAGTCATTCTAGCAGGTGTCAAGTGATACTTCACAATGGCTTTCATTTGCTTGCTTAGCCCTAATAATTAATGTTAACTATCTTTTTATGTGCTTTTTCTTCATCGTGAAGCTTTCTTGAAGTTTCTATTCAAGTTTTTACTACTTTTTATTGGATTTTCTGCTTTTTTATTATTGGATTGTTAGAAGTTACTTTTTATATTCTGGACACAGCCTTTATGAGATATATGATTTGCAAATCCTTTCACCCCAACTGTAGCATGTCTTTAACACTCCTGATTGTGTCTTTTACAAAGTAATTCTTTTATTTTGATAAGTTACAAACGTATTAATATTATTTTAAGAATCGTATCTTCAGTGCCCTAAGAAATCCTTGCCTAAAATCACAATGATTTTCTCTTGTGTTTTCTTCTACAAGTTTTACAGTTTATATTTTTACTGTTAGGTCTATGATAGATTTGAATTGTTTATGTATTTATGCATTTGCTTCTGTCTTTCACACTGACATTTTCCCAGACGTTTAAGGCTGCTTGGCTTTCATTCATCTATGAGGAAGATACTGGAGAAGTGCATGAATCCCCAACTGCTAACATCGCCAGGCTTGTGGCTTTCCTAAGGAGGGCAGATTCATAGGAGAAAGACCTTACAGTCTGCTGCTTGGCATTGTGCATCTTGCTGTCAGCATTCCAGGGCCAAAGGAGCCAGTGAAGAGCAGAGCAGGGATATCACTCACTTGGTCCTCTCTTGCAAGTCTCTCACCTGTTGCTGGTCTTACTCAGGCGGGGGCAATTGTTGCATGAAGAAGGGGGAGAATTCTGAGGCTTTAATAGCTTCACAGGCACAATTTCAGCCCATTCTCTTGTTCCGAACCCCATATCCATGTCTGATCTCGTAGACTCCCAGTGTTACTAATCCACCAATTTCTTCCCCTGCTGACAGCTTAGGTGTCAGTTCCCTAACATGCCAACTGTCTCTACTAACTTATTAAGTTTCTCTCTCTTCTTTCTGTGACTTCTGGGTGAGTGAGTGTCCTGCCCAGTGTTCTCTGAGCTTTCTGGATCAGGGTTTTGTTGTCTAACAAGAATTTGTGGAAATTCTCCATTATTTCTGTTTCTGACTATTTCTTTTCTTTTTTTTTTTTTAAGATTTAGTTATTTTTTACTGGCAAGTCAGATATACACAGAGGAGGAGAGTCAGAGAGGAAGATCTTCCGTCCAATGATTCACTCCCCCAGTGGCCATAACGGCCAGAGCTAAGCTGAGCCTGTCCAAAGCCAGGAGCCTGGAGCTTCCTCCAGGTATCTCACGTGAGCGCAGGGTCCCAAGGCTTTGGGCCATCCTCAACTACTTTCCCAGGCCAGGAGCAGGGAACTGGATGGAAAGCGGGGCTGCTGAGATTAGAACCAGCACCCATATGGGATCCCGGCATGCGCAAGGCAAGGACTTTAGCCACTAGGCTATCATGCCGGGCCCTCGACTATTTGTTCTGTTGCTTTCTCTCCTTTTTCTCCTTTGGTCTTCCCATACTAAGCATATTACTCTTATTGTAGTTGTCTCATTGGTTTTGAACATTTTGTGGGGAGTGTTTTAAGTCTCTGTTTTCTTTGCATTCAGTTTGGAAGATTTCTATTGAGATAGCCTGACCAGCAGCAGTGCTTCCTCAGCTGTGTCCAATCCACTAATATAAGCACATCAAATGGATTCTTCCCTTTTGTTACTGCTGTTGGATTTTTATCTCTAACCTTAAAATTTTTTTTATAGATTTTCCATTTTTTTGATTACAACACTCATCTGTTTTTTCATGCTGTGTATGCACAGCGTTATTAGCCAAAATTGTTCTGAATTCCCTGATAATTATGACATCTCTGATGTGCCTGGTTCTCAGCGCTGTGCTTCTTGCTTTCCATTAGGTCTTGTAATTTTTTTTCTTGGAAGACACATAATGAACTGGGTAAAAAAAATAAAAAAAAAAAGGTCAGTGGGATGGTATGGTGGAGTGTAGCGAAGAGGTCCTTATCGTGATATAAGGAAATGGGAGAGTTTCTAGAGTTGTGCAATTAAGACTTAATCTTGTAGTGAGCCAACACCTTTGGACTGTAAACTTCACAAGTGTTTCTCATTTCTTTCTTCCCCTCTTATTGGGTCGTTCCCCTCTCCCACGTGGAGGGCCCCAGCTGAGTAGAGTTGGGTATTTTCCCTCCCTGTTTGTTAGATAAGCTCAGGTGAGGCTTAGGAGGAACGAGTTTCTCGTGCTTTCTTTAGAACAGAGTGCTCGGGCATATTTCAAGACCGTTCCTTCTCTGCTGTTGGAAGCATGAAGGGATTTTCCTCTTCAGTGAGAAAACCCGCTCTTGTTCCTGGAGGTAAAACCCACAGAAGGTCCACTCTCCCTGCACTCCACGGCCAGGTTCCCCCACATTCTTAGCTTCCCAGTCCTATTTACACCCATCCCCCCAGCAACTCAGCTACTACTCTTCGGCTTTTCCCTCCCTGCCGCTGGCTACTGAGAAGGCTTCTGCTGGGTAAGTTGCCAGTCTCTCCAATTTGAGAGGCAGAGATCTCTATAATTGTTTTAAGTATATGTCCTTTTTATGCTATGCTCTGAGCATTATTATATATAACCTGCCAGAGCGTACGGGTGTCATTTTGCTTGTTTGAGTGAAATATAGAAACCTTAACTCCCTTTACATTTCTTTTCCCCTCTCTGTTGCTGAACAACATCCTAAACTATTTGGAAGCATTGTAGAACTCCAAAATCAGTGACAAAACTGAAGTGGTAGAAGAAAGTAGGTATTTATTTCAAAGTGCGGAGCAAGGAGCCAGAGTTGCTGTTTAATTCCTAGGCTCCCTGCCGAATTAGCGGTACAGATTCTTAAAAATTAAAATTGGAGCTGAGAGGTGTGCGACCAGCTGGTGTCCAAAATCCTGGTTGGTCGATGGCACTCGTGACTTTCCTGTGACTGGTCAGTGATACGGTGCTTTTTCAGGAATTTATTATGGCTCCAGTTGCTCTGGGGACTTCATGAATGCAGCAGTTTGAGATCTTTCTGAATCCTGATTTGAATGATTTTTTTAGTGAAAGCTATTTACTTTTTCAGAAGATTCTGTATCTTATTTTTGTTTAGCTGGCTGTTCCCAAAGCCACAAGAGCAGAAGTTAGAAACACAGTGTTGTTACTAATCTAATGAAGCTGGAAATTTGCCTTCATCTCCATTGACACCTGTGGGTCAGAGAGGTCTCCTCATGGCCACGGTGTAGAGGTGAGGGTGCCAGTTCCCTAGCACCCTCCTGACAATTCTCTGGATGAGAGAGGCAGTGTATTACTGCAGCTGCACGGCTGCCACAGGGAAAGGCAGCCTTGTTACTTGAGCAGTGGTGAAAGCCCGGACTCTATGAGCATCCTCTGACACACCCTGCTCCCCTAAAGGAGAAAGAAGTGCCTCATTACTGCCGCAAGGGCTGGGTGTGCAGGTTTCTCATATGCCCCTATCAACTCCACAGGGAACATCCTCACCTCCTTGTGAGGCTGAAAATCTTGGGATCCCTACTTAATCTATCCAGACACCATGAAAGAAACTCGTTACAGCCTGACTAGGGTGGTGTTCTAGCCTCCTCCCTCAGTCTCTATGGGAGCGGGTGCCTTATGAGCTGTAGTTTTTCAAAACTATGCTTGCAGCAATATTAATACAAACATTTCTTGTTTTTGAAACTTCGCTCCCACACGTAAAGGAAAACTTAGAGTATTTGTTTTTCAGTGTCTGAGTTATGTCACTCAAGATTGTGCCCTCTAGTGGCATCCGTTTTGCTCCAAGTAAAGCAAATTTTATCCTTTTTCATAGCTGAATAATATTCTGTTGTATATATTTTCTTTATCCATTTGTGTAATGATGGACACTTTGGTTTCTGATTTTGTCTTGTGAACAGTGCTGTAGCTATCATTTTGATAATATTGTGTTCATGTCTTCTGGGTGTGTACTCAGTAGTTTCATTGCTGAATCATATGGGAAGTTTATTGCTAGGGTTTTGGGTTTTTTGGGGGTTTTTTGGGGGGTTTTTTTGGTTTGTTTTTAGAAACTCCACACTGTTTTCCAGTTTTTAAGTTGCTGCTATGTTCAGGATGTTGTTCCTTTGTCGGATGTTTTGTAAATATTTTTTTCCCATTCTCTTGGCTGTCTCTTCAGTGTACTGTTTATTTTGCTGTGAAAAAGTTTGAGTTTGATATGCACTCATTTGTTTTTGTTGTTGTTGTTGTTTTGGATGCCTATGCTTTGGGAGTCTTATCCAAGAAGTTATTTGCTACAACAGTGGCTTGGAGTGTTTCCCTAGGTTTTCTTCCAGAAACTTGATGACATCAGGTCTTAAATTTAGGTCTTGAATTCATTTTGAGTTGATTTTTGTGTATAGTGTGAAAGATGGATCTAATTTTATATATGTGTAAGTATGTATGTGTGTGTACGTGTGTGTGCATACTTATCCAGTTTCACCAACACAATTTGTTGATGTGTGTGTGTGTGTGTGTGTGTGTGTGTATCATTGATGCTTTATTTAATCAGTGTTTGATATTTTCACTGTGGAGATCTTTCACTTCTTTGGTTACATTTATTCCTAAATACTTGGTTTTTTGTAGTGGCTATTATAAATGGGATTTCTTTCTTGCTCTTGCTGAAAATTCCACCTATGATGTTGAATAAGAGGGTGAAGGTGTACATAATTGTCATGTTCCAGATCTGAGGGGAAGTGCTTTTAGTTTTTTCCCATTCATAGGATATTGGTCATTGGTTTGTGATATGTAGCCTTTATAATGTTGAGGAATGTTCCTTCTACACCTGATTTGTGGAGAGTTTTATCATGAAGTGGTGTTTAATCATAACTGCTTTCTCTGCATCTGTCGAAATGACCATACGGGTTTTGTTCTTCATTATAGTTATCCTGTTTGTTTACTGATTTGCAAATGTTGATGCATCTTTGCATTTCTGAGACGAATTCCACATGATCATGATATATGATCTTTGAATGTAGCTTTGAGCTTAATTTGCTAGTATCTTGCTGAGAATCTTTATATTCCTAATGAGCATAGATGTAAAGATTCTCATTAAGAATATAGGTCTGAATGGCCCCAACTAGAGACCATTATGCTCAGTGAAACAATCCAATCCCCAAAAGACAAGTATCTTTTCCCAAAAGCACAAATATCATATGTTCTGATATAAGGCAACCTTCATGCAAAATACAAGATATATGTATATTATAAATGTATTACATGTATTCATCTAGAATAATTGTGTAATGGAGACTAGCATACCACGAAGTGAAGTTACACTGCAGTATGCATCTCTACTTTTGAATAAAAGGTGAATTCCCAATGAAACTGTTAGATATATCTTGACAATGGGATGCTGGACTTTTCTATCAATGTCATGATACAATTAAGTAGCAGAATGATGGACTTGAGACTGTATTATTATAATATAAGGGAAATCAGTTGGCAGGGGGGAATGTCAGGAGGAAGCAGGAAGGCTGGGAGAGGAAATCTCAGAGCCTATGGAGCTGCATCATTAAAAACTTTAAATTAGGGCCCGGCGCAGTGGCCTAGCAGCTAAAGTCCTCACCTGGGATGCACCAGGATCCAATATGGGCACCGGTTCTAGTCACAGCTGCTCCACTTCCCATCCAGCTCCCTGCCTGTGGCCTGGGAAAGCAGTCAAGGATGACCCAAAGCCTTGAGACCCTGTACCCATGTGGGAGACCTGGAGGAAGTTCCAGGTTCCTGGCTTCAGGTCGGCACAGCACCGATCTGAAGCCATTGAGGTCACTTGGGGAGTGAATCATCAGACAGAAGATTTTCCTCTCTGTCTCTCCTCCTCTCTGTATATCTGACTTTTCAATAAAAATAAATCTTTAGGGCCCGGCAGCGTGGCCTAGCAGCTTGCCTTAAACGCACCGGGATCCCATATGGGCACCAGTTCTAATCCCGGCAGCTCCACTTCCCATCCAGCTCCTTGATTGTGGCCTGGGAAAGCAGTCAAGGACGTCCCAAAGTTTCAGGATCCTGCACTCGCATGGGAGACCCGGAAGAGGTTCCTGGTTCCCAACTTCGGATCGGCGTAGCACCGGCCACTGTGGTCACCTGGGGAGGGAATTATCGGAAGGAAGATCTTCCTCTCTCTCTCCTCCTCTCTGCATATCTGACTTTGTATTAAAAAAAATAAATCTTTAAAAATAAATAAATGAATAAATCTTTAAAAAACTTTTGTAAATTAAAAGTATGCATAGGCATAGATTCTGTAGATTTCTCTTCAGATCATGGCTCTGTTTGGTTTTTGTATCAAGTAATGCCTGCCTTATGAAAAGAATTTGACAGAGTTCCATCCTATTAAATCTTTTAGAATAGTTTGAAGAGTATTGGAATTACTTCTTCTTTGAATGTTTTTAGAATTAAGTAGGAAAGCCATCAGGTCCCAGGATTTTTCTCGATGTAAGACTTGATCACTGCTTCAATCTTAATGCTTGTTATGGGTCTATTTACATAGTGTGTATCTTCTTGATTTAATCTTGAGGTTACATGTGTCCAGCACTAAATCCATTTGCTTGAGATTTTCCTGTTTCTTAACATGTAGTTTTTCATAATAATTTCTTATGATCTTTGTTATTTCAGTGGTGTCACTTGTAATGTCTCCTTTTCATCTCTGTTTTGAGTTTTTTCTATTTTTCTTTGTTAGTCTGACTAGAGGATTATCTGTGTTCTCTAAACTTTTTGCTTTTAGATACAGTTTCATTTATTTCTGCTCTGATTCACATGATTTCTCATCTAGTTATTTGGAGTTTGGTCTTGCTTTTCTAAGTTTTCAAGATACTTCATTAGCTATTTAATTTGAAACATTTGTATTAATGTAAGCATGTAATGTTTTAGACTTCCTTCTTGGTACTGCTTTTTGTGTATCCTACAGGTTTTGATACTTTTTGGCTCATTTCAATAAAGTTTTTTATTTGTTCGATGAACCATTGATCAGAGGCAGCCTGTTTAACCTCAGACTTTATAACTGCCCTATTCTTGTTTTACAGTTTTATTCCTTTACAATCTGCAAAGATGCTTGGTATAATTTCAGTCTTTCAGATTTGCTGAGACTTGATTCATGGTCCAGTATGTGCTCTTTTCCAGAAAATATTCAATGTATTCATGAGAATAATGTGTATTCTGGAGTTTCTGGGTGAAATGTCCTGTAGAAATCTTAAATCCATTTATGCAATACTATCTTTCAACTCCAATGCATCTTTATTCGTTCTTTTTCATTGAATGATTAGTTGTTTGGTCTGGATTTGTCCATTGATGATCAGGGTGTTGAAATTGCCAACTGTTGCTTTACTGGAGTCTCTCTCTCCCTTAAGTCTAATAATATTTGCTGTATATATCTGAGTGGACTTGTGTTCAGCACATTTGTATTTGTAATTTTTTATGTCTTCTTGCTGTATTGAACCTTTCACCAAAGATGTCCTTCTTTATCTCTTTAGTTTTTGATTTTAAGTTTGATTTATCTGATACAAGAATTGCTGTGCCCGCTGACTTTTGGTTTCCATTTTCCTGGTATGTTGTTTTTGCAACTCTTCACTTTCAGTCTGTATGTATCTTTGTTAAGTGAGCTTCTTGTGGACAGCATGTAGTGAGATTGTTTTCTTTCACTTACAATCAGTTCAGCCAAGCCATGTGTTTTAATTGATTATTTTAATCCATTTACATTCAAGGCTAGTATTGATAAAAACTGAGACTTGTCATTTTGTTGATTGTATAATGGTTCTACCTTCCTGTCAGTGAATTTGTTGGTATGTTTTTACATTGACTTCTAATACCTGATGCTCTTTAAAATTTCTTGTAAGACTGAACTGATTTTTGTTTAAAGTGTTTTGTTTCTCCTTTACTTTTAAAGAATAACTTCACTGAATATTGTTTGGGAGGCTTTTACTTTTTTGCTTTTTAAGACCTTGAATATATCGTCACTCTCCTCTGACCTATAGGGTTTCTGCTGAGAAGTCTGTGTTAATCTAAACAATTTTGCTTTTAAATATGAATTTGGAGATCTTCCCTCTTGTTGTCTTTACAATTCTCTTCTTTTAAAAAAGTTTTTATTTGAAAGGCAGAATTAGGAGAAAGGGAGAGAGGGAGAGAGGGGGAGAGAGAGAGAGAGAGAGAGAGAGAGAGATCGATCTTCTATCCATTGGTTCACTTCCACAAATGACCACAATGGCCAAAGCTGAGTTGATGTGAAGTAAGGAATTTCCTCTGGATCTCCTGCATGAGTATGGGGACCCAGGACTTGGAGCCATCCTCCGCTGCTTTCCCAGGCTATAAACAGGGAGCTATATGGGTAGTGGGTCAACCAGGACTAGAACCAGCACCCATATCAGATACTAGTGCCACAAGTAGACACTTAGTCTTCTACTCCACAGCACCAGCCCAAGATTCTCTCTTTTTTTTTTTTTTTTTTAACATTTGAAAATTTGATTACAGTATACCTTGGAGAAGATCTTTTTTTGGTTGAGTCTCCTTGAGGTTCTTTGAGATTCTTATTTCTGGATGTCCATGTCTCTTCTAAAACCTGGGGAATTTTCAAGTATCATTTTATTTAGCAGGTTCTCAATTCCTTTATTCCTTTTCTTCTCCTTCAGGAATACCTATAATGTGAATATTTAGTTATTTATATGCCATATTTTGTGTAGACTGTTTTTCCCTTAGTTTTTGTCTGATTATTGCTTAAAATCTTGTCCTTGAGGTCATTCTTTTCTACACGTGGCCTATTTTGCTATTAAAGCTCTAAATTGTATGTTTGTTTCATGATTAAAGATTTTATCTCACAAATTGCTATTTGGTTCTTAATGATTAATGACTTTGTCTCATTAGTAATATTTTCATTCATGTTACTTATTTCCTCACTTCTTTGGTCTGTTTTCTCTTGTGTCACACTTTTCAGTCATTTCATAGATGTCCTCCAGTTTGGGATCTAATTCCAAAGCAGTATTGTGTGCCTTTGGAGGTATCATACTACATTCCTTCTTCATATTTTCCTGTGTCTCTGTGTTGGTAACTTGGTATCCATCCATCTGGTTTCCATCCCTTCTTCATGGAGGAGGTGTTAAGAGTCTATACCTTTTATAGCAGCCGGTCCGGTCCTGTATATAAACTAAAATTGAGATGTCAATGAGCTAATCATAGGTTGTGGTTAGGACTTGTTTTTTGTTATTTTGTTCTTTGATTTTTGGGGTTTTTTTTGTTTTTTTTTTTTTTTAAACATACTGGTTACTCAAAACCATGTCAATTCCATAATATTGCAAATTGCTGTTGATGTTATATTGGGACTCTTAATTGACTGTGATGATATTATACCAGCTCTAACTTCAGACCAGAAATGGTCTCCCCAAGAAACTGTTCAACCCATCTGGACAATAAGTAGCTGGACTCCATGCTTAATATATGTTTGCAAGGAAAGAATCTTGATTGAATTTGAACTGTAATGCTGCATCAAGGTGGAGGAATCCACCAAGGGGGAGGGGAAGGGGAGGGGGAGGGGGATTCCCAAAGCCTATGAAACTGTCACATAATGCTAAATATTAATTTTAAAAAAAAAAGAGTCTATATCTTTGCTGATGTGCATTTGGCTTGTTTGCTTTGGCTTTGGATCCATGTGAGTCCAGGAGTATAGTCAGGGTGATTTCTTTTGTCTTCATCAGTGTCGGCTTTTCTTTGACAAAGTGAACTAGTCTGCAGTTAGTAGTAGTAGAAGTGTGGCTTTCGGATAAAAAGAAAAAAAAACAATTCCTAGGGTTTTTTTGTTGTTTTGTTTTTTGAGCCTACAGAGGGTTCAGTGCTGGTCTACCTGATGATATGTGATAGCTGGTGTTGTTCCCTGCCTTGTCCTGCTAGCAAGCCTGAGTGATGCTGGACTTGTGGCATCAATTGCTGTGACTCTAGGACTGTGTGACATGATGGACCCTTCCTCAAGTCCTGCTAGGAGCATCCACCTAGTATTGTGGCTTCTAACAGTCCTTGCCCTTGCACTAGGGGATGTGAACTGGGCCACTGGCTGGATTCCAGCGGCACCAAGACATTTAGGATGAGGTCTTACAATTCTGGTGTCAGTGTACAGAAGAGTCATTACTCACACCTCTCATTGACAGCAAAATTTTATGGGCTGCATGTAGTGTCAGCCCTGAAGCTAAGGCAAATCCCCCTTGTATCATGGAACATGTGAACATAGCTCTGGGTCTAATGCCACCAAACTCCCACAATTGTAGGATGCATCAGACCTATCTTTTGCCCAATGTGTTGCCTTGACTTCCACAATCCTGAGAAGAGAGGCATACTTCTTGGCTTTCTGTAAGAGTGATAATGGGAAGAAGCAAGGCAGCTTGCCTACTGCAAGCCTGGTATTTCCTCAGACCCCAATAAACTTTCCAGGCTGAAATAAAGTCAGTGAAATTTCCTCTCTGCTAAAACTGTAAGCTGTGAGACATGCTGCAACTTCTTCCTACTTTGGCAAGTTAAGATGAACTCTCACAGTTGGCACCTGGCTTTGCTGTATAGCTGAGACCTATGTCTGTCTGCTCCTTGTGCTATGGAGTCATCTTTTTTTTTTCCTTTGCTGAAAATTTGTCTGACCTCTGGAAACAGTGCTTCTTTTTTTTTTTCCTTGCAAATGTCTTTTTTTATTATTATTAATTATTTTGCATTATGTGACAGTTTCATAGGCTCTGGGAATCCCCTCACCCCTCCCCCTTCCCCTCTCCTCCCCTCTGGTGGATTCCTCCACCTTGATGCAGTATTACAGTTCAAATTCAATCAAGATTCTTTCCTTGCAAACATACACCAAGCATAGAGTCCAGCTACTTATTGTCCAGATGGGTTGAACAGTTTCTTGGGGAGACCATTTCTGGTCTGAAGTTAGAGCTGGTAGAATATCGTCCCAGTCAATTAAGAGTCCCAGTATAACATCAACAGCAGTTTGCCATATTATGGAATTGACATGGTTTTGAGTAACCAGTATGTTGAAAAAAAAAAAAAAAAAAAGCAAGTCCTAACCACAACCTATGATTAGCTCATTGACATTTCAATTTTAGTTTATATACAGGACCGGACTGGCTGCTATATACCTTAAAATGGCTATAAGGTACCATTCAGCTGTCTCGTGTCTATTTCATTTTAGTATTTAGCCATTTGTTGTGTTGAAGTATAATTTTGCTGATCTTGGCAGATTTTAGGATAATCTAGACTGGTTTGTAACTCTAACAAGACATTTGTCGACATTTAAGGTGCAGAACATTTTTTTTGGGGGGGGGTGCAGGAAAATCCTCAACACCATGGTGAGGATTAACTAATCTTTGTGACCCACCCAGCAAGGCATGAGCCAATCCATACCAGCTCTTTCCTGTCAGATTTCAAGCTCTATTTTCTGTTGTTTGTCTATTTATTTTAGGTATTTTTAGTTTGTATGATTGTTTGTTTGCTGTGAGGGGTTTTCGAAGCGATCCCAATGGTCATTGCGAGGGAGGGGGGGGGGTCCAGAGGTGGAGCCAGGCTCAGACCAGAGAAAGCTCTCCTCCCTGGTCCCGAAGGACATTTATTGTTCTTCTGTTTCTGCGGACTGCTCAGGGCTTCTGGTTGTCTTTCCGATGACGTTGGTTTCTGCACGGTAGTGTTTGGACTTCTTCCATCCCCTGCAGAAGCTCCGGTTGGGGGTAGATGACCTCAGAGTACTCGGCCTCCGAGGGCATCCCATTCCCTGTGGCCTCCTTGGCAGTTGAGATATAGCCCCCTTGTTGCTCGTATTAATAGTTTGTGGTGAAGGTCTGGGAGTCTTAATGGTTGGGATCCAAGCTTCCTCCTTACCACCTGCTCCACTCTGGGGTGCCCCCCTGCTCCACGCACATGACCTCCTGTTAAGAGGTTGTCAGGATCGCACCCGATTCCCCCCTCATGCATTGGTATACTAGTTTTATTGTTGTTTAGTGCCACTTTGAGTCTGTTGTCTATGAATTACCAGATTTGATCTTGATAGGCTATATTGTACTTTTTTCTCACTCTTTTTATGGTCCTGAAAGATTTCCCTGCACTCCCTCCCCATTACAGGTTGAGGGTATAGTAGGTTTTACAGTTTTTTGATGTAGATCTTAAGTATTCTGGCATTAATTGTTGGTTTATAGATTATATCGCATTATCTTATTGCATTGGATACAGGTTGTTAGAGGTTGCACTAATACTACAATATACAGGTACTATCTTCCAAGTTGTCATCTTTTCATCTCAAATTAAGGCAAACATGTGGTATTTAACCTTTTGGGATTGGTTCATTTCTCTTAGCATGATGGATTCCAGTCGGGCCCATTTGACCACAAAGAACTGCATTTGGTTTTTTTTAATAGCTGAGTAGTATTCCATAGAGTAGATGAACCAAAGCTTTCTTTTTTTTTTTTTTTTTTCTTGAAATTTCTTTTTTTTTTTTTATATATATTTAACTTCAGTAATTACATTGTATTATGTGACACAATTACATAGATACTTGGGTTCTCCCCACCCCTCCCCAAACCCTCCCACCATGGTGGATTCCTCCACCTTGTTGCATAACCACAGCTCAAGTTCAGTTGAGATTCCCCCATTGCAAGCGTATACCAAACATAGAGTCCAGCATCTTATTGTCCAGTCAAGTCCAACGGCTTCTTAGGTATACCCTCTCTGGTCTGAAGACAGAGCCAGCAGAGCATCATCCCAGTCAATTGAAAGCTCCAACATACCATCAGCACAAATTTACATCATTATGGAATTAATTGACATAGTAATGAGTAACCAATATGGTAAAAGTAAATGCGAGTTCTTAACCACCTTCTGTGACCACCTCATTGACATTTCAATTTTAGTTTATACACAACATATAACATACATAACATAACATGTTATACATAACATCATATCATCTTAAATTAAGGCAAACATGTGGTATTTAACCTTTTGGGATTGGCTCATTTCCCTTAGCATTATGGTTTCCAGTTTGGCCCATTTGGCCACAAAGAACTGCATTTTGTTTTTTTTAATAGCTGAGTAGTATTCCATGGAGTAGATGAACCATAGCTTTCTTATCCAATCCTCTGTTGATGGGCATTTTGGTTGCTTCCATGTTTTTGCAATTACTGATTGTGCTGCTATGAGCATAGGAGTGCATGTTGGTTTCTCATAAAACAAGTGTTCTGGATATATTCCTAGGAGTGCTATTGCTGGATCATACGGTATGTTGAATTTGAGTTGTTTGAATATTCTCCATACTGATTTCCATAGAGGCTGTACCAGCCTGCAGCCCCACCAGCAGTGGAGTAGGGTTCCCTTTTCCCCGCAACCTCGCCAACAAGTGTTGTTGGTGTTTTTATTCATGTGGGCCAGTCTTACTGGTGTTAGGTGGTACCTCATTGATGTTTTAATTTGGATTTCCCTTATTGCCAGGGAACTTGAGCATTTTTTCATATGTTTATTTGCCATTTGGGTTTGTTCCTTTGTGAAGTGTTTGCCCATTTCCCGTGCCCATTTCTTGAGTGGCTTGTTTGTTTTGACATTTTGGTTGTTTTGTAGCTCTTTGTATATTCTGGAGATCAGCCCTCTATCACCTATGTCGTGTGCGAAGATCTTCTCCCATTCTGTGGGTTGCCTTTTTACTTTGTTGATTGTTTCTCTAGCTGTACAGAAGCTTCTTAGTTTGATGAGGTCCCAATTGTTTATTTTGGTCTCGATTTCCACTGCATTTGGAGTCTTTTTTAGGAAGTGAGGGCCTACCCCTAAGTGTTCCAGTGTGTTTCCAACATTTTCTTCCAAAAGTTTGAAGGTTTCTGGATGTAGGTTTAGATCTGTTATCCATTTAGATCTGATCTTAGTGTATGGTGAGAGATATGGATCTATTTTTTTGTTTCTGCAGGCTATCAACCAGTTGTCCCAACAGCATTTATTGAACAGACCTTCCCATTTGCCTGGATTGTCGTTTGTCTTTTTGTCAAAGATTATTTGGCTGTATCTGTGTGGGTTTCCTTCTGGTGTTTCTATTCTGCTCCATTGATCTTCCTCTCTATCTTTGTGCCAGTACCACGCTGTTTTGATAACCACTGCCCTATAGTATGTCCAGAGGTCCGGAACTGTGATTCCCCCTGCTAACTTTCTGTTCTTCAGGATGGTTCTAGCTATCGGTGGTTTTTTGTGCTTCCAGATGAACCTTTGGATCATTGTTTCCAGTTCCATGAAGAATGTTTTGGGCAATTTGATTGGGATTGCGTTGAATGTATATATTGCTTTTGGCAGTATAGACATTTTAATGATATTGATTTTACCTATCCAGGAGCATGGGATGTTACTCCATCTTTTGAGGTCTTGTTCAATTTCTTTTTTAAGTAGTTTGTAGTTTTCTTCAAATAAGTCTCCTACATTTTTGGTTAGATTTATTCCCAGATATTTCATACTTTTCTCTGTTATTTTGAATGGTATCTTGCTGGTTAAGTCTTTTTCCATCTTGGGGTTGTTCGCATACACTATGGCTGTTGATTTTTGTTCATTAATTTTGTACCCTGCCACTCTACCAAACTCTCGTACAAGTTCTAGCAGTCTCTGTATTGAGTCTCTTGGCTCTTCTACATAAAGAATCATATCATCTGCATATAGTGAGAGTTTGACTTCTTCGTTTCCCATTTGGATTCCTCTGATTTCTTTTTCTTGTCTTATGGCCTCAGCGAGTACCTCTAGGACTATGTTGAATAGTAGTGGAGAAAGTGGACATCCCTGTCTTGTTCCAGATCTCAGTGGGAAGGGTTCCAGTTTTTCTCCATTCAGTATGATGCTGGCGTTGGGTTTTTCATATATGGCATTAATTATGTTGTGGATTTTTCCATCTATGCCTACCTTGGTTAGGGTTTTTAGTAGGAAGTGGTGTTGGATTTTGTCGAAAGCTTTTTCTGCATCTATTGATACTATCATGTGATTCTTGTTTTTCAGTTTTTGGATGTGGTGTATCACATTTATGGATTTGCGAATGTTGAACCATCCCTGCATTCCAGGGATGAATCCTACTTGATCTGGATGAACGATCTGTCTGATGTGTTTTTGAATTCTGTTGGCTAGGATTTTGTTGAGAATCTTAGCATCAATGTTCATCAAAGAGATAGGTCTGTAGTTTTCCTTTTCTGTTAGTTCTCTGTCTGGTTTTGGGATTAAGGTAATGTTGGCTTCATAGAATGAGTTTGGAAGGGTTGCCTCTTCTTCTATTGTTTTGAAGAGTTTGTAGAGGATTGGGGTCAGTTCTGTTCGGAATGTTTTGTAGAATTCTGGAGTGAAGCCATCTGGGCCTGGGCTTTTCTTTGTTGGGAGGTCTTTAATCACTGATTCAATCTCTACTTCAGTTATGGGTTTGTTCAGGTCGTTTGTTCCTCTGGGCTAAGTTTTGGCAGGTGGTAGAAGTCTAAGAACTTTTCCATTTCTTGGTGATCTTCTGATTTGTTGGAGTACAGTGCTTTGTAGTAATTTCTAATTATGGCTTTAATGGATGCGGTGTCTGTTGTTATGTTGCCTTTTTCATCTTTGATGCTGTTAATTCTTGCCTTCTCTTGTTTTTTCTTTGTCAGTCGGGCCAGTGGGGTGTCTATCTTGTTTATCTTCTCAAAAAACCACCTTTTTGATTCATTGATTTTGTGTATGATTTTTTTTATTTCTATCTGGTTGATTTCCTCCCTTGTTTTGATGATTTCTTGTTTCCTATTGTGTGTGGGGCTCTTCTGCTGTTGTTTTTCCAATTCCTGGAGGTGTGTGTTTAGTTCCTGTATTTGGCGCCTCTCTTGGGCCTTGACATGAGCTCCAATTGCGATGAGTTTACCCCGTAGCACTGCTTTGGCAGTGTCCCACAAATTTTGGAATGTTGTGTCAGAGTTTTCATTGGTTTCCATAAATTTTTTGATCTCATCTTTAATTTCTTCTCTGATCCATTGTTCGTTTAATAGCATATTGTTCAGCCTCCAAGAGTTTCTGTATTTCCTGGGACATTTTGAATTGCTGATTTCCAGCTTCATTCCGTGGTGGTCTGAGAGGGTACATGGTATGATTCCTATCTTTTTGAAGTTATTTAGGTTTGCTTTGTGTCCTATCATGTGGTCGATCCTGGAGAAGGTGCCATGCACTGCTGAAAAAAATGTATAATCTGTGGCCTTAGGGTAAAAAATTCTATAGATGTCAACCAAGTCCAGTTGTTCTATTGTTTGTATGAGCTCTGTTGTTTCTTTGTTGAGTTTTTGTTTTGTTGATCTGTCTATAGTTGTTAGTGGGGTGTTAAGATCACCCACTATTATTGTGTGCGTATCTATGTCTCCCCTTAAGTCCGTGAGTAATTGCTTCACGTAGCTAGGTGCGTTTGAATTTGGTGCATATATGTTCACAATGGTAATTACTTCCTGATGGATCAGTCCCTTCACCAATATATAATGTCCTTCCCTGTCCTTTTTGATGTGTGTCAGATTGAAGTCCACATCATCTGAAATTAAGACAGCTACCCCAGCCTTTTTTTCTCGTCCATTGGCATGAAATATTTGTTTCCAACCTTTCACTTTCAGCTTCTTCGAATCTCTTCTGGTTAGATGTGTCTCTTGTAGGCAACAGATAGTTGGGTGCTGTTTGATAATCCATTCTGTTAATCTATGCCTTTTGATTGGTGAGTTCAGGCCATTTGTGTTAAGAGTTAAAATTGAGAGGTTGTGATTTTGCCCTGCCATACTTGTTTTTGTGGGTGTTGATATCTGTGTAATTGCCCTTCCTTGTGTGGACTTTAGTGGGAAGATCTTCCTGTTTGCCATCTTTGCTTATGATTCACCTCCTTTTTTTCTGGATTTAGTGCATTTCTAAGGAGATTTTGTAGAGCTGGTTTTGTGCTGGCATATTCTTCTAATTTCTCTTTGCTGTGGAAGTATTTGATTTCGTTCTCAAATACGAATGAGATCTTTGCTGGGTACAATATTCTTGGTTGACAGTTGTTCTGATTCAGGATTTGGAAGATCTTTGTCCATTCTCTTCTTGCTTGTAAAGTCTCTTCAGAGAAGTCAGCAGTGATCCTGATTGGTTTTCCCCGGTATGTGATCTTTTCTCTGCTTCGTACTTGTCTTAGGATTCTTTCTTTGTCTTCGTTGGAGTGGAACTTGAGCACCGTATGTCTGGGTGAAGATCGCTTTGGGTCATATCTGCTGGGAGTCCTCTGACCGTCCTGGATTTGGGCTGGGTTCATGTTCCAAGTGTTTTGAAAGTTTTCCTGTATAATTTCGTCGAGCACCATTTGCATTCCTGACTCTTTTTCCGCTCCTTCAGGAAGGCCAATAATCCTAATATTTGATTTTCTGAGGTTGTCTTTCATTTCTTGTATGGTCTTATTGGCTTTGTTCAGACTTGTCTCCAGCTGTTTCATGAACTGGGTATGTTCGTTTTGTGTGTCTTCTGTTTCAGAGATCCTCTCTTCTGCTGTATTTGTTCTGTTGGTTAGGCTCTCAATTTTGTGCTCTAAGTCAAGGATTTTACTTTTCATTTGTTGTATTTCTGAGGTTATGTGGTTCTTGAATTCCTTGAAGTCCTCCCAATTCTTCTCATTGTCTCTGACATATTTTAACATTATTTTTTTGAATTCCTTGTCTGGTAGATCTTCTATGTCTTCATCTCGCATCTCCGAAATAGACATTGGCTTTCGATCCTGTATTGGTAGGGTGTTGGCACTCTCATCTGGATCATTACCTTTTCTGGTATTTCTTCCCATTGTGTTAGTGTTTCTTTTTTGAGAGACCTAGGCACCAGTGTGCTGAGGGGTCTCCAAGCACTATCCTGTAGAGATCGGAGTCTGCAGGCGTGGAGGAGCAGGGTGTGGGAATTTTCAAGG
Source organism: Ochotona princeps (assembly GCF_030435755.1). Taxonomy (NCBI): domain Eukaryota; kingdom Metazoa; phylum Chordata; class Mammalia; order Lagomorpha; family Ochotonidae; genus Ochotona; species Ochotona princeps. Next base: position 17,386,038 of record NC_080839.1, on the reverse strand, counting down.
CACTTTTGGTGCATCTCCAGAACACTGGACCTCAGGGCGCCACTTCCAGGGCCCAGTGGATTCAAAGCGCACTCTCAGCTCGTCCCCTACAGGTATGCTACCACAGGGCGTGGGGGAGTGAAGGCACTCTCTGTGTGCACCCCCTGTGCGCGGGATCACAGGGCTCGGAGCACTGGACTATAGGGCGTGGGGTGTTCCAGGTGTTCTCTGGAAGCGCCTCCTGTGCAGGCCCGCCCACCCCAGCGCTTGCAGGGGACCGACCGCCCCAGCGCTAGCACGGGACTGCCCAGCCCAGATGGCGTGCTTGGGTTCCTGTGGTATAGCACCGCCCAGCTGAGTGCCAGACCGCAAAGGCACGGGGGAATATCCAATGTGCCTTTTGCCTTTCTCCCAGACACAGTTTTGGCAATTTCAAGGCACTCGCCCTGTGTCTCTAGACGCAGGAGTCTGGGGGTGGGGGAGGGGCGGGGAGAGGAGCACCAATTGTGTTCAGGCTTTGTGCATGCCCCTGGGGGGCCAACTCCCGAAGCCTCCAACCCACCACTGTCCCCACCCAACTCTCTCAAACCTCAGGTTCTTGCAGTCTGCCTCTTCCTCTGGTCGGAATTCTCGCCGCAGGTGTGTCTCCCAGCGACTGCTGTGTCCGTTGCTGGTCTCGGCGGGTGCAGGCGGCTGGAACCTGGAGGCTGCGGCTGGGGCAGGTCCCGGCGGGGCTTGGCGACCAGGGTGGGCGGATGCCAGCGGGTCCCGGTGATTCAGGGTCCTGGTGACCAGGGTGAGCAGATGCCAGCGGGTCCCAATCACCGCTGGTCCTCACGGCCACTGCGTCTGCGGGTCGGTCTCCGGATCGGTCGGCGGCTTTCAGTGTCTGCACTCAGAGGTGACTCAGCAGGTCAGGAGCGGAAAGTCGTCTCCCCTGCTCTTTCTTTTGTTTTTTCCCTGGTTGCTCTTCCGAGTTGTGTGGATTTTTTTGGTTCCACACTGTCCAGGGAACTTCACGTTCTTCTCCCTGTAGTTCTACGCTGCTCCACTTACTCTTTTGTCGCGTTCTAGCCCTCTCTGTCTGTGAGCTCTCTCACAGTCTTCCTCCTATGTCGGCCATCTTCGAAATTTCTTTCACCAAAGCTTTCTTATCCAGTCTTCTATTGATGGGCATTTTGGTGGCTCCCATGTTTTTGCGATTGTAGATTGTGCTGCTATGAACATAGGTGTGCATGTTGGTTTCTTGTGTAGGAGATGTTTTGGATATATCCCTAGGAGTGCTATTGCTGGATCATATGGTATGCTGATTTTCAGTTGTTTGAGTATTCTCCATACTGATTCCCATAGAGGCTGTACAAGTCTGCAGTCCCACCAGCAGTGGAGAAGGGTTCCCTTTTCCCCACATCCTCGCCAGCAAGTGTTGGTGGTATTATGTATGTGTGCCATCCTTACTGGAGTTAGGTGGTACCTCATTGTTGTCTTCATTTGGATTTCCCTTATTGCCAGGGAACTTGAGCAATTTTTTCATATGTTTATTTGCCATTTGGGTTTGTTCTTTTGTGAAATGTCTGCCCATTTCCCGTGCCCATTTCTTGAGCGGTTTGTTTGTTCTGGTGTTTTGGTTTCTCTGGAGATCTTCGTATATTCTAGAGATTAGCCCTCTATCTCCTATGTAGTGTGCAAAGATCTTCTCCCATTTTGTAGGTTGTTTTTTTTACTTTGTTGATTGTTTCCCTAGCTGTACAGAAGCTGCTTAGTTTGATGAGGTCCCAATTATTTATTTTGGTCTCGATTTCTACTGCTTTTGGAGTCTTTTTTAGGAAGGCAGGGCCTACTCCTAAGTGTTGCAGTGTGTTTCCAACATTTTCTTCCAAAAGTTTAAAGGTTTCTGGATGTAGGTTTAGGTCTTTTATCCATTTAGATTTGATCTTAGTGTATGGTGAGAGATGTGGGTCTATCTTTTTGTTTCTGCAGGCTATCAACCAGTTGTCCCAACAGCATTTATTGAATAGACCTTCCCATTTGCTTGGATTGTTGTCTGTCTTTTTGTCAAAGATTAATTGACTGTATCTGTGTGGGTTTCCATCTGTTGTTTCTATTCTATTCCACTGATCTTCCTCTCTATCTTTGTGCCAGTACCAGGCTGTTTTGATAACCACTGCCCTATAGTATGTCCATAGATCCGGTACTGTGATTCCCCCTGTTAAGTTCCTGTTCTTCAGAGTGGTTCTGGCTATTCGTGGTTTTTTGTGTTTCCAGATGAATCTGTGTATCATTTTTTTCCAGTTCAATGAAGAAAACAGTGCTTCTTTAATCCCACAACAACTTAATGTTAGTGTGGCTATAGCATACTCAGCCATGTTAGATCTCCCCACATTTTTGTTTTGTAAACTTAATAATTTAGAAAAAAGAAAGTAGGAAGAAAATTAAAAGGTAAGTTTATTCTGATGCAGAATTTTCTACCTGCATACATAGTTTTTAGAAAATATTTATTTGAAAGGTAGAATTTGAGAGAGAAGAGAGATCTTCTACTTGCTAATTCACTCCCCAACTAGCTGTGATATGGCTGAGCTAAGCTGAAACCAGGATCCGAAATATTCTATGTATCTCATGGATACATGGGTTCAGGAGCTCAAACACTTTCCAGGCACATTAGCATATTAGCAGGAAGCTGGATCAAAAATAGACCAGCCAAGATTGAATCAGCTCCCTTATGGAATGCTGGCACTATAGTTGGTAGCTTAACTCACTGCACTGTTGCACCAGTTCTCATGCATAGATTACAATTATGTACATCTTCCAGGGATTTTTAAGCCCTCTCATTTGTATGAAGACTTTGGGCCAACTTGAGATATAAATGTAACTACTAAAATAAGCCAATAAATTTACTTCCTAGAAGCTCGTCACTGTGCTACACACTGTGAACACTATAGAAACCTAAGAGGTTGCTTACTCTCAGAAAGCTTCTAAGATACTTGAGAACACTTGTCAACTGCACAGGAAACAAGCAAAGTCATATAAGATATTAGAGAAATGATAGTATGTAGGACAAATATGTACAAAAGGAAAGGAGAAAAGGGAGGAAAATAAGGCTTGTATTATTTAATAAATTACTGTAACATGGAAAGGTAGCAATGAGTGTGGCGTTAATTGATTTAACTTTTGTTTTTCCAGTGGAATCATATCTGACCTTTTTCCTGGAGTCCACATTCCAGAGCATGATTATGGCATTTTGCAGTCAACGATTGTGGATGTCATGAATGGACAAAACCTTCAGCCTGAGTTGTGTATGGTTAGAAAAGTGATACAATTCTATGAAACAATGCTAGTTAGGCATGGTGTTATGCTTGTTGGACCAACAGGGGGTGGAAAGACCACAGTTTACCGAGTACTAGCAGAAACTTTAGGGAATCTGCAAAAACTTGGAACAGGCAACCCCTTTTTCCAAGCAGTTAAAACGTACGTTCTTAATCCAAAATCCATTACAATGGGTGAATTATATGGTGAAGTTAACAACATAACCTTGGAATGGAAAGATGGTTTGATGGCTCTAAGTGTCCGAGCAGCTGCAAATGACACTTCAGAGGACCATAAGTGGATCATCAGTGATGGGCCAGTGGATGCACTTTGGATTGAAAATATGAATACAGTGTTGGATGACAACAAGATGCTTTGCCTGGCTAACAGTGAGAGGATTAAACTCACACCTCAAATCCATATGCTCTTCGAGGTAAATATATGTTAAAACCAACAGTCCATTGTATTACATCATTTTCCATTGCTCTAAAAAAACATAGTTTTGGAGACTAGAAGTTCAAGTTGAGCAGCCCCTTAAGCTGGGCCTGTGGTGAGGGTGTAATGCCAGATGCCACTGTTGTGAGAATGAGTGGGAGAGATTGTATGGTGTGACAGTTGGCCACTGACAGCAAAGTGGGTCAGTCTTGCTGTGTTAAGAAATCCTCACTTGAGAATTAAGTGGAGTCCCACAAGAACATAGCACCTCCCCACAGGAACACAGTAACCTAATGACCTCTCAATAGATCCCACTCCATAAAGATCCCACCACCTCTTCACATTGCTACACTGTACCCACCATTCTAGCACATGAATATCTAGGGGATGCATTCAAATCCTATACAATCTATTGCCATCATTAAATTCTCGCCTTGACCTATCCTTCACTATCAGTTGTGTTTTGCTTACTTAATAAACACTTGTGAAGTTAGTCTTTTGTACTACATTGTCAATCCTGAGGGAGTATATATAGATGTGGACCAAGTGCAAATGTTAGAGAGTGTACCACTCCTTCAATTCATCCGTCATGTACTGATCGGATGCCTACTTTGTACTAGGCATTAGGCAAGGTGTTCAGATGCAGTAATAGAAAGGAAACAAAATGCAAGAGAAGAAAACAAAATATATCCTCGGATTTCTTCAGATGCTCAAGAGTTTTCTTTTTCCACCTCACTCCTCACTTAACTTTCCTTCTACTTTTATAATTATTTCTTGCTCTCCCACTTTTTTCAACAGAAAGTATAACACTGAAAGACTCAAAGCATGAATATTAACATTGAAGTTGCAGGAATAAGGAAATATTCCATTAACTGTTTGCTATTGAACTTTCTTCAACTTCAGGTGCAAGATCTAAGGGTTGCCTCCCCTGCGACAGTAAGCCGATGTGGCATGGTATTTGTGGATCCTGGAGAACTGAAATGGATGCCGTATGTTAAAACCTGGATGAAGGGTGTTTCTAAAAAAGTAAGTACAACCAGATACTCCATCTGTCAGGGCTAGCACTGCCCAATTAATGCACAAAAGGTTAAGGATTCATTGTGGTTTACTAACAGACAAAATCATTTTGTCCAGTCCCTCACCCTTATAATTCCTGTGGTTCCCTCAGGAATGAATGAGTATAAGCTGCCTGTGTCTGCTTTTATTGTTACTTCAACCTGCCAGAGTGCCCCATCATTCTACTTCCTACCTACACTCTCCACTATACCACCATTCACTAAGTGGGTGCCTTTCAAATATAAACAAGAGCCACTCTAACAAAACACTTCCAACAGGCTGAAGAATTGAAGGAAAAAAAAAACTTTTGCAGAGGGGTTGGAGTTACGGAGAGGAAATCTCAAAGGAGAAAAAAAGATATTTAAATCTGAATGTTTCATTGTTTGTAGGGCCCCTAAACGCTTCCCTGAACAGTCCTTGGGATGCCCATGAGCCTTATTAGTACCTGGAGTCGGGTCTCAGCTCCTCTTTCCGTTCCAGCTTTCTGCCATCGCGCACCCTGGGAAAGAGCAATGGGGGCGTGGGGGGAAGCAGATCCAGAAGCTCCTGGCTTTGACCTGGCTCTGCCTGACTATTGCGAGCATCTGGGAAGTGAACCAGTGAATAATTCTCTATCTCTCTCTGCCTTTCAAATAAATTAAATAATTTTAAAGGCAAGTTACTCCCAGAAATGAGAATGTATCGCAGTCTACCCAAGGATACATCTTGGGATACATCTTGTAAATCTTCCTGAAGCGATTTATTAGTAGAATTGACCTTACTTGAGCAATTTTATGGGTTTACTAAAAAAAAAAATTGAATGGGAAGTATAGAATTGCCATGTAATGCCCTGCCCCAAACAGTTTCTTCTTTGTATTGCATGGCCACATGTCACATTTATTACAATTGTTGAACCAATGTTGACACATTACTGCTAACCAATGTCGATAGTTCACATTTCAGATTCATTCATTGTATTGTACGATATATGTGTTTAAGAAATATTATGATCCCAGCATTATAGTGTTATACAGAATATTTTCACTGCTCTAAAAAAATCTGTTCCAGCTAGATTCCTTCTTATTCATAACCCTCCAGAAACTATCGATCATTTTACTGTCTTTTCCAGGTTACCATACAGTTGACGTTATGTAGGATATAGCCTTTAAAGACTTAGCAATGCATTTTTTTTCACATAACAATGCACATTTCAGATGCATCCATGACTTTCTGTGGAGCACTAGCTTCTTTCTTTTCAGCACTGAGTAATACTAATTCATACAGATGAACTCCAGTTCATTATCTGTTCACTTTCAAGAACAGATCCTGGTCCGTTCCAAGTTTGGGCAATTATGAATGGAAATGCTTTAAGCACTGGAGTACATGTTTTCTTGTGAATATAGTTTAGAAACTACCCAGGAGTGTAGTTGTACAGTATGTGTATCCTATAGGAGGTGGTCAGTTTTTGCTTTGATTTTAAGATTTAACTTTTTATATTGGAAAGGTAGATGTACAGAGAGAAAGGGAGTCATAGAGAAAGATCTTCCATCCACTGGTTCACTCCCCAAGTGGCCACAATGGCTGGAGCTGAGCTGATCCAAAGCCACGAGCTTATTCCAGGTCTCCAGTGCAGGCAGAGTCCCAGTGCTTTGTTTGAGTCATCCTCTATTGCTTTCCCAGGCCACAAGCAGGGAGCTGGATGGGAAGTGGAGCAGCTGGAACACAAACCAGCGCCCATAAAGGATCCCAGTGGATACAAGGCAAGGATATAGCCACTAGGCTATTGCACCAGGTCCAAGTGATCAATTTTGTAAGAAGCTGTCAGATTGTTCCAAAGTGGCTACATTATCTTTTTATTCCACACACAGTGGAGAATTCCCATTGCCCACACCCTAGCCAGCTCTAAGCATTATCAGTGTTTGGGGTGTTATCCACTCTAACAGGTAGTGAATAGTAGTAACTTGCGGCTTTAATTTGCAGCTCTGTAATTACATGTACCTTGAGCATCATTTCACGTGCCAGTCTGTCCACTGTGTACCTTCTTTGGTGGTGTCTCTGTTAAGAAAACTCTTTTCTCCAACTTTTGAGTGTGTTGTTTATTTTGTTACTGTTGAGTTTCAGGTCTTTGTATATTTTGGATGTAAGTCTGCTATCAGATGATGTATTTTTCATTCTCTGTTAGTCATTATTTTGTATTTTTACTCTTTTAGCAATGTTCTTATTTTTCTTCAAATACTTTTTTGCCTTTTGTTCTCTAAACAGTGCGTTTCACAGAACAGGTCTTTATTTTAATAAAGTTCAACAATCCATTTTTTTCTTTTAAATATGCCTTCAGTATTGTGTCTAAAAACCTTTTAAAAGCCTAAGTCAGCTAAATTTCTTATGTTCTAGGATTTTTATATTTCGCATTACATTTATTTACATGATCCATTTTGAATTAATTTTTGTGCAAGCATATCAGTATCTAAAATCATTCTTAGGGATATTCTGTTGTTTCAGCACATTTGTTGAAAAGACTATTCTTTTTCTATTGGATTGCACTTGACTATATTTGTGTGAGTGTTTCTAAGCTGTTGGTTCTATCAACCTATTTTTCTACTCATTTTTTATTTTTTAAAGATTTATTTTTATTGGGAAGTCAGATACACAGAGGAGGAAAGAAAGAGGAAGATCTTCCGTCTGATGATTGACTCCCCAAGTGGCCACAACAGCCACAGCTGCACCCATCTGAAGTCAGGAGCCTGGAAACTCTTCCGAGTCTCCCACGCGAGTGCAGGGTCCCAATGCTTTGGGTCATCCTTGACTGCTTTCCCAGGCCACAAGCAGGGAGCTGGATGGGAAGTGGGGTGGCCAGGATTAGAACTGGCACCCATATGGGATCCTGGTGCTTGCAAAATGAGAACTTTAGCCTGTAACCGCCAGGCTTCAGTGGCGGGCCCCTGTTTTTCTGTTCTTTTGCCTAGTCTGCCAGTGTCTTGATTACTACAGATTTATAACAAATCTTGGGATTTGATTTTGTCAGTCTTTTAATTCTTACCTTCAATATTCTGCTAACTGTTCTAGGTATTTTTCCTTTCTATATGAACTTGAAGCTTGATTTGTTAATACCTTCAGAGTAACTTACTGTCTATAATTCAGATTACATTGAATTTATAGATGATATTGGGAAGCACAGACCTCTTAAAAGTTCATTTCTTTCCATTTATTTAGATGTCCTTTGGCTTGTTTCATCTGCATATTTCAGTTTTTCTCATGGATGTAACTTCATATCCTTCAGCCTTGCTTTAATTAGTCCCTGTTTTATCAGTGTGGTGGGGGGAGGACTTTGGCATGGACAACTTTTTTCATTTGTGAAATTTTTTTTTCTTCCTTTCCAATCTGTATACCTTTGGTTGTCCTATTGCTTTATGTAGAACTTCTGCAGTTCTGTGTAGAAGTGGACGGGTAAGGGAAGGGGATAGTACAGTGGTGTAGCAAGCTAATCCTGTGCCTATGGGATCAGAATCCCATGTAGGGACCAGTTTGAGTCCTGGCTGCTTTGCTTCTAATCCAACTCCCTGCCAATAGCCTGGGAAAACAACAGAGAATTGCTCAAGTCCTTGGATCCCTGTGCCCACAAGGGAGACCAGGCAAAAATTCCTAGTTCAGGGCTGATCCAGCTCTGGCCTTTGAGGGCTATCAGGCAGTGAACTAGTGGATGGAAGATACTTCTCTGCAATTCTGACTTTCAAGTGAAATAAACCTTAAAACATGGAGAGAGGTATTGAGTCCATTGTTTAAATTTTTAAAAAAGTAATCTTCTACCTTTAATGGATAATAAAATGTAAATTCTGCATTTTTTATTGTACAATATTATCAGTAAGGACAGTACATAAAATATGTTGACAGTTTAAGAATTAATAATGAAATTAACATTCCTGTACTCATTACCACACAAGAATTCAAACATTATCAACTACCAAGGATCTTTTCTGGGTGTTGAAAAAGTTTCCTTACATTTTGTTTTAGGTTCTTTAATGCTGATCAGCATGGGAGTTTTTTGTTTTAAATGTATGAGGCATGACTAGAACTAGGGTAAGTAGGACAAGATTAAACCAGATAATTTAAAAGACATTCATTTTTATTTGAGATGCAGATTTTACAGAGAGGAAAGAGATCTTCCATCCACTGGTTCATTCCCCAAATGGCCATAACAGACAGCGTTGAGTCAGTCTGAAGCCAGTAGCCAGAAGCTTCTGCGTCTGCACCACATGGGTGCAGAGGACCAAAGACCTGAGCCATGCTGCACTGCTTTCCCAGGCCATAGGCATGGAGCTGGATTGGAAGTGGAGGAGCCAGGACTCAAATTGGCATCCATATGGAATGCTGACACTGCCGTTGGAGGATTAGCCACTAAGCCCCTATACCAGCCCCTAGCACAGATTTGACCTACTCTGTTTCAGATCTGGGCCAGTTCACTCCTGCTTAGGCAGCTCAGTGGTGGTGGTCTCCCCACTTCCTGGAAGTGAACATACTGGTGCCAAACTTAGTATAAACATGCAGTCAACACAACACACTACAGCTCAGAACTGTTAGGTTCAAGCAATCCTCCTGCTTTAGCTTCCCCAACAGCTGGGACTATATGATGTACTTTCATGCCTGGAAATATTTTAAATGCTATATCCTTTAATATAAAGGTCCGTGAATACATTAAAATACACAAATTTTAACATCTTTGCATTTAATGATATATTTCATCTTGTCTTGCTAAAATGTTCTGTTTCATTTTCAGCTGACTGAGGAAACTCAAGAATATCTGTTGAACCTTTTTCAACGTTATGTTGATGACGGTTTAAACTTTATCAATAAGAAGTGCATCCAAGCAATACCACAAGTAGACATCAGCAAAGTTACCACACTGTGTTGCTTATTGGAGTCTTTGATACTTGGGAAAGATGGAGCTAACTTGGCAATGGTATGAATAGTTTTCTTCTTCTATGAAAGTAAGATTATTTTAAAGAAAATTGTACAAATTCTTTACAAGTGAAAAACTCAATTTTCTGAAATATTTGATTTTCAGGTTAATATTTTAGGGGACAATTACTATGATTAAATTCAGAATCTCAGAAGGGATTTTAGAGATCCTCTAGTTTATTCCTCCACTAAATTTATTTCCTTATTATCTACAATATCTTTCCAATGCCACTTATTCCCAGTCTGTTTATACAATTTGCTTATATTGGCATGAGAAAATTTTTAATATCAAAAAACCAGTTTGGACCTTCTTTTGTTAATGTGCTCTGCCACTCATTTTTTCTTTAATGTTCCATTATATGCACCTATAAGAAAATCACTCTGAACCAACAACTGAGTTATAAAAGCAACTATTTTAAAATGCATGAGTCTCAACAAAAGAGTATTTAAACTTGGCAACTTAGGATTCTTACATTTACACATAAAACGTTAAAAACTGTTTCTCTTTTTCAGGAGCAGACAAAACTGAACACTCTGCTTTGTCAGACTTTTATATTCTGTTATTTATGGTCTGTGGGTGGAAACTTAACTGAAAACTATTGGGATTCTTTTGATACATTTATTAGAACGCAATTTGATGATAATCCTGATGCCAGGGTAAGAACAAACTAAATTTAAAATTTAATAATTTTGAATCACAAAAATTAAAAATTAAAACTCAGAGCTTCATTTCTATTATGAATACAAATTATACACTAAGAATTTTAAGCTATTCACCTTTTTACCTATAGGTATCATTTAATGCATTAAAAATATTTAGAAGGCCTCTCCCAGACATATAAAAAAAGGTAATTATGTGAAAACTCTAATATATGAATATTAATTTATTTTTTACCATGTGATTGGTTTATTTAAAGAATTTATTTTTATTTAAAAGGCAGATTTATAGAGAGAAGAGGGGGACACAGAGGGATCCATTTGCTGGTTTACTCCCCAGTGGCCACAACAGTTGGGGCTGAGCTGATCTAAAGCCAGAAGCTTCTTATGGGTCTCCCACATGGGTTCAGTCATCTTCGACTACCTTCCAGTCCATAAGTGAAGCGGTAGGACTCAAGCCAGTGCCCATTTGAGAGGCCGGAGCCATAGGTGGATGCTTAGCCTATTAAGCAAGGCAAGGGCCCACCAGCCACAGCTTACAGTTTTGAAACAATTTTCTGTGATTTCTTTAGATGAGTAAATGTGTAAAAATAGAGAATAATGGCAAGCATGTTTCTCACTGTTACAGAAAAGGTTTATGAATATGGGAAGAGAAAGTTTAGAATGTACTCTATATGGAGCCAGTGTAATGGCTCAACTGGCTAGTATTTCACCTGTAAGTGCTGGGATTCCATATGTTCTAGCTGCTGAACCTTCCCACCCAGCTCCCTGGTTGTGGCCTGGCGAGGCAGTACAGGATGGTCCAAAGCCTTGAGACCTGGCACCCATGTGGAAGACCCAGAAGAAGCTCGTGGCTTTGGTTTGGCTCAGTTCTGGCCATTACAACCATTTAGGTAGTGAACAGCACATAGAAGATCATTCTCTCTGTCTCTTTCTCCCTTTAAATCTGTCTTTCCAATAAAAATAAATGTTTTTAAAATCTTTAGAGAAAAAGATCTGTATTGCTGGGTTGGACTTTGAGGTATCAGTACTTCTAAATTTTCAAAATATTAACACATGAGCATATGAAAATGTATTATGCATTTTAAATACAGTATCTTCAATTTAAGATGATTTATTGGGCTATAACTCCATCATTAGTCAAGGAACATCTAAGTATGTTTGTGTGCATATTCATATATACACAAATCCTTAATACTCTGTGCTAAGATCAGTTTAGACATAATGACACCTCAGTAGCACAACGGACTTAACTAGCACTCAAATTTCTCAGTACTTTGCTCCACTAATAGGAACCCCATTAGTATAAAATGAACCTGGATCTTCTAATGCCAAATAATAAAGAACATGTCAGAGGAACCCTGGAGCCAATTTGAAGGGACTCCTAGTCAAAACTGGGTAGATCTGAACATCAAAATAAATGATGGGATAGAATTTTACCTCAAAACAGAAGTCTGTCAGTGCACACTGAAAACCACGTATTGCTAGTAAACATGTAGAAAAGAAGGAAAAGCTCTTTCTTACAGCTAATCCCAGCTAATCAGTGCAGCAAGAATCATGGATAGAATAGGAAGTCCTTACATTGCACCATTACTGTAATGTTCATTTAGCCAGGACTCATCAATGGGTACTAAAACCAGTAGATAAACTTTTGATGAGAAATAGCATTTGCATAGTTTCAAAGTATTTCCACAAATTATGAGAGCTTTAAAGACAAAAATATCTTTAATAGAGAAACTCTGCAGATAGTACCTTAACCTCATTAATGTCAAAACTAACTCCTGAACTGGGGTACAGAAAGAGCTACAATCTTGTTTTTGTGATATTAATTTCAAAAATGCATACCCTGAATATTATGGGAATGCATCTGGAAAACCCAAATTGATGAATATTTTGTAGAATCAACTGGCCTACATTCAACTTTTTTTTTCATGAGATACAAAGAAAACAGATTTTCTAAGTAAAAACACTGAAAACATAATTAAATATAACACATGGTCCTGGACTTGAAAAATACAACTGCATGACATTATTGAAAAAAATAAGAAATGTTTGAAGACAAAATGTAAAATATTTGGCAGTATCTGTGATGAATAATTTGATTTTGGTTATTTTACTGTTAGTGTAAGAAATAAATCTTAAGAAATGCACAACTAAAAGATAAAATCTTGTTTGGCTCTTACACAGTGGGAGAAAGGTAGCAACAAAGCAAATACTGCAGAATGTGAGCAATTGGCAAATCCAGATAAGGACACCTGGAGAGTTCTTTGTAATATTCTTTTAAATTTTTTTTAGTATTTAAAATTAGAGTGATACTAAACTATCAAAAGGAGAAAAAATGATTCTCTAGGAATCTGAGAATTATGAATTAGGGTTCCACACTTACTGAACATCCTACTGGATCCTCAAAACATTTATAGGTTAAAACCAGCCTTGTTCAACTGGGCAGTTAGGACAGACACACTCACCAGCTCCAGGGAGATATTCTGGACTCCTCAGGGCAGCAGGATAGGGCTCTCAAAATCTGACAGAGATGTTAGCACTAGACCGCAAGAGTTCAGGCATGGGCTTTGGGGTGTGTGTGTGTGTTTTCTAAGCAGATAGGAATGAGTGTTTAGCCTGATAAGATAACCACACCTCACAGCAGAATATCAGGTCAATCCCCAGCTCAGGCTCCTGACTCCAACTTCTTGACAGTGCAGACCCTGGAAGGCAGCCATTGATGATGGCTCAGGTCATGGGTCCCTGCCACTCAGCACCTGTCATTTGTCCTTGACTCCAACCTGGCCCCAGCCATTGCAATCATATGAAATACAAACATACCAGATAGATTCTCTCTTGTTCTCATTCTTGTTATTTCTTCCTACCCAATTCCCTCAAGTAAATTTTAAAAAGAAAATAAGGAAAACTGTTTGCTCCTTTCTGACATTTGGGATCCTTCTTTCCTCATGGGTATTATTTGAAGTGCATGTGTCCCTGTGTGGAGTATCAGGTCATTGAAGACAGACATGGGCCTCCTTGAACATTTGTCCCCATGACCAAGTTCAGAGCATGGCAGGGAGTAAACCCCTGGATGTGGAAGCAAATAGAAGATGCTTTACAATTCCAGCATGAGATGTTAATGTAAAATATGTATCAGATGTTTTCATCCCCTGTATTGCATGTTTAAATTGATGGTTTCTGCAAACAAAAAAGAAATCCACATCCATCTGTCTTTGAATGCCCTTGTTTCTCTAACAACATGCGTACTGCCATTTTTCAACACAGTCTACTGGCCATTCAGAGTCATTCTCTATCCTATGTTGTAGCTTCCCAGTTCTGGCGATCTGTGGAGCATTCACATGGACTTCGACACCAAACGACTAGATCCCTGGGAACGAATCATACCCACCTTCAAATACAGCCGTGATGTCCCATTTTTTGAGATGCTTGTCCCCACCACAGACACAGTACGCTATGGCTATCTGATGGAAAAACTGCTGGCTGTGAAACACTCGGTGCTGTTTACTGGCTTAACGGGAGTTGGCAAGGTGGGAAACCTGTATCACACAAGAAGTGCTACCTAAAAATGAGGGCATGGTAGATGGCATCAGAAATAACAGTATTTCTTGAAGGGAATTTTTATGGCTGTCTTGGGGAAGATTTCAACTATGGACTCTACATCAAGCCTGCAAATTACTCCAGAGCTTGCCAGTTTCTGGATAAGTCCTTGGGTTGTCCTATAAATCGGAAAAACCCTACATACCAGAGTTTGCATATAGGGGCTTATGTGTTGCACCCCATCAGTATTTCTGATACTGCCACTTCACTGGGTGGATGGGAATTGGCCAGAGCAGTTTGTATCCCTAAAAAATCATTGATAAAAGGTCAGTGTATCCCCTGTGCCTGACACAGTAATGATGTCATCATAATGGTCTTTTTCAGGGGTAAAGGGAAGTAGATTGAAGGATTGTTTGGGCTTCTTGGCTTGGGGAAAGTCCAATTAAACAGGATTCACTGCTCCTGTAAATTTTTTGTACAAGGTGTGTAGGTCTTTTGAGAGTCCTACTTTTAAATTGGCTTGGATAGTAACCAAGATGGATTTGGGCATCAGGGGAGGGTTGGGGAAATAACTAAAATAAAACCTTTTGCTGAGATAGAGCTAATTAGAACATTTCTTTTGTCCTGGTAAGTGTAATTAAATAGAATATTCAGTAAGAGAGAAGTAGGTATTTCCACCGGACTCTAACTTCTCTTGTGTGTTCTCTTATTGTACTCAATTAAAACTGATATCACCAACCAAAAAATATGTTGAGTGTGAAATCAATTAATCTTTCTTTTTCAATTTAGTCTGTTATTGCAAAGGGCTTGCTAAATAGAATTCAAGAATCAGCTGGCTATGTCCCTGTCTATCTCAACTTTTCTGCTCAAACATCATCTGCAAGGACACAAGAGATCATTGAGTCAAAGCTGGAAAGAAAAAGAAAAAATGTCCTTGGTAAGAATTATCATTTTGGTTTGTCCCATAGAGATTATTCAGTAAAGCTAATGGATCATATAATTAGTGCACATGATAAAATGACAGGTGGGTATTTTCTTAATTTGTAGAAGTGATTCTTTGCTAAATATTTAGGCATTTGTTCTCATTTCCCTCATCTTTAGCTCAAAACATCTTCAACGTCTACTTCTGCATCTCTAGCCAGGGTCTTGAAACTTGTACTGATTTCCCTTTATTTGAAACAAGCCAATCTTTTTATCTGGTGCATCAAATTCTCTGAATTCCATGGGGAATCAACATGAAATTGTTTTCATTTTTCTGAACTTTGAACCCAGTTGTGTGGAATTCCCCTTGATCCTCCTCAAATAACTTTCTACATAAATAATGAACCATTCTGGCCACCCTCAAATATTTTGTGTGTTGGCCACTGTAAAGTTTCAGTCTCAAACCCAATTCCAAGCTGCTTCTCTTCTCTGTTAGCCAGGATTGTGGGGTGCTGGTGGTGGAGAGAAGTTTGGGGTCCTCCTTCCTGCTCTCCACTCTCCTTGTCAGAGAAATGATCAGTTGGGATTAGAGGGGAAGGAAAGGACAGGTGTCTTCTCTCTGTGATGGTTCCAGTGCTCTCAGAAACATGCTTTTGAGGAACTTGGTAACTCAACTATTTGCAGGTGGAGCATTGGCCTCCCCATGGGAATGCTCCCTGAGTTTGAAAATTGGGGTCTCAGCCTCCACTCAGTTCTATCCTGCAGCCTCTTAATGCTGGAGTCCTTTGGCCCTGCCCACTGAGACCTGGGTGACAGCCCACTTCCCATAATTCAACCTCAGCCACAGAGATGTGTGTTTTCCCGGCACTTCTCTAGTCCTGGATACTAGAGTCAGGGGAATCGCCGCCTCTGCTCTCCATGACTACTTGTTTTCAGCTACAGTTTGTTCTTTCAGGGATGATTGGGTACATTGATTTTCACTGTGTTACTACACTTGATCTTAACATTACATACAGCATAAATGGCTCCACCGTCCTAGATTTCCTAAAGGATATGATCAGAATGCTTTTGGATACCTAGCTCTTTTTTCCCCATAAAGATGGCAAGAGAGCATTTCTGGAAGGTCATCTTTGCCATTCTGTCTACTTCCTATCATTGAAAGAAAAGGATCTTCCTCACCCAGGTCTGGAGAACGGTCCAGATCTCCTGGAAACTGCCACTGTCACATGCCATCTCTCCTGACAACATGAACATCCTGGCCAAGTCCACATTTGTCTCCAGGAGCCTGGATGAGCCAGTGGGAGGTCTAGATTCTTCAAAGCCAGATCCCACTGGGACCTCCTCAATCACAGGAGAACCAAGCTCATTCTGACTTACCAAGTGTGCCATTGGGGTCAAAAGCCATCCCTAAGCCTTGCCTTGCCTTTTCTAAGAGAAAATAATTCTGAAATGAAGCTCATCCTGTTTCCCCAGGAGCACCCGGGAATAAACGTGTTGTGATTTTTGTCGATGACTTAAACATGCCCAGGCTAGATCACTACGGCTCACAGCCTCCTATTGAACTGCTCCGGCAATATCAAGACTTTGGCGGATTTTATGACCGAAACAAACTCTTTTGGAAAGACATACAGGTAACTTCACACTCTAAAATATTTGTTGTCTTTAAATTTAGATCACAAGAAAATATGGTATATAAAAATTCTGGGATTACTATAGCCAACTCGCACAGATTTGGTGGCTGAAGCAACAGAAACTAAGTTCAAGATCAATGTGTCAGCATGTTTGGTGCCTTCTGGATCCTCTCCAGCTTCTTGGTGGCCATCCTCTTCCTTGTCTTTATGTGGGCTTCCTTCTTGTCCGTCTGGCCTCAGCTCTCATAAGGGCATGGATCTCTGGTCACATTTGGCTTAATTACCTCTTTATATACCCTATGTACAGATACTGTCACATTCTGAGATAATACTGGAGATTAGGACTTAAATATATGATTTGGGAATGGGGGATGCTATTTGGGTCATCATATGGCCTCCATGTTTCTTACCGATAATCCAGTTCCTTTGGTCCATATTGAATTCTTACATTCTTGTCATGCTTGACTCAGGAGGTCCATGGACAAGTGAAACAGTCTCTGCCTCCTGCAGAGCTCCTCCTCAGAGAGCCAACAGATATTTATGATGCAGGGTGATCCATGGGGGAGGGGGTACACAGGAGGGCCACAGGGTTGAAAATGAGAAGAACTTCCTAGAGAACTCAAGACCAGATTATGAAGTTAGAGGCAGGAAAGAACAGCACTGGGATGTGAGATACTGTGGTATGTGCAATGTGAGCAACAAAGTGGATCCCCAATGAGGAATAGGGACCCTTCCTGCAATTGGGGAGTGTCTGAAGGAAATAGTAAGGAAAGATCCCATGCTGACTGCAGCAAATGGATGGGTTACAGAGATGGGATAGAACTGCAGTTGCCAAGAGGAGAGGAGCTGGGGTTGGGGCCTCAGTGTGGTAATGTGAGGTACCAGCAGGGGTCAGAAGGCAGATGAGCAGATTTATGTGGTGTGGACTTGGAAAGAAAATGTAGAACCTGGGTTGATGGTCTGGTTTCTATTTTTGGAAAATGGAAACCACCATTCTAGGAAACAGGATATATTTGGGATGAGCTTAGTTTTGCTTGAATGAAAAATAATTGGGACAGCAGCTGTCCTGAGTGCTTCCCACTTGACAGAGTTGCTTATTTAGCCCTCCCAGCGTCTCTGTAAGAGGAATCATGTGGCTAGTCCCAGAGAACAGGAAACGGCCCAAACTCCAAAATTTCCTGCTAATCTATAAGCTGATGGCTACAAATTTCTTCCTGAACACCCACTTCCTATCATTTCCGTGGCCAATGCCTTAACTAGGCCCTCTTTCTCTTTGTCTCCTGAAATACCATGACTAACACTAGCCACCATATAGCAATGTGGGGAGGATTAAACTACCCAACACCTATTGCCTTGAGGCTCGGTGACCCTTTTGAATACAGTTCTGATGCTGTCAACCCATTACCTAAAAGCCATCAGTACTTTCCTCCTGGTCTTAAAATTCTTCCTCCTGCCAGAGGAATTTGCACTCACTGTTTACCCTCTGCCTGGCATGTCCCTGCTTCCCCCACTCTGCCTCTGCTTTGGGAGTAGGTTCTTGTTATTTGTGATTTCTGTGTTAGTTACTTCGCCCACTCACAAAGTTGACTTGTGATTATAAAACACCAACTAAAGCCCTTTCTTGGTCATTTGCAGACATGCAAAAAATTCTAGCCACCTAACAAACAGCACACAGCTAAGATCAGACAGTACTCTGCCTTTTTGTCTCAGCTGCCAGGCTGCAAAGGGTGCCTACTTAGTGCCACCTTCTTAATCCTTCCTTTGTGTGTGTGCATGATACCATGATTGCCAAACCTCTCATGTTGCTAAATGCAAAAAGGCTGGAGTGTATCTTAAGAAAAAAAGGCATGAGATTTGTAAGTTTCAGTTAGGCATAGGTTCAATGTGAATTAACTAACACAGACAGTAAATAAGGCATCTTTAAATAGAAACACACTCAGAAACAAGGCTATGTGTTGATCATTTGAGTAAAAATGTGACCAGATGCCGGAGTCCAGCTCCAGCCGAGAGTTCGGAGCTCGGGAAGGGTGCGTGGAGTCGGCGATAAAGAAAGACACAGACACTGACACTTGATGCGTTCTCACCACCGCCCAAGAAAAAGCTGTCCTTTTTATTTACTCAGACACCTCACAAGCTTCTGCACAAGCAACTAATTGTTCTATTTTTTTACTTCAAGACTAAGGGGGCATATACAGACATTCGGTCATTGCGTCTGCACTTCAGGGCTAGGCAGGTGTCCCCAGAGATAATTCTTTAAAACACTGTATTCATATTCTTCAAAGCAAGCCATTATTCATTCTTCAACAGTAGCCATGGAGCGGCAGCCAGGACTCCAAGGCCAAGGCACATGCGATTACCTGCTAATCAGTAGTACATTCCTACCACATTTCTATTTTTACAACTTGCCCATTATTCGATGGGAAAATAGTTTACAAGGGAAAAAATATAATTCTAAAAACAAAAATTACAAATATTAAATCCCCCTACAACTATAGACCCTATAACCCCATTAACAATAAAACAATAATCAAAAGCACTTTTCTTTAATAGAAGCATCCTTAATTCCTCTAGCTAAAAATTATAAAAGCGGCTAAAACAGCTACATTTTCTGTGCTCCAAAAAATTACAAAAACAGGCTAGCCTATAAAATAACAATAACTATACTTATTGTCACAGCAATTTCAGCTCTCACTCCCATCACTTGCATTCCCGCGGGTCCACTGGGTGCTACCTGACTGGCCAGGCCCTGGAAAGGAGGCAGATCCGCCTCACCTGTGACCTTCTGTCTTCCTGCTGCCTTCTGGCCTTGAACCAGTCATTATTTTAGGGCAGGGCACTCGTGCAGTGCTCCCAACAACCAGAGGTTCAAGGGAATTTAAATTTCTATGGAAAAATAAGTTCAGATTTTATACAGTTGATGTTCCCACCAACTTTATAAGTGACTACCACAGATGAGAATTACACTTAGTATTGAAATAACTGATATATTTTAATTCTAGTGACAAAGTGTCCAAGGTTTTCTGTGGTTGTAAAATGTAGAAGTATGCTATCATAAAAACAAGAAAAAAAGAAGAGGGAGGGAGAGGAATGTGGGCAGGAGTGGGGTAGGGCGGCAGGTATCAGTAAGCTCCATAATCTTGCAATGTAAGTGAAGTTTTGTCCACCTTATTTTTTTATCTTAAAAACTAAAATAAGAACTAAAAATGTATTTTTAATTTTAAAAACTAAAAATTACAGTAATTTAAATCTTTTGAAATATTAATCATTGCAACTTCTTGAAATGGATAACATCATCCAGACTGAAGGATGAGCTAATAATAGAAAAGTTGAGATATTTACGTTAAGATATTTGCATAGGTAGGTGAATCAACTGAGTCATCCTGAGCACTTATTTAACCATCCAGGACCTAACTAGGTGATTTGTTTGTTTCATCTGTGAAATGGAGTAATGCTGTTTTCCTGCAATGTTGTGAAGATTAAGTCATTGAATATGCAGGAAACTGGCATTGTTGGCATATGGCAGGTGCTCAAGAATATGGGTTGTGAGTCGTACTATTGGGATGGGTCAATCTCATCTCTCTCTCTGCTAGGTGACTTAAGTGAGTTTCTCCCCACACAGGATGTAACCATCGCATCAGCATGTGCTCCCCCAGGTGGTGGACGCAACCCTGTGACCCCCCGCTTCATCCGGCACTTCAGCATGCTATGCCTCCCAATGCCCTCAGAGCACAGTCTGAAACAGATTTTCCAGGCAAGGATGGGCCTGAATGGGGAGGGGGTGGCGGAGTGAGAGCCAGAAAGGTGGAGAACACATTGTTGTTCCAAAGTTCCCACAACTCCAGTATTGCCACAGAGACCATTTGTTCCTCCCTGAGTGAAACACAGGTAAGTGTGGGCACCCAGAGAGTGGTGGTAGGCATTGGCACCTTGCCCCTGTATTTTTGCTCTCAGTGATGATTGGGGAGAGAAGAGTCCCAGGAAGAGAAAGTACTTGTGTAAATGTGATGTTACGGGAACTGGTTAATGGAGCAGGTAGAATGAGATAACTTGGATGACCCATCTGGAGAAACTGACTTTGTCACTAACCCCAAACAGTGATGGGGAGATTAAGTGGGCTTCCAAGTCCAGCTATATGAGCCTCTTCTTCCGAAAGAGGCCCTCACAGATGAGAAGACAGACAACACATACACAGCCTTGGGATGTGCCAAAAAGGTTTTTGTTCAAACCAACATAACTTACATCCATGGGAAGCTCCTTGCAATATATTTGTATTCATTTCAATAAGCTGTGTAGGAGAAAAAATGAAAGTGGTATATAAAAAGTGCCACATTTTGGAAAATTTTGGAAAGTGCTATGCTTGTTCTGGACCCAGAGAATGTGCTTGGAGGGACCCAAACGTATGCAGATCTGAGGGCAGGAGGATCATGGGATGCTGATGAAGCTGGGACACAGTAAGAATCAGAGAAAAGGATGAGGCCGGGGAGGCCTGAGGCTCCATGGGAGCTGTGACCTGATTGTCATGATTAAAAGGATTCACAAGAAGGGAAATCAGTAGAAATGGAGAGGACACTGAGGGAGGGAGGGGAAGAGAGAGGAAAGACCAGGAAGGGGTGATGCCTTGGGAAATAGAAGAAAGCAGACAGATTGAAGAAATGCATTCGGGATGTGGTTATGGGAGGCACAGAAAGGAAAGTGTCAAAAGAGGACCTAAAAGCTCCTGATCTGAGCTGACAAGAGCAGGGTTTCTACAACACAGAGACTGAAGCAAGATCCATTCATAGCTTACAAAATAGTTGAACTTTCAATGTGCATGAAGATGAAAGTCTTTGGAATTATTGTTCATCCAGGTATAACAATGAAAGGGAAGCTTTCCATTCCTTTCCAGAGGAATTTGTGCCCTCCATGAAGATGCTGCGTGCCCAGAGCAAGCAGGGGAGGTTTGTGGTAAATTCACTGAGTCAACCACGAACACCGCTCAGGTATCTCCAATCAGCAGAAAGCAGTAAGCCCATTCTTGAACACAGAAATAAGTGGAAGAACTCTAACATCTGTTAGATAAAAACCTCACCAAAACAGCGGGGCTACCAAGACCAGAATGATGATAAAACCAGGCTTTTATCTGGGGTCTGCTCCTGGACAAGGTTCACTGGTCCACAAGGTCGTGGGCCGTTGAAGCTGCACCTGGACTGAATTGCGCATTCTTTAAGTAGTGGTGATGTCAGGGCTTGAGGTAAAGGTATGTATTGTCTTCTGATTGATCGGCTTCACTTAAATGAGTCTGGGGTAGCTATTCTCAGCCACAACTTTTGGAGCCACCTAGGGACTTTCTGCCTGCCCCAGGGCCCTCTGGGGTAAAAACAACCACATGTCCTTATACAGCATTTGGATTTTCTGTTCATTGGTTAAAGGAAGGAAGAAAGTGCCAGATCGGGGGTATTTGAGAATTTTTTTAATCTAACCCCTCTTATTTTCTGTTTATGGTTGCAGGCCATCCTAAATGGCTTCCTGAATGACTTTCTACCACCTGTGAAACAAACTGCATCCAACATTGTAGAAGCTGCGGTGGAGATTTATAATAGAATGAGCATTGATCTCCTGCCAACACCAGCCAAGTCCCATTATGTCTTTAATTTAAGGGATTTATCAAAATGTGTGCAAGGTAATGTATCCCACCCCCATCCTCTGAACTATAGTTCCCTTTCGTGTTCATTGGCCCCCAAACCTCTCAGTGGAATCATATTGTATCCATCTCTCTGTGACACACTAGAAAATTCCATTGCAGCTTCCCTGTTCAAGTCACCCTCCACCCCTACCCCATGCTGATCACTTCATAGCTTTGTCAAACTGCCAACAATACTTCGCAATTTTCATTCCTATTGATAATGTTTTTCACTGGAAATGAAGGAAAGGAGGAAGGAAGAGAGGGACAAAGAGAGGGAAGGGCAATAAGGCAGAGCTGCTGTCTCCTCTAAATCCCCACTCAGCCTGTGTACCTTGCTGCTCTGAAGTGCACCTGTCCTGGGTGGGCACTGCCTCTGCCCCTGAAGAGCAGTCCATTATTGCACCCACTCAGTGATGCTACTCTCATAGTTCCCACTCCTCTCCTGCACCTTCCTAACCATTATAAAGCTTCCATTTAAAAAACAACAGTCCTTAAGCTTCATGACACCTTAATATTTCTCTGCCCTTCCTAGAAATATCCCTTAAACAATGGTCTCTCCTCACTTTCCCACCAACTCCCCCAAGAGCTACTTTTAATATATTCCAGTAATTGTTCTCTGACTGGCACTGCACTGGACTGCTCTTCCCAATGGTCATTTCCCAGTCTGAACCTTCACCTCTTAGCATCGCCCACCACACGTCTCCCTCTGGTCCTTCCTAGTGGCCCAGGGCCTGGGACATGCATTCTCCATGGCTTCTCTCTCATTGGCTGCTGCTGATCAGTATTATTTCATGGCTGCCACTCCTCCGTATCTTAAAATGTTGTGGCTAAAGCCGCTGCCTTCAATCATCTTTTTAACCTATACATACACTTAAGTAAACTATCAATTCTATGGTGTTAATACCCCCTATGGAGAGTTGGCACTCACAGTTCCTACTTTTAGCCCTGACCACTGTGCTAAGGGTGTGATTTGCATACCTACCTTCCTTTTCAATGACCTTACTCAAATATCCAGTTGTACTTTGTACACCTGCTGTGTCTAAACAAAATTCTATTTTTATCCCTCCAATCTACATGTACTGTTCTCCCAAAGGGAGCTGATGTTAGTTCTTCTGGCCAAAAATGTTAACAACCCCCATCCAATCCATGAACAATTCTGACCTGAATTTACCTTCTCATATACCGCAAGTCTAATCACTTCCATGTCTCTTTTTACTACCATTCTGGCCCAACCTTCATTCCCTCTCACCCAGTTTTCTAATGGTAAAAGCCTCTTCTCTATTCTTTCTGGTTAGTCCTTTTACCTTACCTTGAGCCTCCAGAGTCTGCTTCCCCTGCAATTGCTATGCAGCTGAGTCTCTGCAAGATCAGGACCCAGACCTCCCCCATCATTGCCACTCCCATCCTTTTGTCATGCCTTCACCGCCTCTTCACATCCCCATATCCTCTTCATTCCCCCATCTCCACTTTCTCCTGGAAGGGAGTAGTACTCCTGTACTGCTGTTAGAGCGTTGTCATGCATGTGGCTCACTTTCTCTACCCAAACTTTACCTTCTTAGCAAAGCTTTCCCTCTCTGTGTCCCTTCATAAAACACAATAGAATTCATATCCTAGGTGTGTTTCTCTGCACACACAAATGTGAAAAAGCTGCAGCATTGTCTGTAGAAATGTCCTAGAATCCCAAAGTTTGGATAGTGCCTTCAATACTGCTGTGTGTACCTGTGTGCACAGGACTCTCTCTGCCTCATTTGCACAGTGTGGCAATCCCCACATGAGCAGTGCTGTGGAGAAGGAACATTTCCAAACACTGCTATCCAACATTGCTTTCATTGTCATTGCAATAATTAGAACTGTGTCTACAATAATGTATTAGGAAGACTACTCAAAATAATTGAAACAGAGGGCTGGCATTATGGCACAAGGATTAAGGTGCTGCCTAGGATGCCAGCATCTTAAGTAGGTGTCAGTTGAAGTTCTGGCTGTTCTACTTCCATTCCTGCTTCCTGATGATGTGTGTAGAAAAGTATCAGAAAATGTGCCCCGTGGTTGGGCCCCTGCCACCCATGTAAGAGACCAGGATGAATTTGTAGCACCTGCCTTCAGCTTGGCCCAGACCTGGCCATTGTGGCCATTTGGGGAGTGAAAAGATACATGGAAGATGGAGATGGGGGGAGAAAGACCTCTTCTCTTTTTTCTTCTCTTCTCTTCTCTCTTTCATCTAGCTCTGCCTTTCAAATACAATTTAAAATAAATCGTTGGAGTAGAAACGAAAAAGGCCAAAGAGAGGAGTGAGGCATTAGAGAAGAGTAAGAGTGTTTTGAAACAGTGTAAACATCAGGGGAAAAAGTTAAGAGATAAGCATACAATTATACTTTAGGAATTTGGAAAATGGAACTAAAAAATGAGTTCATGGGGAAATTTAGCCAAGCAGTTGGGATGCCCATCCCATTCCTTAACAGCTCTTAGTTCAATGACAGGCTGCACTCCTGATTCCTGCTAATGTGGACCTAAGAAGGCAGTAGTGATGGCTCAGGTGATTAGGCTTCTGAGGCTCACATGGAAGGCCTGGTTTGCATTTTTGGTTCCCTAGCCCATGCCACTGTGGGCATTTGAGGCAGCGACCTAACAGACAGGAGTTCGCTCTTTTTTATAAATCTACCTTTCTCTCCGCGTGTGTATCTGCTTCTTAAATAAATGAATAAAGTTGCATTGTGAAAAAACTACATATGATTTCAAAAATGTTTTGTACCAAAATAAGTTTACCTTTCAATTCTAGTTTCCATAAACATTTCAAGTACATTGTGTAGCATTTAAAAGTAACAATTTTTACTTAACATTGCAAGGCACATAGCCAAGAAATGAGGGTTATATATACTGTGAAGGTTCATCACCTTCACAGTTTGAGCTAAAGAATCAAAATGGGAGGCAGATTTTGCCAGATGTATTCTCAGTTTGCTTTCAAAAAGGGAATCACCATTGTATGTGCCTATCCACTGGGTAAGACTTGGTTCTAGGCAAAGTTAAATTTCAGGATTGACTACTTAATTAAACTATTGCTGGAAATTCCACAAACTGAATTCTCCTTTCTTAAACAGGTATCCTCCAGTGTGATCCAGGAACAATAAGAGAAGAACTTCAGATATTTAGACTATTTTGCCATGAATGTCAAAGAGTTTTCCATGATCGTTTGATTAATAATGAAGATAAACACTATTTTCATGTTATTTTGACAGAAATGGCTAGTAAGTATAAATCATTTTTTTCACAGAAAACCAAGTTCATTTCTTATAAAGGAAAAAATTAAATGTATTTATATAAGATACCAAGCTTTAATAATCCATGGGTAAAAGTTATTTTTATAGCTCAAATATATTAAAAATTGAAATATTATGAAAATAATTTTATTTAGGAAGGGTTGATAACTTTAACTTAATATAGAATCTTAAGTGGAAAAGAGGAAATAGGAGAAACAGCATTTGGTAAAATTAATGTACTTTTTCATTATATAAATGACATTAGCAAATTTTAAAATATTTAAGTGTTTTTCACCTTAAATATTGGTGGATAATTAACAAAATTAAGGACACATAGAGTAAACATGGCCATCTTACTTCCCAATTACAGTAAGACTTTTTTTTTGTTCTGTGATTTTATTATTTTTTTTTATTGATTACATTGCATTATGTGACACTGTCTCACAGGCTCTGGGATTCCCCCAACCCCTCCCCATCCCCTCCCCCCATGGTGGATTCCCCCACCTTGTTGCAGTATTACAGTTCAAATTCAGTCAAGATTCTTTCATTGCAAGCATAGAGTCCAACATCTTATTGTCCAGATAAATTCAGTGGTTTCTTGGGGAGACCATCTCTGGTCTGAAGACAGAGCTGGCAGAATATCATCCCGATCAATTAAAAGCCACAACATAACATCAACATCAATTTACAACATTAAGGAATTAATTGACATGACATTGCGTAACAAATATGTTTTAAAAAAATGCAAGTTCTTAACCACATCCTGTGACTACTTCATTGACATTTCAATTTTAATTTATACATAGAACCGGCTGCTACACACCTTAAAATGGCTATAGGGTACTATTCAGCTGTCTCGTGACTATTTTCATTTTTATATTTAGCAGTTTATAGTGTTGAAGCTTAATTTTGCTGAGCTTGGCAGATTTTGGGATAGTCTAAACTGGCTTATAACTCTAACAAGGCATATGTCAACAGTTAAAGTGCAGAACAGTTTTAGGAGGGGTGTGCAGAGAAATCCTCAATACCTTAGTGAGGAGTAACTAATCTTTGTGTCCTACCTAGTAAGACATGTGTGAGTCCACGCTGACTGTTTCCTGTCTGGTTCCAAGCTTTCCTTGTTGTTCTCTATCTATTCCAATTTGTGTGTGTGTGTGTGTGTGTGTGTGTGTGTGTGTGTGTGTGTGTGTGTGTGTGTGTGTGTGTGTGTGTGTGTGTTGGGGTGAGGAGCTCTGGAGCGGATCCAAAGTTGGAACTAAGTGAGGACCAGAGAAAGCTCCTCTCCCTAGTCCTGAAGGAAGCTTACTGTTCTGTTTCTGTGAACTGCTCAGGGCTCTTGACTGTTGTTGATGACCTTGGATCCTGCAAGGAAGGGTTTGGGCTTCTCCCATCCCATGTGGTAAATCCAAACGGGGGTGGATGACCTCAGAGTTCTTGGCTTCCGAAGGCATTCCATTTCCCCATGGTCTCCTTGGCTGTTGGGATGCAGACCTTGGTGCAGAGAAAGCTTCCATCTCCTTAGAATGTGTAAGGAAGACGTGAAGTATAACCTATCAGGAACATAACAGATAACAGATAACTTATAGACAACAGACTTAAATCAGCATTAGACAATAGTAAAACTACAAAGATAGAGTGGGAATCAAGAGTGATCCTGACAACCTCTTAACAGGAGGTCATATGCACAAAGTGGGGTGGGGGGGACCCCAGGGTGGAGCAGGTGGACAGGAGGAGGCTTGTATACAACCCTGTGGACTCCCAGATCCTCACCAAGGACTATCTGTAAGACTTCTAAATAAAGTAACAGTTGAAATTATTTTGCATTTATTGTTAAAATACAGAATTCATGCTTAACAGTCCATTAAAGCTTGGTTTTGATTCTTGACAGACAAATATTTTGGAATTGCAATTGGCCTGGAGTATTTCTTAAACAAACCCATCATATTTGGAGATTTCATTAAGGTAACTATGTCACTTTGGACCATGCTAACAGATTATAAAGTATTTATGGTTTTCTACTTCAGTTGCATGTATTATGAGTTTTACATCTGAGAAAATTAAATGTTGAGATTTATTTTTGTAAACCAAGTCTGCACAGTCATGCTCATTCATTTGTGTACAATGCATTTTTTGCTTTTACATCCCAACAGGAGAATGTAGTATATCCTAGTAAATCTAAAATATTTACTATCTCATGCTTTATAGAAAGTTTCTGACTTTAGCCTAGTTACATTCCTTTTGGTGGTAGGTGGAATCACAGAGAACTACTAGGTATTCAATTTGGAATCCCCTCTTACCACTCAAATGCTTCCAGTTATGGGAATCTAGCTAGTTCACAAAACTGCCCTCCTCATTTCAGGATAATTCTAATACCAAAGTTTTCATTCTGATTACCTTAAACTCATCCTCTCAAAAATATGTACTTGAGCACAGTTTTGCCGTCTTGACTGGCCTAGAATAAATCTTCTATCTAACCTACCACCAACGTGAACAGACGGTCACCTTGTTTTACCAAGTTGTCTCCTGTTTATGTAAAGTATTCCAACAGGCAAGGGCCATATTGGTTTTCACCCTCAGTCTCCAACTTCCAGCACAAAAATAAGCACATAGTAGGTTCTCAATCAATGGCAGGGTACCAACTGCAATAAGTAAAATCAAACTGTAGATCTGTAGGTAACATAGCTTAGAAACCTGCCCCAAAGGAGAAGAATCTGATAACCAGTCATGCAATGATCAAGAGCAAAAGAAAAGAGAGGCACAATGAATATTACTAAAGACTTCACTACAAAGGAGCAAAAGCTTTTTCAACCTCAGTTCACTGAGGAAGACATTGAGAAAATGGGGATACAGATTTCAAAACACTTGTTATAAAATATTATCAACAATGAGAAACATGTAATATAGGAGTTAAAGGAATTCAAGGAATATGTCACACAGGATGAATCAAAGCTGATATGTTAGGAATTTAAAATACAGTGGAGCAAATTAAAAGTACATTTGAGAGTCTCCAAAATAGAATGAATAAAGCAGAAGAAAAAAAATCTTAGAATTGGAAGATATTTCCTGTCACCAGGGAAAACAATCAAAAAGCTGGAAGTAGAGCTAGGTCAAGCTAAAGAAAAAGTATTTAAGAATTCAAAGACACTATTAAAAGGCCAAATCTAAGAGTTATGGGAGTCCAGAAAGAGTGCAGAAAGAGAAGCTAGGATTAAAGGTGTATTTAATGAAATAATACGGGAAAATCTCCTAATCTAGAGAAAGAATTGGGAAACAACATCCAGGAGGGGTATAGAACTCCCAACAGGCTTGATCAAAAGCGATCTTCACGAAGACACACGATAATCAAGCTCTTCAATTGAACATAAGGAAAAGATCTTTAAAAGTGCTCATGAAAAAAGTCGAGTGACATAGAGGAATGCCAATTAAATTCACAGGAAACTCTATAGGCCAAAAGTGAATGGAGCGACATATTCTAGATTCTAAAAGCAAAAAAAAAAAAAAAAAAAATTGTCAGCCCAGGTTAACATATCCAGCAAAACTTTCCTCTGTCTTTGAAAATAATAGAATTCTTCCACAGTAAAGAAAAGTTAAGACTATGTCTCTCCCAAACCTGCCCAACAAATGATACTTAAAGAGATTCTCTTGACAAAGAAGAGGAATAGCACCCATCAAAACAAAGGGTTAATGTGAAGAAATACCTGTTAAATAACAGAAGACTAAATCAATGAACGACCCATTGCTAAAATGATGAACAAATTACCACCCATTCATATTAAACCTGAATATAAGTGGCTTAAACTCATCAATCAAATGTTATTGATTGGTTTTGTTTTTTAATCCAGTCTACCAATCTATTTGCTGCTTACAGGATGCATCTCACCAGCAAAGACCAGTGGAAACTATCTCAAGGATTTTGATGTTTTTTTGTTTCATAGCTTCAAAACATTTTTCTCATTAAATTCTTCACTGGCCCATAGATCATACAGTAGCATCATTTTCCTACAGAAGGTTCTTGATTTTCTTTTTCATTTCTTCGACAACACATCCAGTAGCATGTTATTTAACTTCATGGTGTTGTAAATTTCTATTTTTCTTCCCACTGTTGATTCTGTATTGTGGCTTTTCATTTAAGAGGATGTATAGTAACTGTGTAATGGAGAGTATCATATGCAGATGTGAGGATACAATGCAGTATACATCTATTTCCAGATCAAAAATGAACTCCCAGTGAAACTATTAACTATATCTTCACACTAGGATACTGGACTCTGCCATGTCCATGCCTGCAATGATGAACATATGACTATTTATGAAGAACTATACTATAGTAATAATTTAGGGGAACTCAGTGGGAGGAGGTGACCTAGGGAGAGGATAAGGGAAATCCCAGAGCCTGTGGAATCATATCATAAAATGATAATAATAATAAAGAAGTAATAATAAAGAAATAAAATGTAAAACTGCATATAGTTTTGACAATTTTTTAATAAAAAGTCTCCCATGCATATTTTAACCAGTAGTTAGCGTCAGCACAAGAGCAACAGTTTGAAACCAGAATGTGGAAAAACCAGAAAAACTAAACTCCTCTACCTGAGTCCTATTCCTGTGTGAATTTTACACCAGATTCAGTGGAATTCAGTGCACCACTTAAGTTAAAATAGATGTTGTGAATCATGTATGTATAGATATCAAATTAATCCAATTTGTTTTTTCTTTGATAAATCATTTTATAGTTTGGAGCCGACAAGGCTGATCGGATTTATAATGATATGCCTGATATGGATAAAATTGCAAATGTTCTCCAGGACTATCTTGATGACTATAACCTCATAAACCCCAAAGAGGTTAAGTTGGTGTTCTTCCAGGATGCCATACAGCATGTTTCAAGGTATGCCGCTGTTACATGCGCAGTGATGCACTGATTTTCTTTCATGCTAAAAGGTAAAAATTATGTTGCACGACACTATTTAAATTGCAGAATGGAAAAGGCTCTTTTAGCAATTCTCATTATAATTCAATACTTATTTTTCATGTACCTAAGTGTATATGGATGACCTAAACTTTCAGTGGCATCCCTGGTGTGGTTATTTTTGCTAAATCTTCATTGTTCTGTTTGGTTTTAAATGCTCTACATGGTTCTAGAAAGATCTGAGATGGTTTGCAGAGATACATTGTACAGGATAGTGAAGATAACTGCCTGTATGACTAAAACAAGAGGGAGTTCAAAATTATAGCCAAACAAATCAAGGTCAGAATCGTAAATTCATCTGCTTGTTGTACAAGTCTTAACCATTGCACATAGACTGAGAGACATCACTGACACATGGGTGTCCAAGATTTAAGTTTAAGAATATCTGCAGCTCTCGGGCCACACACCACCTTTTAAAGTAGATTGTGTCTTGGATGAGTCTAAATGTTAAAGTGACCCTTCCAAGGTGAGCCAGTGTCTGTTTCCTATGTCTTTTAGTATCCATGCCAGCCTAGGAAGTAGCAAGAGTGATGGTGCCCAGTGTGCACATAAAAGCAGGACATGGAACTTCTCATCTGTCACAATAGTTCCCCGTGGTTAAGAATCTCTTCATCCTATGGCTCAGATATTGTTCCAGTGATCCATTAGTACCTAATGGGCAATTCCAACCCTCGGTGATTTCATTTTGTGGTTATCTTCCATGTTTCTGGGGGATTCTCTCTGGGGGCAGCTCTCTTGCAGTTGCCTTCACGCAGCAACTGTAGACCAGAAGTTTCTCTGCCAATAGGTTAATGGACTCCCTGCCAATGTCCATACCTACAATGTCAGGATACACTTAAATAGCAGAATGACAGACTTAAGACTGTTTGTAAAGGACTATAAAAGTATAATATGGGTGGAGTCAGTGGGGAGAGAAGGGAGATCCCAGAGCCTATGGAACTGTATCATAAAATATATTTTTTTAAAAAGTGTCTCTTTCTCCGTGAGACCCCTCCATGTGTCTCTCCTGCTTGGCCGCAGCAGGGTGTCCAAGCTTCTGACATGGTAGCTCTGGGCCCCAAGGGCGGTGCCTCTGCAAACAGCCAAGCAGAAGCCAAACGACTCAGCCTGAGAAGTCACATAGCATTAATTCTAGCACGCACACACAGATCTAGCCAAGATTGTAGGAAGATAACAAAGACCCTATTTTTTAGAGGGGATAAAAGGGAAAATAGGGCCAGAAGCATCGAAGCAGCCATTTTTAGGGCATTGCAGTATCACAGGCACGTTGGGTTAATTGACTCGTCTTCTGGCTAGTAAGTTCCAGACTGGGTATCCCTTCTGTTGCTTTGGCTGTAATTCCCTAGGTGCCTCCACTCAAAATGCCTTATTCCATAACATTCTCCAGAGAGGAAAATCGTGTCACGTTCCTCTTGGAATTATCTTGAGCAAGCAGATCCTCTCAGGTCTTTTATTTCTAGCCTTCAAAGTATAATTTTTCAGTGTCAATTTATGTGATTCCTAGGTTTGGTATCCTGTTTTGTAGAAAAGAAAGTTAAAAATAGAATTTTTCATGGCTAGTACCACTGCAAGATTTTAATGACGTTTTGTTCCATGTCAACCACATTTTAACGTTATTCCTTAAGACTGACAACTAAATCTCCAGAATTTTTTTCTCATACACCATAAGCAAATACAGCCTTTCAGCTACCCTGTATTTCTGCTGTTTTCTCACAGCCCAAGTGTTAGAATCGTTTGTCTTTAGGTTATACGATTGTGCTCGCTTCCCATCTGTCCCTCTGGCAGCATACTCACATGCTGTCCCCTAACAACTTTTATTCCTGTAGCTCAGGCTGCTCCTAAGCCTGAAAGGAAAAAAAATGCCAGTACTCTGTTCTGAGAAACTTCCTGGAAAGCAGACAAGACGACAAGCAAAGCCAGCTTGATCTGGCCACTGGAGATTTGTTTAAAATATTATGGGAGGAAATTAAAAACCATTTACAGAGTGAGGCAGAGTAGGTTTTCAAATACACAAAGGAC
Source organism: Ochotona princeps (assembly GCF_030435755.1). Classification (NCBI taxonomy): domain Eukaryota; kingdom Metazoa; phylum Chordata; class Mammalia; order Lagomorpha; family Ochotonidae; genus Ochotona; species Ochotona princeps. The sequence goes on along the minus strand of NC_080839.1, from coordinate 17,353,683 downwards.
TGTCATGTAAATAATGATGTAGATGTGTCCTCTTTTTTTCTAGAAAGGATCAGTAGTAAGGAGTCAAACCTTATTTCTACTTGAGTAAGAGCTTTCAGACACATACTGCTAATTAGCAATGGAAAGGGCTTCGAGTTATGGATTAGCTACTAAATATTTAGTATTGTAGCTCTTACTGCCTTCCATTTGCTGATGATCTTTCAGATTCTTTGGGTTTTGGCACAGAGGAAGTTGGCAAAAAACCTTTCCAAGCCAGGTAAAGAACATTTAATTCTGAGCCTGTGCTTATAAATGGCAGATGCACCAGGAAGCTTCTACCCTTCATAAAGTTGTTGCCATACTCCCAGGATGGTGGAATGACTCTGATTTGGAAAAAAAAAAAAAAACCTACTAATTAGAAGTTTCACCCCTCAGTATCTACATTAGAGGAGTACAACTGGGCAGAATTTTCTATCCATTTATACATGTTTCCAAGGATTTATAGATAAGCTTCTGTTCTGGAACACAGAATAGATAAGTCTCAGAAACAACCATTGTTTAATAGTATACATCAAAAAATGAATGAATGACATATAAAGTGCATGTATTTACAATATCCAGTATTGATCCATTTATGCATTATAATACTTGTGTGTTGTTGAAGGAAAATACAAGAATATTAATACATAGGTTTACTTCCTAATATACAGGGGAAGTGAAATTAAAAGATGTTTATATCAAAATGTAAAATCCATAAAAATGATCAGTCTTCAAAAATGTTTATGAGCTATGCATGGATTTCCATCTTTTTCCCCCAAATAAATTTATTTTTTAATTCCACTGTTTCACAGAAGTATCGCCATGAATCCATCTAGCCCTAAATCTTACATAAGTAGCTAAAGAGAAATAAGCAAACAGGTGAGCCGATGTGTCTTTGCCCACTAAATGTCCATTGTGAAAGAGACAATGAAAATGGTGCCCATGAATCACCACTGCTCTAGGAAGAGGTTGATAGAACATTCCAGGGAAGGAACAGACAAGTTGCTTTTGTAAAGGGGCTGACAGAAATGTTTTAGGCCCTGCAGGCCATATGATCCCTCCTGGAACTAGGCTCAGCTCAGTGATGTCTTTTAACATTGTCACTCTTGCAGCATTTCTAGCCCTTTTTGTGTCTCCTCTTCTAGTTCCTGTTTATGGATGCTAGGATCCCATTTGTTTCTCCTGGAATTATACTCCTTATCTTTGATTTTCCATTTCTCTAAGTTTGTAGCTGTTCTGTGGCTTGCCCTCTACGTACTCAGTTTTCTACAATATGCCATTTGTGAAACTCATTTTTCTTGAGGTTTTCAGTAGTTGGATTTCACACCTCTATCCAATTTTTCCTAAGTTTGGATTTTTTTCTTTTCCTGAAGACTCATTCTAGTATCATGGTTGAGACACTTGATTTTATTCTTATAAACATGAATTGAAATTTTTCTAAAATTTAGTTGGTATCTTGTTAAAAATACATTTCAAGTCTTTCTCATTGATCTCTCCTTCTGCGTTGCATGCAGGTCTTTTGCTAGCTCCAGGAATTTTTCTACTCATTCATTCTTACAGAGACCTTTGTTGACAATAGTTGGTATGAGCTACAGCCTTGATCAGAGTCCCTAGCGAAACTGTTCACACTTTGGTAGAAAAGATTTCACACTGTTCTAAATTCGTAGGACTAGGGCCAGAGAGCCAGCAACCTGTGTAGGGTAGAGAAAGATGGAGCATCCCAAAAAATGGTTGATCCAGCCTTGAGTGCCCAAGGGAGCCTGCTCTGCTCTTGCAGTGAGCAGCCTGCTCAAGGATGAGGTCTGCTGTGCTTGGCTCCATGTTGAGGCTGATTCATTGTGCAGAGGACACATCTGTGACCTTGAAATAAACCTCCCTCTGCTTTGCTTCCTACAGGATTGCCCGGATGATACGCCAAGAAAGAGGGAACGCCTTGCTCGTGGGAGTGGGAGGCACAGGGAAGCAGTCCCTTACCAGGCTGGCTGCTCACATATGTGGCTACAAATGTTTGCAGATCGAACTTAGCCGGGGGTATAATTATGAAAGCTTCCACGAGGACCTGAGGAAGCTGTACAAAATGGCTGGTGTGGAAGACAAGAACATGGTTTTCCTGTTCACGGACACCCAGGTACACATGTAACTGGTCTGTGTGTAACAATAGGAAACATCCAGGTATTACAGTGCGGTGTGTGCTTTGAATAGTTTCTTGGCTCCAGTTCAGGGATCGTTACCTCTGATAACAGGTTTCTTCAACCTTGAAAAAGTTTTATAATACATTTTTGTTTTACTAAGGATTGGTACTCTTTAATTCTAAGTAATTACATATGATCAAAGGCTAAAGAAGTGAGATTGCAATTTTTCTTTGAAGAAAACAATAAAGAAAGAAGGTCATAAAGTCCTGTGGAAGTACATATAAGGAATAACTCTGCAAGTGACCTCAGTTAGGGAAACATACTTTACTCAAGAAAAGAAAATTTAACCCCAAGAACATAGTAACTTTAAAAGTAAAGTAGAATTATATCCATATCTGCAGCAACTAATTTAACTGATCTTGAATTCATTCCCAGGTAGAGTATTTTTAACACTGATTATATTTAAGTAGAATAATTACACTGATTTTTAACTTTAGGTAGAATAAACTTTTGTAGAAATTAAGGTTTTTGGGTTTTTTTTTCAAGTTATGTAATTGAGATACACAAATGTCTTCAAGTGGGTCACTAAAATGCATACAATGGAATACCTCTAAGATTAGGCATTTGGCATGGCAGACACTTTGGAAATCCACATGCCATGCTAGAGTGCTCGGGTTCAAGTCCTGGCTGCACTCCGGATTCAGGTTCCTGCTAATGTGTACCCTGGGAAGCAGCAGGTGACAGTTCAATTCTTGAATCCCTACTATCCATGTAGAAGAGCTGGATTAAACTCCCAAGTCACAGCTTCATCCTGGCCAAGCCTCAGATCTTACAGACATCTGGGGAGTGAATCGCAGGATGGAAGTGCCCTCATGGGTGCACACACTGTCTCCTGCTCAAATAAATTAAGGTTTCTTAAGAAAATCTGCATGAGTTTCAAAAAACTTTGTACTGAAGGAAAAATTTACATTGTTTTCCATGATATATTTGAAGTGCTTTCATACATGTTTTAAGCTTCCTTAGAATTTTTAAAACACTATAAGCAAGAATAAATACAAACACTAAACAGGAAAAATATTTTAACGTTGTGACATTCACTGAGTTTGAGTCTACTATAAAAACATCAATTACTGTATTAGCCCACTTTTTGTTATTTTAAAATGCTTAACATTCCTTGAAAGGAAAAAAAAGTTCATTGCAGCCTACAAATGAGGGGACATGATCTGGCTACCCCATCATGGTATCTGATGGAGGTGGTTTTGGGCGTGCGGAGGCACAACCCTAGAACTGAACTAATCGAACTTGAACTAAATTCATAACTCTGAGGAGCCACCTGAAGGATCTAGAGACCTCCCACGAAGCTGCTGTGCTCGGACACTGTAGTTAGAGCAAGTTTTCACTCTTCAACGCCTTAATCAGATGGTTATTAGCACCAAGACATCAGGATTTGAACAGCCACATGAGTTTAGGGGAGACAGATCCTGTCAGCAGATACATCACAATTATCAAAGGAAAAGATAAGCACGCCATTGGAAGAAATAATGAGGAAACTCTAATAAAAGCGGAGGCAAACTTGAAATATCTGGAGGAAATGTTCTGCCTCACCAATAATTGAGAACATTTTCATAAATAGAAATGCCAGTGGGTTTCTTTTTCTTTTCTTTTGGCTCTTGCAGATCAATAAAGTTTAAAAATCATAGTGTGCAGCACTGGTTTAAAAAAAAAGGCTGCTCATTTCTCTCAGAGATTATATATTAGCAGAATCTTTCTGAAGGACATTAGCAATATGTACCTAAAACCTGCATGTTTATGCATTCAAAGTTGCATATTTGAGAAAATCTATTTAGCACTATTTTTCAATAATTTGAAAGAGCCTCAGTGTCCAATGAGAGTAATATAAGTAAATTCTTTTATAATCATAAAATATAATGGTATCCATGTGAAAAAAAATCAAAGGTTTTGATCATAGAAACATACCTTCATTTGAAAAATGTTTACAGTGTACTGTTAATCACAATGTGAGCACAAAGTAACTACCATATTGGCTCTTTGGTTTAATGTACATTTAAGTAGATAAGCCAGATCTGCCATATCTAGAGTTAAATAGCATCTGGGTCATGGGACCCTAAGTAACTTTTGTTTTCTTTGATTTGTTTATGTGTAGTTTTAAGTTATTCTAAAAATTTTTCTAAGAATTTTTAGCATTGCTCCTAAAACTCAAATCATATTTAAAAAGCTATAGTTGCTACCCTTTAAAGATCAAGTCATATTGTCTTACTTCATGTTAAATAACCAGAAAGCTATTGTACTCCATTAAAAACCCCAGCTGAACACAAACGTTCTATTCTGATTAAGAATAAACATAATCACAGTAACCAAACTGAGTATGTTTGTATGTAAGCATATATATTTAAAATAAGTATGAATGTGAAATTGAGAAACAAGGTGTTAGATATTAATGTGCATTTACTAGAAAATAGAAAGTAGAGACAAGTATGTTCAGATAACGTGAATAATATAATTAGAGACTTTCTACTACTGAAAGGTTCCAAAAATTTGAATACATACTAGGCTTAAACAAATTTTTTACTATCCTTAAAAAACATTAAAAAACATGAGAAATATTCTTTCCCGTGCTTTACACCTGATCTTAGCCAAAAGGCTGAGCAGCTTCTCCATGCTTTAATCAAAACGGAAATTAATGTGGTTCAGCACTTTAAGACTTTCAGAGAAAGATAAAGAAAACCAAATTCTCTTATTAGGGAGTCAAGAAAATCTATAAACATAAATCCATAGAATGCAACTAAATAGCTGATTATGGATTTGCAAGTTTGAGCAGATTTTTTAATGGAGAATAGCAAATGTGGAGTATGTCTGCCCTTCCTAACAATCGAAGTCATGCAAATTTAATTTTTTTGACAAAAATATTTGCACTCCTCCTATGAACAGAAAAAAAGATTAAAATAAGTGATTAAAGATTAATGAAATCATCCTTCCGTTGAAAGAGAACTAGTGATATCTGCAAAATCCAAAAATTATTCATATACTTTAATTGCAAATCTCACCACTGGAGATTCATTTCAGGAAAACAAAATACCCAGAAAGAATAGCTGTAGTCCTAAGGATATTCTTACAATGGAAACTAGACTGTAAATGTCCATGACATGTGGATCATCCATTCCCTGGTACAATACTCCCATATTTACGCTTACAGAAATGAATATTCTGCAGGATTTTAGAGCAATACTGATGATAAATTGATGAAGGGACAGAATACAAATGACTTCATCCAGGTAAAATATGCATACCTTTTAAGAAAAGAAACCCAAAGGAAAAATGAAAAATTAACAAGCATACTTGCTATGTTAAAATTTTAGGATTCCTTCTTTTTTTTTAGTATTTGTTCTTAAAATTAACTCATACATTCTGAAATAGATATTTGCTTTGTTATTTACATGTGTCAAATAGCACAAATACATAATTACTCTGCTTTCTTGTACAGATTGTAGTGGAGGAGTTCCTGGAAGATATAAATAACATCCTAAACTCAGGGGAGGTGCCTAATTTATTCGAAAAGGATGAACTGGAATATGTTTTAGCAGCCACCAGACCAAAAGCCAAAGAAGCTGGAATTTCTGAGGGAAATAGAGATGAGGTAAGATGTGCCAGAACAGTAACATGGGTCTGAACCCAAAAATCTCTTAGCTTTTTATGTAACAGTACACAGAACCCATTGAGGGTCTAGGCACAGGATATTTTCTCATACCGTGGGTTTGCTCTGTAAGCCAACCTACACTACTGTCTCAGTTTAAAGCAGCAGTCTAGAAAGTTCCATAGGAAAGCAAAAACCTTCCTTGCCAGGAAGTCACAGTCTTGTTCATAATGTTCAACTTCCCATTATTTCCCATTCCTGCAAGTGTACTGCCTCAGGAGAACTGAAGGCAGGAGTCCAGTACTTTTGATCTTGCTTATCAGCAAGGTAAAGCACAGGTGAAACAGAGGCCCATTGTCTAGGGAGCAGGTGTGGCTGCTGGCCACTCCCACTTTCTCCAACACCACACCAGATTCCATACACATTATTTATCTACTCCAATATTTTCCCTTCTTCACCTTTTTAGCGATTCTTTTTTTTTTAATTTTTTTTATTAATTATTATGCATTATGTGACAGTTTCACAGGCTCTGGGAATCCCCCCCACCCCTCCCCCTCCCCTCCCCCCTGGTGGATTCCTCCACCTTGATGCAGTATTACAGTTCAAATTCAATCAAGATTCTTTCCTTGCAAACATATACCAAACATAGAGTCCAGCTACTTATTGTCCAGATGGGTTGAATAGTTTCTTGGGGAGACCATTTCTGGTCCAAAGTTAGAGCTGGTAGAATATCATCCCAGTCAATTAATAGGTTGTGGTTAAGAACTTGTTTTTTGTTTTTTTTTAACATACTGGTTACGCAAAACCATGTCAATTCCATAATGTTACAAATTGCTGTTAATGTTATATTGGGACTCTTTTTAGCGATTCTTAAACCTTTTCTGTGGCTCACTGAGAGAATTTCCTCCACTGCTAGGTTAGGGATTATAACTACAGACAGCAAGTCGACCTCAGCCAAAGTAGACCCAGATGGCTTTATTGTAAAGACACGATCACAGGGAGTGTCAGAGAGATTCCAGGCTGAAGTCATTGAGCTGAATACTTCCATAGAAATGAATGAATGGCCACGGGAGCTACTTCCTGAGCCACAATCTTTCTGCCTGAACTAGGAAACCACTAAACCAGTCAGCATCCCATCACCTGCCAGTTCCAAAGCCATGGGGCAGGAGGGACCTGACATCCGGAGACAAGAGCTCCAGAACCAGGCCACTTCTGCCTCACTCTGCTTGCAGGAGCGATGCCCTAAACCCTGTCCCTCTCTCCCAGTTGTCCTCTGGCCCAAAGCAATCTACTTTATTGAGGAGTCTCCTCGAATCCACTCACTGTCAGAGCACTGACTGCAGTGAAGTCTTGAAGAAAGGTCCTTTTTCATCTTTCCAGGCTATGTGTGAGAGAGAAGCAGATGGGGAAGGATATCGAACAAGATGGCTCTTATATCTACTGTATGAAAACAAATCCCAATTTGACTGGCAGTCTGAGGCATTAGCCCGCCCTTGCTCTCACTGTTGGTTCATTTTGAAAAATCTTTTCCCACTAGGTGTTTCAGTACTTCATCAGCCGGGTCCGTCAGAAGCTGCACATCGTCCTCTGCATGAGCCCAGTTGGGGAGGCTTTCCGGGCTCGATGCCGAATGTTTCCCTCTCTCGTGAACTGCTGCACCATTGACTGGTTTGCCAAGGTTAGTGGCTTCCCTTTGATGAGTTGGAGATAGAACAGGATATGAAACAGTTACTTAGAAGAGTATAGAATTGACAAACTGGGGAATTTATAGGAATTCTGGACTCTGCCAAGCCTTGCTCAGCCACACAGCTGCAGGCACGGGGTAATAGAGAATTGTGCATGGTTAAATTTCAGATGATCTCCAAAAGTCAAAAAAAGCGAAGAAGTTGAAGTACATGTAGGATGCTGATTATGTAATGAATCTTAAGTTCCAGCTGTGAAATACAGAAGTTATCGGACTCAGAATTCTTAAAACATCCCAGCATTCATTCAACCTAAAACAAACCAAAAAACTCGCTTATTGAACAGTTCCCCTGTGCCTGATTCTATCCTGAAGGTCACACTGGTCAGCAAATATAGACCTAAACCCTACTTTAATGAACAAATTCATTCAGTTTATTAAACCCCAGAGACGTGAGCAGGAGTTAACTGGGTGAAAGGAGCGCCCAGGCAAGGAAGGCCAGGGAAATTCTAATTCTTACACTCCTGTTGAAGTGACACACCCAATAGGTTTTCCACGTTCTTTCTTTCCACAGTGGCCCAGAGAAGCACTCCTTTCTGTGTCAAAAACGTTTTTCTCCAATATCGACACCGGAAGTGAAGATCTGAGAGACAAGCTCTCCCTCATGTGTGTCAACGTTCACCTGAGTGTCTCCCAGATGGCAGAGCGCTTCTACACAGAGCTCCGCAGGCGGTACTACATGACACCCACTTCCTACCTGGAGCTCATCAATCTCTACTTGTTTATGCTGAGCGAGAAAAGGAAGCAGTTAGTGTCAGTAAGTTCAGTGTCATCCACAAAGCCTTTTTTAGTATTTTTGGATCAAATTTAAAACTTTTGAGAATGAGCTGTGTTCCTTCTTGTCTCCCAAGCCCCCATCATCCTGCCACAGTCCCTTGACAACTGGCCATAGGATCCAGCCTTCCCTTTCCTTGACATAATTTCCTTCTGCTGTTTACACAGTTATCCTTGACTCAGCTGAATGATACTTGAATTGCAAAAGTGTCAAAATTAAGCAAAGAATTAATCACCTCTGTGGATTTAATGTGACAGAAAATGTTTTGCTCAGCCATAAAGATGAACTCTGCTAGTTTATAAAGAGTCAGTGGTTTCCAATAAGAGCAAGGAGCTTGTATGAACTATGTGTGACAGGTGCTGACCTCAAGCACATTCTGTAATTTCTCTGAGCCTTAGTAGGAAAGGACATGTAGAAAATACCTATATAGCTAGCTGTAAGCCTCCTGACTTGTGAAATCTAAACAAGTCACTGTTCATGGAGTCTTGGGCTATAACTGAGCTCTGAAAACAGTGGCTGCCATTTTCTTCATCAGGCAGTAACATGGCCTAAAATTTTCAATATCTAAAATGTGGTAGCAAATAGAAGCATTTAGATTTTTTTAAATGTTATTCAAAGGTGTTTTACCTGATCAATGCATGCCTTGTAAAATTTGTATTGTTGAAAGCTGCCAATTTCAACTAAGCTTCCTGACTCGTCGCAAAAAAAAAAAAAAAAAAAAAAAAAAAAAGGTACTTCTCAGGTATCTCAAATCCTTAGACCACCCCTTTGGTTTCAGTCAAGAGTTTCCCACCAATGAAAAATAAGGTTCTGCGTAACCAGTATGTAAAAAAAACCCAAAAAACAAGTTCTTAACCACAACCTATGATTTGCTCATTGACATTTCAATTTTAGTTTGTATACAGGACCGGCTGCTATAGACCTTAAAATGGCTATAAGGTACCATTCAGCCAAAAAAAAAAATAAGGTTCATATCCAGCAGCCAGAGCTGAAGCTGGACCTCTGGGATCCTGTACCCCTCAACCCTCACCTGTACCAGCTATACCACCCCACCTTGAATGTTTAAGGTCCTAGAGCTGTAGCCTCCAGGGATTCATATATGAACCTGAACTTACCCCTCACTCCTTCATGAAGTATTAATGAATTAATGAATTAATTGTTAATTCATGAGGAATTAATACTCTCACACACATATGTTCGTGCATACATACACATACACACACACACACATACATATATATACTGTGGCCAGGGGCTGGGGATCCACATACTGTGGTGAATGTTTGACCATTTGCTGGAACTCGTATTACCTGAACATTTTTAACTTTTAATGCTTCACAATTTGAAAGATATACCAAATTCTATGGACATAAAATATGAATATACAAGCAATAGATATTAGAAAACTTACAAGTTATAATGCTTTATTTTAAGAGATTTCCATTATCATTTAGGCACGAGATCGGGTGAAGAATGGCCTCACCAAGCTGTTAGAGACAAACCTGCTGGTAGATAAAATGAAATTAGATCTATCAGCTTTAGAACCTGTGCTTTTAGCAAAATCACAGGATGTTGAAGCCCTGATGGAAAAATTGGCAATCGACCAAGAAAATGCGGATCAGGTATGTTGCATAATTTTCACAATGTGAGTGACAAGGTTTCAGTCAGCAATCCATTGCATGTATTCAATGGTGTGTGATTGGATCATTTTGTTAGACTATGATTAAAATAACTGATGTTTAATAATGCTTTTTCTTAGCAATTTAGGAGTTTTTTATTTTCTTTTTATTTTATTGTATTTCATTTTATGACCCAGTTTCATAGGCTCTGGGATTCCCCCAGCCCCTCCCCAAGCCCTCTCCCCATATTGAATTCCTCCACATTATTACAGCAGTATAGATCATTTCCAGTCATGATTCCTTCATTGCGGGTTTGGACCATGCAATAGATGCAGAGAGTCCAGCATCTTATTGTCCAGATAAATTCAACAGTTTCATTGGGAGACCATCCTTGGTCTGAAAGTAGAGTTGGCAGAATATTATCTCCTCCAATGAGATGTCACTACACAACTTCAACAACAGGAAGAAACATCGAAATTAACAAAAGCAATGAAGTTAATTAACATGGTATTGAGTGACCAATATGTTAGAAAATGCAAGTTCTTAACCACATCCTATAACTACTTCCTTGACATCTCAATTTTAGTATAGACACAACCAGCTGCCATAAACTTTTTTTTCTCCCAGACTAACCTGTTTTTGAGTTTAACCTAAATCAGAGTGGCACAGAAACACTGGAAGGATCAACAATAACATCCATCATATATATAATAGCTGAGTACAAGCTTAACATCAAAGTTTCTATGTAGTTACATCTTGTTTAGCATTAACAGTCATAAATTGATAAAGTTTTTTGGATGAGAAGATTAAGCCACAATGTAAACTTTGCATTATATAGTGATTAAGCATGGTTTTACAGAACTTTTCTATTCTTCAGTTGTTAAAATGCAAAGTTTTAGGCAGATGAGCAGGGAAATCCCCACCAACCCAGTGAGTGAGAAAGAATTTAACTCTACTTCCTACCTAGTAAAGTCCAGGAGAAGCAAATAGGGAGCCTGACCAGTAAACACAGGCTGAGCGATTATAGGCTAGTTGGCCTTTTCCCTGGCTGTTCCAGACTTTTTATGTCTATATCTATGTCTCTCTCTCTCTGAAAAGCCAATGGGTCAGTCATTTCCTATTAGATTTCTCATACAGGATGATAGCAGCCCAAAACCCTCTCATAGGGCCTGGTGACACTGGAACTACAGCCAGGAGCCCCGGGTGGCACTCAGATAAAAGGATTGTAAATTTCCTTCTGGACTCAGGAGAGAAGCTTTCTCTGGTCCTTTATCTAGTTCCAGCCTTGGCTCCCAGGCCTCTCTTATACCGACCATCAGGGTTGCTTGCGAGCCCTAAAATTAGTTCAGATAGACCAAAACTAATAAAGGTTAGCTAGTTAGTTGGTAACTACTCAGCTTGTACCTTACTGATCAGGCTTCCCATTTTGCTTTTCAGGAACAGTTTTAAGAGGCATACAGTCACCTGCTACTAAAGAAGCCTGCTTCTGTCCCCAAGAACGAGAGAGAGAGAGAAAGAAAAGATAGTAGTTACACCTACAAATATAAAGCAGCTAATCCTCTTTTAGGAAGGAGCTGCCTGTTAACAATAATTTTGTCTCCGTAAAGCTATCTACATGTTACAAGATAAGCAGAGAGAACATAAAATGCAATCTAGCTAATTCCCTTTCATCATTGGCCTACTCCAAAGGGCAAATGTGACTCATTGTTGATTTTGCTTTTGAATCTTTAAATCCAAACACAGATCAGTATTCCTCATCCATAGTGCTTAGAACCAAAGGTGTTTTGAACTGGGTTTTTTGGTTGGTTTTTTTTTGGGGGGGGGGAGTATTTGCAAAGATATATAGGTACCTCGAGGTGGAACCCAACTCTAAACATGAAACTTTATATATGCCTTATACACATAGACTAAAGGTAATTTTATACAGTATAGTTGTTATAGTGGCATGTTTACTACAATCCATCACAGGAAGTTTTCAGGCATGGAGTTTTCACTTATATCCTGTTGGCACTCCAAATTGGATTTTTAGATTAGATACACTTAACATGAGATGAAACCACTAAACAGCCATGTTTCAATGATTAGGTCCGTCACATTGTGCAAGAAGATGAAGCAACCGCAAAAGTGAAAGCTGAAGAAACCCAAGCAATAGCTGACGATGCTCAAAGAGATCTTGAAGAAGCACTACCTGCCCTGGATGCTGCGAACAAAGCTCTTGATTCCTTAGATAAGGCAGATATATCTGAAATCAGAGTCTTTACCAAGCCCCCAGACTTAGTCATGACTGTAATGGAGGCAATCTCCATTCTCTTGAATGTTAAGTAAGTAACTCATGCATGAGAGTGCTACAAAAGCCTTTGTGGAAAATTAATCAGTTTCTTAAGATGCGGAGAGAAATGTTAATGCATGCATAGCTTTTTCTTAATATGCATTTCAGGATGCTTGATGGAATTTATTTACTGGTCTCAATTATATGTTCATTCTCCAAATCTCATTGATGCATCTGGTCACTCAGCATCTCGATTTGGCAAACACTCTTCTCAACATCTATTTTGTACTAGAGGGTGGAAGCTATAAAGTCTTTCCCTACAAGATGTATACAGTCTAGTGGGGAAACTGACATGAAAGGTGATTTCAAGACAATGTGAGAATTACATAATGCTGAGGAAAAATGCCTCAGTCCACCAGGAGAGCTACCGGCAGGTTGTTCAGGAGGTGATGCTTATCATTGAGTGGGACTGTGGGGGAGGTTCAGGGACTTGGATGCTGATGGAATGGGATAGTTCAGCAGGTGGAAAGTAAATAAATGAAGAAAGTTCTCATATGCTGTGCTAGCAGTTCACATTTCATCCTGGAGATGAGTGGTCTTCAAGCTTTCTTTAGCAGTCCAATCTCTTTTTCAGCAAAAACTTGCACTACAGTGAACCTTTCTATGTAAAACTGAACAGAGGTTCCAGAGCCCCACCACCTGGCCTTCCTACTGCTTTTAAGATGGTATCCTGGTAGCCTAGTAGGGCAGAGGGGTCTGGAGGTTCTGCAAACCACAAATATCTCTGGCAGAGGTAACTAAGAACTTTAAGATTTATTTACTTGAAAGAGCAACGCTGAGAAGACAGTGAAAAAAAAAAAAAAAAAAAAGGAGATCTTTCATCTGCTGATTCATGCCCCAAATGACTAGAACAGCAAGGGCTGGGACTGACTGAAGCCAGAACTCCATCTGGGTTTTCCATGTAAGTAGCCACTGACTTCCTAAGTGCATTAGCAGGAAGCTGTAGCTAAACTGGAACCAACACTCTGATACAGCGTGCTGGAGTTGCAAGTGGCAGGATAAACCGTTACACACTAGGGTCTGAAAATTTTTGAGCCAGATTTTCTTAACTGACAGACCAACCTGGCAAGAGTTCATTCTGTCAAAGTTGACCAAGAAAAATAAAGCTCAATTAGAGGGAGTCTGTGATATCTTGGCAAAAATTTTTAAGGGACAAAAACCAGAAAAAAGAAGATAAAATGAGAGTGCTCAGGACACTTTAAAAATAGTTAGGGCCTGACACGGAGCCTAGTGGCTCAAGTCCTCATCTTGCACATGCTGAGATCCCAAATGGGTACAGGTTCATGTCCCGGCAGTCCCACTTCCCATCCAGCTCCCTGCTTGTGGCCTGGGAAAGCAGTCGAGGATGACCCAAAACCTTAGGACCCTGAACCTACATGGGAGAACCAGAAGAAGCTCCTGGCTCCTGGCTTCAGATCGGCACAATACTGGCCATTGCGGCCACTTGGGGTGTGAATCAGCAGACGGAAGACTTCCTCTCTGTATATCCGATTTTCCAATAAAAATAAATCTTTAAAAAATAAAATTAAAATTAAAATTATTGGGCTGGCATTTTGGCACAGAGCGTTGTCACCAACTGTGATGCCAGCCTCTCCTGTGAGCATCAGTTCCCAGCTGTTCCACTTCTGGTCCAACTCCCTGATAATAACCTGGGGAAAAGAAGCAGAAGATGGCCCAAGTGTCTGAGCTGCTGGCACCCACATGGGAAGAGGAAGTAGCCCTGACTTCAGCCTGCCCCGACCCCAGCCATTTTGGGAGTGAAAAGCAGATAGATTCTCATCTCTCTCCCTCTTGTCCTCCTCCCCTTCCTGCCTCTCTCTCTCGCTCTCTGTTTCTCTCCCTCTCTTTTTATCTTTCTCTCTCTAACTCCTTCTCTGTAACTGACTTTCAAGCAAATCTTTAAAACAAATAAATACATGACTGGCAGTGGGCAAGGAAATACCTCATTTTGGTGTTTATCAGGGCCAGAGCAGATGTTCAGTCCTTTGTCCATCCAAGCTTGATGGCTGTGTTGGTGGGTAGAGCTGCTTCATACCTAGGCCACAAAAGGAATCCCAGTCTTACACCTACAGTGCTTAAGACTGCACATGTCCTATGACTCGCAGTTGGGTACAAGAGTGTATAGTTTGGCTGTGTTTCTATGTCATGTAATCCTTGAAGCTGGTTGCAGTGAGGGTAAAATTAAATGAATCACAGTTTAAAAAAAATAAGATAAAATAAAATTGTTTCTATAATGCCATACATTCCTAAAAGTATGATTTTAGAATTCTCTCTGTATTGTACTCATCAACCCTTCTCCCTATAAATTCATTGTGATGCATATAACAATTACTGGAATCAATGTACCAAGATTTAAAATACCCATCTATTGGAATGCTATTGGAATGTTCGCAACATACATTGCTTTTGTTTTATATCACTTAATTACACTGTAATTAACTTACCACATCTTTTTTCCAGGCCTGACTGGTCAACAGCAAAGCAATTTCTTGGTGATCCTAACTTTCTAAGAAGACTTTTAGAATATGACAAAGAAAACATCAAGCCTCAGATATTGGCAAAGCTTCAAAAGTACATTAATAATCCTGATTTTGTGCCTGAAAAAGTAGAGAAAGTGTCCAAAGCATGCAAATCCATGTGCATGTGGGTAAGAGCAATGGATTTATACTCTCGGATAGTCAAGGAAGTTGAACCAAAGAGACAAAAACTCCGTGCTGCCCAGGTACTCTCTGTATGATTGTTTCTAGACTTAGGCCATGAATATCTTTCAGGTTCTCTGTAGAATGCTGCTGTGACCCTGTACAATAGAGATAGTGGCAAAGCTCTGGAAATTTTAACTTGCTTTCAACAGTAGCTAGCAAAGATTTTTTTTTTAAGAAGTTCGTCCAAAATTGTGCTTATTCTAAAATTAAAGGAAAAGAAATCCTTAGTATTGTTCTGGAAAAGGGGAAACAACCTTGTGGGTTTTTTAAATGTGACTTCTAGCACTAGTATCTGAGAGTCTGTTTCTACTGGTAAATATTCGGGTACATGATGGTATCACGTGAGATCTTAAAACCAGCTTAACCCATAATCAGATATGAGGTCCCTAGTTTTCCTGAAAACAACAGTCTAAATGTTCAGTTGGTCGTATTACCTAAAGCAAACAAAAAGGGGTGGGGGTTGGAAATGGCTATAGTGTAAGGATCTGGAAACTTCTTCCATAATTATCCAAATAGTAAATATGGTCAGCCTTGCAAATTGTATAGTCTCTGTTACAAGTCCTCAGCTCTACTGTGGCAACACAGAACCAGCCAATGCCAACACACAAATGGATATGCACGGATACACAGTGTTACCTGTGAACATTGCAAGCTCTATTTCATGCAATTATTATGAGTCACAAAATATTACTGATTTTTCCAGTAACTTAAAAATGTAACAATTATTCTGGGCTCACTGACTATCCAAAAATAGGCAACAGGCTAGAGTTGGCCTACAAACCAAAGTTTACACATTCTTGATAGAAAGTATTAGTTTCCATTCTTAGATATTTAGTCTGTTTTATTTAAAATTTATCACACATGGCAGCTGATTTATATCAAATGCTTGATATATCTGATTTTTATGATTTAATTTGTTGGGCTTTATCTCTTACTTTACTCATTTGTTTTAACTTCACATATAACAACGCCACATGGATTTAAGGGGTCTTAAATCATGATTTTTAAAAAAGTTATAAATTCAGCCTTCTTTTTGGCATTCCCTTAAGTATTTGCTTGAATTTTATTAGGCTGAGCTTGATATTACAATGGCTACTCTGAGAGAAAAACAAGCATTACTTAAGCAAGTAGAAGATCAAATAAGGGCCTTACAGGATGAATATGACAAAAGTGTAAATGAGAAAGAAAGTTTGGGTAAGTAGCTCAAAAAATTTACACTGAGGGGCTGGCGTTGTGGCATAGTGAGTAAAATCTCTGCTAATGTGCCAAGAAAAACGGTGGAAGATGGCCCAAGTGCTTGGGCTGCTACATCAGGTGGAAAACAACTGAATCTCTTGGCTCCTGGTTTCTTTAAGATCCAACCCAGCCATTGTAGCCATCTGTGGAATGAACCAACTCTCCCACTCTTCCTATGGCTCTGCTTTTCAAATAAATAGATGTTTAAATTTTTACATTAATCGGTAGACATACCTAATTTTCAAAAGTAGAAAAAGTTTTGAGGCAATCAAATTTTAGCTTCTTCTTAATGAATCTTTTTTGAAAAATCTTCCATCTGCTGGCTCACTCCCCAAATGGCCACAATGGCCAGAACCATACTGATCCAAAGCCAGGAGTCAGGAGCTTCTTCTGGATCCTCTCACATGGATGCAGGGGCCCAAAGACTTGAGCCATTCTCTGCTGCTGTCCCAGTCCACGGCAGGAAACTGGATAAGTAATAGAGCCAGCTGGGTTCTGCACAGTAACTTAGCTGCTAAAGTGCTTACCTTGCACACACTGGGATCCCACATGGTGCCGGTTGGTGTCCCAGCTGCTTCACTTCCCATCCAGCTCCCTGCTTGTGGCCTGGAAAGCAATAGAGGATGACCCAAATCCTTGAGACCCTGTACCCACGTGAGAGACCCCAAAAAAAGTTCCTGGCTTGGAATTGGCTCACTGTGGCCATTGCGACCACTTGAGGAGTGAAATAGAAAATGAAGATCTTTGTCTCTGTCTCTGCTTCTCTATAAATCTGACTTTCCAATAAAATAAAGAAATCTTGAAGTAAAGCAGCTAGAACACAAACTGGTACCCATATGGGATGCCAGCACCACAGGTGTTTGCTTGGTCTACTATGCCACAATGCTGGCTCCAAAACTCAGTTTTTGTCTAGTATGTTAGACATGTTTCCACTGGAATTATACTCCATTAGCTTTCTAGTATCCCATGCTAGAACATCGTGGATTAAAAAAAATAAAGCAATGTGTGAATTCTAAGAAATAAATACCACATGGGCACAGAGTACTGTCTTCAACCAGAGTAATGGAGTATGAAAAACATTCTTGAGGCTGGTATTGTGCACAAATTAAGCTACTGCTTAGCAAAACTGGTATCCCATATGGATTATGGGTGGAGTATTGCCTGTTCCACTTCTGATCCAGTTCCCTACTAACATGCCTGGGAAAGCAGTAAGAGATGGCTCAAGTCCTTGAGCCTCTGCATCCATACAGGAGATCCAGCTGGAGTTCTAGGCTCCTATCTTCAACCTAGCCCAGCTGCTGCTATTGTAGCCATTTGGGGATCCAAGCAGATCCAAGAAATCTCTGCATATCTATCCCTCTGTAGCTCTACTTTTCAAATAAATAAGTAAATCTTAAGACAAAGAATAAACTATTCTTTGCATGGAAGAGGCAAACTTAGACTTGTTTCTGAAAAGGGAAGAAATGTCAAATTTATGTGAGATTTCATACAAACAAATTGGTATGCTAGCTAAAGAATGCTAATTCCCCCTCTAAACAGTCATATGGATAAACTAATATTTTAGAAAAACATTTAATGCCATAACTTGATGTTTTAAAAATTTTCTAGCAAGAAATATGTCCCTGACAAAAGCACGCCTAGTGCGTGCTGCGAAGCTGACAGCTGCATTGGGAGATGAGCAGGTTCGATGGGAAGAAAGCATACAGAAATTCCAAGAGGAAATTTCAAATATTGTTGGCAATGTGTTCATAGCAGCAGCATGTGTGGCCTATTATGGGGCCTTCACAGCCCAGTATAGGCAAATGGTAAGTAAACCTGCTTTCTGTGAACATAGGTGAAAACTAGCTGAAACTTAAAGGATCTTTCAATTTGTCTGAATTCAGAGGAATTGAGAATTCAGTTCTTCACAGTGAAAATTTATTTAAGCATTCCCAGCCCTCTTTCTCCCCTCCATTCTATTAGTGGTGGTTAAAACCAAGAATTTGCTTGACACATTCTTCCTTGTCCTCCTGCCTGAGACAGCTGCCATTGACACAGTGCAAGGACTTGGGAGAAGGAAAAGGGACAGGAAGTCCCCTTCCCTTCTGATCACAAGTGACACATGTAGAGAACTAGGAAGAAATGTTCCAAATGGCTAATACTGGCTGGACAGTGGGAAGGACCCTGGGAGAGGAGGAACCTGTGGTTTCGTCAGTTTACATCTTTATAAGAAATAGAGCTTCTCATTTGCCAAACAATAAATGTTCCACCTCCCTTCATTTTCCAGAAACCTAAATTCTTGGGAAGGCTTAATTCTGGCCATTTTTAAGAAAGGTCTTCTGAAAAAAATGTTATGTCCTTGTCCTAGAGTTACAAACATGTAGATTTCATGTAGGCTCTGTGCAACTTAGTGGTTCTCTGGACCATGTTTGTCACGAGGGCTGAAGGTACTCTCTGTGGTGCATTAATGTATCACTCCTTGAGGGAGATAAAGACTGACATTGGTTTTTCACATTTATTGATTGATGGTAGCACCCGCAGTAATTACAATAGCCTTATACTTCTCTGTCCACCTCCAGGTTCCCTAAAGAGGGGCAGTACGTCCTGGTTAAAAAAAATCACTATGACATCCCCAGTGCTTGACACCTGAGAAAACTAAGGTCCAAACAGGAAACAGTTCCATGTCCACAGTCATACTTAATGAATAATTTTAGTTCTCAGGCCTCCTGATGTTTAGGCCACTTCTTATGCCCTGTGTCCTGAAGCTAGAATGCACATGTAGACTAGTGGGACTTAGCTATGCCTCCTGCCCACCACATTTCACGTGTGCCTCACTGACCAAGTGTTCCTGACTCTACAAGTAAGGTTTTCTCTTTCTACAGCTTATAGAATGTTGGATCCAGTACTGTCAGTCTCTGCAGATCCCGATCGATCCTTCCTTCAGTCTCATTAACATTCTCGGAGATCCCTATGAGATACGGCAGTGGAACGCTGACGGACTGCCCCGTGACTTGATCTCAACAGAAAATGGCATTTTGGTGACCCAAGGGAGACGGTGGCCTTTGATGATTGATCCTCAAGATCAGGTGTGTCACAAATGCTGGAAATTAAGGTTTTGAGAATTACCTCAGTGTAACAGTGAGCTATTAAAACTTTGGGCCCGGCGCCGTGGCCTGGTGGCTAAAGTCCTCGCCTTGGAAGCCCTGGGATCCCATGTGGGCGCCGGTTCTGGTCCCGGCGGCTCCACTTCCCATCCGGCTCCCTGCTTGTGGCCTGGTGGGGCCCAAGGCTTTGGGACCCTGCGCCCGCGTGGGGGACCCAGAGGGGGTTCCTGGTTCCCGGCATCGGATTGGCGCGTGCCGGCCCGTTGCGGCTCGCTTGGGGAGTGAAGCATCGGATGGAGGATCTTCCTCTCTCTCTCTCCTGCTCTCTGTATATCTGGCTTTCCAATAATAATAAAATCTTTAAAAAAAAAAAAAACTTAGGCAGGTGTACTACAACGCACTCATAAGATGTAGAGATTCAGAGCTACAGGAAAGTTCACAGGTTTTCTCGTCTAACTCCATTTTATGTGTACAGAAGGTAAGAAGGGGAGAGTGCAATTGTTCTCTTCCTACTTGGTTTAGATTAGTATTTAAGGGATTTACCATTAGCTTTTTGTTTTTTATGGGGGCAGAAATTTACAGAAATTCATTCCTTATGTAGTCCTGGTTCCTAAGAGTTCTATGCAGTCAGAATGAAGTCGTAATAAAGTGGAGTTTAGAGAAACACTTCCTAGGATTTGCAGAATCCCATTATCTGGTTCTGAGCTCATGGGTCAGGATGATTCAGGTAGGCTTTAAAACCAAAGCCATTCCACAAGCAAGGGAGGCCAGTTGAGTGCCATAAATATGGATTTTTCCCCTAAATGAATCTCTTCATTTTTTCCAAATTTGAACAAACTGAAGATTCCCAAAAGGTGGTATCTTTACTTGGAGGAAAGAGGGGGCTTTTATTTTGTGGGGCTTTTGTATTTTGCTTTGCTTTTAAATTTCGAGCTTGTTTTAGATTAAATGACATTTCTAAACTTTATTCTGAGGCCTTCACGTTTAAACCATTCATGATATGCTAAAGCAAATACCCTGCGCTCTGCTTTCTCACACAGGCAAACCGTTGGATAAGGAACAAGGAAAGCAAGAGTGGGTTAAAGATTATTAAGCTCACAGATAGCAATTTCTTGCGGACACTGGAAAATTCCATCCGACTTGGTTTACCTGTCTTACTGGAAGAGGTTCGTTTTGCACTTTGCTTTTCCACTGTTCATTCACAATTTCCAGGTCTTTGCTGGAAATCCTTCCCAATCTTTACATCTTGCTAAAGATAGCATTCCGCCACATTTTTATGGTAGTCAAAGCAATTGCTTTCATCCTCTAACAGGGTTTCCTCATGTAGGCAGGAAGCTGTTGGATAAACGCGGTTTTTACATTGAGTGGTGAGAAAGGGTTCCTCTGTTTTTGAACACTGCCAATTCTTAGACCTTCTGGTGGCCCTTAATGGTTAGTTAAAGATGTGCTGCCGGGGACTGCTGTCTATAAATTCCACATCCCACATGAATGATCTGATGCCAGTAAAAACCCTCCAGCAGGTATAAACATCATCTTCTACTTTGTGGCAAGGCTAGAATAGATCTAATGATGACTGCTGTGAACTTTGGCTTTAAAAAGAAGAGCAGGGGGAATGCATTTAGGTGCTCCGTGTCTTCAGACAAGGCTCCAAGAATGTGTGTTTTTGAAGCTGCTCACTCACCCAGCAAACATTATTTTAGAATAAATAGTGAGCAATGTTGATATGGTGTCTTCGGTAGCTTACGGTCCATTTGTGGACATAGAAAACAGTAAGAGGGAAAACAGGAAGTAGGAGAATTCTGCTCAGAAGAGCTTTGCAGCAAAACGCAGGATACTGAGCTATCTGATCAGAGAAGCAATGGGAGCCTAGCTTGGGTCCAAGGGTAGCTATGGCCCTGTGTTGAGCTCAGTCACATGAATAACTCAACAAGGAGGACATCCCAGGGAATGCCACTAGCATATGCAAAAGGCATAAAGAAGAGCCTGCATCAGGGTGCAGCAAGTTAAGCTACCACCCGCGATGCTGGCTTCCAAGATCGGAGTGCTGGTGAGAGTTCTGGTTATGCTACTTCCAATCTAGCTCCCTGTTAATGCAGCTGGGAAGGTGTATGGGAACATTAATAACTATGAGCTCCCATAGAAATATCTGTTTTGAGGCTTAAGGAATTTGAGAACCTGATACATTTTAATTACTAGGGTTTGTGTATGTGCTTCTAATGTTTCAGCTCAAAGAAACCTTGGATCCAGCTCTGGAACCCATTCTTTTGAAACAAACATTCATCAGTGGTGGACGGGTTCTTATTCGTATTGGAGATTCAGACATTGATTATGACAAAAACTTCAGGTTCTACATGACAACCAAAATGCCAAACCCCCACTACCTGCCTGAGGTAAGAACTTCATTCTGGATTCATCAGCCAAAGTGGGGATGCAGAATATGTTGAGTCTGCAGCATTTGGGGGGTCCCACATAGGAAACAGCTCTCCCCCCCTCTTCTTCCTCCCTTTCCTCCTCCATCCTCTACTCTTACTGACTCTAGCCTTCCTTCTGCTTGCTGTGGGGCTGAATTGGAGCCCCTCCTCCACATGGCCCCCAAGCCCACGCCCTGTCCCGTGACACTGTGCACCTCTCCAACACTCTGCCTGCTGGTCCTCAGTGGGTCCTCACAGACACAGGTCGCCACTGCTCTCAGCGATCACTCTCCTCCCCATCCCCTATCACATTGCGGTTGACAAATGATCAGAGCTTCCATGAGACTGAGTGTGCAGCCACCTTCAGAGTGTTACCCAAATGAAGAACTCGGGAAAGGGCAACATTAGAGAATCCTTGTTCCAACATCTATGTTTGCATTTGGAGTGCGTTGGCGGAGGCGGGGCGGTGGGGGGGTTGCGGGGGAAGAACTGCACGTGAATATCTTGTCCCCTAACTTGTGCTCTTAAACTCTTGGAGGTCAGCCATGTGAGCACGCATGCTCCCCAACCCCAGCAGGGACCTGAGGATTGCCTGCACTGGAGCTTCAAGTCCAATGTTGTTACAACACTCATGAAGAGACCTGGGACTTCTCTCTGCCTCCCATGTGGGCCCTACTCAGTTTCCCACACTCAATGTGCCCATGGGCTATGCCTGCTACACTAGCCCCTACAACACTACGTTTAACCTTTCCTGCCTCTCCTTCCCTTAAAATAATATAGGCTTTCAATACTGGGGTCAAACAACACTGTTACTTATATTGGTAGATAAAATAATACTAGCATTTTACAAGGTGACATCGTGTGTGCATGGGTATAGGTACATTCACAATTAGAACTGAAATATCTCATCTGAGTAGTAATGGCTGTTATTGAAAGGAAGAAAGAATGAAAGGCCGTATTATCTGCACTTAGGCATTTTTTATGTACTATATGCTTCTCTTCCAGGTATGCATTAAAGTTACCATCATCAACTTCACTGTTACCAAGTCAGGTCTGGAGGATCAGTTGCTAAGGTGAGAAGGGCAAGGGTGGGGGTGGTGTAGGGGCTATGGGCCTCCTAACATTTTGTGGCTTTTTAAGAAATATTTAGTATTTGAATGGGGCAGCATTGTGGCATAGTGGATTAAATTTCTGTCTGAGGTGCCTGCATCCCATAAGGGCACTGTTTAAAGTCCTACCTGCTCGACTTCTAATCCAGCTTCCTACTTATGGCCTGGGAAAGCCTCAGAATGTGGCTTAAATCCTTGAGTCCCTGTACCCACGTGGGAAACACAGAAGAGGCCCTGGCTGCAGATTGGCCCATCTCTGGCCATTGCAGCCACTTGGGGAGTGAACCCACAGATGGACAATACCTCTGTCCTTTTCTCTCTATATAACTCTGCCCTCCAAGTAAAAAAATAAAACTTAAAAAGAAAACATGTATTGTTTGAAAGGCAGAATGTCTGGGAGAAAAATCTTCCATATTATGGTTCTCTCCCCAAATGACCACAACAGCCAGGACTGGGCTGGGCTGGGCCAGGCCAGGTTGAAGTCAGGAGCCAGGAACTCCTGTTCTCCCACATAAGTGGCGGGAATCCAGGTACTTGGAGTATCATCTGTGGCCTTCCCTGGGGTGGTAGCAGGAAGCAGGAATGGAAGCAGAGCAGCCAGGGCTAGAGCCTGCACTTGAGCTTGAGGTGCCAATGTTACAAAGTGGTATCATCAGAAATTTTGAGAAAGAAAAATTCTAATGTGTGAAAGCATGCAAATGAACCTTCTGGTAAAAAGATACATACAAGAATAAGTGGCCACATTCTTTTCTGTTTTCATAGCTGCTGGCTGCCACTGATCTTACCTGCAGTCTTAAGAGAATTAAAGATGCACTCCTAATTCCTCCCTACCATTTGGGCCAGACTGACAGCCAAGCCCCAGCTCTTACCACTGACTAGGATTTTTTTCATTCTATTACACCTAGAAATTAGCTGCTGCATACGTGTGGGGAAAAGAAAACAGCTACTCTAAATTTATTTTTGTCCTGTTTTCCTGCTCTCTGGATGTTAATGTGCTTGTTTTGGTCCCTTTCTGTGGCTATAACAAAACGCCTGAACATAAACTTTATAAAGAGAAGGAATTTATTTAGTTCACAGTTGTAGATGCCGAACAAGAAGTGGCCCCATCTATTTGTGTCACAACATGGGAGATAGTATCATGACAATAACACAGGTAGACGAGATTACAAGGGAAACAAGTCTAGACGACAGACTTGCTCCCATGAAATAATTCTTTCTGAGAACTAACAGGAGTCCTCTGAAAACCTCATTAATCACTTCAACGCCAATGACCTGATTACCACCATAGTCCCCCCTCACCCTGCCTCACTGTAGGGGTCCCACCACCCATCAACACTGCTGTACACAACAAAAAGTGCTAGCTCCCAGACCTTTGAGGGACACACTCAAATTATCACCAAACCACATCAGACCTACACAAGGACAAGGGTCCTTAAAGTTTATGAAGAGGCATTCCAATATATGGAATGCAGGTACCTCGAGTGGTATCTTATTTGCTGCACCAAATACCTACTCTTTTGAAAAGTAATACCATTTTATATATACAATTAGATGGGTTTTCAGATACCTAGTTGTAAAGCCATTTAGCAAAATCAAGATGCAGAACACTTATACCATTCTGTGAAGTTCCATCATGCCCCTTGACAGTGTTCATTCATCCCTGGCCCTTCACAACCACTGCGTGTTTTCTGTCAAAACAGTTTTATATTTCTAGGATTTCATGTAGGTGAAATCATCCTTTATGTATCTGATGTCTTTGACTTACCGTGATCCTGTTGAGGTTCATCTTTCTATGGTTTGGTAGTATTTCATTGTTTGCCCGTGCCACACATGAAGTCTGTCCTTCTACCAGTTGTTGAGTGGTTTCCAGCGGAGGATTATCGTGAAACATTCGAATACAAATCTTTATTGTAATTATGTGCTTTAAATTCTCTTGGATAAATACCTGGGAGGTATGGTACCCTGCCAACCTGCTTTCTGAATTAGCTGTCCTATATCATGTTCCCACGGTTGCTTCATGTCCTTGTCAATAGTTAGTACTACTTTTTTCCTTGCAGCCAGACTGGCGGATGTTCATAGTAAGTCGTGGCTTTGGCGTGCATTTGCTTAATGACTATTTGCTCCCAACTGTCCAAATTGAGAAAATCCACACTAAATGGAAGTTCACCTCAACGTGAACTTTATTAGAAGCACTCCTAGGTGTGGTTCACTGGTCTGGTAAGGACAGGGGGCCAGGGTAGTCGCACTCAAGCACATGAATAGCTGCGTTTATACTCAGGTCAAAACAGAAAGTGAAGTGAGGTTTAGCGGAGAAAATAACTTTTCCTTACATGGTATTGTGAGAGCTGATAGGTTTCCTCTGGCCTGGTCGGCCCGATACATCACTTCTGGGTCAGGTAAAGGCTTCTGGGTATTGTAGTCCCTTGCTTGATTGCATCAACTATATTCCTCCTCCCGGCTTCCTCCTTCCTCCAGGTTTCCGCTCTACCACTCAAACTGGGTCTTACAATAAGTTTATTTCAAATTCATCTTTTTTGTGGCGTGTTAATGAAAATCTTTTGCTTTTTGGGGAAAAAAAAGAGGGTTTATAAAGAAGTGGAATTAAAATGTAATTTTGCTACATAAACTCTTAAATCTGAAGCCATTGTTTTTCATAATTATTTTCATGAACTATTTGAAGGTATCTCAAATGCAGTGATTACAGACAGTTCATGTTCCCTTTTATGCATACCCTAGCTAGTATTTGTTAACTTTTTTTTTAAGGCATTTTGACAGGGGTCAGGCAATATGTCATTGTAATCTGCTTTGCATTTCCCCGATGGCTAATAATCTTGAGTATTTTTCATATATTGGTTGATAATTTGTATTTCTTCTTGTGAGAGCTATCTATTAAAATCCTTTGTCTCTTTCTCAGCTGAGTTGTTTGGGACTTTTTTTGTTTTGTTTTGTTTTCTAACTTGCTAATATATTAACCCTATGTCAGGTGATGTGCAATTATTTTCCCCATTCTGTTGGACATGTCTTCACCCTATTGACTGTTTCCTTTGCTGTGGCAGAAGCTTCTGAATGATACAGTCCCACTTGTCAAGTTGACTGTTGTTGCCTTGCTGTGGGGGGTCTTATCCAAGAAATCCTCCTCTATAACAATACACTTTCTCTGTGTTTTCAGTAACTTCATAATCTCAGGTCTTAAAAATAGGACTTTGATCCATTCAGAGGTGTAAATCTAATTTCATTCTGCTACATATATGCATCCAGTTTTGCCAGCCTTTCGATGAAGAGAGTGTCCTTGCTCCACTGTATGGTTTGAACATTTTTATCAAAAACCTGTCAGCTGTATATATGTGAATAATCTCTGAATTCTCCGTTCTGTCATAACAATTTTTGTGCCAGTTACTAGGCCAGCACAATGCTGTCATAATTACTACAGCTTTGTAGTATGCTTTGAAATCAGCTCTTGTGTTGTCTCCAACTTGATTTTTTTGTTTAGGATCGCTCTGCCTGTTAAGGGTCTTTAGTGAGTCCATTTACCTTTTAGGATTTTTTTTTCTAATCCTGTAAAGAATATTGTAGGTATTTTGATATGGACTGCATTGATCTGTAGATTGTTTTAGATAGTGCAGACTTTCTTTTAATGATATTGAATCTTCAGTCCACGAGCAAGAAATGCTTTTCCTTTTGTGTGTGTCATACTTTCTTCCATCAATGTTTGATAATTTTATTGTGTAGATATTTCACTTCTTTGGTTAAATTTATTCCTAAATATTTGATTTTTTTTTTCTGTCTTTTGCGTATAGGATTTCTTTCTTGGTTTCTCTTTCTATGAGTACATTTTATTTTGTAACCTGCAACTGCTGAATTGGTTCATTGGTTCTAACAGCTTTTTGGTGGCGTATTCAAATTTTTCATGTACAACATCATTTTATGTATAAATGAATAATTTGACTTCTTCTTTTCCAATCTCCTTCCTAATCATTCTTGTGAAGATTTCTAGCACTATATTGAATAAGAGTGGCAAAAGTGGGCATCCTTGCCTTGTTGCAACTTTCCCCCATTCAGTATAATATTGGCTAATGGTTTGTGAATTTTTATTATTTTGAGGTTTATAATTTTTAAGAATGTTCCTTCAATCCCTAACCTGTGGAAGTTTTTTTCTTTATCACGAAGGGGTGTTGAATCAAATGCACTCTCTACATGTAGTGAGATGATAATATGGTCTTCTTCAATATATTAATTTATGACATTTATTGATTTGTGAATGTTGAACAACCTCATTTCTGAGACAAATCCCACATATTCATTCAGTGTGGTTTTGGATTCAATTTACTAGTATCTTGTTAAGAATCTTTGAATATAGGGCCCGGCAGCGTGGCCTAGCAGCTACAGTCCTCTCCTTGAACACCCCGGGATCCCATGTGGGTGCCAGTTCTAATCCTGGCAGTTCCACTTCCCATCCAGCTCCCTGCTTGTGGCCTGGGAAAGCAGTCGAGGACAGCCCAATGCATTGGGACCCTGCACCCACGTGGGAGACCTGGAAGAGGTTCCTGGTTCCCGGCATCGGATTGGCGCGCACCGGCCCTTTGCAGCTCACTTGGGGAGTGAATCATCAGACGGAAGCTCTTCCTCTCTGTCTCTCCTCCTCTCTATATCTGACTTTCCAATAAAAATAAATCTTTAAAAAAAAAAAGAATCTTTGAATATAGTTCATAGAGGATGTAGGTATGGAGATTTCTTTTTGTGTCCTGTCTTTGTTGGTTTGGGTTTCAAAATAATTCTCGCCTCCTCACAAGAGTTTGTCAGAGCTTCATCATATTCAGTATTTTGGGAGTTGTTCAAGTATCAAACTTAATTTCTCTTGAACATTTTATAGAATTCAGTAGTAAAACCACAGAACCTGGACATTTCCTAATGGAAGACTTCTTGTTAATGCTTCAATCTCATTGCTTGTTATTGGTCTGCTTAGATTGTCTACATTATTGACTTAATATTCTTAGGTTATATGAATCTAGGAGTTTATCTATTTCTTTGAGGTTTTCCAGTTTATTAGCATACGGTTTTTCACAGTAGTTCCTTATGATCCTTTGTATGATCCTTTGTATGTCAGTGGTGTCAGTTGTAATATCTCCTTTTTCATCTCTAATTTTAAGTTTTTTCTTGACTTTCCCTTTGCTAGTCTGGGTAGAGGTTTACCTTTTTTTTTATCTTCTCAAAAAATCAGATTTTGATTTTGTTGATCTTTTGTATTTTTTAGCGCCAGTTTCACTTGTTTCTGTTCTGGTTCTTGTAAATCTTGCTGATTTGGGGTTTGGTTTATACTTCTTTGCGTTTTCAAGGTGTATCATTAGATCTTTACCTTGAGACACTTCTCTTTTTAATCTAAGTATTTAGTACTATAAACTTCCCTGTTAATCCTTAACAAGGTTTGATTTCGTGCTTCATTTTCAATGATTTCAAGAAAGTTTTTGGTTTCCTTTTTAATTTTCTTCAATGCCCCTTTAATCATTCAATAGCATTTTAATTAAAGTATTTGAGTTTGTATTATTGATGATTTCTACTTTTATTCTTTTATTATATGAGCAGGTACCTGATATGACTTCCATCTTGTTAACCTGAGACTTGATTTGTAACCTAAATTATGATTGATCCCAGAAAAGCTTTCAGGTACTGGGGAGGAGCATGTGTTTTCTACAATTGCTGTGTAAAATGTTCCATAGGCATCTGTTAGGTCCATTTCCCCCTTAGTAGGTTTCAACTCTTATATATCTTCATTGCTTTTCTGTCTGTCTAATCTGTCCTTTGATGAGAGTAGGGTGATGAGATTACCCACCATTATTGTATTGGAGTGTATCTCTCACTTTAGATCTAATACTATTTATCATACAAATCTGGGTGGTGCATATAAGTTTATGATTGTTATGTCTTATTGAAATGTATCTTTATCAAAATGTCTTTCTTTACCTTTTTTATAGTTTTTTAATTTAAAGTCTGTTTACCTGATGTAAGGATAGCTATGCCTGCCCGATTTTGGTTTCTGTTTGCCCAGTATATCTTTTTTCCAACTCTTAGCTTTCAGTCTGTGTGTGTATCCTTGTGGAGTGAGTTTTTTTGTTGGCATCATGTAGTGGGGTCGTGGTTTTTGACCCATTCAGCCAACTTAACTTCTTTTTTTGTGTGTGTAAACTTGACCTATTTCTGTTCAAGATTAGTAATGATAGATAAGAACTAAGATCTGCCATTTTGTTTAGAAAACTATTCCACCTGCTCTTTTTGTGAATTTGATGATGATGTGTTTCGTGTGTTATTCTAATACAGGACAGTCCTCAGAAAATCTTATAAGTCTGCTCTTGCGGTGATGAATTCTGTTTTTGCTTACCTGGAAGGTGTTTCTTCCTCTTCTTTTAAACAATAGCTCTAATCTGGTTGTGAGATTTTTTTTCTTCTTCAAGACCTTGAAAATATAATCCCACTCTCTTCCTACCTATACGATTCCTGCTGAGAAGCCTGGTGCTAATTTAATTTTTTTCCTTTATATATAACTTTGTGCTTTTCTATTATTGTCTTTAGGATTCTCTCCTTGTCTTTAACTTCTGACAGTGTGATGGAAATATGACTTGTAGATCTTTTATGTTTGAATCTGCTTGGGGTTCTTTGAGCCTCTTGTATTTGGATGCCCACGTCTCTTTCAGAGACCTGGAAATTTGTCAGTTGTTTCATTTAGCAAGTTGTCAATGTCTTTGTTCCTTTTCTTCTGCTTCAGGAATACCTGTAATGTGACTATTTTGTCATTAATGGTATCCCATACTTTGCACAGAATTTCTTCAGTTTTATTTTTCTCCTTTATTTTTGCCTGATTGGGTTATTTAAAAAATCTTGTCCTCAAGATCAGAAATTGTTTCTTCTGGTTGATCTATTCTGCTATTAAGGCTCTCAGTTATATTTTTTTATCTCGCTGATTGAAGGTTTCACTTCCAAAATTTCTATTTGGTCTTATTAATGTGTTAGTAGAACACATTTTCATTCATGCCACTCGTTGATTTCCTGCTTCCTTTAATCTGTTTATGTTCTATATTCTCTTGTATCTTGTGAGTTTTCTTATCACTATTTTGAATTCTATCTCTGTCATGTCATAGATGTCCTTCAATTCAGGATCTAATTCTGGAAGAACATTTTGTTTCTTTGGAGGCTTCGTGCTGCCTTGCTTCCTCGTGTCTCCTGTGTCCCTTGGCTGATGTCTTCTCATCTACTTCTTTATGGAGTGGGATTTATTGGAAAAGAGTCTGTGGTTTAGCCAGCTTTCATTCAGGGTATCACCTAGCTTGTTGCTTTAGCTTTAATTCTAGATGAGCCCAAGAGTTGTAGTCTCTGAGATTTCTTTTAATCAATGTCAGCTTTTTCTATAATGTGGTTTAGTCTGCTGCAGTTCATAAGGATCAGAGTATGGCTTTGAGATGAATAACGGTTTCCTTGGATGTATATCTTTGGCCTACAGAGAGTTCAGTGTCAGTCTCACTGGAATTTTTGATAGCCAGACTCTCAGAAGAAGGTGGCTGCTCCCATGTTCCTGCTGGTAAACCTGAGTGATGCACTGGTTTGTGGCACCAAATGCTGTGGCTCTAGGACTGTTTGATATGGTTGAACCCTTCCTTGAGCCCAGCTAGCACAGTCAAACTGGTGCTCTGGCCTTTAATGCCAACAACCCTAGTCTGAGAACCAGAGGATGCAAACGGAATGTTGCTCCAGTTCTACTCTCAAGGGTTTTAGTCCAATAAGGTGAAATGCATGTAAGTGATTCCTTAAGTCCACCATTTATATTCCACTGGCACTGAGAAATATAGAACAAATTATTCTAGATTTAGAACAAGTTATTACAGTGCTAGTGTTATAAGACACAGTAGGGTCATGACCCAGACCTCACAGGGTGGAAGCAGACTTTTTTACTGGCTGCTTCTGCTGTTAATCTCCAGAAGCTAAGGCAAATGGCTCTGGCTCACATAGTGTGTGAGTGTAGCTCTGGAGCTAATGCCCAAAAACTTCCACAGGAATAGTTGAATTTGGATGTGTCACTGACAGCCTGAGACAAGCTGACCTACAGTCTTAGGAATATTTGTGAGAATTTTTTACTGTATTTTTTAAAATTTACTGATGGCATTGAAAAGGGAAGCTGAAAACCTGCAGCCAGTGTGGAAATGTAGCTGTTTCCTTTGTCCTCTGGTCTGCTGGGCCCCAGCGAAGGGCGCACATCCTCACTGCCAGGTTGCTCATTGAAGTCTCCTCCAAGATCTCCCAGTTTGGAATGCCCAATTCCTGTCCTTGCCTCCTAGGGACTGACAGTCATGATTCTTAGGTCTTCTGGGTTAGGGCAAGCCCATTTTCAACTTCTGAAATCTTATAAGCCACTCTGACAGTCCATTGCCTTCGGTCTTCCTCTCTCCCAGAAACTCTAACTCAGTTTCATGGCTTCCCTGGCTCTCCCTTTTGATTGTTCATGTGCCTAACTGACATGTGCATCTCCCAAGCTATTTCCTGAGCTCATTTTTATCTTCAAAATTCTTTAAACTTCTCTTTTTCTTAAACTATTCTCTAGCAAACTGAATTTGAGGGACTGATTTTTTTTTGGTAGTCTTTTTAAAATAACTAAGGTGTCTGAATTCAGCATGCACATAATGATACTGTGATCTGAAGCTGCACATAGTAGTGTACTCACCACAGGGCATGCCCTTGAGCCAGCAGACCCCAGTGCAAGTCCAGTTCTGCATCTAATTGCCATGTGTTCTTAGAAGGAAACCCACTAGGTTATCTTTGCTCATCTGCATGCTGGCCGTGGTAATCACAATACCCATCTCAAAGAAGTGCTCATAGGAATGAAGTAAATAATCCACATAAAACTCTTATCAGGAAACATCACACAGAATGATGCCTAATACAGATGAGCTCCTGCACACAGGACTGGGAGCAAATGAAGCTCCTGGCTCCTGACTTTGGATCAGCTCAGCTCCTGCCACTGTAGCCCTTTGGAGAGTGAACCAGCAAATGGAAGATCTTCTGTCTTTTTTTTTCTCTTTAAATCTGCCTTTCCAATGAACATAAACAGATCTTTAAAAGGAAAGGAATAAGTCATAGCAAATGGAACCATAGATATCAAATTATAACTATTATTTTGCAGTGTTTTTCATTTAGCAATGTATCTTTGCATTTACTCCATGTCAGTGTACATGTAAATACACAGAGAAAGTGCTGAAGAATGTGAGGATAATGGTTATCCCTAGAGAAAAGATTCGGTTTGGAGATGAGCTAATGAACAGGAGCTTATTTTATATGTATTTTATAAGAATGGATTAACTTCGTGCAATTAATGACAAACCTGTATGTTAATACTTGTGAAAAAATATTTCATAGAGGTAGTGGGATTTTTGAACCTCCCATATTGGGACTAAAAGAATATTCCAGGTACTATTCTTGTTGCAAGGAAGCATTAGAAACAGAAAAAAAAGGAATGGGAAAATAGCATTGAATAGCCTTTTCTTTGAGATAAGCAGAGGCTGTGGGAACTGTGGTGGAGGGCTGATGTCTGAATTACAAAATAATCAGAACTCCGACTGGTGCCATGGCTCAACAGGGTAGTTCACCACCTGCAGGCACTGACATCCCATATGGGTACCGATTCCAGTTCCAGCTGCTCCATGTCCCACCTAGCTCTCCTTTTGTGGCCTGGGAAAACAGTACAGGTTGGCCTAGGTCTTTATGCCCCTAAACCCACATGGCAGACACTGATGAAGCTACTGGCTGCTGGCTTCAGATTGGCTCAGCTCTGGCTGTTGCAGTCATTTGGGGAGTGAACTGGAGAAAGGACAATTTCTCAATCTCCCTTTCTCTGTGTAAATTTGCCTCTCAAATAAAAGTAAATCTTTTAAAAAATGTAGGACTGAGACAGCGAAAAGTCACTGTGTAAACCAAGTAAAACAGGAACATTGTGCACTCAGCTTCAGCTAGCAGTGTGAATGCTCAGCTGATCAGTACCAAGAATACAATTTCAAATGGGAGAGAAATGTGTGCTCCTTTTCTAGTAAAGTCCAAGGGACGTTTCAGTTAATTACTTTGTCTTTCTCTCCAAGGAATGAGAGTAATTTTATAGGTTGTACTCCCAGCATACATTTCTTAAATGATGCTTTGTATCTCAAAAGCATAATTCATGTGTTCCACCTTTCCTTCCAGTGATGTGGTGCGGCTTGAGAAACCTGAGTTGGAAGAACAAAGAATCAAGCTCATTGTAAGGATCAACAATGATAAAAACCAACTGAAAGCTATTGAAGAGAAAATCTTGAAAATGCTCTTTACATCTGAAGGAAATATACTGGATAATGAAGAGCTTATTGACACACTCCAGGACTCAAAGGCAAGTATTTATATATATATTTTTATATATACAAGGTATGTTTCTTCAAAAGTTACAGCTACAGCCTATGAGATTTTTACATGGGCTTTTAAAGCAAGAATAGGGGCCATCTGTAAGTTGTCAATGGTGCATACAAGTGTACACCTGACTGCCAGGGCTCTGTGCCAACCAAACTATAGAAACTATAGACAAGTACATCTCTTCTCATCTGTACTCCTTTAATCATGTGATAGAAAAAACTGCAGCAATATATAAGTTGAAAAGAAAGCACACTAAAAAATTCATGTTCATGTCGTCTACTCCAGGAAGTCTCTTGGAGTATTTCCTGCTGAAATGAATTTCTTATACTCGGTAGCTTCTGTAGCACTTTATCTGAATCCCTGTTACAGCACTTGTTGATGTTTAGCATATTCCAGAGTTATCCAGTTACTCTTAGGTTAAGTTCTATGCAGAGAGAATCTGTGATTAGTTGATGCTAATATTCTTTCTGCAAGTAATAAATATGGTGCTTAATCACCAAAAATGTGCTCATAGTAAAAGTAGGTTTTACATGAAGCATATAATTATTTCTGAGATAAAAAGCATCATTTAAGAAATGTATGCTAGGAGTACAACCTATAAAATTATTCTCTAGGGGAAAATGGATGAGACCTTTGTTTCCAATTTTCTTTTTCTCCCTCCTATATCTGGGAGAAGGGCGCATGGAGGAGGAGGAGTTGCACCCTCCATCATAACCACATCAGTACCTGGGGATGGGAAATGGCAACCTGATATTGTCTCAAGGTCCCCAACGTGAAGCAAGCTCCAAGGATTCTGCTCAGGTTGTGGTGATAGTTCTGAAATGCTGTTGATTTCAACTGCTGCAAGGATGAGAAAATCCTTCCAAAGTTCATCAACTGAACAGTCAATCTCAGAGTATCTGTTCTCCCAGATCTACTTGTCAATGCTTAGCTAGGAAAGTTGTCCATTTTGTTCTGGCCTGAATCCTCTAACATGGTACCAGATGTACTTTGTAGGTTCCAATGGATTGTCATATCCCCCATGTGCATCTGGGCATGTCATCCACTGTGCCTTCTTAGCAACTGAGGAGGTCCAGTTCTGACACACACATTCCATTGTCAGACCACAGTTCCTGCAATTCCTCCTGTGGTTGGAATTCTGAGTGCAGTGGTTCAGTTAAGGGGTGTCCCCAAAGAAACCTCATCTAAGGTGACCCCAGACCTGATGCTTGTGTGTGCTAGCTGGTGTGGAATCCGGCTCGGTCCATCACCTACACAGGCACTGGTGATTGTAGCTGCTAGGTGAATTCTGTCTGCAGCCCCATCTCTTACACAAACCAGTGGATGCTGTGGCCCAGCCCAACCCTCCTCACCCTACACACAACTCTCCTGTACACCAGTGGGAACTGCAGCCCAGTCAGAGCAACCCCCAATAACCCCCATCAGCCCTCCCCCCAGCCCTGGTTCCTGTGCATGACAGTATGTGCAGGAGACTTGTCCAGTCTGTACCACATCCCGTTCAAGTTTTGTACACACCAATGGGTGGTGCAGCCTAGCTCAGCCCAACCAGCCCCACTATCCAACCCACACTTATGCTGGTAAGTGCTACCACTTGTTAGCCAGGTTCACCCTGCCCCCCAGCCCTGGTTCTCAGGTTTACTGGTAGGAACTATAGCCCATAGAGAGGTGCCCATAGTTTCCCTACTGGGCCCACTCCCAGTCATGGAACTTGCACTTTCCATTTCTACAGTCTAGCTTGACAGGACTTGGCCCCATTTGCCAGCTGATGCTGCAGCAAAGCTTGATCAACCTGCACTTACTCTGGCTTATGCACGCACCAGTGGATACAGTCAGTTAGCCCAGCCTGGCTCTCCGCCTAAACCAGCTCACATGCAGGCCAACAGGCGTTGTAGCCCTGTCTGGCCTGATCTACCTCCAGTCCCAGTTCTCACACTCACCAGAAGGAGCAATGGCCCATCAGGGAAGCCCCTCCCCCGCCACAGCCCCTCATCTGGCTTCCCCCACCTGGGGTTATGTGTGCTGGTGAGCACTACAGCCCTGTCTGGCATGGCCTGCCTCACCTTGGCATTTACCAGTGGGTGCTATAGCCTGACCTGACTCAGCCCGCCCCTGGTTCCAGCTCTTGCTGCTGGGTGTTTGAACCCAGACCAGCCAGTCCCCAGTCCTGTCCCTAATATGAACCAGCTGGTATGGCAACCCAACCCAGCCTGTACTGCCCCCTGTCCTGTTTTTTAGATCTGCCAGTGAGTGTTATGAACTGGCCTAGCCTGGCCTGCCCCTAGGCCTGACCCACATGTATACTGGCAGGTACTCTAACCTGGCATGATCTGGGTTGCTCCCAGCCTTGGTCCTTGCACTCACCTGAAGAGGAGTTCCCAAAGCTCTTCTATCAGGTCTCCTCCAAGTGGCAGATCTTGCGCACACCTGTGGGTAATTGGCCCAGCCTGACTTGGACCACCTCCTGTCCTGTCAGGAACAACAGCTCTGCCCAACCAGCCCACACTCATTCCAGCTCTTACTGTTGGATGTTATAGCCCAACCATACCTGGTCCATCCCCAGACCCAACTCACATGTGGTTCAGCAAGTGCCAAGAACTAGCCCAGCCCATTCTATACCCACCCTGGCTCTTATGAGCACCAGTGGCTGCTAGAGTCTTGCCTAGCCTAGCATACCCCAGATCCAGTGCACACTTAGACAGAAGGATACTGTAGCCATGTCCAGCCCAGATCGCCACTCCCATTCCAGCTCTCACATTCACCAGTAGGAACCACTCCCCAGTCAAGGCGTCCCCATAGCTCCCTGACCAGACCAGCTGCTAGCCACAAATCTTGCACACGCCAATGGTTTCTTTGACCCAGCCTGGGATAGCCCACCCCAGTCTTGCCCTTTGCCATCAGATGCTGCTGTCAGGCCTGTCCCTGCCCATCCCTAGTCACAGTTCTCACTGGTGGGTGCTGTAGCCTATCCCTGCCCTTTCGGCCCCCATCCCTGGCTTTCACCCAAACCAGTAGGTTGACAGCCCAGCCAGCGTGGCCTGCGCTCTTTCCTGGTTCCTGCACATGCCAGTGTGCTAAGGTTTGGCTTGGCCCTACCCAGTCTGCCCCCACTCCAGAACCAACCCACATACTTGCTGATGAGTGGAGCTGCCTTTTCTGGCCTGATCAGTATCTAGGCCTGAATCACATGCTAACCAGTGGGAGCTATGGCCCACCAGGAGCGGTAGTCAATGCTAACTAACCTAGCTCAGGTCTCCCGTATGGGCGGGGTGCATGGGTTTGACCCAGAAAGATCCTCCAGTTTCCCTCCTCCACACTGCTTGATTTCTTCCCCCTCCCTTACCTGCAAGTGCGGTGGCCTTGTTGGTGAAAGTCCCCAAAGTCATTCCTCACATACAACACTCTCTCAGCAGTCCTCCCGCCCACACATCCCCATACTTCGTTCTCTGAGCAATCCACAGCCCTTGTGCCTGGGAGTGTATGGGTTTCCCACCCTGGTCTTCCCAAACCCATTCTTTCTGTGATGTGCTGTGCTGTGCTGTGCTGTGCTGTGGTGACCTGGAGCTCTGCCCACTTGCCAGGGACTCAAATACTGGCCTGGGACTCCTCCCCTCCACACATTCAAGATCCAAGCACAGTTCCCTAAGCTCAGTCCACCATCACACCATGCCAGCATGCTAACCTAAGCATCCTGCCCCAGGATCAGGAACAGGAGGAAATCCCCAGGTTTGGCTCTGCCTGCCTGGTGCAAACCTCAGATCCCTGCATGCCCTTCTGCAAGGCCATCCCCATCTCCCAGGCCCCCTACAAGGCCAGACCCCCAGGTCCCTATGAGCTCAGCTGTGCTGATTGCAGAAGCCTAAACTCCTGTCTTACCCAGATAGGGAGAGAACATTGTCCAGGGAGCAGACTGGAAATCTTTTTTTTTTTTCATCATGAAAGAATCTTTATTGTGAAATATTCCTTTTTTCCCCACATTTTCTCTTTGTCTCCCTCTCTCTCTCTCTTTCTCTTTCTTTTCTTTCTTTTTTTTTTTTTTTCTGTGTCTAGGCTAAGGAGGTAGATAAAGGAAAAAGCCCCACCCAGCCTCCCATGCATCCCAGGGTCCCCGATGTGGGGCATACTCCAAGGGCACTGCTCAAGTGCTTTTGATAGTTCAGCAGTTCTGAATTGCTGCCACGCACTGGAAATCTTACAACTAGTTCTTACTTTTGGCCCTTCCCACTTGCAGCAGTGCTTGCTGCTGCCAACTCCTGTTAGGGAAGGCTTCTGCTTCACCAGCTAGGTGACTCCTTGACTTTTCCCCATTTGGCCAGTTTAGGAGCCCAGTTTTTCCTGGGTCTGTTGGTTCACTACCGCTCTTCTGTCTGCTCCCTACATACCAACAATTTGATATTTTCTCTTCTATTTCTGTTTGTGAATTCAGACTGTTTTCTAAACACCTTTAGTATAATTTTTATCCTGGTTTCCATAGGGAGCAGAGGTACATGCTTGTGTTCTGCCCACCATCTTTATCTATTAGCTTGTGTCTTTGTTTGCAAGCAGGTGCTTTGGAGACATTTTCTTCTATGGGATAGAGATTAGACTGATCTTTGCCTGTATTTCCTGCCTCTTCCTGCCTAGAAACTAAATGCCCCTCAACTCCCACAATAATCATTTGAAAATATGTCTCAAGAGTTAAGCCCCTGGCCAAGCAGTTGATGCCAGTTGAGATTCCTGCAGCCCATATTGGAGTGCCTGGCTTCAGTTCCCATCTGTGGCTCCTAACCCCAGCTACATGCTAACGCAGACCCTGAGAAGTAGAGATGATGGCCCAGGTTCCTGTCTCCAGTTTCAGCCCGACCCAGTCCCAGATGTTGTAGGTATTTCAGAAGTAAATCAACAGAGGGGAGTCCTTGCCACCCCATCCCCAGGTATT
The DNA here is from genome assembly GCF_030435755.1 of Ochotona princeps. Classification (NCBI taxonomy): domain Eukaryota; kingdom Metazoa; phylum Chordata; class Mammalia; order Lagomorpha; family Ochotonidae; genus Ochotona; species Ochotona princeps. The sequence goes on along the minus strand of NC_080839.1, from coordinate 17,315,548 downwards.
GATATTCTGTAAATATCAGTGAAGCCTCAAGTTTCTAGGGTATAATATCCTACAAGTCACCACCAAACCCAACTAAAGTATACAGCATTTTAATTGTCCCTAGCATCGTAAAGAAAATGGTCTGTTTTCCTTTTTCTTTAGCTCTTTGCATTCCCCAAGGAGTAAGGAAACATTGATTCTCTCATCACAACTTTCTGGCTTTTTCACTATTATTTTCTATGATGCAGTTTTATATGTATGGGGATTCCTGCCTGCTCCTACCCTTCCTCCCTTCCCATTTTCCCACACCCACCATTTCCCACATATTATCTTAGTATAACCCCTTAATAAAAGTTACAAATTTAAAATTCTGCTATATAAGTGCATCATAGCATTGTAGGTATAGGCAAAGGTAGAAAATCCAATATCATACTGTCAAGTTACATTTAACTGATTGAGAGTCCTCCTTTTATTCAGGAGTAGAGATGCCTACTGCAATATATCTTCACTTCTCAGTTTGCTAGTCTCCATTATACAGTTCATCTATGAGAATATATGTATATACTTGTTTACCTATGTATTTGTTTTGTATTTTGCATGGATGTTATCTTACATTATGGAAAATATATGGTATTTGTCCTTTTCTGACTGGCTTCTATTTTCTTACTCGTGTGAAAACCTGAGTCCAGTACTGACACTGGGGTTTCCCACTCAATTCTACCCTCAATCCATGCTTAGATTCCTAAGGGGTCATTTACAGGAAAAGTTTGAGCCTTCTGATTTTAAGGCACAGCTTTCTCACAGCCTCCCTCCCCTCCACTTCTCAGAGTCCTTGAATGGACATGCTACGCTTAGACCTCCATATAAGACAGGTAGCCACTAGCCATATGTGACTATTGAATGCATAGAATGTAGTTAATCCGTGACTGGCATTGTGGCATAGTGCATTAAACCATAACATGTGACCCAGCATCTGATCCAGCTTCCTGCTAATGTGCCTGGAAAGGCAGCAGCAAATGACCCAAGTACTTGGGTGCTTGAATGCATATAGATCCAGATAGTTTTGGCTCCTGATTTGGGTTGCCCTATCTATCCCTAAGTGTTGTGGCCCTTTGCAGAGTGAACCAGCTGATGGAAGATTTCTTTGTATCAGCCTCTGCCATTGACGTTCAAATAAACCATTTTTTTGAGAATTTTTAAGAGACTTATTTTTTTTTTATTTGAAAGGTAGAGTTAGCATTAGAAAAAAGAAAGAGATCTTCTGTTTGCCATTTCACTCCCCAAATGGTTGCAGCAACCCGAGCAGGGCAAATTCAAAGCCAGGAGTCAGGAGCTTCTTCCAGGTCTCTGAAGCACTTGGATGCCAGGGCCCAAGCACTTGGGTCATCCTCTGCTGCTTTCCCAGAGAGCTTGATCCAAAGCAGAGCAGCCAGGACTCAAACCAGTGCCCATATGGAATGCTGGCATCACAGGTAGAGACTTAGCATGCTATACCATAGTGCCTGCCCATCAAATAAATAAATAAATCTTTAAAAATAAAAAATAGCAAAAGAACTAGTTCCAAGCTTAAAGAAAAGAGAATATAACTGGTGTAGATTAAGATACATCATTAGTATAAATTACATACCAGATCTCAAAAATTTAATTCAAAAAATAAAACCTCTCTGTAACTTTTCTATTGACTTTATGTTGATACAATATTTTGATTTGTCAGGTTCAGCAAAATGCATTAAGAATTTACATCACTTTTTTATTCCTAGTAAATTTACAAAATTCAGGATGATATGTGTGGCCCATATGACATTTCTGGTGGGAAACACCAGTCATGATTCCTGCACTGGTCCCTTTGACCTCTTAGAACAGAGGATCTCACAACCTAGGGACAGTCACATTAGGAACACTGTGTATATGCACATGCACCTGGAACACCAGGAAAATGAGCAAAAATAGAAAGGCAGAGAAATTAGGAATAGTCACAAAGCCAAAATACAGAAAGCAAAAAATATATAAACCATCAAAAAGACCTTGAAAAATTCTCTCAGCTCAGATCTACAAACCTGCATAAAAAACAGCTTCCACCCACGCCTCTCCTGGGGCTATGCTGGGAAATGTCAGGTAAAGAACATGAACTGCAGCCACCCTGGATCTTCCAGGCTGAGGTTTGGTACCATTTCCTTCCAGCTTTCCTCCAGCCCCCTCCAATGGGTGCTCTCCTGAGCATCCCTCCTCCCTCCTCCTCCTCCTCGCCTTTTTTCCTGTGTTCTGCACTGTTCACAAGGAAGCCAGAGAGCATATCAGAGGACTGCATCGGTGCTGCTACCTCTGAATCTCAGATGCATGTGGCTCCATGTTTTTCCAGGGATTCCTTGTGGCCTATTTCCCTGCACTCATTTGTTCCTTATCCTGGATGGAATGAGGTCAGCTCATCCAAGAGGGTCCCTGAGACCTGAGGTCCCGGGACCCCCTTCATTATAATCACTAACTTGCTCTGCCCTTATTTCTTTCTTAGAGCTACCTGAATGACATCTCACTATTTCTCTGAAACTGGTCAGTAAGGACTCATTACTGTATGTTTATGCAGATCACCTCTGGCGCCATTAAAACCAGGTTGAAAGAAGCAGAGTCCACTGAACAGATGATCAACGTGGCCCGAGAGAAGTACCGTCCTGTGGCCACCCAGGGCTCTGTCATGTACTTCGTCATCGCAAGCCTCTCAGAAATAGACCCGATGTACCAGTATTCGTTGAAATATTTTAAGCAGGTGAGGGTGCTGCTGCTGTCAGTGAAGTCCCCCTCCTCTCTAGGGCTTCCCTTCAAATCCTCTTCGGTTACTTCTTGCCTCAGGGAGTCTAGATGCAGAATCAAATCTTCCAGGAGTTGGGATCAAAAGGTGTAGTTCAAGAGTGATTTCCCCCAGAGTCTGTTGCAGAGAAACCCAAAACATTGCTGGCAATTTTCCTCCTGGCTTCTTCCACTTCCCAGCTTGTCTCTCCTCTTGATTGCCTTTCTTTTTTTACCTTGAATCTTTGCCACATTGCACTGTTTATACTTTATCTGCTGTCTTATGGCTTCCTTTCCACTGTTATTATCTCCAGTGGGTATTGTAGCTCAAGGCCTAATGACACTATACTTGACCAAATTGATCTCTGGGTTGGTGGGGTTTTTTTCCCCAAAAAAAGCTTTATATATAACTGACTGTTGTTCTCCATGCCCTGACTTAGACTTAAGGAGATCTCTTTCCTATCTTCACCATTAGTATGTTTTCTTGTTTTATTTGGACCTTTCTAACTTATCCCACATATGAGGTTTCCACCCCACCTCCCCTTTGCAGCACCATTCCACTAACCCAAAAGCAAATTCAGCGTCATACAGAATTGGCAATGCAGGCTTCACAGAAAGGAGCACTTGCTTTGTTCTTTATGCAGAAAAAGTTACCAAGAGTCTCCAGGACCCATCCCCACCCCTTTTTTGTCTGTTTCCAGCTGCCTGTGGCCTCTTCCTCACAGTTCACCCCATCTGTGGCATCACTGGCAGAGTCTGCAAGCCACAACTCCACTATCTTTTATTGTATACCAACTTTACAACAAAGGACGTTGCATATTCTCTGCAATAACTGCATGCTTCCTTTAGATCTTTTGAGGTGGGGGTGGGGGGGAATGGAGAGCTTTCATTTGGACAGGAGACTGACCCAATCAGACTATTTTCTCTTTGTGTCCCTTCCTGGAGGCCGGAGTAACACAGAAGCCTGCACAATTGCAGTGCAGTGTTTAGGAAGTGGGAGGTAGGAGTAGATGACACTTCACAGCCTTGATGTGTCTTAGTCCTCATGTGTCTTCCAGCTTGTGGTCTGTTCAGATCTGTCTGATCATCCCACGAGCAGCATAGCTTGGTCCCAGGGGCTGGATCGGCCAGCCTCCCACAGTTGCCCCCTCAAGCTATGGAACCAGAAATATGAGTGACATGCCCTTCTTCCAGACCATGTTGGAACTTTGTGCATCTCTGTTGCAAGAGGCCCTTACCCACGGCTGTCAGGTTCTACACAGTACCCTCACAAACCTTCGGTCTGTTTCCACACTTTTGGAAGTTTCAAGAAATGGGTGAGGCTACCTGTAACCCTCCCATAGCTAACCCTTTGACTGCCATGACCTCTACTGTCATCCCAATGTCATTGTAAGTTGGAACACATTTGGCTTGGGGGCCAGCTCTCACGCTTCCCAGGTAGGAATAAGAGTAGAAATATCCTTTAAAAATCAGTTTATCTTAATACCAATGTAAATCTTAGCACACTCTTTCTATGCCTTAATCATTACCTTGATTGGTGGTGGGAGTGTGAGGGAGATATATATACAGCATTTTTGTATGGCAGGGTAAACATAGCATCCCATATCAGAGTGCAGGTTCAAGTCCCCGCTACACTGCTTCCAATCCAACTCCCTGTTAATGTGCCTGGGAAAATAGCAGATAATGGCCCAAACACTGAAGCCCCTGCCACCCACAAGGGAAACCAGGATGGAATTTTGGGCTCCTGGCTTTGGTCTTTTCCAGCCCAGCCCTAACCATTGCAGCCATTAAGGGTGTGAACCAGTAGATGGAAGAGCTCTCTGCTTCTCTTCTCCCCTCCGCTCTCATTCATTGCCCTCCCCTCACCTCTCATTCATTGCCCTCCCCTCACCTCTCTTCTCTCCTTCCCTCCCTGGGTGTATTCTGTGTATGTGACTCTTCCTTTAAAATAAGCATGATAAAACAAAAAAAAATTATTTGGGGGGAATGCCAACATTGTGGCACAGAGAGGTTAGTCTGCCACCTGCAACAATGGCATCCCATATCAGAGCTCCAGTTGGAGACCTGGCTGCTTCATTTCCCATGTAGCTTCTTGCTAGTGTGCCTGGGAAAGCAGCAGCAAATGGGCCAAAAACTTTGACACCTGCCATCCACTTCGGACTCTGAGGCGGTGTTCCTAACTCCTAGCTGCAGCCTGGCCCAATCCTGTCTAGCCCTTGGGGGATTTAATCAGCATATGAAAGATTCTCTCCCTCTCCCCCACCCTCTCTCTCCTCCATCACTCTGCTTTTCAAATAATTAAAATATTTTTTAAACAGGGTTTTCTTAGGGAAGTGCTAAGAATAGCATATAATCTTACCTTGCCCTTACATTTTCTACTCTAAGGGTTTATCAAGTCTAAGTTGAGAAGGAGAGAAAACTGGTTCTGCCGGCTTGCCTCCATTTTCTGGAATTTTCTGTTTCACAGCAAGATGTTGTGTTCTGAATACTATCAATAACTTGTGAGTCAATTTCTAGAAGGAAAGAAAAGGGACTGTAGAAAATAAATATCACAGGTAAGTTAGGGATGAGTTCTAGACTTAGCACAGTGCTTGCCTCCTGTGCTGCTGTGTCATCAGTGACTGCAGAGCAAGGAATGGCAAGGAAGAGAAAGTAGAAAGGGAATTTTTGTCTTCACAGAAACTCGGTCTGACACATTAATAGGGATATTATCTTTCACACAGTTGTTCAACACGACCATCGAGACTTCCAAGAAGACAGATGACCTGCAGCATCGCCTGCACATCCTGCTGGAGCGGACTCTCCTAACTGCATACGTCAACGTTTCCAGGGGCCTCTTTGAGCAACATAAGCTCATCTACAGCTTCATGCTCTCTGTGGAGATCATGCGACAGCAGGGATTCCTAACTGATGCCGAATGGAATTTCTTCCTTCGTGGCTCTGCTGGATTGGAAAAGGTATTTATTCACTCATGGTTGGGGACTGTTATTCTAGAGGGTGCCCACAAGCTAATGCTCCAAGATGACCTTGGTGGCTGAAGATTGTGTGTTTGGCTGTGTGGTCCAGTGGGGAGGGAGATGGGGCTCAGGAGGCCCCCCATTGCCACTCAGCTCTGCCTCCACTGCACTCTGATAACAACACTTAATCTCCTTCAGAGTGATGTGTATCCTGTAGAAAAGGGATGTCAGGAGTGACCAGTGAGCTAGTGGATACAAACGTGCTCCGAGAAGCTAATCTTCTTACTGATGTGAAGAGTAAAAATCCAAGGCTAGCATTGTGGTACAGCATGTTAAACCACCATGTGCAATGCCATATGAGTTCTGGCTGCTCCACTACAAATCCGGCTCCCTGCTAAAGCACCTGAGAGAGCACTGGAAGATGGCCCAAATGCTTGGGCTTCTGAAATCCATGTGGGAGACCTGAACGGAGTGTCAGGATCCTGCTTCAGCCTGGCCCAGCCATTTGGGGAGTGAACCAGTGAACGGAAAATCTCTTTCTCTTTGTTTCTCTGTGTGTGTGTCTATAACTCTGCCTTTCAAATAAATAGATGAATCTTTTTAAAAGATACTGTAAAAGTAGAAATTCACAGATTTTTGCAATAGTGTTTGTGACATCATGACCTCTTTTGCTTAGACATCTCCTATTACAAAGTATAGGAAATAATACATTGGCTCATCACCTCCTGTGACACTGCAAAATAAATTTTGCTGTAGTTCCATTCTTCACATGCACTTTCATCTTACTTGTAGCAGCCCATTCAGCTGGCCTGAGTGGTACCTAAACCTAGCATCCCGTATCTATGGGGCCCCCCCCCCAAATTTGCCAGCATTTCTGTTTCAGCTCTAGCCTAACTGAGCTCCTGACTCTGTCCTCACAATCTGGAACACTGCCCTTTCCCTATTGACTGACCTGACATTGGCACCTGTTTGCCAGGACTTGAGCCTCAGCGTGTCACTGGAAGGCTGGATTTGATGTTTTAGTTGATGCTCAGCATCCCCATGTTCAAAAGACAAGCCCAGGCAAGATTTCTCTACCATACTGAGAGATTTGAGTATCTTAATTTCTATTCCAGTTTCTGGCGTCAGAGATAAGAATTCTAAATGAAAGTGCCATGGTGTAGACAGGTAGGAATAGAAATCATTTAAAAGGGAGAGAGAAAGCATACATTTGCACAGAGAAACGACCATCATGAGGAGGCCAGAAAGTTGCCAAGAAAGAGAAAGTCTGATAGAAATCCCAGACAAGGCCAGTGGCAAAAAAGAGAACACTCCTCCAGCTCTCAGTCTCTTTTTAGGAAGAGCGTGGTGCCTGAACATACTTGAAGTCTTTCAAATTTGTGTAACCCCTCTGCATGGAATTTAATATCCACATGACCATGGCAGCTCCCTCCTCTTGGTCCCAGGTAAAACAGGTGCATCCTGGGAAGGAAACCATCTTTGACAGCTGGAGAATACTGCATTGCAGGGGTTTGGAGAACCTGCAGTCACTTAAGCCCAGTTCACACAGCATCAACCTGACGCTCCTTCCTCCCTGATGCCATCTTGCCAACACAGTTACCCTTAATCCTCCCTCATGCACCTTGTCCCCATAATCAAAATTCACAATGACAGTGGGCTTTCTGTGTGTTTTATGTATAGCAACTCATTTTTCCATGTCAGTATTCTTCTTAGAACACCAAATATTATGAGATAGTTAAGCACAGAAAATGAACTGTCTCAATCATATTCCTCACACAGTTTGGAAGCAGGATTGAAACCCCACAGTCAGTCTGTAAACCAGTTCATTGTCCTGCTAACTAATGGTAATTAAGCAGGCCTTCCCTGGACCTTGTCTTTTTCCCTTTCTCACAACAACTTTCTTAACATCCTGATTTATGCTTCTTTCTCAAATAGAGGCTTGGAGAAGTTAAAGAATATTCAAGAACCACACTAATGCTTGCCAGTCTGAAAACTGTGTCTGACCTTCTAAAATCCTTTTCACTTCTACTGGCCCCACTACTTTTCATAAGCAGTGTATTTGGAAAAAAAAAGTTTAAATATCAACAAACTCAAGACATAAAATTGTCCAGAGTCAGCTTCAGAAAAAAAATTTTAAAGATTCATTTATTTTTATTTGAAAGGCAGATTTTACAGAGAGAAAAAGACAAGTTTCCCATCCACTGGTTCACTCTCCAACTAGCTGTAATAGCCAGAACTGAGCCAATACAAAGCAGGGAGCCAGGAGCTTCTTCTGGGTCTCCCATGTGAGTACAGATCATAAGCAGGGAGCTGAATCAGAAGTGGAGCATCTGAAACAAAAAACAGGCACCCATATGGGATGCCAACACCACTAGGTAGAGGATTAGCTTGCTGGATTACTGTCCAAAAAAACTCTTAAAAGTTTAATTAAATTTTCTTCTGTTGATAAGTTCAGATAATTCTTGACTGATTTTGTTTGTTAGAAATGTTTTTAGGGGTGTATTATATATATATATATTTCATATAATTGCTTTATTTAGCTATGTATTTTAACAATAGTATTTTGCATTGTTATTACTATATCAGTTGTAATTATGTGTGATGGATGATCTTTGAAGTTACTATTATTGTGTTTACAGCCATGGCATAAGAAGTCAAATTTAATCAATAAACAGTGTGTCACAGCTGCTCCACAAACTGATTATTTCCCCATCTCTCTCTCTGTGCCTTTCCATTCCCTGAGACACAACAATATTGAAGTGAAACTCATTAACAATCCTGCCATGGTCTCTAAGTGCTTAAACAAAAGGAATAGTTACACTGGCTCTCAGTTCAACTGAAAAGCTAGAAATAATTAAGCTTAGCGAGGAAGGCATATTGAAAGCTGAGATAGGCTGAAACCAAAGCCTCTTGCACCTGTTAGCTAAGTCATGAATGCAAAAGAAAAGTTCTTGAGGGAATCTAAAAGTGCTACTCCAGTAAACACACAAATGATAAGGAAGTGCAACAGTCTTATTGTTGATGTGGAGAAAGTTTGAGTCCTAGATAGAAATTCAACCCAGCCACAACTTGTCCTTACCCAAAGCTCAATACAGACCCACGCCCAGTTCTCTTCAATCGTACGAAGACTGAAAGAGGTGAGGATGCTGCAAAAGAGAAGCTTGGAGCTAGTGGAGACTGATTCATGAGGTTTAGGGAAGGAAACTGTCTTTGTTGCATAGAAGCACAAGGTGAAACACAAGCGCTGGTGTCAGCTCTGCAGAATGTTCTTCAGAAGCTCCAGTGAAGACAGCTGGTAAAAGTGGCCTCACAAAACCACAGATTTTATGGCAGACACAACGCCCTTCTGTAGCAAGACAATGACATGTAGCACTTTCATAGCTAAAGAGGAGAATGAAGTTTCAAAGGACAAACTGACTTTCTTGTAAGGAGTAACACAGCTTAGCGCTTAAAGCTGAAACCAGCTGCTCAGAAAATCAGATTTGTGGCTGGTGCCGAGACACAGCATGTAAAGCTGCCACCCCAAATGGACACCAGCTCAAGGCCCAGTTGCTCTGCTTCACACCCAAATCCATGCTAATGGCCTGAGTAAAGAAATGGAGAATGGCCCAAGTGCTTGAGCCCCCGCCACCCGCATGGGAAACCTGGAAGAAATTCGTGACTTTGACCTGGCCCAGCCACAGCCATTGCAGACATTTGGGGAGTGAATCACCAGTTGGAAGGTCTCTCTCTGTAACTTTGTCTTTTGATAAGTAAATAAGTCTTAAATAAAAGATTCCTTTCAAAATAATAACGCACTTGGTTATTCATGATCTCTGATAGATACATAACAATGAAATGAATACTTTCATGGCTGTTAACATCTCTTCTGTAGTCCATTGACTGAGGAGTAATTTCAAGTTCCATTTCTTCATTATCTATAGAGTGTGTTTCATACAGGTAGAGGTACAGCTGTGCCATGGACAAAATAAACGGAAAACCTGGTGAGGAATCACCACTCTGGGTGCCATTAAGAAGACTGGTGATTCATGGGAGGTCAAAATATCAACACATGAGAAGAAATTCATTTCAGCACTCTTCAGTGATTTTGATGGATTCTGAGTCTTCAGCAGAGGAAATGACTGCAGATGTATTGGGAATAGCAGAGCCAGAACTAGAGGTGGAGCCTGAAGAGATGATTGAATTGCTGCACTCTCATGAGAAAACTTTGAGATGGAGAGCTTCTTAGGGATTAGTAGTAGGCTTGCTCGATACAGAAACTACTCCTGCTGCAGACACTGTGAGCATTGCAAAAATGGCAACAAAGAATTTGTAGTTTCACACAAACCTAGTTGATACAGCAATAGCAGCGTTTTAGAGGATAAATTCCAATTTCAAAAGAAGTTTCTGTTGTCAGTAAAATTTTACCAGACATCCTCACATGCCATAAAAATCCTTCATGAAGGGGAGAATCAGTCAACATGACAAACCTCATTGTTGACCTAATAAATGACACAACCACCCCAAGCTTCAGCAGCTAACACCCTGATTAGTCAGTAGCCATCCATATCTAGACAATACCCTCCATTGGCAAAAGATCATGACTTAGTGAAGGCCCAGCTGATTGTCAGCATCTAGAAGTCACAAGTCAGAGAGCAGGAGAGTCAGAGATCTTACATTTGCTGGTTCACTCCCCAGATGGCCACTATGACAGAGAAGGGCCTCTCTGAATCCAGGTGCCATGAGCTTCCTCTGGGTCCCATGTAGGTACTGGGACCTAAAGACTTGGGTCATCCTCTACTACTTTCCTAGGCCATCACCAGGCAGTTAGGTCAGACATGGAGTGGTCAGAACACAAGTCAGTGCTCATATGGGAGGCTAGTGCCGCAGGCAGAGAATTAGCCCACTATGGGCTGTGTCTGCCCTGCAAGATAAATTTAATTAAGACACGCACGCTGCTTTCTAAGTATAATGTCATTGTACACATAATGGATACCAGATAGTGTAGACATAACCTCATTTTTAAAATTTATTTGAAAGGCAGAGTTAGAGAGAGATGGAGAATTGGAGGTTTTTCATCTGCTGGTTCACTCCCCAGATGACCATGATGGCCAGAGTTGTCAGGCCAAAGCTAAGAGCCAACCTGGATGGCAGTGGCCCAAACACTTGGGCCATCTTCTGCCTTTCCTAATAGAACAGCTGGGGCACAAATCAGCCCCCACATGGAATGCCAGTGGCAGCTTTATCTGCTCTACCACAATGCTGGCTATATATTGGACTTACCTATATATTGGAAACCAAACCACTCATGTGACTCCATTTATTGTGATAATCACTTTCTTGTAGTAACCTGGAACAGAACCTGCACCATCTCCAAAGTATGCCTTATAAGGCTTCTTTTTGAAACTAAATTCCCTAAAATTAGTGATGGTTGCACATGTTAACTTCTATACTAAAATAACTATATATGTTAACGTGAGTTATTTGTATGGCATGTGAATTATACCTCAAAAAGCCTGTTTCAAAATGCACTACAGAAACTCAAGCAAATACTCAGGAAGTATTCAAAGACCCAGCTTTAGTCTACAAATGCAGCTATTTCTCTCTTTGAAAACTGTTTACCCACAGGGAAGAGTTTCACAGCATATTACTGAGTGGACTATTGAATATCTAAAATGATCAAATTCGCACTTATCACAGCTAAAATGAAATTAGCACTTGTCTCAGTAGTGACATTGCTCCACTTCCAGCTTTCTTCAGCTCTTGGGAATGAAAACATCCGATGATCTGCATTGGAGTATATTTCTCTGGAAAACAAATCACTGACTGTGAGAATATATTTGGAGAGTGAGTACAACCAGCACGGCATGCTGGAAAACAGCCCAGAAATAGACATAGCAGATTTAATATTAGTCCTGCACCAGATCAACTCATTCTGTAAATATCAGCCTGAAAACTCCATAGGTGGAATTGGCTCAACATCATTTCTGTCTCACTATGTGTCATTACTTGACCTGGCAAAATGGCTGTCTGTAATGTTCTGTTAGAGCTCAAGTTCTCACTTGGACAAGGTCCAAGTGTATTTTCTGTTTATCTTTATGAAGTAATATTCATTTCCTCCCCTTCCTCTAATAGGAACGCCCTCCTAAGCCTGACGTTCCCTGGCTATTGACAACAACGTGGTTCGCCTGCTGCGACTTAGAAGAATCATTTCCAGTGTTTCAAGGCCTTACAAAATATATATTGTTACATCCGATCTCCATACAGATAGGTAATATGGCAGGAGGGGAGCCATATGTGGGCTCTTGAACCCTGATTCTAATGTTTCCTTAAACCTCTTCTGCAATGTTAACACTTCTTGCTACAAAATTTATTTTTAAGAAACTGGGATTAGTTTTGTTTGCAATATCTTGATTTAACACTCATTCCATTAATTTTTCAATATGTTATTTTTAGTATTATGACCATTGCATGAATCTGTGTTCAGGTATTGCCTTAGCTATACTGTTAAAAGTAATATCCACAACAAAATCCAAATAAAAATTGTGCAGTTGGTACAATATTCTATACTATCATGGACTGTATACCCTCATAAAATAGCACCCAAATCAAGAAACAAAACAGGGGCCAGTATTTTGACATGGTAGGTTAAGCTGCCACTTGTAGCTCTTACAGATCCTGAATCGTGTCCCAGCTGCTCCACTTCCAATCCTGAGTGCAGACTGAAATGCAAACAACTGGCTTGTCTAATGTTCAGCCTCAGTAACGTGTCATCATTGGAGGACACCCTGGCTGTGTCATTTTTCTATGAGGTTTTTAGCACAGCATGTACCCCTGTGCTAAAATCCAATTCTGATCCTTTCTACATCTTATAACCATTATAAGAGTTAACTATCTTATAAATAACCTATGGCCAAGGATAGTATGAAGAGAAAGATGTGTTCTGTTTATTGAGAATAAATTGTATATATGTCAGTTTATTGACTTGTACTTAAACCGCTCAAATTAGATATCCAAGTCTCTTGTCATAGGCCAATAATTGTAAACCAGTGATTATCATTATTGTATTTTATTCTACTAGTATCTCCTATATTGTTACTTTTTTAACACTATTCAGCACCCTTCAGCATATGTGTGAACTGGGTTTGGGGGCATGCTGGGCCAGGCCAATCCACAGAACACACTCGCATGACTGAGAGGAAGGGTGCAGGTCATGCTGGATTGGACCACAACAGCCACCAGTTTACATGAGAGCTAGGACTGGTGGTTGGCCAGGCTGAGCCAGGCTGTGGCAGATGCTGGTGAATGCCAAGACTGGGAATGGGCCATCTCAAACTGAGCTTCAGCACCTGCTGGCGCATGCAAAACCCAGGGCTGGGATCCAGCCTGGTAGGGAACTTTAGGCACTCCCTGGCTGAGTCGCTGCTTTCACTAGTGAATGTAAGAGCTGGGCTTGGAGGCAGGCCAGTCTTGGCTAGGCTGCTGCAACCTGCTGGCATGTACAAGAGCCTGAATGGGTACAGGCTGGGCATGCTTGGTCACAGCACCCTCTAGGAGGTCCTGGGGCTGCATGCAAGTCTTGTCAGGCTGGACTGCAATACCTCCTAGCAAGTGGACTGAGTCTGGGGGCCGATGGGCTAAGCCACAGCATCCTCTGGCAGGTGCTGGGACTGGGTGCAAGTCATGTCAGACTGGATCACTGTACCCCCTAGCAAGTGCAAGACCTGAGGCTGCAAGCAGACTGGGTTGGGCAAGGTAGCAGCACCTGTCAGCATGCTGGGTGTGCATGAGAGCTGGGTAGGACACAGGATGAGCTGGGTCTGGCTGTAGCACATGCTTGCACCTGTGAAAATCAGGGCTTGGGCAGACCTCATAAGGATTATTTAGGGTCACCCTGACTAAGCCACAGCACCCACTGGTGCGCATGAAGATAGAACCTGTAGCAGGCTTGGCTTGGCTAGGCTGCAGCATCCATCAGTTTACATGAGAATTGAGGCACACCTGACCACGCAGCTGCATCTACCAGTATATGCATTGACTGATGCAGGTGACAGACTGAATCTGGCTAGTGCATGCAACAGTCAAGTCTGATGTCACCCCAGGTAAGATTTCTTGGAGGACTAGATGGCTGGATTCAAATCCTGGCCATAAGAAAAATCATAATATATATGGTCTGACCTTGGAGTACATATAACAGGACTGGACCTCCTCGGTTGCTGGTGGCTGTTCAGTGAATAACATGCCCAGATGCCCATGAAGGGACATGACAGCCCATCTCAGCCAGTAGGGAATGTCAACTGCCTCGTCAGAGGGTGGAAAGCAGGACATGTTGGACCACTTTCCTAGTCAAGCTTTGCAAACTTTTCCTGGGCCAATGACATCTCAAAACTATTAAAACCACTCGAGTAATACCCTCAAAGCACTCTTCCCCATATCGGGTCTCTAAAGGCATCATCCCTATCCTTGGGTTCTCTATCCCTGGGTGTTACTGTAGTGTGACATCAAGGAGTGCCCCCCTTTACACCCCTGAGAACACAGGAGGAAAAAAATAAGACATTTGTCCCACCCACCTTCCTCTATTCCGTGACCCTGCCCACCCTTTCCAGAGACCCACATGGGTATACATCCCTCTCAGTTATGTAAACAATGTTAAAAATAAAATTTTAAACTGAAAACTATTCTGTGGTACATAGGAATACATTTTATGGCGTTTTTACGAAATTTGCATTTTAATATAATTTAGCCTATTGTGTTTCCCTTAAGTTTTAATTTCACGATACTCTTACTACTTCAACTGCTATATTTGCTTACTAGATCTTTCTGTATCCTTTTCTCTGTTACTTTTTTAATAAGTAGTTTGCTGTTGAATTTTGTTTTCTGATCCCATTGTAAATTCTTTGCTTTTTGAGTAGATAGGATGGTGGAATAAATTAATGTATTTATATTTGTAATTAAAACTCATGCATGTTTTTTAATTACTAAATATATTTCCCTTCTAAGCATAAAGCAACTCCAGTTAAAGCACCTTTCAAACTTGTCTTTCCAGAATCTTTTGAGATTTACATTAACCCACAGAAATGGGAAGGCTATTCTAAAATAAAACAGGAAGAGGATGTCCCAAGAGAGGAGAATGAAATGATGTACAAGCATTCTTGGAATCCAGATTTGAGTTCTTTCCAAAAGCTAATCCTTATTAAATGTTGTAAAGAAGAAAAGGTAAGCTTATTCCTTTAACTAATGAACTGTGTTCTAATTACTACTTTAAAGCTAGTAACATTTCATTACCTACGAATAACGATTCATAAATTTACTTGACTAACAATGACCAAGTTTAAGAGATAGATCTGGAAAAAACAGAAACTTTGGATTTTGGCCAGAGCATAATGTATAGAGAGAATGGAGAGCCAGTCCCGGTTCTGTTCATGTCCTGTGCAGCACACTGTTAGAGAAGTCACATTATCTGCATTTAGGAGCTATGGGCTTTTCAGAACCTCATACCATTGCCACAAGATTTGTTTGAAGGTTTGAATGGCACTTGGGTTTAGACAGCAGTAGTAGATTGGAGAGGAGATGAAGGTAGAATTGAGGAAACCAGTATATCTTCCAGTTCCTAAATTGTGCTAAGACATATAATTGTGCCAACAATTAAGCTTGAAAAAAGAAATACATCAGAAAAAAATGTCACTATCTACAAAGTACTTGCCATCTATCACCACGGATTGCAGTCTAGAAGCCAACTAGTGGAAGGGTCGGAATGTCTAAAAAATATAGAGACCAGAAATATATAAATTTGAGAGTTGTCAGCAATAAACTTGGAAGTAAAACCATGGAAGTTTGAGGGATTCTTGTAGAATAACAGACAAGAATGAGAAGACAAATAAGAAAAGGACGAAAATCTTGTGAGCACCAATTTTTAGAAAGCAGACAAAAAAGATGGGGCCCATGACAAAGTATGGACAGAGGGATGGGAAGAAGTGTAATGAAAACCACTGTATCATATGAACTGTATCATAAAATGATAAGAATAATAATTTTTTAATTAAAAATTGAGGCTATTGCATTTTTTAAAAAAGAATGGAAAAAAGAAAAGGAAGATTGATTTATCTTTATTTGAAAGGCAGAATTACAGAGAAGAGGATGAGAGAAACATCTTCTATCTCCTGCTTCACTCCCCCAGTGGCAGCAATATCCAGAGCTGAGTCGATCAAAAGTTGGGAGTCTGGAGATTGTTTCCTGCTCTCCCACATGGGTGTAGGGACTTGGGCCATCCTCCACTGTTTTCCCAGACCATAAGCATGGAGCTGGATGGGACGTGGAGCAGCCAGGCCCCAGACCAGCACCCATATTTGATGCTGGCACCACAAGTGGAGGATTAACCTGATATACCATCATGCCAGCCCTAGAGGTTTTTTCTTAAGAAATAGAAAGGGTATGGATGGGAAGAGGGGACAGAGACAGACAGAGCAGTAATTGGAAAAACCTAAAGCATTGTTGAAAAGTATTGATGTTGTTGCATTTTCTGCTGCCTCTGCTCATCTGAAACTTCTGAATTCTAATTCCATGCTGATGTGTGAAGCATGATGTGGGCAAAGTGTTATAAGCTTGAATATAATGGCACAAAGCACAAGCATAAAAACAGTGTGCACTAAACAACAGTAAAACTACTATACCAATGCATGAGGGAGGAATCAGGTGCGATCCTGACAACCTCTTAACAGGAGGTCATGTGCGTGGAGCAGGGGGGCACTCCAGAGTGGAGCAGGTGGTAAGGAGGAAGCTTGGATCCCAACCATTAAGACTCCCAGACCTTCACCACAAACTATTAATACGAGCAACAAGGACTATATCCCAACTGCGAAGGAGGCCATAGGGAATTGGATGCCCTCGGAGGCCGAGTACTCTGAGGTCATCCACCCCCAACCGGAGCTTCCGCAGGGGATGGAAGAAGTCCAAACACTACCGTGCAGAAACCAACGTCATCGGAAAGACAACCAGAAGCCCTGAGCAGTCCGCAGAAACAGAAGAACAATAAATGTCCTTCGGGACCAGGGAGAAGAGCTTTCTCTGGTCCGAGCCTGGCTCCACCTCTGGACCCCCACCCTCCCTCGCAATGACCATCAGGATCGCTTCGAAAACCCCTCACAGCAAACAAACAATCATACAAACTAAAAATACCTAAAATAAATAGACAAACAACAGAAAATAGAGCTTGAAATCTGACAGGAAAGAGCTGGCAAGGATTGGCTCATGCCTCGCTGGGTGAGTTACTCCTCACCATGGTGTTGAGGATTTTCCTGCACACCCCCCCCCAAAAAAAAATGTTCTGCACCTTAAATGTTGACAAATGTCTTGTTAGAGTTACAAACCAGTCTAGATTATCCTAAAATCTGCCAAGATCAGCAAAATTATACTTCAACACAACAAATGGCTAAATACTAAAATGAAATAGACACGAGACAGCTGAATGGTACCCTATAGCCATTTTAAGGTATATAGCAGCCAGTCCGGTCCTGTATATAAACTAAAATTGAGATGTCAATGAGCTAATCATAGGTTGTGGTTAGGACTTGCTTTTTTTTTTTTTTTTTAACATACTGGTTACTCAAAACCATGTCAATTCCATAATATTGCAAATTGCTGTTGATGTTATATTGGGACTCTTAATTGACTGTGATGATATTCTACCAGCTCTAACTTCGGACCAGAAATGGTCTCCCCAAGAAACTATTCAACCCATCTGGACAATAAGTAGCTGGACTCTATGCTTGGTGTATGTTTGCAAGGAAAGAATCTTGATTGAATCTGAACTGTAATACTGCATCAAGGTGGAGGAATCCACCAGGGGGGAGGGGAGGAGGAGGGGTGGAGGGATTCCCAGAGCCTATGAAACTGTCACATAATGCAAAATAATTAATAAAAAAAAAACAGTGTGCACAATTTCAGTAATTTACCCGAGTTCCATATTTTTTTTACTTCTTTTTGTTCTTATTTTATCATACAGTTCCATAGGCCCTGGAATTTCCCTTATCACCTCCCCAATTCCCCCACACACATCTAGTTCCTCTATATCATTACTATAGTATAGTTCTTCATGCACAGTCATATGTCCATTATTGTGGGCATGCACAATGGCAGAGAGTCCAGCATCCTATTGTCAAGATATAGTGAACAGTTTCATTGGGAGTCCACCTTTGTCTGGAAGTAGAGATGTATACTACATTGTATCCTCACATTTGAATATGATAGTCTCCATTTCAATTACTCTACATCCCCTTCAATGAAAAGCCACAATACAAAATCAACAATAAAAAAAACAGAAATTTACAATAGCATGAAATTAAATAGCATGCTGCCAGATTTGATAGTCTCCATTACACATGGAGTTACTATGCATCCCCTTCAATGAAAAGCCACAACACAAAACCAACAGGAGGAAAAAAAAGAAATTAACAACACCATGAAATTAAATAACATGCTACTGAATGACTGATGTGTTGCTGAAGGAATGAAAAAGAAAGTGTTTTGAAGAGATGAAACTAACAAAAAGAAAAAACATCAAAATCCATGAGATAGTTTCCGCTGATCTCTATGTTGCTTATAGGAGACACATTTTACCAACAAAGATGTTTTGTTTTTTAACCCAGTCTTTTAATCTATGATGTTTGATTGATAAGTTTAAGCCGCTTATATTCAGACTTAATATGAATGGGTGATAATTTGGCCCTGTCATTTTAGCAATGGGTTGTTCATTGATTTAGTCTTCTGTTATTTTACAGGTATTTCTTCACATTTACCCTTGGTTTTGTGGGTGCTATCCCTCTTCTCTGTCAAGAAAAGCTCCCTGTAGGACAGGTTTGCAAGAGACATAGTCTTTTAACTTAACTTTACTGTGGAAGGATTTTATTTCATTTTCAAAGACGAAAGAAAGCTTTGCTGGTTATGTTATCCTGGATCGACAATTTTTTTTTGCTTTTAGAATCTAGAATATGTTGCTGCATTCACTTCTGGCCTGTAGAGTTTCCTGTGAGAGGTCTCCTATGCGTTTAATTGGCATTCCTTTATATGTCAGTTGAATTTTTCACATGCACATTTAAGCATATTTTGTTTATGTTTGATTGAAGAGAGCTTGATCGTCATGTGTCTGTATCACTTTTGGTCAAGCCTGTTGGGAGTTCTGTACCCCTCCTGGATGTTGCCTCCCAATTCTTTATCTAGATTAGCAAAATTTTCCCTTATTTCATTAAATGCATTTCATTAAATGCATTTGTAAACCCAGTTTCTCTGTACCTTCTGGGACTCCCATAACTCTTAGATTTGGCCTTTTAATAGTGTCTTTCAATTCTTGAATACCTTTTTTGACCTGATCCAGCTCTACTTCCAGCTTTTTGGTTGTTTTCCCTTGGTGACAGGAAATGTCTTCCAACTCTGAAATTCTTTCTTCTGCTTTACTCATTCTATTTTGGAGACGCTTAAATGTACTTTTAATTTGCTCCACTGTATTCTTAATTTCTAATATATCAGCTTTGATTCATTTCCTGTGTGACATATTCCTTAAATTCCTTGAATGCCTGCGTTATGTCCTTCTCATTGATAGATGCTTTGTAACAAGTGTTTTGAAATCTGTATCCCCATTTTCTCGATGTCTTCCTCAGTGAACTCTGAGATTGGCAAAGCATTTTGTTCCTTTGTAAGGGAGTCTTCAGTAATATTCATCGTGCTTCTGTCTCTTCCTTTGCTCTTGGTCATTGTACGTCTGGTTATCAGATTCTTCTCCTTGGGGCAGTTTTCTAAGCTGTGTCACCCACAGGTCTACAGTTCAATTTTACTTACTGCAGTTGGTACATGACTCTTTGTTTGCAGTCACTTGTGCCATTCCCTCCAGCTAGTTCCAGGTCTGGGTTCTTAGGTTAGATTTCCACCAAGAACTCCATAGCCCCAGCTCCTGGCTCACCACTCTCTACTTCCTGTGATCCCATGCTGAGGCTGCACCATTGTCTGTACAACCTTTCTCCCACTTCTGGTTGGAGTAGGTTCCAGGTTTAGGGTGACACCAGGAGTCCTATATAGCTAGATTGTTCCAGGTCACTGAGTCACAAATGAGTTCACTCCCAGCTCAGTGCATGCTCAGCCCTGCCCCATTGCCTTTGCCTCCTTAAACAAAATGGTGCCTAATTCGGCTCTAGGAGGCAGACTGGACTGTGAAATCCACCCTGTTTCCGCACCACCCATCTGGGACCTGCTGCTCTGTCTGTGCTTCTGGTCAAATGAAACAGACCAGCAGGACGAACGGTTCTTTGTGTTCTCCTCTGGAGCTCCTGAAAAATGTCCCTTCCCACCTGGTTGCTGGTGGAGTTGTGGTTGCTAGTGGAGTTCAGATCGCCACTTTCTGAATGCTGCTGGGGCATCAGTCACTGCAACGCCACACTGTTGTGTCCTCTGATTTCCAGGTACCCTCCTGGAATGTGCCTTCTCTGGTTGACACTGGCTAACATTTCTGCATATGTTTAAACGTGTCCTTACCCTATTCTGCCATCTTGGTTCTTAGGGTCCTTATTCTTCATCAAAACCCATACAATGCTTTATGAGAACATGCACAGAAGCAGGAGCTAAAAAAGGTAAGAAAAGTCAAAGGAGGTGTTTGGTGCAGCAGCTAAGGCCAAACTTGGGACTCCTGCACCCCAGATGGTCCAAATGCCTGTTTAGATTGTATTTCCAACTTCCTTTACATGTACATCCAGGGAAGCAGCAGATGATGGTTCAAACTTTGGTCCCTGCCTTCACATGAGAGACCCAGTGCATATTCTGGGCCCAAGGATTCAGTTTGGCCCAGTTTTAATTGTTGTGGGCGCTTGCTTGGTTAGTGAATGGAAGTTCTCTCTGCTTCTACACCTTTCAAATAAACAAGTAAATAGGTTATTTCCTTCAAAGGAAAAAAAAACTTGCCAGGACTTTTACTCAGGACTGGTCCATCAGTGCTATCATTGGTCCACAGTTCCTGTCATTAATCTATTGCTGTTGTGACTGCCCATTGGTGCTGTCACTGGCCCATTAGTGCTATGACCGGTTCACTGGTATTGTCATTTTTTGTCCTTAGTCCACTATTGCTGTGACTTGCCCACTGGTGCTGTGACTGGTCCAACAATGCTGTCATTGACCCACTGTTACTGTGACTGGCCCATTGGTGCTGTGACCAATCTATTGGTGTTGTGACTGCCCCACTGGTGCTATGACTGTCCCATTGGTGATGTGACTGGCCACTGCCACTTGTTAGTGGTCACTACTTGGATTGTTCTCTGTCTTCAGAATTGTTCTGGTAAAGCCATGTTTCATCTCCAGTTGCAATTTTTCAAAGAAACACTTCAAGATCTGATCCCAGTTGTTTCAATTTTCCACAGAAAGTTCTGTTCCTGTGTGCAGCAGATCCACTCTCCATGGTTAGGCAGTCATGGAGCAGTTTGTTCCAGTTTAATTTTTCAGTCAGAGTTGTGTAAGCTGAACAAGCAGAGGTGTCTGTGGTGTTGCCTACTGGTAATCACTGGTCCTGTCTAGCAAGGGCACAAAAAAGAGAAGTTGTTTTTTTATTTTACTTTTTTCTCACAAATTAGCACGGACTCATCCCTTTTTGAAGCAAATGATGTGCTTGCTTCAAGAAACTGCTGATTTCTGTGGGAGCTGTCCCCATCACTGTGTCATAAGGCATCAGTACCTTCACCAGGCTTCTGCCCACACTGACCCACCAATTTACGCTGCTCCGATAGGGGCTCTTGGCAAACTGATGTCTTCTATGTCTTAGTATTGCAAACTAGATCATGTTGAGACGTTTTATAACAAGGTAGTCCAAGCTGATTCCTGTGCAAATAACTATTAAGTCCATGTAGTTGTCCTATAATTTTCTATAGTTTTCCATGAGTTTCTAAAGAGCCCTTAAGTAAAGAGTTTGGTACCACTCAGAGTTTCAGGTGTTCACTGGGAATCTTGGAGCACATCCACCACAACAATAGGGGGCAGGGGAAACTGTTGCAATAATAATGAGGGACTTTCTTGAATTCATGAGAATCAAGGCATCCAGCGGATACTTACTATTCAAATCCACCGAATTATGTTTCTAGGAAGACCTAGACCTGATCAAGAAAGAATAAGTGCAAAAATATTGGAGAACTCAGAAGGAGAAATTAAGATCAAATCATGCAAGACTCTTACCTCCAGCAAACCTATTTCAAAGTGTTTTTTTTTCTTTTTAACTTCTAGGTAGTTTTTGCTCTTACAGAATTTGTGATAGAAAATCTAGGAAAGCAGTTTATAGAGACTCCGCCTGTGGACCTCGCTACTCTCTATCAGGATATGTCTTGTACCACCCCCCTGGTGTTCATCCTAAGCACAGGCTCAGACCCCATGGGCGCGTTTCAGAGGTTCGCCCGGGAGAGTGGATACTCAGATCGGTGAGGCCGCCTTGTGCAATTCTAATATGAACATATGAATATGTCTTTGTTAAAATGTGCTTTTGTCTTTCCCCTTGTAGAGCATAGATTTTTAAGAGACATCCTTCACTAAGATATGTTAGTATTTGACTATGTACGTTGTTAAAATGGGACCAAAATCATAACAGCGAGAATACACTTTTATTTGATTAAAAAAAAGAGATTGTGTAGCCGTTAAAGGGTAATAATCTAATAGAGTAGTGATTAAAATTTGTCAGATACTTAACACACGGTCAGTTAACCAAAAAGGGCATGAAGTTTACTTCTTAAGCTCAGATTTCAAAACAAAACACAAAAATACAAAGATTATGCTCTAATATTAATTTTGTCTCCCATCCAAGTACTAACCACACCCAATCCTGCTTAGCTTCCAAGATCAGATCAAGCATATTCAGGGTGGTATGGACATAGGCTAATTTTGTCTTTCCTGTGAGCTTCAAATCGCTGATAGTAAGGACAAGGGGAAGGCTGGTCTTTACCTCTGATTTAAATGTCTCTCTCAAGGTAAACTGATCTGATTCCTTTCTTGCGAAGCTTCTGCCTTCCTCACCCCACATTTACCCTGCCCTCCCCAAAATGATGTCCTAGGAGGTAGAATGGTGCACAAACCCAAAGGATGGCAAGGAAAGAGAAGAGTTGGGGAACGAGGAAGTGACCTCCAACTGTGGTGGGCTCCTACAGGGAGTTCCTGGTACCACCTTGAACTTGGAACTAGAGGGGCATAATGGAGCCCATCTCTTCACATGGAGTTTAGGTCTGTATCAGGTTTCTGCAAAAACAGAGAGAGAACTAACAGGAGGTATATATGTACATATGTAGTGTTGTTGCTAGAGGTTAGGATAATAATTACCATTGGGAAGAATGCTGGAAAATGATTAGAGAGAATAGAATCATAGGAAAAGTGTCTGGGGTATCAGCCATGTTCTTCTCTTAACAAAGATGGTTTCTTTGTGCCTATCCATAGAACTGTATAACACCCACCCTCCACACCAGCAGGCTCTACATCCTAACATTTAACAAACAATGCATTAAAAAAAGAAAGAAAAGAAAACTTTTTTAATTGTCTCTAGTAAACATTCGCAGACTTTTTCTTGTCGTCATTCCTGAAACTATAAAGCTATTTGCATAACATATGCCTCCTTTGAGTATATAAAGAATCTAAAGATGGTTGAAAGTATACAGGAGGATATATACAAATTATTTTATTCTCATATAAGAGACTTCAGTATCTGTGTCTTGTGGTACACATGACTAGGGGAGGAGACCCTGCCACCAATCTCTCTTGAACATTGAGAAGGCAACTCTGATTTTGACACTTTTCTGTGTTTGTGTTATAAAAAAAAAATCCAAAAATTAAAAATACTTGCCCATCCATCGTATCTTGTATTTTTAGGCAAGAGTCAACCATATTTACATTTCTTAATATTTGTATTTTAAAAGGGCATAAAACTATTGTTGTTGTTGTTGACTTCAGAGTACAGTCCATTTCACTAGGGCAAGGACAAGGACCCATTGCTGAAAAAATGATCAAGGATGCAATGAAAACAGGAAACTGGGTATTTCTGCAAAACTGCCACCTCGCTGTTTCCTGGATGTTGGCCATGGAAGAGCTGATCAAGACATTTACAGATACAGGTGTGTTAAGCACATGGCATTTTACCAGTAATCACCACCAGTAGGCGCCACAATCTTTACTGTGATTCATAGGCATTGTGTAACTCCCCCCAGCCCTGCCATTAAAAAAGAAAAACCCAGGCAGGTTTAATTAAATTACAAAACTGGGGTTTACAAAGATTTTCAGACTCCAAATTGAAGATTGGACATTTCTGTTTCATATTGCCTTCCCTGCATGGCTAAATGCTGCCTATAGACATGATAAAAAGTAGAAAAAATAGACTTGGCATAAAGAAAAGAAAGGAAATATTTCTCTGTAAAATGATAGAAGAAGAGGGGGAAAGTTAAAATTACAATCAATGCCAATGAAATGTTAGTTTATGACCTTTTATCCTCTGCAGCCCACACAGCCATAACCCTCACGTGTCTCATAGCCACACACCCTCAAGGGTGTGCCCAGCATTATTCATAGTTGTTAGCCTGGATATAATCTCAAAACTTTTCTTTCCCACTTCAGAAAACAGGCATAGACATTATGGCACAGACAGTTAACCCTCTGCTGGGGACATCCACATCCCATATGGAGGTGCCTTGTTCATGTCCCAGCTACACTGCTTCCCATCCAGCTTCCTACCAATGCACCTGAGAGGCATAGATGGTGGCCTGTGTATTGGGGTCCCTGGGACTCATGTTGGAGGCTTGGATAGAGTTACCAGGTCCTGCCTGCAGCCTTGCCCTGTCTCGGCCATTGTGAGCATTTGGGGAGTGGACCAACAGATGGAGGAATGTTTGATGATTGGAGTTTCAGTTTAGACATTATCCAAACTGCGGGTGTCTCTCTCGCTCCTCTTTCAAGAGGCACCCCACCTCCCAGCTTTTCGGAGGTGATTTCCCCTTCCTCTCCCTTCCCTGCTCACCTCGTCCCTTCGCAAATAAACTTATCTGTTAGCAACAGAAAAAAAGACATTATCCAAACTGCAACGTGCTGCAGTGAGGCTATGTAAGGCCCCAGGGCTTGAGGGGACATCAAACAGCTTCAGTGTCCACCCCAAGCAGAGCCTGGGAGCCAGCTGAAGGAGTCTGTAGGTTTTAAGGGCTTGCAGCTCACAAAAGCTGAAGTGAGTGGGGAAAAATCCTTTTCTGGCCTTTGCTGTAAACATTTTCAACTAAATATTTGAGTCCTTATGCTTAACTTGAACCAGTATAAAATAAAATGCATTCAGGCAGTAAACTGAGATGAGAAAGTCTAAGGAGAGTTGGGGGGAATATGGTTAGAACAAAATCTTCAGGGCTTGAAGTTTTCATTAGACCTCAGTAGAGTCCTGCCTGCACACATCACATCTTTTCTCGGGGCCTCAGTATCCCCAGTGAAAAAACGAGTGTCCTTGCTGAGTGTCCTCGCTGAAAGTCATGGGCTAAGATGATTTCAACAATTCTTTTCCTTTTGGCTCTAAGATTCTCTTGTGCCTTTGTAAATTAGGATACTTGATACTGATGCAATTATGAGAGAAAAAGTATGAGAAGGGGGACCTTCTCAAAACATAACTCCATATTTTGACTCATCAGATCATTAATCCTTAAATTTGGATTGCTATTTGTCATCTATACCTAATAATATGTATCCTACCAACAATTTACTATTGCTCTAGAACTAAGTTTCAATTCTGCCTATTTAATGTAACTCATGAATTTGGTTTATCAACCAAGAAGCATACATTTGGCTTTGATCTGTAATCGTTCATTCAGTAAATACTCTGGAATGTGCTATGTGCCATATACTGTTCAGAGTGCTCAGGTTATGTCCATGAACAAAATGACCACAGACATCTGCCCTTTTTGAGCTTACATTCTACAGAGGGAAGTGGGAGACAGGTGATGAATAAATCACATAAAAATTACTAATTCATGTAATGTGGTAAAATGTGGCCAGGCTTTGAAAAAAAAATGAAAAAAAGAAAAAGTAAGGATCTGAAAAGTTGCAATGGGATTTAGAGTAGGGAAAAAAGTGGGTAAATATTTTAATTTTCTCTTTTTAAATTTTTTTAAATATCTATTTTTATTGGAAAGGCAGATTTACAGAGAGAAAGGGAGAGAGATCTTTGCTGGTTCACTCCCCAGATGGTCACAACAGCCTGAGGATGAGCCGATCCAAAGTCAGGAGCGGGAGATTTTTCCAGGTCTCCCACATGAGTGCAGGGTCCCAAAGCCTTGTGACCTCCTCCCCTGCCCTCCCAGGGCACAAGCAGGAATTTGGATCTGAAGTGGAGCTGCTGGGACTTGAACTGGCACCCCATATGGGATACTGACACTAGAGGGTGGAGGTTTAGCCTACTACACCATGGTGTTGGCCCCATGAGGTTTTCAATGATGAGGTCTGGGAAGATTTCTCTGAAAAGGTGATGTCTGGCCAAGACATGAGCAAAGTGGAGCGATCTGTGGGAAGAGCGTTCCAGGCAGAGGGCCAGTGTCAAGGCCCCGGGAGGAAGAGCACACTGTGTGTTTACAAGCCAAGGCCAAGGAAGGCACCCTGGTTGATGCCTGCATCTTCCTGTGATGGGAACAGTGATGGTATTTTCCTGTTTTACTTTGACCTTTTAGAACTAAAGTGAGCCTTGTTCTTAAATTCTCTGTCCACAACTCAGAAAAGAAAGAAACTGATGTTGTTGCCTGATGGCCATTCTGGGATCTGAGGCCCTGCCCCCTCAGTTCCGTTTGTAACATCTCTGCTGAGGGGAAAAATCCATTCCTTCTGTTACAGGCCTTTCTGACCATTTTCTCACAATTTGGCAGGAATTAAATTATTTGGGGCAGAAAAATTTCATAAAATGCACTGGCACTCACAATTACTTTTTGCAATTGAAAAAATCTTCCCATTTTAAAAAAAACGTCCTTCGTGTCCCATCAAGAATTAAAACTTAACATATTGCTATTTCTTTACTCAAACATTCTGCTGCTTTTTTCATATTTATTTTTATTGGGAAGTCAGATTTAAAGAAAGAAGGAGAGACAGATCTTCCATCCAGCGGTTCACTCCCCATGTGGCTGAGACTCAAACCGGCACCCATATGAGATCCCAGTACATGCAAAGCAAGGGTTTAGCGACTAGGCTATCACATTGGGCCCAAACATTCAGCTTCTAAACTGTACAAGCATCCCCATGTGAAGTTGCCAGAATGACCCCTCCAATCTCCATTTTAAAAGTTGGCAATATACTGAACTGATAAATAGCATTGTTCTTTCCCTAAATTAATTCTTATGGAAAAGTGCTACCAAAAGGTAACCATTTTCCTTTGTGTCTTTTGTCTTTTTTTTTAACAGACAGTATAATAAAGGATACCTTTCGGCTCTTTTTAAGCTCCATGCCCAGTAGTACATTTCCTGTTACAGTTCTTCAGAACTCCGTCAAGGTAATGTATGAATGCAGTTGGAACAGTGTGAAACAATTGACCTCAGAGTGATTACCTAGTGGTTCCAGGGAGCTCAGATCCTGCACTGAACCTTGTCAAGGTACCAGGGTGGGGAGGTGGAAGTGAGGAGGAACATCTTATCTCCTGAAGCAGGCAGGGAACCCACTGCCCAAGACAGTGCCCATCACTGTATGCCTTTTTTCTATTAGCCACTCAACTCTTCCAGCTTTGCTTACCCAATGCAAGCAAATGTGAAGGGTGCAGAGTGGCAAGAACAGATCATTTCCCAGAGTTAAGGGAAGGTTTTAGCAATGCAGATGCAGACCTCAGGGGCTGAGGCTACTGGATTTAAAAACAAGGAGTTCCCCAGGATGCCTCTGCATGTGAGAAACAAAAGGTTCTGCTTCTATGTGGGATATTATCATGTATCAAGATGACTCCCAAACTCAATGAAGAAAGCCTTAGCAAGATGGGTGTTTGGTGCAGCGGTTAAAGTGCCACTTGGACCACCCACATCCCCTATCGGAGTGCTTGGTTTCAAGTCCCAACTCCACTCGCAGTTCCAGCTTCCTAATACACACCCTGGGAGAAGACACCCCAACTTCGTAGGTCCCTGCCACTCATGGGAGTTCCAGAAGGAGTTCCAGACTCCTGGCTCTAACCTAATCTGGTTCCAGCTGCTTTGGCTATCAGCCAAAGAAAAAAAAAAACTCTCTTCTCCCTCCCTCACCCCTTCATCCATTATTTCCTTTCAAATAAATGAAGACATGCAAATTTTTAAAAACCCTTAGCATGTTTTTGACCCATTTTTAGGGGGGAAAAACTGGACATCACATAGAAGGTTTTGAGGTTCTTATGCAGGTGGTTCAGTCACTGTAGTTCTAAGGGTCCCAGAGTCAGGAACCATGAAAATCTACAAAATCACCTCTCTGCCATGTCCACTCTCCCCATCCAGGTCACCAATGAGCCTCCAAAAGGCTTACGTGCAAACATCAGACGAGCATTCACTGAAATGACACCTTCATTTTTTGAAGAAAATATCCTTGGAAGAAAATGGAGACAAATAATATTTGGAATTTGTTTCTTCCATGCAATCATTCAGGTACACTTAAACTCTACTTTTTCATAAACAAGTAAGAATTAAGTGAAAGCTTGTGGCTAGCATGGTGAGTCACTAAAAGCCAGCCTGTTCCATCTGAACCTTTTTTATCTTTTTACTCCATCACCGATGCTCATACTGCCTTTGTCTCGTGCCCGCCTCCGTGTCTGTTCAGATTTGCCTACATAGCACCACTACCTGGAAGAACATGCCAGGGCCAATACAGTCATCCCAAAACAAAACAAAAAATCTCACCTGTAGCTCATGCCCAAAATCTCCTTCCCCACCAAACTCTGTTTCTACACGTGGTAGTCCTGCTCTCAGTCCCCTACAACCAGACCTGCAGGATTGGTTTTATTCTCTTCCCACACGTATTTTTTTCGTCATCAAGTTCTCCTAATTTTCTTGCAGTTCCTTCACTC
Source organism: Ochotona princeps (assembly GCF_030435755.1). Lineage (NCBI taxonomy): Eukaryota > Metazoa > Chordata > Mammalia > Lagomorpha > Ochotonidae > Ochotona > Ochotona princeps. The sequence goes on along the minus strand of NC_080839.1, from coordinate 17,286,832 downwards.
TCACCTGTTCCTCTCAGTGGGCTCATCACGGTAACAGCTTCTTCCTTACATGTGACCTGAACTAAGCACCAATGTTAACCACTTAGTCTGGTATTCATTGTGTCACATGGGACTTGACTCCTAACTCTTCAACTACCTGTCTCTGAGTCCTGTCTTCAGTCTACGTACATGGTTTTAACTGATTTCTCCGTGTGAGGAAATGTAGCATCTATGGAAATGTTTGCATTCCCAATATTTTACACAAATTTTATCAAATTTAATTTCAGATCACTTTGATTTTCTGTTGCAGGAGAGAAAGAAGTTTGGCCCCCTTGGCTGGAATATCTGCTATGAATTTAATGACAGTGACAGGGAATGTGCCTTATTAAATCTTAACCTTTACTGTCACGAAGGGAAGATTCCCTGGGACGCACTGATTTACATTACTGGTCAGTATGCCCATGTGTTCAGAGCATCCAGCTTGTATCCTAAAGCCTTGGGTTTTACCCTGCTGGCCATATGAAGACCATGTCTGCCCCCTCCCTGTGTCTTAACGGTAGTGATTATAACTTCTGGTGCTCCCTTTGCATATAGCCTTGCTACAATTGGTTAACTCCATTTTGCTCACTGGTCCCTGAAGGAAGCACTGGTTGCTTGGGAAGTGTGGGTATTTTAAAAAACTGCAGTCAGTGATGGGTTAAAGAGTCAAACTCAATCTTCTTTAGCAAAAGAAAGACAACAAAAGAAACAGACAAACAGAAGGCAGTGGCTTTGGTTTCTGTTATTTGGAAAAAGTAAGATTTATTACAGTACATACTAGAGGTCTTCGACATCTAAAAATTTAATTTATATATTAAAGATGAAAAAATTTCATATATTTCTTATATTTAGGTTTCAGAGCATAATGACATTTCCCATTCTACCCTCGCCTGCTCCCACCCTCCCTCCTCCTTCCTTCAACTTTTACAATGATATGCTTTCAGTGTATTTATAACCAAAAACTTAACCATCCATTCAATAAAGAACTCAACGAGTTAGAGTAGAAAACCTACTGGAAAAAATTATTTTACATTCTTCTGGGGAGGGGATTATCGGAAGGAAATTCTGATTATCTCTTCCATTTTTCAATATTTTTAAAGCTATTAAAATTCATACATGCTTATCAATTAAAAACACATTTTAAAATGCAAACTTCCTTCCAGGTGAAATTACATATGGTGGCAGAGTCACAGACATCTGGGACCAAAGATGCCTTCGTACGGTCTTGCGAAGATTTTTTTCTCCTGAAACATTGGAAGAAGATTACAAATACTCAGAGTCAGGTAAATGGCTTCCCAGTTCATGACTTCCCAACAGTGGCAGCACCCTTTTGTTTGCCACACTAGGGCTCTCGATGATGAATAGTCTCAATCCAGTTACCATCCCTACCCCATCCCAATGTGTGAACACAGACAGAGCTGAGTTTATTTTATTGGGTTTTTATTTATTTCAAAAGTCAGAATTACAGAGAGAGGGAGACAGAGTGAGTTTCCTTCCACTGGTTTACTTCCCCAGATGACTGCAACATTCACAGCTTGGCTAGGCCGAAGCCAGGAGCTTCTTCCAGTTCTCCCATACATCTGAGCCATGTTGTGCTGTTTTTTTTCCCAGGCCATTAGCAGGAAGCTGAATCCAAAGTAGAGCAGCCAGGACAGGACCTGTCACCCACATGAGATACTTGCATTGTAGGCAGTGGCTTTACCTGATACTCCACAGAACAGATTTGATAGAGCACAGAGACACATGTGCAGTATCCACTTTTAGTTATTGCCTTATTATAATTGGTTGTTTGTTATCTAAATGTGTTTTCAAAGTTACCTTCTAGTATATCTTAAATATAATTAAAAGGTACTTCTATTACAGTAAGTTGAACCGGGGGGAAAAAAAAAAAAGCTCCCTGAATTAGTGATAGCTCATTGCTCATTATGGATCAGAAAGCAAGTAGGTCAAATGATCCTGACAGTTAATCCCCTTGGACGGGACAGTCTGATTAATATAGTATGGCCCCATAAAAGTTTTCCACCGCTGGATTGTAAGATGCTAAGCTTTGACAAGCTCCAACGGTGTATCCTATAATCATTATGAAAACTGAGTAAGCCCAGATTTTGATGCTTCATAAATGTGGCTTTTGGCTTGGGAATCTGGAGAGGGTTGGTTTTTCATCAAATGTAAAACAGATTGTAACACAAGCATAAATTTGGAGCTATTTTTAATGAGGCATTTCTTTTAGCAATGTTCCCTGGATTCTCAGAATCTTGAAATGTTCTTCAAAAGAACACCTTGAAGAGGTCATGAAATTACACATTGCAATTTAGAACACTGAGCAGATGCTCAAGGCCTCAGGAAAAGGTAGCAAAACTAGACATGACAATGAAAGCCAGGAGGATTAGTAAAAACCAATTGCCTTTTCCATAGACATCAGAAACTGAACCAGGCAGGGAAAAGCCAAGCATGGCGATACAAAGCCAATCTACATGAAACCTATTTATTTTCTCTATTTATATGATAGGTATCTATTTTGCTCCTGTGGCTGACAGCCTACAAGAGTTCAAGGACTACATTGAAAATCTGCCTTTGATAGATGACCCAGAAATTTTTGGGATGCATGAAAATGCCAACCTAGTTTACCAGGTACAGTTTCTAAATGCATGCTTACTTATGTCGTATATACAAGCTCAGAAGGGCAATCACTATTTCGCCAAGTTATAATTTTCTTAAACAGTAAGAGGATTGTTTCATCTTGGCTTCCACATTTGGTTCCAATTTAGCCTGTTCACTCTGGATCCTTCAGACTCCTGAGATCAAAATGCATTTTTCTTTTCCCCAGACACCTCCTCCTTCTCCATGTCCAGGACTTCTGCCTTTTCTGTATTCTAACTACTAAGACAAAGGGACTTGAATAATAACCTTTCCTCATTTGCTCTTCTCCATCCATAATGGGCACATCTATCTAGTCTAACATCAAAGTGTATGGATCCTCTGTGTTTAGATTATAGAAGCACAGTGTACCCAATGTTCAGAGCATATAGATAACACCACTGTTCATTAAAACCATGGTTGTGATACCTAACCACAGCAACAGCTCCAAAGATCAAATCAGGTTATTTTACTGCTGTAAGACCTTGTGGTGCTTCACCCTTGCCCAAGGGCAGTCCACTCTCCTCTGCAGGACATCCATGGTTGCTCTGTGACATGGGCACCCCGGTTTTGCCACCTACCATGAAAAGGCATCTGTAGGTGAACAAAACCATGAAATGAGGTGCCTCCAGGAGCAAGCTCTGGAAAAAACTGGAAGTTGAGAGCCAGATTTGACTTCATGAGCTGAAATTCTCTTCCTGTTTAAAGTTTTGTCCTTTCAGGTTTTAGCAGGGAAAAAATGCTTAAATATCAAGGAGTCCATGAGAATCAATAGTGGAACGTCCAAAAGTGTACCAAGAGCTCATTTCATGTCCTTGACCGTTAAAATTGCTTTGCCTTTCAGTGGGAATTTGTACTTTCAGGAAACCTGATGGCCAAAGCGCTCGTTAATGTTTACTCCTCTCTATTTGCCCTGGAAGTGGGGTGAGGAGAGAGGGCAAGGGGAGGGTGGGTCCAGTAAGGTTCATTGTGAGGACAGCTTTGTAAGGGTAAAGGTCTTGGCAGGGTGCCCCTGGAGGGTAGATTTTTTGTTTTGTTTTGTTTTGTTTTCCATTGGTTTCAGAATGGCCAGGACAGCAGGTGCATAGTGAGGCCCTGGTATAGTAGTCTGTTCAGCCTCCCTTCCTGGTTTTACTGGATTAACTCATGGACCACCCCTAAGTCTTTGAGACAAACACCCTTTCCCTGTTCCATGGAATGCTGAAATGATTTCCAGTCATTCCCCACCTAGAGGTGAAGAGGTCTCAAGCCTTGCCAAAGGCAGCACTCCCTCCCTAGCCCCTCTAATTTCTCCAAGGACAAATTTGTCTTAATTGGTTCAGGCTGAGTGGGAGTCCTTATAATATATGTAGCTGCTCTTCTCTCTGGAATCCCTGTCTATGAAGTAGTTTTCTATAGCTGTCCTGGCCTTGTATTTGCCATACCCAATACATCATATTCACCACCTGGAACAAGCTCATCTGCCAAAGGGCAGAATGAGGGCAGCAGAGACAGAGTCAAGCAGGTGCAGGAAGTGTGTTAGATGTTTTCATGCTGTGTAAGAAAGGCAAAATTTCATCTTTTTCCCCTTAGAGTTTGGGATGGGCCCAGAGTTGATATTAAGACAAATTTAATATTAAGAATAAATTTAATAGAAGTTTCCTGTGACCCTCCGTAAGGAAATGAGTCAAAGAACTGGTAAAACCCACATGCTTTTGCATTAGATTGAACAGAGAAAAAGTTGTGGAAGAGCAATTATTGGGGGGAGGCTAAGCAAAGCCAAGAGCTCTTTAACAAGTTCTGTTTGTAAAAAATTTTCCTGGCTGTGCCTCCCAGTCAAAAGATGTTTTCTCCTGATACAGAGGAGGCATCTTCCACATGGGAGTTGTTCTCCCCTGGTTTCAGGGAGAAGAGGCAGATGAGGAATGTCCTTCCTCCGCCTGCTATTTGAGCTGCCATTCAGTGAAAGCGAGCCTCATATCCAAGGGGCAGGCTTTGGGCTGGCATGTCTGCCACCCTTCACTTGAGAGCTGTGTGAATTGTCTTCTCCGCAGTAACATAAGTCAACAGATTGCTTTGTTCTGCTTTTTTCTTAAGATAGGTTATTCTGCCCCCTTGAAATCTATCAAGTGTTAAACACAAAGGATGTAAAATAGTACTGTTCCTGATCAATGGTACTTACATAGATGTTTGTTAGAAACAAATGTAATTTTTAAGATTTTTATTTGAAAAGCAGATTGATAAGGAAAAAGATCTTCCATTATCTGGTTCATTCTCCACAATGGCTGGAGGCGGGCCTGTCTGAAGTCAGGAGCTTCGTCTGGACTTCCCATGTGGGAACAGGGGTCCAAAGACTTCAGCCAACCTCTGCTGCTTTCTCAGATGCGTTAGCGGGGAGCTGAAGCGGAGCAGCCAGGACTTGAACTGGCACCCATATGGGATCCCAGCACTGTAGATTAAGACTTAACCTACAATGGCACCAACTCCATAAATGAATTATTAAAGTTGAGTCCCTGCTGAGTACAAGAGGAACCTAAATTGAGAGAACTAGAATGTGAAATATTGTCTCTCTCTCTCCCTCTCAAATAAAACAATTTACTTTTAAAAATTGAGAACATGTCTCAGGTTATAGGTAGGTTCTTACCACAGTGTAATTAAATTTCCTCATTTCTGAGAATGTCCCTTATTTCCACAAGTAAATGTCCCTGCTACAAATGACTGTGAATCTTGAGCCTTCACTCTTCCGCCTCTTGCTTTTTACAGTACAAGGAGACCAGCACCTTAATCAACACCATACTTGAGGTTCAGCCACGATCATTTACTGGTGGTGAAGGGAAAAGCAATGATGAAATTGTCCAGGAACTTGTTGCTTCTGTACGGACCAGAGTTCCAGGTAATGAACAGTTCAGGGCATCTGTATAAAATGGGAGCTTTAGGGATAAAGTCAGAGCTGATACACCTGTGTGCAAACCTGCTTCTGGTGTAGCCTCTTCCTTGTATGGAAAGCTCCAGCTAAATGATGCGTGGTCACACGGAATCGAAGCCAGGTCTCTGGCATCCCTCAACCTCCATCTCCCACCCACCCCCTTGCCTGGATACAATACAGGTAATGTGGAGCACAACAAAGCTTACGCTTCTGCAGGATTGAGGGGAAACCCTCTATTTTCCCACTGTCACCCCCAGAGGAAAAGGAACAGGCTTCTCTTCACTTTGTTAACGTAAGAGGACCTGAACCAGACATTCTGTTATTTAATCAATCAAGGTCCTATGCTCTCCTGGCACAGAAGATTAAAATGTCCATAGGGAACATATTTTTTGTGTTTAAGATTTTAATTATTTGAAAGAAGTAGAGGGAGAGACAGAGATTTTCCAAACACTGGATCACTCCCCAAATGCCACAATGGCTGGAATTGGGCCACACTGAATAGGAGCTTCTTCTGGGTCTCCCACGTGGGTGCAGAGGCCCAAGGACCTGAGCCACCCTCTCTTGTTTTCCCAGACTTACTAGCAGCAAGTTGGATCATAAGTGGTGCACCCAAGACTCAAACCGGTGCCCATATGGGATTCTAGCACCACAAGGGGGCAGCTTTACTGTCTACACAACACTAGCCCTGGGGAATATGCTTTAAAGCAGGAAATGAAATGCACTGGGTTAATGTTTTACACATAACACATTTCCCTGAAATAGTTAACCTTGCTTTTGTGTGATTATTTCTATATAAATACAGTTGACTCACCAAAGAGTTCTAAACTGTAGTTAAGCCCTGTTTATCTGGCTTGAACAAGAGAAGTTGGTTTTAGAAATATGCCAAGTGACACACATTTCAGTGTTGATGCTGTGAAAGCAGAAATCAGTGAAGACTGATGGGAGGACTTGGCTGTGTGTGTTTCAGAATCCCTGCAGATGGAGGGTGCCTCCGAGAGCCTCTTCGTCAAGGACCAGCAGGGCCGCCTCAACTCCTTGACCACTGTGCTTGGCCAGGAAGTGGACAGGTTTAACAACCTCCTGAAGCTAATCCACGTAAGAGCGCTGCCCTCTGTTCCTCCTCATGGGTATCCACGCTTCAGAGAGAACCACACACACAGATCAAAGAGCTTAGGATGTCCCATTCCTGACCCTCCTACATTTCCTTCAGAAACACTATCCACCCTTCATACTGAATGTGTCTAAAATTGATGTATCCTCCCCTAAAGAGGCTATGCTCCCTGTTCCTAATGACAGAGGGAATAAGTGACATTTATAAATCCCAAGTCTCCACATTATCTTTAATATGCCCTCATGGAATTACCACTGACTCACTGGCAATGGAAGGCCTAAGCCCTCCATAATGATCCAGTGCTCATTTCTAAGTTTTATTTGCACTGAATATAATCTTCAGGCAAGACTGCGAAAACCAGTGTTTCTCAAAGTGTGGGATACACGATACTATGTGTTAGAACTCTCTGTGGTATGTATTCAAAATGTGGTTTCCTTGATCCCATACTCCAGACCTAGTGGAACTGAGGCCTAGAAATATGAATTTGATAGCCTCACCGCATGATTTCAGTGTAACTGAAAGTGAGTAACCATCTGACCCTTTTCCTTCTGCCCAGAGCTTTCTCCCCAGCTCCCCTTGCATTTAGAATGATGATAAAATGCTTCCTAGTTTCTCTGTGAGACTTTAAGAGAAAAACACAGACTGTTACAGACTAGATATTGAACAGTAATAGAAGCAGTACTGCTAACCAGAGAACCAAATGTCCAGCACCAAGGGTTAAGCTGGTAAGATTATGGGAAAACCAGGGTAGAGCCTTTAAAGCCAGACTCTTGCTAACCCCTTTTAGGAAAGCATAGGCTCCAAATGTTGCTGTTTGGCCGGAACTACCTAGGCATGGTGCTTAAGCAGGCACCGGTTCAGCAGAATATGTGAAGGCTTCATTTTGCAACGCTAGGAAACAGTTCAGCTAGGCCAATGTCAGCTGAGCAGGCAGCCAGGCCTCATCACCTTTCTAGCTTGTATAGTCAGCAAATCAGGGTAAAGATTACAGGCTGTAAAAAAAGTATTTCCCAGTAAAGTCCCCAACCAGATAGTCACCTCACTCTCCCCAGCAGCCCCGAGGAATCTCTGCACTGGGCTGCTAACTGCTGCTTGGTGAGTTCACCCAAGGCCGAGACATGGGCGCTTTCAGCCTCAGCAGGTGACTGCCATCAGCTCTGGGAACAGGTCCAGTTGTCGCCTTTTGCCAGCCACTAGCAAGGGGAGAAAAAGACCAAGGAAAAGCAGCTTGAGAAAAGGTGATCTGGCATTGCATGTGTGGTTTCTTCTTGCAATCCATTAGCCAAGACCTGCTCACATAGGCACTGCCAGATACAGGGTGGCTGCGAAATGCAGGCTGTGGATGGACTGCCATGGGTCCAGTTAACACTAAAGCAAGTCTGTGGCTCTAAGGAAGAAGAGCAGCCGAGTGCTGCTCAGCTTGCATTTCACCCATGGGAAGAAGGGCAAATCCAAAGGTCATGTCCTCTCTCACATCTTCCTGGAGCACCAGCCCTTCCCTCTTTCCCAGAGCCTCCTTCACCCCTGTACTAACCACATTGTTTCCAGAAATTCCATCAAGACAGGAAACTAATACATGAGTCACCTTTGTGACCCTCAGACTCAGGTCAAACAATCTCCCACCCACCAATGACTAGGGGATCCACCTAGTGGAAGTGTTAGGGGAAAGCCAGGAAGTGGCAGCCTGCAGGTCCCTGAAGCCCTCCTGTGTGAGGGAGGAGGCATGTACCTCCGCCTGCCACACCCACATGCAAAGCCTCCCCCACCATGACCTCTGCATGCCCTTGCCTCTCGTGACTCACCCCAGCAGGGAAGCTCCACGGAGGGCAGCAGCAGCACCAGAGGCCTCGGGGTCCGCTGTCCTAGTGAACTCAGCCTTCCTCCAGATGGGGAGGACCTGGCCACTCTGTTATGCAGCCACTGGGGAGAACCAACATCTGAAATCCTCTCTCCCTTCTAATCCACAGCAGAGTAGCTGCCTCCTTTGAGGGGTGCCAACTGCAGTGTGACATCTGTCCACCCTAGACTGACCTTGAGGGCCCCTGCTTGCTGACTGGGTTCTCCCTGCATTGCAAAACAGGCCTCTGCAACCAGTTTCCTTTTGCTTCAGATAGAGCCTCGGGCACTTGATCATTACCAATACTTTGTTCTTTCAGATCTCTCTGGAAACACTCAACAAAGCTATTGCTGGACTGGTGGTGATGTCTGAAGAAATGGAGAAGGTGTATAACAGCTTCCTCAACAACCAGGTTCCCTCTCTGTGGTCCAACACGGCCTACCCGTCCCTGAAGCCACTAGGATCATGGGTCAAAGACCTGATCCTGAGGACCGCATCTGTGGATGTAAGAAAATTCACTTATTTGGGGGATTTGATGAACCTGGTGACATAGTTGGCCCTAAGATCCCCAGGCAGCCCAGACTATCCAACATCTACCGTGGGATCCTATGAGCCTACAGGATAGCATCCTCACAACCGTCATTCTGATTACGCTGTTCCTGCCCTAGGCCCTTTCCCCCTCTTTCAGTGTTAATTCCTGGCCATCCTAGAAGTCTCAGCTCCCCACTGTGAGGTTCAGAACAAGCAACCCTACTCTCAGACACCCTGTCATGCCCAGATTGTCAGTAGACACAGGGTAGGCCAAGAAGTAGGCGTGGAGACAAACTCGGGATTAATCGAGATTTCTGTCCTCTGTGCGTCTTCTATCACATGACTCTGACATATAAGGGGAAAATCACCTCAGAAGCAAAGTGCTTTGTTTCTCCTCCAGCTGTGGCTCCGAAGAGGCCAGCCCAAATCCTACTGGATCTCCGGTTTCTTCTTTCCTCAAGGATTTCTAACAGGTACCTGTGCTTTACCTCTAGGGAGCTGAGGAGACAGGTGGCTGTTCACCACCTGCCACTGGGGCTGTTGCTCATAGGTCAAGCCAACAGGGCCCTTCCCTTCTTCAATTCCCAGGGCAGAAACAGCAGATGTCACCCAGCAGCCTCACCCTGCTCCTCTCAGGTTGTGAAGGCATGGGCACTACTACTCTCCACAACCCATCACTGGCTATCCACCTGCTGGCGTTCCATTCCTGGGCTGCCTCTCTCCATCTGATAACTGCTCCTGATGTCCCTCCCTGGGCTCCTGACAAGTCTGGCTCGAGAAGACTGGCTGGGGCCAGGGCCTTTGGCTACTAAATCCTAATTAGCCCAGCTCTCATTGTGTTATATGAACTATATTTAAGAAAACAGAATAAGCTGAGCAAGATCCTAAAGTTGGGGAGCATCCCACTGGCTTGTCTACCTCTTAGAGCCAGACACGTCCTCCCTCCTTTCTCAGCCATGACCAGGGCTTGCTACAGCTCCTAAGTCCTTACCTCCCAACACGATGTGCAAGCAACTCTAGAACTGATTCAGACTCAGGTGTCAATCGCCGGGTTGTCTGCATGGAAAGGAAGCCAGGGTAGCCTGGTGGGGGAATAAGGATGGTGTTAGGGAGTCACGGTGTGGTTTGGTGGGCCCAACTGTCTGGTTTCCCCTGTACAGGAACACTTCAGAATCATGCTCGGAAATACAACTTGCCTATAGACGAACTGAGCTTCAAGTTTAACATGATTCCTTCCTATCGGGACCAAGCTGCAGTGATAGAAGCGGCCAAGACGGTGAAGTTTGGACAACAACTGCCCATGGATGAGGAGGTTTGGTATACTTGACTATCAGGTCCTCGGTCCCCCTCCCCCAACACCTCCCATCTGCAGCAACAGGAGGGCCAAAGCAGTTACCACACCCCAAGACAAGCTCTCCTTTAGCAATGACTAGACATAAGCTGCCTCAATTAGTCTGATTTACTGACATTTTTTAAGCAATACTAATTTTATTTCTCTAGATGCCTGAAAGAGGTTAAAAACAAATGTTTCCCAGACTCCCTGCCCAGCCAGCTATGTGCGCTGGAGTACCTGCTAGTGAACCTGCCCCTCAGTCTTCTCAGCTGGAGAACGGTGCTGAAGTGTCATGTGAGCAACAAATGGCACACCTGCAATTAATAATTAAGAATTAGGAGTAAGCAGGAGGTAGTACACCCAAGTCGCCCCGGGGATGCCTGCATCCCATATCCAAGTGCCCAGTTCAGGTCCCATCTCCTTCTCTTCTGACCCAACTTCCTGCTAATGTCCTGAAGGCAGCAGATAAACATCTCAAGAACATAAGAAACCAAGATCGAGTTCCTGGCTCAAACCTGTTGCCATCATTTGGGAAGTAAAACAACAAATGGAAGATTTCTCTCCAACACACTCTGTCTCCCTACCCCTTTCAAAAAGTGAAAACAGATTTAGTTCCTAAAGTTAGTTTTAAACTCTTTTCTTCATATAGCTGCCTCCCAGCAGTACAGATGTGCTAGGGCAGTAATTTCAAACTCCCCATAGAATTTACTCACTCATGGTACCACTCCAAAATAAGCAACATCAAGGGAGACCTTACCAGAAATGCACATTCCCAGGCTTCTTCAATCAGAATTTCTAGCCTAATCCCCAGAAATCTGTGCTTTATAAATTATGGTGCTTATTTGAAAGGCAGGGTCAGAGAGAGATTGATCTTCCATCCTCTGATTCTCCGCCCGCCCCCCTCCCCGGCTGCACCAAGTAGGGCCAGGCTGATCTAAAGCCAGGAACCTCTTCTAGATCTCCCATGTGAGTTCAGGGGCCCAAGGACGTGGGCCATCCTCTGCTGCTTTCCCAGGCCATTAGCAGGGAGTTGGATCAGAAGTGGAGTAGCCAGGACTCAAACCAACACCCACATGAAAAGCCAGCTCCATGCACTACACTCATAGCCCCTAGAAATCTGTATTTTGAACAAGTCCTGCAGAGGCCCTAAGCCTACTACATCTTTTTTTTTTTTTTTTTGCTTTTTTTTTTTAAAGATTTATTTTATTTCCATTATGAAGTCAGATATACTGAGAGGAGGAAAGACAGAGAGGAAGTGGAGCCGCCGGGATTAGAACCAGCAGCCATATGGGATCAAGGCGAGGACCTTAGCCAGTAGGCCACGCTGCTGAGCCCAAGCCTATTACATCTTGAAGACCACTGCTGCAGAAAACCAGTGATCCTCAAACTGGGCTACAGCTAAAAAAAACATCTGAAAAGCTATTAAAAATCCTAATGTCCAGGGAGTCATTGTGGCACAGTGTGTAAAGCTGCCACCTGCAATGCTAGCATCCCATATGCTGACCAAACTTGCTGAGAGTTTGAGGCAGATGACGCAGGGGACAATCACAGCACACCAAAGATGCAGGTGCAGGATGATTCTTCACTCAATAAAAATCAAACAGTCTAGCTACTTTTTAAAACAATAGAGAGCTTTCCAGGAGGGCACTTAGCACATCTTGCTGCTATATAGTCTGCCCTCTAGGAAGGCGTCCTGGCTAAGAACAGTAGCTAAAAGTCCAGTCCTCTTATCCTTCACCTCCTGCAGAGGAGCAAAAGTTATTACCCCATGATGGCAGACAGTCTGAAGCCCATTTACAGGTTTCCCAGGGGAATCGCCATGTCAGCATCCTAGGGGGAGGTTAAAAAGCAAAACATTTGGTGGCAGCTGAGAAGATGTATCATTTGTCCTTGGAGCCTCAGGATTTCCCTCTGTAAAACGTGAGCAGTAACAACGATTTGTAGGGTGCTTTTTAGAAGCAGTGGCAAGAACATGGGATACAGGAGATGGCCCCAACTGCGCATCCCCTCCTCTCACCTGACAACTTTTGGGTGTCTTTCAGCTACCCTCTCCAGAGGACGGCGTCCTGGTTCACGGCATGTTCATGGACGCTTCTCGATGGGATGATAACGAGATGGTGATAGAAGATGCGCTGCCCGGACAGATGAACCCAATGCTGCCTGTGGTGCACTTTGAACCACAACAGAACTACGAGCCAAGCCCCACACTTTACCACTCTCCGCTTTACAAAACGGGGGCTCGGGCAGGAACACTGTCGACCACAGGTGAGAGTGCTCCTGACAGCACTGCACACACTGAACCTGTAACACACAAAGGAAGGTCTGGGCCAGTGAACTAGACTTAAAATGAGGCCATCTGTAACATAGCAGCTGACATGCAGTAGCTTGTTCTACTGCAGGGTATAAACAGACTTCTAAAATGCGTGCTAGCTGTTATGAGACTCATGAGCTAATGAACAGACGTCCAGTTTCAAAATGATGGCCCTGAGCAGATCCTAAGTTCCCTCTTTGCCTCACCAGCTCCATTTGGACTCATTATATAAGCTAAAAAGTGGAGGCCCATGATCAGAAATGGGAATAACAGCCCTGAGAGAAAGAATCAGCTAGAAAGATAAGCTGAGAGCTAAAGGGTGAGCAAAGAAATGAGGACATTTCTCAATATAGAGCATAATGTGATGGGGCTGGGGCAGAGAGTGACATGGTGGAAAGAGACATTTCCAACGGTCCTCCAGTAGCAGCCTAGAAGGAGAACATGAAGAAAATGAGAGGGAAGGTGTTAAATCACGGTTGGGTAGGTAAAAAGCTCTCCCAAAGTAGATTTTTTAGATGACTTTTTAAAGATTGGTTGGCTATTTATTTATTTGAAAGACAGAACAAGAGATCTCTCAGATGCTGGTTTACTCTCCAAATGGTCACAACAGCTGGGCCTGGAATTCCGACCAGGTCTCCTGCATGGGTGGCAGGATCCCAAGCACTTAGGCCATCCTCTGATGCCCTCCCAAGCCTAAGAGCAGGAAACTGGAGCGGCCTTGGCACTGGCACACACATTAAAAAAAGCCATTCTAAATGGTGGTTAAATGTGTCATGCCATAACACCAACCCTGGAATAATTTTTCAAACATATCACAAATCCCTACCTTCCTGGCTCTGGAGGTCTAGGGAAACATACTCCCATAAACTGGGCAAGGTGGCTACTTAATTCTGTGTCAGGTTCAAACCCAAAGCAGTATATCAAGGGCTTTGGAAACTGAACTACAATTTAAATTGCTTCTGAAAATCAACCTGTCATCGGAGTGGCATGTGGTAGGTTAGACCTAATACCACCTCATAGATAACTCAAACCATCACCCAAGTGTCAGACTACTCCCTGATGCGTGAAATAGACCAAAGGCAGCAAAGATTGAGAACAGAGCTGTTTTAAATGATTACCCTGAATCTCTGACAACTTCCTGAATAGCACATGGGTAGCACATAGCCAATGCAGTGTGCCAAGCACTTAGAAAGCCAGACAGGCCCTGGCAGCCCTGCCAGAATCTTTCTCAACCTGATTGTGGAATTTTTTTTTTTAGCAGTCTTTTGAAATTCTTAACAAGCCTACCCAGCCTATTTAAAATGCCCATGACATGACAAGGATTAACTCAAGAATACATGACCCAGTCAAGGTAAAAGACAATAGATGGCAAGTCAGATGTGGGACTGGTCAGATAAACACTTCTAAGCAGCTATTAGAACTATGTTCCATAGTGTAAAGATAATACACTAGAAATTAATGTAAAGACAGATTGTTGAGCAAAGCAATACAAACTGTAAAGTGGAAATTTTAGAACTGGAAAAAATGTGATACCCAAAATGTAAAATTATATATACTATACACACACATAGATATATAGATATCTATATAGATATCTATACACACACTCTGAAAAAGGATACCTACAAGATCAAAAGGAAAGTTGGTGAGTCTGAAGGCACATCAATAGAAACACAGTCTGAAACCACACAGAGAAAAGTGAACAGAGCTTTAGGGTCACGTAAGCAATACCGAAAGGCTCATGTTCCTGCAGTCTCCAAACAAAAGAAATATGCTTTGACAATTTTTTCCCCAAATAATCAATGTAACTTACCATATCAATACAGAGGAAAAAAATCAGACCAGTTCAGTAGATACAGAAAAAGCACTTTTCCATGGGATGATGGACTATCTGACATTGTACCAGCAATGTCAGGGAACACTTAAATAATTGATTGAATTATAACTCCTTATGTAGGACTGTACTATTGTAACACTATGGGAAAAATCAGTCAGAGGGTGGGAATTAGGGGAGGGGAAAATCCCAGATTCTACAGAATTGAACCATAAAATTCAAAATTAAAGAAAAAGCAGTTTTCAAAAAGGTAACGTTTGTTCATCTATCTCAACTGGTAAAAAAGGCTCTACCAAAAAAAAGGTCTATATAGCTGAAAATCATGCCTAACATTAAATGGTTTCCCCCTTTTAGAAAGGGAATAAGGAGCCAGTGTTGTGGCATAACCTATTAAGCCTCTACCTTGGAATGCCAGCATCCCATGTGAGTGCCAGTTCAGGACCTGTCTGTCCCACTTCCAATCCAGCTCCCTGCTACCGTGCTTAGGAAAACAAAAGATGGTTCGAGGTCTTGCACCACTGCACTCATGGGAGAGACCTGGATGAAGTTCTGGCCTTCACTGCAGCTGTTTGGAGAAGAAGCCAGCAGATGGAAGCACCCTTGCCCACTCATGCTCTCCAACTCTGCCTTTCAAACAAACAAAGCTTTTTAAGAAAGGAGTAGGGCACGGTCTACTGTCATTACCTTTGTCCAACATGTTGGCATTCCTGCCAATGCAATCAAAGGAAATAAAAGGCATTCATACCAGAAAGGAAGTAGAAGAACCGCCAGTCACAGGTGATATGCAACATATTTAGAAAAATATCTAGAAGAAACTACTAGAACTAGTAAGTAAGGTTTGGAAATTTAGAGAGGAAAAAACATCGGGAAAAGGTCGATCATCCATGGTTATCCAGAAATGACAACCAATAAGAGCCTGTAGATATGAGTTTATGGTTGTCAAGATTAGATTCACGAACTGAAGCAAACCGCCTTAAGATAAAAGAGGATTTCCACGTAAGAAGTAAATACCCACAGTCATCCGATGATTAACCCTCTGGGGCCTGGCAGGTGCAGACCTTGAGGACTCAGCTTCTCTGGCTGCTGTGCACTGCAGGCAGGAACTCTGGGAGACCTAGGGAGGATGCTGGGCGTGCAGAGATCATTTCTCTTTACAGCACAGGTTGTGATGATTGCTCCTGATATCCACATTCAACCTCATGACCATGCGATCAACTGAGTCATTTTAAAAAGCAGACATCACCACACTTAATGGTGAAATGTCATTAAAGTAAAAATCAGGGCCAGCATTGCAGCTCAGTGCGTTAAACTGCCACCTGTAACACCAGCATCTTATAAAGACCCCAGTTCAACTCCCAGCTAGTCCAGCTCCCTGCTAATGCACCTCGGAGAACGGCAGAGAATGGCTCAAGTGTTTGAGGCTTTGAAACACACAAGGGAGACCTGGACTGAGTTTTAGGATCCTGGTTTTGGCCTGACGCAGCCCTCACCATTCCAGTAACTCGAAAAGTGAACTAGCAGACAATCTCTCCCTTTTCCTCCTCCTCTCTGCCTCGCTTTGTCTCCTTTTGTGTTACTGTGCCATTCAAATAAAATAACTCTTAAAAATCAATACCAGGACATTGGTTCCAACCCCTAGAGTCTACCATCATACAGAAATCTCTCAACATATCAGTAAGATAATAAAATGAAACAATGTATAAGAATTTAAAACCGGGCCCAAAGTGGTAGCCTAGTGGCTACAGTCCTTACCTTGCATGAGCCAGCATCCCTATGCACGCCGGTTCATGTCCCAGCTACTCCACTCCCTTCCAGCTCCCTGCCTGTGGCCTGGGAGAGCAGTAGAGGATGGCCCAAAGCCTTGGGACCCTGCATCTGTGTGGGAGACACAGAAGCAGCTCCTGGTCTCTGGCTTCGGATCGTTGCAGCCACTTGGGGAGTGAATCAGCAGATGGAAGAGCTTCGTCTTTCCTTCACTCTGTAATTCTGATTTTCCAATAAAAAAAATAAATAAATCTTAAGGAATATTCTTAAGAAAATAAATGTTTTAAAAAGGATTTAAAACAAATTGGTTTGGTTTGTGCCAACATAATCAACTGCATGGAAAGCCTAAAAATCTACTAGAAATAATAAAAACTCAGAACTGATGAAAAGTCAACAGAATTCCTGTATCCCATCAAAAATAAATTGAAAATGAAATAAGCCATATTCAAATAAGAACAAAATTGATTATAATGCACTAAACCTAATGAAAAAAAGGGGAGATTGTTTTGGAGGGTCTTAATGTTACCAGAGGTGAGGATGCCATGTTGGGTACCCACATCCTGCATCACAGCACCTATGAGTTCCAATTCCAGTCCCTCATCCCAGCACCCTGCTAATGTACACCTAGGAGACAGGAGTGATGGCCAGACAGCTGCGTGCCTGCCATCCACAAGGGAGACCTTAACGGAGTTACTGACTTCCACCTTCACCTTCTTCCTAAGCCACCCCCACCACAGCAACCCGGGGCTGAGCCTGGCAAGACGCAGGAGCCAGGAACCCCCATGTAGAAGGTCAGGGCCCAAGCACTTGGCCACCTTCTGCTGCTTTCCCAGATACATTAGCAGGGAGTTGGATTGAAATTAGAAGGAAAAAGGAAAATTGGGGGGATGGAGTAAGGAGGGGTGGGAGGAATAAACCAGCATAAAGAAAATGGTGTGCGTCCCCTTCTCTGTCACTTTGCTTTTCAATTAAACACATCATTTACATAATCAGAGACCATGGCTCCAAGGGTTTGGTTATGCCCCAAATTCTTCCCAGACCTAAAGAGGATCTCACGCAGACCCAGGCCTTTAGAGGAGGGAGCATGTGCTCTGAGCCACCCACATAAGCCTAGAGAAGTGGGAGAGAAAGTTGTAATGGGATGCTCAGGACTTTAGGCTACATTCCTGTGTCCCAGGAAATCACTAAGTCTGTATGTAAAGACTGCCTAGGCTTGCTTGCCCTTGAGGTTGGACTCATGGCACTGGGAGGCCTGTCACTCATGACACCACACAAGGAATGGCATAAAATTTTGAGGACAGAAACACAAGCATTTTCTGCCAAGCACACAGTGTCCTCCAACTTCCAACACACATGGGGGCTGCTGCAAAGGCCATGCCGGAAAGAGCCAACTCCCATCCTAAGGACACAACACTCTCCTCACCCTATCCTGACCCCATCAAACAGCCCAAAGATGATGGCAGAACACCTGTGACCACCCCTGTTCATCTCAGGAGCTCAACTGCCTCCCACTGCAGAGCACAGCCAAGCACAGGTGCCTTCCCAACTTACCAGTGCCCACCCTTCCACCCCCACTGAAATGCTGAATCCTAGTCCTATGTGCCTGGAATCAGCTGGAAGAAACATGGAAGACAGTTTACAACGTTATACAAGTTGTACAAGTTATAATGGATCATGTGTTCTAAAGCTGAAACCCAAATAGTACTGTTTGCTAGACAGCTTTCTGTCTGGATCCCAGGTGTCAATTCTCAGCATCTTGCCTCTGTATCAGGAGGCAATGTCTAAGCAATGACTTTTTCTTTTTTCTGTGTCCTTCAATTAGGCCATTCGACCAACTTCGTGGTGACTGTCCTCTTACCGTCCAAGCGGCCCAAAGATTACTGGATCGCCAAGGGGTCAGCTTTACTCTGCCAGCTGAACGAGTGAAACAGCACCGACTCAGCCCAGAGATCTTGCCTGGTGGGAGAAAGGCTGAGTCATTTATTACGCAAGCAAAAAATAGGTTACTTCTGAGTTAAGGGATAGGTGAGTTTTGGGTGTGGCTTTAATCTCTCGTATGATCTAAAAATAAAGTGTTTTGAGTCCTTCTCTTGAAAGCAGTGAGTTGGCTTGCACTGAAATCTATACCCTGGCACCAGGAGTCAGGCCAGTTCCCATCAGGGACCTGCTGGGCCCCTGGGAGGAACTAGGACTCTGCATCATCATAGCCAGTCTCTCTTCCTCTTCACATTCATTTTGAAAAGACTCAGTGTACACCTGAGTAACAAGGTCCTCAGTGCTTCCACAGTTAGACCAGATTAGAAGGCTCTCAAAGCCCAGGCATGGAAGGCTGACGTATCGACTACACTCCTAGAGCAAACAGGCAGGCTAGGAACTTGATCCATGCCAGTTCCTCACACTATGGGGCTGTACACAATCCTTGCAAGGGCCCATGTTTTCTTGAAAGTACAGTCAGGGCCACTGAAGTACATCCACTTCAGGCTGAACCTGTATGGTCAGGTCCCAGCCAGGTGCATTTGAACCCCTGGCCCCTCAAAAGCAGAGGTTGGTGGTCCGGTGTTGGAACGCACCAGCCTCTAACAAACCATTTTGTCAGCCCTACCAACAACAACCCATTTGTCTCCTTGACCATAACATGACCCAAGAACTTCAGACACCGGGCTGTGACATGAGCCTGTAGAGAAAGCTACACTACCTCGTTACACGGAGCTGGAGAAAAGGGGTCAGCCACTGTGATCCATCCTTCTCCCCTTTGCTCTATTCCTTTACCTGCCCCCCACCCCAAACTTACCCTACTTGAAAACAGACCTTATCCTACTTAAGTCACAGAAATGCAGGGAGCACCACTTCTGCCAAAGTTCACTGCACCAATTAGCAGCTATCACTCTTAGTGAATAAGGGAGAAACCAGTGCTAACAACATCACAGGAGGGGCCACAGCTGCAGAAGACAGGGACTTGAAAATAGGCACCCATGCAGCTAAAATCCCAGGTCAGGAAACTGTACCCACCTCACATCCCCTCCACACCTGAAGAGTAGAGAGGTAAAAACTGGCATGGCAGAGCCTGGCTGCTGCTCAAGCCAGAAGTTTCTGGAGCCTGCACTTGGCTGTGCAGACTCTTTGCCCACTCCTGCCTTGTAAACCTCACTAAGCATATGGTACCAGGACAATCTGAGCCACAGCAGCAAGCAAACCTGCCCCTGCAGGACAGGGGACACTGAGCCTAGTGCCGTCACATCACTAAGGCCATGAAGACCTTGTAGGCTCTGGAAAGGACTGCAAATCACACACAACACATACCACACATATACACACCACACATAACCACTCACACACATACAATATACACATATACCACACATACAACACACCGCAAACACCACACACACCACACATACAATACATACCACACACACACCCTCCAACACCTGGAAGCCTGAGGAAAGGACAAGAAGCAAACCCAAGCAATCAAACTTTCCCTGAAGCAGATGCAAGAACACAGTGACTACTTACCAGCCCCACCCAAGGCCAGACAGAAAGGCTGGGGTTTTATCAGTTCTACAGAGGCCCAGGAGGCCCCGAGGAGACCCTGACCTGAAAGCTTAGTGATGGGGGAGATGTGGAGGCTAGGCAGAGCCCAAGGGTCCATCCCAGACACAAGCAGGACACTTTTCTTGCTCATCTGATACAGAGCATACTCTTCAGATTTTATCTGGAAGTGATATTGCCAATATGTATGTAAGAAAGGAGGAAGTAGAGCTGAAAAACCACTCTCTGGGCCCAGTGCAATGGCTCAATTAGCTAATTCTCTCCCCTTGCAAGCACCAAGATCCCATATGGGCACTGGTTCGTGTTCCAGGTACTGCACTTCCCTTCCAGCTCCCTGCTTGTGGCATAGCAAAGAAGTAGAGGATGGCCCAAAGCCTTGGGATCCTGCACCTGCATGGGAGACCCAGAGGAAGCTCTTGGCTTCGGATTGGCTCAGCTCCAGCTGTTGTAGCCATCTGGAAAGTGAACCCTCAGATGGTAGATCCTTCTGTCACCTCTTCTCTATAAATATGCCTTTCCAATAAAAATAAATAAATCTTTAAAAATAAACACAAAATAAACACTTACCAGACCATACGACAAACCTTACCTCTCTCACGCCTCCAGCAAGTCTGCGAGATGTGTCCACATACTGCACAGAGGGGAGACATGGCAGAGCCAATCCCACGGCCTACCAGTTCTCATGAGCCAGGAGTAAACAGGGAGTAGCAGAGAAGAGAAGAGATGCGGGGCCAGCACCTGAGAGGACCCAGTTACAGGAGAGAAGCAATGGAGCACCCAAAGGGTCGCTTGCCCTCTCCCTGTGGCATCATGAGAAAAAGTCTACCTCCACCAAAAAAAAAAAAAAAAAAGTACTTATTGTCACACTAGTCTTTACAATTACTTTTATACAACTCATTAATGTTATAAAGCTGTACACCTCATCCCCAACATTGCTGGGTAGCCCAAAGTCATTCCTTAAAAGGAGAAGCACCACCACTGGGTTTTCTTCTTCAGAAACTTCTTCCCCAGAATTGGGCCTCTCGGGGTGAGAGCTGAGGGTCGCATCCAGGAGTGGCCAGCCCTCTGTCTGAGTGGTGAAGCTCCCGTCCAGTCCCTCGGTCCTCCATCAGAACAAGCGTGTCTCTGTCGGAAAGGCCAGCACCCACACCCAGAGCGCAGGTGTGCACAGGGACAGACGGGCACTGCTGGCCACCATCGGGCTATGGGGAGGCAGCTGCAGCTCAGTGGAGACGTGCTTGTCCAGCACTGGGATGGCAGTACTAGGAGGGAAAGAGAAAGGCTGAGGCTCAGGATGCAGCAGCCACAGAGACCACTGCCTCACCGAGGCCTCCCAGCACCCACGCGGCTTCTTCCCATCACCCTCAGCAGGCAGGGTTAGCGTGTCCCTTTAGCCCTCTTTGATGCCTTCAACCATTGCTACCAGAAAACCAAATTACAGAAGACAGTAAGACAAGCATATTGGCCATGGCCATTTGGTTCATGGTTCCCATATTACAGAAGTCTTGGTGTAGGGCCAGTGCAGGGGCTCAAGAGACCAAGCCTCCATCTTGCAGCACCAGGATCCCATATGGGCATCCATTCTAGTCCCAGCTGTTCCACTTCCCATCCAACTCCCTGCTTGTGGCCTGGGAAAACAACAGGGGATGGCCCAAAGCCTTGGGACCCTGTATCCATGTGGGAGACCTAGAATAAACTCTTGGCTCCTGGCTTTGGATCAGCTCAACTCTACCCATGTTGGCCATTTGGGGAGTGAACCAGAGGAAGATCCATTCTCTGTCTCGCCTTCTTTCTATAAATCCACCTTTCAGATAATAAATAAATAAATAGATAGATAGATAGATAGATAGATAGATAGATAAATCTTTTTTTTTTTAAGTCTTGGTGGAAAAAGCCTACCTCAGAGTTCGAGAATTAACAACTTCCAGGCATTCATAGGCAGGGACCCCCCTTAATAGCTGCCCCTGCCAAGTCACGAAGATTCCTCTCTGGGTCCCTCACTTTCCCCAATCAGGCACTCCGACTATGGCTCAAAATAGTACAGGCAGAGGGGACCCCAGGTTCACCTCTTTCTGCTCAGCAGAGGCCCAAGCTGAAGCAGTATTATCCAGGGCAATTGAACATGCAGATGGAAGCTCTCTCTATGTCTATTTGTCTACATCTCTGTCACCCCTTCAAATAAAGAACTCTCCTAAACTGTAAAATAATAGAAACACAGCCACCTGCTTCGGACCTTTCACTGGCCCCCTCCCCTTAGGCATGAGGTTCTCACAGCCACTGCCCTGCCCAGTTGACCTGTCATCCCCGCTGCTCCTTCTCTTGATTTAGATCACTGCAGAAAACAATGAGAATTCTATGTTTGCCAGGCCTCTGCTCTGTGTCACTCAGAGGAGCTTCCTGGGGACAGGTGCGCACGCACACACACACACACACCCCGCACTCTCCACAAACCCTATACTTTCCTAGCAGATTACCTAACTCTGGCTCCCTCCTCATCCAGCTGTGAGCCCCATGAAGCCACAGCTCATGTCTGTCTGGCTCATCTGACAGACACAGAACCCAATACAACAGCAGGTACACAGAGGGGACTCACTACATCAGGGTTGAGTTTAAACCAATTCTGGATCCCAGTTTCCCTGATGCGGTTCATCCAGCAGCCCCCGCCTCTTCCAGCCACCTCTGACCTATGTCCTAACCAGCTCCCAGAGTCACATTCTGTGGTCGCCACCCACCCCCACACAGTATGAAGGTCAAACATGTCCATTTCCCCCACAGAGCTGCTCCCAGATCCATGGTGCAGAAAAGGCTGGAAAACCACATTTCTTTGCAACTTTCATTCTATATTTAACAGACCCATCCCTATTCTCACATTTGTTCTCCCACGAACATAAACAATGCCTTTGTCCTGGCCTGAAGCAGCTACCGAAATCTGGATTCATTCATACACATCAGACAGGTGCCTGGGGAAGGCTGTTCTCCCAGGGGGCTCCCATTCATTCCTGGGTCACTGTTGGCTCCCCATGCACACTGCCCGCTCGCCTCACCTCTCCTCCAGGCGCACCCACAGGTCACTGAATTGTCGCTGTGGCTGTTTCCGGGGCGGCCACCTCCGCTTCTTCTGGAACCTGTGCTCTTCCTCACCAGGTAGTCCTACCTTTGCCGGTGGGGACACATGGAATGGCAAAGGTGCCCGGGCTGCAACCCCAGCTTCCGGTGCCAGAGCTTCTGGGGTAAGCACTTCTGGAGCAATGAGGGAAGACGGGGCTGGCAGAGATGAGGGCTTTTTACTCTTCTCTCTGTGGGCGGGGTAGAAAGTGGTATAGTTGAAGAAGGGTCACACAGCTTGGCACCCTCCCTGGCTCTTATGGCTCTGCCCTTCCCCGTTCCCAGCCAGCAGATGATCTGAAAATTCCAGCAGGCCAGGGAAGACAGGAATTACTGGTTCCAGAAACTGCCTCAGAATTGATCACTTTGGTCTTTTTTTCCCCTCATGTAGCCTCACTGTATTCTCTCCAAATTCCCGAGCCCCGCCTGGGGAGAAACATCTAAGATTTGTTTTAATTGCAAATAATAAACATGCTTTCCTAATAACAAACAGGATTGGCACCATCTTAGAAAGTTGCCAAGGTGGGAAGAGGTGGAAAGTCTCTGCAGACCAGCGGCTTAAGTCAACTGAAGTAGTCGTTGCTGTCAGTCCTCCCTGTACCCCTGTGGAGAGCCGGAGGGCTAATACATTCAGAAAGAGGAGTCTCTGGGTTCTGGGTCCTGGTGGTTATTCCGATTTCCAGATGCAGTGTTCACATGACCAGCTTCTAACCACCTCGCTCCAAACCTGGCTTTAACCAGCTTTGCTAAAGAGAATGTGCATGTCCATAATTGACAGGAAACAGATTGCTACTAAGTTTCCTGCAAAGGTCACTGTTCTCCCAGACACCTTCTGCAGGGGATCAATAAGTGTGATTAGCCTAAGGACTAAGTTTCTTCTTTCAGCAAAGCTTCACTGGCAGGTTTGGGGGAACAACGGCAGGCATCAATCCTGCCATCTGCCTGAGGAGGGAGAGTGTGTGCCAAGCTCAGGGCTTTCCTCCCCAAGGGGCTCAGGTGCAGCAGCCCTGTTCGTGCAGGAACCTGTTTATTGTACTCTGCCTCCAGAAACCATCTCCTACCAGAAGCTCACCCCAGTTCTGACAACCCCCTAGAACCTGAGGATCTGGTTACCATTGATGAGCCCATGTGAGGAAGGGAGGAGCGTAAGACGAGAAAGAGATGACATCCACCCTATCCTCAACTATTGCCTGTTGGGGAGAATAATGAGCCTCAAGGATGCCCAGAAACCCAGGGCAGGTTGCTGACTCTATAATAAGGGCTGGCCTCAAGGTGCACTGTGTTAAGCTGCCACCTGCAATGCTGACATCCCATATCAGAGCACTGATGTGAGTCCCAGCCACTCCATTTCTGACATCTAGCTCCCTGCTAACATACCATGGAAAGCAACAGAAGATGGCCTACGCACTGAAGTCCCTGTCAGGCATGTGGGAAACCTGGATGGAGTTCCTGACTTCTGGCTTCAGCCTGACCCAACCTAGCTGTTGTTGCAATTAAGGACCCTAAAATGGGAAAAGTAGGGGGCCCAGTGCAGTGGCTCAACTGGCTAATCCTCCCCCTCACACATTTAGATACCATATGGGCACTGGTTCTTGTCCCAGCTGCTCTGCATCCCATCCAGCTCCCTACTTGTGGCCTGGGAAAGCAGAGGAGGATGGCCCAGAGTGTTGGGACCCTGTACCCATGTGGCAGACCCAGAAGAAGTTCCTGATTTCCTGGCTTTGGATCAGCACAACTCTGGCTGTTGCAGCTGTTTGGGGAGTGAACCAGCAGATAAAAGATCTTTGTCTCTCCTCTCTGTAAATCTGCCTTTCCAATGGAAAAAGAAAAAAAAACTAAATCTTTCGGGGAAAAAAAGATGGGAAGAGTATAGCCCAGATTGCCCTTGTGTGCCCAGTCTAAACCCATGGGCCATTAAAACCAGAACACCTTCCTGTGGGCAGTGGAGGCTGTGACTGCAGAAGAACCATATCAGAGAGATGCCACCAGCCAACTTTGAAGCTTGGCAACAAAGCCAAGGTACCCGGACAGCCTTTAGAAGCTGACAAGGTCAAGGAGACATTGTCCTCTAGAGCCACCACAGAGCACAGCTTTGCCAACTCCTCGATCTCGAAAGAAACAGACTTCTGAACTACCTAATTGTATGAATCAGTGTCATTTTCAGCCGCTGAGCTTAGGAACAACCAGTTATGGCGGTGGCAAACTGTAGTGGACACTAACAGGATGAGAGCCAAGGAGGAGGTGGAAGGAATTAGCTGAGCCATCAACAAACCTTCTCCCTTCTCCTCTGCCCCAAACCCAGCAACCTCATGGCCATCTCCTGTCTCTCCAGCCTGCTGACATGTGGAAAGAAGCGGCCGCCATGTGCTGTCCCCAGAGCCCAGCACTCACAGGCAGCTCTGTCATCAAACTAGGACACCAGCAAACAGCCCTCTTGTACCTACCCTTACCAGCCTAGTCCAACTCAAGTTCCATACAGACAGGGTTACCTTTCAGCACACGCCTTCCAGGGAGGAGAAGCAAACAGCTGCCTCCACACTGCCCTGCTTTCCCAGCCAGCCCCTCACGCTGGCCATTTCCCTGCTCCATTTCCCCTTAGTCCCATCCCTTCTCCCTGAACAACAGCGCCCT
This sequence comes from Ochotona princeps, assembly GCF_030435755.1. Lineage (NCBI taxonomy): Eukaryota > Metazoa > Chordata > Mammalia > Lagomorpha > Ochotonidae > Ochotona > Ochotona princeps. The sequence continues at coordinate 17,261,266 of NC_080839.1, read as the reverse complement.
TGGAAGAGCTCAGTTTCCCTTTTGGCTTCACTTCTGGAGGCTAGTTTCCAAGATACCCTCTCCGGCAGGATAAATGAAAGTGTGGGGGTCGTCCCTGCAGGGATATTATACATCCACCAACCTGAGACCCTGCTGTGTGCCAGATGCCAGGTGTATCCGTATATATGCTGTTGCTACAACCAAACACCCAAAGGTAGGCAGCGGCCAAACACAAGAGGCTTATTGGGCCACAGCTCACAGGTTTCAAGGTTTAAGAACATGGCACTGACATCAGCATGGCTTGCTGAGAGCATCGTGGCAGCAGCAGATGTTGCAGAGCTACCACAGCAAAACAGGAAGCGGAGAGACCCTGGGGCCAGGCCAGCTCCTTTCATAACCACTTACTATCACAGGAACCAACAGGAGTGATGCATTCCTCTCTTCCAAGGTCGATGCCCCCATGACCTCATTACCCTCTCTAGGCCCCACCCCTTAAAGGTGTTACCACCTCTGGACATCACCACACTGAGGATTGAGCTTCCAGCACACAAAGCTTTGAAAGGCAACCACACCCAAAGCATTGCACCTGCATGAGTGCTTCTGGGGACCCCATTTTGAAAATTAGATTCTTGTTCTGAGTTTCTGGAAGAAAGAGAGGGCTCTAAAACAGCCCGGATTCCTTGGGCTCATACGCTATGTGAACTCAGACTGCAGCACTGGATGCAGCGAAATGTCCTATTTGTTCCTGGACCACCACATCCTGGGAGAGAAAACTTGGCTGGGGGGCAACGAGTGAACGCAGCTGCAAAGGCAACAGCATAAACAACTGAGGACAAAGAGGATGGAAAGAGGACAAGTGCAGTGTGAATCAGGCTAATCCTCAACTTGTGGCGCTGGGATCCCATATGGGCACCGGTTTGTGATCCAGCTGCTCCACTTTCCTTCTAGCTCCCTGCTAATGGCTGGGGAAGGCAGTCGAGGACAGCCCAAAGCTTGAGGAACCTGCACCTGCGAGGGAGACCCAGAAAGAGCTCCTGGCTCCTGGTGGTCACTTGGAAAGTGAACCAGCAATCAATCAATCTCTCTTTCTCTCTAAGTTTGAGAGAGAGAGGTTGGAAAGATGACATGGAGGGGGAGGGATCCGAGTTGTGTACAGCTCTGGCTGCTGCATGACCTTTCACAGTCCTCCATCAGAAATGGGTGCAAGACACGCATCCCACGGGCTGCTTCAGAGGGTTCACTCAGCGTCCATATCAAGCCAACAACCCATCAGTTAGGGCTCTCGGTTTCCCGTGGGCAGGGTGACCAGCCACGATTGGGAAGCACACTGGTCCACAGCCCTCAGCAGACATCTGAATTTCCTGATTTCCTTCCCCTCACCTCTGGGGCAGGCATCAGGGTAAGAGGAAGAATTAGGAAGCCTGGAAACAACACACACCCACACACCACAGATACATACTTCTCTCTCACACACACACTGCACATAATATGCCATGCACACACATCAGACATATATCCACCACCACATACACATGTGTTATATACACATAAGTCCCTCCACCCCACATATCCCTCACACATGTATCATACATATACAGCACACCTAATATACATTATATACATGCAACATGCCCCACACATACATACCATGCAGTATATGTGCCATCTAGACAAGCCCCATGCTTATTAAACACAAGTACACCACACTACTCACCACAACACTTACAACAGGTATGTACCATGCTCATACAACAAAACTGACAAACCCACAGGTACCAGACCGGTCCTCTCCAGCATCCCAGGGACAACGTGCAAGTACCAGCCCCATCGACCTGGGTCCAGGGGCTGGGAAGGCCTCAAGTCGGTCTGTCTCTCTGGGTGCACACAGTCCCATGCAGGAGGACAGACTCACAGCACTGCCATAGCGAGCCAGGGGCAGAGGGCCTCCCTCCAGGACTGAAGGAGACCAGAAGGGAGAGGGAGGTGGGGAGACTGGGCCAGCAGCAGAGCGGATCCAGGGAGGGCAGGGTGTTCCCTGGTAGAGGAGGAAGGGCAGGCAGACAGGGCACTGGTTTGAGTGCAGGAGGGAGGCATGGCAAGGACAGAGGGCTCACTGGAGCCAGCAGCAAATCTGTGCCCAGAAGGGGTGAGTCTGGGGACCAGGAGTTCAGTGTGAAGGCTTTGAAAAAACACAGTCAGGAAGCTGCAGGAGGTTAGAGTGAGGAGAGCTTGAACAGTTAGTCCCACAGGAGGATGATGAATGAGCAAGCAAGAAAGGCCTGGGCTGGGCACTGCCCCTGGGATGGAGCAGAACATACCTGCTGATGCTGGGAAGCCCCAGGGCAGGACTTCCGTAACCTAGAAATGGTTGTGTGAGGAGCTGCTGGGACTGACACATGGAATATAGAGGAGGAGGGGAAAGGGGGGTGTTAGACAAGTGAGCCCAGGATGCATTCAGGATGTGCCTTACAGACAACCAGGGCTCCTGGGACGGCCAGGTGGGAGCCTATGGAGGGAGGGGCAGAGAGAGAAGCTGAGATCTCCTGAGAAGGAGGCAAGTCCTCCACCCAGAGTACCTGGGGTGGTTGGTGGACAGGCAGGATGGCTACAGTGGCACCCTGCATCAGAGAAGAGCAGGCACCTGCCACATGGAGCTCTCTCCCTACAGCCAAGGGTTTGGCCAGGAGGGGGCGCTAGTGCTCACACATTGGGAAAGAGTTGCAATGAGAAGAATGCAGGCGAACTTTGGGGTTGAATTATGTCCCACCCCAAATTGCTATGTTGAAAAAAAAAATTGCTATGTTGAATATGACTGTACTGGGAGCCAAGGCTTTAAGGAAATGACATATTGCAAATGAGGCTGGTAGGATGAGTCCTAGTCCAATACAACCAACACCCTTCTAAGAAGGAACCACGGGGGCCCAAAAGTGCAGACAGCTTTGGCAGGCAACCAGAGGCAACCACCTGGAAACCACTGAGAGGGGCCTTGGGAGACCTGGACTGTGGGCTCTAGCCACCAGCACCTGAAGCCCAAGACTTCCTGCCGTATGTAGCCATTTGGCAGGGGAAGTGACGGACCCTCTGTGTCCTCCAGAACTAGACATGAGGTAGAAAATTAAATGGGAGGCCAAGGGAGGATGGGCAGCTCCGAGTTCTTTACAGAAGGGCCAGCGGGGGCACCGTGCGCTTCTGCAGCAAACTGAAAAAGCAAACAGATGGAGTGGGGAGGAAAGGGTGCTGACAGAGCAAAGGCTCCACCATGCTTGCCTCCTTGCCCCCACCGGTACCCCTGAGGGCTCAAAAAGGCAGCCTGCACACCTCCAAGCCCCTGCCCTTCTACCACGGTGATCACCCAATTCTATCAGTCTGCCTTCTAAACCCAAGGTCAGAAGGCACAGAGGGTTACGGCTAATCACCCACCCTGGGAACTATGGGGTCCCCACAGCCTCAGGGAACCATTCCCTTCACCTTCCTTTCTACCCCAACACTGCCAGGCAAAAACGCAGCATGCCCTCTGCAACCCCGAGTGCCCACCCAGGCAATCACATCGCCCACACAGGGACGAGGCTGGCCAAGCCCACCCCAGGCCCAGGCATCCCTCAGGGATCTCAGCTCCCCTAGCCACTTGCTTGCCCAGCAGACAGAAGCTCTGAAAGGTTACTTGTTGAGGGGTCGTCCAGCAGGGGCGTGTTCTACCTCATAGCCTTCACGCCGCAAAACATCCAGCACGCTGTGGTTGCCCAGGAAATGACCTGCGGGGAGAAGACTGTCAGACCCACGCAGGTCTCAGCCAGCAGATGTGCCCCATGCAACCAAGGAATTACCCTAGCCAGCCTGTCCCCTTCTGGACATCGCAGGACAGGCCCCGTGTCCTTTCCCAGGCCAGGAAGGACACCAGGACACGGCTGAGGCAAGTTGCCTGGAGTCACACAGCCAAGGAGACAGCCTGGACATAAAGCTCTGAACCTGGTAAGCTTCCTGGGGGAACTGGTGCGTGAGCAGAACCCTAAGGATGCGGACAGCCACAGGTCTGGGGAGGAAAATGAGGGTTTTCCCAACCATGTGTCAACGTGTTCCGTAGGGAGCAGGTAGGCCAGAGGAACTGAAGGAGCAGCCACAACATGAACAACACCTTCCAGCAAAGTCAAAGGCAGCCAGACTGGGGACCTGCCCTTCTTTAAAAAAATAACTAAATAAATAAATACGTCTTTTTAAAATGCTCTACTCATTGATCACATTTAATAGATCTTTTTATAAAGAAAATTTATTTTTATTGGAAAGGCAGATTTACAGAGAAGAGGAGACACAGAGAGAAAGATCTTACATCTGCCGGCTCACTCCCCAAATGACCACAGCAGCCAGAGCTGAGCTGACACAAAACCAGGGGCCAGAAACTTATTCCTGGTCTCCCACATGGGCACAAAGTCCCAAGGCCATCCCCCCATTGCCTTCCCAGGCCACAAGCAGAGAACTGGATGTAAAGTGGAGTAGCTGGGACACGAACTGGCACCCATATGAGATATCTGCACTTGGAGGTGGAGGATTAGTCAGTTGAGCCAACGTGCTGCGCCCCAATCCCGCCCCTAGATCTGCCCTTCTTAGAGGTCTCTGCATTACGACAAGCTTGTGGCAGTCTCAGGAGCCACAGTCAGGGACCTCCCAGGTACATCGCCTAGTGGGAAGTAGAGCCCTGTGGAGCCACCACCCATTTGGAAAGCCCCAGGCAGGAGCCATCCGACATCAGCAGGGGCACACATAAGATGTTCGGGCACCAGGGGGAGGGGTGGCACTCTCTGATGTGTCTTGACAACCTCTGTCCCCCACCCCAGATGGCCAAGTTTAGCAAATGTGTTCCCATCCTGCTCTATCCCTACCCCTGCCCCAGTCCAGACCAGACTCTAAACTGGAAACAAATGCCACTATAGGGACACAGCTGTAATCTGGGGTGGGCATGAGGGTTGGAGATAGGGGGCCATGACCACTGATACGCCAACCAGGAGCCAAAAAATAAGCTCAAGCAGCACATTTGCAAATAATACACAAGACAAAAAAGAAGAAATACCAAAAGAAAGTTGAACTGAAAACCAAGCATAACAATTTTCAGGATGCAAATTTTTCTTCGTTGTTCTGCCCTTCAAATAGTGTCTTTTTTAAAGATTTATTTTATTTTTATTTGAAAAACAGTTACAGAGAAAGAAGGAGAAACAAAGATCTTCCACCCACTGGTTCACTTCTCCAAATGGCTGCAGCAGCCAGAGCTGGGCCGGTCCAAAGCTAGGAACCAGGAGCTTTTTCTAGGACTCTCACTTGGGCCATTCTCCACTACTTTCCCAAGCACATTAGCAGGAGGCTGAACCAGAGGTAGAGTGACTGGAACTCAAAGCGGTGCCCATAGGGTATGCCAGAGCCACAGGTGCCAGCCCCTCAAATAAGGTCTTTTTAAAAATGATACCACTTTTCATTCTGTAAGGCTAGTATTACTACTAAGACCAAGACTAAGACCAAACGGAGAGAGCACATGAAAGCAAAGTCACAAACTAATATCTCCCGTGAACCCAGATGCAAAACTCAAACAAATATTAGGACCCACCAATACGTCAAAGAAATATACACAGTGTGATTTATTGAGGGTATGTAAGACTCGTGGAACATTCAGAATTCAATTCATGGGTATCTGGCTCAGCAGTGAAGACACCACTTGGGAAGCCTGCCTGCCATATGGAATGGCTGGCTTGAAGTCCAGGCCCTAATTCTGATTCCAGCTCCTGGCGAGGGGCCCCCAGAAGGCAGATGATGGCGCAGGGGCTTGGTCCCACAACTCTGGCTTCAGCCTGCTGCAGTCCTAACTACTGTGAAGATTGAAAACAGCGGATGGGAGTTCTCTCTATATATACACCTGTCTATGCAGCCTTTCAAATAAAAGACATTTCTAAAATTTTAAAGAAAATAAAATCTGCCCCCTTAAAGGTCCATCTCTTTTCAGTTCTGTCTTGTCTTAATTTGTATATCAGCAGCTCCGTTACTAGGTGAACACAGGATGTATCTCCTGATAAAACTGACCCTTTTTTCACTAAAAAAAAAAAGTCCTCCTTTCCCTTTGGCAATGAAGAAACTTTTGTTTAAAGTCATCCTTGTCTGTCTGATGTTAAAACAGACACCCCAACTTTGTTTTTGTTACTATTTTCAAGGGCTGTAATTTCCATCCTTTCTATTTCAATCTATTTGTGTCTGAATCCAAACTGAATTCCTCAAGGACATATAAAAGGTCCAGCTAGATGGATTATTTCGTTTCTGTTCTGCTGTTTTCTGATTATTTATGTTTCTATTTGCACTTGTGTTTAATGTCCTCACTGATACAGAACTTTGCTATTTTCTTTCCTTTTAAAGATTTATTTCATTATTTGAAAAGCAGAGGAAAAGGGGGAAGGAGGAGATCTTCCATCTGTTGGCTCACTCCCCAAATGTCTGGGATGGGCTAAAGTCAGGAAGGAGCCAGGAACGCCCTCTGGGTCTCACGTGCGTGGCAGTGGCCCACGTGTTTGCACCATTTTCCACTGCTTCCTCAGTCCCATTCTAGATGGGAAGCAGAGCAGCTGGGGCTCAAAGCAGTGTTCGGATGCAGGATGCTACCACTGCAGGCGGCACCACAGCACCAGGCCCCGCTGTTTCTCTTAGGTTCTTCCACCTCTCTACTACTGCGCTTTTTAACATTAGGTATTTTCTTTTTTTTTTTTTTTTTTAGGATGTATTTATTTTTATTGGAAAGGCATAAATACTGAGAGAAGAACAGACAGAGAAAGATCTTCTGTCTGCTGGTTCACTCCCCAAGTGGCCGCATTGGCCAGAGCTAGCCGACTGAAGCTAGGAGCTTCCTCCAGGTCTCCTACATGGGTGCAGGGTCCCAAGGCTTTAGGTCTGTCCTCCACTGCTTTCCCAGGCCACAAGCAGGGAGCTGGGAGGGAAACAGAGCAGCTGGGACATGAACCAGCACATGTCAGGTGAGGACTTTAGGCTACCGCGCTGAGCCAAATGTTAGGTATTTTTTAGTGCAGCATTTTAAGTTCCTTGTCATTTTTCAGGGTTATCTTTTTAGTTACAGTCTTAGTGTTTGCCTGAGGATTACAATTAGCAATTTCAAAATTTTAAATTAATACTGTCTTAAAAGCATAAAACAGGGCCCGGCAGCGTGGCCTAGCGGCTAAAGTCCTCACCTTGAAAGCCCCGGGATCCCATATGGGCACCGGTTCTAATCCCGGCAGCTCCACTTCCCATCCAGCTCCCTGCTTGTGGCCTGGGAAAGCAGTTGAGGACGGCCCAAGGCTTTGGGACACTGCACCCGCGTGGGAGACCCGGAAGAGGTTCCTGGTTCCCGGCTTCAGATCGGCGTGCATCGGCCCGTTGCGGCTCACTTGGGGAGTGAATCATTGGACGGAAGATCTTCCTCTCTGTCTCTCCTCCTCTGTGTATATCTGGCTGTAATAAAAAAAATGAATAAATCTTTAAAAAAAAGCATACAACATTGCTATAAAAAGCAGCTTCTTGTCTTTTTCTGTTTCTACAGATTGCAACTGTATATGTTATAAATTTTATGATTACTGCATGATATAATTATATAATTCAGAGAGGTAAGAAAAGTTATAATCAGAAATATATGTACACTGTCTTTCATGTTTACCTAATTGCCTACTAATGGTCTTATTTCCTGTGGATTTGAGTTACTGTGTAGTGGCCTTTAATTTCAGCCTAAAGGATTCATTGTTTCTTGAAAAACAGGTGCCAATGAAAAATTCTCTCCATTTCTATTTATCTATAAGTATCTTGATTTCTTCATTTTTGAACTATACTTTTTGCTGAATGTGAAAATTTTTAATAGTTTATCTTTTATTTAAGATTTATTGTTGCTTATTTGAAAGGCAGTTACAAAGAGGGAAGGAGAAAAGGAGGGTAGGAGGAAGAAAGCAAGGGAGGGAGAGAGTAGGAGGGTGGCAGAGAGAGGAGGACAGGCAGTCTTCCATCCCCAAATGGCCACAACACCTACGGATGGTCCAAGCCAAAGTCAGGAGCGCCTTCCAGGTCTCCCCACATGGATGCATGGTCCACACACCTAGCTCATTCTCTACTGCTTTCCAAGGTGCATTAGCAGAAAGCTGGATCCAAAGTGGAGAAGCAGGAACGCAAACCAGAGCCGAAATAGAATGTCAGCACTGCACATAGGAGCTTAACGCACTACACCACAGCATTGGCCCCTGGAAATGTTTTATGACAGCTATTTTATTTCAGCACTTTTATATGCCCCCACTCCCACCAGAGACCCCTCCCTGGTCTCCATTGAGAAACCTTCTGCTAATTTTATGTGGATCCCAGATATGTAACCAGTTGCTTTACTACGGCACTTTCAAGATTTCCTCTTTTCTTTGGCTGTGATGTGGCTTGGTGTGAATCTCAATGATTTTCTACAACTAAGAGTTCATTCCTTGAATTTTCAGACTGATACTTACCATCAAATTTTGGATATTTCCAAGCATTTTTTTATTCAAGCATTCATTCTGTTTCTTTTTGTCTCTCTTCTCCTATGTGTCTGTATTGGTCCACAGGAGGCTGTTCCACAGAGCTCTGTAGATCTGTTCCTTTTTATCCATTCTTTTTCCTCTCTCAACTGACCTATCTTCTAGTATGAAAATTCCTCCAGCCAGCTCAAATATACTATTCAGTGCTCTAGTGAATTTTTCATTTCAGGTACTATCCTTTCCAGAATCTCTATTTGGTTGTATTTTATCATTTCCATCTCTTTTACAGATATTCCATATTTTGGGGAGATATTACTCTCAAATTGTCTTCAGCCCTTTAGGTATGGCTTACTGCAGTTCTTTTAACATCTACATGGAATTCTTCAAGGATAGTTTTGATTGGTTTTTTCCCTAGATAAAAGCCACATTGCCCTGCTTCTTTCTTGCCAGATTCGTACTGAAAAGGTGGGCATTTTAAATAATGCAGTGCTCCATCTCTGAAAATCAGGTTCCCATGGCTATAGTATTGATTATTGTTGTTATTTTTCTTGCCACAACGTGTTCAGTGACTTTCCAGGATCAATTGTGTAAAATCTGTGTTTTTTGTCACCTGTGGCCATGAAAACCTGCCCAGCTGAGTAGTCGGGGTAGACTGTATGAATGAACAAGCAGCAGTGACTGTACAACCCTGCCTTAGCTGTCCTCTGCTGCTTTCCCAGCGCCTCCAGATCAGCCAGACGGGAGAAAGATGACTTCCTTGGGCCTTTCTGAAACATGCGCACAGCTCTCCACAAGTACGTAACCTTCCAGAATCTCAGCTTTCAAAAACTACCACAGAGCATCTCATTTCCATTTCCCTCCTCTGTGTTTTACTCAGTCCCTTGTAAGCCACAACGGATACCACCATCTCAAGTAGCTATGACACTAACTCCTGCCACCGATTGTTCTCAGCAAATACCCTGGAATCTGAACATCCTCTTTCTTTCATTCTCAGTAAGAGGCACCTTCATCTACCTGGTTCCTGAAGCTCCTAGGTCCTGGAACTATCCAGGACTGCCTGCATTGCTAAATATTCCCCTTTACTTAACCTGACAGCAAGTACTATTGGCATCTTTCAAAAGGCACCTCGGATGAGCCTTTCTTTCTTCAACTTTCTTTCTGCAACTGTCTGGGCCAAAGCCACTACCATGTCCTACGTAGCTGGTGGTAGCAATGGTCTCACCCTTTCTCACCTCCTCCCATCAGCTTTCCACAATGCATCCTAAAAAGCTGTGAGTCATATCAAACCAAGGTAGCTGGGGAATGAAACTTTGAGCCAACTCTCAGAGAGGTCAGTGTGACAGTGCTGGGAATGAATGTGGTGCCTTGGGGGAACTTGAGATCCATCCTGCCCCCTCTAGAGTCTGTTGGGAACTGCTTTTCACAGCTACCACAGACTAGAGACCCTTGGGTCTCAAGGCTACCATGAGGCTTGGGCCATAAGAACAGAGAATGATGAATGAAGGCATAAACAAGTTGGGAAAGCTACAAACCTCACTGTGCTTTCCAAATTCAGCCAGTCTTCTTAAACAAATATTCCCAGGACTGTTGTCAGCTCTCAGTTAATTTGACCCCATTTTTCAGCATTTATGTTATTTTAATGGAGAAGCAGATTTTGGGAAGCCCTCAGTCTTCCACTCAGAAGAGCTTCTCTTCAACCCCTCCCACCTGTTTTATGAATAAAGAAACTGAAGACGGCAACTTAAGATTATTAAATTAGTAGAAGAATCTGAAAGGACAAAACCTAGCCCAGGAGATAAACTTTTCTACAGAATGCCTGGTCTTATATCTTTCTGCTGTTACTTCCTGAGGTTGGAAAGAATGGTATTAAATACTCAAAAAGAGATTTGAAAATGCCCACAAAAAATGAATAAATAATTTTCACATTCTGTTTCCACATGTGCCACTCATGGTTAGTGACAGTTGTCAGAAGAGTGAGAGCCAAATTTCAGCGGGAGTTTAAAAAGTGAATAGGTGCTAGCCAGCATCCATATGGGCACTGGTTTGTGTCCCAGCTGCTCCACTTCCCACCCAGCTCCTCATTAATTGGTTGGGCAAGCAGAGGAGACTGGTTCAAGTCCTTGGTCTCCTGCACCCACTGGAGAGATCAGCTCAGCTTCAGATCAGATCGGCCCAGCCATTATGACCATTTGGGGAGTGAACCAGTGGATACAAGACCTTCTCTCTCTGCTTCCACTCCTCTCTGGAAATCTGCCTTTCCAATAAAAACAAATAAAGCTTAAAAGAAGTGAGTGGTGCCAGAAATAAGTTGGAAATAGTGCAGAGGTGAAAGAAATGCCTCCCACTGGCTCACATGCCCCAATCCCACATGGGAAAAGAGTTGTGGGTGACATCACAAATACCAACGGTGTTTCAACAATGTGGGACAGCAGGGTGTCACCTGTCAAGGAAGGCACAGGGCCCCTCATCTTACTCCACTGCTAACACAAGCTCTGAGCCGCATCCCCTACTCCCCACACACACGCACATATAAACACGCACTCCCTTCGTGAGAGAACCGTGAGAACCATCAGACCTGAGAGCCAGATCAGAAATGACCTTCAACTCACCAGCTCCAAAGGCAAAGAAAAAGCCTTTGTCAGGGAACTGCTCCAAAAGGGCCATGACCCGCTTCCCCATCCTCTCATTGCGCTTGTAGATCAGCTCTCTGCGGAAGTAGCTGTCGATCTCCTGGGCAGTGATGCGCTCCTGAGGCCGGAGCGTGGCATTGATAAAATTGGGAACCTCGGTCAAGAGAAGAAGAAAAAAATAACAACATAAGGGCCACATGGTTGTTAACAAAGTCATTCCATCATCAAATTCTCTCGCCACTCCAGACACCTGCATCCCACAATGGAGTCCTGGCAGCTCCACCTCCAATCCAGCTCCCTACTAATGCACCCTGGGAAGCAGTAGGTGATGGCTCAAGTACTTAGGTTCCTGCCACCCACATGGGAAACCAGGATGGAGTTCCTGGCTCCTGACTGCAGCCTGACTGAAGCCCTGCCGCTTCATGCATTTGGGGAGTGAACCAGCGGGTAGAAGATTCATCTCTCTCTCTTTCTCTGTCTCTCATATAAGTGAATAATTAGATATGTATAAATAGATACATTTTTTAAAGGGAGGAGCAGTTACACTATTTTTGCAGTCTCCTGTTTCTGAGCATAACATCATTATCTGCAGCCACAGGTGAAAAACACCAAATGGAGTGCTCTGCGAGAACTTTTAAGCTATTTAAAACAGCATTTCTGTTCCTTCTAAATGACTCTGACACCACATGTTTATAGAAGAATTTATCTTACCATAACACAAGTTTTCTGATATGCACTTTTCCAAAAATTCATGTTATGAAACATTTTAGAATTATGATCCTAGCGCCAAAAACATCTCATGTCCATAAACACATGTGTTCCATGAAGCTTTTACTTTTTCATTATTTCTGCACTTCTTAATTCTCTCTTCATGTTCCTTTCTCAGCTGGCAGACACCACACCCTGATTCTGATATAGACGTTTACTGCTTCCAGTGTTTGGGCCCACAATGGGACACAAGTCCACCAATTTGTGACAACTGAAGTGGTCTTGCAACTCAGCGGCTGCAAAGGGGCAGGGCCACAGTTTTCCCCCACCCCAGCCCTGAGTGACTGCTGCCTCCAAGACTAACCATTGCCTTAGTCCCACACCTCCCCTGCCGGCTTCTCTTTCAGCAGCCCCTTAAGACACTCAAAGTCCTCTCACCCGGCAGTGAACCATCAATTTCCAGTTGTAAATAACAGATTTTTTTATGAAGTGTGTTTTTTCATATGTTACCATTACTGAACACAGAGAAAGACACAGGGAAAGATCTCCCATCCACTAGTTCAGTCCCCCTAACAGCCATGGCCAGGCCAGGACTAAGCCAGAATCTGAAAATTCAGTCCAAGTCTCCCACATGGGGGCAGCACCTGCTGCCTCCAAGTGTGTACAATAGCGTTAAGCTGGAATGGACAATGAAATCAACTCAAATTCAGGGCCCAGTGCGAAGGCCTAGGGGTTAATCCTTGCCTAGCAAGCACCAGGATCCCATACGAGCACCTGTTTCTGTCCCAGCTGCTCCATTTCCCTTCCAGCTCCCTGCTTGTGGCCTGGGAAAGCAGTCAAGGACGGCCCAAAGCCTTGGGACCCTGCACCTACACAGGGGACCCGGCTTCAGATCAGCTCAGCTCTGGCCATTGCAGCCTCTTGAGAAGTGAGCCAAAAGATGCAAGACTTCCTCTCTGTCTCTCATTCCCTCTGTAAACCTGACTTTCCAATAAAAATAAATAAATCTTTCAAAATTTTTTAAAAATTTAAAAAGACTCAAATCCAGACACTTTGATTTTGGTATGCAGGTATCTCAAGTGACAACTTAAGCCATTGCAGGAAGCACCTCTCCTGAGCAACACGTCTCTTGCTACTTCCTTAAAGGTATCCCCTCATTTTCAAATCAATAGTCTTCACCAGAAAAAAATGCAGCAGAAAAGTCAAATCAGCAGCCTTTAGCTTGCACTGACAGCCTTGTAAAAAATCATATCACTTACAAGAGCTCTTCCTAACCCCTTATGTTTAGCAGAGCATCTGCCCAGTACCAGCCTCTGCACAGATAACCCTGAATGCACATGTAACAACTCCCCTGGTCACTTTGCAACACCTTCTAACCTCCAGCTGTCACCCCCAGCCTGCGTCACTCCTCCCTGACCCTCCAGCCCCTGCATGTTACCCACACTCCACACCAAAATAATGGGCTCCCCGAACAGGACAGATGGGAGCAGCCACAAGAGAGAACATGTGTGCGGCATCTGTACACATGTCTGCCCCCACAGCCTCCCCATGCCCTCCTGTCTTCCAAGGCTTTCCACTGCTTTAAATATCACTCTCTCAACTGATCTTGACTTTTTTTTACATTACTTTTATTGGAAAGGCAGATTACAGAGAGGAGGAGAGATGGAGAGGAAGATCTTCCGTCCAATGATTCACTCCCCAAGTGACCACAATGGCCAGAGCTGAGCCGAACCAAAACAGGAGCCAGGAACTTCTGGGTCTCCCATGCAGGCACAGAGTTCCAAAGTTTTGGGCCATCCTCAACTGCTTTCCCAGGCTACACGCAGGGAGCTGGATGGAAAGTGGGGCCACCGGGGTACGAACCGGTGCCCATATAGGATCCCAGTGTGTGCACAGGTGAGGACTTTAGCCACTAGGCTACTATGTCGGGTAATGATCTTGACTCTCAACCCACTCACCCTCCCATGAGTGCCCATAACAATGCCCACCACCATTCTCTCTGGTACCCCCCATTCACCAGTTCCTCACACTTGGCTTTGTCTTGCTTTTATTTCTCCCTCTAGATTTTCTAGAAAGCTCCCTACATCTTTTAACTTGGCTTTCAATTTTTATTTATTTACATGTTTATTTGGCAGAGAGAAAGAGCACCCAATGGTTCACTCCCCAGTTGTCTGCAATAGCCAGGATTGGGCCAGACTGAGGCTGGGAAGCAGAAAGTTAATGCAGATTTCCCATGTGGGCAACAAGGACCCAAGCACTTGAACAATAACTGCTGCCTCCAAGGGTGGGCGCTAGCAGGAAGCTAGAGTCACAAGCCAGAGACAGGTGTGTAATCTAAGTATTCCCACATGGTACATGGGAACCAGTGTCAACCGCTAGGCTAAACTCCCATCTCCATATCCCTGGATACTTCAGTTATTACCAAAATACCCTAGGTGGATGCTGAACTCGGCTTGTTCTGTCCCTCTCCCTGATGCTGCTGGCATCATCCTTCTGGCCCATTAAAGATTTCTTTAAGGCTAAGAAACCTAATGCACACCTGGACAGCATCACCTGAACCCACCAGTCTTGGGGATTTTCCTGCCAGCAGGTCCCCAAAACCACTAGGGAGAGGGAGAGGTGACAGTGTTGTGCGACCGCAAGAACCACCGGAGACAATCTGGTTGAGCATGTCCTCTTTTTTTTTTTTTTTTTTTTTTTTTTTGTGTGTGTGCAATTTTTTTATTATTATTAATTTCATTGCATAATGTGACACATTTGTTTTTATGCACTGGAATTCCCCCCACCCCTCCCCAAACCCTTCCCCCACCCCCACGGTGGATTACTCCACCTTGTTGCATTTCCATAGTTCAAATTCAGTTGACATTCTTTCATTGGAGGTTTTGACCAATCATAAAGTCCAGCATCTTATTGTCTTGGTAAGTTTTCTTGTTGAGACCATCTCTGGTCTGAAGGTAGAACCAACAGAGTATCATCCCAATCAAGTAAAAAACCCAACATAATATTTACAACCATTTACAACATTATGGCATTAATTGACATGGTATTGATTAACCAATATGTTACTAGAGAAACGCATGTTCTCGGCCACAACCTGTGACTTCCTCATGGACATTTCAATTTTGGTTTATATTTAACCATGTTCTATATACCTTAGAATGGCTATATATTGCTATTCAGCTGTCTCTTGTCTATTT
Source organism: Ochotona princeps (assembly GCF_030435755.1). Taxonomy (NCBI): domain Eukaryota; kingdom Metazoa; phylum Chordata; class Mammalia; order Lagomorpha; family Ochotonidae; genus Ochotona; species Ochotona princeps. The sequence goes on along the minus strand of NC_080839.1, from coordinate 17,246,245 downwards.
CTATGTTAGTATTTAGCATTTTATAGCATTGAAGCATGATTTTGCTGAACCTGGTTGTTTTTCGGGTAGTCTAACTCTATAACTTTAACAGGACAAATGTCAACAGTTTAGGTGAACGGTTTTGGGAGGGGTGTGCAGAGAAATCCTCAACACCCCAGAGAGGAGTAACTGATCTTTGTGTACCACCCAGTGAGTTATAAGTGCATCCCAGCTGGCCGCTTCCTGTCTGTTTCTAAACTTTCCTAGTTGTTCTCTGTCTATCTATTCTAATTTGTTTGTTCATGTTTGTTTGTTGTGAGGGGTTTCTGGAGCAATCCTGATGGTCCTTACAAAAGAGGGTGGGGACCCAAAGTTGGAAGCAGGCAAGGGCCAGAGAAAGCTCCTCTCCCTAGTTCCGATGGAAGTTTACTGTTCTTCTGTTTCTGCGGACCGCTCAGGGATCCTGGTTGTCGTTCCGATGACCCTGGATCCTTCAAAGGAGGAATTGGGCTTCTTCCATCCCACATTGTAGGTCCAAATGGGAATGGGTGACCTCAGAGTTCTTGGCCTCTGAAGGCACTCCTTTTCCCCCGTAGTCTCCTTGGCGGTAGGGATGTAGTCCTCGGTGGTCGTACTGATAGTCCTTGGTGAGGCTTTGGGAGTCCTGAGGGTTGGGATACAAGCCTCCTCCTGTCCCCCTGCTCCACTCTGGGGTCCCCTCCTGCTCTATGCGTATGACCTCCTGTTAAGAGGTTGTTAGGATTGCTCCTGATTCCCTCCACATGTCTTTGTAGTTTTGCTATTGTCTAATGCTGACTCCAGTCTGCTGTCTATGAGTTACCTGTTATGATCCTGATGGGTTATACTTCCCCCGTCTTCCTCACACCTACTGGGGTGATGTAAGATCTCTCTGCCCTCCCTCCCATTTCCAAGTATCATAGGGCCTTACAAGTTTATTAGGTCTTACAATTCTTGATGCAGATCATAAGCAATCTGACTCATATCGATTGTTGGTTCATTGGCCACCTCACAACGTCCTGTTGCATGAGACACAGGCTGTTTGGGGTTGAAACAATATTACTGTTTTCTGGATTGACTTCATTTCATGACAGCGACATCAATTACCACCACCACAACAACATCAACAACAGAGTATAGCACCCTAATAAAATAATGCGCCTCTGAGTAACCTATACATGCTTAATTAAAAGGAAACACAGAAGTCTTTTGGGAAAAATGATGCCATCGTCTGCTTCATGAGCACATGATGAATTCTAGTGGAAAGAGATTGTTTGGGAGCAATCAGACTGACATAAAAACATTACCGCAGTCTTGTTCAGTCTGTCCAGCCTCTCATTAAACTCTGGAAATTGTTGATGCATTTTGAAGCCAAACTCGACCTGACCAGCCTTCTACCCATCCCAGATAAATACTGGTATATGAACTTCATTTAGCAATCCCACCCCTATCTTGGTTTCGTGTTCATCAGAGGGGTAGTTACCTAGGAGGAAGATGTCCATTATTTCCCTACTAGGACACTCGAGCTCCTGGGTCTTGGTTTGGTTGGTAATTCAATCTGCTTCTAATAGTTCTTATGGGTAATCTCATTCAAACCTTCATGTCTCAGTCCCACTCTTGCCCTAGTGTTTATGTTTACTATTGCTGGGAATCACCAGAAATTCATCTCTGACCGACACAAAGGCTGTCTTATTCAAGAGTGTCAATGGGCAGCTTTTTCTGATCATAAAACTCCATAGCTCGCCGCTGGGCGGCCAGCAGGCAGAGCCTGGCACCATTTGGTGCACTGGCCGCCCGAAGCCAGGGACCCCCTCACTGCCTTGCGGCGGTGGTCTTGGCATGCTGAGTCCTGGTTCTCGGGTCCGGCCTGGTTGGGCCGCTCCCCCAGGGCCGCCCTGAGCCCTGGGGGGCGGCCAGCCGCCTCTAGGTCAGCCAAGGTTCCAGTCCCTCCCCCACTCGCCCCACCTCTAGCCTATGGCCGAGGGGTGGAGCTAGCCCTCTAGCCCGGGTCTGGAGGTTCCCACCTGGCGGGCTTACCCCGGGGGTGGGGGAAGCGGTAGCACTTGGGCCTGGGAAATAGCCGGGGACCCCCTCACTGCCTTGCGGCGGTGGTCTTGGCATGCTGAGTCCTGGTTCTCGGGTCCGGCCTGGTTGGGCCGCTCCCCCAGGGCCGCCCTGAGCCCTGGGGGGCGGCCAGCCGCCTCTAGGTCAGCCAAGGTTCCAGTCCCTCCGAGCATGTCCTCTTATTGTAATGCAAGCACAAGCTTAAATAGGCTAAGAAAGGGGGACCTCTCTCAACAGTCCTCTTACCCAAAAATGGCACTGCAACTGGCTAGAAGCTACATCTATCCTTTTAGACCCTCCAATCATATCATAGGTCATGTATAATACTCATGGCTAGCAGGTAAGCCATGGGTAATGGCCACCGGATATCATGCAGAGATCCAGGGGCGATCTCCCACACTCCAGCTCCCTTGTCTCCTCCAGCATCCTCACAAAGGTGGACCCTCATTCTGGGAAGGGGCAAGAGGATGGCACTCTTCCCCTTCCACGCACCCTCAGTATGGGGAGGATGGAGAGGTGCCAAGGTGCTTCCTCTGGGAAGCCTGCTGAGAGAAACCTGACTGCTCTCTTGTCCCTCCCTCCTCCTGTCAGGCTTACCAGCCACTGCCTTCCTCTTGATGCTACCAGCACACCTTCAGCCCGCTGGCAGATCCACACTCCTCCTGTAATCCTGCAGCATGGAATGGCTCATATTGCAAATGCCAGCAGCATCCTTGACCCTCATGCACCACCCCTGCAAGAACTCCACAAACACTCCAAGAGGCTCATCTGCCCCTAGAAGCCACTGGAAGCTACAGGGAAAGTCTAGCTCCATCATTTCTCCAAGTGTCCTGACCTAAGTCTGCTGGGCTGACTCACATCCCTTGTTCTCTCTGAAAGCTGGTGGTTCTGCCCCCAGCTGCCGAGTCCTTTGCAGCTTCACCCTCTGCCTGGGAGCCCAGCGTTACCCTGGCAGTAACCCTAAAAGGTTCTCAAATAATGCCTTTGTTAGCTGTGGCACCTCATCTAATGATATCTCAATCTATCTCAATTTTATTTTTAGAGCCCTTTGTGACCCCAATCCTTTGCACACAGGATGCCAAGGTTGCGGTGGCTGTGGTGGTGAGGAAGCAGGAGGTGGTAGGGCAGTCTTTGTTCTTACACAATACTGTAACAGCACAGGCATGGGCGGTGGTTGCCTGAGGAGTGTACTCACCTGGGAGCTGCCATGACTGAAGATGACCGAACTGAGGTCTCCGCAGTTATAGTGTTCGATGAGATCCTCCGTCGTGTAGGGGATCTGCAGACTGCCAGCTCGCATGCTTTCTTGCTGCAGCAGGGTCTGGTTCAAAGCAAAGATCACCTGAGAAACAGGAGTAGAGGTCCCTTGTAAGTTTGCAGACCAGGCAAGTGCTCCAGGGCAGCTAAATAATAATAATAACCACCGCAGGGCATCCAAAGGGAAAAGGAAAAACAGCCTTGCCCACAGCAGCCCCCACTGCGATCACACCCAAAGAACTGCTAGTACCCTTAAAATAGGGATTGACCAAGAGATAAGGGACAAAAAGAGCTGGTTTGTAAGGAATAAGCCAGGGTTGGAGGGCATGGTAGAACAGGAAGGGACTGTGGAAACAAGCAAACACAAGACCCAAAAGGTCTCAACTGCAGGAAGGACCAAAGAGGAGCCTGCACTGTGGTACACAGTAAGGTATACAGGGTCCTGTGATGCCAGCATCCCATATCAGAGCACTGGTTCGAGTCCCAGCTGCTCTACTGCTGATCCAGCTCCCTGCTAGTGTACCCGAGAAGGCAGCAGAGGGTGGACCAAGCGCTTGGCCCTTGCTATTCATATTGGAGACCCAGACAGAGTTCCAGGCTCCAGGCTTAGCCTGACCCAGTCCCTTCTTTCATAACCATTTGGGGAATCAGCAGATGAAAGATCCTTCTCAATCTCTCTCTCACTCCGCCTTTAAATTAAATAAGTAACTCCGGAAGGAAGGAAGGAAGGAAGGAAGGAAGGAAGGAAGGAAGGAAGGAAGGGAGGGAGGGAGGGAGGGAGGGAGGGAACTGCTACATGTTTTCTCTGTTTTGTTTTAAAGATTTGTGTATTTATTTAAAAGGCAAAATTACAGAGATAGAGAATATGAATCAATCTTCCATTCACTGGTTTACTCCTCCAGATGGCTGCAGCAGCCAGGACTGGGCCAGGGCAAAGTCAGGGGCTTCATCCAGGTTTCAAATTGGTGCCATGAGATGCCACTGTCACAGGTGGTGCTGACCTCAATGCTGGGTCCCTAGTTGCCTCTTAAAGGGCTACCTCTTCATATGATCGCAGAGGCAACTCCACAGTTATGACCAACTCCCTTCAAATCAGTGCACCCCACTGTCCTCCACTCCCACCCCTACCCTTTACTTACCCCAACACTCCCTATCTCTATATTATGCAGCCTTAACCACAGGCAGGGACAGAGCCCTCCTTGTGAAATCCCCCAGTTTCCTCCTCTCCCACCCCTGCCCCTTCTCTCAGGAAGTGGCTCTCTCCAAGGCCTGGGCCCACCTCCTGTACCTGGGGTGTTCTGAGCCACAACATAGACCCAGTGTCCCACACCTCTGTAGGTGACAAACCAGAGTTGGGAGGCTGCTGGGTAGCATGTGGTCACAGACCAGCCAAAAGGCACAGATACACCAGGCTTAGGTATGCAACTTACAGCCTGAAAGGAATCACAGCCCTCCACAGACAAGAGTGCTGCACTCATTAAAGATCTTATTTATTTGAGGCAGAGTGAGAGAGGGAGAAGCAGAGAGAAATATCTACCATCTGCTGGTTCACTCCCCAAATGGCTACAATGACCAGATCTCTGCCAGGGAAAGCAGGAACTCCAACCTGGTCTCCTACATGCTATCAGGGGCCCAAATACTCGGGCCATCTTAGTCTGCTTTCCCAGATGCATTAGCCAGAGCTGGATCAGAAACAGCAGTTGGGGCTCAAACCAGAATTTATAGGTGATGCTGGCATCACAGGTTGCAAGCAGCTTAAACCACTGTGCACCACAGGGGTCCCAAGCACTGTACTCCAAAGACCAATAATTGGTACCTCCCTCCAACCTCCAAGAATTGCTGCTACCTGCCAGTGGTGAGCTGTAAGAGCACGTCTTTTAGGGAAAGAGAGGGGCACCAGGAAGTGCCAACTGGGGCTAGTGCTGTGGCACAGCAGGTAAAGCTGCCACCTAAAACACAGGCATCCTGTGTGGACCCCAGTTCAAATCCCAGCCTCTCCACTTCCAATCCAGCTCCCTGCCGATGGCCTGGGACAAGCAGTGGGAAAAAACTCAAATGCTTGGGCTCCTAACAACCACACAGGAGACCTGGGAGAAGTTCCTGGATCTTTGGCTCAGCCTGACTCAAGCCTAGTGATTATAGTCATTTGGGGAGTGAAACAGAGAATGGAAGATAGCACTCTCTATATATAGCTCTTTCAAATAAAAAGAATTATTTTAAACATGCCTATTTTTTAAAAAGACACCTATTAATTATGCTGGTCCCCAGCCAAGGTCTTAACGCAACCTGTCTCATTGCAACTCATCCAGCTTAGGTTCTCGAAATCTCATCAGCTCACATAAACATGCTTCCTGTTCTTCTAAAAGTCTTTGGAGATCCCTCCAACTGAACTGCTGACCTCAGAACCCCAACCATGAAGAGACTATGTCAGCCAGTGGACTCTGAGTAGATTTCATCGCAATTGGAACAGCGAGATTCGGCAGTAATTCATAACCGCTGAACTATCAAAACTGCTTGAGCAGGACCCTCAGAACGTGCCTCACATCGGGGACCTGGGATGGGTGGGAGGCTGGGTGGGGCTTCTCCCTTTGTTTCTCCCCTGAACCCAGATACAGAGGAAAAAATTATATTAGTGTGGAAACAATGATTTTTTAAAATATATTTATTTCTATTAGTCAGATTTACAGAGAGAAGGAGAAACAGAAAGAAAGATCTTCCATCTGCTAGTTCATTTCCCAAGTGGCTGCAATGGTTGGAACTGAGCTAAGCTGATCTGAAGCCAGGAGCCAGGAGCTTCCTCTGGGTCTCCCACATAGATGCAGGGTCCCAAGGTTTTCGACCATCCTCTACAGGCCACAATCAGGGAGTGGGATGGGAAGTAGAGCAGCCTGGACACAAACCAACACCCATATAGCATCCCAGCATGTGCAAGGCTAGGACTTTAGCCACTAGTCTACCACTAGACTGTTTCCTCAGTGCGTTCTTAACATACTCAGATGTAAACTTTCATCTTCAAGAAATTCCACCTGGTCCTAAGATGCTTACAAAACCTTGCTGGAATGTTGTGCTTCACACTTAACTTTGAGGATTAAGCTTTAAAGAAGCTTGCATCCCAAAATAAGCCAGTAGCAGTATATCACATCCAAGTGCTCGTGACAAGTCAGGCATGTACTACGTGTCCCACTTATGCTCTCATTGAACCTTCCCAGCATCCGAAGTTGAACGCAGTGCTGTATTCATTTGGAAGATGAAAATAAGGCCAAAGAGAGGTCAAAGAACTTCTTCAGGGTGGCATAGTTCAGTAAATGTGGTGGGCTTTGATCTCCATCTAATGCTGAGCCTGATCATCCCGCTATGTTGTACATAAGGCTATGCTGCTACCAAGTGCCAGCAACTCCAGCTGCATCTCCCCCAAGTGTGGCAGGGGCCCAGGCACTTAGAACATCTCTCCCAGACACATAAGCACCTGAGACTCTAACCAGCACCCCAATACAGCATACCGTCACAAGCAGCTACTCAACCCACCATGCTAACACTGGTCTCCACACCCTCAGCTACTACCGGTTCTAATCCCGGTGGCCCTGCTTCTCATCCAGCTCCCGCTTGTGGTCTGGAAAAGCAGTCAAGGACAGCCCAAAGCCTTGGGACCCTGCATCTGCATGGAAGATCCAGAAGAAGCTCCTGGCTCCTGGCTTTGGATCAGCTCAGCTCCAGCCATTGGGACCACTTGGAGAGTAAACCAGCAGGTAGAAGATCTTTCTGTCTCTCCTCTCTGTATATCTGCCTTTTCAATAAAAATAATTATTTTTATTAATTACATTGCATTATGTGACATAGTTTTATAGGTACTGGGATTCCCCCCACCCCTCCCAAAGCCCTCCCCCATGGTGGATTCCTCCACCTTGTTGCATTACCACAGTTCAAGTTCAGTTGAGATTTTTTCATTGCAAGCATATACCAAGCATAAAGTCCAACATCTTATTGTCCAGATAAGTTTAACAGTTTCTTGGGGAGACCATCTCTGGTCTGAAGGTAGAGCCGGCATAGTATCGTCCCAATCAATTAAAAGCCCCAACATAACATCAGCATCGATTTATAATGTTATGGAATTAATTGACATGTTATTGAGTAACCAGTATGTTAAAAAAAAATGCAAGTTCTTAACCACATCCTGTGACTTCTTCATTGACTTTTCAATTTTAGTTTATATACAACCAGGTTCTATACGCCTTAAAATGGCTATAGATTACTATTCAGCTGTCTCCTGTCTATTTTCATTTTAGTATTTAGCAGTTTATAGTGCTGAAGCATGATTTTGCTGAACCTGGCCGTTTTTCGGGTAGTCTAAACTGGCTTATAACTCTAACATGACATGTGTCAACAATTTAGGTGCAGAACAGTTTTAGGAGGGGTGTGCAGAGAAATCTTCAATACCCTAGTGAGGAGTAACTAATCTTAGTGTAATTTTTTATTTAAAAAAAAAGTCTTGCAGAAGAAAACATCACACAGGATAAGCCATTGACCCGTGAGATCAGCGGATGCTGAACCTAAAAAGCCAATCTATGCCTGAAGGTAGAGGGGTTGGGGCTCTACCACCTGAAAGAGCAAGGATCCTGGCTCAGCATGCTCATTGGCAGGTCCTGAGCATCCAACAGCTCTGGGTCTGGCCAACAAAATGCACCCTGGGAAAACCAGTAGAACATTTGGCGGAGAGTTGTCTCAAGCACAACTGGCCCTGGGGTCATTAGAGGAGGGAGCCCACCCCCAACCCCTCCCTCCCAGCTTAGGAGAGGAAGGGGATACCTGTGCCACCCTGGGTCTGTTTCCTGGGGAAAGCCCTCAGCAAAACAGATTCCTTGGAGGAGGACCAAATAAATGTAAGTGCACAAGGAGAAAAGTCTTAGTGAGGCTGGAGGGTCCTTCTTGGGTGCCACACCCCCCATGCCTTGGGCTGCTTGCTGGACTGGTACTGCATATCCAGGGAGTGGGGACCTCCCATCAGCTCTGCCTCTCCAGGCAGCAGCCGTTCACCACCACTGCCACCCAAACCTGGCCACTCTTCTGCCTCAAACTACCCCAGAGTTAAGCTGCACAGCAGGACAAGTCCTGGGCAGGGCCCTAGAGGCAGCTCCTTGGGGGCACACCCACGATTGGGCCTGGAGCAGCCATCCCTGGAGACTAGAGTTTGCCAATGATCCACTCCAAAGGCTGGTCCCCTTCCTAATGTACCCCCAGACACCCATTTTCCCTTCTCCACTCAGGTCCTTCCTAATGTACGCAGAATGGAGTCACTTAAACAACAGAAATGGATTGTCTCTCAGTTCTGCAGGCCACAAGTTCAAATTGGAGCTGTCAGCAGCGCTTTCTCTCTGAAGTATGGGAGAATCCATTCTGAGCCTCCCTCCCACCTGCTGCAGGTTCCATGGCTTCTGGTTGCAGGACTGCAGGTGGCCCACAACGTGTTCCTTGTAGATATGCCCTTGTATCTGAAGTTCTCCTTTACATAGACACACAACCACACTGGGTAAGGGCCACCCCAATGACCTCATCTTAACTTCATCTCTGCAAAGACCCGATCTCCAAATACAGTCACAGTGTCAAGTCCAGTGGACTAGGATTCTGACCTAAGAATCTGATATAACACATGTCAATCACAGCTCTCCCTGTTTCTCACAGATCAAGGATATCTCGAGCCAGTGCCTTGGCATCATAGTTTAAGCCTCTGCCTGTAGTGCCAGCATCTCCTATGGTCATTGGTTCAAGTCCCAGTTGCTCCAGTTCCCATCCAACTTCCTGCTAATATGCCTGGGAAAGCAGCAAAAGATGGTCCAAGTCTGTGGGTCTGTGCCACTCATGTGGGAGACCTGGAAAAACCTCCAGGTTCCTGGCTTTGGATCAGCCCAGCTCAAGCTGTTACAGTCATTTGGTTAGTGAATCAGTGGATGCAAGATCTGTCTCTATTTATCTTTTTGTAAATTTGTCTTTCAAAAATTAAATGACTAAACAAACAGGGGCTGGTGCTGTGGCATATCAGGCTAAGCCTCAGCTTGTGGTGTTAGCATCCTACTTGGGTACCAGTTCAAGCCCAGCTGCTCCACTTCCAATCCAGCTCCCTGTGGTGGCCTGGGAGGCAGCAGAGGATGGCCCAAGTCACTGGGCCCTGCACCCTCATTGGGGACACAGAAGAAGCTCTTTGCTCCTAGATTGGAGCCATCCATCCCAGCTCTGGCCACTGCAGCTATATCAGGAGTGACCGGCAGATGGAAGGTCTCTCTCTCTGTCTCTCCTTCTCTGTGTAAACCTGCTTTGAAATAAAAATAAATTTTAATACATAAATAAATATAGAAAATAAAGAAGAAATCCAGCAGCACAAAAAAATAGATCTGCCAATTTCTGTTCCCCACTCACTCTTCCCAAACGCAACCACTGCTGCCAGCAACTTATACCTCTTTCCAGGGACAGTCTTTGCTTTGACTTTGATTATGAGCCTGGAAAAGCAGCAGAGGATAGCCCAAAGCCTTGGGACTTATGCATCCACTTAGAAGACCCAGAGGAGGCTCCTGGCTTCAGCTCAGCTCAGCTCTGGCCATTGCAGCCAGCTGGGGAGTGAACCAGCAGAGGGAATACCTCTCTCCATCTATACTCCTCTCTCTGTAAAATCTTTCAAATAAAAATAAATAAATCCTTAAAAAACGAAACATAGATGATTAGCAATCAACAGTTACAGATAATTGGTAGAAAACAGATAATGGATTACAGACAACAAATAAAGGAGAAACACACAATCGATACATAGTAGATAATAGGTAATCATAAATGATAGATAAATCTCCCTCACTTTTTTGTTTTTGCGTCTTTGGCCTTTAAGCAGTCAATAAAATCCTTCCCATCAGCAAATACTAAGCCTATATATTACTACGTAAAATAAAACAAGCCAGGAATAAAAAGCCAGAGTTTGGTGAGCGGGTGGCCTCCAGGCTGAGACGTCCTTAACCACAGGATCACATCAATGGAGGGAAGAAATCCTAGAGAAAGGAAAGAGAAATTTCTGATTCCAAGAAGGGACAAAAACTAAGGGCTCTGCAGCCTTCAAGTGAGAAAGCAGACAGGGTATGGAAGCCCCTTGGGGTAGACACTCCCATAGGAGTCTGCCATCCCCAACCCGGAGCTTTCCTGGGACCTCTGTTATACCCCACACTGGCTCTGACAAGTGAGGAGAAGGTGGGCAGAATTCTACAGCTCAAAGACTCTGTCAGTCCCCCAAAGCCTCAAAGCCATTCCTCTCCTACCTCAGAGAGCAGCCTCCTCTTCCAGACACGCAGGCATCTTCGATGTCCCTGAGACCCTATGCTCCGGTATCTTCCAAACCACAGTCTGCGACTCCCAGCCCCCCCTCCCTGTGGACAGAGACATGACACGCTCTGTGCACCGCTCTGCAGCTGCCTGCCTCCCTGCATCACAGGCCCCGGCCCAGACAGTGCCTCTCCAGCCACTCCGTGCTGTAGAACACCTGGCAAGGAAAACATTCAAGCACGTGTCACACCCCCTTTGATAAGCATCTTCTGTAATCACAGCTGCACTGTCACGAGTGTCCCCTACATTCAGGTGACTGACATCCAGGCAAAACCTGAAGACACCTGACATCATCACCTCTTTCAGCTACAAAACACTTCCAGAGCGTGACTGGTGTGTGCTCCCCACAGCTGATCCCTGGCTGCGGCTTCCAACAGGCAACTGAATGACAGTTCCCTATAAAATGGAACCTCTACGGCCAGCACCAAGGCACAGTGCATTAAGCCTGCACTTGCAGTTCCATCATCCCATATGGGCACTGGTTTGTGTCCCAGCTGGGAAAACAGCAGAGGATGGCCCAGATGCTTGGGCCTCTGCACCTGCATGGAAGACCTGGATGATGCTGCTGGCTTCAACAGGCTCAGCTCTGGCCATTTCAGCCATTTAGGGCATGAACCAGAGAATGAAAGATCATTCCTCAACAGTTTAGGTGAGCATGTTTAGGAGGGGTGTGCAGAGAAATCTTCCATACCCCAGTGAGGAGTAACTAATTTTTGTGTCCCACCCAGTGAGGTATAAGTGCATCCCCGCTGACCGTTTCCTGTCTGGTTCTAAGCTTTCCTTGTTGTTCTCTGTCTATTCTAGTTTTGTTTGTTTGTTTGTTTTGAGGGGTTTCTGGAGCGCTCCTGATGGAGTTAGACCACCCGAAAAGCAGCCAGGTTCAGCGAAATCATGCTTCAATGCTATAAACTGCTAAAGACTAAAATTAAAATAGGCATGAGACAGCTGAACAGCAATCTAAGCCATTTTAAGGTGTATAGAATACGGTCAAATGTAAACCAAAACTGAAATGTCTATGAAGAAGTCACAGGTTGTGGTTGAGAACCTGCATTTTCCTATTAACATATTGGTTAATCAATACCATGTCAATTAATGTCACAATGTTGTAAATGGTTGGAAATATTACGTTGGCACTTTTAACTGATCGGAATGATACTCTGCCGGCTCTACCTTCAGACCAGAGATGGTCTCACCAAGAAACCATTGAACTTACCAGGACAATAAGATGCTGGACTTTATGCTTGGTAAATACCTCCAATGAAAGAATGTCAACTGAAATTGAACTATGGAAATGCAACAAGGTGGAGGAATCCACCATGGGGGAAGGGTTTTGGGAGGGGCGGGGGAAATCCCAGTGCATAAAAAAAAAGTATCACATAATGCAATGTAATTAGTTTTAAAAAAAAAGGAAATGCAATAAAAATATATGTTTAAAAAAAAAGATCATTCTCCATGAATCTCTTTCAAATAAAAATAAGTAACCTTTAAAACAAAAAAGGAGTCCCCAAATAGAGCCTTCAATGCAGATGCCAGACCATCTGACTTGAGTTGGCTAGCCTCCTTCCTTTGACTTAAAACCTCCTGTGTTTTGATAGCACTAAAATTAGCTCACTGAATCGAGTAAGCGTAAATCCAGCCCTGCCAGGTTCTGACCAGCAGACTCCTAAGGTCATCTGTTTCTCCAACATATTAATACCTTGGTAACCAGTGCTGTCTTAAGGGGTTTCTTTAAGGGACTTTCAGGAGGTAGGGGAAAATCACTCCAGGCCTAGGGCAGAAGTACTAAAGCTCTTTGGCCATCATAAAAATTCCCTGAAGAGTTTTGGCACTGCTGACCAAAGAGGAACTGGGATTCCCCGTAAAAACTCCCCAGAACCCCCATTCAGCAGCACAGTTCTACGGCCATGAGGCTCCAACCTCATCTATCAATACATTAAACTTTCTCTTTCCTTTATCCTCCCCCTTTCCCACATGGACAGGATCAAGCTTTTCATAACACCTACACCATAGTTTTCACAAGCGGACCTATATCCTAGCCAAGAGAGATGTGGCTGTCAGGACACTGGCCCCATGTTTTCACTCCGTGCATTATTTCCAATGGTTTTTTCCATACAAACAAGCTTTTCTGTGAAACAGCCTAAAAACCTTAACCAGTTATAAACTTATATCGAAGGAAACCCATATCTAAGTTTCCAAGCCCAGTTTTCAGAATACACCAGGAAGTTCCAAACACAGCTCCTCTCTAGGGCTTCCCATGTCATTACCAACTTGCCGAGTGACTCGGTGGATGTAGTGCCAGCAAAGTATCTCCAATAAAAATTGCTCTCACCTAGAACTTTGTCACAGTCTCAACTCTTTTAGCAAGTAGCACAGGGGAAGACCAGACATTCTAGGGAAAGGGAGCTCAATGTAAGGAATGGTAGAATATTAGAATTGAGACCAACTTGGAAAAGTATACTCCAAGACCAAGATTTTAGTGTGATAAACTGTAACATGGTAGATAGTCTGACCTAGTGGTTAAGATGCATAGCTGAGTGCTTTGGTTAATTTCCGGCCCTGGCTCGGGAATCCACCTCCAAGCTGATGCAGACCCTAAGAGGCAGCAGTAATGGCTCAAGTTAGTTCCTACCACCCATGTGAGAGATCCAGACTGAGTATCCTGGATCCTGAGTGGGAAATCTGAGGAATAAACCAGTGAATAGACATGAGATTTTTTTTTTTAAGATTTTTTTTTAATTGGGAAGGCTGACTTTCAGAGAGAAAGCCAGACAGAAAGATCTTCCATCCACAGGTCCACTCCCCAAATAGTCATAACAGCTGGAGCTCAGCCAAACTAAAGCCAGAAGCTAGGAGCCTCTTCTAGGTCTCCTAAGTGGATACAGGGTCCCAAGGCTTTGGGCCATCCTCTACTGCTTTTCCAGGCCATAAGCAGGGAGCTAGATGAGACATGGGGCAGCTGGAACACAAACTGGCATCCATATAAGATGCTGGTGCAAACAAGCAAGGATTAGCCCACTGAACAAGTGCTGGATCCTGTTCCTCCTTTCTCTCGTGTGTGTGTGTGTGTGTGTGTGTGTGTGTAAAATCAGTCGGAACAATGCCGTCAGCCCGCTTCTCTGTCCCCTAGACAGCCTGTCCTCTTAGGGAGCAGAATGGGATCCCAGCCCTGAGGGTGCAGAATTACTATAGAAGGGACAAGGACACAGCGGAGGGAGGAGGAGGTGCTGTGCACAGCAACAGATTAAGACGATAGCAAAGTAAAGGAGAAATGCAGATTCTCAGGCCAAGGTGGGCACCCCAGAGACAGGTCCCCACACTTCTTCCCTTCAGAACTACAAACATCAGCAAACAGGAGCAGTAACTCGGTACCCTCTGCCTAGCTCACGGTAGCCACACAGAGAGCATGCTCAAAGCTTCCCCAGTGGTGCTGCAGAATTGATGGGCACACCTATGTCCAAACAATGACTCCAAACAGGAGGCAACTAACAGAACATTTACAGCAAAATAATTCGAAAAGAGCTAAACACTGGAGAAAGTTCAAATAAATATTCAAGAAAACTGGCAAATTATGCTATACACATCAGTGAAATGTTACATGACAGTGAAAATAGTGAACAATTTCACCCAACAGCATAGGTGAATATAGCACAGCACTGAAGGATCCTGCAAGAAAAGAACAGATGCAAAGAGTTCCACTTAGAAGCCCCACCGTGATGGCTCAGCTTGCTAATCCTCCCCTTGCAAGCATCGGGATCCCCTAGGGGCACCGGTGTTCACATCCTGGCTGCTCCACTTCCCATCTAGCTTCTTGCCTGTGGCCTGGGAAAGCAGTGAAGGCTGTTCCAAAACCCTGGGATCCTGCACCCACTTGGGGATCTGTAGGAAGCCCCTGACTCCTGGCTGGCTCAGCTCTGACCATTGTGGGAGCGAGCCAGCAGACAGATCTTTCTGTCTCTCCTTCTCTTTGTAAATATATCTTTCCAATAAAAATAAATAAAATCTTCAATTTAAAACAAGAGTTCCACTTAGAGAACCATTCAAAAACATGACCAAACAAGCACCGTGCTTGGGGTACAAAGTTGATGAAATCGTGACTTGAGGTAGGGTACTGCGGTTCTGCATGGAGCAATTACTCAAATGGAGAAATCAAGAAGAACTGAAGACTGAAATTGGATTTTTAAAGTATTTTTTATTTATTTGAAAGGCAGAGTTACAGAGAGAGAAGGAGAGACAGAGAGACATCTTCCACCTACTATCTCACTCCACAAATGGCTACAATGGCCGGAGTCAGCCCAACCCGAAGCCGGGAGCTTTTTCCAGGTTTTCCACATGCAGAGGTCAAAACACTTGGACCATCTTCCGTTGCTTTCCCAGACCAACCACCAGCAGGGAGCCAAATCAGAAGTGGAGCAGTGGAGCTTCCAATAGTAGCCCATATATGATGCTAGAGCTGTAGGCGGAGGCTTAGCTTTCTACATAACAGCACCAGCCCCTGAAACTGGTGTAAACCCTAAGAAAACATACACAGCAGAATGCCCAAAAACAGAACCCTGTAAATGTAACTGCTTCATTTCTGGGCTGCACTTACAGTTGGAAGATCCAAGCCCAGCCAGAACAAAAGAAACCCTCACAACTAACCAACAGCTTGCTTTCACCTAACTGAGCCAGCTGAGGACACATGCTCATATGTGGACCAATAACAGTAGCCACAGGAAGACTGTGTGCTTATTGGGTTACAACCAGGTTTCTGTGAGGGCGATATGATAGCTCAACTGGCTAAGCATTCACTTTCAAGAACCAGCATCACTTATGGGTGCCAATTCATGTCCCAGCTGCTCCACTTCCCATCCAGCTCCCTGCTTGTGGCCTGAGAAAGCGGGGAGGACAGCCCAAAGCCTTGGAACCCTGCCCCCACATGGGAAACCCTGGAAGAAGATTCTGACTCTATTGCAGCCATTGACTCTAGACTCCTGACTCCACTGCAGCCATTTGAGGAGTGAACCTGTGGATGGAGGATCGTTGTCTGTCTCTCCTTCTCTGTAAAATCTGCCTTTTCCAATAAAAATAAATCTTTAAGAAACAGCAATCTCCATTGTTACACACAAGCACAGTGGCTGGGAATAAACCTGATTGCGGAGCTAAGGGAATACCCTGGTTGGGCTGCAATTCCCATTGGTGAATGCAAGTGCCAGAATCAGTGCATTGTCCTGGGCTGAACGTGGCTACAATCTCCCTCGGCACTGGTGTGAGTGGTGGGCTGGGCTAGATTCCAGCACCCACTAGTACTCATAAGAGTCATAATGGGTGTAGAATAGGCTGTGCTAGGTCCTGGTTCTCGCTGAACCATGTGAGAGCTGTGTCTGGGTATGGACAGGCATGGATAGGCTGCAACACCAAACAGTAAGAACCAGAAAGGGTATGGACCAATTGGGCAAGGACACCATTCCTGCCAGGACAACAGGTGGACAAACTCAACCTGGGCCAGGGACACTCCGGTATGCGCAAGAGCTGCCACTGGGAGATCAGATATAGGAATTTGGAGAATTCTTTTGTCAGGTTGCAGTCCCTGCAGGTAAGCGCAAGAACCAAGCCAAGGCGCAACCCAAACCAGGCCAGGTTACAATACTCGCTGATATATGCATGGCTCAGGTCAGGGGGTGGACCAAGCCAGCTCATTACATCCACTGGCAGATCTGAAAGTCAGGATGGGGTGAAGGAGAGGCCAAGTTAGGCCACATCACCAACCAGTTCACATTCGAGCAACAAGTGAGGGCTGACTAGGAAAGGCCAGGTTGCAGCACAAGGTGGAACTGGGGACAGGTTGGATTGAACTAGGCTGAATTACCCACTGGTAGATGCCGAGGAAAAATGACCATGTCAGTCTGGGGGAGGTGGGTGGTGTCAGGTCCGTGAGCCCCAGGAGTGGGAGTCCAGTGTGGCCCTGGATCTCCTGGCCCATGTCCTAAGGCCCACCTGCACAGTGGGTGTCAGGTCCATGAGCCCTGGGGGTGGGGGATCCGGCGGGTCTTGGATCACATGGGCCCGGACTCACAGGCCTGCCTGCACACTGGTCTCTGGATCCGTTAGCCCCGGGGGGTGAGGGTCCAGCATTGCCCAGGTTGTCTGACTCAGATCCATGAGCCCACCTAGGAGAACTGGTCCTCCTCAGTGTAGAGGATAGAGGGCCAGTCAGCTGACCATGGTGCACATTGAGGACATGGTAGCTCATTGGGGCCTACAGAGGGCCAATCATAGCAGAGAATGGAGAACAGAACACATGGACAACTACCCCAGCCAGTGATGGCAGCAAATATCTGCGCGATTGGAGAGTATAAGATCAATGGTGTCAGCTAATGGGCATTGGAAGGGATTCCTCACCCACAGATCAGCAAGATCGACAACATTTCAAAACTATCGCATCCACCTGGGCACCCACCTTTGGAACATGTGCCACTGTGACCCTGGCGCTGGATACTGGGATGTTTGGGAGGCTGGGTATGGCCTCTCCCCCTATCTCCTCCCTCTCCCAAGGAATGAGAAGAATAGAAAGCTTGGAAACTGATTACACCCACCTCTCCCTAACCCAAGATCTTTCCCTGATGGACTAGACAAACATTATCTTTTTTTTTTTAATGGAAAAAAACATCTTGTCTTCTAATGAAAATAAAAATCAAGAAAACCTTAAAAAAAAAAAACAATAAAAATAAAGCCAGATTTCTGAACCAATAGCTAGCAAGAAACATGACCCCTAGGCAGGTCACAAAGATTCGTTACCCCTCACTAGGGAGGTGAAGATTTCTCTGCACACTCTACCTAAAACTGTTCTGCACCTCTATTGTTAACAAATGCCTTGTTATACTATAAGCCTGTTTGGACTATCCTAAAACTCGCCAAGTTCAGTTAAATCATGCTTCAATACTACAAGCTGCTAAATATAAAAATGAAAGCAGACCCGAGACACCTGAAACAGTACTCTATAACCATTTTAAGGTGTATAGCAGCTGGATGTGTATAAACTAAAATTGAAAAGTCAATGAAGTAGTCACAGGATGTGGTCACTCTAACATATTGGTCACTCAAAACCATATCAATTAACCCCATAATGATGTAAATTGTTTTTAATGCTATGTGGTAGCTTTTCATTGGATGGGATAATACTCTGCCAGCTCTGCTTTTAGACCAGAGATGGTCACCCCAAGAATCTGTTGAATCTGTCTGGACAATAAGAGGTTGGACTCTATGCATGGTACATGCTTGCAATGAAAGAAGCATGACTTGATTTGAACTGTAACACTGCAACAAGGTGGAGGAATCCATCATGGGGGCAAGGCAGGGGGAGGGGTTGGGGGAATCCCAGAGCCTATGAAACTGTATCATAAAACGAAAGTAAAAAAAAACAAAGAAAGAAAGAAAGAAATGTGACCCCAGCTAGACCCTTATCAAGTCTGGCTGGTGGCTAATTCGTAGTTGTCCCTATACTGTGTTCCTCTAATGACACCTGCCTTCCCTGTAGCTGCCTCTATAAACCCCAAAGCACCCTCACTCAGCAGGACAGTAGTCCTGTAAATGTGAGTCGGCTACCTCCTTGTTTGTCGATAGATTAAACTTTCTCTTTTCTGTATCCTCAAATCTTCTACAGTGTTTTGATTCAGCACCCTGACAAGGATGAAGCTTTCAAAACCAGGCTGTTTCATCATATCCAATTGCACAGATGATTAAAACAGACTCAAGAAGGTGAATATCTTGCCCAGAGGCACAAAGCTAGGAAATGAGGGCAGCAGCCTTCAGACCCAGATCCACAGTCTCCAAGTTCATGTGCTTTCCGCTGAGTAACTGGCAACCTTGACCATGCCAAGGTATCGAAAGCCAGTCTTCCCAGGCAACGCCTGCCTGACCACTCAGGCACCTACACCTCAAAGGCAAGGAGAGGCAGCACCCCTACTTCTTCAAAAGGCCCTGTCCTGGGTGTGGCATCACCACCCAGCTAAGTCACTGAAAGTCTCGAATCCCCGTTTCATGGCCTGGGAGCTAATGCTCCTCACCCAAGGACCATTGCCTCCACTCAGTTTCCACCTCCAAGCGGAAGTTAACAAAATCATTCTTTTACCCCTAGAATGTTCTCTCCTGCTGTAGATACCAGCAGCATTCAGTCATTGTATCCTCTTCTGTCCCAACTCTCCAGACAAACCACAGCCCCTGCAGGGACACCCCTACACAGTTATATGAGCCCTCATGCCCCCTCTCCACAAGCCACTTACACCTGATTCACTGATATTACACTGGCTGAATCAGTTACATTCAAAGAATATATCCATATACCCCAACACCTCCCCCACTACAACTCCTCCCCACACACAATAGGCTCAAAAACCACGCACAAGCAGAAAATACCCATCTGTAGGTCAACCACCAATTAACTGCCTTGCTTCAAGTCTCTTAAATTTCACTGGTTGGATTTCTAGAGTAAGAAAGAGCAAGACAGAGAGACATGTTGGAAATTATTATAACTAGGATAAAAACCGTATCAGTGTGGACTTGGTTATTCTTTTTTTCAAAGGTTTATTTACATTTTACTGGAAAGTCAGATTGACAGAGAGCAGAGATGGGAAGATCTTCCAACTGCTGGTTCACTTCCCAAGTGGCCACAATGGCAGGAGCTGAGCCAATCTGAAGCCAGGAGCCAGGAGCTTGCCCTGGGTCTCCCACACAGGTGCAGGGTCCCAAGGCTTTGGGATGGGAAATGAACCGGCACCTACATGGATCCCCATGCATGCAAGGCGAGGATTTTAACCACTAGGCTATCGTGCAGGCTCCAGTGTGGAGTTTCTAAAGAGGTCCTACTTTTTTCCTTGAAAAAACTAAGATAGCCCCCTACCCTCACACTAGAGCTTGCCTTAGCTTTATTTTACACTGTCTTAAAAAAAAAAAAAAAAAACTATGACAGACTATACAGACTATACTACTGTAACAATACGGGGGAAATCAGTGGAGGGGAGGGTATTTGGTGAGAGGGAGGGGAAATCTCAGAGCCTACGGAACTGCATCATAAAATTCCTCCAATGACATATTCACCCCATTGGCAGTGCCCTCCAAAAAGCAGTGTTCACTGGAGAAAGTCCCAAGCTTATGACCAGACCATGTGCCTCAGGGTCCAAATACCCCTTCAGCTTCTTCGTCTCTACCCCCATGCCTTGCCCCCCCTCCCACCCTTATCCCTTCACTGCCCTTAATAACATTTCTGTCTGGAGAATCAAGATGGTGGAACAGGGTAAGGACACTTTTAAACAGACAGAAATATTAGCCAGTGTCAACCAGAGAGGGCACATTTCAGCAAATAGGAGAAGACAGAACAACAGCAGAGGGGTACCTGGAGACTGACAGACACAGGAAAGCAGTGAAAACAACAATGTGGTGTTGCAGTGACTGATACACCAGCAACATTCAGAAAACAGCGATCTGAACTCCACTAGCAGCCACAACTCCACCAGCAACAAGGTGGGAAGGGACATTTTTCAGGAGCTCCAGAGGAGAACACAAAGAACCGTTTGTCCTGCTGGTCTGTTTCACTTGACCAGAAGCACAGACAGAGCAGCAGATCCCAGATGGGTGGTGCGGAAACAGGGTGGATTTCACAGCCCAGTCTGCCTCCTAGAGCCGAATTAGGTACCATTTTGTTTAAGGAGGCAAAGGCGATGGGGCAGGGCTGTGCATGCCCTGAGCTGGGAGTGAACTCATTTCTGACTCAGTGAACTGCAACAATGTGGCATTTTACAGGTTCCACCCAAGACAGGTCTGGGTAGCCCTCAGACCTGATGGCATACAGATCAAGAACTCTAGTAATGGCCCATCAGCCGCCATTTTGTACACTGTGGCAAAGAATTTAAGACTGCAGGGACAACAATGAGCTGCACATGCACTGGTCCCACAGGAAAATAATAGCGACTATCGCATTGTATGGGTCAAAACAGGTCTGTGTGGCCCTCAGACCTAATGGCCAACAGGTTCTGGCAAGATCAGCACCACCAACAACCTAGCTATATAGGACTCCTGGTGTCGCCCTAAACCTGGAACTTACTCCAACCAGAAGTGGGAGAAAGGTTGCAGAGACAATGGTGCAGCCTCAGCACGGTATGACAGGAGGTGGAGAGTGGTGAGCCAGGAGCTGGGGCTATGAAGTTCTTGGTGGAAATCTATCATAAGAACCCAGACCTGGGACTAGCTGGAAGGAGTGGCACAAGTGACTACAAACAAAGAGCCATGTACCAACTGCAGTAAGTAAAATCAAATTGTAGACCTGTGGGTAACACAGCTTAGAAACCTGCCCCAAGGAGAAGAATCTGATAACCAGACATACAAACATCAAAAGCAAAAGAGACAGGCACAATAAATATTACTGAAGACTTCACTGCAAAGGAGCAAAAGCCTATGCCAACCTCAGAGTTCACGGAGGAAGACATCGAAAAAATGGGGGATACAGATTTTTTTTTTTTATCTCTTCAAAACACTTTCTTCTGATTAAATTATTCAATGACTCCTAGATCATACAGTAGAATCATTTTCTTCAAGAAGGTTCTTGATTTTTTCATTTCTTCAGCAACACACTAGTCATTCAGTAGCATATCATTTAACTTCATGGTGTTGTTAATTTTTTTTTCTTCCTGTTTTGGTTTTTTGGCTTTTCATTGAAGGGGAGGTACAGTAACTGTGTAATGGAGACTGTCAAATCTAGCAGCATGTTATTTAACTTCATGGCACTGTAAAAAACTTCTATTTTTCTTCCTGTTGTTGATTTTGTATTGTGGCTTTTCATTGAAGGGGATATAGAGTAACTGTATAATGGAGACTATCATATTCAAATGTGAGGATACAACGCAGTATGTGTCTCTACTTCCAGACAAAGGTGGAATCCCAATGAAACCAACCGTATCTTGACAATAGGATGTTGGACTCTCTGCCATTGTTCATGCCCACAATGATGGATGTATGATTGTGTATGAAGAACTATTCTATAGTAATGATATAGGGGAACTCAGTGAGGCAGGAGGGAATTGGGGAGGGGATAAGGGAAATCCCAGGGCCTATGGAACTGTATCATAAAATAATAATAATAATAAAAGTTTAAAAAAACAATTTTCCTGTCTGACATTTGCAGCAGGCCTGATTTCTCTTTGCCAAGCCTTCCTCAGCTAAACGGAGACCCAAGTCCCGGATGGAGCCCCTGGGCTGCAGGGAGCAGTGAGGGGGTTCCCCAAGTCTGGTAGATGTTTTTTTGGGGAAAGACAAAGCCCCCCACCCCTCGGTGCAGCTAAGCCACTTTGCCGTTCTCTCAGCCTGGTGGATCCAAGGGCTGCTCTGCAGGTGAAAAGCGCCACCCCACCAGCCTCCCAGCTCTGGGACAAGGGGCTTCCACCTGTTCAGAAGCAGGCCTCACCTCCTGGGCCACTGTGCTGTCAGCTCCTTTTTTTGTGATGATTCACTTTCCAGAGCCACTCAGTGCTAGAAGTCTTAGGAGAAGAACCTCAGACCATCTGCTCAGACAACGATTCAAGATGCCTTGAGGCTTGTCTGGTCACCGTTTCCCTGCCTCACTTGGCGTCCAGGTGGTGGGAAGGGCTTCTGAGGCCCTCTGCAAAATCCCGCTCCCTCACGAAGATTAGTCACTCTTCACCGTGGTGTTGGGGACTTTCCTGCACACCCCCCCCCCAAAAAAAAATGTTCTGCACCTTAATTGTTGACAAATGTCTTGTCAGAGTTACAAGCCAGTCTAGATTATCCTAAAATCTGCCAAGATCAGTAAAATTATACTTCAACACACACACACAAAAAAAATCCCGCTCCCTTACCCACTAGGGAATTAGTGCCTCAGAATAGTCTCGAGTGACCTCTCAAAGCAAGGTGCAAGTCCTGCTGCCACCAGACTTGCGAACTGAAGATTCCCCACACTTCTTTAGATATGAAGGTCTCTCTTGGAGGGAAGGGCGGGGGGACAGTCTCAAAACTTGGACATGGGCCGAGCATGATAGCCTAGTGGCTAAAGTCCTTGCCTTACATCTGCAGAGATCTGATACGGGCACCGGTTCATATTCCAACTGCTCTACTTCCCATCCAGCTCCCTTCCTGCGGCCTGGGAAAGCAGTTGAGGGTGGCTCAAAGCGTTGGGACCCTGCCCCCTTGTGGGAGACCTGAAGGAGGTTCCTGGCTCCAGATCAGACCAGCCCTGTTTGTTGAAGCCACTTGGGGAGTGAACCAGTGGATGGAAGATCTGTCTTTGTAAATCTGACTTTGCAATCAATCTATCAATAAGAGAAAGGGAAGGAAAGGAGAGGAGAGGAAGGGAAAGGGAAGGGAAGAAATATAAAGAACATAAAGAATGATGGCTCCCCCACTCCAGGCAAACACAGGCCGTGTCGACATGGCAGACAAGGCCTTGCCTCCTTCTTCTTGCCCCACCCCCCCCCGGACACCTGCCAAGCTTTCCCCTCTCTTCCATCTCCTGATCTCCCTTCCCCTCTCCAAATGGGTCCTGCCTGACCCCAAAAGCTAATTGTGCACATCCATCGCATTCTATCATTAAGAATTATGGTCCCTCAAAATTCCTGAGCTGGCACCCTACCCCTCATGAGACTGCACTGCTGATAGGACCTCCAAAGGGATCACTAAGGTTAAACGAGGCCAAAGGAATAGAGTTCTGATCCTGCAAAGACTAGTGCACTCCAGTTCCACTTCCAATTTCAGCTTGCTGCTACTGGCAGATGATATGTGAACATAGGTGCTAATTACACACAAACAGGAAGCAGTTCATCTGTGTGGCTATAAATTGTTAGGCTCAGAAACTTTTAGTTGAGGCAAAGGGCTTTATTAATCAAAAGACGGTGCCTCGCAGACCACTCCCTGATGGGAGGCAGTGCAGGACCACTTCCACATGGCAGGGTGACCGCATCAGAAAATGGCCACCCAGGGTATACAGTGCTGGGCATCTTAGGCATGTGGCATGGGAGAAGGTGGCAGCTCCTCGGTCTGCACCTACAAGTGACCTACAGCATGTACTCAGCATGGCGGGTGTTGACCTTTTGTGCAGAGGCAAGGTTGGGGTGATTCGGTATTCCATACACTCCAGGATGGTGTTGGAGTCACTTCTGCTCTGCCCAATCTAACATTAATGATATCTCTTCAACGGAGTCCAGCCTGCTTCTGGCATTTCTCTCCATCTCACATTTCCCTTCAGTATCCATGCGCAGTATCCATGCCAGATTGCTTCTTGTTCATCAAGCTACATGAAGATCATGACCAAGTCCACACACAGAGAAACGCAGTAAGAATGTGGCATCACACACCCTGGCTGTCTTCACTTCCATACTCCCAGGCCTCCCTCCTGATGGCCCCAGGCTCCCAAGACTCTCAGAGCTCAGGCTCTGAGCCAAGGGGATAGCTCTAACACCCCCTCTCTTGGTTACCAAATATCTTGCATTGCCCTGCAATACTGCCATTCACACCACCAATTCCCCAGAAAACGCCTCCGCCTCCATGGTGTCCTTCTGCCTACAGAACACCTAGACAGCCCAGCCTTACCCTCAAACCTTCTCGCACAACCTGCTCCCACGCCTTCCCATACCAGCACTCAGAGTCACCCAGGGTTGCCTCCTTCTGGCCAGCACAGCTGGCAATCTCCCAGGCTTGGTGACACCAATGGCTCATTTGGAATCGCTGTGTCTTTGTCAGTCTGAACCCCTGCATCCCCTCTAAGAGTCCACTTCAGGGCCCAGTAACGATACCTAGTGGCTAAAGTCCTCACCTTGAATGCCTGGGATCCCACAGGAAAGACGGAACTCGCCAGCCAAGAAAGAGTCCATGCTGGGAGTGTGGTAGTTTCTGCAGCAAGGCCTGACGGATTGACGGCAAGCTACAATTCTCGGATTGCTCCCAGCCATTAGTGCAAGGCACAGATCCAGTCCCAAGCCAAAACAAAAAAAGCGAGATCCACGCTCTCCAGCTTACATTCCAAGTGCCAAAATGAACACATGGGAAAATTAAACACCAATCTAAGAATGAGACAGCCCTAACCTGAATTGTTCAACAGCCACCATGAGGAAACACATGACTGGCTGGAGGTCATGCTGGAGGACAGAACACAATCTCCTGAAGCCCTGGAAACTGGACAGCACTCCGAGCCAATAAAAACACACAGACCAGGGCAGGAGCCAGGACCAAAGCGCCCTTGTGCTTCTGCCATGGGAGCTGCCCCAGAATTACCTAGAGTATGGTCAGACCGAAGCATAAGGGCCCCACTCTCACAGCTGTGGAGTCTAGAACGAGGATTAAATGTTTTTGCATCACTAACAAGTTCCCAGGTGGCTCTGTCAGTTTTCGGGCGCTAGAACAAAACACTTGAGACCAGGTGATTCGTAAAGAATAGAGGTTTAGATACCACACAAGATGCCAGATATTAGGGATGGGAACACGTGGATTCAAGTCCTGGGTCTGCTCCCGATTCTGGCTTCCTGCTATGGAGCATCCTGGGAGGCAATAGGGGAAAGCTCCAGCAGCTGAGTGCTGCAAACACATGGGAGACCCTGACTAATTTCCTGGCTTCTGGCTTCAGCTGGCCCAGCTTCAGCAGGTGCAGGCAGTTAAACAGTAAATCAGCAATGGACAACAATTCTGTCACTCAAATAAAATACATTTTTTAAAAAAATAGTTTATTTGGTTTACAGTTCTATAGGCTGGAAGTCCAAGCACACAGCAAGGGCAGCTGCTCGCCCTCTAGGGGGCCTCCTGGCTACAGCCGAGTACGCAGGCGCCCCAGGGTGAGGCAGAGCCAGCTGCTGGGTCCAGGCTGGGCTCTGAGTGCCAAAGGAAGGGCTTGGATGAGGATAGTGGGAGTGAGGACAAGACGTTATGCATAAGACAAAGAAACAACCACGCCCGTCGAGAGAGGAATGGATAATGGTACATCTACTTGATGGACAGTACTATTCAGCCATTAAAAATAATGAAATTCTACCACTTGCAACAAAATGATTCCAACTGAAGATCACTGTGGTCAGTGAAATAAGCCAATCCCAAAAGGGCAAATATCATGTTCTCTCTGATATAAGGCAACCTTTATACCAAATACAAGATCAACAGGTAAATGTGTATATACATATATTCTCACAGATGAACTGTATAACGGAGACTAGCAGAAGTGAAGATACATCGCAGTATGCATCTCTACTCCCAAATACAAGATGGACTCCAAATAAAACTGATTTATTTTGACAATAGGATAATGGCCTTTCTACCATTGTCTATACCCACAATGTCATGATACACTTAAATAGCAGATTGATGGATTTGTGACTGCTGCTGAAGGAGTATACTATTGTAATAATATAAAGGAAAAAAGTGAGGGGAGAAGGGTGGAAGGGGGAATCCCTGAGCCTATAGAAATGTATCATGAAAAAAAAATCTAGACATTAGGCAAAGCCAAGGGTCAAAGAATACAGGCACCCACAAGACAGCAGGGAGCACCAAACTCCTGGAGAGACCGACACTGTGGCCACAGAGACCTAGACACAGGATGGTTTTTCTACTAATACACACCTATGCTTAATCTTAAGGAGTAAGTTAGACATTAAAAAACTCATCACAATAGTAATAAAATAGAATAATTATAACTATTCATTGTAATTAAAATTATGAAAGATGGTCTGGTTTGTTCTCTCACTCCCTCTTCCCTCAAAATATCAAATTTGCTACTTAGAATTTTAGGTTTTTTTTCTTTTTACACTTTCTTAAAAAAAATATTTGCATATTTGAGAGACAGAAAGACACAGAATTTCCATCCACTGACTCACTCTCCAGATGTTTGCAACAGCCATGACCAGGCCTGGCCAATGTCAGAAGTGAGGAGCTCAATCCAAGCTGTTACTTGAGCTACCACCACTGTCCGTCAGTGTGTGCATTAGCAGGAAGCTGGAGCAAGAAACCAGAGCTGGGCATCAGACATGACAGCCTTACTGGCTTCTTAACCATCAAGCTAAATTGCCCAACGCCATTTAACAGCAACCATGAACCTGGAAGCCCCAGGGAAGGGCAATGTGGTACAGAACAATGCCACAATTCCCATGATGCAACACAACACCACACCACTAGCCATCACCCCTGGCTTTGTCCTTGGCTCAGGGAGCACCTCTCAATCTCCCAAGCTCCCTTGCAGACCCTTGGAGGGTCCCAGTTAACAGCTGGGCCCCGCCTTGCTTGCATCCTTTCACCCCTCTCCCTGACCCAGGCAGGATTTTCTCTACCTCCCCCACCCATACCTGGAGAAAGGAGTGTCCTGCAGAGACTGGAGGAGTGGAAATGCTCCCACCATCCCTCTTCCTCCTACTGAAACACACTGTGGGTACTTCCTAAAGTCAACAGGGGCCCCTAGGTTGAAGCATTGTTGGTGTTAAGCACAAGCTTGCTGCTCAGGCTTCAAAGGAGCCCTCACCAGCCTAGTCATCAGGGCAGGAGACAGGGAAATGCGGCAGAAAGGAGGCCACAGCTTCCCCCGAAGTGCCTCTCCTGTGGCCTCAAAGGCAGCCGGGGGACGGGGGGGAGGGTCAGACAACTGTGTGTCTGGTCTGGTGTTAGGAGCCACAGGCTTATGGGCCTTAGACTTGACCTACCTGACAGCCTGTTGCATTGCAAAGCCTGCCTTGGGCAAGCAGGGCTACAGCAAGCAGGATATTAGGCCACAACATCCTGTGTAAAGCAAGCAGAATAGAACCTCCACCCTTGTTCCTGTTCAGATGATTAGTTCCTCCCCTGTTTCAATATAGATGATTAGTTCCTTCCCTGCTTCAGTGAAGGTAATTACTTCCAGGAAACCTCTCCTTCCCCTCCTCCCCTAGAGAAGAAGGTATATATATGAGGAGTAAAATAAAGAGAAAGGCACTCTTTTCCACCAAGTACATGTGTCCGTGTGTTTCTTGGGCCAGCAGCCTGGGGCTAGCAGCCTGGCAATCTCAGTCCACCCTCAGGGTTTGAGCGTCGTGTCCTGCAGGTCAGGACAAATTGGTGGCCCATACGGGGACCCTGATATGGTGGAGCAACTGAGGAACCTCGCGGTGAAGACTTCGGTCGAAGCGTTTGAGGTGTGAGGCAAATAAGGTGAGTCGATAATTGACTCGGACATTTCTAAGACAAATTTTTTGCAGGGGCATAAGTGGTTTCATCCCCAGACCCTCTCCCTGTCCTGGGCATGAGGGATAATCTGAGGGACCCCAGAAATCCAGAGGCAAGCTTAGAGTTATGAAATTTCACTCTGTCGTTTTCCTGAGAATAGTTAGACCAACCCCTATTAGTAATGCTTTAACTATTTTTAATCAAGGATTATACTGTTGGGAAGTCCATGCTAATTATAAACAGCCTTAGCAAGCCAGATCACATGTATTTATCTTTAGGAATACAGAAACTTTGAAAGTTAAGACAACACATTAAGATCTTCACATTACATTGAAACGGTAAGAAGGGACATCAGTTTGTTTGCAAAACAAAAGACTTGATCATGGCAAGTATGTGATTTTAGAATTTTTGGCAAGTTCTATGGCCGCTTCCTAAGACATGCATATATAAGTATGTAGCAAGATTGCTTGATGTCTCTTTTTCTTATATTTGCCAGTAGTAACCTATAAGACTAGATTTGCATGCTATGTATGAAGTCAGAATAGAAAATTAAAAGTAGCAGAAACTTCCTGGTGAGTTCAGTGGATGACTACATTAAGAATGGCCTGATTGTGAATGGGTATCCAGGCAGATGGTAGCACTAAGACACTCAAAACTTTCGCTTCTAATAATACTTGACATCTATTAATGTAGTCATTCAATAACAGAGTAGAAAAATATAGCTTATTTTCTCAGTGTCTCTCAGTAGCTGTTGAGTAGACACATAATGAAACTCTGTATCAATTAGTTGAGGGAAAAACATGGCGTTGTTAAGCCATTGCTAAACCTGAGATAGTGATGTTTGATCATCATAAGGATTCTGAGATTTGATGAGATGACAAGAAACTGGTAGTGGATCGCATTTGTGAACAACTTCTTAACAATTGTCTAGAGCTGCTGTCTTGTCTGCAAAACCACAGGCTCCATTTTACAACTAAGAAGAGTAGCCCCTCACAAAAGTCTGTTGAAGATGAAAGCAGACATTTTAAAATATATTGAAAATGAGCCGTTATGCCCTAGCTCAGATTTAGGAGCTTAGGGTCTGACGGTGTAATGTCTACACACCCCTGGGACTTCCAGAAAAAAGAAAACTACCAAAGCATAAGAGGTTTTAACATGTCTAGGAGATTTCTGAGTGGTCTTACCACTTGAGAGGTCTCTAAACTGAAGGAAAATACTTAGTGGTTGTGTTGTAAAGGTATCAGTGAGGAGCTGTGTGTTAGTGTTGTGTGTGTCCACACTGTTAGACGTGAGTGTGGTATTGTGTGCAATCCTGATCATTGCATGCAGTTTATACCTCACAACTCTTTACTCACTCTACACCCCATTCCTGTCTCAAAGTCAGGATTCTGAAGGTCTAAATCTGGAAACCTGAAGTTGGGTGAGGGCTCCTGACAAGACCTACAGAACCCCCTCAAATGCCAACACTCAAAGCTTCTCACTTGCTAGAGTTGCATTAATGAAAACTAGGCCATCTTTGGGTTAATGAGAAGATTTGTTTACCTTTGACTCTCCTCTGCAAAGTTGTACCATTGCCCAAGGAGAAGAAAGTAAAAACCAATTCTAAAAACTGCTATTTGACAAATGGTGGAGGTTGAGGGAAGGCAGGCCCCGCTAAACATGTCAAAAATGTCCACCCTTGGCCATTTTTTCAATGCATACTTAGCAAAGTTTTCAGCTTGAGAGGTTTTGAGGGGCAGGGTGGTGTTTGTGCTTTAGGAACTGGGATTCCTCGATTTGCAACTTGCATATTTTAGTATTCAAATTATAGTCCAAAAGTTTGAAGATGTTTGTTGTGACATGAACTGACACTGATTGGTTATTGCCAAAGAATGGGGGAAATCAGCTCGTGAGAGCATGAAGGTGCTTTATGCTTTTCAGCATCTGTGGTGTTAAGAGTCCCTGCGCTGCTGTCCTCTACGTCACCCTGTCCTGGGGTGCACTGGTTTGGCAGGACACCTGCCAGGGCCACAGCCCAGCAACAGAAAAGGCAGACCACACCTTACCAAAGTAAAAGCTCTAAACTTCAGTACTGATTCATTGCTAAACAGATAGAATTCTTCCTGTCTATTCTTCCTGGTTGGAAAAATGTTTTGACTGGACAGTGGCAAGGGCCAGACCCTGTTCTTATTTGGGGAAGAGGAAGTGTTTGTATTTTCCCACAGGATGAAGACAGCCCCTGGTGCATTACCAAAAGCTGGTTAAACACCATTCTCCCAGTCTCACTACTTCTACTCCTATGGAACCCAACCCCCCAGAGGAGGGAGATACACTGAGGAATAATGAGAATGATCCCACTTCAACTGCCATTGGGACCCACGACTAGAGTCCTCCTGAAACTTTTTCAGGATTACTAATGCTGAGTTGATTTATTACTCGGGTTCAATACAGTATGTGT
The DNA here is from genome assembly GCF_030435755.1 of Ochotona princeps. Classification (NCBI taxonomy): domain Eukaryota; kingdom Metazoa; phylum Chordata; class Mammalia; order Lagomorpha; family Ochotonidae; genus Ochotona; species Ochotona princeps. Next base: position 17,215,986 of record NC_080839.1, on the reverse strand, counting down.
CACCTTGGTTAAGTGGGAATATTTCTCTACACTTGCTAATCTCTCTCATGAGCTCTCTCACAGATTGAACGGTTCCTGGAATGCAGATTTTGAAAGCTTGACCAGCACATCTTTGCCATTGATTCCACCCATGTTGATCCCATTTCCTGGAATTCTTTTGTAGTTCTTATAGCCCAGGGGTTCCATTTGTTCAGGAACTGAGTGGGGGTTGCTGCCTGGATGACTCTTATGCATAGGCCTCCTTTTGCTATGCCTTCAGCTTAAGCGGCAAAAACAGCAAGCACAGGCTCAGGTTATGGACATAAGACAAGCCGTTGCAGCCCTAGAAGGACGGCAAGACCCTCAATTCTGGCTCTCACCTATACAGTAGCCGGGCTGGTAGTCAAAGACAGGCAACCTCTGACCCATTCAGGTACCAACCTAAGACAGGAGTTAGGCTTCGCCATCTGCCTAAGCTTCCCATGATGGGTAAGGATCTGACGGGAGGTCAGATGACCTAAGACAGGCACAGTCACCGAGCCATACATTTACTGTATCAGAAAAAATAGAAGGGGGAACTGTTAGAAGCCACAGACTTATGGGCCTTAGACTTGACCTACCTGACAGCCTATTGCATTGCAAAGCCTGCCTTGGCCAAGCAGGGCTACAGCAAGCAGGATATTAGGCCACAACATCCTGTGTAAAGCAAGCAGAATAGAACCTCCACCCTTGTTCCTGTTCAGATGATTAGTTCCTCCCGTTTCAATATAGATGATTAGTTCCTTCCCTGCTTCAATGAAGATAATTACTTCCAGGAAACCTCTCCTTCCCCTCCTCCCCTAGGGAAGAAGGTATATATATGAGGAGTAAAATAAATAGATGAGGCACTCTTTTCCACCAAGTACATGTGTCCGTGTGTTTCTTGGGCCAGAAGCCTGGGGCTAGCAGCCTGGCATTCCCAGTCCACCCTCAGGGTTTGAGCGACGTGTTCTGCAGGTCAGGACAGTGTGGCATCCAAGCACCTCCACCAAAAACAAAATAAAAACTCTTTTTAAAGTTGACCTTGGACTTCAGAGGCACTGCCCAGGACCAGAAGGAAGGTAGGATCTTGATCTGCTTTGCTGTGAAGCCGCAAAGAAAGAAATCAGCTGAGGACCTGAGAAAACAGGTCCCAAATGAAAGACCAGCAATCAAAGCAGAACACAGAAGCCAATCCCAAGCAGGCCTGCTCCCAGGTGGCACGCAGAGCCACCGCCTGCAAGCTCACATACATCAAAGCTGGCCATGAGGCACACAGTCGCTGCCATTCTCCAAGTCCAGTCAAACAGTGACATATTAAAATGATAGCCAAAGGAAAAAAATGTCACAGGCAACAGCCCTGGGATTGCCAACATGGCTCCCAGTCCTCTAGACAGGATGACAATGACCCTGCAGCAACATCCACGTGGCCGCTTCTATAAAACAAAGACAAGGACATTCAAGGGACAGAGGCGCAGCCTCCCAGACACTAACAGCACCTGCAGCATTGCAGTCCAGCTATGTCAGGCAGGACTGGACTGCAGCACCCAAAGAGAGCCAGAGTGGGTGTGGGCTGCTCTGGCAAGGCCACAGTGGCCGATGGTGAAGGTCAGGACCGGAGGTGGTCCAAGTCAGGCTGAGCCAAATAGCCACTGGTATGTGCAGATATGCAAGTGGAAGCTGGTCTGAAAGAGGAGCTTGGGAAACTCCCCTGCTAAGACACAGCCCAACCTGGAGAGCACAAGAACCATGGGGAGGCTACAGTACCCATCAATACAGGTAAGTCAAGTCTGAAGGCAAGCTGGGCTGGGCCAGGTTGCAACACCTGCTAGCAGGTGTGAGTCAGAACAGGCTGCAGGCCAGGCTGGGTTGGGATACAACATCCACAAGATTACATTAAGGTTGAGACTTAGGGCAAGTCAGGCACAGCCAGGCCACAGCATCCACCAGCGAATGCCGAGCTAAGGCAGGCCATGCCAGACTGGGCTGCAGCACCCACAGCACATGTAAGACCCTAGACCAGGAATGGGTTTGTTGAAGGGACTTTGGCTGTTCCCCTGCTGGGCCATTGCTCGCACTGGTAAGTGTGAGAATTGGGACAGGGGTGAGCCAGGGGAGCAGGGCTACAACCATTAGCCTGCATATGAACTGGGTTTGGGAGGGGGCCAGGCTAGGCCAGGCCACTGCATCCTCTGGAACATGCAAGAGCCAGGGTAAGTGCTGACTGAGTGGGCTTTGCCACAGCATCCACTGGCAAGTGCCAGGACAGGGTACACCACAGTAAAACCTAGAAAGTCATGTCAGGCTACACCACAGTGAACCCTGGAAAGTACAAGATCTGGGACTGGGAGTGGGCCTAGTAGGGAAACTGGGCTTTCCTCTGCTGGGCTGCAGCTCCCACTGGTGGGCGTAAGAATCAGTGCTTATAATCTTGATTGAATTTGAACTGTAATACTGCACCAAGGTGGAGGAATCCACCAGGGGGGAGGGGCGTGGGGAGGGGTGGGGGGATTCCCAGAACCTATGAAACTGTCACATAATGCATAATAATTAATAAAAAAAAAAGGTAAAAAAAAAAAGAATCAGTGCTTAAGGCAGGCCAGGCTAAACAAGGTGGTGGCTACCATTGGTATATGTATGGACTGGATTGTGGGGTGGGCTGAGCTAAGCTGCAACACAAGAGCCCAATTGGGATGCAGCACGGGCCAGACTAATGTGCTATACATACTGACACATTCAGGAACCAGGTCTGGGGACAGGTCTGGTGGGGATAATTGGGAGTCACCCCAACTAGCCTGCAGTTACCACTGGTATGCATGCTCAGGTGCATATGGGGAACAAGATGGCCAGATCATTTGGGCCTACAGGCTGGACCTGCAGTAACAGGGCAAAAACCAAGGGCAGGCTGTCTTGGGGGAGACAGCAGAGGTTTCCATGGGCACGCTGAGCAGAGAGCAATGGGTTGGCTCTGGGCCTGCGAAATCTTCACAGAGGGAACAGTGTGCACACAGAATCAGCCACCAGCCAAAGGGGCCGGCCTGAGGCCAAAGGAACCATGTGAGCCCACACGCAGCTGCCCTGCTTCACGGAGCTCACTACTGCAGGATGTCACCCAAGGGCGTGTTCGCAAATAAAGCCAGCAGTGTTTCAGAAGCCAGTTCCCCTTCTGAGTTCACACAGTTCCTGTGCCTTTGTGTTCCACCAAAGCTCCCTAGGAAAACAGAGAATGCCAGTCTGTCCATTTGCAAAGGCATATGGAAAAAGTAGTGAAGTCAGTATCATGGATACTACCAACAATGAGAAGCCCTGCATCTACTAGCACTGATGAGGGAGCAGGTGGCCCCTCCAACACATCCAACTTCTTAAACTAAGCTAGAGGCAGAGCTAGCCTCAAAACGGGAGGCCTGGGGCACTGAGCAGGCCTTGGCTAACTGTCGGGCTGCACCACCCCCTGTCCCCATGGAGGCTTCTGCAAGAAGAGACTGTCCCCCAGCAGCTTCACTCAGCTGATCCTCACACTCTTGAAACTCAACCTTGGCTGCCAGAGGCCAGGCATCCTGTGGCACACCTGGGGCCCTCTACCCCGGGTCTGGAGAGCTACCCGCATCAGCAAGGACTCCAACCCCTCTTGTTCATGCTGCCCACTCCTCTCCATGTGCAACTGGCCAAAGATGGAGAAAAAGCACCTTCTTCAGAACTTGCCCTGCTTTTCCAGGCCTCTGCCTCCCAGCCTGGCACTAGACCGATCCACAGACTCCTACTATTTCTTCTGCTGGGCGACTTGCTCCAAAGGAACCAAATTCTTGCTTTGCCCATCACCCCAAACTGTGCCTTCAAGAAATGGAGAGCAAAGCTTGGTGCAATGGCTCAACTGATCAATCCTATTCCTGTAGGCACTGGCATCCCATATGGATGCTGGTTCATGTCCCGGCTGTTCCACTGCCCATCCAGCTCCCTGCTTGTGGCCTGGGAAAGCAACAGAGGATGGCCCAAAGCCTTGAGATCCTGCACCCATGTGGGAGACCTGGCAAAAGCTCTTGGCTTCTGGCTTTGGATCAGCTCTGCTCCAGCCACTGAGGCTAACTGGAGAGTGAACTAGCAGATGGAAGACATTTCTCTCTATCTCCTTCTCTGTGTAAAATCTCCAATAAAAATAAACAGATCATTTTAAAAATGCAGATGATGTTCCACCAGATCCACAAGTACAACCACTAACCCGAGCCACTGCTTAAATTTTCACTTTATGAAAGAGTGGTTAGGGTCCTGACAGTAAAGGAGGCAAGGGCGGGGCTGGAGCCCCCTTGATGCTGCAGAGCACAGTAGAAAAGCCACAGCCTGGAGGGGAAAGAGGAACCAGTTAGTGCCATCTATTGGCAACAGCAAACAATAGCAAAGAAACCCCTTTGCACAACAATTCAGTCAACAGCAGCAGGGCCCAGACTGCAGCAGTCATGGGGAGCTACAAGGGACTTTTACTCCCACCTGGCTGCCTGTCAGGATGCTGGTGACCCACAGGCACAGGCCTCGTGTGTGGATGGCAGAGGCGACTCAGAGTTGGCTGCACCCCCAGTGGCTTTGCCATCTCTTGGCACACAGCCCACACCTTGCCGTGGCTGTCCTCAAGGATGGGTTTCAAGGCTGAGGAGGCTAGCGCTGCAACCCCTAGACCATCATGAGGACATGGCCAGGAGAGCCGTGTGGCCCTGCAGACCACCCCAGCATCTTAGAGGAAGTCAACACAGCAATAGTCCCCACAGCCCAGAGCCTGTACACAGCTGACAGCATGCACAATCAGGGAGGTAGGTTTAAGAAGATCATTTCTACAGAACAACCGGAATCTTTCATGGGAATCCACCTGTGTGGACACAGGCAGTGAGGACCCTCACAGGTGAGCCCACCTAGTCTCTGGGCTGCCAGTTCTCAGCCCATGTGCTTTACATATGGAATGGCATTGCAGCTGATGGTACCAATCCTTGGAGTACAGAGTACTGGGGTCATAGCATGACTCCATGCTGAGAGGCAAAGATGGTATCTTCCCCAAGATAGCAAAATCAAACCTAGGTATCCGTGTCAGGCATCTGGGCTGCTGCCCAAGTTCAAGCGTGATTCAGGAATCTGTACCATGGACCAATAACCCTAAGACCTACAGGGGCTATAAGGAGAGAGCTAGGGGAAGGCATTGGAGAGGAGTAGGGACTGTGGCCAACGGCAGCAATGATAGCAGTCCCACCTAAATGGGGGGCAATCTGCCCAGGGCAGACACCTGCTGCCACGTGGAAAGGCAGCTCCAGGTCCCAGGCCCCCTGGTGGCTCAGGAGAACACAGGATTTCCCACATGTTACTTCTTGCTTTTTAAAAAAATATCATGCTAAGCCATTAGAGTTATGAGCTGGATTTGACAGCTAGGTTCTCACTTGCCACTTCTGCCAACATGCCCATTTCCACGTCTCTGTCTCTTTCCCTTTAGCTCTTCTTACACAGAAAAAAAAATCTAGTTTCTAGAAAGAGCAAGAAAAAAAACTTTTCTTGGTTAAGTCAAATCAATAAAAATGCCCATCCTGAAGAGTTCTGAAAGCTAAATACAAAAGTGCCAGTGAGGCCTAGATCTCAGCAGACACTGCCTATCAGCTCTACTCAAAAACACAACTGGTGTTAGGGTTTGGATGGGGTTTGAGTACCCCTCCCTGGCTTCAGTGTTAAATCAAGTCCCCATCTAACTATGAGGTGGTCCATGGGGGCCTTTGAGAAGTGACTAGGGCTAGACAAGGTCATGGTGGTGGAACTCCTGTGATGTAGTAGCGGCTTTAAAAGAAACAGAAGGAGCTGGCAACATGCATAGTGGGCTAATCTTCAACCCACAGTGCTGGTATCCCATCTAAGCTTCAGTTTGTGTTTCAGCTGCTACACTTCCCATCCAGCTGGCTTGGGAAAACAGTGTAGGATGGCCCATGTGCCCCCTGGCCCTCCACCCACAATAGGAGACCTGGAAGCAGCTCCGGGCTCCCAGCTGCAAATCAGACCAGCTATAACCATTGCAGCCATTTGGGGAGTGAAGCAGCAGACGGAAGATACCTTTGCTCTGTGTGTGTGTGTGTGTGTGTGTGTGTGTGTGTCCTCTCTGTGTAGCTCTCTTTCAAATGAAAAATAAGTTGAAAGGGAGGAAGGAAGCAAGCAAGCATGCAGAGAAACACACACACTTCCTGTCCATGCCAGGTGGCACTGAGTCCCCTCAGGTCTCTGCCAGCCCAGAGTCCTTGTGCTCCTGGACCCCATGAGCCAACATAAACCTCTTATAAAGCAACCTACCTCAGGTATTACATGATAGTTTTTTCCAAGACTACTACAATGATAAGCGACAGCTCAGGAATTCTAACACCAGTGTGTCTTACTCCATCTACAGTCAGTACATTGTTTCTCATGCTCCCAGCCCAGCCTCAGTAGGGCTTCAATCATGACCTGCCCGACACTACAAATCCAAGAGGGGGAGAGGAACCCTGGCAGGCCAGCACACAGGGTTCCTCTGGTCGGGATCCCCAACGCCAAAGGCAAGCTACAGGCTCTCCTTGCTCATCTGCTCCCTGCCAACCTCTTGCTACTGGCTGGGGCAGCAGGCTCAGCAATTCACCTGCCTGGCCACCCCATCTTATTGCAGTCAACACTTGATGACTTTCTTCAGAGCTAAAGAAACAAAGCACCATATACTCTCAACTGGGCAAAGGGGCCCTAGTGAGTGAGAGGAGTCGTGTTTGTCATCAGATGCAAATGATCCTACTGTCTGGATTTACTGAGATGGGAGAGTCTATGGAGTATAACACCAGAAACCTGATGAAATGTTACAATTCTACATAGCAAAGAAAAAGAACAGGTGAACAACCACGCACAGCCACATGAATGAATCCTATGTGTACTGCTGAAAGAACCAAGCCCTGACGGACCAGCATTGAGGCATACCAGGTTAAGCCTCCACCTGCAATACCAGCATCCCATATGGGTGCCAGTTCAAATCCAGGTTGTTCCACTTCTGATCCAGTTTCCTGCTAATGTGCTGGGAAAGCAGTAGAGGATGGCTCAAGTCCTTGGTCCCTGCACCCACGTGGGAGACCCAGAAGCAGCACCTAGATACTGGCTTTGGCCTGGTCCAGTCGCAGCCTATTGCAGCTATTATGAGCCAGTGAATGCAAGACCTCTTTCTTTGTCTCTCCCCCTCTCTCTGTAAATCTTGGGGGGGGGGGGGGGAAGAAGCCAAGCACAGAGAAGGCATATAAGATGACTATTAATGTGAAGTTTTACAACTAACTAATGCACAAAGATATCAGAATGGTCATTCTCCTTGGGGAACAGAGGACCTGCAACTGTTCTGTTTCCTTCCCTCGGTACCAAGCCCATGGCTGTGCTTCAAAAACATCCATCAAGTGCACCATTCGGTATAGTTATAACCTCAATTAATTCTTCACATTAACTTTCTGGGGCAATGGCAATATTTACTCTTGATCTGGTCGGTGGTTCATGGGCATCATTATTTATTAGAATGCACTGAGCTATTGTGAGGATTTTATTGCTTCTCTTTATAAACAAGGTGAAGTCACATTTTCCACATGGGACAAGCATTTAACCTAGCAGCTAAGTCCCACACTGCAGGGCCCGAATTAAAGTCCCGGTTCTGAGCCCTGATTCCAGCTTCCTCCAAAGCAGACAAGGAGGCAGCAGTGATGGCTCGAATAATCAGATCCGTGGCTTCGGTCTGAGGCAGCCTGGCCTTTGCAGGCACCGGCTCGGGGGCAGCGATCCAGCAAATGGAAGCACACCACATTCTCTCTGTTTACCCTTCCTTTCCTCCCTCCCTACCCCTCTCCCTCTAAAGCAAATACATTTTTGAAGAAAACCTTAAGGCCTCAGGAATAAGTCACAGAATGCTTTCCTAAGTTTAAAACACTAGTTTCACCAACTTCAATTCAAAATCCAGAAGTTCATCCATCTAAACCCAATCCCTAAGAATGTCATGAAATCAACATGAAACTAACTATAATGTTCTAAAATGTCTTAAGTGTATTAGGTCCCAGTGCAACACATTTTCCTTCAAAGGAAGCTTCGAAAGAATATTCGCTTGCTTACGCTAACATTTTACTCTAAGTCCCCTTTTTTTTCTTCATAATTGGAAATACGAAAGGTTTTGGCTCAGGTTAACATGCCCACAGATTTCAGTCTTATGAGGTCAGAGGCAATGAGAGTTCAAAGCACCCTTCTTTATCAAAACATTGGGTTAAACGCAGGCAATGAGAAAGTTAGAACGTTGGCCCTTTGGGTTTCCTAAATAACATGAGAAAAACCCTTCCCTCGGGAGAGGAACAGTTAGCAATTCCTTGTCTTCTCTACCTCCCGACATGCCAAGCAGTCTAGCCTCTGAGGATTACTGACACTCAGATTCCATCATCAACTCAGGCATACAATGTTTAGGCTGTTGAATGTCCTCACACCCTTTAAATAACATTACAAGATTTTCTAGGGCTCAAATGGCTGGGTTAAGAGGAAAGGAATCCTAACCACGACAAACCAATTTCGCAAGGCCACCCACTACAATATTTATATAGTGACAACTTTTATATACAACAAGCAACTTCTTTCAGAGTGACTCCTTAATGAATCCAAATGCATTACCACGGGGGGGGGGGGGGCGGGGGAGGCCACCATTTGTTGGAATAACATCCAAGACAGGGTTTCTTTCTTAGCGGTACTCAGCAAGTAGGAACGGACTAATGAAAAGGCATTCTTGAGCAAGGGCGGTTTCCAGAACCAGCATCGGAAATGGCACCGAGTCCTGCATGCGCAGTGTCTTACCTGTGAGAAGTTCAGCCTGTTAAACGGATGGCACTGCTCCTCCACCTTCTCCACTGCCCCCGTCGGCTTCCTCAGCCGCTCGGCCTCCTGGGCAAGGAACAGGTCTAGGACGGGCGCCCCACGGGACTTAATATCCACTTCGGTCAGGGAGTTGACCATAAGCATGACCCAGACGGGCCGCTTGCGTTCCCAGTTCCCCGCGATGGCATTGAAGAGGTAGTCGGCGTAGAGGCCCTGGCCGCGCTGGTCTGGGGTCATCCAGGAGGGCAGCATGAGCTTGACGTACTCCAGGTGGCGCTTGAGGCGGTGGTAGATGTGGCTAGGGAGTACATCCTGCAGGTGCCCCCCCTGGGGCAGCATCTGGCAGCTGGCGAGGGCCGAGAGGGTGTCGGGGTCCGTGAGGTCCAGCTCCAAGTACACAGCGCTGCTCCGCTGAAAGGCCTCTTTGGAGTGGTCCGGGATGAAGTCCCACACCCGGGTGTACGGGACGTGAATGGTTCCAAAGAAGTAAGATGGAGGGTCCCGCTTGATGGTCCATAGGAAGGAATTAAAATGGCTTTGCTACAAAGAGAGACCACATCGAAGTATGAGGGGATGGAGCAGCTGGGAGGTGGAGGGAGGGGTGCAGGAATCAAGAACCAGGGAGGAGCAGCCAGTGTTGAGCAGTGGCTCAACAGGCTAATCCTCCACCTCTAAGCACCAGCATCCCATATGATGTCAGTTCGTGTTCCAACCACTCCACTTCCCATCCAGTTCCCTGTTTGTGGCCTGGGAGGGCAGCAGAGGAAAGCCAAAATCCTTGCCCCCAACCCTGATCTGGGGGACCCAGAGGAAGCTCCTAGCTCCTGGTTTTTGATAGACTCAGCTCTGGCTAGTATGGCCATGTGGGGAGTGAACCAGCAGGCTGAAAATCTTTCTCTGCCTCTCCTTCCCTCTGGTAAATCTGCCTTTCCAATAAAAATGAATAGATCTTTAAACGTTCTATTTCTTCTACTTGAAAGTAGCAGAGTTATACAGAGAAAAAGGGACAGAGAGAGAAATCTTCCATCCACTGATTACTCCCCCAATGTCCATTTCAACCAGAGCTGAGCCATTAGAAGCCAGGAGCCAGGAGCTTCTTCCGGATCTCCCACATGGGTGCAAGGTCCCAAGGACTTGGGCTGTCCTCTGCTGCTTTTCCAGGCCATCAGTAGGGAGCTGGATCAGAAGTAAGAACAACCAGGACTTAAAACCAGCACCCACATGGATGCCAGTGCCACAAGCAGAAGATTAGCTAGCTATGTCACTGCAGCAACCCCAAAAATAGATTCTTTAAAAACCAAGGCACTATGGGCTGCTATCATGGCTCAACAGGCTAATTCTCCACCTTTGGGCATCAGTATCCCATATTGGCCCTGGTTACTATCCCTGATTATGGCCTGGGAAAGCAGCACAGGATGGCTCAAATCCCTGCGCCTGTATGGGAGACCTGGAAGAAGCTCCCAGCTCTCATTTTGAATCAGGTCAGCTCCACCCACTGCAGCCATTTGGGGAGTCCACCAGTGGATGGAAGATCTTCTCTCTAGAAATATGCCTTTCCCATAAAAAGAAATAAATCGTTTAAAAAGAAGAAGAAGAAAGGAGGAAGGGAATCAGAAAGAGGTTTGAATGGCAGGAGAAAAATGATCAGAGTAGGATTTCGACTTCCAAATGAACTGATTCAAGAGACAGACAGACAGGGCTCCCACGTGTTAATTCATCTCCCCACCCCGCCCCAAATATCCACAACACCTTGAGCTGGGCCTCAGGCTGGGGCCCGCGACCTGAGCCAGGAAGCCAAGAACTCAATCCAAGTCTGGCATAGGAATGGCAGGGACACTAAGCTACTTGATCCATCCCCTTCGCCCCCAGGGTTGCATCAGCAGGAAGCTGGCATTGGCAACCAGAGTCAACAACCAAACCCAGGTACCTTATTCGGGGGTCCAGGCACATTAATCTGAGTGCAAGTGCCTGCCCCAGACTGAAGACTTTTGAGCCCAGGTAGATGCCCCTGCCAAGAGCAGGAATCCACAAGCAGCCTGAATTTCAGCATCTCTACATCTCTTTTCCCTGAAATTTCTGATTTCAGAAAGCCACAGCAATCACCAGCTCTGAGTTTGCCCCATGCCCACCCTACAATGACCTGGACTCCAAGAATACACCACATGAAAGACACCTGAAGCGCCCACTGTCCCTTCCCAAGCACACTTGCTTCTTTAGATCTCACACCCAAGGTTCCCAAGGACTGAAGTTCTCAGGGCCACTACCCACTAGAGTCCAGCTTCCGCAAGTCCAATGGCTGGAACCCATGCAGACCAAACAATCGGGGTCTCCGGGGGTGGGACTCCAAAATAATATTAAGACTTATTTCATTTAGGGCCTGCCATGGTAGCCTAGTGGCTAAATCCTTGCCTTGCATGCACCAAGTTTCCATGTAGGTGCTAGTTCCTATCTCAGCTGCTCCACTTCCTATACAGCTCCCTGCTTGTGTCCTAGGAAAGTAGTAGAGGACAGTCCAAAGCCTTACAACCCTACACCCACGTGGGAGACCTAGAAGAAGCTCCTGGCTTCAGATCAGCTCAGCTCCAACCATTGTGGCCACTTGGGAGGTGAACCAGCAGATACAAGATCTTTCTCTGTGTCTCTCCTTCTCTCATAAATCTGACTTTTCATTTTAAAAATTAGTATTTAAGGGCCTGATGAGGTAGCCTAGTGGCTAAAGTCCTTGCCTTGCATGTGCCAGAATCCCATACGGGCACTGGTTCTAATCCTGGAGGCCCCACTCCCATCCAGCTCCCTGTTTGTGACCTGGGAAAGCAGTCGACGATGGCCCAAAGCCTTGGGGCTCTGCACCTGCATGGGAGATCTGGAAGAAGCTGTTGACTCCTGACTTCTGATTGGCTCAGCTCCGCCCATTGCAGCCACTTGGAGAGTGAATCATCAGACAGAAGATCTTCCTCTCTGTCTCTCCTCCTCTCTGCATATCTGACTTTCCAATAAAAAAACAAATCTTAAAAATAAATATTTTTGTAAAAGATTTATTTCATGTATTTGAAAGGAAGGGGAGAGGGACAAGGAGAAATCAGGGACCCAGGAACTTGGGCTATCTACCACTGCTTGCCCGGGCCATTAGCAGGGAGCTAGATGGGTTGGCAGTGGAATAGCTGGGACTCAAGCACCCATACGGAATGCCAGCATGGCAGGTGGCAGCTTAACCCCTTACATCATGCCAAGCCTGGAAATATTTTTGCACATGCAGCCAAGGATGTAACCACAGCCCCACGCACCCTGACAGCTTGCTCCTGTCCCTCGAGGGCATCACTGTCCTGCCGCATTTCATTTTCACTAAACCTCCTGTGTACCAGCAGAGAGCTGGGCGACATTCAGGCTGGTGGTGCTGGTCTGTCTCAGGCCTTTTGTCCCTGGGTCGCTCAGCCCCAACAGCAGACAAGGCTCAAGTGTCCACTTACCCAGAGGCACTGCCTCAAGAACAGCACAGGACAGCCCTCAGGGAGTTCGAATGCACAGGCGGGTGAACCATGTCCCAAGCAACCCAGAAGAGTCCACTTTCAAAGGAAATATTACACAGAATTTCTAGACAGGTGAGCATGGGGCTGCTTGAGGTTATCATCACCCACCCTGGCCATCTGCAACAGACACACCATGTGCAAGGTACCCCATGCTCAGGGGCCAGCAGAGGGAGCGTGGCCTACCAGGGACATGGCTAAGGGGGAAATAGAAACAAGCATGCCCACAATCCTGCATAAGGGACACTGGCTAACAAGTCTAGGCCAATGGTATATTGGGCACAGGGAGAAAGATGCTCCCTGGGACACCTGCACTCCACATTGGAATACCTAGGTTCAAATCCCAGCTGCTCCACTGCTAATACAAGCATCTGGTTCCCCACTACCTTGTTGGAGACCTAGATTCAGTTCCAGGCTCCTGACATGAACATGGTCCAAACTTGGATGTTGCAGACATTTAGGGAGTGAACAAACAAATGCAAGATCTTTCTCTCTCTGCCTTTTAAATTTGAAAGAAAATAAATTTTTTATTGTTTAAATATTTATTTTTATTAGAAGGCAGATTTACAGAAAGGAGGAGAAAAAGAAAGATCTTCCATCTATTGGTTCACTCCGCAAACATCCACAACGGCCAGAGCTGAGACAACCCGACGCCAGGAGCCACCTCGGCGTCTCCTACATGGCTGCAGGGACCCAAAACTTTGGGCCATCCTCCTCTGCCTTTGCAGGCCACAAGCAGGGAGCTGGATAAGAAGCAGAGCAGCAAGGACACAAACTGGTGCCCATAGGGGATGCTGGCACTTGGAGGTGGAAGTCCTGTCACTTGAGTCAATGTACAGCTCAGAAATTTTTAAAAATAATTATTATTTATTTTATTTGAAATCCAGAATTAGAGAGAAATCTTCCATCCACTGATCACTCCACCAGTGGTTATTACAGTCAGAGCTGAGCCATCGGAAGCCAAGAGCCAGGAGCTTCTTCTGGGTCTCCCACGTGGGTGCAAGGTCACAAGGACTTGGGGTCCATCCTCTGCTGCTTCCCCAGGCCATCAGTAGGGAGCTGGATCAGAAGTGGAGTAGCCAGGACTTGAACAGGCACCCCTACAGACTCTGGCCCCACAGGTGTCACCACAGCAGCCGCAAAAATACATCCTTTAAAAAGCAAGGCACAAGGGGCTAGCACTGTGGCTCAACAGGCTAGTCCCCTCACCTTCAAATGCCAGCATCCCATATGGGATACGGGTTACTGTCCCAGCTGCTCCACCTCTGATCCAGCTCCCCGCTAATGACCTGCACAATGCAGTGGAGGATAGCACTCATGTGAGAGAGCAGATGAAGCTCCAGGCTTCAGACTGGCTCATCTCCAGCCTTTGCAGCCATTTGGGGAGTGAATTATTAGATGGGAGGTCTTTCTGTCATTCCTTCTCTCTGTAAAAATCTGCCAATCAAATAAAAATAATTCTTTAGGGGAAAAAAAGGCAAGGCACAATAGCAGTTTAAGCTAGGGCCAGCCACATAGAAACCTGGCGCTCCAGAACATTTTTCACTAAAAAAAAAAAAAAAAAAATGTGGTTTTAAATAAAATTGTCCAGATGTCACTAGGAACCCTGAGTTTTGGTGGCAAGAAGGGGATTTGGAGGCCAACACCTGCCCTGTGCCCACTTGGAAGAGGAAGAGTAATTTGGGGGAAGGGCGCATATGCAACTAAGATGGAGAAATAGAAGCCGATGGAGAAATAGAAGCCTGAAGAGGCTTATTATCCCCAGACAAGGTGTATGGCTAAGTAGGGTCCCCACAATGTCAAGCCAGGCAGTGAGCACCTAAGACCCAGGTTTAAATTTATTTTATAACATACATACACACACATATATATATATATGGATTACTTGAAAGGGGAGAAAGATCAGTCATCCAGCCACTAGTTGGTTCACTGCCCAAATGCCTGCAATAGCTGGGACTGCGCCAGGACTAAGAAAGAAGCTAAGTCAAGAACTCCAGTCAGGTCTCCCATGTGAGTGGCAGGAACCCAAGAACTTGAACTCTCGCCTTCTAAAATGTGCAGTAGCAGAAAGCTGGAGTCAACAGCCAACTCAGAACTTGTACCTGAGCACTGCCAGACAGGATGCAGGTGGTTCAAGTGGCATCCAAGCTGCTGTGCCCACTGCCCAGCCTGGCCCCAGGTTTTAAACAATGCATCATCATCTTAACAGGCAACAGACTTTCCTCACCATTCAACCCTATCTTGTTCTCATTAACAGCCACCAGCTGCACTGTTGCTTAGGTAGGGCATCCAACTCTAAATCTAGAAAGAGGCTCCTTCCAGCCACTCTTCCTTCCCAATCCCCAAAGATCTGCCCAATGCCACACTGACTGGGGAAATCCTTGGGGGCGCCTTGTTCTACCTGCCCTTTAACTTACCACAATTTGGGGCTTTTCTCCCTTTAATGCCAAGGACTGGATCCAGTTCCCCTTTCTAAATGGCAAGGCACTTACCACACACATAGGAGCTCAAAAAGTGCTTACAGAAAAGAAACTTATCTCGTGGAGCTGCTTCAACAAACAGCTCTGTCCTGACCACGCGGGGTGCCCTGCTTCCCACTCTGAGTTCCACCCACCATTCTTCCAGCCCCAGCAGGCAGGCCTTCAGCAGAGCACAAGCTGAAGGCAGAGTCCTCGAGGCTTCCAAACAGGGAGAACGCCTCTTGGCCAGGGCAAGCCCCCCAGACTAGCCATCCAGCAGCAGGTGTCACTGTCTGCCTCCTACCGATATCTCAGGGACAGGACTGATGGTCTCTCTAAAAGACACAGCTTTAGAAACAAGTGTGGATAAAGTCACACTGCACTGTAGTCTGAAAGAAAAAAAAACCTAAACACTATTAGCATGTCTCTTCAAATGTTGCGTTGCTCCCCAAAGGAGAACATGGCCACAAATGCCTGAGGCCAAGGTAGCCTGCCTGTAAGCTGAGCTAAGATTTGTAACAGACACTTATGTGATCCATGCAATGAAACAGAATAAAGGACCCTGCATCCTATGTCTGGGACCCTCCCACATCCCTCCCGTTCTAGCATCCTGTGACAAGTGCACTTGCCAAAATTATCCCTGTGCAAAACAGCCAGACAATACTAAGAGCAATAGGCTTCACCCTCTGCATTCAAGAAATATTTATGTAGTATCTATGAGAGCCAGGCACTTGTGTGGCACCTGGGAGTGGGACCAAGCACACCACACACACACACACACACACACACACTCCTACCTCAATGAAGAGTCTGGGAAATGCAACCAACAAGACAGGTTGGAAAACAGTGGCTGTGTGTTCCATAGAAGAAAGCAGGGAAGATGGAAAAAGGAGGGTTTGGACGGCACCTTCAATCATCAGGACGGTCCTCATGGACAGACACATCCAAGACCAGACAGCAGTCAAAGTGCAAGTTCAGGGATAGTCAGGGGAAAGAGCCAGGGCACGAGTCAGTAGGCAGAAACAGCAAAGAACGCTCCCTGTTGCCAAAGAAGAGACTCCGGCTGGCAGGGCTCAGAGCAGACCCCGCGGAAAACCTATCTAATGTTGAACCTGTGAACAAGAGAACCCAAGCAGCTCTCAGGCGTGCCGTCGCCTGGTGTCCTCCTGCGCTGAGTGCTGGAGTCCAGAGCTGTCGTGCTACACCCTCAGGACCTCAGCCTGGCCCTCCATAACACACAGTCAGCATTCAAAGTGCCCACAAAAGAGAACAGTAATTCCCAAGTGTGGTCTGCCCCAGGAAGTGTCTCCACAACCCTTTTAGGAAGTCTAGAGGTGTAAAACTATTTCCCTGTGATTTCACACCAACAGGCTTCCCTCGCTGTGCCTCGTTCTGCCCAAAAACTACAGTAGCATCTTCTGGAGGCTATGGGAATCTGATGATGCAACCTCTCAGAGGGCTAACAGAATGAGTGCTCCTGTATTCTGTTTTACTAACACCTCCCTTAACCCACAGAACTACAGTCTTTTTGAGGTCCTCAATATTTTTTTCAGAGTTATAGGGCAGTCCCAAGATGAAAAGATTGGAGAATCAATGGAATTAAAGACTCAGGGAGGCAAGTCAAAAGGAGAGGGGACAGGCATTGTAGACCAGTGGGCACATGGGCACCAGTGTCAGAGTCCCTGGTTCCATTAGTCAGCTCCATCCTTCCCAGAAACCCCCTTGTTGACACACCTGGGAAATAGCAGGTAATGGCCCCAGACTGAGCTGCAGGCTCCAGGCTGTGGTCTCCCCGTTGTGGTCATTTAGGGAGTGAATTAGTACATGGAGGGAGGGTGGGGGGACAGAGAAAACGCCTGTGCCAGACTTAAATCTTCAAAAAACAGAGAAACAGAAAACTTACAGAGACCCCGTCATCATATGATTACAAATGGAATAAACTGCCCAAGTGAAAACTCTGCTCTCATAGGAATGAACAGCCCGCTGGAGCCTCCTATACGTATAAGCAGCACCTACAGCTGCTAGCCTCCCCCGCCCCCCCCCCCCGCCCCGTGCAGAGGGAAATGCACCCCCAGGCAGACTTGACTGGGCTGGGAACCTTCCCCCGCTGGAGCCGCTGCATATCCCAGGGACCCGGTGGTGCCGCAGGGCACCTGGTGCCATTGCCCAGCAGCCCAGACGTTGGGAACCAGAATAAAATAACCAAAGGCCAGAGGCAGCAGGGAAGCGCTGCCTGGAACTCTCGCACCTGGGATCTGGGCATGCAGAGGCCACGCCAGAAAAGCCAGCCTGGGGTCACGCTTTCCAGAGTGGGAACACACAGAGAAGCCACTGACAGAAATTCACCAAACTCAACTTCCACGCGCTCAGGAGAAGCACTTGAAGACGGCAAGCCAATTCCAAGTGTGGAAAAACCTCAGAAAGAGATGGAAACATTCAAGGCCACTGAGGCACCCCAATCACAGATTCAAGTCCTGGCTACCCAACTGCTGATCCAGTTCCTCATTAGACCCTGGGACAGCAGAAAAGCGAGGCTCAAGTGCTGGGGCCTGCTACCCACCAACGTGGGAGACCTAGACGAAATTCTTGGCTGCTGGCTTCAGTTTGGCTCCACCTTGGTCGCCTGGTCCTTGTGGCCCCTTGGCGAGAAAACCAGCGATAGAAGGGTTCTCTAACGCCGCCGTTCAAATACGTTAATCTTCAACAGATAAAAAAGGAAACACTCCAGCACTCCTTGGAGACGCATGCCCTGCTCAGTTTTCGCACCGCTTCTGCCCCTGTAGGACTGGGTGGACGCGGCAGGTAACTACTGGGCTTCCCGCAAGCGAACACCTACAAACACCGCAGGACAACTGCGAACCCGTCAACCAGCTCTGGCCGCTTGAGCCTCATTTTCCCTAAGCCACAAAACATGGGAAATGGCTTCAGCTGCGCCAAGTGTCCTCTCATTTCGGCACTGAATACCCAAAGGTTACATCAAGCAGCTTGCGGGGTGCCGTTACTTTTGCTAAGAGCAGGTGAAAGTAAACGCTTTGGGGAAGGGAGGGCAGAACAGACTTCCCAGGCAAAGCGCCCGAGTTTCGGCCCCTCTCCCCCGCTTGCGAGACTCCGGGGACCCCGGCATGCTGCCGTGGATCAGGCGGAGGACAGAAGTCGGGGCACAGAGTCACTGGCAGTGAACGGATTCCGTCCCTGCAGGGAAGGGACGCCTAAAGGCGCAGAGAAGCGCGCGAGCCGGGAGGCGCTGTCATGCGAAGTGGAAATGCCAAACCCAGGAGTTGGCTCCGGGTCTGAGTGCGCGGTGTTCCGCAGGCTTGCAAGGGAAACCACCCCAGGACGTGCCAGGACGCCACGAGCCCGCGCCCCCAGGCGCATCTTACTTGGGGCTTGAGCTTGCAGTTGGCAGAGGTGGGAGCCTCGCGCCGCGGGACAGCGTCGGTGGGGAGGAGGCAGAGGGTCGGCAATAGGAACCAGCTCCAGGGACTCATCCTCCCCGACGGCAGCTAGGCGTGCAGGGCGACGGCGGTCGGGGGTGAACGAGCGAGAAAGCTGAAGCCAGCTGGCCGGAGTTAGCCCGCAGCCGGAGGGCGCTGCACGTTCCCGGCGCCGAGCATGGCGCGCCGGCCTGACCCCACGCCTCTCGCCAGCCGCCTTTAGAGTTCGCGCCTTGGCCTCCGGGCGGGGCCCGGGCGAGTTAGGTCCGGCAGCCACGTGGGACCCTTGGCCCTCCCAACCCCGCCTCGCCACGGGCCAGCCCCAAGGCGAGGCAGCTGTGCGAGTTCGGGTTTGCGTTCCTCCCGCCTGAACCCAGCCACGGCCGCCACCCACCTCGTGAGCCAGAGGGGAAAGTGAAGCCCCCCGCGGTGCCCGCTAAGACCCCACCACCACCAAAAAAAGAAAACAAATCTGTCGGCTCCTGCCTTTACCTTGGTGCTTAGGCTGTGGGTTCTGTGTGGGTGGCCCTTGGCGGAAATCACAATCAGCCCAGAGAAGCCAATGAAGTGCTGTTAATAAAGGAAAATCCATTTAAGCAGGAGACACGGGATAGAGTATAGGGCAGGACGTGTTTTGAAAAACGCCTACTTTGGCGCACACTGTAGGCCTGCAAAAGGGAGTCGCTCCCCATGTACGCTCATCAGGGATTTCTCAGAGCACCTGTCCTGGAGGGAGGATAATAGCACGAAAAATAGATCGCACCCCACCTGAGAACACTTGACCACTTCTCTTTACGCCCAGACGCTAGGCGCCATTAACCTACGAGTGGTGTCAGGTGTAGGGTTCGCTGCCATGGTTCTTCAGCGCGTTAAATCCCTACCTACCCTGAGAATCTGATGCGGACGGAGGGACGACCTCCTAGGGGAGACAGGGACCCCCAAAGTGCCGGGCTGCGGGATTCCAAAGGAGAACCCCACGTCTGTCAAGCTTGAATTCCGCCAGCGTTTAGGATGCAGGGGTGCAGGTGGCTTTTGTTTGCTTGCTTTTTTTCCTGTTCTCAGTTTGGGGATTTGCTATCTGGAGTTAACTCCAAAAGTTTGGGCTCCCTCGTTTCACTGGTCCCCGAGCCGACGCTGCCGGCGCTGGTTTCGGATGCCAGCGCTGCCACCTACTGGCGAAAACCGTTCTCTTTCCCCTGAAAAAGGGGAGAAAAAAATCCCCAACTCAAGAGGAAGTAATTACTACTGTTGCGTGCCACTTCCCCCAGTGAGAATGATCTTCAGCCAATCAGTGCAGCTGGAGAGGAGGAAAGACTGATGCATCACGAAGCATGACTGATCTTGTTCGTTTCCTTATTCTAGTTCTCATTTCACTGATTTCTGCTGTGACCTTTATTTCCTTAATGTTACTTACTTTTGGGTTACTTTGCTCTTTTCCCTCTTGCTTCACCTATAGTCTGTAAATTTTCCTTTTCTAATGCAACCATTGAAAGCTGCAGATTTCCCCTTCGGTACAACTTTAAACTGCATCATGCAAATTTAGGAAAGTTGCAATTTTACTATCATTCATTCTAATGTTCTTGGCGACTTTTTTTAAAGATTTATTTATTTTTATTACAAAGTCAGATATACAAAGAGGAGGAGAGACAGAGAGGAAGATCTTTCATCCAATGATTCACTCCCCAAGTGACCGAATGGCTGGTGCTGCGCTGATCCGAAGCCAGCAGTCAGGAGCTTCTTCCTGGTCTCTAAAACGGCAGGTGCTGCACCGATCCAAAGCCAGGAATCGGGAGCTTCTTCCAAATCTCCCAATTAGGTGCAGGAGCCCAGAGCCTCTTCCAGGTCTCCCACGTGGGTGCAGGCTCCCAAGACTTTGGGCCGTCCTTGACTGCTTTCCCAGGCCACAAGCAGGGAGCTGGATGGGAAGTGGGACTGCCAGGATTAGAATCAGCACCCATATGGGATCCCACTGTGTTCAAGGTGAGGACTTTAGCCACTAGGCCACCGTGCCTGGCCCTTCTTGGTGACTTCTTTCTCTTTGATCATAAATCAGAACTATGCAGCTTGATTTCCAAATTTTGCAGTTTTCCTAGATGTCGATTTCTAATCCAGTGCCACTGTGAACAGAGAACACATCTGGTGGGATTTCAATCATTTTTCACCTACTGGGACTTTTTTGTGGCTCAGGCTGTGACCAGATCCTCAATTGGTGGGCTACAAATAAATTTGTTGGCTTCTTTTTATTTTGAGGTGGAGCTTCTTGTCAGCCAGATCCAATATCAAACAAGACTTATTCTGTGAAACACCAATGTGCACCTGTTTGTAGAATTGCACCTCCTCTCCCTATAACATCCTCCCTCCCCCCAGAGATCCCTAGGTCTACCGTGGCTGCATGGTGTTGACCCAGACCTGGGGACAATCAGGCCAGCATGACCTGGACCCTATCTGCCTTCTGCAGACGTCTGGGTTGAAGGCTCTGCTCGGCAGGAAGGAGATGTGAAAGCGGCCGGTGGTTTCCTCTGTCCCAACCACAGAGTTTCTGTCCCAAAATCAAGCCCCTAACTTGAGCACTGTTACTGGACCATAGCGCCGGTATGGTACTGCCAGGGACCTGTGGGCTTCAAAACTCTCTGCTCCCTGCTCTTCCCCTGGAAACCCTCCAGTTTGATTCGGTTTGGTTTGTGCAGCTGTAACAAAATTCCACAGACTGAGTCATTTAGAAAGACCAGAAAAATATTCCCCTACCATTCTGGAGGCCAGCAAGTCCAGTGTCAAGGAGTCCTCTTTCTGTGTCATTGCAAGATGGAAGGCAGGAGGGTGGGAGCCCAAAAGTTCAAACTCACGGGCCCCTTTATACTGTGGGTTGATCTGTTCATGAGGGTGGAGCCCTGATGACCTAAACTCCTCTCCCCACCACCTGACACCTGCACTGGAGGGTTAAGCGCCATCTTTTGGATTGACACAACCAAACCGTAGCATCTCCTTAAGTCCTCCTGCCTCTCCTTAAACTCTTATTTTGTGCCTCTTCTACTGGTTTCCTAAATTGAAACTAGCCTATGACATTTGTTCCTTTCAGAGCAGTCACGAGCTGGGGGTATTCTACTTCAGATACACTTCCATTCTCTCCCGGAAAATCAGATTCACTTTCGAAAGTAAAGGCATTCTGAGAATGCACCTGTGCCTTCACCAGGCCCCTCCTTGTCTGGGTTGGCAAGCCTGCAGCCATCTAAGACCTGAATCACTTTCTACGCTTCACATATTTCCTAGGGCGGTTGGGACAACCAGGTGTGGGGCACAGGCCTCCTGATAGTCTTGCCAAACACCCTAGCCTTGCTGGTGGGCAAGACTTGCTTCTAAGCCTTGAAATTCTGTAAAGATCAATGCAATGGCCTGCAGAACCCTAAGCACGTGGCACCAGCCTGCTGGTGTCTCCCTCTCTTCATTGCCGTGTTTAATAAAAACAGGCTGCTGTGAATCCCACAGCCCTGAGGAACTTGGAGCCTGCCCTCCACCTCACTGAGCTCAACAGCAGATCCCACCCCAGGTAAGCCTCTGAAAAAGACCTGGAGTAGACCAACACCCACAGCACAGTCTGCTGAGGCCCCACACAGAGGACTCCGGGAAGTTGTGTTCACACACCTGATCCCAAGAAACACAGAGTGTGTGTGCTGTTCGAAGTCCCTGCATGTATGCTCATTGGTACCCAGCCTTAGACAACCAAGACCCAAGAGGAACGGGGGTGCCCAGCACATTTCCATAATGGCTTTCCCTAAGCAGGGTGTATCCGAAGGTGTAATAGCTCAAGTCCTCAGCTGATGGATCATGGAAACACCTGTTTCCTCCACGGCCTGGAAGGGGACACCCTAGACCTTGTCACACTTCCTCAGTCACCAGTGTTGGCTCCAGAAATTCTAAGTAGGAAATGGTGGGGAAGACGCATTTGTTGACAAAGCACACTTTTTTTTTTTAACTAGATTGTAAGGGAGAAATAATAATCCCCTAATAGCCAGGCCCTGGCCTGGCTCTATCAGTCACACCTTGTGCAGCTGCCAACTGGCCTGACAGCCGCAAAACAAGGCCATGATATGCTCCTGTGGGGTGTAAACAGTTTCACAGAAGTCAACATCAGGGTCAGGTATTTGGCTGAGTGCTTAAGGCAGCTAAATCCTTCACCAGAATGCTAGATTCAATACCCAGCTCTGCTCCTAACTGCAGCATCCTGCAATGCAGAGCCTGCAAGTCAGCGGCGATGGCTCAAGGCACTGGGTTCCTGACGCCAAAGTGACCGACCTAGATAGAGTTCCCGGCTTCCAGCTTTCAAGGGCCATGCCGGACAATTGAGGAGTGAACCATTAAGTGAAACTTCCCTCTCTGTTTCTCTCTCTCTCCAACTTCCAGCTTCTCAAATAAATTCAAACTATTCTTTACAAGTCACCATCACTCAAGCCCACTCTGTGACCATGATGAATGAAAACAAAATAAGACTACTCCTAATCACGTCTCCACCCAGACAAAACATGAACTTTGTTCAAGTCACACAAAATACACAAAGGAGCAGGCATACAATGCTAGCATCAGCCGCCCTCATTTTCCTGCCTTATAGACAAGCACCTGTTTGAGTTTGTTGTGCCCACCACCACCCCCACACACATAGATCACCACCACCAGCAGCAACAACAGTAACCCCAACCCCTAGAATGTTTGAGTATGACTGAACCTGAGAAACAGCCTTCAAAAAGTTGGTTAAGTAAAATTGAGCCTCATAGAATGGGCCTTCATCCAATCTGCCCAGTGTCCCTATCAGCAGAGGAAATTGGATAGACAAACAGCAGCAGGGACACATACACACAGGGCCTTTTTCAGATGGCCATCTGAAAGCCTCAAAGAGGAGTCTGGGAGAAAGGAGACATGTTCACACCTTCATCTCAGACTGTGAGCCTCCACAACTATGATAGAGTTAAGTTTCTGTTGCCCAAGCCACCCTGTCTGGGATGCTGTAACTAGTGTAGACATGCAATCAAGTTACAGTCACTTTCTGAAAGTACTCAGCCTGGAGCAAAGCCCTGCTCCCTTGCACCTGCCCGCAAGCCTATGTCCCGAAACCAGCTTGCCTAACACCCCCTGCCTGAGTCTGCCATCATACTCCCCACAAAGATGACACCCCAAAGACCGAGTAAGAGAATTTCTCCTGATTGCAAAGAGCAGTGCAATCAATTAATTCCCTGGTGCATCCTTCCTAAAGAAAAGGCAATGAGAAATAAGTGTGTATTGGGGTGACTTTGGCCCCAAACCGTCCCCTGTGCTACTGTTATTGGAAAGGCACATTTACAGAAACAAGGAGAGAGAAAAGATCCTCCATCTGCTGGTTCACTCTCCAAATCGCCGTAACAGCCAGTGGTGAGCTGATTCCAAAGCCAGGAGCCAGGAGCTTCTTTGGGGTCTCCCGTGTGAGTGCAGGGTCCCAAGGCTGTGGGCCATCCTCCCCTGCTTTCCCATGTCAAGGCAGGGAGCTGGATGGGAAGTGGAGCAGCCAGAACACAAACCAGCATCCACGTGGGATTCTAGCATTTGCAAGGGAAGGATTAGCCAATTGAGCATCACACCAGGCCCTTCACTGGTCTTATTACATCTGACCTTGTGCAGAGAGAAGGCCTTCAATGTTGGCACACACTCATTCTCCTCCCCTGTTCCTCCACCGCCTGCACACCACGTGGGTCCCACTGTGAAGAAGTGAATGCCTATTCGAGGTTGTGGGGAAAAGGGAACCCTACTCCACTGCTGATGGGATGCAGGTTGGTACAGCCTCTATAGAAATCAGTATGGAGAACATTCAAACAACTCAAAATCAACATACCGTATGATTCAGCAATAGCACTCCTAGGAATATATCCAAAACACTTGTTTTATGAGAAACCAACATGCACTCCTGTGTTCATAGCAGCACAATCAGTAATTGCAAAAACATGGAAGCAGCCAAAATGCCCATCAACAGAGGATTGGATAAGAAAGCTATGGTTCATCTACTCCATGGAATACTACTCAGCTATTAAAAAAAACAAAATGCAGTTCTTTGTGGCCAAATGGGCCAAACTGGAAACCATAATGCTAAGGGAAATGAGCCAATCCCAAAAGGTTAAATACCACATGTTTGCCTTAATTTAAGATGATATGATGTTATGTATAACATGTTATGTTATGTATGTTATATGTTGTATATAAACTAAAATTGAAATGTCAATGAGATGGTCACAGAATGTGGTTAAGAACTCGCATTTATTTTTAACATATTAGTTACTCATTACTATGTCAATTAATTCCATAATGATGTAAATTTTTGCTGATGGTATGTTGGAGCTTTTAATGGATCGGGATGATGCTCTGCTGGCTCTGTCTTCAGACCAGAGAGGGTCTACCTAAGAAGCCGTTGGACTTAACTGGACAATAAGATGCTGGACTCTATGTTTGGTATATGTTTGCAATGAGGGGATCTCAACTGAACTTGAACTGTGGTTATGCAACAAGGTGGAGGAATCCACCATGGTGGGAGGGTTTGGGGAGGGGTGGGGAGAATCCAAGTACCTATGAAACTGTGTCACATAATACAATGTAATTAATGAATAAATTTAAAAAAAAAAAGAAGTGAATGCCTATGTTCCTGGAAACCCTGGACATGTTGGTGCCTGCACAAAAGATTCCCATCAGGAAACGTTGCAAGGGTATCAGATGAGCTCAGCCTCCCAGGAAAGCACTGTAGACAAACTGCACAGTCACCATTCAGTGAGCCCCAGGCTCTTGTCTTACCATAGAATACGCAAGCCACGGGAATGAGCTGAATTGCTGGACAATGGAGAGGAAAAAATTTCCAGATTGTGGGGGGACAGGGGTGGGGGAATGAGGAGCAGGAGACTACAGTGAGCTCCTGGAGGGGAAATAACAGAAGTGTAGGCCACTTACTATCCAGGAGTAATTGAAATTTCAAGACATTTTCAGCAAAACGTATACGCATGCCAATCTTTTGACAGTGGGTTTTAGGCCTCTAACGATGTGGCACTTGACTTTAGCGTGGGAACAGGGAAGAGTGAAGCCCTCCAAAGGAGGCAATATCACAAACAAGGGGAAGGTCTAACTGCAATTTTAACTGTAGATCAAAAACCATAACCATTTTTTTTGGATTTATTTTATTGCAAAGGAAGATATACAGAGAAAAGGAGATACAGAGAAAAAGATCTTCTGTCCACTGGTTCACTCCCAAAGCAGCCACTTCGGTCAGAAACGAGCCAATCCAAAGCCAGAAGCCAAGAGCCTCTTCCAAGTCTCCCATGTGGGTGCAGGGTCCCAATGCTCTGGGCTGTGCTTGACTGCTTTCCCAGGCCACAAGCAGCCATTACGCTATGGGAAGCGGGGCTGCCAGTACTTGACTCAGTGCCCATATGGGATCCCAGCACGTGCAAGGCAAGGACTTCAGTCTCTAGGCTACCACACCAGGCCCGCTATTCTGCTTCTTACCCAGCTTCCTGCTAATACTTCTGGACAGGCAGAGGATGATAGCCCAAGTACTTGAGTCCCTGCCACCCACATGGAAGACCCAAATGAAGTTTTGGGCACCTGTCCTTGGCCTGGCTCAGCATCCTTGTTGCAGGCATTTGGGGAGTGAAACAGCAAATAGAATATCTCTGTCTCCGCCCTTCCTCTTGCAGTAAGCTAACATTGAGAGCTGAGCTGGGCCCAAACTCAAGCACTTCAATGTAGGACATTGGCATTGCAACCTGCGCATACTGTTTTTATCTTTAAGAGACCCAGAATCTTTCAAGAACTGGCTCATTCATTTAATCAGAACGATGAAGTATGTGAACATCTCAGCACCAAGTGAAGGTTTATGGTGATGACTGACGAACGACCCCTGAACCCAGGGCTGCTGATGAAGCCCTGCTTGCACACTGGAATCCCTTGGAGAGCTTTTAAAATCAGCCCGAGCCTCATGCTGGTTAGCTCACTCAGGATGATGGAGGGGAGGAGGGGGAGCCCCAGCAACAACACTTCGTTATTTTCAAAAGGAATTATTTCTCTTAGGAATTATTTCTTTTTATTGTAGGGACAGATTTACAGAAAGAAAGACAGACAGAGGGAAAGATCATTCTGCTGGCTCACTCCCCAAGCGGCCACAACAACCAGAGCTGAGCCGATCCAAAGCCAGGAGCCAGGTGGCTCTTCCAGGTCTCCCACAAGGTTGCAGGGTCCCAAGGCTTTGGGCAGTTCTCGACTGCTTTCCCAGGCTACAAGCAGGGAGCTGGATGGGAAGTGGAGCAGCCAGGACAAGAACCAGCACCCATGTGGGATCTCAGCGTTTGAAGAAGGAGGACTAGCCAACTGAGCCATCACACTAGCCGCGATAGTAACATTTTCAAAGCTGCCCTAGTAAGTGTAAGGTGTAGCCTGGTTGGAAACACATAGAAACTAAAAGAAAATCACAAGGTGATAAAAAGCAAAAGGGCCACAAGAGCCCACTTAGAGTCCTCAACCAAGCCTGCCATTCCAGGGGTGAACTGTCACCCAAACAGAGCTCTGAAACTTTAAGCAGAAGTTAAACCAGAGAACAGCATAGGCAATGGCCACAAGGCACTGGGGAACAAGGAAGCTGCATTCACAGAGTCCAGTCTCGCAGGCACTTAAACCAGGCAGGGAACACACAGAGACAGAGCAGGGGCTCCTGTGCAAGGCCTGGGAGTTGGGAGGAGGACTTTGGCCCACAGCTGGAAGGCCCTGTGGAGCCCTCCAGGTGTCCCTGATAGCTGAAACACATCATCCAGTGCACACATGACCAAGCCCACTCCGACTGCTGGACAAAGGGGAAACTGAAGTGAAAGTGGAAGTGGTAAGGCAAGTTTGGGGAAGCCATGAGCCCTGGGGCCAGGCACCAGCAGGGGATGAAGAGAAGTGAAGTGCGCTTAAGGAAGCAAAACACACCACACTCAGTAACTGACTGGGGGGTAAGGGGGACAAGAAACTTGCTGAAATGAGCACCCTAAAGGGCAGTCAACTCTAGCCACGGTGGTAAACAGGAGTGAACCTGGCCAGACATTCAATTTCATCCACATTTCCCACAACAACAGCAGAAGTGGAGAGGGTGTCTCGGGTCTTCCTCTGCACTCAGGAGCATCCCCCAAGCCATTCTACCCCAGCCTCCCCAGGAAGTGTCCAATTGCCCCAGCCCTCCCATCCTGCTAGCCCGGCCCACCCTTAGCAGAGTGTCACCACCTTGGGAGGGAGAGGAAGCCACAGCCCTGTCTTATCTCTGCTGCTCTTTAGCCACAGGACCTTGGGCAAGTCATGTCACATCTGAACCTTAGCTTCCTCATCCTCGAAGAGACAGCAGGAATGTTTGCCTCGCAGGCTATTGTAAAGATGAGCCTTCGTGTAATGGCTAAGGAACGAAGCCGCACATGTCAAACTGACAGGGGCAGACGCGCACTGTAGGAAGTGGGGTGGTACTGGGAGGGAAAGATAGCAGCTGTACTTTCATAAAACGTAAGAGATTATAGGAATGAAGGGGACGAGGAGGAAAAGAAAGAGAGAGCAGAAAAAACACAAAGTCAAAAAATAAATGAGAAAATTATTTTACCGAATGAAAGTAAGCAAAATCTACAGAAAAACGATGGTAGGTACCCAGCAGTGTGAATTCACAATAATGCCACAGAATTGTACAGTACACTTAAAAGTAACTAAAATGGGTCACAGCACGATAGCCTACTTGTTAAAATCCTAGTATTGCATGCACCAGGATCCCATATGGGCGCGGGCTCTAATGCCAGCAGGCTTGCTTCCCTCCCAACACCCTGCTTGTGGCCTAGGAAAGCAGTCAAGGATGGCCCAAAGCCTTGGGACCCTGTACCTGTATGGGAGACCCGGAAGAGGCTCCTGTTTCCTGGCTTCAGATCAGCTCAGCTCCAGCTGTTGCAGCCACTTAGAGTCAATCAGTGAATGAAAGATCTTCCTCTCTGTCTCTCCTCCTCTCTGTCTCTGTATAGCTGACTTTCCAATAAAAATAAATAAATATTTTTTTAAAGTAACTAAAGTTGCAACTTATGTATATTCTGCCAGAATTTTTAAAAGTAAATAAAATCATATTTTAAAAGCAGATTAAAACAAAGTACATTTTCACCTCTAAAATGTGCAAAGCTTTCCACCAAAAAACTGTTAGGATGTAGAAATCAATTCAGTGAAGTTGCAGGTTACAAAATACATATACAAAAGCCAGTAGCTTTTTGTATGGTTAATGATAAACTCACAGAAAGAAAAATCAAGGAAAAAACATTCCATTCACAATAGCCACAAAAAAATTCAAATATTTAGGAACAAATTTAGCCAAAAAAGTTAAGGACTTCCATAATGAAAATTATCAAACATTCATGGAAAAAAAATCATCAAGAACACACACAAAAAAAGAACGATATTTCTTGCTCTCAAATCAGAAGCAACAATATCACTAAAATGTCTACATTACTTACAGCAATTTCAGATTCAATGCAATCCCTATCAAAATACCAATAACATTCTTTATAGAATCATAAAAAGCAATCCTAAAATTCCTAAGGAAACACAAACGACCCCAAACAGCCAAAGCAATCCCAAACAAAAATCAAGTTGTAGGCATCACAATGCCTGATTTCAAAGCATACTGTAAAGCTCTAGTAATTAAAACAGTATCATGCTGGCATAGACACTGATAACATGGATCAATGGAACAGAATTCAGAGCCCAGAAATTAATACACCTACATACAGCCAACTGATTATGGAAAAAGGTGCTGAGACCATACTGTGGAGTAAGGACAATCTCTTCAACAAATGGTGCTGGCAAAAGTGGATGTATTTATATAGAACAAAATTAGATCCATACATAAACAAAAGCAGAAATAAACAAAAAGGGACTATATCGAACTCAGAAGCTTTTGCACAACAAAGGAAATAATGAATGCATTGTTGAGACATTCAGCAGAATGCGAAAAAGTATTTGCAAACCATCTACTTTAACAAGGATTAATATCCCAGAAACATAAACAACTTTTAAACTCAACAACATGGACCCAGCACAATAGCCTACTGGCTAAATCCTTGCCTTCTATCTGCTGGGATGCCATATGGTTGCCAGTTTATGTTCCAGCTGCTTCATTTGCCATCCAGCTCCCTGCTTATGGCCTGGGAAAGCAGCGGAGGATGGCCAAAAACCTTGGTTCACTGCACCTGCGTGGGAGATCCAGAAGAAGCTCCTGGCTCCAGGGTTCAGATCACCCCAGCTCTGGCCACTTGGAGGTGAACCAGTGGATGGAAGACCTTTCTCTCTGTCTCTCCTTCTGTATAAATCTACCTTTCCAAGAAAAATAAATAAACCTTTTTTAAAAAATCAACAAGAAAATCAATCACTCCAGCTGAGTAATGGGCAACAGATTTCAACAGACAGTTCTCAAAAGAAGAAATACAAGTGACCTACAAATTATGAAAAAGTACTCAACATCACTAGCCATAAACGAAACGCAAATCCAAACCACCATGATGTATCACCTCACCCCTGTCAGAATGGCTAAAATCCAAAAACACAGAGAGTAACAAACGCTGGTGAGGATGCAGAGCAAGGGGAACACTTATCCACTGTTGGTGAGAATGTAAATTAGTGCAGCCACTGTGGACAACAGTGTGGAGACGTCTTTAAAACCAGAAAGAGTCTTGCTATATGATCCAGCAATCCCACTACTGGGTATACACCCTAAAGACTTGACCACAATGGATCCAAGAGATCCCTGCACCACCATGTTTATAGCAGCACTGGCCACAACAGCCAGCATCTGGAATCAACCAAGGTATCCATCATCAGATGGATGGATAAAGAAAAGGTGGTATATACACAAGGGAATATTACTCAGCTATAAACAAAAAAATCAAATCAAATTCTACTACTTGTAGCAAAATAGACTCAACTGGAAGATATTACATTGAATGAAATTAACCAGACCCAGAATGACAATGCCATATGTTCTTTCTTATATGTGACAGCTAAAATTTAAAATAAATAATAGAGGAAAAAGAAAGGTCTGTGTGCATCAATATTGCTGCAAATAGCGTTTTAACAGCTTTTATTTATTTCTTCATCAAACCAATTAAGTACTTACACTACTAGAGTATTGATCTGTGATTACTTTATATGACGCAATGGTTATTTATCAATTCAATTATTTTTATAGCAGTGTTTCCACTAAACAAAGGTCTTTCTGCTTTTTATTTGTTAAGCTTCTATTTCAGTGAAGTATTAAGCCTTTTTGCTGTATTGTAAGTCTAGACTGTTATCTCAAAAGTTAAAAAAAAAAAATCCGGGGAGAGGGAGGGAGAGTGGGAGGGAGGACAATGTCGTTGCTCCTAGAATTGCATCTAATCTGTGAAATGTTCATTTGAAATTAAACTTTTAAACGTAAAAGTTTAAAGAAATAAATGTGCAAAAACAAAAGCACAGAAACAGCCCCATAGGGAAGTAAAAGCTTTTTGTAAAGCAGCAGGTCCAATGAGCATGCCCTCTGACCTGGGAATTCCACTGTAGGAATCCACCCTGAAGAACTACTGGTTCTGTGTACACACACACACACACACACACACACACACACACACACACAATGCTGGTTCACCACAGCACCACACAGCGAAAAGCAGCAAACACCCCTCAGAAGGGAAAGTGATGAAGGAGGCAAAGCTTTACGGAAAACCTGAAGGAAAGCCACACAGCACACTGCTGACTGCTCTGGGTAGGAGACCCCCAAGAAGCTCCTGCTCTGAATCAGCTCAGCTCCTGCCACTGTAGCCACTTGGGGAGGGAACGGGCAGATGAAAAACCTTTCTCTCCATCTCCCCTTATCTCTGTAAAATCTGAGTTTCCAATTAAAAAAATAATAATAATAATCTTAAAGAAAAAAAAGACAAACAACACTGCTGGGACTAGTGCAGTGGGAAAAATCGATGTTGTACAAAAAGTGTCGAGATGACCGCCTCTGCTGTTCTCACCTGCTGGCTAGGTGCTGGGGCTGCCAGCCTGATACAGCAGGTGGCCAGGACTCCCTGTGGACACCTCCCTGGCTGAGTGTCTTCTCCAGCCCCCAGCTGGCTCCGAGACCACCACCTCCCCTTCCAGCCTTTGCATTGCAGCCCAGGCATCAGCAACTGACTCTTTTACGACCCAGTGGAGGAAGGAGAGACTATTCCTTCTTGCCTGCTGCTTCCTTTCTTTGCCAGGGCCTGTTCTTTCTGGGGTAGCCAGTGAATAGCCTGTAGAGAGGGTGGTGGCTTTACAAATGAATCTTAGGGGTCCCAGCTGAGGGAGGATCTTGGCCGACAAGGCCTCCCATCTGGGTGGCATCAGAGATCTGCTTCCACTGTTTTAGACCCAAAATTCCAGCTCAAGGGGCCATTTCTCTCCAACTGTGCATGGACACACCCACTCCAAAGATCTCTCTCCACAAATATGATTTACATCCTCCCAGAAATGAAGCATCCTTAAAATAAATGTTTCTTGCTGGTTCTTGAAAACATGGAAGCAGATTTCCAAAATTCTGTGAGAAAACGGAATTAAATGATAACCTGGGGGCAGGCAGAGTTAAATCATTGCTTGGGACACCACATCCCATATCAAAGTGCCTAGGATTCAACTTCCTGCTTCCAGCTAATCCACCTGGAAGGCAGCAGATGATGGCGCAAATATTTGACTACCTGTTGTCCATGTGAGGGGCCCGGATGGGGTCCCTGTCTTCAGGCGTCAGCCTGGCCCAGCTCTAGTTGTTGCAGACACTTGGGGACTAAGCCAGTGGATGGAAGAGCATTTTTCTCTGTAACTCTACTATTCAAATAAAGACATCTTTGTTGTATATAAAAGTAAGTTTATGCTAGTGAAGAACTTTGGGGTTTCCACCTAGTTTTTTTCATAATACTCCATTGAACAGAAAGTAGAGATTTTTCTTCCTTATCTAGGATTTCCAAGGACTTCCCATATGTGATTATTTGTCATTACTTAATAAATGTTCATTATGCTCTATTCCCTGGTCACCTCAGCTCTACCTGATGCCATAATCTCCTGCAATGAATAAGCATTTGGATTTAAAAAAGAAAAAGAAAACAGGAACAAGAACTGAAACAAAGGCTGACATTGTGACATCATGAATCAGGTGGCCACCTGTGGCGCTGGCACCCATATAAGTGATGATTCATGTGTTGGCTGCTCCACTTCCCCTTCAGCTCCCTGATAATGTGCCTGAGAAAGCAATGGGAGAGTCCCCAGTCCTTGGGCCCCCGCATCACTGTGGGAGATACAGAAGAATCTCTGGCTCTGGCTTCAGCCTGGCCCAGCACTGGCTATTACAGCTATTTGAACAGTGAACCAGTAGATGGAAGATCACTCCCTCTCCCAGTAACTCTACCTTTTAAATAAATAAATAAATCTTTTTTAAAAAATGGAATAGGGTTCCCTTTTCCCCGCAACCTCGCCAACAAGTGTTGTTGGTGCTTTTATGCATGTGGGCCAGTCTTACTGGCGTTAGGTGGTACCTCATTGATGTTTTAATTTGGATTTCCCTTATTGCCAGGGAACTTGAGCATTTTTTCATATGTTTATTTGCCATTTGGGTTTGTTCCTTTGTGAAGGGAATCTCAACTGAACTTGAGCTGTGGTTATGCAACAAGGTGGAGGAATCCACCATGGTGGGAGGGTTTGGGGAGGGGTGGGAGAACCCAAGTATCTATGTAACTGTGTCACATAATACAATGTAATTAATGAAGTTAAATAATAAATAATTTAAAAAATGGAATAGATTCAACTTGAAAACACATACATTGTTCTCCTAAATATTAACAAAAAATGATTTGAGATCATTTACATGGTTTTGCTATTCAACTTAACTTTCTCTGCTTTCAAAGAAGAAAATGTACTTACTATATATTTTGACTTTCTAAGAAACTTAACATTGCTACTGATACAGAATTTTGATCAGTGGTCCAATGTAAGGAAGTTGTTATTTTAAAACAGAGCAAGCTATTTTCCTTGGGAAGAGATAATAATTTTTTTTTCTGAACTTTTTGAAGACACTTGTATACACATAACTTTTTTAAAAATACTTTCTGGGGCCAGTGTGATGGCTCAATAGGCTAATCTTCAGCTTTGCAGCACTGGCATCTAATACAGGTGCCAGTTCATGTTCTGGCCACTCCAGTTACAATCCAGCTCCCTGCTTATAGCCTGGGAAAGCAGTGGAGGATGTCTCAAGTCCTTGGGCCCCTGTACCCACACGAGAGGCCCAGAATGGGCCGTTTGGATTTTGGTTAGAACACACCAGGGTCCTATATGCAGTGCCCTGGAAAGAGCAGACCAGTGAACAGAGGAAGCAGAACTGGTCTATTTCAGAGGCAGCAGAGATGTCCGGAAAGCAGGAAGAAGGAGGGAGAAAGGCAGAGCCCCTAGGGCTGTGAGCAGCAGTCATGTTTCAGTGCTAAGAAAACCTCACCTCAAATGCCCTGGGACAGACATGATGGGGAAGCAACTGGAGATTTGTCCCAGCTAGCACTGAGTGGGGCCAGCACTGTCAGCCTTGCCTCAGAGTGGAGGGCCAGCTCTCCCTTCCAATGGCCACCTCAGTTCATCTTGGGACAATTCCAGTTTAAGATACCTCCTGTTGCCACAAACATCACAGCTGGCCATCTCCTCTGTTCAGTCCCACTTCCTTCCTTCCCTTCAATTGGAGCTAATCCACAGGAACTCCTGAAGAAACATCCTACACATTAGCTCTGTCTCTGAGTTTTCTCCCAGGGGAAACCAACCTGCTACCACTCCTCACCCGCACCCCAGCCCACCTCCATGGCTCACCAGAGCCTGAATGAGTCTCTGGTCCTTGCGTCCAAAGAGTATAATTAACAATCATCCATGAGTCATCACCTTGGGACTGTGACAACCAAGAATCCTCCTTTACACAGAACATCCAGACAGCAGGATAGGACAAAGACTAAACAAGTGGCAGAGACTTTCAAATGGTATCATGTTGGAGGTCAAAGTGTACACTCTTATGACCATGACTGTTTGGTGGGGGTGAGAAGAATCTGCTTTCCATACTTTCCTGGGGGTGCCCAGGTGCCCACTCCAATAGAGGGGGCCTGCTGAGTCTGTGCCCTCCCTGTCAAGCAGTCTCCTCAAGCTTCACCCAGTCGCCTTAGCAGAAATGTTCACTCTCTGGGGAGTTCTACTTTCTCGCTATCCCCAGGAAAGCCACAGCCCAGGGGCTTGCCTGCCTCCTGGTCATCAAGGAAGTGCCCCTAGCTTTGTCCTCTCCCTTGATCCTCACTGCACCTGCTACCAACATCCCTGCACTGGTACATCTCAGGCAAAGTCAACATCCTATGATTTCTTAACGATCCACCCTTGCCCCACAAATTCCCTGAAATCAGACTGCTACTTTTCTTAAATTCCTGGCCTGGGTGGCCTTCCAGGTGACCCTGTATTTCCAAGTGGGGCCCCAAACATCCTTAAACACTCCCCTACCCTTAAACTCAACAAGCAGATTTCTAAGAATAAATCAAAGTGACTGAACTGTTCCCTTTCACATAATACATCTCACCTGCCAAAAACTTTTTGATTCAACCTCTCACTAATCCTCACAGTAGCTCAATTACCACTCCTATTTCCCAGGAAAAGGAAGTTTGAAGAATTGAGGTAACAACCCAGGGGCCCAGGCTTGGGCACTATCCAAGGTGCTTCACAAACACATCTGCATCATCACTGGAAAAGAGGGTTCTGCCTGAAAGCAACGTACTTACCACACTCAAATAAAACCTTATATTGTATCTGCCTGTTACAAATTAGTATTCCCTCCACCAGTAAACTGGCAATTTTTTTTAAGGTTTGGTTTTTGAGTGCAAAGAAAGAGAAAGGAACCCTCTAAAATGTTGATTCAGGGACTGGTACTGTGGCACAGCAAAGTTAAACCAATGCCTGCAACACTGGCATCCCATATGGGCACAGGTTCAAGTCCCAGCTGCTCCCCTTCTGATACATCTCCCTGCTGATATACCTGGGAAAGTAGGAGAGGATGGCCCAAACATTTGGGTCCCTGCACCCAACTGGAAGCTCTAGAAGTTCCTGGCTTCAAGCCTGGCCAAGTCCTGGCTATTCTGATCATTTTTCTTTTTTAAAGATTTCTTGGAAAGGCACATTTACAGACAGAATGAGAGACAGAAAGATCTTCCATAAGCAGGTTCACTCCCCAAACGGCTGCAATGGGCAGAGCCAAGCTGATCCAAACTCAGGAGCTTCTTCCAGGTCTCCCACACAGGTCCAGGGTCCCAAACACTTGGACCATCCTTCACTGTTTTCTCAGGTCATTAGCAGGAAACTAGATGGGCGTGAAGCAGCTGGGACATGAACTAGTGCCTATATGGAATGCTGGCCCTTGCAGGCAAAGGATTAGCCAACTGAGCCTTCGTCGTAGCCCCTATTGTGGTCATTTGGGAGTGAAACTGCAGATAAAAGTGCTCTGTGTCTGGTCTATGTGTGCATGTGTCTCAATCTCTCTCTCTCTCTCTAACTCAGCCTTTCAAATAAATAAATAAACCTTCTAAAAAAAAGAACGTTTTTGACTCCAAGCCAAAGGCTAGCACGTTGTCATGAAAGAACAGGAAAAGACTGCAATTCAGAAATGAGCAAATCAACTAAAAATAAATGAATATTTTCAGATTCTTTAAGAACAGAGATAAACATAGGATGCAGAGGAGGGCAATTTCCTTGAAATTGTACAAATTAAATAGAAACCAAAAATGAATGGAAATGGGCAATAACTACTGAAAATATATATACACTTATAAAGAAACAGTGGGTGTTACACCCCACAATTATTTACATAGGTTTGATTATTTTTCCCTGTGTTTCTCTGTTTGGATTCATTGTAGGATCATTTCTACCAATATCCCTGTTAGGCATAGACAACAGGGGCTGGCATTTTGGGGGACCCCTGCTTCAGAAGGAACGTGCAGGTCCTGGGCAAAGGCCTCTCCTGCTCAGTTTCCTGGAAGCAAAGGGAGACCAGAGTAACAAGGAGGTTTGTGGACAGTGCCACTGTCAGCGCTGGGGGTCTTAGAAAAGTGCTTCCTTTATTCTAGCTATCCATAAGCACAGAGCATCAGTCACTCTGGCCTTTTCTCTTACAGACTCTCAGTTGCTCCAAGGATCAGTTCTCTTGCCCAGAAAGGGCAGAGGAGGACACCGCAAGGTAGAGATAGCCAGAGAGCAGCATGGCAGAGAATGCCATGGCATGTTTGCCCCTTTTCCAGGCACTCCAGCATGGAAGGTAGGTATCTCAGCTGGCAGATTAACCCCTGGACAAACGACTGCCTCTAGATTTATTTTTGATCCCCCAACACTGGAAACAATCAAAACTTCCTTAGACTTCCTGCATCACCAACCTCCCATACTGGAGCACCAGTTGGATGTTCCACTTCCAATCCAACTCCCTGCTAACACACCTGAAAAAAACAGAAGATGGTCCAAGAACTTGGGACCCTCCATAAAAGATCTGGATGGAGTTCCTGTCTCTCCGCTTTAGCCCAAACCAGCCCTGACCATTGCAGCCACGTAGGGAGTGAACCAACAGAAGATTGTTATCTCTCCCTGTCTCTCTGTCTCTTTCAGTCCGTCTTTGATGCTGTCAGTCTGACTTTCAAATAAATGAAACAATTCTTTAAAAAACAAAATCATCCT
The DNA here is from genome assembly GCF_030435755.1 of Ochotona princeps. Lineage (NCBI taxonomy): Eukaryota > Metazoa > Chordata > Mammalia > Lagomorpha > Ochotonidae > Ochotona > Ochotona princeps. The sequence continues at coordinate 17,178,948 of NC_080839.1, read as the reverse complement.
TCAACAGGTGAAATATCCATACCAAGGAACATACACACAGCAACTTGGACATATGGCAAAAACATTATCCTAAAGGAAAAAGACAATCTCAACAGAATGCATATGGTCTGATCCCACTTTACATTTCTCAAATGATAAAATTCTCAAGACAGAAAACAAATAAGTGCTTTCCATGGGTCATGGGTAGGGTGTGTAGGATTACAAAGAAGAATGTAAGAGATTCTCTTGGTGGAGATGGAACTTGTGTGCAGGCGCCTTGTGATGCAATTATACAGCTATCTTAAAACAAAATTGCAGGACCCCCGTGTGGTGGCCTAGCAGCTAAAGACCTCACCTGGAATGCACCAGGATCCCATATGGGCACCGGTTCTAATCCCGGCAGCCCTTCTTCCCATCCAGCTCCCTGTTTGTGGCCTGAGAAAACAGTCAATGGTGGCCCAAAGCCATTTAGATTCCTAAATCTTTAGGAATAAATAAGTAAAAAAGATTCAATTGCACAGACACACACATACAATGAGTATACGTAAAATTGGTGAAATCTAGAGAAAAGCCTAATGTCAATTTCCTAGTTCTAATACTGCATCACAGTTATGTAAGATATCACCAATGTTAGAAGAAGCAAACAGGGGACCTCAGCATATTATTTTGTGAACCTGTAATTATTTCAAAATAGTTTAACAAAATGAAAAAAAAATAGAACAGAGAAGGTCAGAATGTCTCCTTCACTGTGAAAAGATTGTTCTGGTGGAACTTTCGTTACCTCTGTGTGCTGAACTGAGAACTGAGTCACAGTGTGAAATGTACTTCTTGTACTTCTCAGGGCTGGGGGCGGGGATGGACTCAGAGGTCAAAATTCAAAAGAAGTCTGAAAAGCACTGCTTGACAGCCAGCAGTGGCTGACTCCAAGATCTATAGACGCCAGCAGACGACAGGAAGAGCTAAAGCAAGCAAACACCCTAGATTCCTTAAGAACACCATGGCTCATCTTTCCCACGTACCACGATTCCTCCTGCAGCAGGTTTTACGATATAAATACACTTTATTCCTACAAATAAACAGTGTTCTTCCTTGTTTTTCTTGAGTCTCATGACATGTTTGATTAATCCTCTGTTTTTCAATGTTTTTTCTTTATTGTAGTAAAAATACATGTAACATGAAATTTACCATTAACCACTTTTAAATGGCGTTCTATACAATCACATGGTGAAGCAACAAATCATGATCAGCCTGCCTAGAACTTCCTCATAATCTCATCGTGAAGTCCTGTGCCATTAAACAAGAACTTTTCACCCTCCTGTTCGCCCAGCTATTGATAACCACTGTCCACATTCGGGCTCTGTGCCTTTTCCTCCTATTTTGTTGTTGTTGTTGTTAAAGATTTATTTTATTGGGAAGTCATATATACAGAGAGGAGGATAGAGAGAGAGGAAGATCTTCCATCTGATGATTTACTTTCCAAGTGACCACAACGGCCAGTGCTGCGCCGATCCGAAACCAAGAGCCAGGAACCTTCTCCAGGTCTCCCACACAGGCGCAGGGTCCCAAGGCTTTGGGCCATTCTCAACTGCTTTCCCAGGCCACAAGCAGGGAGCTGGATGGGAAGTGGAGCAGCCGGGACTAGCACCAGCGCCCATATGGGATCCCGGAGCATTCAAGGTGAGGACTTTAGCTGCTAGGCCACTGCGCCGGGCCATTCTCCCTACTTTTAAGAGTAAATTTGTTGATCCATTGCTGAGTTACAAACCACTCCTAAACCTTAGCAACACAAAACAACAACAGTGTATTAGCTCACAGTTTCTGGAAATAGCTGAATGCTTTTCTGGCTCAGGATCTCATGTGAGACTACAATCAACTTGATAGCCAGGGCTGTGGTCATCAGAAGACTCAGCTGGAACTATAGGATCCCCTTGCGGGCTGACTTGCACAGTTACTGGCAAGCTTTGGCTCCTGCCAATGGACCAGAGACTTCAGTTCCCACGGCGCTGTTAACACCATAGCAACTGCCTTTCCCTAGAATGAAAAATATAAGTGACAGAGAGAAGTTCAGTGGAAATTACAGTCTTTCATAACTTGGTCACGCCATACTATTACCTCTGCTACAGCCAAGATCACAGGAGAGGGCTACACAAGGATGGAAAAAAGAGGCAGGACCCTCTAGAACCATCCTGAAAGCTGTTTCCCATAGATCAAAACCTAGAAACAAGAGAGATCTCTGAAAGAAAACACCAGCCCAAACAAAAGGGGGACCAATCAGCACTGTTTTGCATGCTAGGAAGACACAGGGAATGGTGAAGAATTTAGCAAAGTGAAGACAATGTGCCTCCTTTCAAACTGGCAGCTGATAATATGGCATTGTCCTGAGAAAACACAGACCCAGTGCTACTAGCTCTTCAGTATGGAAATCTTCCAATGTTTAAGCATTAACTGACATTTTTTTATTCAATGTAATGCAAACTAGACCCATGCTGCCTGGTTGTAAACTCTGTTGCAAGGTCTAGCAAGGGGTTGGGGTGCAGTGGTTAAGAGCTCACCAGGAGGGGCCTGGCACAATAGCCTAGTGACTAAAGTTCTTGCCTTGCATGCACCAAGATCCCGTATGGATGCAGGTTCATATCCCAGCTGCTCCCCTTCTCTTCCAACTCTCTGCTTGTGGTCTATGAAAGCAGTAGAGGATGGCCCAAAGCCTTGGGACTGTGTACCCATGTGGGAAAGAGGCTCATGACTACTGGCTTTGGTTACAGCTACTTGGTGGGTGAACCAGCAGATAGAAGATCTTTCTCTCTGTATATCTGCCTTTTCTCTGTAAATCTGTCTTTCCAATAAAAATAAATTAATCTTTAAAAAGTTCACCAGGTTGATGATACTCTGCTGGCTCTGCCATCAAACCAGAGAGGGTCTCCCCAATAAGTAGTTGGACTTGACTGGACTATAAGGTGTTGGACTCTATGCTCGGCATATGCTTGCAAAGAGGGAATCTCAACTGAACTTGAACTATGGTTAAGCAACAAGGTGGAGGAACCCACCATGTGGGGAGGGTGTGGGGAGGTGTGGGGAGGTGTGGGGAGAATCCCAGTTCCTACAAAATTACAACACAATGTAATTAATGAATAAAATTAATATAAATAAATAAATAAATAAATTTTTTTAAAAGTTCACCAGGTTTTAGAATCATCCAGACCTGGATTCAAGGCCCAGAAACAGCAAGTCCCAGCTGTGCACCTTAGATTCCTGTACTATCAAGCAGAGATGTTAACTGCAAAGCCATCTCATGTTATTTTGAGGGATGATAAAACATGTGAAGTCCTTCACAAAGGATCTGAAACATAGTAACTGGCTGGTAATATTTGTTACTATTGCTGTTCCAGCAGCAGAGACAAAAACAGATGGTAATGCTGTCACTCACACTTTGGCTATCAGCCATTTGAGCAATGTAAGCCACTGCCCAGCTTTACCTAGCAGCGAATTCACACACCAAAGAGCAGAAGGATCCCTACCAGATCTGAACCTCAGAAGCCTCACAACTTTGTCTTGGCTGAGACCTTCACATTCCGTTGCCTAACCAGCTTGTATGTAGTTGATGGTGCGGGAGACACAGAAGTCCCCTCGCTCTCCCTCCTGAGCCTTCTCAGTGTGAAAGTCATACAGATCTTTTCAAGCTGGAAAAACAGGTTCACAGGTGGCATAGCAGCCACAGAGCGTCAGGAGGTCATCCAGGAAGAGGATTCTTGGCTCCTGTGAGAGCCTATTCTGGCCCAAGGTACTGTCTCTGCAGCAATCCAAACACTTGGATAACCACTTATTGAATGCTTCCAAAAACAGGGCACTCAGTCACCTTACCCAGAGTAGCATATTCCACTTTGAATAGAAAACTCGTTGAAAGAATGTCGACTGACCACTTACCGTATCCTAGGTATTTATTTAGGCTTCCCATTTCCTACTGTATTTTCTACTGCAGGACATAGGCAATAAAACGAAAACACAACATATTTGGTCATATGCTAGACAGAGATAATGCTACCAAAAAACTGTACAGGACTAGAAAATGACAAAAGTATTACTGTGGGTGACAGGAAGAGGCCACCAAGGAGAGGCACATGTAAGCAGATGCCTGAAAGAAGAAAGCACACAGGCTGGTACGATGGTGTTGCATGTTAATTCCCCCTAACCATGTTAATCATGTCTCCCAGAACTTGTGATTTTTTTTTAAAGATTTACTTATTTGTTTGTTTGCTTGTTTTTTTGTTTTTTTTTTTTTAACTTAAAAGGCAAAGCAGGGGCCAGCACTGTGGCATAGCAAGCTAAGCCTCTGCCTGCAGCATTAGCATCCCCTATGGGTACTGGTTCAACTCCCAGCTGTTTCATTTCCAATCCATCTTGCTGCTAACGGCCTGGAAAAGCAGCAGAGGGTCACTCAAGTCCCAAAGGGGCCCCTGTACCTATCTGGGAGGCCCAGAATAGGTTTCTGGCTCCCAAATTCAGAACAGCCCAGCTCTGACGATTGCAACTGTTTGAAGAATGAACCAGCAAATGATGGATCTCTCTTTCTGTGTCTCTCACATTGTTCTCTATAACTGTCTTTCAAACATACATACATGCATACATACATACAAGACACAGAAAAAGAGAAAGAGTTATTCCATCCATTATTTCACTTTCTATACGCTCACCACAACCAGAGCTGGGACAGGATGAAGTCAGGAACCAGGACCTCTATCTGGGTCTCCCACATAGGTGGCAGGGGTGTTATGAACACAAGCACTTGAGCCATCATCTAGTGCCTTTCAAGGTGTATTAGCAAGAAAATTAGGTTAAAAGAGAAGTGCCCAGAACTCAAGCCAGCATTCTAATAAGGAGATGCTAGTATCTCAAGTGGTAGCTTAACCCACAAGACCACAACTGTAGCCCTAATCTGGAGGCCAATAAGACTACATCTGCCCATATGAGGCTCATTTCACCATACATTGTCCATTTCCATGCTGGAACCAACAGGCTTTGGAGCTTACATGGTTGCATCACTCATAACACAATCAGCAACATTTTAACTACACTCTTATTCCAGGCTCCAATAGACATGTCAAGCTAGATGAGAGACAAAGTCCCATGGAAACTTCACATGCACATCACACACACACCACCAGACTGACAGTCATCAACATACTCCATAGGTCCCTCTCACAAGTCTAGCTTTTCCAGACCTTCCTCCTCAACAAAGATGGAAAAGCAGCTGGGGTTCAGAGGCCTGACTTTCTCACTTTCTCTACATGTCTGTGAACAGTACACAACCTGTTCCAAGCAGTGGACTGAAAGCTGGTCGCGTATAAATAACACCCAAAGTCATAAGTAACTGCAAAGCCTGAGTATCATTAAGTGACTTTGACTCATTCACTTACTGTATTAAATGTGTAACTGGTGAGACTGGTTACATATTCCATATGCAGACCACTACCAGCTGCTTCATGGGTACCTAACAAGCATTTATTGTAAGTCAATGGGTACAGGTCCAGCATGCTAGCTCAGTGGCTAAATCCTCCCCTTCCAGCGCCAGGATCCCACACGTGTGCCAGTTCATGTCCCAGCTGCTCCACTTCCCATCCAGCTCCCTGCGTGTGGCCTGGGAAAGCAGTGGAAGATGGCCCAGGGCCTTGGGACCCTGTACCCTTGTGGGAGACAGAAAAAGCTCCTAGCTCACAACTTTGGGTCAGCTTTGCTCCGGCTGTTGCAGCTATTGGGAAAGTGAACCAGTGGACAGAAGATCTTTCTCTCTGTACCTCCTTCTCTCTATATACATCTGCCTTTCCGATAAAAATAAATCTTTCTTTAAAACTTAAAGACAATAGGGCCCGGGGCGGTAACCTAGTGGCTAAATTCCCCACCTTGAACACGCCAGGATCCCATATGTGTGCCAGTTCTAGTTTCAGCAATCCCGCTTCCCATCCAGCTCCCTGCTTGTGGCCTGGGAAAATAGTTGAGGACGGCCCAAAGCCTTAGGACTCTACACCCAAGTGGGAGACCTGGAAGAAGCTCTTGGCTCCTGGCTTCAGATTGGCTCAGTTCCAGCCATTGTGGCGACTTGGGGAATGAATCAGTAGATAGAAGATATGCTTCTCTGTATATCTCACTTTCCAGCAAAAATAAATAAAATCTTCAAAAAATTTTAAAAATAAAAGATAATTAAGACAATGGGTACACGTTATGGAATATGCTGAGTGGACATTCCCAAGCAGGACGTAAGACCCTGGTGAACCCATGTGAATTTTTCTGTCTCATGGTGTCCCAGTTCCCTTCTGTTGTATAACAAAACATTCCGGAACTTCGTGGCTTAAAACAATTGCAATATTTATTCTGCTGGGTCTGCCAACTGCAATTTGTAAAATGGTAACTTGTCTCTGCTCCACTCAAGGTTGGATGAATTAAAGGCCCATTCGGGGAGGATGCTCGATGCAGCAGTTAAGACATTCACAACCCACATTAGTGCCTGGTTCAAGTACTGATCCACTTCCAATTCCAGCTTCCTGCTGGTACATAACGTGGGCGGCAGGAAGTGAGGGTGCAAGTACTCGGGTCCCTGGCATCCACACAGAAGACCTGCATTCAGTTTCTGACTCCTGGCTTCCTCTTGGCTCAGCCCTGGCTATCGTGGGCATTTGAGAACTGAACCAATGGATAAAAGATCGGTTGGTTGGTCTCTCTCTCTCTCTCTCTCTCTCTTTCTCTCTGTCTCTCTACCTTTCAGGAACATAAAAACTCAGTAGAATTCTTTTAAATGGCAATAAAGCTTATTTTTCCAAGGAGGGCTCATTCACTTGCCTGCTGAATGGCTCATACTAGTGTTAAGCTTTGATTTCAGCTAGGGTTCTGGCTCGGTTTCCCAGCAGCTTGCAGACATCCTCAGAGAACCAGGCAGCACTATGAGGGCTTTTAGGACCCAGTATCACAAGCCACAAAACATCATTTCCACCATTTTTATTCACTAAAGGAAAGTCACTAGGTCCAGTCCATAACCAAGAAACTATAGCAGAAATGTCAAAGAATATGCAGATGCGTTTAAACCATTGCCCAACAGATTAAGTGAAGGCAATAGAGAACAATAGATCATTGTTCTCCCCTTAAAAAAAAGCGTATTTACTAGAAACGTAGAATGACAGAACAGAGGGGAAGAGACAAAGGAATTTTCCATCTGCTGGTTTTCTCCTCAAACGGCTGCAGTCACCAGGAATGGGCCCAACTGGAGGCAGTGGCAGGAACTCCATCTGGGTCTTCCATGTCTGTGCAGAGGTCCACGTATACTTGGGCCATCCTCTGCTGCCTTCCCAGGTGCATTAGAAGGGAGCTGGATTGGAAGTGGAGTAGCCACGACTTGAACTGGCACTCATATGGGATGCTGGCCCTGCTGAAGTTGGAGGATTAACTCTCCACAGCCCCAGGCATGATCATTGTTCTCAAGTCCTGAGTGCCATTGTTAGAGACAGGCCACAGAGGTTCACTGAGTAACAGTAGGCAATGTCTGTAAGTACACTTAACATTCCTCACAGTTGTTCTGTCTAAAAATATGAGTCTTCATAGCTTTATTTAGAAAAATAAATAGATTCACTTGTTTCCCAAATGAAGGGAAGTTGGAATTCAAATTCCACATGAGCCTAAATTTGGACAACTGAATTCCCATAAAATCATGCCTAGTGTTGCATCTAAAAAGGAACCAAGGGCCAATGATGCCCTCCAAAATGTCCCTGCTTCCCATGTCTGGATGTGTTTTTGTTCTCGTGCAGCAGATCCTGCCACAGCATATGGCAGAGGCTGCTTCAAGTCGTACTTTCTGTTCCTGATGGATACTGCTGGATCACATTCCCCAGCCCCGCTCACAGATTGAGACCAATCCTTTCTTCTTCCCCATCCTCTCCCGGGGTGGAGTGAGCTCCTAAGACCCAGATAGCAACGAGAGACTGGGAGGGGTGCTGAGCCACCACAGTGGGAGTCAGCTGACAAGGAACTTGAGTGGAGGGCAGAAAACAGATTCGCACTGCCCTAAATCAACTTTTTTTTTCCTCTCTCTCTAACATTCATTTATTTGAAACAGTTATGGACAGAGAGGGAGAGACAGAGAGAGCGTCCATCCACAGGTTTACTCCAGGCACATCAGCAGGGAGCTGGATCGGGAGGGCAGGTCTGGCAACAGCTTCACACACCGCAGCACAACACTGGTCCCAGCCCGAAGCTTTCTTGGAGGCTGTTTGCTGCAGTTGTTCACCTACCCTATGACGTTCAAGTGTCATGCAGGGAATGTTCACTCCACTATCCTCTTCTCCCCCATGGGTGCAATAAATTTCCTCATTCCATTGACACTGGAATTTGTTATCAGATATGACACATGACATATTTCATACTTCATATTTCTGCACTCTCCTACACTAGAGCCCACATGCTGTTCTGCCAAAACAAGCTCCAGCTAGCCCCAGGTCACAGGACAAGACATCAATCAGGACCCCGTCAGATGTTTAGACCCAACCCCAGCCAAGTACAGCCTAGCCCAGTCCAATACCTTGTGAGCTGCAGTTAGGTGACTGAGACTACATCATCATTTTAAGCCCCTGAGTTTGGAAGTGTGTGTTACACAGTATATTACTGCAATAGTTGACTCATACGTGAATAAAATGGGAAGGTTGAGCCTGGCTCAGTGGTGTAGCAAACTAATCCTCCACCTGTGGCACTTGTATCCCATAGGGACAGGGGCTTGTGTCCCAGCTGATCCACTTCCAGTCCAGCTCCCTGGCACAGGTAAGCTCAAGTCTTTGGGCTCCTGTGCTTACATGGGAGTCCTGGAAGAAACTCCAGGTCCTGGCTTTGGATCAGCTCAGCTTTAGCCACTGTGGGCATTTGGGGAGACAACCAGTGGATGGAAAACCTCTCTTTCTCTGTCTCTCCCTTTTTCGCTATACAATCTACCTTTCAGATAAAAATAAATATATATATTTTAAATATGAGGGTATCCCAGCATGATGGCCTAGTGGCTAAATCTCCCTTTGCACTGCCAGAATCCCATGTGGGCACCGGTTCATGTCCCAGCTGCTCCACTTCCCGTCCAGCTCCCTGCCTGCGGCCTGGGAAAACAGTCTAGGATGGCCCAAAGCCTTGGAAACCTGCATGCATGTGGGAGACCCAGAAGAAGCTCCTTTGGCTCAACTTTGGCCATTTTAACCACTTGGGGAGTGAACCAGTGGACAGAGATCTTTCTATCTCTCCTCCTCTCTATAAATCTGCCTTTCCAATTAAAAAAAAAAAAACCTTTTTTTTAAAAGTGAGGGTGGCACTCCAATAAAGCTGCCATATTAAAGATCCATTTGATACCTGTTCCTTTTCTCATTAAGTTTATGCCAAATCCAACTAACAGCTGAAAAAACAGGTGGAAAACCCAAGGTTACACCAGCAGATTCATCCATTAGATTCATGAATCCCTTTCCCTCTGCTTCAGACACTGCAGGAAGCAGAGAAAAACAGGAAGTCACTGCACAGAACTCAGGATGCTTCCTGCAAACCCCACGTTAACAGAGCTGGATTCCTTGACACTGGGGAAAAAAGAAACTTGAGACTGAATGGAAGAACGACCAGCTTCATCCCCAGAAATTAACTATCAAAAGCTGTTGCGCAGGCAGGAAATAACCTAAATCATTGCACTGCATCACTCCCATAACGGGTTAAGAAGAAAACAAGGCCGTTGGCAGACTCAGGGTGCCTATCACCTCCAAGTTAAGCCAGCCCCCTCCCACTCACTGTTCCCAGGAACACAGCGAGATAAGGTGCAAGGCCGGCTCCCCGCTGGACTCCCCGCTCCGCCCCTGCCCCCAGACAATGCTGGGACTGTACGTGGGCTGTGCAGCACCGCTGCAGGAGCCGCCCAGCTCCGGGAAGCGCGGCCCACTGCCTCCCCAGGGGCCTGAAAGCACCAGGGACCTGCCTGTCACAGGGCACCCCCTCTCACAGCTCCTCCGTCCTCAAGTGGAATTCTCCACAGCTGAGAATCCCCACCCCTCAAAGATGAAAAAGGGGGCAGGGAAGGGGAACTCTGGAGGGGACCCAAGCAAAGCATGTGGCGGCAACACTGGTGCGGTGTGTCTAGGGAACAAGGAGTGCAGCAGAGTAGCAGAGTGGTGCATGCACACCCACACACCCACCCTCACACTCAGCACACACCAACAACCCTCCTCCTCCAGTCACCAACCCCCAAATCTGGTCTGAGGGGGGAATGCGCAGCAGACTCCCGCCCCAGGGCGAATGCAGCCCCCAAACAAGCTCCCCATGGGCGCCGTGCCCACCCTGGCGGTGCCCACGGCGGGCTGGGGGCGCAGGGCGCGGCCGGAAGTGCAGGCACCCGCGCGTTCCCGCCCCTGGGCCGCCAGGCCCGCCCCCGCTGCAGCGGCCGAGGGGCGGGACCCGGGCGCGGTGTATATAAGGCGAGGGGCGGGCGCCGCTCTTTTGTCTCTTGCTGCAGCGACTGAGCGGGATCGCCAGGAGCCGGGCTCGGAGCAGAAACCTGAGGTGAGCGCGACGCTGGGGAGGGGGCCTGCAGGGTGCGGTCGGAGCTGGGGGCGCAGGGCAGGCTTGCCTCTGGCATGCTTCCCCAGCCGGACGCGGGGAGCCGGACCCGAGGCTCGAAGCGGCCACGCCCTGGGGCTTCCGAGCGGGGTGCGGGAGCCGCCCGGGTCCGCTCTGCTTGTTGGGGGGGTGGCTGCCGGCAACGCCCCGGCCGGAGTGCCACATCGAGAAGCGCGTCGGCGGGACGGTCAGCGCAGAGGGAGACCCTGGCTCGCTCCCCCAAAACCCCGCTAGCTCCGCGCCAACCGCTCTGGTTTGTTCAGTAGGGTGTAAGAAAATGGCAGACAAACCGGACATGGGAGAGATCGCCAGCTTCGATAAGGCCAAGCTGAAGAAGACGGAGACGCAGGAGAAGAACACCCTGCCGACCAAAGAGAGTGAGTGCTCCCCAGGACCTCGGGGGAGCCCCTCCAGCCTACCCCCACCCCACCCTGCCTGTGCCAGTCCAGCCCCTCGCCCACCCCACCCTCAACACAGCCAGTGCCCCAGGGCTGGGCGGCCCCCCAGGCACCCTTGCAGGGACACAAAGCACCCTGGCTGCCCCCCCACCCCCCCAGACCTCGTGGGGGCCTCGCCCACCGCCTAGCCTGGGGAGTGGGGTTGCCTGGTGGCCTCACCCTCCCGCTACTCGCTTCCTACTTCCGCACAGCCATCGAGCAGGAGAAACGGAGCGAGATTTCCTAAGAGTCTGGGAGGATTCCCCCCACCCTCCCCATCGATTTCAAAGACCCCAAGGCGTGATGTGGAAGATGAGGCACCTGCAAGATGGACGCGAGCCACAAGCTGCACTGTGAACCCGGGCACTCCGCGCCGCCGCCACCGGCCTGGGGGTCTCTGATGAGACCCCCCCCAACTAATCGGACTGCCAAATTCCTCCGGTTTGCCCTGGGATATTATAGAAAACTATTTGTATGCTGAGTAAAAATAAAACACACCTCGTGGCATGGCTGGCGTGGTCTCAGTCTCTGCGTTGAGTATGCGTGGGCGGTGCTGCTGCAGCAGAAGCGGGGGAGGGGGTCGCGGAAGCCGCTGGCTTGCAGGCGCCCTTTTTTTTTTTTTTTTTTTTTTTCCCTCAACTGCTTTTCCCTAAATTTTCTTGGATTCTCGGCTGTTGGGCTCTGGCCCAGAAAGCTCTTGGTGTACAATGTAGCCCCACTTTGTCTGAGGCTAGCTGCTCCGGAAAGTGTTTTCGCAATTTTTTTCCTCCAAAGAACAAGATGTGAACCCCACTGTGGTTTCCCCACCCCCGCCCGCCACCGTCTCTAGCTCGAATTCACACCAGAACCAAACAGTGATAGGAAGCCTGGGGGCGGAGGTCCTCCATCTGGAATGCTGGAGATTGGGCGAGGTTGGGAAGTCTCCCAAAGGCTTCCTTCCGAAGCTCTCGAGAGCGAGTGCGAGGGAGGCTGGAGAACTGCACACAAAAAAACAAAGGCGGGAGCTAGGGAGACGGCAACTGGGACTTGCGAATGGACTGGGGGGTGGAGGAGCGAGCCGAGCTTTTTGTCCTTGTAGCCCTAAGCTGAGAAGGTCCCACAAAAGCATTAGCCGTTAGAGGAAGTGCTAGGGGGGCGGGCTGTGACTGGCAGCCCCGCGGGTCACACCCTCTGCACCCACAGGGAAGGGTGGGGCCTGCTGAGGGGGAGCCAGAAGGAGAGGCTGCGATTCCAGGGGTGGAGTTTTCAGCCGAGAAGGAGGAGGACATATTGCCTAGGGATGTGTGCCGGCGTTCAGCCTTGACCCCCAAGAGGCTAGCTAGGCCCCTCCTGAGGGCAGTGGATTCGAACGAGGTGCCGTCCCTGCCCTCTCTCGGAATTAAAAACTAGCGAAACCGCAGCCGCTGCACACCGGAAGAGGGGGAGGGGTGCGAGAGAGGTGCTACCTGTTTTGCATAAAGGAGAGATTTGACAGGACTGTGCAAAAGAGCCCTCCGGTCTGCACCTTCCCACCGGTGCCTGGCCGTAGGCACCTTGGTAGCGGGCGTGGGAACCCAGTCTCCAGTCTAGTTGCTTGCTGCCGGTGACTCTCACAGTAGCCTGCACACTGGTCGGCATGCTAGAATGGCTCTTGAGTTGTGACTGACATCCACTCTCACCTCATCTGTGGTCCCAGTGCTAACCCCAGGCTGCTGGCAGGTGCCTTGTTCCCTGGCTAGCTGTAGACTGCTGGACACTGACAGGGCCTGAGCTCTGTGAACTGGGGGAAATGGCCCCTGTTTAGGGAAGCCAGACATCTTGGTTTCCCTCCCAGAGCCCAGTCCAGGATGTAATCTCACTACAATGAGGGGAAGGAAGTACAGTTTATTCACAATGGAGGTTATTGATGGAACTCCACCGCTCAAACAGCTGAACGGTGTTGTTGATTTCTGAATTCCAAAGGTTACGTTCTTCCTCAGTTGAATTCAATGTGTATTTTTTGAGCACCCATTGAATGCCTATCACTGTACCAGGCTTGGGAGAGGCCATAAAGGACGTGTTGCCAACTAACTACATACAAGGCAGGATTAAGTAAATGCTAAAGGGAGATTAAGGTAAACAAAGGAGCGGTTGACTGGGACTGGAGCCTGCACCGTGGAGAAGGGAGCACCTGAATGCAGACCCAGAGACATGAGAATGAAAACCAGGACCTCTGGAGAGAAGGAGTGACACAAAGTGACACCATAGCAGGGGCAGAAAAAAAAAAGAGGCAGTAGTTCAGTGCAAACAGAAGCAGCCTCAGAACTAGCCTGGAGGATTCAACTGCCTTATCCTTAGACAGCAGGGAGCTAAACAGGGGTGGAGACTCAGGCAAAGTGCTCTGAGAGGTGTGGGAGGACACACAAGGGATGCCGTGGCAGACACAGAAAGCTGTCTCCACAACTACTACCATGATCCACATCACTCCCATCCTAATCCCCACCGCCACCATCACCAGCATCACTCAGCACCACTGCCACCACCATGCTCACAACGATCGCCATCGCCACCACTGCCACCGCCATCACCAGCGTCTTCACTCTTAGCATCACCAACACCACTGTCTCCACTCAGCTTCGTCGCTACTCACCATCATCAAGACCACCATCCCACCACCAGTAAGACTCCCTAGTATAATGATTATCACCTTCATCTAACAACATCATCCACAACAACTCATTTTCTCCTATCTTCCTACCCTGCCTCTGAGTGGCCAATAGAAGACCAGTTTTCCTCAGATACCAGGTAAGCAGCCAATGAGCTTCAAAGGGGAGTGTCCAGAAAAGAGGCCTGATTTGTATAAACATAAGGAATCCAGGGATTCGGCACTACAGAAACGGATTTGTTGTTGTTGTCATAATGATTATTGACAACTTATGGGCAGAGAGTGGGAACACTCAGCACCTGCACCTACAGGACAACCCCTGACATAAAAGATTTGCCCAGTGTCCAGTATAACTCCTTAAAACAAAAATACCTCACTGTTACCTAACATCACATGGCAAAAATACACAAAATGTACAGTATAATGAGTATTCACAAAGGGAAAAAAAAACAATTCCTCTTAAGAAGTCATATACCTATGTAAGTTCTGACAACATATATGCATTTTACTTTTTTTTAGATTTATTTATTTTTATTGGAAAGGAAGATTTACAGAGGAGAGACAGAAAAATCCTCCTTTCGCTGGTTCACTCCCCAACTGGCTGCAAAGACTGGAACTAAGCCAATCCAAAGCCAGGAGCCAGGAGCTTCCTGCAGGTCTCCCACATGGGCACAGGGTCCCAAGGCTTTGGGCCACTCTCCACTGCTTTCCCAGGCCACAGGCAGGGAGCTGGATGGGCAGTGGAGCAGCTGGGACACAAACCAGTGCTCACATGGGATCCTGGCACTTGCAGGTGGAGAATTAGCCAGTTGAGCCATTGCACTGGCCCCATTTTACCTGTTTTTAAACATTTAAGTTGACCCACAACTTCTATTCATGGAGGCAAAACATCTCTTCATAGGTATAAGAGTCTAGCAACTATTAATTTTACCCAATTTTATTATAGACTTTATTTACTACAAATGCACACTACCATACTAATAGGGGGATGTCTCCTTTCTTTTTAATTTTTTTTCCTTTTTTTTTTTTTAACTCACAGCTTCACTAAGAGTCGATCACCATTGCGGAAAGTCATGGCACGGATAGCACCAGCCCCTTGATCTATGAATTGTTTCACACAGCACAGTTGTGTCCGTGTTCAAAACTGCTATACCACAGTATATGTTCATATGGTGAAAATATTCATAAGGCACTCTGCCTGCATGCAAGCTATCATTGAGCCATGTGGTAGCAGTCAGCACGTCCTAGGATATACCGCAGTAACAACATCAAGCACCCCCAGAATCCTAATGGCTTACAACAAACCTGCATTTCTGGTTCGTATCATGTACCAGTCACTACTCTGCTGCTGTTCCACATGTCCTTCTCACTATGAGACCTAGACTAAAGGAAAAATGCTGTCATTATGGCAAAGGGAAAAGAAAAGGGGTTGGCATGGTAGCATAGTGAGTGAAACCATCGCATGTAGAACTAGCATCCAGCTCCTTTCCTATGCCCTGAGGAAGCACCTAAGGATGCCTCAAGTATCTGGGCCCCTGCACCCACAGAGGAGACCCAAAGGAAGCTCGTGGTTTCAGACCAGCCTGTTTCTGGCATTGAAGCCATTTGGGGAGTGAATCAGCAGATGGAAGATCTCTCAGTCTGTCTTCTGTTTGCTGTAACTCTACCTTTCAAATAAAAACACAATGGAGTAAGAAAAGAGTCCAAGGGTGACTTAGAAGTGGCACTTCTTTTTTTTTTTTTTTTTTTTTTGATTGTTGACACCATGAGTGAAAACAATTAAGGAAAAGAAAGACAAATTTAGAGAGAGAGAGGAGAGCTATCTTCCACCCACTGTTTACTCTCCAGATGGCTGCAACAGCCGGTGCTGGGCCAGTCCAAAGACAGGAGCCGTGAGCTTCTTCTAGGTCTTCCATATGAGTGCAGGGGAACAAGCACTTGGGCCACAATCTTCTGAAAGTTCTGTACCTTTAAGCTTTGTGAAATAATGCCCTTTTTGTTTTTGTGTTTGATGTTCTTTTCATAGTTGACAAAGATGCATGCCCATGAGGACCACTGATTAGGGTGGGGAGGGTCAAGGGATGGGGAAAGGGGAATGGGACATAGGCTTCCAATTTTCCTGTTCTTCCTCCTTCTCCTGTATCTGGGGAGGGTGGGGGAGCTGCTTCCATCTGCCAAACTACATCAGCATCTGAGGATAGGGGATTTCCACTTGACATCATCTTAGAAACTTCGATGTGGAGAAGAATGTTCTGAGTATATTGTTGGACTGGTTTTGAGAGTTCTGAGACACTGTTGGTGTCATTGGTCCAATGTCCTTCCAAGCTCCGTTGGCTGACAGAGTCCCCCCAGTGCAACCACTCACCCAGACACTTGCTGTCAAAGCTCAGCCAGACGAGTTGTCCAACCCAGTCTGTTCTCCATCTTCTGACATGGCACTTGTCATCCTCTACAGGCCCTAGTGAGGTGAGCATGCTGTCCACGCACAGGCATCAGCAATTGACATGGCCCAGTCCCAACACATGCATTCTTTTTTTTTCAAAAGATTTATCTTATTTTTATTACAAAGTCAGATATACAGAGAGGAGAGGAGAGAGGAAGATCTTTCATCCGATGATTCACTCCCCAAGTGACCACAACAGCCGGTGCTGCGCCAATGCAAAGCTGGGAACCTGAAACCTCTTCCGGGTCTCCCACGTGGGTACAGGATCCCAAGGCTTTGGGCTGTCCTCGACTGCTTTCCCAGGCCACAAGCAGGGAGCTGGATGGGAAGTGGAGCTGCCGGGATTAGAACCGGCACCCATATGGGATCCCAGCGTCTTCAAGGTGAGGACTTTAGCTGCTAGGCCATGCCACCGGGCCCCAACACATGCATTCTAAGGTCAGATCACAAATCCTATGATCTTCCCTGTGGGCAGAGTTTTGAGTTCAGTGGTCTAGTTTGGGAGTCCCCACAAAACTTCACCTGGTGCTTGCATGTTCCAGCCAGTTTAGGGTCCACTTCAGTCCATCACCCATATCAGACTATGTTTACATTGGTGATTATAGTTGCCTGGTCAGTTCTGTCTTCAGCTCCATGTCCTATGCAAACCTACTGCTATGGCCCAGTCTGCCACATACCTGGCCCTGTGCATACCAGTGAGAACAGCAGCCTAGTTGGGACAACCATCAATAACCCCCACCAGGCCTGCCCCCAGACCTGGTTCCTGAATGTGCCAGTACGACTAGTCTGGTCCATGCCACATCCCAGTTGGGCTCTTGTATATACCTATGGGTATTGCAGCTTAGCTCAGCCCACCCCACAATCCAGTCTACACAGATACCAATGGGTGCCACCATCTTGTTTAGCCTGGCCTGCCTCAGCCCTGGTTCTCATGCCTACCAGTGGGAGCTGTAGCCCAGCAGAAGAATGCCCAGTTTCCCTACTAGGCCCATTCCCAGTCCCAGATCTTGTACTTTCCAGGGTTTACTGGGGTGCAGTCTGACATGACTTGCACCCTGTCCTGGCACTTGCCAGTGGATGCTATGGCAAAGCCCAGTTAGTCAACATTTATCCTGGCTCTTGCATGTGCCAGAGGATGCAGTGGCCCGGCCTAACCTGGCCCTCTCCCAAACCCAGTTCATATGCAGGTTAATGGTTGTTGTAGCCCTGCCCAAGATGGACCATCACTGGTCCCAGCTTTCACACTCACCAGTGGGAGCAATGGCCCAGCAGGGGAGCAGCCAAAGTCCCTTCATCAGGCCCACTCCTGGTCTAGGGTCTTACATGTGCTGTGGGTGCTGCAGCCCAGTCTGTCATGGCTCATCTTGCCTTCACATTTGCTGATGGATGCTGAAGCCTGGCTGTGCCCAGCCTGATCCCAGTCTCAGTTCCTATTAGGAAAGAGGGGGAATGGTGCTGCAGCCTAGCCCAGCCTGTCCCATACTCTGTCTGGCTCTTGTGAGCATCAGCAGGTACTGGAGCCTAGCTCAGTCTGGCATAATCCCACACCCAGCCCACGCACATGCTGAGGGATTTGCAGCCATGTTCAGCCATGTCCACATCCATTCCCAGCCCTCACCCTCACCAGTGGAACTACAACTCAGCAGGGTTACTTCCTTAGCTCCCCTACCAGGCCCTGCTCCCAGTTTAAGATCTTGTATGTGCCAGTGGCTGCTCCAACCCAACCTGGCATGGCCTAACTCCTGTCTTGGCCCTTGCCTTTGGATCCTGCAGCCTGGCTCAGCCCAGCTCACTCCTAGTCCCTACCCAGTACCCACTGGTGGGTACTGTAGCCTAGCCTTGTCCAGCCTTCCTCCATCCCTGGCTTTTTTGCAAACTGGTAAGTGTGATAGCATACTCTGGCATGGCTCACACCCTACCCTGAATTCCATGCATGCCAGTATGCTACAGTTTGGTCTGGCCCTTCCTGGTCCACCATCTCAGAGCCAATTCCACATCCTGCTAACACATGGAATAGCCCTGCCCACCCTAACACCCAAGCCTAAACCATGTGCTTACCAGTGGGAGCTACAGCCCATCGGGGGGGGGTCCCCACATTCCCCCACCACACCCACTCCCAGACCCAGATCTTACACGTGCCAGCAGGTGCTAGGTCCTTAGCCGACATAGCCTGCCCCCCAAGTTTTGACTTTTATAAGTGCTGGTGGATGCTGCAGCCTGACCTGCCCCACACCCAATTCTTGGTTGTGCCTGTGGGTGCTTAACCTAGTCCAGGCCGGCGTGGTCAAAATCCCGGTTCCTGTGAGTGTCTAGAGTTCTGTGGTCATGCCTAGCTCAGCCCATCACCACTCCAGCTCTTGAACAAACCAACAGGTATTGCAATCCTATCAGGGTAAACAGTTATTCATCGATCCAATTTATTAATCATCTGTCAGGGTGAAAACTTTTTTTAAGGTTTATTTTTATATCTATTTGAAAGGCCAGGTGCCAGGAGCTTCTTCTAGCTGTCCCACATGGGTGCAGGGGCCCACACACTCAGGCCATCCTCCACTGCTTCCCCAGGCCATAAGCAGGGAGCTGGATCATAAGTAGAACAGCAGGGATTCAAACTGGTTTCCATACTGGGGTACCAGCAATGCAGGCAGAGGCTTAGCTGGCTACACCAAAATGCTGGCCCTCAGGGTGGAAATTTTACCTAGTGGTTAAGCGTTTAAGATGCTAATCAGATGTCTGCATCCCTTATTGGAGAACCTGGGTTCTGGACTAGGCTGTGGCTCCTGACTCTAGCTTTCTGTTAACGCAGGCCCTTGGAAATAGCAGGTTGGACTCAAGTGAATGGGTTCCTGCTAACCACATGGAAGACCTGGATTGAGTACTTTGCCCCCAGCTTCAGCCTGGCCCCCTGTCCCAGCCAGTACTGGCATTTGAAGAGTGAAGCAGAAGATAGGAGAGTTTGTTCTTTTATTCCCTCTCTCCCCCACCCCCTCTGTATCTCTCTCTCTCTCTCTCTCTCTCTCTCTCTCTCTCTGTCTCTTTCTCTCTCACACACACACGCACATGAATATACAAGTCTTAGGTTCTGGGCTAGGAGGAAGTTGCTTGAGATAAATTAAATAGATTCTTCCAAACTCCAGTGTCTCTCTAGTAAAATGAACAGACAACTTAAATAATTACAAAAATTCATGCCACAATATAAGATAATGAAATCTTTGTCCTGACTTAAAACTAAAAGGTTATTGAGTTTATCTCCATTTCTACCACTACAATGTTGAAGTTGTGGCATTTCAAGGAAGTTCACCACATCAGAAGGACCTAGCTGCTGGTTGGAAGATAAAAACCGCAAGTGTGCTATTTAGGGTCTTAAGGACCCGAATCATTCTAAAAATTATTATTTACATTGTGGAGAAATTCTGTTCTCTAGGAAAACCATTCTGCTGAGAAAAATTCTCTTGTAGTAAGGCAGCCCCCAAATTTTCATCTGCTTCATTTATGGCTAAGAAGAATGTATTTTTTTAAAATATCAGTTGTTCTATTTGTGCTTAAAAGACACCACTTTCACCATTTTCTTTTCTTTTAAGATTTTTTTTTTTAATTTTTATCACAGATACACAAAGAGGAGGAAACACAGAGAGGAAGATCTGTCCAATGATTCACTCCCCAAGTGACCACAATGGCTGGAGCTAAGCCAATCCGAAGCCACGAGCCTCTTCCAGGTCTCATATGTGGGTGCAGGGTCCCAAGGCTTTGGGCCATCCTCGACTGCTTTCCCAGGCCACAAGCGGGCCTGGATGGGAACTGATGCCTATATGGGATCCCAGGGTGTGCAAGGCAAGGACTTTAGCCGCTAGGCTACCATGCCAGGTCCAAGAATGTATTCTTTGAGGTCCTTTTTTAAAATTTTACTTTTTATGCTCTTTACATAGTTGATTGGGGTGAAAAGGGTCAAGCATTAAGGGAAAGTGGGTGAGACCATTGTATCCACATTTCATTTTTTCTTCTTCCTATATCTGGGGCAGGAGGGAGATAACGGGAGAAGCCACACCGGCCTCCCAATCACCTTAATACCCAGGAATGGGAAAGAGCCACCCAATGTCCGAGGGCTGTGTGTGCAAATTACTGTCAGCTAGTTCAGCAAAATAACAATAACAGAAAGAGAGGGTGTGTTTGTGTGAGTGTGTGTGTGTGTGTGTGTGTGTGTGTGTGTGTGTGTTTATAGGGAGAAAAGCAAGTGTAGCAAAGGTTAATATCGTACTTGATGAATTCAGGTACAAGGCGTATGAGAGAGCTTTGTAGTGTTCTTATAAGTTCTCTGTACACTTAAAAGCATTTGAAAATTCATAAAGTTAAACAGAATATACATTTCCATTCATACAAGGTATTCATAGAAGGTGCCATGCTGTGAGTCCAACACCATGGAAGACTAGACAGTGGATTTTACACCTCATAACACTCTTCTATTTTAGGCTGGAGTTTCAAAGATGTTGTTAAATAATACACTAGTAAAGTGAACTAGGCTGTTCATGAATGCTTACCTTCATGATGCTCCACTAAAGCAAATCGAGACCCAAACCACAGATAGAGCTGTGGTGAACAGCTCAGACAGTCAAAGCTAAAAACCACAGTGGGTGGAACTCAACAGCACAGCGTGGGGCTACGGAAGGGAGCTGGATCTCAGGCAGGTGTCTGCCAGGCTTCAGAATGGGGCCACTCCCAACAGTAGCGGTTGAGGTTGTTCGTGGGTCCCAGCACAGCGTTTGGCGCTTATATCAGTAAGGCTTTTCCAGGAAAACAACCAATGGGATACACACACCCACAGAGGGTTTCTTTTCTTTCATATTTTTATGTTTATTTTCCTTTTATTTGAAAGGCAAGCAGACAGAAAGAAAAGAAAGGAAAAAAGAACTCTTCCGTCCACTGTCTCATTCCCTCAAACACCCACAATAGCCAGGCTTGGGAACAGGCTGAAGCCAGGAGCCTGCAACTCGATCTGGGCCTCCCACATGGGAGTGCATTTTAGAAAGCCCATAAAAAACGTACCTGAACTATATCATCCATGTCTCCCAGAATTTACATTGGCAGGGAGCTGGATCACAAGCAGAGGAGCCAGGACTTGAACCCGCTGATAGCCAGGCCCGGAAACTGGATGATGAAGCAGAATACCAAATGAAGCCTCAGTGTTGAGCCTAGGACCTCAATGCCACCATCCCAGGGCAGGCATTTTGTTTAGCAATAAAGACCCTGGTGAGAATGCCTTTGTCTCAAATAGGAGTGCCTGAGGGCAAGACGTGGCTCCACTCCCACTCCTGACCCTAGCTCCTTGCACAGGCTGACCTGGGGAAGCAAGCAGTGAGAGCTCAAGTGACGGGTTCCTGACACCTGTGTAGAAGACCCAGCCTGGTGTTCTTGGTTCCCGGCTTCAGTCTTACCCATTCCCAGTCACTTAGGTAGGTAGAAGCACCCTCTCTGTCCACCCCCAACCCCTGACTCTATCAGCCTTGGGGTGCTACTTCCAACTTCTTTATCAGAGAGAGAATTAAACTTTTGTAATATTGAAGTTTCTGAGTCTTGGCCAAGGAGGGCTTGGAGTGCGTGGGGTGGGGAGCGGTGCAGGGAGAAGGGGATTCTGTTGTATGCAGCTAAGCTCAAGTCCATGTAAAAATAAAAAGAAATCCGACTCATTTAAGATACATGATGCATAAAGGACTAAGCAAGTGAGCATTTTTGAAGGAGTGGTAACTCAAGATGACCAAAATAAGACTAGCCATTTTTCTACCATGAATATAAACTAGTTTTCCTTAAAAACCTTGTGGAAGAGTCTAAGGCTGGTCTAAGAGTCTAAGACTAAAGCCATTTTCCACCATATTTTTTCCCCAGAAAGGCACATCTGTAACATGTTTTCTCATAAAGGTAAGATTGGGGTGTTAAAATTAAACAAAATAAAATTCAAGCTAAAAAAATAGCAAACGCTTATGAATGGGACTTTAATATTGGCCCACCACTACCTAAAAGTCAGTCACAGATCTTGACACACTGAATCACACCCCCACATATACACAAATGCATGCACACACTCACAGGTGCTCCTGCTCACACACACACATACACTCACTCACACATACTCATGGGTACTACTGGAAGTCACATGGAGGTGTTCCTGTGCATGCACACACACACACACACACTGACAGGTGCTCCTGGGTGTCACACACACAGGTACTCCTGAGCATGCATACACACACATATGCACAGGTGTTCCTGTGCATGCACACACACACACACACACACACATTCACAAGTGCTCCAGTTCATGTGACACATACACACACTGTTACCACTAGGAGTGTGCCAGGCCCAGATGGTTTCACAGATGACTTCTTTCAGAGCTGCGAGACAGCAACTACTTCAACCTCTCTTATTATGCTGCAGCACATGTGCCCTTTTGAGGTTAATTTCGGAGGCAACTTGACAGGGTTAAGGAATGTCCAGGGAGCTGGCCTGGCACCATTTCTGGCAATGTTTACAAGGGTGTTACCGGAGAATTGGCCTGTCTGGATCTGGGTGCCCATCCATCCCATGAGACTGCGTGGGAAGACTTGTTCTTAACAGCAGTGACAGCCACCCAATCCATTAAAGGCTCGGATCAAACAAAAAGGGGGAGAAAGGCTCGTCCTGTTCTCTCTCCTTCTGGAAGCTGAGCTGCTCTTCCCCCCACTCTGGAGCATTGGAGCCCCAGAATCTTCACCCTTCGATCTCCAGGAACTATCCCAGCAACACCGTGGGTCCTTGAGCCACTGGTCTCAGACTGAGTCACGCTGCTGGCCTGCCCATCCAGGCCTCGAGGATTATGAGCCAAAAGAAGCCACTTCTATCAACAAATCACTCCATTCTGTGTGTTCTGTTATAGAACACAAGCAGAAAACAAAAGAAGCCAAGAGTGCAAGGCTGTTTTGATCAGAAAGTCCACCAGCAGCACATGAATTGGTAAAAGGAAACAAAGGGACTGTTTGCTTACTGTTGGCTATGAGAGTGCAGGCTGCGAGCGCCATCGTGCACAGAGTTTTATATGGATATAAATTTCCATCTCTGGGACAAATGCCCAGGCGTGTAATCCAAGACTGTGAGTTCTATGGTGAATGTACGTTGAATTTGTCAGAGTGGCTGCAATTCATGTTAGTCCCAGCAGAACGTATGAAGGACCCTGTTTATCCACTCTGGCCAGACTTTGGCATTGTATTGTCTTCAATTTCAGCTGTACTAGCAGGTGTGTGTTGTTATTTTGTCAGACCTTTTATTTACACATTCCAGTGGCTAATGATGCTGAACATTCTCTTATTGGTTTATTTTCCATCCATGTATTTTTTTTCACATGAAATGTCTCATATGATTTGTCCATTTTTAATTAGATTTATTATTCATTTTTTAAATGTTTAGTCTCATCTTCTTTTTAAATAATTATTTTTATTTCAAAGGCAGATTTTACAGACAGAAAAAGAGAGAAAAGGTCTTCCCTCTGCTGCTTCACTCCCCAAGTGGCTGCAACGGCCAGAATTGAGCTAATCCAAAGCTGAGACCAGGAGCATCTTCCAGGTCTCGCCTGTGAGTGTAGTGGCCTGTGAAGCTGAGCCATCCTCCACTGCTTTCCCAGGCCATAAGCAGAGAACTGGATCATAAGTGAAGCAGCCAGGGCATGAACCGGCGACCATGCTAGCATGACAGGTGGAGGATTAGCCTGTGTCAGCCTTTCCATTTTTTTTTTAAAGATCAATTTTATTTCTTTGAAAGACAGAAAAAAAAAAGAGTTACATATACACAGATACTTATTTTAAAGGCAGAGAGAGAAAGAAAAAGAGATAGAGAGATTGAGATCTTCCATCCACTGACTTACTCTCTAAATGACCTTTATGGCCAGGACTAGGCCAAGCCAAAGCCAGGAGCCAGGAGCCTCCTCCAAATCTCCCATCATGCAGAGAGGAACAAGCACTTGGGCCACTCTCTGCTGGCTTCCCAGGTGCATTAGCAGGGAGAGGGATCAAAAGTGGAGTAGCCAGGATTCAAACTGGTTCTCACACGGGATGCTAGCACTTCAGGCTGTGGCTTAACTCTCTGTGCCACAGTGCCAGCCCTCTAGTCTCATCTTCTTAAAAGACAGAGTAGCAAAGAAAGAGAGAGAGAGATTCTATTCTCTAGTTCACTCTACGCAGAAATGAGCTAGGCCTAAACTAGGTGCCCAGCACTCTGAGTCTCCTGCTTGGATAGCAGGGACCCAAGCCTTGACACCACCATCTGCTGTCTCCCAAGCGACAGCTTCACCCACTGCACCACAATGGCCACACCCCCTTATTTCAGACTGCAGTTTTGAGAGGTTTTTATGTGTTTCAGTTATGAGTCATATATGAGTCTTTGGTGGACAAAGCCATGGGCCCTCAGGTGCATCCACATCCGGGTTCCCAGAACCTGTGACTGTGCTCCCTGATGTGGCGAGAGAGCATTTGCAGGTGTGGCCAAGCAACTGGGGATGAACAGAGTGACCCGAGCATGCACAGTACAGTTCCAGGAGTTGTTAAGGACCAAGATCAGGGGAGGTCAGGACCAAAGCAGAAGATGGCAAGGAAGAAGCAGCTGTCAGCCTCTGAAAGCTGCCTAGGCCAGAAAACGCACGGTGCCCTGGAGCCTCTGCGAGGCACCTGACCCCAACCAGGCAGGTGCCTGGACCAGACTCCACAGCCAAGGACTCTCAGAGAGCAGATGCATGATGTGTTAAGCCACTGCGCTTGCGACAAGGTGCTACAGTGTCAACAGGAAACCAACACAGTGCTTCATAAATGTTTTCACTCCATCTGTGAGAAAAAAAAGTTTTAAATTTTGATGCTCTCCCATTTATTCTCATGTCACGAAAGAGAATCAACAGTCAATTTATAACCGCTTGGAATGAACTGGCAGATGGGAGATCTGTCTCTGTCTCCTTCCCTCTCTCTGTAACTTTGCCTCTCAAATAAGTAATTAAATATTTTTTTAAAAGGCAGTTGGCGCCACCAGCTAAGTCGTGAGCCATTTTAAAGGTAGAACTTGCAAACCACACAGGTTGCACTTTCTCTTTCCAGCTCTTTACTCACTTCCTGGAAAAACCAGCTGCTTTCTGTAGCATTCTGAAGAACCCAATTTCCTGCCTTTAAAAACTGACATTACATTAAACTCTACATTCAGAAATCAACCCCCCAAAAAATTTTTTTTTACTTTCACACACAGGAAAATCAATGGACTATAATTATAGGAGACTCTGGGTCACTTATTCTGTCTCATGAGGACCCATGTGTCTTTAATGTTTATTTGTGAATCAGCAAGCACCCTGTGGCTTTGTTCTTGCTACCATTCAAGCAGCATGGCTGCCACCAACGCCTCCTTGAGCAGTTCCCTATCCCGGACCTCTCATCTTCACTAACTTACATATCGGCAGAGTGCTGAACATTCTCCAGTCTCCTGTACGTGGACACACTACATCCAGGCACACACTGGGAGAAGCAGCATCACCCTCGTGGGAGACACACTCATCAATTCATTTCTTCCTGTTATACTATGCCATCTTTCAACCTCAATATGCATAAACAAATCTTATTTCTTTTAAAAAATATATTTTAAAAAATAAACATTGCTAGGGCCAGCAGTCCTGGCTGTTCTACATCTGATCTAGATGGCTGCTGAAGTGCCCAGGAAAGCAGCAAAGGATGGCTGGGACATTGGGTCTCTGCTACCCATGTGGGAGACGTTCATGTGGAGATCCAGGCTCCGGGTTTTTGCTTGGCCTAACCCCAGCTGTTGTGGCCAGACTGGGAGGGAACCAGCGATGGAAGATCTCTCTCTGATTCCATCTTCCAAGTAACACACACCCTGGGTGCCAGCAGTGATGGCTGAAGTGATTGGTTTCTTACCATCCATCTGGGAGATCAGACAAAATTCCTAACTCAAACCTTCAACCTGGCTCAGTTATAGCTGTTATGGCATTTGGGCAGTGAACCAGTACATGGGAAACTCTTTGTTTCTTTCTTTCTTTTCTTTCTTTCTTTCTTTCTTTCTTTCTCTCTCTCTCTCTCTCTCTCTCTCTCTCTCTCTCTCTCTCTCTCTCTCTCTCTCTCCTTTTCAGTCTTTTAAAACCAAAACAGGGGCCAACACCATGGTATAGTGGCCTAAGCTGCTGCCTGCAACACCTGCAATCCCATATGGACAGTGGTTCAAGTCCCAATGCTCTACTTCTGATCCAGCTCCCTGCTTATGGCTTAGGAAAGCTGTGAGGATAGTACAAGTCTTTGGGTCCCTGCACTCATGTGGGAGACCTGCAGGAAGCTTCTGATTTCCTGGCTTCGGATCAGCTCAGCTCCAGCTGTTCCAACTGTTTGAAGAGTGAATCAGTGAATGGAAGATCTCTCTGTCTTCTCTGTGTTACTCTTTCAAATAAAAATAAATATTTTAAAATAAGCCTTTAATAATAATAATAATCTTTATGAAATCAAGATTATGTATTAACAAAATTAACTATCCTAGAATACCATCTGACTTGGTGTTTCCATGATGGACACTGTGATTGAGTGTTTTCCATAAGCTTACAGGCCACTTGCAGCTCTTCTTCAGTGACTCTCCTAATCATGTCCGTTTTCTCTATTTCACTTGGGCTCTTTGCACTTTCATTACTGACGTGTAGGTGTTCAGGACGCTAACTGCAGTCAACACATATGGCAACTATTTGCTCCCAGCCCTTCGCTTGTCCTTTAACTTTGTAATGCCATCCCACTTCTGAAGTTGTATTTAATTTTCAAATTTTTACGGCTCTTGCAATTTGTATTGTGCTTTTAAAAGATGGCTAGGCCAACGCTGTGGCACAGCCAGTTAAACCATTGCCTGGAATGCCTGCATCCCATGTCAGAGTTTATGATTTGAGTCCTGGCTACTCATGCTTCCAACCCAGCTCCTAAAAATAAAATAAATCTTAAAAAAAAAAAAAAAAAAAGGTAATGGATGCTGGTCCAAGTACTTGGCTTCCTGTACCCATGTGGGAAATCCACAAGGAGTTCTGGCTTTAACCTGGCCCAGCACTTTTGGTGGTCATTTAGGGAGTAGCTCATGGAATGAAAGATATTTCTTTCTCTCTCTTTCTCTCCCCTCCACCTCAGTGAAGCCACTCCCTGTCACACTGCCATCCCATACAGGCATTAATCTATGTCCCATCTGTTCCATTTCCAATCCAGCTCCCTGATAATGGCCTGGGAAAAGCAGCAGAAGATAGCCCCGCCACCCACGTGGGACACCAGGACAAAGCTCCTGGCTTCAGTTTGGCCCAGCAGTGGTCCCTACAGCCACGTGGGAAGTGAACCAGTGGCTCTCTTTGTAACTTGGCCTTTCAGAATAAATCATTTTTATGAATGAAGACCTCTTTGGAAAGTGTTATTTAAAATTTTTTCATTAATTCAAAAGGCAGAGCAACAGAGAGAGAGAGAGCTTCCATCCACTGGTTTACTTTACCAAGTGGCTGGAACAACCAGGGGCTGGACCAGGTTAAACCCAGAAGCCAGAAACTCCCATTCTGGCCTAGCACTAGATGCCAGGGTACTTGGCCATCAGCTGCTGCCTTCCTAGGCACATTATTGGGAAACTGGATTAGAAGTGAGGCAACCAGGACTGGAACTAGTGCTCCAATCTTGAATATTGCTTTCGCAGGTGGTGGCCTATCGCACTATGCCACAACCCTGATCCTATTAGTTTTTATTAAGCTGCAAAAACAGCATCTGAATGAGGCACCCAAATCCTCAAGGCAATTCTGTAGATGCCTGCCCTCTCATCCTCACCTTACAGACCACTCACTTTCCACCTTACTGTTGTTCCTGAGCCCCTTCTAGAAATTCCAGAGATGCTATTGATAACATGAGCCAAGACAGATGACAAGTCCTTAGCCACAGTTCCTCCTGTCCCTTACTCTCAGCTGTCATGCGAGGTACTGGGGTTTGCAAGACCCTCTCATACGGGCTCCTTTCTTCTGCCCACCTGCTAAAGGAGCTTTAAGACCTTCCAGAGCCTCTCCCTCCATCACGGCACTGGGATGCTCTCTGCTGGCCTCCACATGCACTTCCTGGTGCTGACGGTCCAGGCAGAGGGGTGGCTAAGCAGGGAGGTGACCGTACAGCCTGATTATAGCCTGAGCATCAGGAAAGGTGAGATTTCTTAAAGAAAAAAAAAGATTTATTTATTTTTATTGGAAAGGCAGATTTACAGAGAGAAGGAGAGACAGAGAAAGATCTCCCATCTGCTGGTTCACTCCCCAAGTGGCTGCAACAGCCAGAGCTGAGCTGATCCAAAGCCAGGAGCCAGGAGTTTCCTCCAGGTCTCCCACACGGGTGCAAGGTCCCAGGGCTTTGGGCCATCCTCAACTGCTTTCCCAGGCCAGAAGCAGAAAGCTGGATGGGAAGCAGAGCAGCAGAACTCAAACCAGCACCCATATCATGGGATCCTGGCACACACAAGGGGAGATTAGCCAATTGGGCCATCGCACCAGGCCTAGGTAAAATTCCCTGAGCTCATGTCAGCCCCACAAGGGGAACTTGTGATTGTAGAGCAGCCAGGGGACAAAAGGTGGTGAAGATGTGTCTCAAGGTGGGCTTCTCCTGGGCTCAGGAGGTTTGCGCCCTTTGGAGCGCTGCATAGCCTGAGACTCATGTACGGGTGCCACCTGCATGTACATGTGCCAGCTCCCTCTTCCTCAAGCTTTGTGCAAATGCAGAGGCCCTGGGGAGGGAACAGTACCACTGGTAGCTGGCTTTGAAAATGGTGACCCCAAGGAGAGCCAGACCAGGGACTCAGGATGTGTTACGTGCCCACTGCATACCCAGTGATGGAGTTGTCCTGATATCGGCGACCTAGTAGGATAAGGGTTTTTATGCTCCAGTTCCAAAGGAATTCCTTGCAGTGAAATGGTGCCACACTTGAGCTGGGTCCTGGAGGAGGTGAGGAAAGGTAAGAAAAACCTTCCAGACAATGGGCATGTGACCCAGAGACAACCTGGCAGTTCAGTCTGGCCAGAACACGGGTGCATGCTGACAGCCCAGAGTCAGAGATGCCAAAGGGAGGGAGGACTGGCTTCGGAGGTTCCCAAGCCCTGCCAGGGAGTGTGGGCGTCATCCTGAGCCAGATGCCTTCATTGTGAGTAGCTCATTGGACGTGTACATTTTACAGTGAGTAGTTTGCACATGAGGAGGTGGGAAGCCTGCACAGCATTTTATGCAATTGTGAACTTGGCTGTCTCCAAGAGCAGAGCTCTACCAGTAGCCTGAATTAGCCCCAGCTCACTTCTCGGGGGGTACATGCATTTGTGACCCTGGAAGGTCCTGGGTGACTTTGCTGCCAGTAGCAGCATGGGTGCTGTCATCGTCTGTAGATGCCGGGGCTCCTGGAAGGGCTGCTGCCTCGGCCCCTGCAGCAGCCCAGGCACAGAGGTCAAGTATCACAGGGCCAGCTCTCCTGTCCCCCTTCCTCTCAGCACAGTCTGGGATGCCCCCATCTCATCCAGCCTTGTCAGAATTCCATTCTCTGAGGCTCTGCCCGCCCTCCTCAAAGAGACACTGGCTGTTTCAAAGCGAGAACAGACATCATCTGTCATGTAAAGCTAAACCACCCCCACGCCTGCCTGCAGCTGTAAGCACTAAGCGCCTCCAGATCTACCAGGGTGCAGATCCTGCAGGCCGCCGTGGCTGACGCAGACACGGGCCGGGTGCCTTCTAAAACTGGAAAGTCTGCCACCTGCTGTCCATGTTTGGAATGGCAGCGGAGAACTACAACTTTTTTTGTTTGTTTTACATGTACTTCCTGGAAAGACAGCAGCAAAAAGGTAGCCACTGCCTCAGTCCAGCTCTCTGGGATCGACAGGAACCCAGCCTGGAGCCGTCACTCTGGCCTCCCAGGGTTGGCTTTTGCATACAGATGGAATCGGGAACTGGAGCCCCAGTGTGAAATGCAGATTTCCCAAGTAGGTGTGTCTTACCTATCATGTCAGATGCCCACCTCAGAATTCATTTACTGAGACAACAGTGAGATCTCCCATCTGATGGCTCACCTTCCAAATGCCCATGGCAGCTGGAATCAGGCCAGGCTGGAGCCAGAGGCCAGGAACTCACCCATGGCTGGCTGTGTAAGCCACCATCCGCTGCTTGCTTGCTTTGGTTTTTTGTTTTTTGTTTTTTTAAGGTCGATTTTTTTTTTTAAGATTTATTTTCTTTTTATTGCAAAGTCAGACATACAAAGAGGAGGAGGGACAGAGAGGAAGCTATTCCTTCTGATGTTTCACTCCCCAAGTGAGCCGCAACGGCTGGTGCAGCACCGATCCGAAACCAGGAGCCCCTTCTGGGTCTCCCACATGGGTGCAGGGTCCCAAGGCTTTGGGCCGTCCTCAACTGCTTTCCCAGGCCACAGGCAGGGAGCTGGAAGA
Source organism: Ochotona princeps (assembly GCF_030435755.1). Taxonomy (NCBI): domain Eukaryota; kingdom Metazoa; phylum Chordata; class Mammalia; order Lagomorpha; family Ochotonidae; genus Ochotona; species Ochotona princeps. The sequence continues at coordinate 17,148,394 of NC_080839.1, read as the reverse complement.
GAAGTGGAGCTGCCGGGATTAGAACCTGTGCCCATATGGGATGCTAGTGCATTCAAGATGAGGACTTTAGCCCCATCCACTGCTTTCAAGGGTTTCCTTTAGCAGGAAACTGGAGTCCAGGTTGGGGCCAGGCACACACACCTCCAATCACTGTCTCAATTGCTACAGCATATGTCCATCCCACATTCCACTTCACTCCAACTCTATTCTGTGACTTTGAGCAAAGTACAGGAAAAAAAAATAATAATGTACCTAAATGCCACATGAGACCAGAAATAACAAAAAAGAAATCACAAGAAAAGCTTTTCTGAAAGGGGAAATGACATAAGTCAGAAACAAATTCGCGTTTTAAAAAAATATATTATACAGCATTCTTAGAAGGAACAAATGAAAACAGCAATATTTAATTTGTTATTTATCTTACTTGATCCAAAAGATAAATGTTCAAAGTTATAACAACATGAGGCTGGTGCTGTAGCACTTCAAGTTTAACTGCTGCCTGGAATACCAGCACCCCAACAGCCCACTTCGAGTCCCGGCACTCCACTTCCGATCCAGCTCCCTGCCAATGCACCTGGGAAAGCGGCAGATGACCCAAGTGCTACCCTACAGCCCTGCAGGAAACCCAGAAGAAGCTCCTGGCTCCTGGTTTTGGCCTGGTTCAGCCCTGGCTGTTGTGGCCACTTGGGAAGTGAACCAGTGAATAGTGGATTTCTCTCTTTCTCTCTGCTTTTCAATTTTTTAAAATGTTTTACATGGTGAAAACATATGATAAAAGAATACATACACACACTAATGCACCTGGAAAAGCAGCAGAAAATGTGTCAAGCCCTTGCACCCCTGTACCCACATGGGAGACCAGGAAGCTCCTGGTCCCTAGTTTTGGACTCCTGGCCCCTAGATCTGGCCAAAGCGGCCATTTGGGGAGTGAACCAACAGATAGAAGAGCTCTCTCGCCCTCTCTCTAAATTCTGTCTTATAAATTATTTAATCTTTTTAAAAAATTACATACATAGAGGCCCTAGTGGCTAAAGTCCTCACCTTGCCAGTGCCATGATCCCACATGGGCATCAGTTCATATCCCAGCTGCTCCACTTCCCATCCAGCTCCCTGACTGTGACCTGGGAAAGCAGTGGAGGACCCTTCACCCATATGGGAGACCCAGAGGAAGCTCCCGGCTCCTGGTTCCTAGCTTCAGATCAGCTCAACTCTGGCCATTGCAGCCACTTGGGGAGTGAACCAGCAGACAGATCTTTCTCTATATATCTCCTTCTCTCTGTATATCTGCCTTTCAAATAAAAAGAAATCATCTTTTTCAAAAAAAAATTACACAGATAAAGAGCTGTAAAGGGAACTTGATTGCAGCTATCTGGGGTTGGCGACTTCTCTGCCGAGGTGCCGCTGGGGCCTGGGCCCTGCAGCTCCCGCAGCTATGTCTATGCCAGAGGTGACTCAGCTCTGCTCTTGGGGCAAAGACAACCACAGACCATATGCAAATGAACATGTATTACATTCCAGTAAAACTTTATTCTGAACACTGAAATCTGAACTACATGCCATTTTCCCACATGGCCTGCCATGTCATTCGTTCATCGTTTGTCTTTTCTTCAACCATTTCAAAAGTAAAAACCGTTCTAATCTTACAAGGGCCATGGCAGCAGGTGCAGGCCAGATTGGGCCCTCACACCATCAGTTGCCAGCTCCCTGGCTTACGATGCCATTTTTAAACCAGGCAAGAGACAGGGCATGTCTACCCAAAATCAGGGCTTGAATTTCAGTTTCACTGAACTGGGAACCTCTTTTTAAGGCAACAGTTCTGGCAGCTGGGACTCCACCTCTCCCTCCTCTGGGCTTCCATATGACTCAGCCATCTCTTTGTCTGTGGGTAAAAGCCTGTCTTTCTGATTTCTGCCAGTACTAACAGTCCTTCGAGGTCCTACAAAGCTGGCCCAGAAACTAGAAGGAAGTTATAAAGAAGGGAGAGTGGGGCACACCTCCCCAAGGCCATCAGGAACTTATGACTGCTTTGTCCTGGAGCTGCCCTGGTGCGGTCACCGCACGGATGGAGACAAGAGCCTGGCTCTAATTTCTGGGAAGCTAGAAGGGACTGTCCCTGGGTGGGGGAATTGGGCGGGCTGACATGTCACCTGGCTAGGAAGGCAGCTCCTGAAAACACCACCGTCACATTCTTTCCCTTTGGTCTTAATCTTAACAACTGTCCTGTCAGCATGCAACAGTATAAAAGCACAATGACATCACCATAATAAATGGTACAGGAGCACCCACCTGGCACCTCTGCAGAATCTCTTTTGTGCATACCATAAAGAGGCAAAGAACCCCTGCATAAAAGCCTTTAGTTGGGCAGTCATTAGGAAACTAAAATCTGGGGGCCCAGCGAGATGGATCAGTAGCTAAATCCTCATCTTTCAAGTACCAGCAGGCACTGGGAGACTGTCCCCAGACAGGAAGTGTCACAGTGAAACACAGCATCTTTGCTACAATTACATTGCAGAACAACCATAAAATAAAGTTAATGTATAGAACAATACTGTTTATTGTTGAGTTAGATAACAGATTAAAAAATGCTGCATGCAGTATGTCTGTCTTTTATACTTTATTTGATATAAAATGATGAAGACAAACCTAAAAACTGAAAGTGGATACATTGCTGGTGACAGAACAGATAGAAGGTGACTTTTATTTTCTCATAGGTGCTATTTGTTTCGAATATCCACAAAAGTAAACAGGATGGGCTGGCATTATAGTAGCTAGTTAAGGCACTGACTATGGGACCAGCATCCCATATGGGCACCAGTTCAAGTCCCAGCTATTCTACTTCCCATCCAGCTCCCCCATAATATGCCTGGGAGAGCAACATAAGATGGCCCAAGTCCTTGGGCCCCCATACCCATGTAAGAAGCCCAGGGGAGAGAGAGCCAGGGCAGTGTTTGGCTGTGGAACTGGGGCAAAAGGAGCCCCCTGAACTGTGGCTACTGCTGGGGGTGCCCGAGCCAGGCCAGACCCAATGCTTGGGACTCAGGCCATGGTCACTGCAGCCACACGGTGACTGAGTCCTAGGCTATTAAAAATAATTTAAAAAAGAAGAAGAAGAAGAAGAAAATAAAGAAAAAAGAAACCCAGGGGAGGCCTCTAGCTCCTGACTTCGGATCAGCTCAACTCCAGCCATTGAAGTCATTTCGGGAGTAAATCAACAGAAGGAACTAACTCTCTCTCTCTCTCTCTGCCTTTCAGATAAATAACACTTGCTTAAAAAATAAACAGGATACTGTCCCAGTCCATTTTGTGCTGCCATTGATGACATGCTGCCAGTTGGGTACTTTGTACAGAGCAGGCATGGATTTCTCCCAGTTCTGGGGTCTGCAAAGTCCAAGACCAAGGTGGCCATAGATCAGGGCGTCTGTCTGTTTCCGGAGTGCTGCATCCTCCAGCACTGTGCCCTCACATGGCAGAAGCACAGGAAACTGAGCCTATTCTCAAAGCCCTCTGCATGGCAGCGCTGCTTCACACCTGAGAGCACCAGCCTGAGCACCGGAACACTCCCCTAAGACCTTGCCTTCTAATAGCACCACACACACTGTGTGTTATATACGCTCACTATAATTCTTAAAAATCACTCCCCCACATTTTTTTAAAGGTTTATTTATTTTTATTGGAAAGACAGATGTACAAATGAAAGGAAAGACAGAAAGAGCTTCCATCCACTGGTTCACTCCCCAAGTGGCTGCAATGGCCAGAACTGAGTCAGTCTGAAGCCAGCAGCCCAGAGCTTCTTCCAGATCTCCCACACAGACACAGGGTCCCAAGACTTTGGGCCGTCCTCCGCTGCTTTCTCAGGCCACAAGCAGGGAGTTGGATGGGAAGTGGAGCTGCCAGGATACAAACTGGCATCCATATGAGATCCTGGCAAATACCAGGAAAGGATTTAGACAGTAGGCTATCGTGCTGGCCCATTTTTTTTTTTTTTTTCATTTGAAAGAGTTACAGAGAGAGGGGAGGAGAGACACAGAGAGTAGTCTTCTACCTACCAGTTCACTCCCCTAAATGGCTGCAACAGCCAGGGCTGGGCCAGGCCAAAGTCAAGATCTAAGAACTTGTTTCAAGTTTCCTGTATGGATACAAAAGCCCAAACACCTGAACCATCCTTATCTGCTTTTCCAGGTCACAAGCAAGGAGCTGGATTGGAAGTGGAGTAACCGGGACTTAAACCAATACCTTTGTGGGATGCCAGTGTCACAGACAGAGTTTTTACCAACTACACCATAGTGCCAGCTCTCTAAAGAAATTTTAACAGCAAAGAAATAGAACTAAAACAAATACAAGCATAGTACTATAAACTTTAGCAAAATATTTCATACATTTAATAATATGTGTTACAATAACAAAAACATGATAGGTTTTGTTAAGTATATTTTACCATAATTTAAACAGTACATGAGGAACTAGCATTGTGGCATACCAGGTTAAGCCATTGCCCAGAACACGTCATTGGTATCTAATACTGGAGTACCATTCCAAGTCCCAACTGCTCTAGTTCAGATCCAACACCCTGGTAATGTCCCTGGGGAGGCAGCAAATGGTAGCCTCAATACGTGGACCCCTGCCACCCACATAAAAAACCCAAGCAGAATTCCTGGCTGCTGGATTTGGTTTTGTCCAGCCCTGGCTATTTCAGTAGTAAGTCAATGGATGGAAGACACCTCTCTTCTCTGTCCATTTGTAAACTCCTTTCAAATAAATAAATACATCTGAACCATAAAAGGACATAAATGTTTATAGCAGCACTATTCACAATAGTCACAAACTGAAAACAACCCAGTGACCACCAACTGACGGGTGAGCAACATGTGGTCTACGGATATAATAGGATATTATTTGACAATAAAAACGATCGCAGATTCCACAGCTTTTGTGAACCTTAAAAATATTATTCTGCGTGGGAGAAGGGACACAAAGGGCCACGGTTGTCCCATTCCATTTGTAGACCGTGGCCAGAATAGGCAAATCGACAGAGACAGAAAATAGATGAACAGTTGCCCAAGGCTGGGCAACTTTTTTTTCCTGGGAGAAAACATAAATCACTGCAAGCAAGATTTCTTTTGGAGGGAGGGCGAAGGGGGCAGGAAATGTTTTCAGAATGAAGGCCATGATGGTTGCACAACTCCACGGCTACACTAAAAGCCCTGAGTTGTACAATCCAGTTAGGCCAACTCTAGGTGTGTAACTCTGCCTCAGCAAAGCTGATTCCTCAGAACAGTAAGCGGGGGCAGGGGGACTCGAGGGGGGAAGAAGGGAAATCTAAATAATCAATAAAAGCAATTTTAAATGATGTTGAAATGCTAAAGGGTAGGGATGCAAATTAAACAGCAAAAATAAGCAAAACAAATATTTACTGTTTGAATCCAGGCTGGCCCCACCTTGAGCAGCCCTATTGATCAAACAAGCTTGGGCTACATGAGACTCCAAGGTACAAGGTCAAGGACTGCACACGTGCCGTAAGGAAATCCCAACAACAAATGAAGACAGAGGGACAACCAGAAGTATAGACTTTTTCCTGGATGTATGTGGTAGATTTTGACACTCACATTAAAATATGCAGGAAATTTCATCTCAGAATCTCTTCTGCCTTCTCCCCAGCCAAGAAAATCCCAAAGAAAATGGGTGCAGAGCAGCAGTTGCCCCAGATAGGTGAGCCCCAGAACCTCAGCTTGTCCAGCGTTCAACCCTCTACCTGCTCCATCACTGTTACCTGGTGAGTGTTACAGGGCTTCTCAGATTTGCCTCACCTGGTCCAGCCTTCTGGGCCAATCCCCAGCCCCCACTTAAGGCTCCCAAATAAAGTAAGGAACCCTACTCTTCGGAGAGGACAGAATGATCACCTGGTGGTTTCTTTTCTCCTCTAGAAACATGTTTTGTCACTCTTGGTGCAGAGGGGAAACAGGAGATGAAATGTCCCTCTCCGGAGGGAAAATTCATCTGGATTTAGAAACCGCCAGAGGCTGGGTTCCTTAGGCCATGGACGCCATGAACTTCCTACGAAGGTGGCCACAACAAGGGTTAGGGAAGCACTTGGGAGATGGGTGTGGACTCCCCACCTCTGCAGTGACTGGCCCATACACTTTGCTTTCAGTTTTAAGCACATGGCTTTATAGGGGACTTCCCTGCCCCTCCAGGCAGGAAGGAAGAGCTGACAACTGGAACAGCCCTCAGCAAGAAATAAATGCAGCCAGAAACAGTTCCCACTAGCAAGCAGTGGATGCTTAGGGATGCTGAGGTGTGCACACAGCTGTCAGCATAAGACGCAGACAGGTGACAGTCAAGTCCGAGACCCAGAACATTCCATAGATCACATCCAGAAGTATATGAAGGTGCAAGGCCCTTCATGGAGGGGACAAAGACATAAAATACCAGAATAAGAAGCTGCAGGTGGGGGCTGGGGCTCTGTTGGGTTCAGGCTCCAGTTGCTGGGCTTCCCATCCAGCTCCCTGCTCATGTGTCTGAGAAAGTGGCAGAGGGTGGCCCAAGCACTTGGGCCCCTGCCACCCATGGGGAAGACTCAGATGGAGCTGCAGGCTCAGGGCTTCTGCCTGACTCAGCCCTGACCATTTGAGGAACAAATCAGCAAACATAAGATGAGTTGGTCTCTCTGCCTCTCAGTCTGATTTCAATTAAATAAAATAAATCTTGAGAAAAAAAAATAACTCCGTTTATTTAGAAAAAAAAAAAAACAGCAGCAGCTAATGACAGCAAGGAAAGTTCATGTCAATTAACATGAAGGAAGAAATGTCCAAAGATACCCATTTGGTGAAGCAGAAAGGCCGCCAGCCTAGCCAGCCCTCCTTGAGATCCAAACTGCTTCACCCTTTACCCATGGCACTCAAAAGTGCAAAAGAGCACCAGGTGAACTTCAGTTCCTCTCCCCAGAGAGCCTACCTGTTCCTCTTATTTCCTTCCAGGGCTAGTTCATACATTTACAAATGCCACATATGTACCCGAGAGCATCAAACAGTTCATGAAATCCACACTACCTTTCCATTCCACTTTTCAATAAACCTTTTGAAGCCTCGCTCTAAATACGTGTTTGTATAAAGCAGCTTGTTCCTTTTTAAAAAAAAAGAAAAAGAAAGAAAAAAGGCAGCATATTATTGTAGCACTGTTCAGATGCTTCTTCGCTTACCGGTATGTCTTGGGAAATGATCCAGACCTGCACATAAGCAGTTTCCTGTTGCTTTTACAGCTGCCCAGTATTCTGTGGTATGGTTACACTGTCTTTGTCATCTATATTGAGACGGAGGTTATTTCCAGGCTAAGTGTAGAGCCTGCATGTGATGTGATTTCTTACACGATCAACACGAGTCCTAGAAGATAAAACGGTGGCAACGCTAATGTCCACTTCAGTTTATCCTCTCTGTTGCTCCAGATTTCCGGACCAGCAGTCTGTGCTAAGAAACTGCTTCTCAGAGGGAGGCAGCGGCGTGGCCTGCAGGGCACTCAGGTGAACCAGCTCCAGGATAGAAGGCTGGGGGACTAGTCCTGCTTCCAAAGCTCTCCCTTTAAGCTCTATTATTTAAAGTCACCAGGTGTTCCTGGTCGTCCATTGAGTGAGTCTCCCCACTCTGCCTGCAAACTTCAGAACTGTTTCTGTATCACTGAGCCTTAATGACCTTTGAACCTCTATTCCCTGGCCCAGAGGCAGTGATCAATAAGTTTGTTAGGTGAGGAAGCAAAGTAGTAAGTCGGACTTCTGGGTTATATTAAGGGGAAAAAATCAGAAACTACAGAAGGGCTGAGGCTCTGTAAGAACCTTAAGAGAGTTCCTGATTCTGCAGTGTTTTCATGTTTGTGATTTTGTTTCCCCCACATTTCCCTAGAGAGACTGGCCATTAAATAGCTAAAACTTGGGGCCAGCACAGTGGCATCATCACACTGGCACAGCAAGCTGATCATATGTCTGAGACACTGGCATCCCTATGGAGGCTGATTTAAATCCCAGGACCTTGATTTCCAATCCAGCTTGCTGCTTATGGCCTGGGAAAGCAGCAAAGGATAGCCCAAAGCCTTGGGATCTTGCACCCATATGGGAGATCCTGAGAAAGCTTGTGGTTCCCAGCTTTGGCACAGCTTTGGGCATTGCAGCCATTTAGAGAGTGAACTAGCAGATGGAGGACCTCTCTTTGTCTCTCCCTCTTTTCTGTAACTCTGACATTCAAGTAAAATAAATAAATCTTTAATACAAAGCAAAACAAAGAATCAAGATGGTAGAATAGGGTGAGGACATATTTAAACAGAGAAACATTAGCCAGGATGAAGCACAGATGGCACATTCCAGGAAATAGAAGACAGACTGACAGTAGATGGGCACCTGGAGACTGATGGACACAGGAAAGCAGAAAAGACAACAGTGTGGTGTTGCAGTGACCAGACATTCCAGCAGCATTCAGTCAGCGTTGATCTGAACTGCACTAGTGGCTAGAACTCCACCAGCAACCAGGTGGGAAGGGGTGTTCACTGGGAACTCAGGAGCTGAACCCAGACAAAGAACTACCCATCCTGCTGGTCTGTTTGATTTGACTAGGAGCAGAGACAGAAGAGCAGATCCCAAGCAGGCGGTGCAGGAACAAGGTAGATTTCACATCCCAGACCCGCAAGAGAGCTAAATCAGGAGCCATCTTGTGCAGGGAGGCAAAGGCTATGGGACAGGACTATGCATGCACTAAGCTGACAGCAAATTCATTTTGGGCTCAGTGAACTGCAACAACATGGCATCCCTCAGCCCTAATGGCCACCTACATGGTAACCTCCAGACCTAATGGCCAGCAGGTCAAGAACTCCACAAGTGATACATCAGCTGCCATTTTGTACAGTATAGCAAAGGCTTTGAGACTGCAGGGACGACAGTGAGATGCACATGTGCTGAGCTGGCAGCAAACTCATTGAACTCATTGCATTGCATTGCATTGATCCTACAGGGAAAATAATAGCGACTTTGGCATCTTACAACTTAAAATAGGTCCTTTCAGCCCTCAAACCTAATGACCAGCAGGTTCCAGCAAGATCAGCACCACCAGCAACCTAGCTATTCAGGACACCTGGTGTCTCTAATCCTGGAAACTGAACGAACCAGAAGTGCACCTCCAATGAGGGAGGGAGCAAGAGAAATCAACAGGCAGTCACAGTTATGTCTCCAGATTCACCCATGTCCCAACTTGTGTCTGCCTTCTGAGGTTGCCACTCATGAGTCAATAGATTCCTTTTTTTTTTTTTGCTTAAAACCTATGCATGTCAGGCTTTTTGTTTTTTTAATTCTTTATGCTATGACACAGTTTAATAAGCATTGAGGTTTCCCCTCCTCCCCCTCACTGTTCTCCTCTCCAGTCAGGCTGTCCCTGTAAGCATAGACAATGGACCAGGGAAACTGTTCTACAAAGCTGCCAAGAAGCAGCAGTTCTCAGATTGAGTTCAGGTAAGAGAGATCACAAAGATCCTTCTTTGGTTGGTAGGAGGTGGGTCAGGGGCATTCTACATGTTCTGGAGATGCAACAGATGTGCAAACTCGCGTAAGAGAGCGGGCAAAGGGTCAGCTCGGTCAGGCAGGTGTGCCCATCAACCTGCAGCACCAGGAGAGGTCCTCATTATCCCATGACAGATCACTGCACCACTACACTGCTCTTCTTTCCCACATCTCCTCCTCCAGAATCTCCCGTCTCACCTATGATAAGCATACAGGGCATTTGGTTTTTGCCTCTGGTCCCAGACACAGCTAGGAAAACCTTTGGAACCTCCAGAGTCATGTAATTTGTATGCTAATTAGATGACAAATAGCTGGAGACCCTTAGGAGCTTCAGGAAGTGTGGGTGGTTCACCAGCAAGACCAAGGCAGAACTAACAGTTGGCACCAGCCCAGCACGGTTGCCTAGTGCCTAAAGTCCTTGCCTTTCACATGCCAGGATCCCATATGTGCACTGGTTCTAATCCCGGTAGCCCCGCTACCCATCCATCTCCCTGTTTGTGGCCTGGGAAAGCAGTGGAGGATGGGCCAAAGCCTTGTGACCCTGCACCTGTCCTGGAAACCTGGAAGAAGCTCCTGGCTCCTGGCTTCAGATCAGGTGGGGAGTGAATCAATGGACAGAAGATCTTCCTCTCTGTCTCTCCTCCTTTCTGTATATCTGGCTTTCCAATAAAAATAAATTTTTTAAAGCTTCAAAAAAAATTTAAAAAAAAGAGTTGGTACCTCCACGTTTAGGGAGTGGCAAGGGGTTGATAAACCCTTGGTCACTGATGAACTCTGGAATGCCTACATAAACTACCATCAAAACTCCTAAATGATGAGGTCTAGACATTCCAGGTTGGCAAGAATATTACAATACTAGGAGGATGACCTGCCTGGGGAGGGCATGGAAACTGCAAGCTCCCCCCATCAACCACCATACCAGCTACAATGCCTTGCCCCAGGCAGCTCTTGCAATGGGCTGGTCCCAATGTAAGTGCTTCATTGTCAACTGCTAAACCTAACAGAAATGTTTCCCTGGATTCTATGAGTCAACTTATTGACTGTAAGGAAGTAGCTGTGGGAACCCATCATTTTATAATTGATGGGGTCATAAGTATATAGATAGCAACCTGGGACTGGGGACTAGCATCTTAAATGAGGACATTCTCGTGGGATCCCACGCTAATTCCAGGTAGATAATGTCAGGATTGAATTGTTGGGCACCAGCTGAAAAAGAGTTTGTGTGTGTGTGTGTGTGTGTGTGTGTTTACTCTATAAATACAATGAAAGGGAATTTGTTAAAATTTTTTAAATAAAATCAAAAGTTGAAAGAGAACTTACCACATTGAGAGAAAGGGGACAGAGCTAGTAGAGGGGAAAAAAGTTCTGAATCCCCTTGTGGCCTATAGGATTTCTTCTATTATTTATTTATTTATTTATTTATTTATTTATTTATTTATTTATTTATTTTAAAGGCAGATTGACAAAGAGGAATGCCTGAGACTAGGCCAAGCTGAAATCAGAAGCCACAAACTCCATTTGGGTCTCATGGGAGGCAGGTGCTCAGGTACCAGAGCCACCCAGGCACATTGGCAGGAAGCTGGAGCAGAAGCATAATCAGATAGGTACTCCCCTACAGGACATAGATAACCCAACAGAGTAACCTGATGCACAGTCCCCGCCTTCCACATGACTTCCTACCTGAACAAGAGATCATAAACAGCTCTCCCCACCCATTGTCCTTCCAAGACACCAGAAAAATCCCACTAGAGGTCAAACCTGACTTCCTGTCTGCCCTGCTTGTGACCCTCTGCAGTCTCACCTTCCTGATCCCCAAGCAATCTTTCAGCCTCACCTCTGCGCATAAACATTTTTTTTTCTTTTGCTCTGCCTTCTAAGGTGTTTCTAGTCCCCTGCCCTTCTTCCCTTTCTTCTTCCTGCCTATAATTTCTTGTAATGTGTTAGGTGAATGTTGTGGGCTCCTACTCATGTCTGAGTGACTCAGAAGTGACTCAGAGGTGACTGGTTCTACCAAGGCCCCTCTCACTCATGCTCACCTCCTGGGTGCCCAGATTCCAGGGTGTGGACTTTCTCAAATTGACAAGTCTTCCGGCTCCAGCTGTGAGACTACCCGCCTCCTCCCAGGACAAGACGTTCAGTAGTCTAGTCAGCATGAGGAGTGGAGGTTGCTGGAGGTGACTCTGCAGCTCGTGATCAGAAATATGGAAGCAGCAAGAACATTCCTGAATGCCTTTAGACCCACAAGGAGCTAAGTGGAGCAATGTACTAACTTCAGAAGATCATACTGGCTGACTCCCCTGTCCCAGGGAACCCGTCCCTGGCTCTAGTTGCAGCCCACAGTTCCCAGTCAAGGCTTTCATCTGGCTTTGCAACCAGCACTCCCTCCCCTATGGCTGCTGATAGAAGGAAACCCCAATGAGGACCCGAGAAGCTCCAGGCTACCATGTTGTAGGATCATGGTTATGAAATGATTAGATTCTATTTGGAATATATGCTTGTAGATACTACAATTAAGACCAGTAAAACTCTTGTGTGGTAAAACTAAAACCCCATTAAATTTTTATTTAACTATTTCAAACACAGGTCTCAAAATTACACATACACACTTGCACATGATGGTCACTGCAGCAAAGTTCTTGAAAATGGAATAAAAAGTAAGTTTACTTGAGTGCTGAAAATTGTTACAACTGAATAAAGGTTTGGTGTAATGGTTAGATGCTGCATGAGAAGCCCACAACCCATGTTAGAGTCCAGCTTCTTGTTATGGACATCCTGAAAGGCAGAGGATGACGGCCCAGTATTTGGGTCCCTGCCACTCATGTGGGAGACCTAAATGGATTCCTGCCTTCAGCTGGGCCCAACCCTGCCTATTCCCAGTGTTTAGGGAGTTAACCTATTCAGGGTCATGGAATAACACTCTCTCCTTTTCTGCATTTCAAATAAATAATTTCAAAAGTATTTTTGAAAGCCACATATTTTTGTTCAAAAATCAACTCGATGGACAGATTGGTCAGTGCCTATCAATCTATTTGATGTTTTCTCGTGATCACCAAGTCAGAGTTCACTATGGGGCCTGGTGCAATGGCCTAGTGGCAAAATCCTTCCCCTTGTAAGCGCTATGATCCCATAGGGGTGTCAGTTTGTGCTCCACTTCCCATCCAGCTACTGGGAAGGCAGCATAAAATGGCCCAAAGCCTTGGGATCCTGCACCCATGTGAGAGACCTGGAAGCAGCGCCTGGCATCAGGTTGGCTCAGCTCCAGCTGTTGCAGGGACTTGTGGAGTTAATCAGCAGATGAAAGATCTTTCTCTCTGTCTCTCCTTCTCTCTATAAATCTTCCTTTCCAATAAAAATAAATAAATCTAAAACAAAAAAGTTCATTATAGCGAGGCCAGTCCATATGACCCACCACCTAGGATATAGTTCCACTGAACACTGCCACACCTTCTGGCTTGCACAATGTACCTGGCTACTTCTGCACCACAGCATCAGGCTTGAGAAGTTGCATCAGTGACGTGTGGCCCACACAGCCTGAAGTGTTTATTATCTTGCCCTTTGCAGAAAATTTGTCCTTAAGCTCTGCAAAATACATCTTGCCTTCCACCAGTTCTCTTAAGGACATTTAAATTATTTGTATCTATTTAGCATTACACCCCCCCCAAAAAAACCCACAAAACAAACAAAAAACACACACAATTAGCACTTTGCTTTTTTAAAGATTGTTTTTATTTATTCATATTTATTTAAAAGATAGAGAAGGGGCTGCCCTGTAGCATAGTCAGTCAAGCAGCTGCCTACAGTGCCAGAATCCAATATAGGCATTGGTTCAATTCCTGGCTGTTCCACTTTTGATCCAGGTCTATGCTAATGTGCCTAGGAAAACAGGAGGTAGCCCAATGCGTGAGCCCCTGGACCCGTCTGGAAGAGCAACTACTGGCTTTGACCTGACCCAGCCCAGATCATTGCAGCTGTTTGAGAAGTGAACCAGTGGATGGAAGAGTGCACTCACTCTAACTCTGTTTTTCAAATAAATATTAAATCTGTAAAACTTAAAACATAATTATAACACACTTGGAAGAATAAAGGGAAGGGAAAGGAAGGAGAGGGAGAATAGAAAAGAAAAAGAAAAGAAAGGCATGGAAATAGCAAGATCTATCTACTGTTTCACTTCCCCAAATACCTGCAAAGTCATGAGCTAAGAACAGCACATCTCCCATGTTGGAGACAGGAACACAGCTGCTCAAGCCTAGGGCTCTCATTAGCAAAAGCTGGATCAGAGATGGATCTGAGACTCAAACTAAGGCACTCTGATAGGTGATGAGACTGTCCCCAACAGCATCTGTGCTCTGCACCGAACTCCTGTGCCTAAACACAACACTGGTGGATGGCCACCGCAGGTATCAGTGGTTGAGAATATGACTGCACAGAGACATACTGGGTCCATATACAAAGACCATCTTTGTAAGGAGACTTTTAAATTAATAGATGTTGCACCTCAAGGGATGACTCAGAAATCAGTAACTGCCAAAACTGTCAAGGTGAAGGGCTGTACCAAAAGAGCTCCTTCTGGGTACAGGCTTGGCAGTACAGTGCAACGCCTAGAACTGAGTCCCACATCTTTTCCAATCCAGCTTTTCTCATGTGTACCTGGGAGGCAGCAAATGACTTAAGTACTTGGGTCACTGTCATCTACATGGCACCATGGCCCAGTCCTGCCTATTGTGGGCATTTGGGAAGTGAATAAGCAGATGGAAGGTCTCTTTCTCTCTCTCTTTCTCTTTCTCTCTCTCTCTGCCTTACTAATAAATACAAATAAACAGACTTTCAAGAAAGATCTCATTTTCACAATAAAAAATCAGAACACACAGTAAAGAGCCTCAAAGCACTTTCCAGGGTCCAAGATAAGGTAAAAATTTAGGGTTACAAACAATAAAAATTAGATATTGGCCATCAATGACCTGTCATCAATAACAGAGGGACAAGAAGGAGCCTAAAAGAGAAAGGAAGGGAAGGCAAGCCAATGAGCAAATACAAACATGTGCCTGGCATGTGTACTTGATACACTTGGTGTAGACATGGTATTCCAAATGGTACAACAGCATGACAGTACTTACATTAGACAGTCAGAACAGAAGCAGACCCTAAGAAGCTGCTCTCATAAGCCATTGTGAGTGGCTGAATAATACATCATGTGTATACAATACTCAATTTATACAACGGCACCTGACAATTGAAAGAAGCAACACCAAGAGACGATACCAAGCCCAGCAGTGTCTATTTGCCTCCAAGTCAGTCTCAGGCGGGTCCCCTGCATTCTAACTCTTGTTGGTAACTAAGGAAGCAAACTTGTGGCCATCTCAGACTTTACTGGGTAATACAGATATGCACACTTTGAGTTCAAGTTGCCCACTGCCGCATATGCTGTGTCAGAGAAAAGGTCTGTGTGAATAGTATGCCCATGAAAAGATGCTCGACACTATTAGTCTTTTTTAAAAAAAAAAAAAAAGATTTATTTATTTTTATTGGAAAAGCAGATTTACAGAGAAGTGACAGAAAGATTTTCCATCCACTGGTTCATTACTCAAGTGTCACGACAGCTGCTGGCTAAGCTGATCCAAGCCAGGAGCATCTTCCAGGTCTCCCATGAGGGTGCAAAGTCCTAAGGCTTTGGGCCATCCTCTACTGCATTCATCCAGCAGGGAGCTGGATAGTGGAGCAGCCAGGATATGAACCAGCACCATATGGAATCCTGGCACAAGCAGGGGGAGGATTTAGCCACTGAGTTCTCACAATGGACTCAACACTATTATTCTTCCAAGATGGCTAAGAGGGTATGGCCATACTAATTTAAGCAGCTCTGGAACATGACAAGAACAAATGACTATTTTCGAAGATTTAACTGATGGAAACTTTCAACAAAGAAGAGAAAAGAAAAAAAGCAGCGGAGACTCAGTTGGACAGGAGAGAAGATGGAGACGCTGGTTTCCCAGCTGGCTGCAGGCTGTGTGCTGCCATCTTATCCACTCAAAGTGGGCGGTAGTTTTAGCTGAGAGAGCATCCCAGAGTCGCACATGGCCTTTTACTTGGGCCTGGAGGACTGATTGGGGTCTGAACCCTCTTGGGCGTAGAGCAGAGAAGCCCCTGCCCTTTCCTTTCTGCCTTGTTCCAGGTCACATATGGCAAGAAGCCCAGCAGCACACTCTGCTCTGCCGTTCCCAGCAATACAGTCAGAATCAGGTTAATACGTGGGGCAAAGGACAGAACCCCCCATTCCCTGCAGCTGTGGGAAATCTCCAGACATTAGGTCCAGAGCTGCACTCGTGTATCTTGTTACCGGCTCAGCTTAGTATAGAAATAAAAAGCCAGGAAGCAGTTGCAGACAGAGTTTTATTTGCCAAGTGAACATGAGAAGGAAGAGGAAAGCACCTGCTGGGAGTTCCACAAGATGGGGTGTCTCCCAAAAGGTCAGAGACACCGAGGTTTCTGGAAGTGTCTTGGGTTTTTAAGGGTTTCCTGATCCCTGTCTGGGCAGGAACCTGCAAAAGATCCTCCACATTGGTGATCTTTAACCAATTTGGAAATGGCTGGGCAGTTCCTCTGTTGTCCACTTGAAGGTGTTATTGGGCCACTAACAAATGGTAAGTTTCTTGACTATCAGTGTACATGCTAACACAGGGCAGAGATGGTGGCCCAGACAGACTGGCCTTACAACATTTACCCCTGGACTTCACACAGCTTTTAGCGAGCTTGAATGGTCTCATACCCCCAGATTCAGGCAGATTCACCTTAGCTTCTAGAGGTTAAATTCAGAAGTCCACTGTAAAAACCAGTCTGCTCCCACACTGGGAGCCTCACTATACCTTGCAACACAAGGACTGTTGGCAATTCGTTCTAAATTTCTTAGTTCCACCAGAATCCACCTTGTGGACAAAAAGAATGACTTACATACATTCCACTTCTCTGAACTTGGACGCTCCAGAGTTCACTCTCCTGTATGCCTTGTAGTCACCTGTAGGACTGAAGCAGGGTCCAGTTCACACCCCATAGTCCTAGGACTAGGGCAATGGCTGCTATAAGCCACAGCACCAGTTGGACTCTCCTAGCATGATCAGAAGAAAGGGTCCACTCGTATCACACAGTCCTCGAGCCCCAGAAACTGGAGCCACAAACCCTGGCATCATGCAGCCTTGCCAGTAGAACAAGGGGGCAGCCACCCTGGTCTTGCTCAGCACTACAACAAAGCCCTGGCTATTAAACTCAACAGAGAGACCGACAACAACTCCTTGGGCCAAAAGTACACATGTAAAGAAGCTCCTCTTAAACTCAAAACCACTCCTCTGTCCCCACGAACTACACCAACTAGACTACGCTGTCAGCTACAAACAGCTGACACTGATTAAGACATCTTAGAAACTAAACTCTTGGGCATACATAGAACCAAAGCCAAAGCAACAAGCCTAGAGATACCCTACATTCCAGCTAAACCATAAACTCTTTTCTAATAAGCCCTACTCCATAAAGAAGGGACTAGTATGCCACAAGCACAGACATCAGTGTAGGGACACAGGAGACATGGGGAAGCAAAACATATGATGTTTCCAAAAGAACACAATAACCCTGCAGAATTAGATCCTGGACTGAAGGATATCGATCAAATGACAGACACAGAATTCAAAATACGTTTGTAGAAACTCAATGAAATTGTAGGGAATATAAACAGATTAAAGAAATGTGAAAATGAGTGAATCACAAGAATTAAAATATTATCAAGAAGATAGAGTTTATTAACAAGAGTCAGAAATTTTGGAGGGCCACTGTGGTGGCCTAACAGGCTAATCCTCGGCCTGCAAGTGCTGGCGTCCCATGTGCATCAGTTTGTGTCCCAGCTGCTCCACTTCTGGTCGAGCTTCCTGCTTATGGCATGGAAAAGAATTAACTGGGATTGATATCCCAAATATTTAAGCAACTTTAAAAATTTCAACAACAATCAAGTTAAATAATGGGCAAAAGACTTCAACAGACAGTTCTCAAAAGAAGAAATACAAGTGACCTACAAATTATGAAAAAGTACTCAACATCACTAGCCATAAACAAAACGCAAATCCAAACCACCATGATGTATCACCTCACCCCTGTCAGAATGGCTAAAATCCAAAAACACAGAGAGTAACAAACGCTGGTGTGGATGCAGAGCAAGGGGAACACTTATCCACTGTTGGTGAGAATGTAAATTAGTGCAGCCACTGTGGACAACAGTGTGGAGACGTCTTTAAAACCAGAAAGAGACTTGCTATATGATCCAGCAATCCCACTACTGGGTGTACACCCTAAAGACTTGACCACAATGGATCCAAGAGATCCCTGCACCACCATGTTTATAGCAGCACTGGCCACAACAGCCAGCATCTGGAATCAACCAAGGTATCCATCATCAGATGGATGAAGAAAAGGTGGTATATATACAGAGTATATATGCCATTTTCTCATGCCTCATAAATGCTGGAAATCTCTCATTATTGTCACTTTAAGCAATCTGGGGCAGGCATTTGGCACAAGAGTTAAGACAGTGCTTGGGATGTCCCTAACCCTTATTTGTTCAAGTCTTAACTCTGTTCTGGATTCAAGCTTCCAAGTAATGCATGCCCTGGGAGCCAACAGCAAAGGACGGCTTAAGTCCTCAGGCCCCTGCACTTAGTGGGAGACCCAGAGGAAGCTCATGGCTCCCAGCTTCAGACCAGCCCAGCTCTGGCTATAGCAGCCATTAAGGAGTAAACAAGCAGATGAAAGATCTCTCTCTCCCTCTTTCTTTAATTCTCTCTCTCTTTCTCTCTGTAATTCCTCTTTTAAAATAAAAATAAATCAGGCCCGGTGGCGTGGCCTAGCGGCTAAAGTCCTCGCCTTGAACACCCCGGGATCCCATATGGGTGCCGGTTCTAGTCCCGGCAGCTCCACTTCCCATCAGCTCCCTGCTTGTGGCCTGGGAAAGCAGTCGAGGACGGCCCAATGCATTGAGACCCTGCACCCGCATGGGAGACCTGGAAGAGGTTCCTGGTTCCCGGCATCGGATTGGCGCGCACCGGCCCGTTGTGGCTCACTTGGGGAGTGAAACATCAGATGGAAGATCTTCCCCTCTGTCTCTCCTCCTCTCTGTATATCCGGCTTTCCAATAATAATAAAATATTTTAAAAAATAAATAAAAATAAAAAATAAAAATAAATCTACTTTAAAATTAGAATTAGAGAGAGAGCGAGGTCTTCCATCTGCTGGTTCGCTCCACAAATGGATGCAACAGCTGGAACCAGGCTGGGGTGAGTCAGGAGCCAGGAGCCTCTTCTAGGTCTCCCATGTGGGTTCAGGGTCCCAAGGCTTTGGACCATCCTCCACTGCTTTCCCAGGCCTCAAGCAGGGAGCTGGATGGGAAGTGGAGCAGCTAGGACATGTACCGGTGCCCATATGGTATCACAGTGTTTGCAAGGGGAGGATTTAACTAATTGAGCCACCATACTAGGCCCAAAATAAATAAATCTTAAAAAATAAATAAATAAAGATGGACCCTGAGCGGTAGCCTAACTTCTAAAGTCCTCGCCTTGCATGTGCCAGGATTCCATACAGGTGCCAGTTCTAACCCCGGCGGGCCCACTTCCCATCAGCTCCCTGCCTGTGACCTGGGAAAGCAGTTGAGGACAGCCCAAAGCCTTGGGACCCTGCACCATGTGGGAGACCCAGAAGATACTCCAGGCTCATGGCTTCAGATTGGCTCAGCTCTGGCCATTGCGGTCACTTGGGGAGTGAATCATCAGATGTGTGATCTTCCTCTCTCTGTATATCTGACTTTCAAATACAAATAAATCTTTAAGAAAAGGAAAGAATTGGATTTGAAAATTATACTGAGTCTGTTAAAAACTAATTAGGTACAAAAGATTTTAAAAAAAAAAGCAGGGGGGAAAAATTTCAAAATAATTTACTAAAACAACAAAACAACAATAGGATGAGGTACTTGTAAAGGATCTTCATGCTTGCTAGAGGGATATAATAAAAAGACGAACCATAGCAAGTGTTAGCAAGGATGTCTAGAAAATGGATATTTTGGGTGCTGGTGTTGGGACATACTGGGTAAAGCTGCCACCTATGATGCTGGCATTCCATGTGGGTGCCAGTTCGAGTCCCAGCTACTCTACTCTCAATACAGCTCCCAACTAATGCCCTGCAAAAGTAGAGAAGGATGGCCCAAGTGTTGGGCCCTGCATCCAAGTGGAAGATCCAGAAGACACTCCTGACCCTGGCTTGAGAAATGGACCAGCAAATGGAAGCTTGCTCACTCACTCTCTCATTCTCTCTCTCCCTCTAACTCTGCATTACAAATAAATAAACAAACAAACAAACAAATAAATAAATACTGAAGAAGAAAACAAGTTGGATACTCCACACAGAGGAACAATATGATCCAGCAGTTCTCCTAGGTACACTCAGATATCCAAGAGAAATTAAAACATGTATCCACAAAACACTTAAGCACAAATGTTTCACAGCAGCATTATTCACAACTGCCAAAAAATTGAAACAACACAAATGGCCATAGAATGATGAAGTGCAGCTCTATACAACAGATCTATACAGTATATAGATCTTTATAGTATGTGGCTACATAAAGAAGTGAGAACTACTCATACGTGCTACTACCTGGAGGATACTTGAAGACATTATGCTAAGTGAAAGAATACACATAAATAGCCAAATATTCCATGGTTACATTTGTATGAAATGTCCTGAACAAGCACAACCAAAGAGACTGAAAGCAAAATAGTTGGCAGCCACAAGAGGAAGGAGGAAGTGATAAAAGTGATTGCTAATGGATGTGTTCTAGAAATAGATCATGGGAATGGTTTCATAACTTTGTGAATTCACTAAAAACCTTGAAAAGACAGACTTTGTGGCCTTCTGGGTTAAGTTACTGCTTGCCTCATCTGCATCCTGTATCAAATGCTGGTTCAAGTCCTTGCTGCTTCACTTCCATTCCAGCTTTCTTCTAATGTGCCTGGGAGGCCGCAAATGATGGCCTGCTTACTTGAGTTCTTGCCACCTACATGGAAGGCCCAGATGGAATGCTTGGCTCCTTGCTTTGCCCTGGTCTAGCAACTGCCATTGAAGCCCTCTGGGGAATGAATCAGCAAAAGGAATCTTTTTTCCTCTCTGTCTCTGTGCCTCTATCTCTTCCTCTTCGTCACTGTCTTTATAAAAATGAATTTTTAAAAAAATGTTCTTTAAGAGCCGGTACCATGGTGCAGCTGGTTAATCCTCCACTGTCATTCCATATGGGTGCTGGTTTGTGTCCCGGCTGCTCTACTTGATGCGACTCTCTGCTTATGACCTGGGAAAACAGCAGGGCATGGCCACTGCAGCCCTTTGGGGAATGAACCAGCAGATGGAAGATCTCTCTCTCTCTCTCTCTCTCTGCCTTTCGTTACCTCTATAATTCTTTCAAATAAAAACAAGTATATCTTTCAAAAAAATTTTAAAAAGAAGGGCCCTGCACAGTGGCCTAGCATCTAAAGTCCTCACGTTGAATGCACTGGGATCCCATATGGGTGCTGGTTCATGTCCCAGCATCTCCACTTCCCATCCAGCTCCCTGCTTGTTTGTGGCCTGGGAAAGCAGTCGAGGATGGCCCAAAGCCTTGGCACTCTGCACCCCTGTGGGAGACCTGGAGGAAGCTCCTAGCTCCTGGCTTTGGATCAGCTCAGCTCTGGCTGTTGTGGTCTCAACAGATTGGATGGAAGATCTTGCTCTCTGTCTCTCCTCCTCTCTGTATATCTGACTTTGCAATAAAAATAAATAAATCTTTTTAAAAAATTACTTAGAACCAATGTTGTGACAGAACAGGTAGTAACCACCTACAATGTTGTTACGGTTTGTGGGCACCAATTTGTGTCCTTGCTGCTCCACTTCCAATCCAGCTCACTGCTGCTGGTCTGGGCAAAGCAGCAGATGATGACCCAAGTGACTGGGTCCTAGCTATCCTTGCCCACAAGATCTGGAGAAAGCTCCTGTCCTGGTTTTGGCCTCTGCAGTCCTGGCAATTGCAGACATGCAGGAGGTGAAACAGCTGATGGAGGATCCCTCTGCCTGTCTTTCCTTCTCTTTGTAACTCTGACATTCAAGCAAATAAATCAATCTTGTAAAAATAGAGTAAGAACATTTGTGGCACCAGGTTCAAAAGAACTAAAACCCAGAAACTTACAGAGAATAACCTGTCATAATGTGCAGCAATAGAGGACAAGGTAAAGTTCAAAATCAGAATCCAGGTTGCAGATTGGGCTTGGTAAAGAAATCAGAGTGGCAAGGGGTTGGGAAGGGACAGAACTGTGGTTTACCCAGTTAAGTAGCTGCCATATGGATGCCAGTTTGAGCCCCAGCTGTTCCACTTCCAATCCAGCTCCTTAATGGCCTGAAAAAGGTAATGGAAAATGGCTCACGTGCTAGAGCCCCTGCCACCCCTGTGGGAGACCAGGAAGGAGCTCGTGGCTCCTGGCTGTAGCCTGGCCTAGCCTCAGCTGTTAAGGCCATGTAGTGAGCAAACCAGCAGATGGAAGATCTCTGTCTGTCTCTCCACCTCTTTCTCTGTAACTTTCACTTTCAAATAAATAAAGGAAAAGAAAGGGAAAGGGAAAAGGAAAGGAGAGAGGGGAAGGGAGGAAGGAAAGAAATCAAAGTGGAAAGTGAGTTTCCAAAAGCAAAAGATGGAGAGATAGATACCGAATTCTCACAGAGCACAGATTTAATCCAGGTCTACGTCAGGAGTTCTCCACAATGCACAGGAAATCAGTCTGAAGCCAAGACCCTTGGGGTGAGACACAGACCTGCATATGAAGTGCAGAGAAAATAGCAGTCAGTTTCCAATCCCAAAGTTCCCTTGGATTCTGACTCAGCAGGAGAAAGAGGGCAGGATCGAGTACTCTGGGAGAAGTGCTGAGTTCGAGAGCCCGTCTACAGGAGAGCAAGACACAGTAGCAGAGCCTGGAACGGGCACCACAGTAGAGCACGCAATAGCTTCGGAAACAACAGGTGAGCTCAGTGGTTCAGTAGCTGCTGGCTCCTGGGCCCAGAATATAGAGCATAGGTTTGGGAAACCTATGTAATGCCACAGGTTTGGGAAACCACAGTAATGCCAGGTTCAGCTGGAGCTAACTACTCCCAGCTTGCTCCTTCAGGTGTAGGTGGGCCTGTGCACCACTTGTCAGGGTGCTGGCAGGATAGCCCAGCAGGAAGCATAGGACCGGCTTGTAGACTTTCTTTCCACATCTCAGGCTAGAGGGGATGAGCAAACAAACTAATTTCAGGAGGCAAGACAAGGACTAGAGTTGCCAAGAGAGGGCAAGTCCATTGAGGATGGAGATGGAAGACACCCTGAAGAGACTCCTGTGTGACTGAGGCACAAAGTAGGGTTGTGTGCTCCACACAGGAGGGTACTGATATAAGCACCCCCTTCCAACTGGAGGCCACTCCTTGCCTCTAAGACTTTCTCAATAATTTAGAGTTGGAGAAAGTAGCAGAAGACCCAGCTCTTGCATGATCATTCATTTCATTATTTGAAAGACAGAGATAGAGAGAAGCAGAGAGATATCTTCCACTTGCTGCAACAGCCAGGGCTGGACCAGGCCAAAGCCAGAAGCCAGGGGCTTTTTCCAGGTCTCTGACCTGAGTGCAGGGGGCCCAAGCACTTGGACCCACCCTGTAACAGTGGGTCCATTACTGTGGCACAGACGATTAAGCTGCTGACTGTGAGGCCAGTATCCCATATAAGTATCAGGTTCAAGTACCTGCTCTTCCACTTCCCAACCAGCTCCCTGCTAGTGCACTGGAAAAGCAGTGGAAGATGGCCCCAGTGTTTGAGTCTCTGCCACTGAGGTGGGAAACCAGGATGGAGTTCTAGGCTCCTTGCACCAGCCTGGTTCAACCCCAGCATTGAAGCCATTTTGGGGAAATTACATATATATATATGTAACCAAGTGTGGGAAGATGGAGAAAAGAGGGTGGTATTTAGAACAAGATCAAGGAAGTAAAACATTGAAGTTGCTCTCACCGCTGCCTCTTCCTTCCTCCAGCTGCCCAAAGAGAGCTCTCTGATCTGAGATTATGGACACAAGGTATTACCATGCTCCAGCATGGACGCACCAGCAGGTTTAGCGTGCTACTGAAGCTGCAGCTGCAGGGTGCCTTGCTTCCTGAAACACTGCTTCGGAGGCCTTGTGTCTCATGTTGCATTTCTTTCCTAACAGTCACCTGTCCTAAATGTATAAGACTCAGGCCACATCTGCAATTTATCCTGTTCTTATTTATTTAATTTTATTTTTCCAGAAATTACCAGGACCTGAGAAGCCTGTTTGGTGCCCTCAGGTGTTCCTCTTGAGAGCTAAGCAGCAGGTCTGCACAATGGTTCAATGGCTAAATCGTCACCTTGCAACTGGTTTTTGTCCAGATGTTCCATTTCTCACCCAGCTCCCTGCTTGTGGCCTGGGAAAGCAGATGAGGATGACCCGAAGCCTTGGGACCCTGCGTTCGCATGCAGAAGCAGCTCCTGGTCCCTGGCTTTGGATTGGTTCAGCTCCAACCATTATCACTACTTGGGTAATAACCAGAGGATAGAAGATCTTTCTTGCCTTCTTTCTGTAAATCTAATCTGCCTAGTAAAGAATAAATAAATCTGAGAGCGAGCAAGCAAACACTAAGCAGCTGCAGGCTGTTGCAGTCAAAGGTGCAGCTTATCCATACCCTTTTCAGCCTTTTCCTTTTCAGCCTTTTCCGTTCCAGCTCTCCTCCACTTACCTCCACTGGCCCTGCTCCTCTTCCTTTAAGATATGACCACAATAGTTTTGTTGGCTCAAGTTCTTTGGAATTCAAGACCCCCAGAATCCAGTACTCTAAGAATCTCCTCAGCCCCTCTTGGTAAAGACTCAGGTAAAGACACACCTGATCCTACATTAACTCAGGGCTGTGACTGACAGTTCTGTGGTACTGGGAGCCCACTGAGGGCAGATTGCTAGCAGTTGGCAGGGCTTCCCAGGGTGAGACCCCTGCTTTGTGCTCTCAAGCATTCTTCTTAGGAAACCTTTGCAGACTGCCGTCACCAAAACAGGTGTAGCCAATCCAAAGCTAGTCCCGTAATATCTACTCTATTCCACTTACTGTAACCAGGACCAGCTTTGTAGCCACCTGTCCAGGAAAATCCATCTTTGGGTAGAATTACTAACAACTCAGAATGTTACAAATGTGAGAAGAAAGGTCTAACAGGTAAAATTATTTGGCTTTGGTCACCTACCCAGAGTACTGTGCTTTGCAAATCTTTCACAAAGTGCATCACATGACAGGTTGAAAAAGTGAGGGAGCAAGGTCACCACCATGACTCCTTCAGGAAAGCTGCTGTGCCTGTTTGTTTTGTTTTTATTGGAAAGCCGGATATACAGAGGAGGAGAGACAGAGAGGAAGATCTTCCATCCGATGGTTCACTCCCCAAGTGGTCGCAACAGCTGGAGCTGGAGCCAGGATCCAGCAGCTCTTCCTGGTCTCCCACATGGGTCCCAAGGCTTTGGGCCATCCTTCACTGCATTCCCAGGCCACAAGCAGGGGGCTGAATGGGAAGTGGGGCTGCTGGGACAAGAACCAGTGCCCATACGGGATCTCAGTGCATTCAGGGCAAGGACTTTAACTGCTACGCTATTGTGCCGGGCCCTACTGTGCCTGTTTTGCCCATTGTCACACCCTCGGCAGCTGGTACATCTGAAACGTGGCAGGTGCTTCATCAAGACATACTGAATGGTTAAAATTGAGGGATTAGTTGTTGTTGGGGAAAATACCCACATAGGCCAGCTCTCACTACATTAACAGTGCTAGCCAATAGAAACAAAGTATCTTTATTCTTGAACAGAATAAAGAAACTCTAATTTTTTTTTTCTGTTAAGTTTTATTTCTTATTTATCTTAAAGGCAGAGTAATAGAGAGGGAGAAACAGAGAGAGCGATCTCCCATTCATTAGTTCACTCTCTGAAAGCCCACGGTGGTTGAGGCTGGGCCAGCCCAAAGCCAGGAACCAGGAGCTTCTTCCAGGTCTCCCACATGAGTGCAGATGCTCAAGTGCCTGGACCATTCTCTGTTGCTTTCCCGGGCAGAGTAGCAGGGAGATCGCGCAAAAGCAGAACAGCTGGAATTCAAACAGGCACACCTTTGGGATGCTGGCATGGCAGGCAGTGGCTTAACCCAGCCTCTCATGACACCCCTAGGTCTCCAATGTCTAACCCGTGGCTTCCCCTTTCTTGGTTTCTATGCAGTTCACACACAGGCCTTCAGCTCTGACTATTGTCTCGGAAGCATCCACTTTATTAACTACTACATTTTAAGACTCTTTTCCAGGGTAATTTTTTCCTCTGTAATAGGTTTTGGGGAGACTGATGACACACTTTGAGTATACACCTGCTGCAGGGCCTGACTCCTCCACTCCATGGGCATTCTATTCCCTTCACCTTCAGGTGACCTCAGTTCTAACCCTCCTTGGAGACACCATTCCTCCATGCAGTAAAGTCCCATTCTCCCATATCTCTCTGTGTACATGTGTGACTTTCATTTTATTTTTGTGTGATTTCCATTTTGTTTGGAGGCACAGTTGAAGCAGGAGATGCCTTCACGAGGAATTCAACAGCTTGCTCACATAAAGCACGATAAGATGGTACATTGTGGGGATTAGGACGCTGGGGTTTCAGTTTTGGACACATCATCCATTCATCTGTCTCACCAAGAAGCGCCCCAAAACACTGTGGTAGCCAAGAGCTGGGGTACCCCCGAAGTGTGGAGATTAAGAGGCACTGACTCCAATCCAGGCGGAGCTCAGTGGCGAGAGGAAATGAATGGTTCAATTGTAATAATGGAAGGAATCACAAGTGCTCAGTGGGTCTACTGACTTTACCACAATAATATGTTGGTGTCTTTTCACTACAGATTCCTACACCCTGCTCTTCAGAGATCCTAGTGCAGTTGGTCTAGGAGTACCTAAAAATTTGCTTGAGCTTACTTTAATTTTATTTGAAAAGTAGAAAGTAACACAGGTAGACAGAGATTTTCTATCTGCTGGTTCACTTCTCAAATACCTGCCAAGGCCAGTCCAACACCAGAAACCAGGAATTCTGGTTCTCCCAAGGGCCTGAGCCACCATTAGCTATGTCCCAGGATATGCATCAGCAAGAAACTGGATCAGAAGTAGAGCAGGGATTCAATCCAGACACATATAGGATCTGGGCATTCCAAGCAGCAACTTAACTGCTGTGCCAAATGCCCACCTCTGCCCACCTTCCTACATGAAATGGCTCACAGAGGCAAAGGGACAGAGCTGAGTTTTAGAGTAGGAAGAAGCAGAAATTTAGCAGATACAGGGGCCTGGCATGGTAAACTAGTGGCTAAATCCTTGCCTTGCATCTGCTAGGATTCCACATGGATGCCAGTTTGAGTCTCCACTGCTCCACTTCCATCCAGCTCGCTGCTTGTGGCCTGGCAAAGCAGTAGATGACCCAAAGCTTTGGGACCCTGCACTCACGTGGGAGATAAAAAGAAGCTCCTGGCTCCTAACTTCAGACCAGCTCAGCTCCGTCTGTTGCAGCCAACTGGGGAGTGAACCAGCAGATGGAAGATCTTTCTCTCTGTATCTCCAATTCTCTGTACTTCTGCCTTTCCAATAAAACAATAAATAAAAGAAATTTAGCAGACAGCAGCAGGAAACAGCATGATCTTACCTTCTTCAAGAAAGTGAAGGCCGTGAGGCATCGCTGCCTTACCCAACCAGGCACCACATCTCCCTGGACAACCTTCCTAGCCTCAGTGAGGGTGAGGCCTCCCTCCTGCATCTGACAGCTGGCCTCATCTGGGCCCCTTCTTGCTCCTCCATCCCCACCGCCCCCCCCCCCCATCATCATCATCATCATGTCCTTGCCTGAATCCTTCCTTAAACTTCTAAACACACTGGAGTCTTTAGTGTGGATCCCTCAACTTACTACCTTCTAGTTCCCAAGCTTCTTTAAATAGAAAAAAAGAAAGATGGAAGGGAGGGAAGGAATGCTAGGCTATGAAACCAGTAACATACTCATGAAGGAAAACTTTAAAATTAACAGAGAAAAAGGCTCTTTACAGCTCTGTCACAAACTCTCTAAACACTCACCAGAAGTGCTTCAATTCTGTCACCAGAATGTCAAAACCTTGTAGGCTGGGACATGGTTTTATCACCCCTGTGTCCCTGGTAAACAGATTCCCAAAAACATGTGCTAATTAGCCACAAATGATGCATATTCCACCCTAAATAACCATATTGTCACATGTAATCCTTTATTTACTTTATTAAAAAGCAACATTAACATTATTATTTTTTAGAAACATATATATTGAGAATTGCTATTCCAATAAAAACATAGACATATTTCTAGTCTATTGCCTATTCATATAAGCTCATTTGGTTCTTAAAAGCAATGATATATAAAGACAGAAAAAACACTCCCCCAGTGGCTATAACAGATAGCTTTATGCCAAGCTGAAGCTAGGAGCCCAGAACTCATTCTCCCAGGGAGGGGAATCTCACTTACTGCCTCCTGAGTGCATATAATTTAGAGTCTAGCACTGTGGCATAGCAGACTAAGCATCTGCCTATGACACACACATTCCATGTGGGATTGGCTCTAGTGCCAGCTGCTCCAATTCCAATCCAGCTAACTGATAATACAGTTATCAGAAGATAACTCCACCCCAGGATTAACTTCTACTGGGCTTTTAAGGGATCAAGTAGAATTACCAAACAAGTGTTCCCAACTTGCCATGGGACACTTTAAACTACCTTAGAAATCTGTCAAGAATACCATGCCAGATGCTGAGCCCAGTCTTGGGACTGCAAACCTCCAAAAGCTAGGTCCAACTAAGCCTCTTTTTTCCCCCATGGGCTCTGTACTCATCCTGAAGATTCTGTTGCTTTGGCTTCTGCAACCATCTCTCATGGTCACCCTTATTCTCTGGCACAGATAATTTTTTTTTGAAAGGTAGTTACAGAGAGAAGGAAAGACAGAGATCTTTCATCCACTGGTTCACTTCCCAAATGGCCGCAATGGCCAGAGCCAAGATGATCCAAAGTTAGGAGCAGGGGCTTCTTCTGGGTTTCCCACATGGGTGCCGGGTCCCAAGGACTCAAGCCATTCTCTGCTGTGTTCTCATGCCACAAGCAGTGAGCTAGATCAGAGGTGGAACAGCCAGGACTAGAACCAGCACCCATATGGGATCCGAGCACATACAAGGAGATGATTTAGCCACTAAGCCACTGCATTGGCCCCGTAGATGACTTTCCTAAAGACCTCTTCAGCATCACAGCTGCCGGCGGTCTGATGTGTGACCAACCCTGGACATCTTCTTTCTTAGACTCTTGTCTCCAATAACTGCCCCAGGTAGCTGGTGGTCCCTCCCACCGTAATGCAGGAGTCACTGCCCTCATTTTTCCTGAGTTTCACTGGATAAAGCTCAGGCTTCTTCAACTGGGAACCCTCCATCTCACCCAACCCCGACCTGATTCTGCTCCTAGCCTTGTGCTGTTAGCAATGACATCATCTTTCAGGTCTCCAGCGCCACCCTGCAAGTTCATCTAGATTTTTTTTAACTTTCCATACTCCCATACCCTGCAGACACCAAATCCTGACAACTTCACATCTTCAAGACATTTCATGGCTTCTGCTTAGGATTTCATCATCTCTCCTCTACTTCCTCTCCAATCTAGTACTTCCTTCAAGCAACTGTTTGCTTACTAAACAAACATTATTTATTAAATGCTGGTCTTGGGCTATGAACACAACAGAAAACATCCCTGCCTTAAGGAGCCTATAGGGCAGTGGAGGAAGCCAGGGACAAACAATAACGCAAAACTGTAACCGAGTGTGAATAAACATTACCAAAAAAAAAATTAAAATAGTATTTTAAAAAATACAGTTTAAAAAAAGTGGGGCCCTGTACAAAAGATCAGTGGCTAAATATTTACCTTGCACAAGCCAGTTTGAATCCCTGCTGCTCCACTTCCCTGCTGCTCCCTACTTGTGGCCTGGGAAAGCACTGGAGGATGGCCCAAAGCCTTGAGACCCGCACCCACGTGGAAGACCCATAAGAAGCTCCTGGCTCTTGGCTTTGGATCGGCTTAGCTCTGGCCATAGCTGCCACTTGGGAAGTAAACCAGCAGATGGAAAATCTGTCTCTCATTCTTCTGTAAATCTGCCTAATAAAAACAAACAAATCTTAACAACAACAACAAATAAAATAAGGGCCTGGCACAGTAGCCCAGTGGCTAAAGTCCTCGCTTTGCATGTGCTGGGATCCCATGTGGATGCTGGTTCGTGCCCTGGCTGCTGTACTTCCCATGTAGTTACCTGCTTGTGGCCCAGAAAAGCAATAGAGGACGACCCAAAGCACTGGCATCCTGCACCCACATGGGAAACCCAGTAAAAACTCCTGCCTCCTGGCTTTGGATTGCCTCAGCTCCGGCCATTGTGGCCACTTGGGGAGTGAACCAGTGGATGGAAGATTTTTCTCTCTGTCTCTCCTTTCTGTACCTCTACCTTTCTAATAAAAATAAATCTTTAAAATAAAATTCAGTGAGGAGGGTCCGTAATGAGGAAAGGCTTCTCTGAGGTTATCATAAAGGTAAACCCATCACAGGAGGGACCAGGTATAAGCACTCCGGAGAAGCAAATGCAAAGGCCTGGGGCAGGCTGGAAAGGAGACCCTAAAGCAACCACCAGTCAAGGATGTGTGGCAGAAAAGCTGGAGGAACAAGCGGGGACACACCCTACACGACTTCAGAGGTTGGCTAGGAAGTTGAAGTTACGATCTGGAAGAAACAGCGAGCACTGTGGGTGCACAGAGCCCCCTTGAAACAGTGGAAGGACGTGATCTGATGTGTTTCTCAACAACAGTTCCAAGGAGGAAATACATCAAACGGCAGCAAGGTCTCTCTCTAGGAGCTACTGAGCCACTTTTATTATTTTCTATATGCATTTGCCTTTGAGATTTTTTTCAATGGCCATGTATTACTTTCTATAACTTTTTTTCTTTAAAAGGTAGAGAGAGAAAATTTCCCATCTACTTGTTCATTCCCCAAGTGCCTGCATCAGTTGGGGCTGGATCAGGCATAGCCAGGAGCTTGGAACTCAACCGAAGTCCCATGTGAGTGGCAGGAGCCAAATTACTTCAAGCATCACTACTGCCTCTCAGGGTGCATGTTAGCAAGAAGTTGGAATCAGAGGTAGAGCTGACTTCAACCAAAACACTTTGAAATGGGACAAGGATATTCCAAGGAGTATCTAACTGCCATGCCAATCATCCACTTTGAGCATGCATTACTTTTATGATTTAAAAAAAAAAAAGTACTATAATTAAGAGAAAAGTACATGTCCAGACCAGGTCATAGCATCCTCCAACGCACTCTAGAGGCTGGGTCTAGAGGCAGGCCAGGCTGGGCTGGGCTGCGCTACAACGCCTGCTGGAGCCCTTGAGTCCCAGGTGTAGAAACCAATTCAGTAAGGACTCATGGGTCCACTCCACCCAGCTCCCAACCTCAAGGAATCCCACCAGGATCTCGGGTCTGCTCTTGGAGTACATGTTGTGAGCCGCCCGTTACTGACTGCGTGCAAGGAGAGACAATATCCTCTTACTAAACAGAGGACCATTAGTGCCTCCCTGGAATATAGAAAAATCAGGATGAGCAACACTATGGGCCATATTCTTCACCAAGCATCTAAAGCTATGGATATACTGAAACAGACACAAACAGCCAGCAGGTGGAGTAAGTGGTACCTCACAGCGAGCGCAACGAAGCCAATACCATTTCATAACAACTGAGACTACTCAAGGAACACCCTTGGGACTTCTTCTCCCCTCCCAGTCCCTGGAACTAAATTAGGGGACCTTCTGTGTCCCCTGGCACTGATGTGACCAGGTAACAAGGAGTGGTATATCTCCCCAATTCCTCTGCCTCTCATGGTCACAGTAGGGAAGGCAGGATCTTTTCCCTTACCCATCCTCCCCAGAATTAAAAATTAAAACTTTTAATTTAAGAAATAGGAAAAACAAAGGTATCTAAAGGTGGTACAAAGAATAACAGTGGCAGAGTGGCAAGCAATCAGATGAAGTCAGAAAATCCTCCACAAGCAGGTGCCTAGCCAGGGGGAACTATCATGGCCCCGGTTCCCCATCCCCTCCTTCATCTTCCTTCTTTTCTCAGGGAAATGGAATCCACCTAAAGGCTGGATCTACCAAACAGGAATCCAATTATCTTCAGTTTAACTGAAATTTCATTAGTCAAGGAAGATTAAACTCATATTAGAGGAAGACACTGAAAAACTACCATCACACCAGGAGCCCAGAGGAACTCTGTACCAGGCTACCGTCTGCTTCTTGGATCTACCTGTCCCCTAAAACCATTCACTCCTTGTCTAAATTGTCTGCACCTCTGCCTTTCCTTTGTTTAAATATTCTACTCAAAAACAGAGTTAGACAGGCAGACAGAAATCTTCCATCCACTGAGTCATTCCCCAAATAGCCATAATGGCAGAAGCCAGAGGCCCATGGACCTAAGTCATTTTCCACTGCTTTCCCAGGAGCATTAGCAGGGGGCTAGATGGGAAGTGGAATTGCTAGGACTTGAACCCAGAAGCCATGTGGGATGACAGCATGGCAGGTGACGGCTTTATGTGCTGTTCCACAGCACTGGCCTCCACCTCTCCCTCCTTTCCTTTCTCCCCCTCCCCCCCCCGCAGATACTTAAACCTCAGCTACATAGCCCCAACTTCTCACTTGTGGGCTCCCATGCTTACACAATATGTTAAACACATTTCCCTTTTCTCTGTTAATCCAGTGCCAGTTGGTTTCAGCAGATCCAATTAGCGAGGCTTTAGAGGGAAGGGATGAACCTACCCTGTCAGGTGATAAAAAAGATGAGAGTGGCAATTCCTTCAAGAATTGTCAATGGAGGCAAAGAAACAACAGGGTGATAGCCAGAAGGAGCACAGGACTGAAGCAGTAACTTTTTAAAAATACATATTTATTTTTTATTTGAAAGGCAGATTTAGAGAGATCTGTATGCTGGATCACTTCCCAAATGGCTGCAATGGC
The DNA here is from genome assembly GCF_030435755.1 of Ochotona princeps. NCBI lineage: Eukaryota > Metazoa > Chordata > Mammalia > Lagomorpha > Ochotonidae > Ochotona > Ochotona princeps. The sequence continues at coordinate 17,115,696 of NC_080839.1, read as the reverse complement.
CAGAGTTGAGCTGACCCAAAACCAAGAGTTAGTCTTGGGCCATCCTCAGCTGCTTTCTTAGACCATAACAGGCGGCTGGTTGGAAGTGGAGCACCCAGAATACAAACTGGCTGCATGTAGGATGCTGGCACCACAGGTGGAGGCTTAGCCTAGTATGTTATGGTGCCAGCCCCTTGAAAAAAAATAATTTTTTTGGCTGAGATTAGTGAAAGTACAGATATGTAGAGGGGAGTCAGATCCTGAGATCCTATACAAATATGGGGGTGGTCCAGGAAAAGGACATGTCCATTTTCCTGGGATGGGAAGGCAAAGCAGCAGGCCACTACTGGACAAATTCTTTTGGAGGTTTCCAGTGGGAAGGGGAAGACCCTGCTTTTCCCCTACCCTCTGCCCAGATGGATTTATTTGAAATGTGGAGCAAGAGACAGCCATACATGCTCTAGTTTATTCCCCAAATGCCTGGCAGCAGCTAGGAGGCAAAACGCCATCTGCATCTCACAAGCTGGTGGCAGGGACTAGACTCCACTGGCCATTATCAAGTGCCTCCCAAGCATATTGGGAGGAAACCATATTTCAAGCATAGTAGTAGGCACTGACTTCCTGGCTCCTAGTACCAGTCCAGCCCAACTCCAGACATTGCAAATGCAATTCTCTGACTCGAAAAACACAAGCCCTAAGAACTTTAAAAAATGTATATATTACCAATATTTTTCACATCAGAAATTAAAGAAAATATTTATTCACTTAAAAAATCAACATAACACCTAGTAAATATTTCTAAGAATAACTTTTTAATGTGAAAGGATCATGTTATTATATAGTTTTGCAAACCTCTGAAGCTTGCCTGACTGAAGACAGCTGAACTCTACTGTCAGCTTCCTGTGGAGGTGTGCTGCTTGTTCACTGGCCCCCAGGAAAGTTTCTGGAAACCCTGAGCCACGCATCGTGGGCTGCTACTTTAGGCTCTTTTCTACCTCTATATCATTGATTCACACACTCATTCCATACTACTGGATCCCAGAGACAGAATCATGTGGTCATTACCCCAAAGGAGCTTGAGACGGATAGATAGATGGATAAATAGACAGACAAATATTACATAGCATGAATGAGCACCAAAAAGGGAGTTAGGAAGTTATCAGTGTGTGTAGGGGAAATAGGAAAGGCTTACAATACAAGAGGGAATTTCGACTATAGCTTGAATTTCCTATGCTCCTGTTAAGCAGAAAGCATATGTGCAAAGGCCAAGAGTCAAGAATCACTGTACACAAAAAGGTACATAGCATATTAGCACAAGGGAAAGTCAGTACACTGAAAAACATATTAAAACCTTACATGGCGGGGAATAGTTTTGTGGCATAGAGGGTGGGAGACCAATGAAGTTCCTGACCTAGCTAACTCTGGCCATCGAAGCCATCTGGGGAGTGGACCAGCAGATGGCTTTGTCCCCCCCTCTAACTCTTTCACATAAACACATAATCTTTTTTTTTAAAAAGATTTGTTTATTTTTACTGGAAAGGAAGATTTACAGAGAGAAGGACAGACAGAAAGATTTTCCGTCTGCTGGTCCACTCCCCAAGTGGCCGCAATAGCTGAAGGTGAGACCATCCAAAGCCAGAAGCCAGGAGCTTCTCTTCCTGGTTTCCCATGCAGGTGCAGGGTACCAAGGCTTTGGACCATCCTCGACTGCTTTCCCAGGCCACAAGCAGGGAGCTGGAAGGGAAATGGGACAGTCAGGATTACAACCAGCACCGATATGGGATCCCGGCACATGCAAGGTGAGGACTTTAGCCACTGGGCTACCATGCCAGACCCCATAAACTTAAAAAAAAAAAAAAAAACAGTGGCCATAGCTGTGGTGTAGTAAGTAAAACCATCGCCTGTGGTGCCGAGAGCATCTGCTTGAGTTCTGGATACTCTATTTCGCTGATGTGCCTGGAATAGCAGTAGAGGATAGCCGAAGTCCCTGGGCCCCTGCACCTACATGGAAGAGCTAGAGGAGGCTCCAGGTCCTGGTTCCTGACTTCAGACAGGCCCAGCCCAGCTGTGGCCATTGTAGTCATCTGGGGATCAAACCAAGGGATGGAAGATTTCTTTCTCTTCCTTCCTCTGTCTAACTCTGCCCTTCCAAATAAATAAGTCTCTAAGAACAAACTTAAATGGGAAGTTCAATCTTACTTCACAGACCACAGGAGATGGGATAATTACTTGCTTTTCTTTTTTAAACAAATATTTTTTAATATATTTTTTTAATTTCTTAAAAATATTTAAAATAGTCACACATAAGTGAGACATGCTCCCTTAGGGAACAGTTCGAGTTTTGACAAACATTCAGTTATATAAACAATACCACAATAAAGATGTAAAATATTCTCATTTCACAAAATTCTTGACTCAATTCAGTGTCCCTCGTATAACAGCCCCCCAAGCTAACCATTAACCATTTCATCCCAGCAATTTTTTTTTTTAAACTGTGAAATAAGACACAGGGAGCGTCTGTGTACACTGTCCTTGCCATGACATCTTACAAAACTATGGGACACCGAATGCCAGGAAACTGACACCAGCCCAACACTGTCAACTAGATTAGAACTTACTCACACTGCATCAATGTTTACATGCATTAGCTAGTGCTACAGAATAGAGAGCCCAACTGGGCCATGGTATGGCATACAGGCTGGCCTGGCCCACTGTCCACAGAATACCACACACAAGGCGCAGTGAGGGGAAGGGCCAGACCTTAACAAAAAGGTTTCGATTCAAAGGCCTGGCCTCTAACTAAAGGTAGGTCATGAAAACCCAAAATATTCCTGCTTAACACGAAAATCATTATTCCCTAAATTTTCTTGCTTTTCACCTGAAGGAAAACAGTAACTGTCTTACATCTGCTATCCCAAGGCAGGCATTTAACCCATCAGTTAAAACATCCACATCTTTCATCAGTCCTTGGTTTGGCTACCCAACTCTGGCTTCTGACCCAGCTCCCTGAAAGGCAACAGTGATGGCTCAACTGCCACCCACTTAGCCTACAGGGATTGAGTGCCTGGCTCTGCTCCTCCCTCAGCCTCAGCCATTGGAGAAGTGAACCAGCGGATGGCAGATCTCTCAAAAGAACTGATAACTTATAAAACAACCATCTGATACTCCCTTGGGGTTTACAGAACACTGCTTTCGTTAACAACCCAAATGAAGCCTCTGTACTTTATCTGCTCCAGAATTCTAACTGCCTACATTACTGATACCACCTTACTCTTCATGTATTTAGACATTCACTCATTTGTAGTCACAGGGATTATGGGGGTGTATGTGGTGTTATCTGCACGTTCACAGTTCAGGACATTGAGGCTCTGGAGCTCCTGATACACAGGGTCACGTATGCCAGGACGGCACATGGCTGAGCAAGGCACCAACACAGGCTAATCCCTCAGCCACCAAACTCCATTTGCCACTAGGCTGGGTGTCCTGTAATCAGCTATGCTGAGGGAATTTAGGCAAAAGCTCCATACGAGGAGGTCTTCACATCATTAATGCAAAAAGTATACCATGATTTTAACCCATGCACCAATATAACCGTATCTTTTAGTTCCATTTTCAATGAGCTTTTGTATTTCTAGTGACAAAGCCCATACTTGAATCCTAGCTTACAGATCAAATACAGGTTCCTCGGTACATTGAGGTAACCTAATACCTCAAATAGCTTTGATGTCAGGTGGTGCCTTAAAGTCAAATGCAATATAAAATTCTGTAACACTTTGTACTGGGTCCTGTACTAGATATTTTATATATTTTACCACTTATCCTCCCAAACATCTCACTCAACGCCCATTTTAAGAGGAATAAGTCATTTGTCCAAGGTGACAAAACCAGTGAACGGTAGGCAGGATAAAATTAACTTCAAGGCAAACAGAACCCTAGAATCCAATCCAGATTTAGCCCAGGAATGGCTGTATTTTACGCAAAAACCCACAGCAACTTCAAACAGCAAAGCACACACTGAAACAGCCACTAAAATCAAACAAGCAAACCACAGACAAGACAGAACCTCAGCAAGGTTAAATCACTTGTCCAAGGTTACACAGAGGATATGAGAAACACAATTCCACGTCCGGCCTTTGCTCCAAAGCGCGGTTCATTTTCGCCATAGCGACCACGTGGTAAGGTTCAGTACAAGTAATATGCTGAGTTAAAAATGCGTGAACACAAAAGTTGATAATAAGATGGTGCAAATGGAAGACAGATAAAACAGAAAAGTAATCCACCGGCAGGAAACAAAAACAAGCGCCAACTTTGGGGTAGGGGGCAGCGTCTTCACGGCGGGCCGGGACGCTGCAACAAAGTTTGAGCGGGTCCCCGGCGGCGGAGCGGCCGGCGCCGAGTCGGAGAAGCAGATAGCTGGTTTCCGAGGAGTCGGTGTCTCCGGCCGCAGCCAGACCCGGCCACCTCCCGGCTTCGCTCCCGTGTGTCCACGCTCTCCCCAGGCCGCCCAGTCACCCGGCCCGGGAACCCCCCGCAGCGACCCGAGCCGGCCGCCCTTCCCTTCGGGGCTGCCAGCTTAGAAACACTAACACGTTCCCAGGCGGTGCGCGCGGCCGGCCCGGCAGCCATGCGCCCGGGGACGGACGGGGTCCCCGAGGGGCCGCGGCGCACTTGCCGGAGTCGCGCACCCAGGCCGAGCTGAGGGGCAGCGAGCAGGAGGACGCCGTGAGAGCGAGCAGCGACTGCCGGCTGCAGGGCATTTCCTCTTCCTCCTCACACGCCGTGCGGCGGCAGCAGCCAGGCCGGGGCTGGGCTCGGGAGGCCGACCGCGGCCTGCTGGCGAGCGCTGGCAAGTGCCGCGCCGCCCCCGCCGCGCTCGCCGGCCGCGGGGCCTCCGGGCGGCCGCTGGGCCCGGCGCGGGCAGCGAGAGGCGGGGCCGGCGTGCGGGCGGCGGAAGAAGGCGGAGGAGGAGGAAGAGGAGGAGGAGGCGGAGGAGGAGGCGGCCGGGAGCCGGGGGAGAGGGGCGGGGGGTGGGCCGGGGGAGGGGAGGAGCGGGATTTGCGGAGCGCGGCGCCGCTGCCGGGAGCCGGCGGGCCCGAGAGTGACCGAGTCACGGCGGGCGCCGGCAGAGCCGCCGCGTCGGACCCGCCTCCTGGAGGAGCTCAGCCCCGGCCTGGCCCGGCCCCATTCCCACCCCGCGCCGCCTCCCCGCCGCCGCCGCCGCCGCCGCCGCGGGAGCGCTCCCCTGCCCACCCCGCCCCCGCGGCCGAGCCCGGGAGTCGAGTGGGAGTCGGCCGGCCGGTGCGGGCAGCGCCGGGACCCCGCGGGGGACACTGCAGCCGGAGCCCGGGAGGGGCCGCGCCGCCACCGTCTCAACTAGGATGTCCCGACATGAAGGTGAGAGGAACCCCCCCGCCCCCACCCCCACCGCCCGGGCTTTGGCCTACCCCGCCCGGGGCCGGGCGCCGCGCAGGGCGGTCGGCAAGCCACGGAGACTTCGGCTGAGCCCGAGCGGGGCCCGAAGCTCGGGGTCCTGGAGCGAGCGAAGGCGGAGAGCCGCTGCCGCCACGGTCGTGGCCGCGGCCCTGAGCTGGGCCTGGAGCCGGAGGCGGGGCGGCCGGGGCGGCCGGAGGGTTTGCACTGTCATGGGGCGGAGGAGGGGGAGGGGAGGCGGCGGGGCCCGTTACCGGCGGGAGCCCGGCCCTCGGGACTGATACCGGACGCCGAGGCCCGGCCGGCCGGCCCCGGAGCCGCGGGCCCTGGCGCGGCCTAGCGCTCCCGCCGCCCCGGAAGGGCCCGGCGCGATCGCAGAGCCGGGCCGCGGACGGCGGCAGGAGGCAGGGAAGCCGACCCGGGACCCAGCGGGCGCGTCCGGTCGCCGAGAGACGACGGCGAGTGCCCCCGCCTGCGAGCGACCGCGGGGCGGGCGGGAAGGCGCTGCGACCGGAGGACGGCTCTGGCTGCCTGGAGCCCGCCCCGGCCTCGCGGCTAGGCCTCGGCGCGTCCCTGGGCTCGGGTAACCAAGTTCCCGGGGCGGATCCGGCGCGGCTGCGGCCAGCAAACTCGCTGCTCAGTCACCCCAGCAGAGCGGGACTCGCTCCTGGTCGGCCCCGGAGCCCTTGCTGGCGCGCACTGCCTCCCTGATCTGGCTTTGGTGAATGACCGTGGTGAGGTCTGAATGGTCTGGGGGGACTGTTCTGTACTTTGCTGTACGGTTTAAAAACACGTTGGGTAGAGTAGCAGGCAGCCTTATCTAGTAAGTAGCCCAGTGCTAGGGCACAAAGAAAGCTGTAGGGCCGATGTATAGACGTGAGCTGGTAAAAATAATAATAACAAATTAACTTCCATTTACTGCCATATGGTTCAGAAAAGGGGAGGGGGCTGTGCTCCCTTTGTTTCACTACTACAGATTTTTAAGTAAGTTTTAGAGAGTCCTGGGAAGAAGCTTATCCTGGTAAAGTTAATGCAGGGTTGTAGAACTGGCTTGCAAGTGTTGTATATTCTTGGCTTTATAATTCTGCATAGGTGATGTAGGAGTGGGGAAAGTTGAGTCAGATCTGTTAGTATGTGCTTCCCAAGGTAGGGAAGGTATTCCTAGGGAAATACAGTAGAACTTCAAGGTTGGAAATCTCAGGTTGGTTAATAATATATTCATAGCAAGTTTGAAAACTTGCATTACTAATTGCAGTGTTGAGGTGGACTGACAGACCATTTTGTCTTCAAGGAATCTGTATTTTAAGAGTTAGACAACTAATAGGAAATTACCTTCTGTACAAAGCACTTATTGAAAACTATTCAAGGGTTGGACATTTTGAAATAGTAAAGGTATTTGCTTCAGCAACAGAAATATAGCAATACTTGGAAGCCATACCTGTTTGTACATTTTATCTACCTGTTGGAAATGTATTCTTAGCTTGACTTTGCAAAAATTGTGATTAAATTTATGGTGAAGTTTCGCTTTGGGTTCTTAAAGTTTGTCTTGGACAGTTATATGTACACTGACCACCTTCAAGAAGAAATGAAAGTGAGCGATTGTGGCAATCTCTTACTCATAACAACTAGGAGAGTTAAAACTACAGGGTTGTAGCCATGGAAGAAACGAGCTGGAGACGCTTTCTCTTGCTGTGAAACATCCAGATAGTTCCATCCGAGTATTGTAGTTGAGTGAAGTCCCTGGGAAGTAGAGCCCTTTACCCTTAGTTCTGTGTTGGAATAATTAAAATTCCCTACTTAAGACACTTTCAAAAGTAACAAGCATTTTGTAATTTAAACCCATTTATCCCTGTTTGGTCCTGTGGAGCAATGTGTAATTACAAAATTCAGTCTGCCTTTTAGTTATTAACAATTACTAAAGCTCCCCACAGAGCACACCTTGCTTGGTAACTTGTAATAATGCCAGATGTTTCTTAAAAAGAAGCATTCCTTGGTGTGTCTGCTGCAGATCTGCAGTACATTTGACAAGAAGTTGTCTTTTAAGGTCCTAGTGAATGGCCTAAAATAGGAACGTCAGTTTGAGGAACCATATTTAACTCATTGGGTATTTCGTGGAATATCACCTTAGAACATTATTTTTAGCAGTAGGATGCTGACCTTTTATTCTTCTTCACCTTTTTCTTTGGTCCAACTAATGCCATTTCTTGTAGTATTTATTTAGTAATACAATGATGAAGCCCTTATTATTGGTTCACTTCTGTCCGCTTTCCTTTCAGTAAGATGACCAGAACTGGGTATAGTAGTCTGGTAAAAAGTCTGAACTGTGTGGCCTGTAAGTTTGTACTTGTATCATACTTTCTTTTCATGACATTAGGTATGCAAGTCATTTGTTACTTTGTGACCACTCCAGTGAATCGCACTATATTATAAATTATTGGCGATGTAACTTGGGACTTTATAGCCAGCAGGATGGACACCAGTTGAACTTAAAGACTCAGCCTGACAGAGCAGTGATCTGCCTCTGAGAAAAGAGATCCAGCTCAGAACAGAGAGAAGTGTGCTGAGCTCAAGAAGCAGCATGCTTTCTCTGTAATGGGCCGGGTAGTAAACACTGCGGGCTTGGTGAGCTGTACTGTGTGAAAGCCACTCTAAGATGTCATCAGATGGGTGTGGCCTGATCCCAGTTAAAAACATTACTGATGAACACTAACATTGAAATCTATTAATTTTTCATGTCATATGATTGATTCTTCATTTGTTTCATTCTGTATCAATAAAAATATAAAGAACCATTCTTGGCCTGCAAGCAGTAAAAACAACTGATGATGGCCATATTAGGTCCAAGGGCTCTAGCTTGCCTGCCTCAGCAATCAGCTAGAGCTGGATAACTGTCATTGGAATTGGAACTGTTGGGAATCCACAAGTACCCACTGTGCTCTGTGTTCCATCTTTTATTTTGGCTATTGAGGGCTGGACCCTTGGGCTAAACCAGCTCTTCTGTATTTTTCAAGAAGCACCGGGTTGGTTAAGATTCAAGTAGTTGTTCCTCAGAGTGCAGAGCCAGGTCCCGACCTGTCTGGACCTTGAGTGGACGTGGTAGTACTGTACACGAGTTTACTGTAGCTTTGCCAGCCAGAACTCTGCAGTTCTCTTCATTCGCTCGGTGATGACAAGTTAACATTTTATAAACACTAATGCTCATTTTGTGTTCATTCCAACACTGTCTAGTTGTGGGTCATCCAACAGCAAAATCAGTCATTTTCTATTTGTGTATTTTTAAAAAGTTAAACTACCTTACTTTCTTTTCTTTTCTTTCTATTTTTTTTCAATTGTCTGTTTTAAAGATAGAGTTTCAGGAAGAGAGAGAGGCAGACCGAGAGAAGGATCTTCCATCCCTTGACTAAATGGCCAGCCCTGAAGAGCCGCATGGGCCGGGGCTGGGCCAAGACAAAGCCAGCAGCTTCATCTGGTACTCTTACTTGTCTGCAGGAGCCCAAAGGCTTGAGCCTTCTTCCTCTGCTTTCCCAGGTGTATTAGCAGAGAGCTGGGTTGGAAGTGGAACAGCTGGAACTGAAACAACCACTATATGGCATGCCAGAGCTGCAGAAATCAGTTTAACTTGCTGTGCTACAGCACCAGTGCCCCTATTTTCTTTTAGGTACCTTTAAAGTATGTTGCTCATAGTTTAAGATTCATGCCATCATTTCACAGATTTAAGAAAAAAGAACTCATCAAATCATTGAATACTTATTAGCTAAAATAAAATTATGACTGTTGCGTGAATTGGAGTTACCGATTTATCAGTTACCTTGATAAATCATCCAACCTTTTCTTAGTTGCTACTTTGTATAAGTCACTGTCATGGTACAAGGAACTTGGAGCCAATGAATGAGACACAGTTCTTCTTGTGAAACCCGTTGAGGAAGATACATTCAAAAAATAGAGTTCATAGCACCAAGTGAGATGTGCTATAAGGAAGTGATACACAAAATGATGCTTAAGTATTTACTAGCTTTTTTCTTACTGATTTTTTTACACAGATTTTAACACTTTTCCCGCTGAGTTCCTTCTCAACTCTGATTCCTCTTGATCTTGGGTAATATTTGAGATGGGTCTGGGTCTGGGATGTTACAGATAAAGCTGCTCCCAGCAGTGCCCGCATCCTGTATGGTTCCTGGCTGCTCCATTTCCATTCTAGCTCCTTGTTAATGTACCTGGAAAAGCAGCAGAGGATAGACCAGTATTTGGGCTCCTGAACCCACTTGGGAGACCAGAAAGAAGCTTCCAGCTTCTGACTTGAGATCAACTTAGCTCTGGCTGTTGTGGCCCTATGGGGAGTGAAGCAGTAGGTGGAAGAGCTCTCTGTCTGTTACTCTCTCTCTCTGTCACTCTCTGTCTCAGGCCTTTCAAAGAAGTAAATCTTTTTTAAAAAATTCCTTGAGATGTCAGATAGATTACTTATCTTTACTGAATTTGTGATCCCCCGACTTTTTCTAGGTCTTCACATGTAAAAATGTTAGTGCATTCTTTTTTTTTTTTTTAAGACTTACCTATTTTTATTGCAAAGTCAAATTTGCAGAGAGGAGGAGAAACCAAGAGGAAGATCTTCCATGCGACGATTCACTGCCCAAACGGCCGCAACGGCCAGAGCTGAACCGATTTGAAGCCAGGAGCCTCTTCCAACTCTCCCACGCAGGTGCAGGGTCCCAGAGCTTTGGGCCATCCTGGACTGCTTTTCCAGGCCACAAACAAGAAACTGATGGGAAGCAGAGCCATGGGGATTAAACCGGCGCCCATATGGGATTCTGGCACATGCAAGACAAGGATTTTAGCCATTGAGCTACCATGCCAGGCCCGGTGATGTATTCGTGTACAAAATTCAGAAGCCTCTGAAACTGTTTATTTTCAGAATGAGGTATAAGATTACATAAGTCATTAAATTAGTTAATCTCAGCATGTTTTTTTTTTTGTTGATGTTGTTTTTTATTTTTTATTTATTTATTTTTTAAGATTTATTTTATTTTTATTACAAAGTCAGATATACTGAGAGGAGGAGAGATAGAGAGGAAGTGGAGCTGCCGGGATTAGAACCAGCGGCCATATGGGCCACGCTGGCCACTAGGCCACGCTGCCGAGCCCATGTTTTTTATTTTTAAATTGACATGTATCGTGCATAGCATGCTGCTTTGAAACATATTGAGAAATGATAGTTCTTTTTGAAAATGGTTTCACTTTTAGTGCATCTTAATTTCCTGTTCTTAAAATGTTGTCTGGTACTAAGAACACATATAGTAATGATCCTGGAATGAATTGTCATGATTATTTTTTACGAAACAAGCAAGGGCTGGGAAGCCAAGAATGAGAGTTAGCACATGGTTTTATTGTGCCTTTTACCTTTCTGTAGCTAAGTAAATTGATTGCCACTGTAAAACTCTTTACTATCATCTCTTAAAATTTATTTTACTTTCATATGTTAAAAGATTATATATGACATTCTTTATAAATCATGAATCACATTTCACTTGATTTTGGATAAAGGTCAATAAAAAAGTAAATTCAGGGCAAATGCATCATATTTTAATTTCTAGGATTTCATATAAAGTTTGTTTTAAAGTTTTCTTGTATTTTGACATTTTTGTTTAGATCAAAATGTAGTAAAATATAATCTTTGTTTTAGTTTGACAATATAATTTGGGAGAAATTCCATTTAATTTTAAAGCTTTTTAAAGATTTATTTGAAAGGCAGAATTACAGATAGAGAGACAGAGAGTGTCTGTCCACTGGTTCACTCCCCAGAGGGCCACAGAAGCCTCAGCTGGGCAAGACTGAAACCAGAAACTTTATCCAGGTCACCCACCTGAGTACAAGGGCTCAAGCATTTGGGCCATCTTCTGCAGTTTACCCAAGTACATTAGCAGGGAACAGGATTGGAAGCAGAAGCTAGAATTCAGGCACCCATATGGAGTGCTGGCTTTATAACACCTACCACATACAGTAGCCCAGATTTTCAGACTATTTTTCATTTTTGGAAGGCAGAAGAGCAGTCTTCCAACCACTCATTCACTCCCCAAATGCCCAACACAGCCAGGGCTGGGCCAGATGGAAATTGGGAGTCCAGAAGTCAGTCCACTTCTCCCACATGGGTGATAGGGACCCAGCTGTTTGAGCCATTGCCTGCTGCCCTCTAGGAACACACATTAGCAGGAAGCTACAATGGAAAGTTAGGGCTGGGGTTTGAACCCAGGTACTCTGATTAAAGATGCGGGTGTCCCAAACAGCTTCTTAGCTGTTGCATCAAATAACCACCCTCAACCTCTTTTTTTTTGTTTTTCAAAGTGGTGGTTCAAAAAGATTTTTATGTTTGTTAAGTGATAGTCTTAGTATCATTAAATTATCTGAAAATGGCTTTTTGTTGTTAAATTATAGATCTTAGTGTGGAGCTGCTTTCATGAATACTGACTGAGGAATCATTCACAGGAGTTGATACTTTACTGTTGTACAAAGGGCCTTGTTTTTTTCTTAAAATGATGAACTATTTTTTATCACTGAAGTTAACTAAAATTGAGGAAGGAGCTCTTTTTTAAATATTTATTTATTTATTTATTTATTTTTAAAGATTTATTCAGTTTATTACAAAGTCAGATATACAGAGAGGAGGAGAGACAGAGAGGAAGATCTTCCATCCGATGATTCACTCCCCAAGTGAGCCGCAATGGCCGGTGCACGCCGATCCGAAGCCGGGAACCTGGAACCTCTTCCGGGTCCCCCACGCAGGTGCAGGGACCCAATGCATCAGCTGTCCTCAACTGCTTTCCCAGGCCACAAGCAGGGAGCTGGATGGGAAGTGGAGCCGCCGGGACCAGAACCGGTGCCCATATGGGATCCCAGGGCGTTCAAGGCGAGGACCCTCGCCACTAGGCCACGCCACCGGGCCCTAAATATTTATTTTTATTGGAAAGATTGACAGAAGGAGAGACAGAAAGATCTTCCATCTGCTGGTTCACTGCCCAAGTGACCGCAATGATTGGACCTGAGCCATACCAAAGCCAGAAGCCAGGAGCTTCTTCCAGGTCTTCCACGCGGGTACATGGTCCCAAGGCTTTGGGCCATCCTCAACTACTTTCCCAGGCCACAAGCAAGGAGCTGGATGGGAAGTGGAACAGCCGGGATATGAACCGGCACACATGGGATCCCAGGTGTGCAAGGCAAGGGCTTTAGCCACTAGGCTGCCGCACCCAAGGAAAGAGTTCTTAAGAAGTATACTCAACATTTTTGAAATATTGAGTTTTATGTGTTAGCTGTGCCCTAATTTATAAATGACCTAGATTGCATACAGCAAGGGAGTGAGCAGTTAGGAAAAGACTAGGTGATTTGAGGATGGAAAGACTAGAGAGACCAAGCAGAGGTTGGCAGATTAACAACAAGCATGGTGGAGTAAAGCTTTATTTATCTACACAGTGTCAGAAAGGAAAAACCGACTCTGAGGCCTCATGGCATGCGCTTGAGAACTGGGTACCAGGAGGTGAGAACTCAGGTTCAGTGAAATGAACAAGAGGACCCATGGTAGCCTAGTGGCTAAAGGCTAAAGTCATCTTCTTGCAACCATCGGGATCCCCTGTGAGTGCTGGTTGATATCTCGGCTGCCCCATTTCTTGTCAAGCTTCCTGCTGTGGCCTGGGAAAGGCAGTCAAGGACGGCCCAAAGCCCTGAGACCCTGCACCTGTGTGGAAGACCCAGAGGAAGCTCCTGGCTTCGGATTGGCTCAGCTCTGGTCGTTGCTGCCACTTAGGGAGTAAACCAGCTGATGGAAGATCTGTCTCTCCTTCTCTCTGTATATCTGACTTTCCAATATGAATAAATGAATACTTGAAGAAGAGGAAGAAATGAACAAGAGAGAAATTGCCTTTTATTAAGAATTTTTACAGTGCCTTCTCTCCTACCTCCCTTACCTCCCTTACCAACACCTTCCTAGTGTTGGTTAATTATAACTGCTGCTGCGTAAGAGATGACTTTTGGTTGTCTTTCTGAATTGTAACAAAGTTTGGGTCTTCACCATTCATGTAAAGTCTCATCTCTTCCACAGTGATTGCCAACTTCGCCCATACTCAGGAGTGTAGTGAAGAAAGCATGTATGAGTCCATGTGGGTCCATTCTGCTAGAATCAAACAGCAGATCACAAATGCAGGCCTCTTGTGTCCATTTCAGCTAGAAGGGATAGCCCAGTAAGTGGGTAGAAGCCCTTGACCTCATGACCATTTAGATCTGTACATATATCTTCTCTGAAATTCTGGAAAGGGGAGTGGGGAGAAACTTCTCTTTCTTCTTGAAACTCAATGCCAGTGTCAGTGAGCTTCACTATTTTTGCTTCTGTTTTTGTTTTTTAATAAGAAGAGGATTTTCATTAGGAGAATCACAGTTTAAAGGTGCCAAGTTAACGAGTTAACTATTAGAATAGTCACCATGTATTTAGCTGTGATTTGTTGGTTATGACCTTTGTCTGTCATTGCTTTTCGTACTGAAAGTTAAGTGTCCTAGCATCACTCCTGCTTTGTTCTTCCAGCTGTAATTGCCTGCTTATCTACCTTCCCAACATCATAACCGAGGGGCAGGTGCAGTGTAGGCTTACCTTTGTACCTGCCACCTGACCTAGGCCCTATGAACCTTTATTCATAGGGTGAACATTTATGGATGATTGTTAAGTATGTTAATACTGGTCCAAAAAAGTGATGTGACTGGAAAATGTTCTCCTATCTGTTGAAGCTGGTCAAGAGGGAGGGGGCTTGTGTGATAGAGGACTTGAAACTTTTCATAGATGTATGAGGAGTGAATAAACTACATAAATTAAAAATAACTTTGGTTAGCTGATTCAAGAGGATGGGTTAGGTCAAGACTGAGTACTGTTTATCTGTTTTAACGTTTATTTATTTTGGGACTGGCATGGTGACTCAGCAGCTAATCCTCTGCCTGGCGGTGTGTGGCATCCTTCTGGATGCTGGTTCTAGCCCTGGCTGCTCCACTTCCTATCCAGCTCCCCACTTATGGCCTGGAAAAGCAATGGAGGATTGTTCAGGTTCTTGGACCCCTGCATCGGTGTAGCAGACTGGAAGAAATTCCTTACTCTTGGCTTCAGATTGACTCTGGGCATTGCACCCATTTGGGGAGTGAACCAGCAAAAGACCTCTCTCTGTTTCCTTCTCTCTATAAACCTGCCTTTCAATTTTTAAAAAAATACATATTTGGGCTCGGCAGCTTGGCCTAGTGGCTAAGGTCCTCGCCTTGATCCCATATGGCCGCTGGTTCTAATCCCTGCAGCTCCACTTCCTCTCTATCTCTCCTCCTCTCAGTATATCTGACTTTGTAATAAAAATAAAATAAATCTTTAAAAAAAATTTTTAAAAATACATATTTATTTATTTATTTTACTTGAAAGAATTAGAGGGAGAAAGACAGATCTTTCACCCACTGATTCAGTCCTCAAATGGTGGCAAACAGCTAGAGCTAACTGATTTGAAGCTGGGAGCCTGGAACTTTTGCCCAAGTCTTCAGAAGGGTGCAGGGGCCCATTGCCTTGAGCCATCCTCTGCTGCTCTCACAGGCCATTAGCACGGAACTGGATTATAGGCGAAATGGCTGGGACTCTAACTGGTGGCCACGGAGGATGCCAGCACCACAGGCTAATGATTAGTTTGATCTACCACTGCACCAGCCCCAAGACTAGGTACTGTTTTGTTTCACCGCTGGCTGTGTTCTTAGATTAACTCTATAAGTTATGCTTGTTAATTGTTTGACTTTTTTGTTTATTCAGTACATACCTCCCAAAGTCATCATCTGTAGTACTTGTCAGAAGTTTTTGACTCCTTGGTGAAGGTTGATAATAATTAGTGAGTTTGAAATGTGTTTGAATATCAGTTGTCTTCCCATAGCATAGACTATGACTCTGCCAGTGTTTTTTGGGATGAGGCCTTGGAGTTTCTGTTTTATGACAGGGTAATTAAGTCAAATCATGTAAGTATTTTGATGTTTTGGCGATATTTGTTTATGTACCTTCCATCTCGCCCCACTTTGAGTTTACTCTCCTTTACATTTCTTGCCCAGCAGTCCAAATCTTTCCTTAACAGTATGTCCTTCTACTGTGGTGTCACTGAAGTCTTAATATACACCTGCTTGTGTAAAAGCACTCAAGTTTTTTTTTAAGATTCGTTTATTTTTTATTGGAAACATGGATTTTTGCCAAGAGAAGAAAAGACAGAGATCTTCGATCTTTCATTTCCCAAATGGCCTCAATGGCCAGAGCTCAGCCAATTCGAATCCAGGAGCCAGAAACCTTGGGTCTCCCATGTGGCTGCAGGGTCCCAAGGCTTTGGGCCATCCTCAACTGCTTTCCCAGACCACAAGCAGGGAGCTGGATGGGAATTGGGGCAGCTGGGACACAAACTGGCATCCATATGGGATTCCAGCACTTGCAGGCGTAGAATTAGTTAGTTGTACTATTATGTCTGCCCCCCACGTAGAGTCTTTAGTATGTGTGTAATTATCTTTTCATACTTAGGAAAACAGCCCAAGAGATTAAACATTTAGTTTTTGTGTTCAGTATGGGTTTCATGAAGTCTTACTGGTTGGGTAGTTAGCAGTTGTTGGGGTGAGTAGCTAGACCCTGCTGTTTTTAATTCTTGGATGCCATCTGATTATAGAGATATGGCAGGTCAAGCAAATGAGAAGCATTTTAAGTTAGGAGTTTTAAGACATTGAGTTAAGGCAGGCAGGGATTATATATTGGTTTTCTCTTCTTTTCTGTAGAAATGAAGTACATGCTGGGAGTAGAGAAACATTAGCTTATGACAGGGAACTACATGGAAAGGAACCAGCTAGTTTTCATACTCAGAGACCTTGACATTCAGCATTAACAATGGTGGGGATTATTGTTTTTTTTTTCCTGAAATTTATCTACCTACTTAAACGGATGTGTGACAGAGAAGGGGAGGGAAGCAGAGAGAAAGAGAGAGAGTAGATTACTCTCTTAAATCTCCACAACAGCCCAAGCTTGGCTAGTTCAAAGCTAGGAGCTACAAATTGCATTCAGATGTCCCATGTGGATGACAAGAACTCAAAAATTGGACCATCATTTTTTGCTTCTTGGTACCTTAGTAAGAAGCTGGATTAAAAACATGGAGCAGTGGCCCAGCACAATAGCCTAGTGACTAAAGTCTTCATCTTGACGCCCGGGATCTCATATGAGTGCTGGTTTGTATCCTAGCTGCTCCTCCACTTCCCTTCCAGCTCCCTGCTTGTGGCCTGGGAAAGCAATGGAGGACGGCCCAGGGTCTTGGGAGCCTGCACCTGCATGGGAGACCAGAAGAAGCTCCTGGCTCCTGGTTTTGTATTGGCTTAGCTCCTGACGTGGCCATTTGGGGAATGAACCAGTGGAGGATGGAAGTTCTCTGTCTCTCCTTCTCTCCGTAAACCTGACTTAACAAGAAAAATAAATAAGTCTTTTAAAAATAAGTCTTAAAAAAATTGTAAAAATGTGTATCAGTAGGTTAAGCCACTACTTGGGTTGTCCACACCCCATGATGAGAGTTCAAATCCCAACAACTCCATGTTTAAGATTTATTTACTTTTATTGGAAAACCAGATTTACATAGATAAGCAGAGACAGGAAGATCTTCATCTGCTGGTTCACTTCCCAAGTGGCCACAATAACCAGAGCTAAGCGAATCAGAAGCCAGGAGCCAGGAACTTATTCCAGGTCTCCCACGCGCATACATGGTCCCAAGGTTTTGGGTCATTGTCTACTGCTTTTCCAGGCCACAAGCAGGGAGCTAGATGGGAAGTGGGACAACCAGGATATGAACCAGCACCCATATGGGATCCCAGCACAGAGAGGCAAGGACTTTAGCCACTATTCTACTGCGCCAAGCTCACTTTATTTCCATTTTTCAAAATTGTTTATTTAAAGGCAGAGTTGCAAAGAGACAAGAAAGAAAGAATACCCTCCACCTGCTGATTTACTCCCCAGATGGCTACAAAGGCCTGAGCTGATCCATTCCAAAGCTAGGAGCCAGGGGCTTCTTCTGGGTTTTCCGCATTGATGTAGGGAGTCCAAGCCTTTTGACCATCGCACTGTCTTTCCGAGGTGTGTTAGCAGGGAATTGGAGAAGAAATGGAGCAGCTGAAACTAAGCCAGGTACCCTATGGGAATCTGCACCGCAGGCAGCTCTCACTAACTATATCACTACACTTGCCCCAGTTCATTACAGTTTGAAATAGATGTAAAT
The DNA here is from genome assembly GCF_030435755.1 of Ochotona princeps. Taxonomy (NCBI): domain Eukaryota; kingdom Metazoa; phylum Chordata; class Mammalia; order Lagomorpha; family Ochotonidae; genus Ochotona; species Ochotona princeps. The sequence continues at coordinate 17,098,012 of NC_080839.1, read as the reverse complement.
TGTGTAATGTTCTTGTTTGTGTGGCTATACATACACATGTATATAATGATGGAAGAGGTAGTATAGATTTTTCTCCCCTAGGAAAGATGGTCATTAAAACCTCAAGTAACAGTGAGTGGCCTTTGATTAGGGAAGGATCCAGCATCTTCTCTCTGTTTCCCACATACTGTGGATCTTTCACATTCTTTAACATATTACTTCAAATCATTTTCTACAAGCTTTATTTTTAAGATTTATTTATTTTTATTGTGAAGTCAGATTTACAGAGAGGAGGAGAGACAGACAGGAAGATCTTCCGTCCTATGATTCATTCCCCCAAGCGGCCACAACAGCTGGAGCTGAGCCGATCCAAAGCCAGAAACCCAGAGCCTCTTCCAGGTCTCCCATTTGGGTGCAGGGTCCCAAGACTGAGGGCAGTCCTCAACTGCTTTCCCGGGCCACAAGCAGGGAGCTGATGGGAAGTGGGGCTGCTGGGATTAGAACTAACACCCATATGGGATCCTGGTGTGTGGAAGGGAGAGGACCTCAGCTGCTAGGCCATCGTGCCTGGCCCCATTCCTGAATTGTGTACAACTGTTGTAGCTGGCCTGGCCTTCAGCTGGAAGCCAGGAGCTTTTTTCCCAGGTCTTTGCTGGTGTAGGGACCAAGTACTTGGGCAATCTTCTGCTGCTTTCCCATACCATTGGCAGGGAACTGAATTGAAAGTGGAGCAACCAGGACAAAAACTGGCCCATATGGGATGCTGGTACCAAAAGCAGAGGATTATCTTGCTGTGTCACACAAGCTTTTCAGAAGCCTAATGGAGAAGAGGTAGCAAATCTATTTGCAGAATTGGGGTGACCATTGCTGCCCAATAAGAATGTAACATAAACTACATAATGTATTTTTAAATTCTCTGGTAGAAGCATTTTAAAAAATTTAAAGGAGGTGAAATTAGTTTTAGTAGTTTAGTCATGTAACCCACATTGTCTAAAATATCGTTTCAGATTGTAACATAATTTGTTAATGAATTTTTTCCCCAACAAAGTTTTATATCAGTATACATAGTTACAGAGAGGAAAGAGAGCTCTTCCATCCACTAGTTCACTCCCCAAATGGCTGCAATGGCCGGAGCTGAGCCCATCCAAACCCAGGAGCCTCCTCCTGGGTCTGTTATGAGGGTGCAGAGCCATGCTCTGTTTTCTCAGGCCATAAGCAGGACCTGAGCCATCAAGGACTTGAGCCTTCCTCTGTGTTTTCCCAGGCCATAAGCAGGAAGCTGGATCAGAAGTGGAGTATTGGGATACAAACTGGCGCCTCTATGGGATGCCCGTGTTGAAGGAGGAGCTTATCCTACTATGCCATGGCATGGGCCCCATTTGGTGTGCATTATATACTCTGCGTGCTTTAAGCTGGGTGTTAACTCTTTAAGAAAAATAACTGATTATACTGATTAGGGACCTATTAATCTTTTTTCATCATCTGCTGGGTAGGTACGTTTTGGTTAAGTATAGCCTTCTTGTTGGGCCATTCATAAATGAATGTTACGGATTTTGCTTCAGTTTTTCTAAGAACCTACATTTGATATTACCTGTTCACCTTAAAATTGATTTGAGCCTATTTTAGCAATAAATAACCATCACAATAAAGAACCCCACTTTATAAACAGCTACTCGGGTATATGCATTTTAATTCCTTGCTGGTGGTTCAGATTGGGAGAGTAAGTAATGGCTTTGAGATGATGCAAGTGTTCAAGTGTGCCCTGGAGTCCTAGGTGCAAGTTGTAAAGACAATTGTGAATTCTGTGTGGTGGAGATAGGACTTTCATCACTTGAATAAACTGACCTGTTGTATTTCATTGTGATGAGATTAGGTCTTCAGTGTCCATCCTGAAAGGGCTGTTAACATCTAACAATAGAAAAACAGATGGTGATGATCCTTCTCTAAATTAACTTAAGAAAACTGATCTGGAGCTGATATTTAGCCCACTATTAAGGTTAACCACCCACTATTGATTTGACTTTCTTTCCTGTTTGGCCTGTTTAAGGTAGTTAAAACTAGATTTAGGAAGTAGTCTGTTAAAAGGTAGAGCCTCTGGGGACAAACATTTGGCACAGCAGTTAAGACACCCGCTAAAGCACGTAAGTTTTCAGAATGCCTAGTTTTGGCTTCCTAGGAATGTGTACCCTGGGAAGCAGCAGTGCTGGTGCCAGGGTTTTGATCCCAGCCAGCATGGGAGACCCACTTTGAATTCCAAATGCCTGGATGTGGCCTGGCTCAGTCCTCGCTCTTAGAGGTGTTTGGGGATTGAACTGATCTATCTTTCTACCTTTTAATTTTAAAAATAGTAAATGATTATTAAGAGAAAATGTTTGAGGTCATTCATTACTTATCACAACAGTAAGAAAATAAAATGAAATCTATTGGCCTGGTGTGGTAGCCTGGCATCTAAAGTCCTCGCCTTGCACATGCTGGAATCCCATATGGGTGCCGGTTCAAATTCCTGGCAGCCCCGCTTACCATCCAGCTCCCTGCTTGTGCCCTGGCAAAGTGATCAATAAGACGCTCTGGGCTCCTGGCTTTGGATCAGCTCAGCTCCGACCATTGCAGCCACTTGGGGAATGAGTGGACAGATGGAAAATCTTCCTTTCGGTCTCTCCTCTCTCTCTCTCTCTTTATATATATATATATATAAAATCTGACTTTGCAATAAAAATACTCTTTAAAAAAAAGAAATCAGTAGCATACGGGATGCAGTTGAGTACAGAGTACAAATACTAACATGCACAGAGAACAGGAAAGACTAGCATGTATCACCTTTTTGAACATACATATGCCCACATGTACAGATGAAAAAAATCAGAGACCTAGGTCTAGCTTTTTTTATTATTATTTATATTGCAAAGTCAGATATATATAAAGAGAGGAGGAGAGACAGAGAGGAAGATCTTCCGTCTGATGATTCACTCCCCAAGTGGCCGCAATGGCTGGTGCTGAGCCAATCCAAAGCCAGGAGCCAGGAGCTCTTCTTGGTCTCCCACGTGGGTGCAGGGTGTCAAGGTTTTTGGGCCTTCCTTGATTGCTTTCCCAGACCACAAGCAGGGAGCTGGATGGGAAGCGGGGCCGCTGGGATTAGAACCGGTGGCCATATGGGATCCTGGCGCGTTCAAGGCAAGGACTTCAGCCGCTAGGCTGCAAGGCTTCAGCCGCTAGGCCATTGCGCCAGGCCCGAGCATTTTTCTTTTTTTGTTTTACTCAAGCAGCAGTTCCACTGGCAGTCAAGTTTTATTTCCCCACTAATTAAATAACTAAAATATTCCTGGGGTGATTTAAAAACAAAACTAAAAAGCAGTGTGAAAATGTTAGAAGTATAGTTGGGTAGGTACTCTTATTCTTGTAGTTCTGCAATTGGTGTCCCAGGATCAACAGTATGAGCATCATCTGGGACCTCCTAGAAATGCAGATTCTTTAATCCCCATTGAATCAGACTTTCTGGGGTAGTCCCAGAATGCACTGGAGGCATTTGTGCATAAGGTGGTTATTGCTAGTTACTGGAGCCTCACTGGTGAAAGGACTGTTTATTAAATTGGAGTGTAGTCTGCTGGCCTTGGCCGCGTGCTTGTTGATGCATGGAATTGTTATCCAAGGAAGGAACAGAAAGGTGTAGCTCTCTACTCCTATCTAGTACTATTCATTCACTCTGCATATTTTTATTGAATGCATTTTTGGTATCAGGCACTCTTCTGGCCACAGGATACTGCTGTGAACAAAACAAAGTTCCTATCCCTTTAATACATTGTATTAGAAAAGGTGTATACCATGAGTTGGCAAGCTGTGGTTCATGGCTGCTTCCTGTTTTGTTTTGTCTTATTTTTGTCTTATTTGTCTTATTTTTCATTTATTTGAGAGGTAAACAGAACAGTTTCCCAACCGGCTACAGCTGGAAACTCATTCCAAGTCTCCCGTGTAAGTGTCATGGGTGTCAGGAAACCGGTCACTTGAGCCATTACCTTTGCCTCCCAGCATCTGCATCAGCAGGAAGCTGACCTTAGTTTGCTGAAAAAGGTGTCAAATGCAGGCACTCAGGTGTGAGACTTGAGTGTCTTAATCACTAGCCAAACTTCATGTTTGTAAAGTTTTATATACAGCTACGTCGTTCATTTAAATTCCTTTTATACCGCAGCAACAGAGTTGAGCAGCTATGAAACAGAAAGCTGAAAAAACGTACTGCCTGGCTGTTTATGGAATCCCTGGGATAGTCTGTGAGGAAACACGTAATAACATGTTAGATATGACAAGTATTGTTAAAGCCCTTGAAATAGAGCAAGGAATAAAGTGGGACTGTTTTAGATAGCATGATCAAGGAGGGCCTGTGTAGAGATGTGACATTTAAAGAAAAACCTGAATGCAGGATGTCTCAGGGAGAATATATTTAAAGGAGAGACGATATAATAAATGCTGAGGCCTAAAGCATTGTAGCTGTAAAGCTGTGGTTCAGGTGGCAGGGGATAGGTTATGAAGTTGTCATACTTGTGGCCAGACCACACCTTTCCTTGCAATGAATCCTGTAGCAAGGCAATTTAACTGTGAGTCACACGTTTTAGAAGCCCTACATGTATAGAAGAGTCTTTTTGGCTGAGCAGATGGCAGAAGCTGAAAGTAATAGCAGGTATTGTGTTTGAAACACCTATAAGAAACATTTCTCTACAAGCCTTCCCTTACATTTGGACCTAACAATAGCTCATTTGGCTAAATCCTCACCTTGGAAGCACCAGGACCCCATATGGGCACCACAGTTCGTGTTCTGGCTGCTCAACTTCCCATCTAGCTCCTTGCTTGTAGGCTGTGGAAGCAGGAAAGGGTGGTCCACAGCCTTGGGAACCTCAAGAAATTGAGTCTGGGGCTCAGCATCACTCAATTAACTAATGCACCCCTTGCAAGCACTGGGATCCCATTTGGACACCAGTCATTTCTCCCTGCTTGTGGCAGTAGAGGATGGCCCAAATGGCTGTGATGGTTGTGGGTGGGTCAAGCCAAAACCATGAACTCCATCTGGGTCTCATGTGGATACAGTGTTCCAAGTACATGAGTTATCTGCTGCTGCTTTCTCCGGTACAGTAGCAGGGAGCTGGACTGGAAGTGGAGCAATTGAGACTAGAACATGCACTCTGATGGTAAGATCCAGCATCACAGTGGCTTACTTAACCTGATGTATCTCAATACTGAGCCGAACATTTTCTCTTCAACCTTGATTTCTTTCTGCCTCTTTCTGTCACTTTACCTTTTAAATAAATTAGATAAATATATATTTTTAATTACCACTTTCTGCAATGCAGTCAGGATATTGGCTAGATTCCTAAGAAAAGAAACACAAAGGAGGAAGAAAGAATTCATAGTTAGGATCAGGAGACAGAAACGAAGTTAGGAGAAGTCAGAGAACTGAGAGTCATGATAGAGTAGGAAGCTGAATCTCAGAGAGCTTAGATTAGTTGTCCCAAGTCACACAAGTAGTGTATGCTAAAGCTAAGGTTTTAAACCAAGTTCTGTCTGAAAGTAAAACCCATATTCACTTAGTTTAACTCACAAGTTGGAAAGCCTTTTCTTGTAGATCCAGATGGCAAATGTAGCTTTCTGGGCCATATGGTCTTAATTGCAGTTACTTTCCTTTGCTGTTGTAGGTGAAGGCAGCCAGGAGACTGTGTATAAACGAATGACCATGCTATGGTCCTGTGACTCTTCATAGGCAGACATTTGGATCTTATATCTTTGGGGGGCACCATCAGATAGTGTTTTAAACATTTTCTTTCGACTCATTCACAAGTGATAAACTATTCTTGCTAGCAGGCTGTATAAAACTAAATGGTGGACCAGATGTGGTCCATGGCCCATAGTTTGCTAACCTTTACTTTAATCCATCTGTGTAATAAATATTAATAAATATTATTGAATATACTTTATGTGGAGATGTGCTGGGCATTGGTGAAATTCTGGTGCTCTAAGGTAAGGCAAGTAATTGCAGTGCTGTGTAGTGAGAACTGTAATAAATGTACTCTTAAAAAATAAGAGTGGTGGGGGCAGCATTGCAGTGTTATGGCTTTTGCTGCTACCTGCAATTCCAGAATCCCATCTGGCTACACTCAACTCCTGGCTGCTCCACTTCTGTGATAATGCGCTTGGGAAGAGCAGCAGCAGATGGCGCATGTGTTGCAATGCCTGCACCCACATGGGAGACCTGGATGAAGCTTCTGGTTTTGGCCTATCCCAGCACTGGCCATTGTGGCCATTTGGAGAGTGAACCAGGAGATGGAAGAGTTCCCCTTCTATCTCACTTTCTCTCTTTGTAACCTGCCTTTCAAATAAACTTTTTAAAATACTTTTTGAAAAAAGTTGTACATAGGTCAGTTTACAAAGAATGAATCACCAGGCTTATGGTGTAGAAGGCATAGCAGTACTGAGCAGTAAAGGAGAAAATAATAATAGGAGAGTAAGGCATCGCTTCTCGACCTTTTAGCTAAGATCAGGCCTTTTGGCTAAGATCAAGTGTGGACAGTAAGGCACATTAGGGAATTTTAAACCATGGACTAACATCTGATTTTTTTGTGTGTTTTTGAAAGTTACGCTCTAGAGGATGGAGGGAGGGAGGAGTGGAGACCAGTAAGATAATTGTAGTTGTGGGGCCAGATAGACATATTTAGTGATTTACTAAACATAGGGATTGTAAAGGAATCAAAAGTTAAAGAATGTTCAGACTTCTGGCCTGATGGGTTGGTAGTCATGTTCATCAAGACGTTCGTAGAGACCAGAGAAGCCTGCTTTAAGGGTAGATGTAGGTAGCAAGGGTATAAAAGTAACTTTGGTTTTTAGCACGTTGGTGTTGGCAGGCTTATGAGACTTTCAGCTATATGTGACCAACCAAATGGAGATCTGCATTGAGACAAACCCTTGGTAATAGAATCAGTTGTGCACGGATGGTGAGAGTTTATGGATTGAGATGAAGAAACCAGTCGTAAAACTCTAGGGGATACTTAAAGTTGAAGGAACTGGGAACTGCAAAATAGAAACAGCCTGAAGGACAAAAGAACCAAGAGAAGAGAATACTAATGTTGAAACATAGGAAGGTGGTTTTCTAAAGGAGAATTTGGTTGATATTGCTCCAGAGAACTCACAGAGAGGCCAGTGTTGTGGTGCAGGAGTTAAAACCTCAGCCTGAGACATCAGCATCCCATGCGGGCACTGGTTTGAGTTTCAACTGCTCCACTTCTGATCCAGCTCCCTGTTAAAGGTCTCAGTAAAAGCAGCAGAAGATAGCTCAAGTATTTGGGCCCCATCACCTCGTTGGGAGACCCAGATGAAGCTTCTTGCTGCGGCCTGACTCAGGCCTGCCATTGCAGCCACTTAAGGAGTAAACTGCCAGATGGAATCAATCAATCAATCAATCAATCTCTCTCTCTCTCTCTCTCTCTCTCTCTCTCTCTCTCTGTCTCTCTCTGTCTCTCTCTGTCTCTCTCTGTCTCTCACACACACACACATTCTGTCTGCCTTGCAACTAAACAAATAAGTATTTAAGGAAAATAAAATCACAAAGATTGGAGTTCAGTGTGCTTTGGCTTAGACCACTAGAGGGGCTGAAAAATGTGGGATTTACTGAGCAGTGTGAAAGGAGTGAGCTGAGACCCAGACTTTAGTGTGTTAAATTTTGATAAATGTAGGAAATCAGGAACACTACCCAAAGATTTGGCTGTGAAGGGAATGAGTGATGACAACAACAGCTGGAGGTCCCTGGCACCTAGCATAGGGTTTGACCCAAGGCAGAGACTAGGAAATTCATTCATTCAGATACTGTGCCAGACACTGTTACTGAAGCTGGAAATAGGGCAGTGAAAGATAAATTCCCATTATGAAAGGCAAATCTTAGTAGAGACAGAGGGCAAAAATGAAACACAACAGAATTTTGGATGATAAATATTCTGAAGAAATAAAGCAGAGAGAAAATAAGGATTCTCAATAGAAAGTAGATGAGTGATCTTTATGGCTATTTTAGAGAAGAGAAGGCATTTCAGAGGAAGAGTCCTTGGGCTGAAGACTCCATAAAGAAGAAAAACAATGGAGTTGGAGGAAGGTAGATTGTTGGAGGAGTAACAGGGCAGTTGGGACCTAACGAGGCAAAGGAGAGGCCGAAAAGATGAATAGGATGGATCTATGTTGTATGGAGTAGAATAAGGAATTTGAATTTAATAAGTAACTTAACCTGATTCGTATTTAAGAAATCATTCTAGCTGCAGAATGAAGTGAAGTTAAAGAACGGAAGGTGGTGAACCCAGTTGATTAAAGGCTTTAGGGAAAAAATGAAGGTGCCTTGGACTAGTATAAAGGTATGACAGGATGAGAGTTTTAGCCGAGTGACGACCAGGTCATCACTCGGAAAACAGGTGGGGAATAAGGAGCCATTTACTAAGGGTGGGGGAAGCAGGAGGTGGGGAAAGGCCTACTCAAGATGGAAATCAAGTCTTATTTGTTTCAGATCTGTCAAGTAGAGAAATGTAGGCCAGTTGCTGAACAGACAGGAATTTGGTGGTTGAGCACAAATGAAACAATACATTGCTGGTTTTTGTGTGTATGTGTTTTAAGATTTATGTTATTTTTATTTGAAACGCAGAGTTACAGAGATTGAGAGATATTCAGTCCATTGATTCACTCCCTAAGTGGTCACTGCAGCCATGACTGGGCTGATCCGTAGCCAGGGGACAGGAGCTTCTTCCAGGTCTCCCATATGGGTGCAGGAGTCCAAGGACTTGGGTCTCTCTCCTCTGCTTTGCTAGGTCATAAGCAGAAAACTGGTCAGAAGTTGAACAGTTGATACTTGGAGATGCAGAGGCTTAGCTTCCCGTGCCACAGTGCTGACCCCATGCTGAATCTTGAAGTCAAGACTTCACATGGTTACATTACCCTGCTTTCCAGTTTGTTGGACTTGAGTCCCCTAGACTGTTTATTTGGTAACTTCACCTTGGTGGCTGGAGGTGGGGATCAGCCCGCTGAGTTTTCTGTGCCAGTGCTACAGCAGTGCACATCCAGACCTGGTGTGCTTACTGTGATTTAGGCCAGCTTGGCAGCTGGATAATGAATTGATTTATTTTAGTCCTTTTCTCTCCAATAAAATCAAGAGGATGATAATGGACCTTTTTGTGCTGTAGGAAATCAGCCCCAGCAGCTTCCCCTCTCTCCCTCATACTCTCTGCCTCCAGCTGTGGTCTAGAAAGGCTGAGTCGTACTAAGCACTGGGGGTGCAGTGGGGCTAGAATCCGACTTCATGACTCCTTCGGTCTCTAGACCCCAGCCTAAAGGCTCTGAAAGAAATGATTCGTTCATGCATGCCCTGAGACCCAGATGCCAGTCTGAGTGAAGTATTCCTATTTGCTCTTTTCTCAGATACTGGAGCCAGGCTGCTTGGATTCACACCCAGCTTAGTCACCTATATACTGACCTTAGATAGTGTTTCTTGTTTGTCTTATTTCATGAAATGAGCATAAATAGGCATTACTAATAAACTATAGAAGGTGATTGTGCTTGGTGGTTGATACGAAAAAAATGTTTATGGTAGTACCTAACATACGGTAAGCATTCATTGTTTTCACTATTAGTAACTGTCATCTTTTTTTTTTTTTTTTTTTGGATGCCAAAACCTGGGATCAAACTAGTTGTCATCATCTTTATCTTGGCATAGAAAATAAGTGTCCATTGTCCTAACTATCTCACATGTAGTTTTTTAAAGATCTTTTTGTATACATCTGTATTTAAGTTGTCAAATAAATTTTGTATATTTATATTTTGAAATATGTATGCATTGTGGAATAGTTAAACTAATATTTGTATTACTTCACATACTTAGTCCTCTGATGATTTGAGAGCTCATAATATATAAGGTATATTTTGTTTTACAAGGTGTGGTCTTTGCCCTTCAGGAATTTGCATCTTAGTGGGGAAAGAAAGTGTAATATACAGATGTAAGACTTACCTACTTAAAATAATAGGGTGGTGAGAGCTATGAAGAGTCTCATCCTTTTCTGACGATCTGTACTTCAGAGTTCAGACAAAAGCCACAAGGCTAAGAAGAGTGCTGTGTGTGTGTTTTCCCCTAGGATTCATTTTACTTTCTTGAAAGGCATAGTCACAGACACAAAGAGAGATCTTCCAAATATTGGCTCACTCCCCAAATGGCCACACAGCCCGAGCTAAGCTGGTTCAGAGCCAGGAACTTTCCCCCGGTCTTCCAAATGGATGTAGGGCCCCAAGAACCTGCCATTTGTTACTGCTCTCCCAGGATGTAAGCAGGGAGCTGAGTCGGAATTGGAGCAGCTGGAATTGGAACTAATACCCATATGGGATGTGGGAGCCTCGCCCACTATGCCAGTGGACCAGGCCCTAAGCAAATAGGTTTAAGTAAGCTTTGTTAGAGAAAGGGCTTGCCTGGGTAGAATAGATGTAGAAAACACAGCAAGGGGATCCCGGCGGCGTGACCCAGCGGCTAAAGTCCTCGCCTTGAACGCCCCGGGATCCCATATGGGCGCCGGTTCTAATCCTGGCAGCTCCACTTCCCATCCAGCTCCCTGCTTGTGGCCTGGGAAAGCAGTTGAGGACGGCCCAATGCATTGGGACAACACTGCACCCGCGTGGGAGACCCAGAAGAGGTTCCTGGTTCCCGGCTTCGGATCGGCACGCATCGGCCCGTTGCGCGGCTCACTTGGGGAGTGAATCATCGGATGGAAGATCTTCCTCTCTGTCTCTCCTCCTCTGTGTATATCTGGCTGCAATAAAAAAAAAAATAAACAAAAAAAGAAAACACAGCAAGGGAGACATGCAGACAATGAACAGTTTGCTAAGGAAAAAGCCCTCAAAAGTAACAATGATTATCATCTTTCAGGAATGTACCAAGAGCAAATACTGGGCTTTATCTTTTTTTTTTTAAGTGTTGGGTCATAGGCTAGATACACAATTTAATTTTCATTTTAAAATTTTTGTTGTACTTTTTCTTTTTTTTTTTTTTTTAAAGATTTATTCATTTTATTACAGCCAGATATATACAGAGGAGAGACAGAGAGCGAAGATCTTCCGTCCGATGATTCACTCCCCAAGTGAGCCGCAACGGGCCGATGCACGCCGATCCGAAGCCGGGAACCTGGAACCTCTTCCGGGTCTCCCACGCGGGTGCAGTGTCCCAATGCATTGGGCCGTCCTCAACTGCTTTCCCAGGCCACAAGCAGGGAGCTGGATGGGAAGTGGAGTTGCCGGGATTAGAACCGGCGCCCATATGGGATCCCGGGGCTTTCAAGGCGAGGACTTTAGCCGCTAGGGCACGCCGCCGGGCCCTGTTGTACTTTTTCTTTCCCCTCATAGAACTGCTTGTTTCTTTGCAATTGTTGCAGTTCTTAGGAATATTAAATCCCCCCCTTTTTTTAAAGATTTATTTCATTTATAATGTAATAGGGATGGGATGGGATAACAGAAATGGGGCAGTGGGAGAGAGAGAAAGAGAGAGAAAGATCTTCCATAAGAAATTTAATTTACTTCCCAACTGTCCAGAATAGCTGGGATCTTACGAAACTGAAGCTGGGAGCTAGGAAATCCAAATGAGCCTCCAATGTAGGTAGCAGGGGTCAAGGCCCTTGGGCCATCTGTCACTGCTTTTACAGACACATTAGGAAAGAGCTGTTTTGCAGACAGAGCAACCAGGACTCAAACCAGTGCTCCAACCTGGGATTCTGGTGTCACAGTTGTTGGCTTAAACTGCTCTGCCACAGAGCTGGCCCTAAAGGAAATAATCTTTATTGCAGTGTTAATTTATGACAGATTACAGACTGTTAACAAGGAGAAATAAAAGTAGTATCACATTGTCATCCAGTGAGTCTGACTTTTTTTTTAAGTATCTAGGGGCCAGTGTTGTAGCCTAAAGAAATTAAACTGCATGGGCCCGGTGGCATGGCCTAGCAGCTAAAGTCCTCGCCTTGAACACGCCGGGATCCCATATGGGCACCGGTTCTAATCCCGGCAGCTCTGCTTCCCATCAGCTCCCTGCTTGTTGCCTGGGAAAGCAGTCGAGGACGGCCCAAGGCTTTGGAACCCTGCACCCACGTGAGAGACCTGGAAGAGGTTCCTGGTTCCTGGCTTCAGATTGGCGCAGCACTGGCCGTTGCGCTCACTTGGGGAGTGAGTCATTGGATGGAAGATCTTCCTCTCCGTCTCTCCTCCTCTCTGTATATCTGACTTTGTAATAAAAATAAATAAGTCTTTAAAAAAAAAAAATTAAACTGCGACCTGCATGCAGCACTGTCACCTCTTATGTGCACCAGTTCATGTCCTGACTGCTGCACTTTAGATCCAGGTGCCTGCTAATGGGATGGATGGGAATGAGACAGACAGTAACAGCTGTGCTGTGGACACTAGAATAATGCTAGTATTGGAATGTAAAAGACAGTAATTCATTTATATAATTCAGTCTAAAAAATCGTAAGTAGGATGACTTTGATATGGAATGCTTTTGTTGATAAAATTTAGTGAAAATCCCAGTTCATAGGTTCCTACTAGTTTAGTGTTGTGTAGAAATTTGTTTACCAAATACCTCTGTTGTATATTTAAAAGGAATAGTTATAAAAACAGTTTGTATGGAAATGTTGTGCTGGAACTCAGCTACTGGAAACAGCTTTGTCGTCAGATTTTTTGAAATGCTACCGTCTTTGGTGAAGTTCTAAATGAAGCAAAGCAGTCTATTCTTAAAATGGGACAGTGGCTGTTTTAAATTCTAGAAAGAACCAATAGGATGTGTGTAAAGAGAAAGATGAAAAGGATTTTATTCAGGGAATTGGCTGATACAATTATGGTGACCAAACTTTGCCAGGGCAGGCTCTTTGTAACGGGGAGATAGATGTAAGGTTCCAGTAACGGAAGTCTCTGTACCTTGGAAGCTGATGGAGTGAGTCTTAGTCTAAGGCAGTGAGAAACACTGAGAGATTCTTTTCTGCTTTATTGTTCCATCCAGGCTCCTAGCTGATTAGATGGTGCCCACCTGCGTGGAGGGGCGGGGAGGTCTTCCCCACTTGATGCACTGATTCACACCCAGTCTCCTGGAAGACGCACTCAGGAGGAATGCTTTCCATGTTACCTAGGTATCCCTTAATCTAGTCAAGTTGACATGTGAAATTAACCATCGCAGTGACATGGTTGGAAAATAGTCTTTATTAGAATTAATACTATTTTATATTTATGAGAAAATGGAATTTAATATAGTGAGTTTTTTAAAGTTAGGTTTTCTTATTACTAGTTTGTTTTGTTTTTGTTGTTATTGTTCTTTTGTGGGTTTTCTTGTTTCCTTTTTGAATGTTTGAGGGGGAAATTCTTTTGTGATGCCAGACCATTCACTGCTGGATTTTCTGTGCATTGCATAAAGCATGGCTTTTTTGGTAGTTTGTCCTAACAAATGGCAGAAGGGTCACCAAGCATTGTAAGGACCGAAAATAGCCACCACGGAGTTATAAAATGCCCCTTAAGATGTTAACCTCCTAAGACATGAGCGGTTTCTCACACCACCTAATGGAAGTCTGGGGATACCTGAAACTGGTAAAGTAAACTGTTTCTAATGTGATTACATAGTCAAGATTGCTATTTTCCTAGAGTTGATCTGTTTCAGTTAGATTTGCTCTTTACATTCTGATTTTCAAAATCCAGCATAAATATTAATTTCCTTTGACCTCCAATTTAAATGGTACCAGTGTTCAGTGAAATATGCAGAAATACTTTCAAAAGCAAGTGTCAGTGGGAGGAGGGTCTGTAGCATAGCCAACTAAGCTGCAGACTTCAACAGTGCCAGCATCCCATATAAGCACCAGTTTGAGTCCCAAATGGCTGTTCCCTTTCCAGTCAAGATCCCTGCTAATGTGTCTGGAAAAGCAGTGGAAAATGGCCCAAGATCTTCAGCCCCCTTTACCTATGTGGGAGAAGTAGAAGAAGCTTCTGGCTCCCACTTTGGATCAGCCTAGCTGGAGCTGTGCCGGTCATTTAGAGATTGAAACAGTAGATGGAAGAACTCTATCTCTTCATCTTTCTCTACCTTTCAGATAAAAAGTAAATAAGTCTTTAAAACAAGTAATAGGCAGAGAGCTCCGTGTTGTAGTTTATTCGCCAGATGCCTGCTACGGCCAACGTTGAGTGAAGCCAAAACCAGAAGCCAGAAACTCGGTACAGGTCTCCGATGCAAGTGAGTGGCAGAGACCCAACCACTTCTCCCAGGGAGCACCACATCAGAACACTGGAGCTAAGATCCAGAGCTAGGTGGGCCCAGCGCGATAGCCTAGCAGCTAAGTCCTCGCCAGGATCCCATATGGCCACCAGCTAATCCTGGCTGCCCCTGCTTGTGGCTTGGGAAAGCAGTGGAGTACAGCCGAATTGGCTAAGCTCCGGCCGTTGTGGCCACTTAGGGAGTGAATCATTGGATGGAAGATCTTCTTCTCTGTCTCTCCTCTATATATGTCTGACTTTGCAATAACAATAAATAAACCTTTGGAAAAAAAAAAAGATCCAGAGCTAGGTCCAATAATTTGCAGGTTAACTTTTTTTTTTTAAGAAACAAAGATTTATTTATTTTTATAAGAAAGGCAGGTTTATAGAGAGAAGAACAGGCAGAAAGAAAGATCTTCCATCCCATGGTTCACACCCCAAGTAACCGCAACAGCTGGACCTGAGTTGATCTGGAGCCAGGAGTTGGCAGCTTCTTCCGGGTCTCCCATGTGGGTACAAGGTCCCAAGGCTTTGGACTGTGCTTGACTGCTTTCCCAGGCCATAAGCAGGGAGCTGGATGGGAAATGGAGCAGTCAGGATAGGAACCAGTGCCTCATGGGATCCCGGTGCATGCAAGATGAGGACATAGCCACTGAGCCATCACATTGAGCCCTGCAAGTATCATAGTCACCAGGCAAATAGCCCAGCCCTCTTTGAAACTTGATATATTACCTTTTTATGACATTGGTATATAACCTTTTTATTATGTTGAGGATTTTGTGAACATTGTCAGCCTATTTTTACTCAAAATGTTTGTTGAGATTTTCTGTTAATTTCCTTCCCTCCAATTTTTCATTTTCAAGATAGTGAATTTCCTAATGTTCCAATTATTTTCTCTGTTCTATTTTCTGTCTCTGACACTCTCTGCTTTGTGTCATGTCTTCTCAGAAGTGATTTTTAAGATTTATTTGGTTGAAAAACAGAGTTGGAAGAAAGATCTTCCAACCATTAGTTCACTTCCTGAATGGCAGCGGTGAACAGGGATAGGCCAGAACAAAGCCAGAAACTTTTTCCAGGTCTCCCACAAAAGTGCAGTGGCCCAAGCACTTGGCTCGTCCTCTGTTGCTTTTCCAGGGTGCGTTAGCAGAGAACTAGACTGGAAGGGGAGTGATTTTTGGGACTCAAATTAGCACTCATGGGATGTCAGCATCACAACCAGAAGCTTAACCCTCTGCACCATTAAAGAGGTATATGTTTGTTTGAAAGGCATAGTTAAGGAGAGACAGGGAAGGTGTTGCAGGACAAAGAGACCTTTAATTCACTGGGTTGCTCCCCAAATGACTGTTAGTCGCCAAAGCTGGGCCAGACCAGGAGCCTGCAACTCTGCGAAGGTCTCCAGCATGGAGCCCAAGGAGTTGAGCTGTCTTCTGGTGTTTTCCAGGTACAGAGCAAGAAGATCGATACCTCTTTAAGTAGTCACATTTGGCTTGTAGCTACCCTATGGGACACTGAAGTTCCAGTACTGGAGAAGCAGAAGCTGAAACTAAGTTCTAGTTAATATATCTAGCAAAAGAAGGGTTTTTTCTTGTTTATTCTGCCTGGTTTTTTAAAATGAACTTATTTATTTTTATTTGAAAGGCAGAGTTACAGAGAAGGAGATACAGAAAAGTGCATCCTCTGGTTTACTCCCCAAATGGCTTTAACAGCTGGAGCTGATCTAATCCAACATCAAGATCCAGGAGCTTCTGGGTCTCCCACATGGGTGCACGTGCCCAAAGACTTGGATCTTTCCCTGCTGGTTTCCCAGACTATTAGCAGGGAGCTGGATTGGAAGTGGAGCAGCCAGGACTCAAACCAGAGCCCATGTGAAATGCCAGCACCATTAGCTTGCTTGCCACTGTACTGGCCTCTCTACTTAACTTTTTTTTTTAAAGATTTATTCATTTTATTACAGCCAGATATACACAGAGGAGGAGAGACAGAGAGGAAGATCTTCCGTCCGATGATTCACTCCCCAAGTGAGCCACAATGGGCCGATGCGTGCTGATCCGAAGCCGGGAACCAGGAACCTCTTCTGGGTCTCCCACGCGGGTGCAGTGTTGTCCCAATGCATTGGGCCATCCTCGACTGCTTTCCCAGGCCACAAACAGGGATCTGGATGGGAAGTGGAGCTGCCAGGATTAGAACTGGCGCCCATATGGGATCCTGGGGCTTTCAAGGCGAGGACTTTAGCCGCTAGGCTACGCCGCCGGGCCCTCTACTTAACTTTTTAAACTTGATCATTTATATTGTTATGGAGTCATGAATTCCTGCCTTAGTTGTTACAAGGTATGAGTTACATTACATACTTTCCCACTCAGATTATCTCAGGTTTGGCCATAGAAATTCCTTCAAGTTTCTTCCATCCTGTCTTTCTCTCCTTATTATTTCTGGATTGTTTGTTCTAGAACTAGATGTTACATGTTCATATGTTTGTCCTGCCCCATCCTCTGGAACCATCTGTTTCTCCAAGGAGCTCTGATTCCTTTAGTGGAGTTGGCGAGGATACTGTTTGCACATCAAAATAGGGACTCCTTGGTATTGCTTGTTGCTACTGGATCTCACTGCTTCTAGGCCCTTGCAGCTGACAAGGCATTTGAATTATGGTTATTACCCTGGACAGTACAGATATAGAACATGTCTGTTACAAAAAAGAAAGTTGTCAGCAAAATTTATGAGCTCAGAGGCCACCATCCATCTCCATACAACTTGTCCTTGCCTTCTGAGTTGGATACTGTTGCCTAGTGAGGAGTTCCTGCAGAGGCTGGACTAGGGCCATAGTGCTACTTGGAGGCTGGACTGGGGCCATGGTGCTACGTGGTGCTGATGGAGAGATGCTTTTCAGTAGCTCCTAGTTGAGAACCATTTCCTAGGCCCAACATTGCAGAACAGAACATGGAAAAGTGGGCTTGAAGGTAGGAAATGATAATAATCACTAGCAATACTTGAAATGTGAAGCAAGATAGCCCTGGTACAGACATTATCATGGTTTTCCTTTATTATTTTAGAGACAAAGTTTCTCTTAACTGATAACGTCCACACAGGACTGAACTAAAGTTGGGAGCCAAGTCTTCAAATCATATCATCAGTACTGAACCCCAGAATCTGCACTGGCAGGAAGCTGGAACTGGGAGCCAGAGCCAGGACTCAAAAGTCCCCCTAATCTCCCCTCCTCCCCTCCCCTTTTTTTTTAAAGCAGAGAAAACTTGAGCAACACAGCAAAGAGCACATCCATCCAGAT
This sequence comes from Ochotona princeps, assembly GCF_030435755.1. Lineage (NCBI taxonomy): Eukaryota > Metazoa > Chordata > Mammalia > Lagomorpha > Ochotonidae > Ochotona > Ochotona princeps. The sequence goes on along the minus strand of NC_080839.1, from coordinate 17,080,488 downwards.
GCCTCCCTATGACAAGTAACAGTCCAGGCTGGAGTAGGAAATTCAATCCCAAGCTCTGGCATGTGTGTTAGTGCCTTGTTACTTGATCCATTGCTCTTGCTACCTCCCAGTGTCTGCACTGGTAGGAAGCCAGGAACCAAAGAAAGCACTTTATTGAAATCTGTGCCTCCCTCCCCTCTTTTTAAGTACCTACTTCATTTGAATGACACTGGTTTCGTCCACAGATTCACTCACCAAATGCTTACTATAGTTAGAGCCAGGCTGAAGCCAGGAGCTTATTCCAGGTCTGCTGCATAGGTGACAGTTGCCTAACTACTTGAATTATCACCTGCTGTTTCCCAGGAAGCACACTGGCAGGAAGCTGGAATCTGCAGCAGAACTGGTACTTGTGTCTTGGCACTCCAGCATGGGATGTCAGTGTCTCAAATGGCATCTTAACAACTGCACCAGATGCTTGTCCCCATTCTTTTGATGAGGAAAGCAGATATTAATGAAGCAGGATTCTATTTGTGCTCTGAAAGGTTTCAGATCCTTGCTGATACAATTGATATTTGTTTCTTTGCTGTTAGAATTTCTGGATCTGAATTATTTTTCTAATAATTTTTGAGTGAACTGATTTTTTGAGTGTTGTATTTCAAAGTCATTATTTAGATGTTGTTATTTGGATGAATTTTCTGTGTAGTATCCTGCTGTGGCCGGAAATAGTTATAAATGGAGGAATAAAGAATAACATTTCAAAGAATTTATCAACCTAAAAGGTCACTGTGCCTTTCCACTTGGATATCCCAATGTCAGCTCAACCTAAAAGGTCCGAAAGTAGGCTGGCATGCCTCCTAAACCAGATAGAAACAGAGCATTCTCTGTTTTGTCTTGGCTATTCCTAGTCCTGACTGCAGTTTTATGTCTGTTGTAGGTCCCTTCAATTTAAAATCCGTGAAGGAATTGGAGCAGACATAAAGAAAAATGATGTTAATAGTTGAAGGTAGGACTTTGGAGGACTTGTTAGATTTTAATTTGATTTGTCTATAAAAGAGGAGCAAGTGAGTTAATATTTGTCTGTGTTGGGTTTTTGAGGCTGGACGTAGGGTGAATGCCCTGTGTGTAGAGAACACATAACAAAGGGACTTCAGTGTTCTGAAGAGGAGTGCTTCAGGCTCTGCTCAGGATGAAGTTGTCAGTGTGAGGCTGTTGGTCCCCCACCCACACTACCTCTGCCCTCTGCAGCAGCATAGTAACCTGCTGCTAGTCTCCATGCGGTATTTAAATGCTTATTGAGTTACCTTTTTTAAGTTTTAAGCACTAAATGGATGCTGTAAATGCTCAGAGTATTTAGTTGGCTGAGGAAATTGTGTTCCCAATATAAATCTAGGACAGATCTTTTTCCATTGAAGTAGAAGAAGCTGTCACGTGCCCTACATGACTGGAACTTTTACCACACATGCATGTGGAGCCATTTCTAGCTCAGATAGCATTTAGTGGTAACTTTAAAGATTTTCTTTTTTGTTCATCTCTCTGTCACTTTTCAAGTGATTAAAAAAAAATTAGTTGAAAGGTGCTTATATACAATTAGTCACAGAAGTTCCAAGGAAATGAGAAATCCCATTGTAAATGTCTCATCCCTGAGTTGTTTGAAATGGCATTCTTCTCTTACAAATGCATGTAATGCTATCTTTGGAGGCCAGAAGTCGCCTGCTGTTGTCTGCACACTGTAAGTGTTCTGAATGGCTTATAGACTCTGATGCCACTGCCCAGTAAATTGTTCCGTCTTCACCTCACCTGTGAGTTTCTGGCGTATAGAGATCGTGTGCTCTGATTGGGAGAAGTCATCTGTGAATACTTAGAAACTCAATGACTACATAGAAATTAATGAGCGTGAATACAGGATCCAATTCTGAGGCTACAAAATAAAAGCTTTGTTTAACAAATCTGCTGTCGGGGCCCAGTGTGATGACTCAGTGACTAAATCTTCACCTTGCAAGAGCCAGGATCCCATGGACACCAGTTCCTGTCCTGGCTGCTCCACGTGGGACCCTGCACACACGTGAGAGACCCAGAAGAGACTCCAAGCTCCAGTTCAGCTCAGCTCTGACTGTTTGGGAAGTGAACAGGGTTTGGAAGATCTTTCTCTCTGTATCTTCTTCTCTGTAATCTGCCTTTCCAATAAAAATAAATCTCTAAAATAAAAAAATTTTAAGAATATGGGGTTAATTGAGAATCTTAAACATTTACAGAAATGAAATGAAATGAAATGAGAGTGGTCTTTTTTACAGTTTCTAATTAAAGGCAATTCTTTTTTCTTAGGTGTCAGCTGTGATGCATGTTTAAAAGGAAATTTTCGAGGTCGCAGATACAAGTGTTTAATTTGCTACGATTACGATCTTTGTGCATCTTGTTATGAAAGTGGTGCAACGACAACAAGGCATACAACTGACCACCCAATGCAGTGCATACTAACAAGGGTAGATTTTGGTAAGTATTAGAGGAAAATTTTAATAAGTTGACATTCAAAATACTGTGTGTATATCTGAGTGAAGTAGTAAAGACAACTATTCTAAAACTTCCCAATGGCATATGTAAAGTCCAGAATTTATTAAAAGTAAAATGAATTGGGATTAGCATGGTGGCCTAGCAAACTAATTTTATGATTGCAGCATTAGCATCCCATATGGGCATTGGTTCGTGTCACAGCTGCTTCACTTCCAGTGTAGCTCCTTGCTTACTACCTGGGAAAGTACTGGAGGATGGCTCAAGTACTTGAGCCCCCACGCCCGTGCTTGAAACTCATCTGAAGCTTCTGGCTCTTGGCTTCAGATCATCTCGGCTCTGGGAATTGTGGCCACTTAGCGAGTGAACCAGTGGGTGGAATTTATTTATTTTTTATCGGAAAGGCAGATTTACAGATAGAAGGAGAGACGGAGAGAGAGAGAGAGATCTTCCCTCTGCTAGTTCATTCCCCAAGTGCAACAGTTCTGCAACAGCAAGAATTGAGCCAATCTAAAACCAGGAGCCCGGAGCCTTCTCCATGAATGCGAGGTCCCAAGGCCTTGGGCCATCCTCCGCTGCCTTCCCCAGTTACAGGCAGGGAGCTGGATGGGAAGTGGAGCAACCAGGATGCTAACTGGCACCAGTATGGGATCCCAGCACTTGAAATGCAAGGACTAAATAATTGAGCCATGGTGTCAGGTCCAATAAATAGATCTTTTTTAAAATTTTAAAAATAGGGCCCGGCAGCGTGGCCTAGAGGCTAAAGTCCTCGCCTTGAACACGCCAGGATCCCATATGGATGCCAGTTCTAATCCCAGCAGCTCCACTTCTCATCCAGCTCCCTGCCTGTAGCCTGGGATAGCAGTCAAGGACAACCCAAAGCCTTGGGACCTTGCACCTGCATGGGACACCTGGAGGAACTTCCTGGCTCCTGGCTTTGGATGGGCACAGCACCGGCCATTGCGGTCACTTGGGGAGTGAATCATCAGACGGAAGATCTTCCTCTCTTCCTCTCTGTTTGTACATATGACTTTGCAATAAAAATAAATAAATCTTTTTAAAAATAGTAGAAATTAAAAATAAGTAAGGCAGATTTTGCTTTTATCTTCTAAGAAACTGCCCCATCACAATTCACTTGTTTATGAAAACTGTCCCAGCATATATACAACTGATAAATAGAACAGTGCCTCAATAAAAAACAAGTACAGACTGTAAGATCTGCATTTCATGCTGTCATCTTTCTTTCCTCAGTGTGCAAAACAAGATTTATTTGAGAAAGTCTTCTGCCATAGTGACAGGAGGAGGCTCCAAGGGAGGAAAGACCTCTACTGCTGTCATTTCCTTAGCTAGCTGACGTTTGTCACAATCTTTTTGATGATAGCCATGCTAGTAGGGTGAGAAGTGGAATCTTGAGGAATTTTGATATGCATGCCTTTGGTAGCCAATGATGTTAAGCATCTTTCCTGTGTTTATTAGCCATCTGTATTTCTGCTTTATGGAAATGTCTGTTTAGATCTCTTGCCCACTTTTTAGATGGATAAGGCATCTTAATTATTAAATTGTAATCATTCTTTGTTTTCCATACAAGTTATTTATCAGAGATGTTAGATGATTTACAAAATTTTTCTCTCATCCTGTGGATTGTTCTTTTCATGTTTTAGATTGTATACTTTGAAACACAAGAGGTTTTAAGTTTGATATTGCTGAAGTTTTTTTTCTGTTCGATTGATTTGTTTGAAAGACAGGGACATCTTGCATGTGCTGGTTCACTCCCCAGATGATGATAACAGCTTGGGCTATGCCAAGTCAAAGCCAAAGTACTTGGAACTCTTCAGAGTGGCAGGGTCTCACTCACTTGGGCATTTTTTCCCTGCATACCCAAGCACATTAACAGGAAGAATAGCTAGAACTTGAACTTGAACTCTGACATGGAATACCAGTATTGCAAGCAGTGATTTAATGTGCTACAACACAATACTGGGTTCAAAAATGTTGAATTTAGCTGTGTTCTCCATTTTTGTGATTTTGAGTATAATGAATAGAAAACCACTGCCTAATTCATGAATTAAGCCTATATGTTAATCTAAGCTTTTTATGGTTTTAGCACTTATATAGATCTTGTTCCAGTTAGACTTAATTTCTAGGGAACAGCACTGTGGCATTGCCACCTGCAGTGTAGGTATCTCATTTGGGAATTCATTCCAGTATCAAGTGCTCCACCTCCAGTCCAGCTTTCTGCTAATGCACCTGAGAAAGCAATGGTACATTGCCCAAGTTCTTGGGATCCTGTGCCCACATGAGAGACCCAGGTGAAGCTTCTGGCCTCTGACTTCTACCTAGCTCATTTTAGCAATTGTAACCATTTGGTGAGTGAACCAGCAGATGAAAGGTATGTCTCTCTGTCTCTCTGTCTCTCTCTCTCTCATCTTTTTTTAAAAAAAAACATATATATATATGTATATATATATATATATATTAATAAGCCATGTACACCTGCGTCAAGTCCGGGCCTGAACTGATGGGAGATAGGAGGTGAAACTTCAGTCATGGAGTCTCTTAGCTGACCGTAGCACTTTCTTGGGCCACAGAGTAGTGATTTACCTGTTGGTGTGACCTAAACAAGTGGTGTCATTAACCAGACCCTCATTTGTTTTGTTGCCTTGTGTCCACCTCCTCTCTACCCGCCTCTTTGCCTTGCTGCGGTGAAGTGGATTGCAGGAGTAGGAAGAGCAGCAGCCCATTCACCAGAAGCAGTGAGGGCAGTGGGTCTGAGTAGCCGCTTAGAGTTTTCTTCTGGCCAGGCCTGACAATTTTTAGTCTTACAAGTGGAAACTGAAGAATCATTAGGTTAAGCAGTCTTGATTGATAATGAACAAGACTCGAAGGTGACCAAGGTGTGTGGTAGGCTAGTGTTAGGTGGACTTGGAGCAGGAATAGCCAGTGACCTTGTTTTTTAACTTTTACTCCAAGATGCACCTCTATTTAGTGAAAATAAAATGCAAACTATGATGGTAAGCTAGAACCAAATAATAATTTTTATATGTGGAATGAGTTAGAGGACTGGCTTCATTCTTTTGCACATTTACACATTTGTTAAAAGATTATTTCTCGGCCCCGGAGGCGTGGCCTGGCAGCTAAAGTCCTCACCTTGAACACGCTGGGATCCCATATGGGTGCCGGTTATAATCCTAGCAGCTCTGCTTCCCATCAGCTCCCTGCTTCTGGCCTGGGAAAGCAGTCGAGGACGGCCCAAGGCTTTGGGACCCTGCACCCGCATGGGACACCCAGAAGAGGTTCCTGGTTCCCGGCATCAGATTGGCACAGCACCGGCCATCGCGCTCACTTGGGGAGTGAATCATTGGACGGAAGATCTTCCTCTCTGTCTCTCCTCCTCTCTGTATATCTGACTTTGTAGTAAAAATAAATAAATCTTTAAAAAAAAAAAAAGATTATTTCTCATGCAATGAATTGGCATGGCACTTGTTGAAAAAAAAGCTGACCATAAATTAAAGTATAATTTTGGGCTCTGAATCTGATCTGTATCTCTGTCTTCAGCCAGTACTAGACTGCCTTGATTCCTGTGGTTTTGTAGTAAGTTTTGAAGGTAAGAAGTGTCTGTATCCCAGCTATATTCTTCCTTATGATTATTTTGGGTATTTACAGGTTGCTTCAGTATATATGAATTCTAGGATCAGTTTCTCAGTCTCCATGAAAAAGCCCACTGGGATTTTAATAGGGATTGTGTTGAATCTGTATATAAGTTTGGAGAACATCACTATCAATACTTGCATTTACATGGAATATTGTTCTATTTATTTACATGTTCTTTGAATTTTTTTTGAGAGAATGTAAGTTTTGCATTCATTATATTAAATATATTCCTAAATATCTTTTTCTTTTGCTGCTTTTAACTGGTTGGTTCTTTAATTTCCTAGTTGGGCAGAGTGTATAATGGTAGTACCTCATCCAAGTTCGCAAGGGACCCACCCCATTGCAATGGTTCAGTGGCTAAATCCTCGCCTTTCATGCAACAGAGATCCCATATAAGTACCAATTTGTGTCCCAGCTGCTCTGCTTCAGCTCCCTGCTGGTAACCCAGGAAAGCAGTAGAGGCTGGACCAAAGCTGTGGGATCTTGTACCCATATGAGAGACCCGGAGAAAGCTCCTGGCTCCATCCTTTGGATTGGCTCAGCTCCAGCGGTTGTGGCTCACTTGAAAAGTGAGCCAACAGAATAATCTTTTTTCCCTGTCTTTCCTTCTCTCTGTAAGTCTGCCTTTTCAGTGAAAGTAAAATAAGCCTTTTAAAAAAAACCAAGTTAGCAAGAATCCTCTTACTTACTTTGTTCATCTTTTCCCTCTGAACATTTGTTTCCTTATGCGTGGCACACTCTCCTGATTCTTTGGTGTTAATGACAGTTTACACAATATAATCAGGAAAAAGTAAGTTATGATAAAATTAGAGCCAGACATGACATGAAGTAAGTGATGCTTCAGAATTAAATAAGGAGAAGACAATTGTTTTTGTTTTCTCTCAAGGCCATAGCAACAGTCTGGGAAATTAACTTTGGCTAATACTGTAGAATCCTTATAGGAATAAAGATATTACAAGTGCAGTGCCCAGCATGGTGGCCTAGTGGCTAAAATCCTTGCCTGGCACATGCCAGGATCCCATATGGGCGCCGGTTCTAATCCTGGCAGCTCCACTTCCCATCCAGCTCCCTGCCTGTAGCCTGGGAAAGCAGTTGAGAACGGCCCAAAGCCTTGGGACCCTGCGCCTGTGTGGGAGACCTGGAAGAAGCTCCTGCCTCCTGGCTTCAGATCAGCTCAGCTCTGGCTGTTGCAGCCACTTGAGAAGTGAACCAACAGATGGAAGATCTTTCTCTTCTTTTCTCTATATCTGCCTTTCCAAAAAAATAAATAAATATTTAGAAAAAAAATATTACAAATGTAAACAGATGCCTAAGCACTCCTTGATAGTGGGGTTATTGGCAGGTTTTTCAGGCATGCCTTTTTCTTTACATTATTGTATCATATTACTACATTTTTATAAAAACTGAAAATAATTATTTCTCAAAGCATTTGCACTTTGTTTTTCAGATTTGTACTATGGTGGGGAAGCTTTCTCTGTAGAGCAGCCGCAGTCTTTTACTTGTCCCTATTGTGGAAAAATGGGCTATACGGAGACATCTCTTCAGGAACATGTTACTTCTGAACATGCAGAAACATCAACAGAAGTGGTAAGTGAAGCAGCCTTGTGTCTAAAATGCTGTTGTCAAGTACATTAACCAAACTAAATCACTACCATATGTCTTCTCAGTATACTGATACTGTTCGCAGTATCTTTATTAAAATGATATTAAATAGCAAATATTACAGTCCATGGAGGCTGCATTAGTGTGAGAGAAAGCTCTTTATTTGACCTCACTAGCCTTTTTTGCCCTGTGACTAAAAGCATAGAATTGAATCTTGAACACATTTGAAACTCTTTATTAAATGCATTATTAAAAGGTTAAGAGGATATAGCTGCAGTACACCTCTTTTCATTATATTCTTGCCAGTGCTACCTGCTTGATTTTTCTTCTGTAAATTTTTTTTTTAATTTTTGGTCATATGTTGAAGTAGTAATCCATTGCCACGTCTCATTGTAACCTATACTTGACCTTTCTTGGTTTTTATCAGGTCAGATCTCTTGCCTCTTAGGTCAAGGCCCTAAGGTCCCCTGAAGTTCTTCTTTCCCTGATCTTTTCCAGTGGCTAATTGCCAAGGATCCAGAATAATGTACAGTCTTACTTGAAAACTTTTTGGATTATTTGCTTGCCATCTGAGTCAGCATGCATCCAACTTCAAGAAATACTAAAATCAGAAGAGTCTCCCTCCTACCTCTTTACCATTGGTAATAGTAGGTAAAGTGAAGATTCTGTATGGAACTATAGATAATGAATTTGAAACACTTTGACATAAAACAGTTATATATGTGTTAATTAATAATCCCCTAAATGTACTAAAAATGCATTACTTAAAACCAAGGAAAAAATAAAGCAGCCTCGTGTTCAAGGGCATACAACTTGCTAATTGGTAACAGCAGGTGTCTAAACTCCCTCTGAATTCTAGAGTCTCTCCTGAACTCTACTGCATGTCTGCTTTTGTGGTCACAAATAATGTAAGAACCCCTTTATTTCCACATGGTGCTTACATTGTTATATAAAGTTTCAACAGTTGGGAAACTGTTACATATTTTTAAAGCAAGATTTTACTAATAGCTCAGGGATGCTCGTTTTCGAAAATAATTTTTTACAGGTTTTTTTTTTTTTTTTTTTTTTTTTTTTTTTTTTATTGGAAAGGCAGATATACAGAAAGAAGATGAGACAGAAAGACTCTCTTGTCTGCTGGTTTACTCCCCAAGCAGCCACAATGGCCAGAGCTGAGCCAATATGAAACCAGGAGCCAGGAGCCTCTTCTAGGTCTCCCGCATGGGTACAGGATCCCAAGGGACACTTAGAATAGAGTTCCTGGCCCCTGGTTTGAGCTTGGTACTGCCCTGGCTTTTTGGACCCATTTTTGGGAGTAAACCAGTGGATGGAAGATCCCTCTCTGTCTCTCCCTCTCCTTCCCTTCCCTTCCTCCTCCACCCTCTCATGTGACCTGAAATGCAGCCCCTCATCCCTTAAGCCTAGCCCAGCCCCAGCCCCGTTGTAGCTGTTGGAGAAGTGAACCAACAAATGGAAGATTTCACTTTTACTCTTGTCACTCTGTCTTTAAAACAAAAAATCTTTTATTTCAACTACCAGCTTAACCTGTAGTGTTACAATGCCCCAAATTACTTAATTTTAGAAAATAGGAATCCAAACCTAGCAGCCTTGCCTTATTTTTTTTTCCTCTCATGAAAATAAATGTCAGAATTTTTCTACATTGCTCAGTATCTGATACAGAGGCTGGAAATTAATGGCTTGCCATGTCCAAGTGATTTTCTGGTCCATGCCTGCCTTAAAGCCTGAGTCATTCACCCAGGATTTGTGGACTAGTTTAAGAATCTTGCCGTCTTTGTTAGCCTTGTCTTTTGTTAATACTCGCATCCACCTGTTTGCACCAGATATACACCCAGACATTTCAATATGAGAAAGAACAAACATACAAGACTACTGGGATTTTTCGTCTTTGAGTGACATAGATGTTTGAGCTAGAGCTGCACTCTGCTGTGTGCACACTCTACACAGTGTGCTGTACTGACGGCTGTCCATGATGGAGGATTGGTACCTGTGCTGTACCAGTTGTTGTTTCTAATGCCTGTTTGTATATGTGAATATTTCATAAAATTTGTGGAAACTAATATATATGGTTTTTCTATCTTATTTTGAAGGCAGAGAGATAGAGTAACAGATCACCCATCTGCTGATAACACTCTGCAATGGCCAGGGCAGGGCCAAAAAGAGAGGTCTGATGCAAAGGGGCATGGTCAATGGCGATTGCAGGCTCGTGTCTCACCATGGGTAAGGGGATTAAAGATAGGATTATGTAATTCACCTAGCCAGCATATCAACTATGTGTAAAAATTTAGGCAATCAGTTGGCTTTAATCCCCTTACCCATGGTGAGACACGAGCCTGCAATCGCCATTGACCATGCCCCTTTGCATCAGACCTCTCTTTTTGGCCCTGTTCCTTAAGATCCAAATTCTTTACACTTAAAATTCTTAACACCATTGGTCCAGCACAGTGGCTTAGTTGGGTAATTCTGCCCTTGCAAGTGCCGAAATCCCACATGGACGCCAATGAAACCAGTTCAAGTCCCAACTTCTGCACTTCCCATCCAGCTCCCTGCTTATGGCCTGGAAAGCAGTAGAAGATGGTCCAAAGCCTTGGGATCCTGCACCTGTGTGGGAGACCCAAAAGAAGTGCCTGGCCTCGGATTGGCTCAGCTCCAGCTGTTGTGACCACTTGGATAGTGAATTAGTGGATGGAAGATCTTCCTCTCTGTCTCCCCTCTTTGTAAAATCTGCCTTTCCAATATAAACAAGTATATGAATAAATCTTAAAAAAAAAATCTTAGACCATCATCTGCCCATAACTCAGAGATGCAGTTCAGAAGTTTATAATTAGTGTTACAATTAGTACATGCTTATCAATTAAATTCTGAAATATAAAAAAGAAGTGCTTAATGACATGCAAAAGAAACAGAAATCAGTTATAACTAATAATAATGAATGGATTTATCTTCATATGTTTTCTAGTAATATCAATTCCTCTATTACTGAATGATTTATTGTTATGTGAAGAAAGAGAGTAATAAACAAAAAATCTGTATGAAAATGAAAAAAAAAAAACAAAGAAAAAAAGAAATCTGCCAGTTGTGCATACTGCTTTATTCCTATTTTCTTCTTATGTCTCTTGCTATAAGGACTACAGGGAAGTACATTTTTCTCTTAGAACTTGAACTGGACACACCCTCCTGCCTTCCTCATTCTTTTGGAAGTACCATTCTTTGATTTATGGAACACATTTGCGTATTATTAGTAATTATTATCTATCCTATCTTGTAATATTCCCTGCCTGTAAGTTGCATGATTGCGTTGTAATCAGATTTCTGCCATCCCTTAATGCTATTTTGGAGAAATATGCCACAGACTTCTATCTTTATAACATCCAAGACATAAAGGTACACTAAGTAAAAAATCCTCAAATTCATTTAAAATTTTTATTTTTCTTTTTATATGAAAGAGAGAGATCCTCCACCTACTGGTTCACTCCCAAAAGCCCAGAACAGCCAGGGCTGGGCCATGCTGAAGTCAGGACCCCAGAGCTCAATCCATATCTCCTACATAGATGGCAAAGTGGCAGGGATCAAAGAAGTGCTTGAGCCATCATCTGCTCCCTGCTAGAGTGCACATCAGCAGGAAGCTGGATCAGAAGTGGTGGGGTTGGACCTCTTAACGAAGACACCAGTATGGAATACAGGAATCCCAAGTGACAATTGCTGTGCCAAATACCTACTCCTCCTTTTCCATTACAATATAGGCTGTTAGAAGGCCTTGCTAGAGATCAGAGTTTGAACTTTTTGCTTAGATTTGTGTATTTGACCCTTAAAGACATTTTTCATTCTCAAGTGACAGAATCGATGTGCTGCGGTTCTGCTGTGTCTTTGCCTGGTTAGAATTTGATAATAGTAAAACTTGTAGGAAAATACTGATCCAGAAGGATGTCTGTTTACTAAACTTGCTCTGTTTACCTTTCGTTTCAGATTTGTCCAATATGTGCAGCGTTACCTGGAGGCGATCCTAATCATGTCACAGATGACTTTGCAGCTCATCTGACACTTGAACACAGAGCCCCTAGAGATTTAATATCCTTTTATGAGTCAACAAGAGAAAGAAATCTTTGTAACATTTGTCATTTTGATTATTTGTAAGGTTAATATCCTAAGGGAGAGAAAAACTAATCTCAAAATTAATTTACTTTTATTTGAAAGGCTGAGAGAGAGAGAAAGAGAGACAGAGTTCTCCCATCTGCCGTCACACTCCCCAGAATCTACCCACAGGCAGGCCCGCCCCAGACCTAAGCTTAAAAGAGTTCAGTCTGGTCTTGGTGAGTGCTGGGATCCCAGATCCTTGCGCCAGCTTCTTTCTGCCTCTCAGTGCTTGCCTTGGCAGGAAGCTGTAGTCAGGACTCAAACCAGCACTCCAGGATGGAAGGCTGGCATCTCAGGCCAGGTCTTCCCCTCTGTGCCAAATGTGCACCATCTCCAATTTCTTTATTCCTGTTTTTATACAAGGTTGACTGTTAAATGACCTGTGTTTACTAAATGAAAGTTGATTTGTCCATCATTTTAGTTTGCTACATGTTTTTATGTAAAAAAATTATATGCAGTAGTTATGTATATTTATGGGGTATGGTATGTGACAAGTTCAGCTTATATATTCGTTGTGTTCTGATCAGCTCAGTATGATTAGCCTATCTCCTCTTTGTTACTACTTCAGGATTGCATCCCTGGAGTTCCTCTCTTGTATTGCTCATAAACTATAACATAAGTTATAGGAGCAGCAATCAGTCCATCATGCTGTGTAACACTGGAAACTTACTCCTGATTCGGAGTTGTTATCCATGATCCACAGTCAGATATTTAAGTCAATTTGATTATAACCAGTAGAATTTCCATGCCAAAGAGGGAAATTAAAATCTGTTTACTTACATACAGCGATTCCTTATTCACTTCCCTCTGTGTTCTGCCACCTTCCCCTGTTGTGAATGTGATGCAGTGGATTGGTGGGAGTGTCACATTCTGGGACCTTTGATTTTGCAGTCCCTAGAGAGAAGCATTTCTTGCCTAGTTTCTGAGTTCAATAATGAAGTCAAACCTAGCTCTGAATTCCTTTTCTGCTTTCATTTCTTCATCCCTTCCCTGTTGACAGTTGCCAGAAGTGTTCCCTGAGATTTCTGACCTACCAAGAGCAATTAATTTTGTACTCTCTGCTTTCGGTTTCAGATTACAAATTTTTTTTTTTTCACTTATTAGCTTTAGGGTTCGAGTCTCATGAACGGTTTTCAAGAGAAATTCATTGCAGTTGAAGCAGTTGAAGCACTAAACCAGAGCTTTTTCTGCCAGGCTTATTCTAATTCCTTTTCTTGTCACTGACAATCAAAATTAGCCCTGGGACCTGTTGTAGAAGAAACTGGTAATTGTTTTTCCTTTTTTTTTTTTTTTAAGATTTTTATTTTTATTGAAAAGGCAGATTTATAGAGAGAAGAAGATACAAAAAGAAAGATCTTCTGTCTGCTGGTTCACTCCCTGAGTGGCCACAACTGCTGGAGCTGAGCCAATCCAAAGCCAGTAACCTGGAACTTCTTCTGTGTCTCCCACATGGGTGCAGGGTCCCAAGGCTTTGGACCATCTTCTACTGCTTTCCAGGCCACAAGCAGGGAGCTGGATGGGAAACACAGCAGCTGGCACATGAACCAGCCCCCATATGACATCCTGGCGCATTCAAGGTGAGCATTTAGCCAGTTGAGTCTTCATGCCAGCCCAGTAGTTTTCTTGTTTTGCAGCTCCCATCCCTTGCTCACAGTTTCTAATTTTCTGACAAATATGACCCTTTAGAGTTAGAGGAAGATAAATGCAAGCCAATGGAGAAAGGTGAAGAAATGCACCCACCCCACCCCCAGCCTCAGGAGTCAGGAGTTACCAAGAAAATAAGAAAGACAATGTATTTCACAATAATAAAAGGCATTTTGTGTTTTAGATTCTTTCCAGTAAGTTCTAGGAAACCCTGTGTCTGCCTGTCACCCTGAAAACATACTAGCTGATCAAGTCTGTCCAGTAATACTGAGTAGGAGCTTTTTGTATGTGGTTTTAGGAAGGGTCTCTTCTGGGTAAGCCTCCTCAGCATCAGCATTTTTCTTCTTCCTTTCATTGTTTTGATGGATTTCTTCCTAAAGTGGACTTCGCACCAAACTGCCTTTTGAAAACAAAACAGCATAGTCCTAATACCACTTGCTCAGAAATACAAGCCATTGTCAGGAAGCTCCATGAAACTGCACATTACAGTGGCACCTCAGGGCTGCTAAATGACTCAAAAGCCATCAGTTTGAAAATGGGAAGCCACAAGAACCGAGTCTACATCATAAAACTCTTCTGTTTGCTGCTGTGAAAAAAGTTTCTGGAATGGTATTGGACTTGACCTTCCACAGACCTTGGAAGTGTCTCCGTGAGTTTTGACAGCTGTTACCTACTCCAGATCTTCTTTTTGATCACAGGAGCTCTGACTCCTGGATGGGACTGTGGAAAATTTGAAGACTTGATAAATTTGATGTTAATCTGTATGTCCACTTACGTAAGAAACTTCATTCTCTTCTGTTTATCAGCAACATTGGTAAAGAAGTAAAGACATGTTAAAACTAATCATCATAAGGAAATTTTTAATCTTCCTAGGCTCAAATTATTCATGCTGTTCCTTTTTTATTTTGGTTTTGGTTTGTGCTGGTTTGTTTGTTTTTGGTTACAGATAGTTAAAGTTTTATCAGCTATATATTAGTATAACTCTTCCCATAGAAAAGGACTAATACTAATTGTTGTTCCTTGGATATAAAAATGTATGAAACTCACACTGAGATCGTAGTAAGGGAACATTTCACCTTGGATATGCAGCAGCATCTGGAACACGAACTCTGGTCACCACAGCAGGAGCCCAGGAACAGAATGCACACATCCGCGCTCACACAGCTTTATGTTTGAGCATCTTCTTTTCCAAAGTTTATAGTCATCATAGATCAAGTTCATGTTTGTAAGTTAATGTATCATTTTAAAAGTGTTTGCACCTTAAGAAATTTATGTATGTCTAACAAAGGTAGGAAAAAATTACTTTTTCCTTTCTGTTAAATGCTTTAGTCCTTAACTTTTGAGTATGATGAATCGAGTGGTGTTCGACATGTACGTAGAATGTTTCACCCTGGCCGGGGATTAGGAGGTCCTCGTGCTCGTAGATCAAACATGCACTTTACTAGCAGTTCTACTGGTGGACTTTCTTCTTCTCAGAGTTCATATTCTCCAAGCAATAGGGAAGCCATGGATCCTATAGCTGGTAAGTTGGTTTCACGTTCATAGAGATAATGGCAAGGGTTATTTTTGTGGTATTTGTGCTGTAAATTCTTTATGTATCTGAGTGAGAAAGCTTCTATCTATTAACTTACTCCCCCAGTGCTCCAGTGGCTGGGGCAGAGCCAGGGCTGAAACTGTGGCCGGAGAACTCCAACCGAGTATCCCACATGTGTGTTAGGGACTTGACTGCTTGACACATCTCCGCTCCCACCCAGAGTCTGCATTACGAAGTTAGTTAGGAGCCAGAGCTGAATACTGAGCCTGGTTTGGGAAGTTGGCACCCTAACCATCTGGACACTTAAACTGTCAGTCCATATGCCTCCCCCAAGGATTTGTCTTTTTATTCTTACCTCTGACCATACACCTGTGTTCTTTTATAAAATTCCCAAGTATTTATAAATTGTTTTAAAACCATATAACAGAATTGAGTTTGTTGTTTTGGCATATCTTTGGTGCTTAGAAGCATAAGATAGTAAGAAATGGGTTTATGTTGTATTTATGACCCCAGAAAAGATGACAGAAGTTGGAAGACCTTGAAAATTCCATGGTCCAACCTCTACAAGTACATCAATAATAGAGCTAGTTACTGGGACTGGAGAAATAGACTCTTGTCGTGGAAGAAAGCTCATTACTTTTCTCCTATCTCTGGTGTCACAAAGTTTGTTACCTGCAATTATCATGATGCAAAAATAGTAAAAGAAAATCTCACAGATAAACGTTTTGTAGTTTTAAATCATACGTAATTCTAAATCACGTGATGAAACTCCATAATGTCTTGCCCTGGGCATGAAGCATCCCTCTGTCCCGCATATCCACACTGTGTGTGTTACCCACCTGTGGTCATGCAATAGCTGTCTCAGTTCTCAGATCCAGTGTCCACTGTCACTGTGACGTCATCGCAGGTCTTGTGCTCGGGCAGCCTTTACAGTGGCCTGCATAGCACTAAGTAGTAACGCTGGCGATTGGAATGGGCCAAAAGAAGTCACAAAGTGCTTCCTTTATGTGAAAAGGTGAAGTTCTTGACCTAATAAGTAATGGAGAAGAAATTACACTGAGACTGCTAGGATGTACAGTAAGAATAAATCTATCCATGAAATTGTAAAGAAGGAAAACGGAATTTGAGAACTGTTGGACCTCAAACTAAAAGAGCTGTAGTGTATGATAATTGCTTAGTTAAGATGGAAAAAAATTACTAACTTTTGATAGATGTTTGTGTTGGAAAGAAGCATATGTGTGATTCACCACTATGGAATTTCAGGAATCATTGGGGAACATAGAGCATATCCCCCTGTAAATAAAAGAAACTAATATGAAGTAGGAATTTCTAAACTTTTTTTTTAAAGATTTATTTATATTTTTATTTGAAAGGCAGTTTTACAGAGAAGGAGGGAGAGACAAGGTCTTCCATCCTTTAGAAGGTTTCCAAGGACTTGGGCCATCCTCTCCTGCTTTCCCAGGCCATTAGTGGAGAGCTTGATTGGAAATGGAGCAACTGGGACATAACCAGCGCCCATATGGGATTCTGGAGCCACAGGGTGGAGGACTAGCCTGGAGTGCCACTGTGCTGCCCCACCGTCTACTCCAACCCCACCCCCCAAACTATTCTTACCTTTATTTGAGAGCTATGTTATAGAACATTACTAAAATGTATATATTTTCAATAGTTTTGGGAAATCGTAAAATATTTGAATTTATAATTGAAAACCAAATTGCTAAGCCTACTTACCATGTAACCTGGGAAGTTAGTAGAAGAACATCAGAGACAGAACAACACATCCAAAGTCAGTCAAGAGGCCAACACAGTGGTGTATCAAACTAATCCTCCACCTGCAGTACTGGCATTCTATATAGGCACCAGTTCTTGTCCCAGCTGCTAACATCCAATCCCCCTCTCTAATAATGTCCTAGGGAAAGCACAGAGGATGACTCAAATTCTTGGGCCATTACACCCATATGGGAGACTCAGAAGAAGCTCTTGGCTCCCAACCTTGGACTGACCCAGCTCAGACCATAGCAGCCATTTGGGGAGTGAACAAGCAGATAGAGATCTCTCTGTTCCCCCATCTGTAACTCTGTCGATTAAAAAATAAATCTATGGGCCCAGCACAATAACCTAGTGACTAAAGTCCTCGCCTTGCACATGCCGGAATCCAATATGGACACCAGTTCTTGTCCCAGTTGCCCTGATTCCCACCCAGCTCCCTGTTTGTGGCCTGGGAAAGCAGTCAAGAACAGCCCAAAGCCTTGGGACCCTGCACCCACATAGGAGACCCGGAAAAACTTCAGATCAGCTCAGCTCCAGCCATTGTGACCACTTGTACAATGAATCAGCAGAAGGAAGATCTTCCTCTCTGTATATCTGACTTTCCAATAAAGGAAGCCTAAGAATCTGCAAGATTCACCAAGCAGACAAATGGAAAGACTAAGTGTGTTAGTGTAAAGCACATCGTTCCAGAAATGAACATGCACCTGGGAGGTACCAAACACCAGAAATGTTGCTAAGACTGAAATCTGTCTTATAGACGCAGAACAGTGTTACTGGAGAGATAATCTTTAAATGTAAAGTATACATTAAAATTCTAAATGTGTATTTGTGCAACAACAGAAAGGGCCCAGCAAACTGAGTTTGGGTATTTATAAAAATACTGATGTGTCCAAAGAGAATGA
Source organism: Ochotona princeps (assembly GCF_030435755.1). Classification (NCBI taxonomy): domain Eukaryota; kingdom Metazoa; phylum Chordata; class Mammalia; order Lagomorpha; family Ochotonidae; genus Ochotona; species Ochotona princeps. The sequence continues at coordinate 17,062,752 of NC_080839.1, read as the reverse complement.
TTACCTGCTTGCTGTCTTTGGAAGAAGTGTCTGAAGGTTACAGTAATTTCTGGGAGCAAAATTAAAAATTGAGGAAATGTTCTCCAGTACTTTAATTCTTTCCTGTGAATAAAAAATGTTTTCTGTCAGTTTATTTTGGTGATAGTCTTCGGAAAGTTCCCAGAAGAGTGGACTTAAAAGTATTCATTTTGGTGTAGAAAAATTTTTTCATAATGGCCATTTTCCATAAACTTTATACAGATTTTTTTTTTTTTGAAAGGCAAGAAACAGATCTGTTTTCTGATTCCTTCCTTAAGTAGCCCCAACCACCAGGGCTGGGCTAGTGCGAGAACTCCATCCTGCCTCCCGTGCAGGCGGCCAGAACCCAAGCCCCGGGCCGACAGCTGCTGCCTCCCAGGCGGAGATGGGACTTGGTCCCAGGCACTCCAGTATACAATACAGACATCCTGACTGGAGACTTAACATGCTATGTCACAACACCCACTCCTCCACGAACATCTTGAAGATGTCACATATGCACAGCTTTTACAGTTTGAGGCAATGAAATTAAGATCTTTTCTTTCTACTTTTTGTAGTCTTCTAGTTTAAAAAGTGATCTGTGACATTTTTTTTTCCTCGGAATTAAATAGACATTAATTATCTTCATTTCCATTGGCAGAGCTTTTATCTCAGTTATCAGGAGTGAGACGGTCTGCAGGAGGACAGCTTAATTCTTCTGGCCCTTCCGCTTCTCAGTTACAGCAACTGCAGATGCAGCTGCAGCTTGAACGGCAGCATGCCCAGGCAGCCCGGCAACAACTGGAGACCGCACGCAATGCCACGCGGCGTCCTAACACGAGCAGTGTCACCACTACAGTCACACAGTCCACAGCCACAAGCAACACAGCCAACACAGAAAGCAGCCAGCAAACTCTACAGAATTCCCAGTTTCTTTTAACAAGGTTAGCCTATTTATTATTAGAATTTCATTCATCGTAATTAATGCTGTTGTCCCATGAAGTTTGTAATCATCTCTTCTATGCATATATTATGACCTTAGAAATTCTACCTTTAACCACATTGTTAAAACTCCCAAATCTCTAATCAAAATTTCATGTCTAGTATATTTCCACAAGAATATGAAAAAATAATAATTTTAGGTAATTTAAGAATGTTCTTAAGGTGAATGTTATTATCTAATATGAATTTTCTTTTCCTAATATGAATATGAAGCTTAAAACACTACATATGGGACATAGTAGATGCATTAATCAGCATAATCAATTTTGCTTTTTTAATTGCTCATTTAAATTTCTTCTTTGAAATTTTTTTTTGCTTCTGTGAAGTTTAAAAGGTACAAAAGAAGTTGTAATACAAGGGGGGTGGTTTACCCAAAGTACTTCTAAATAAGCTATATTTAAATTTTTATGTTTAGCACCAGAAGTACCTTTACAGAAGTGGTTCCTCAGTGTAACTACTGCATAGTAAGCACAGCCGGCCTCTCCACTGGGGGGAATGCAGTTCTTACTTGCTTCTGAAACTGATTTTAGCAACATATATATTCCTCTGCCAAAATTTTACCTGCATTTTATGTAATTTTTAAGAATACAGGGAACTTTAAAAAAAAGCAACTATGAATACATACTTTATTTTGAGAAATAATGAACCTGTACTAATTTAAACTTTTAGTGAAATAGTAATGTAAAAATTAGATGTTATCTCGAAAATGCAGTACATTTGACAAATCGTTAGAGTGTTAGAAGTTTAACCCATGCTGTTACTGTCCGCTGTTAGCAAATGTAAGTAGTTGGAAATAACACACAGATGGGGGCTCCTGGGAGCTGTTCAGGGTGCCCTGGCCCAGAGCCTTGGCCCTGCTGCTTGCTGCCTCTTGGTTTCAGATTATAGTATGTCACCGCACTTCTCTACGTCTCCTTTCATCTTCATATTCCCCCAAATTTTGCCTTATGAAAGAGAATAATTTTGAGGATTATATGAATACTGGTATGTGTGGTCTGGTTCAGCTTCGAACACTTTTTTAAGGCTCCATTATTGGTACCCATTGTTACTGTTGATTATTGGTCTGAGGAGTAAGTTTAAGTGGTATACTCATTTTGAATTATTTGTACAAGGTCAGTCATTGTTCCCAATCACTCCTGGAAAATACTGATTCGACATGAAGGAATCACAGAATCATAGATGGATCCACCTGCTGCCTTGTAACAACTGCCCCTTAGCCACTGATTATACTGGAAAGTCCTGCCAGTGCCCTTTGAAAAAGACATCTTCCCACTCTTGCCCTGTGTTTTTTTTAACCCCACACCTTGCAGTGGCCTGCTCTGGTTTTGTTTTGTTTGCTTCTCTGTGCAGCCATTCTACACTTTACAGCCAACTCCTGGTGCCTGCCATGGGTGGCCTCCTTGGATTCTCTTGTAGCAGTATCTGATATTGTAAGTCTCACAGTATCTTGTAGCTTGCAGACTGCTTTCCACGTCTTTTATTACATCTTTTGATCCATGGTTCATTGAAGACAGTGTTTCCAAAAAATTCTGTGAAACTATATTTATATGAAATATAAATTTTTTTTTACATTATCTGTATTTGGGGATTTTTTGTTTGTTTGTTTTTTGTTTTGTTTTTGTCCTGACAAATAAGTTTGAGGAAAACTAAAGAATTCATTTACCATTGTACTCTTCAGGACTTTGAACATACTAACCTGCGCTGTGAAACTTCAAGGGAAAATGAGCAGCTACACTGTGCAGGGGCATGCTGCACTCTGCCCACAGAGCTCTTCTGTTACACATGTGCTGTTTTATTTTTGGTCTCTTTGATCCATGACAGTAGCTATTCATGTTGCCCTAGAATTAATGACAGAGATGTTTTTAAAAATTTGTTTGGTTTTGGGCCAGGAACAATAGCTCGGTGGCTAAATTCTCACCCTGCAATGCTGGGACCCCATATGGGCAGCAGTTCATGTCCTGGCTGCTCCACTTCCTATCCAGGTCCCTTGCCTGTGGCCTGGGAAAGCAGTAGTAGGAGACCAGAAGAATCTCCTGGCTGCTGGCTTCAGACCGACTCAGCTCCAGCTGCTGAAGCCACCTGAGGAGTGAACAGGAGACAGAGGATCTTTCTCTGTCTCTGCTTCTTTCCTTATAGCTGCCTTTCCAGGAAAAATAAATCAATCTTACTTAAAAAAAAAAAAAATTAAAAAAAATTAAAGATTCAAAAAGATAGATTTGGGTGCAGGGTTCCAAGGTTTTGGTCATCCCACTGCTTTCCCAGGCCACAAGCAGAGTGACACAAACTGGTGCCCATATGGAAACCTGGCACTTATAATGGGAGGCTTAACCAATTGAGCCATCACATCAAGCCCAATACTCTATTTTTTGAGGGTCAAAGAAAGAGAAGGTGGTTAAAAATTTAGGTCAGATGGGGCCAACTAGTTTTAATAACCCCAATTTTAAGGCTCTCACCACTTTGCATTTATTTTCAGATCCCAGATGAAGTTTGCCCCATCAGGAAATCAGTCTGTCTGCTCCTTAGGAGTGAGGCACTTTCTCTGTTAGTTCCCTGAAAATCAAAACAGTAATGTTGGAACCCTATGCTCTCTAAGGCGCTGAAGGCAGCAATCTCTGTTTCTGGTTTTGTGGATAGTCTTCTATGCACCCTTAATCTTTTCTGTAATAGATTGACTTCTAGATTTTTCCGCAGTACACTTCAGTTCTTAACAGTTGTCTACTTCTGCATTCAGACTGCACTGCCTAACCTCCTGTACTGATAGATGCACTCTCATAGTATTCGATTAACCATTATAATTCATATTATTCAGTTAACCATAACTGTCACCAGTCATTCCCCTTCAGTGTTGATTTAGTGGCTTGCATGTAATTACCTTGCAGAAACTTTTGCTTTCTTTAAGTTCTAAAAGTTAGGTCTTTTAATTTCTGAGCCATAGACCTAATCATTCCATGATGGTTCTAAACTTAACAGCTATATAAGATTTTGAGCAAGTTAATCTCTGCTTCTGTTTCCTGTTCCTGTAAAAACTTGGTAATAACAGGTCCTAACTGATAAGAATTAAAAGAGCCAGTACACCCAGAAAGTTCAGAGGCTGGCCCACAATCAGGGCCTGGTAAGGCTCATCCGTGATGACCTTGGGGTGCTTCTGTACTTGGCACTGGTTGGCAACAAGTATGGAGTCTGGGCGCAGAGGGAAGCACCTGTCTTGTGTGGCCACTGATTGTCCTTTCACAGTCCCCATCTTTCCCATTACTTTTCCTAACCCTGGGTTTCCCACTAACTTCCCTTTCATTGCAACAGAAAGCATAGAGACAAAGAAGTAGTGCTGAAGCTAGGCTGAATTTGCCTCTTTAAATTGGAGAATTGATTTTTTTTTTAAGTCATTTAGTGAGAGATAAGTGGAATTGTTGACTCTTGGTCTCAGTGTGGACTGTGCGGTATGGGCCAAGTTTCCCAGTATAACCTCGGTGTCTTAAGTGCCTGGAGTGTGAAGGGTAGATAGGGCCCTGCCCTCTTTTTGGTCCCTGTTAAGAGAGAGGCGGGAGAAGCATGTGTTTTTTGTGCCCTCAGGCTCCTGGACATTTCTTCATTCCAAGGCGGGTGGGGTGGAGGTAATGGAGAAAAAGTCAGGGGCATGCTTGGCAGTGTATTTCAACTGACCACACTGGTCACTACAGCTTTCATTTTTGTGAAGTAACTACTGTCCTAAGCATCTAATAATCTATTAGAAATACTTTTTACTCAGGAGAGTTTTCAGCAGTTTTCTCTGGAGGGACAGTAGGTGAGATCTAAATGGTTTTTGGTTTTCATTTTTCTCGTTGTATCTAATTATGGCAGAGATTTGCACTTCCAGGCAACAGTATTGCCACAAATGTGGGGATTTTATCTCACTGTAGATAAAGTAATAAATGAGAAGCAGATGTTCCAATAATGGGCAATTCTGAACTTTGTGACCTGCAAAGCCTGCATAGTGGAGGACGTTATAAAAATTGACCGTATCATTGTTCATTGACTTTTTACCAATAAGGCATTTTCTTTTTAACTTACACAGGTTGAATGATCCTAAAATGTCTGAAACGGAGCGCCAGTCCATGGAGAGCGAGCGTGCAGATCGCAGCCTGTTTGTCCAAGAGCTCCTCCTGTCCACTTTAGTGCGCGAAGAGAGCTCGTCCTCAGATGAGGATGAACGGGGGGAGATGGCAGATTTTGGTGCTATGGGCTGTGTAGATATTATGCCTTTAGATGTTGCTTTAGAAAATCTAAATTTAAAAGAGAGTAATAAAGGAAATGAGCCTCCACCACCTCCTCTTTGATGACATCCCAATCCGCAGACGATGTCCTCTGTGCTGTATTTGCCAATGAAAGTGGACAACAACTATCTTGGGTTTGTTTGGTGATTGTAATTTCAGGTCTGTCACTCTTGTTACATTGTGTACATTCAAAAGGAAGAGAGAAAATATATATGATAATCATTTCCACTTAACTAATTTTTACTTCTAGCAGGTAAATGTAGGTAGCAGTGCAGGGGTGACCTCTGCTTCCTGTACCTTGACATGCAAAAGGCTCTCCTAATACTCCACATTCAAACTGAAGAGGAAAATTGAAATCTCTAATGAAGCTGCTGTGTGTATTTATGAATATTAATGAATAAAAACTGCTTGGATGGTTTACCTTAACTACTGCATGAGGTTTTTTGCAGCGTGCATGAGTTTTAGTGACCTTGTTATTTAAAAAATTAAATACAAGGAGTAAAACTTAAAAAATAAATAAAAAGCCCAAAGCTTTCCCAAACATTATTCAATGGTTACACGGTAGAGTAGCTTTTGAATAATGTCTGCCTGAATCACCTTTCTTTGTGTGCCTCCTATATGCACAAAGCCAGCTCTGCAGTGGAATCTGGGGGTCGTAGCCAGGTCTGGCGCTCTGCCCTGTGTGACTGTCCTGTCGCCGTGTTAGTCATCGGGCCTGTGTGGAGCTCGGCCTGTCTGAGTCCTCTGTGGAAGACATACCAGTACAGCTACCATCAGAATCTGCTGCAGGGGCCTTTGTGTGCCCTAAAAACAAATCCTGTTCATGTTTGTTTAAAGTTTTTATTTTTTGTGGTTGTTTAAAATTTTTCAATTGTTAAAATATGTTTTATTCGGGTGTAGATGAATTTCATTTATTCACTGTTCAACAAAGTTAACCTGAATTATGTTGTCTTTGTTTTTAAAAATCTCACATTCTCAATCGTACCTTGCGTTATGTATCTGCTTTGTAGTGTGCTGAGACAGGTCAGCATCAGGGAGCGCTGAGGGTTTGCCTTCCCAGATCTTGTCATGGTATTACAACAAAACTCTTACTGCTAACCTTAGCACCTTTTATTTATTGGGATTTTTTCCTGGCATAAAAAGAAAAGCCTTTTAAAAAAATTGAATCATGCCACCTATATGCCTATATTAATCCTATGTGTTAAAAAAAAAAACAAAAATGTACAGCTTTTGGTTTTGTTTTGGGTTTGGAGGGGCTGGGTTGTTGTTTTATGTTCTGTTTTCCGTTTTCGTGCATAGGCTTTCACGGTAGCTCCGAGGCAGGACAGCAGGTGTCTGGGTTGGGGGGGCAGTTTTTGGAATGTAAATTTAGGACTTTAAAAAAAAAAGGTGCGCACAGCTTCTGATAAATTTATAACTAGACTTAATCATGTCTTGTTCCCGTTCTCTCTTCTCTGAGTCCCCTCCCCCTTCCTTGGCTGTCTGTCCTTCCGTTTCCTCCACACGACAAGCATACAGACTTGAACATCCCTCGGGTGTTCTTCCGAGAACTGTGAAATCCATGTTCATCCAAATGGAACCAAAAAAGAAGTCACCCTACATCTCTCAGAAATTGTTGCTTCTCTGAAACCCCCACTGGTTTCCACATAGAACAGCTGTGTTCTCCGTTTCTGGAATGGGCAATGTTTTAGAGGCAGATTCCCCAGGCTTCTAGTCACACTAGGGGTCGGGGCTGGCAAGGATCTCTTTTTTCCAATTGGTTGTTGAGAAGTTTCAAAACCCATTTTTCAAACTGTGGTCTTTACAAACACATCTTCTGCACATAAGTCACACATTTCAATAAAGCATTTTCAAGACTGTTGACCACTTGAATTTCTTTGGTGTTGGTAAATTAACCTAAGTATTACTCAGAGATTTTATATCTCTAATTCAGTATTTTTTTTTTCTGAATGCTAAACATGAAGATTCTGATTTTGTGTGAATGCGTTATTTGAATGTGAGAAAAATAAATTGCCAATTATGTGCTTTCCCTTTTCTGCACAAATTCTGGAGAGAATGTATGATCCTTCATTTTTTCACATGGTTTTCGGGAACAACTGTAAGTCCATTCAGGGCAGTTTAACTTAGATGATCAATTTAACACTCAGAAAACCTAAAGACTCATAAAATTCCATCTCATGTAGAATACTGTATATTAATTATTTTTTATGAGATACTTTACAAATACCTCACCTCATCCTGTATGTAATCAATGATAATGTATTATTTTAGGGTTTAGAAAGACACAGAATATCAATATAAAAATATATTTAAGCCCTTCAAATTCTTGTGTCCTTTTTCTTTAGTTTCTGAATCAATATCATATTTACTGGAAGTACTGTGAAATAAAAATAAATCACAAAGGCTTTGATGAAAAGGAGCCAAGTCAAAATATGTTTATTTTTATTACATCTCGAAATTCCTAAGGACCAGATCTGAGCTTTTTGTTTAAGTTTTGAATGTTCAGAGTACAGATCTCAATGTTCTATAGTGCTAGTCTTTACTTCCTGTGTGAAAATAATGTAAATTCTCATAAAGAACCCATTCATTCATTTATTTTAGAAATGTCTTTTTTTAAGATTGATTTATTTTTATTGCAAAATCAGATATCCAGAGAGGAGAGAGAGAGAGGAAGATCTTCCATCCAATGATTCACTTTCCAAGTGACTACAACAGCTGGCGCTGAGCTCGATCCGAAGCCAGGAGCTCCTTCCCGGTCTCCCATGCAGGTGCAGGGTTTTGGGCCATCCTCAATTGCTTTCCCAGGCCACAAGCAGGGAGTTGGATGGGAAGCAGGGCTGCCAGGATTAGAACCAGCACCCATTTGTGATCCCATCACATTCGAGGCAAGGACTTTAGCCTCTAGGCCACTGCACCAGGCCCAAGAACCCAAACATTTACAGTGGAGGGTAAGATCTGCGAGAACATTGGAAGCTCTGTTTCGTTTTTATGTGCCTTGAGAAATGGAGCCCCCTCTGCCCCCTCCAGTATTCCCTGTGAAGCTGTGGCTGCCTGGGAATATACCATGGGCATCACTAATCCTGGATATGAAATCACAGAGTGATGGAATTTGGCATTTGACCGAAACAGTTAAATCTGGCTCATGACTTTCTTGATTATTTCTCATTCACTTTCCTAAAATGGTTGGAATGTTTGAACAAATAGAATTATCTCTGTCGCCTTTTATGGCTGCAGTTATAAATACAATTGCTGTGGTTGGCTTTGTATTAAAATTTATTATAAAAGCAGGGAGAATGATCATCTGGTTCACTCCCCAGACATCCATAACAGCTGGGCCTCACTAGGCTGAAGCCAAGAGCCCACAGCCCATCCAGATCTGCCATGTTGGTGGCAGGGACCCAAGCAGCTGAGCCAGCACCTGCTTCCAAGGATATGCGTTATCGACAACCTGGGTTACAAGTGGGCGGCAGGGGCCGGAACCCAGTGCTCTGATGGACAATGCAGATCTCCAGGCTGCTGCTTGACCTGCTGCTGTGCCAAATCACTTTCGGCTTTGTGCTTCGGCCAAGTGGATGTCTTTTTTTTTTTTTTTTTTAAGATTTTTTATTTTTATGGGGAAGTCAGATATACGGAGAGGAAGATCTTCCACCTGTTGATTCAGTACCCAAGTGGCTGCAGCAGCTGGAGCTGCACCAATCCGAAGCCAGGAGCTTCCTCCAGGTCTCCCATACAGGTGCAGGCTCCCAAGGCTTTGGGGCATCCTCTACTGCTTTCCCAGGCCACAAGCAGGGAGCTGGATGGGAAGTGGGGCTTCTGGGATTAGAACCTGTGGCCCATATGGGATCCTAGAGCATGCTAAGTAAGGATTTTGGCTACTAGGCTACTGCGCTCAGCCCAGATGTCTTTTTTTTTTTTTTAAAGATTTATTCATTTTATTACAGCCAGATATACACAGAGGAGAGACAGAAAGGAAGATCTTCCATCCGATGATTCACTCCCCAAGTGAGCCGCAAGGGGCAGGTCGCGCCGATCCGATGCCAGGAACCAGGAACCTCTTCCAGGTCTCCCACGCGGGTGCAGGGTCCCAATTCACTGGGCCGTCCTCAACTGCTTTCCCAGGCCACAAGCAGGGAGCTGGATGGGAAGTGGAGCTGCCGGGATTAGAACCGGCGCCCATATGGGATCCCGGGGCTTTCAAGGCGAAGACTTTAGCCGCCAGGCCACGCCGCCGGGCCCCCAGATGTCCTTTTTAAAAATAATTCTCAGAATAGGGCCCGGTGTGGTCCTCGCCGGGCCCTATTCTGAGAATTATTTTTAAAAACGACATCTGGGCTGAGCGCAGTAGCCTAGTAGCCAAAATCCTTACTTAGCATGCTCTAGGATCCCATATGGGCCACAGGTTCTAATCCCAGAAGCCCCACTTCCCATCCAGCTCCCTATTGTGGCCTGGGAAAACAGTTGAGGACGGCCCAAAGCCTTAGGACCCTGTAACCGTGTGAGAGACCCAGAAGAAGCTCCTGGCTCCTGTCTTCAGATTGGCTCAGCTCCAGCAGTTGCGGCCACTTGGGGAGTGAATCAGTGGAAGGAAGATCTTTCTGTTCTCTCTGTATATCTGATTTTCCAATAAAAAGATATTTTTTTAAAAAATCCTTTGAACAAAAACCTGTGTTTACTACAAATAATGGAGTCTTACTTCACTTAGACTCCAGTAAAAATAAGAAAGGTCTCTGCATAGGTCCAAACCTTAGTTCTTAGAGCAGAGCATCACACAATACTCCATGGCTGTGAGCATGTCCCCAGGTCACAGTTCTAAGGATCCACCACTGTGGGAGGGGGAGCCGGGGGTTGAGCTGGGGAAGTGAGCGGCGCAGACAGCAGCCGGCCATGGTGGAAGGTCAGGGAGGCTTGGCAGCCGGGTAACCTCAGGTGCAGAAGGCGCTGCCCAGGGTGGGTAGTAGAGGGTGACACAAGGCGACTGAGAACAGGCACAAGACAAGGTTCACCTGGACAGTGAAACTCTCTTCCTGGGGAATGGCAAGGGACAGGAGGGCAGATGTGACCCAGTAGTTCCTGAAGCCAGCTTCAAGTGGGGAGAGCTTAGGATTGGAATGCAAGATGGATCAGCAGTTTGCAGACAGCATGTTGTGAAGTTCTGTGGCGTTCAACATGAGCACATCTGAGTAGATCAGCACAGGATCCCAGAGCCACGTTCACATGACAGTTTTTTATAACAGGAGAAATGCAACTCCTGGGCAGAGCTTTTGGCTCACCTTTCAGCCCAAACTGGTCAGACAATGCTCCATAAATTAGGGAAGTTCCTTAAGGATCTAGGAGCAAGCCTCACAAAAAGACCTGAGTGCTTGCTGCCACTTCCTCACCTTGGCAAACAACTTCAACAGCTCAGGAAAGCCCCAATCCGCAGAACACGAGGTGAGTGTTAGTGTGTAGGTTAGATTTTTCCAGTGACAAAGGAAGGACACAGATCTCATTTGGACTGTGCAGGAAGTGGCAAAAAAAAAAAAAAAATCAGCTAGGGCCCGGTGCGATAGCATAGTAGTTAAAAGTCCTCACCTTGCACTCACCAGGATCCCATATGGGTGCCGGGTCTAATCCTAGTGGCCCTGCTTCCCATCCAGCTCCCTGCTTGTGGCCTGGGAAAGCAGTGGAGGACGGCCCAAAGCTTTGGGACCCTGCAACCGCGTGGGAGACCTGGAAGAGCTCCAGCCATTGTGGTCACTTAGGAGTGAACCATCGGACGGAAGATCTTCCTCTCTGTCTCTCCTCCTCTCTGTGTATCTGCCTTTCCAATAAAAATAAATAAATCTTTTTTAAAAAAATCAACTGAGCCGTAGTCAGATTTTGTGTCCCGGGTAGTATGCAGGGGCATTGATGAAGAATGGGAAGCCTTGAAGGACTATCACCTTTTCTCTCTCCCTCTTTTTTTAAGATTTTATTTACTTATTTATTTATGATTGCAAAACCAGATATACAGAGAGGAGGAGAGACAGAGAGGAAGATCTTTCTTCCGCTGATTCACTACTCAAATAACCACAACAGCCGGAGCTGAGCCAATCTGAAGCCAGGAGCCAGGAGCTTCTTCCAGGTCTCCCATGCAGATGCAGGGTCCCAAGGCTTTGGGCCATCCTCAACTGTTTTCCCAGGCCACAATAGGGAGCTGGATAGGAAGTGGGGCTGCCAGGATTAGAACCAACATCCATGTGGGATTCTGGTGTGTGCAAGTAAGGACTTGAGTCACTACTAGGCTACTGCACCAGGCTCTCTTCCTATTAATTTGAAAGGCAGACAAATGGGAAGAGCCAGCAAGACAAAGCATCCATTTGCTGGCTCACTCCCACAAATGACCACAATGGCCAGGGCTGGGCCAGTCCAAAACCAGGAGCAGGAATTCCATCGGGTCTCCCACATGGGTGACAGAGGCCTATGCACATGAGCCCTCTTCTGCCACCCCACGCACATCAGCCCAAAGAAACTGGATCAGAGGGGCCCGGCGGCGTGGCCTAGCGGCTAAAGTCCTCGCCTTGAACGCCCCGGGATCCCATATGGGCGCTGGTTCTAGTCCGGGCAGCTCCACTTCCCATCCAGCTCCCTGCTTGTGGCCTGGGAAAGCAGTCGAGGACGGCCCAGTGCATTGGGACACTGCACCCGCGTGGGAGACCTGGAAGAGGTTCCTGGTTCCCGGCATCGGATTGGCGTGTACCGGCTCGTTGCGGCTCACTTGGGGAGTGAAACATCAGACGGAAGATCTTCCTCTCTGTCTCTCCTCCTCTCTGTATATCTGACTTTGTAATAAAAATAAATCTTAAAAAAAAAAAAAAAAAAAAAAAGAACAAGAAACTGGATCAGAAACAGAGCAGCTGAGACTCAAACTTGCCCTCTACCAAAGGATGCTGGAGTGGCAAGCGGCTTAACGTGCCACAACACCTGTCCCAGCTAGGATGTTTCCAAAGCCACCAAGCCTGTTGCCTTTGGTAGATCTGGTGCCCAGTCTGATCGTCTCTGCACCTCTGAAGTCCCTCAGTTTACAAGGAGAGTGTTGAGGGGTTGTGCCTCTCACCTCGGTCATGGTGAAGCTGATGCAGAGGCCAGTGGCACATCCTCTGCTGTGGGCTAGGTGCGGTCCCGGCTCTCCCGCCCTGTGTGCAAGGTGAGGTGGACGCAGCAGTGTGGCCAAGGTCAGGCTCTGTGACTCCTAAATGAAAGCAACCAGCCACGCAAGTGCTTCTGGGCCGTCTTGAATGCCTTCAGTTTGTGAGAGCCTCATGACAATTAACTGACGTTAGTTTTCAACAGTGGAAACTCATTTTTGATGGGCAACATGTTGGTCAGTTTAGTGAATGTCGAATTGTTACAGCTGCCCTGGAGTGTGGCCCAATTGGAATCCAGTGCTGTGTTTGCTATTTATTATTTTATAAGGCAGAGAAAAAGGAAAAGACAAATCTTGCCTCTTATTATTTCACCCCCAAATGGTCGCAGTAGCCAGAGTTGGGCCAGTCCCGAGGCCAGGAAGCAGGAACTTCATCTGGGTCTCTCATGGGGGTGGCAGGGTCCCAAACACCTGAGCCATCTTCCACTGCTTTCCCAGGCACATTAGCAAACAGCACTTGGCATTGCAAGCAGCGACTTAAAACTGCTTCCCCACAACACCACCAGCCCCTGCTCTCCGCTCTGAGGATTGGAAATTTGGGAACAACCACACTCTGCAGGTCTAGTTCTAAATCAATGACACATTGTACACTCCGCAGCCACAGTTGCAAGGTCAGCTATAGAGAGGGCTGGGGAACCTGCAGAATTCCCCAGGTCACTGACATTGCCTGCCCCAGGAGAAGCAGCAGAAAAACGACTATGTGGCTTGGTGAAACGTGAGAAGCTGTGATCGCGGCAAGGATTAGGAGATACGTGCCCTTTTGGGCCCAGGGCAGTGAATGGGGCACAAAGCCAAGCTGGGTTGGAGTTGAAGCTCAGAGACACCCTGGAGGATGGCGCTCTGGACTTCACAATGGGAGAGGTCCAGCTGCTGTCCGAAAGCACGAGTTCCCAGAGAAACTATTCCTGACAGAACACCCAGCCAGAGTGCAAAGGGCAGTGGGGGCCCGCCCCCTCCCACCCTGCGATCCCTAGCAAATTGATTAACCATAATTAAATTGTGTGCCAACGCAGCCTGGCACAAAGTGGTGGTGAAACCTGTGGCAGGTGGTGGCTCAGAAGGCAGCCAGAGGCAGCCAAGATCAAGAACAGAACTCAATTTTTATATATATAATTGTTTTATGATATATACTTCTATAGACCTTGGAATTTCCCTTACTTCCCCCCCCCCCACTGAGTTTCCTATATTATTACTATAGTATATTAATTTTTTTAAGTTTTTTTTAATTGGGAAGGCAGATTTACAGAGAAGAGAGAGAAAAATCTTTCATCTGCTGGTTCAATCCCCAAATGGCGGCAACAGCCAGAGCTGAGCCGGTCTGAAGCCAGGAGACAGGAGTTTCTTCCAGCGCTCCCATGTGGGTACAGGGGCCCAAGGCTTTCTGGTCATCCTCCACTGCTTTTACAGGCCACAGGCAGGGAGCTGGAGTGAAGCAGTCAGGACACGAACCAATGTCCATATCGGATGCTGGGCTTGGAGGTGGAGGATAAGCCAGCTGAGCCAACATGCTGGCCCCAAACACAGGACTTTCACAGGAGCACACACAAGCCAGGATCAGAGACATCGAAGGAATGGGGGGCGGGGTCCCACCTCTGAGTGCCTCTAAATAGTTCTGGCAAGAGTCTCCATGAAGGTTATAAATCACAGAAAGTAGGGATTCTAGCTCTGAAGTGTTTGAGAGCATGGGGGTGAAGGTAGCCCTGGAGGAAGTGGGTCTTCCTACAGGTCCTGCCACCCTTCCTTCAACCTCAGCAATACCACTCAACTATCAAATGCCAGGTACTGTTCTGGGAGTTCTGCAGTGAACACCACATGAATGACCCAGGACAGCCACCCGGGTTAAGCCACCACTTGGGATGCTTGCAAACAAGTGAGTGCCACTTTGAGTCTCTCTCTAACTCTGCCTTTCAAATAACCAAATCTTAAGCAAAGCAAAAATTATAGGTATCCCCAACTTATTAAACAACGTTACTTTCCTTCCTCCAGTTACTTGAGCTCACACCCATTGCTGCCTGTTTCTAGTTTTATTCTCACTCCCCACATGAATTTTCTCAATAAATCCTCCAGGCTTGGTTCCCACAACCTCCCCAGGCACTGAGTCCTCCTCACGACCTGCAGCCCAGCCCAGCCCAGCCCAGGCCATCCCCTTCCTCCCACCACCGTCCTCCAGCTGACAGCCCTGCCCTTGTCACTGCCCTTCAGTGTCTTCCCAACTCAGCAGCATGGAAATCCTTTACATTTTCATTTATTTTTCATATTTATGTAAGAGGCAAGAAGAGATCTGCCATCCACAGGTTCACTCTCCAAGTGACCCCAAAATCAGGGCTGGGCCAGGCCAAAGCCAGGAACACACAATGCCCCTGGGGTCCCCCATGTAAGGACTCAAGTACATGGTCATCCCCTTCCGCCCCCTTGGGGCATTAAGCAGAAGCTGAATCAGAAACAGAGGATCCAGGACTTGATCTGGGCACTCTCCCGTGGGATGTGGGCCTTGCAAGAGACAGCTTAGCCTGCTGTGCTGTGCTGATGCCAGACCCTGAGCACCTCACATGCCTCCAATGGCTCCTCCCGTTGGGCTGTAGCCAGCCTCCCTGTGGTCCTTCCTTTAGCCCAAGCTCAGCACACCCAGTTGGGGGACTTTTGCCTTCTCAGTTCCCTTCGCTTGGAATACCACATTCCCTCACCCCTGCTTCTCTTGGCCAAAAAGGACTGACCATCCCATTAGAAATGCCCACCCAGTCCTCCCTAGCCCCCAGCTCTGCTTTTTCCTTATTTTTGTAAGGGGTGGGGGTGAGACTTGTTTTTATTGGAAAGGTAGATCAAATTTCTGGAGAGAAGGAAAGACAGATCTTCCATCCTCTGGTTCATTCCCCAAATGGCCGCAATGGCCAGAGCTGAGCTGACGCAAAGCCAGGAGCTTCTTCCAGGTCTACCACAGGTGGGTGCAGGGTCCATTGACCAGAAGTGGAGTAGCTGCGACACAAACTGGCAGCCGTATGGGATCCTGGCCATATGCAAGATGGAGCATGTCGAATGGAACCATCATGTCGGGCCCCTGCTCATTCCATCATACCTTGTGTCAGCCCATCTTATGTACACACACCCACACTGACAAGAAGGTCAGTGTCACCAGAGCCTGTTTCCACAATAGGAAGAGACTTCACAAAGTGTGTAGCAAAATAGAATTACAAGACAAACTGCAGGCCAGTGCTGTGTCAATAGACAGTTAAATCCCTGCCTGTGATGCTGTATCTCAGATCTCCCAGCTACTCCACTTTCAGTTCGGCTTCCATTACTGTACCTGCGAGAGAGCAGATGATGGCACCACACGTGTGATGCCTTGTCTTACCCACAGCAACAGCACCACTGTCCTTCCAGTCTTAAGAAGCAGCAGTGCCTTGTCAGACATGACGTGGAGACTTGGGCACGCTGAGCCAGGCCTTCCTCACTTCCCCTAACTTTACTCCCATGAGATAGGGTCAAGCCAGCCAGTCAGGTTAGCCTAGCAAGGCGTTTTTCCTGGAGCTTTGAAAAGGATGTAGCGGCATATTGGATGCCAGGGATTCCTAGTGTTGGCAGCTGCCTTCACAGCCCTTGTAGGCCTGAGGAGTGCCAAAAAGCGGTACCACCCCCAACGCAGAGAGAAAGGTGCCAGCCTGGCCACCACGGGCGATAGCTGTGTTCTTGGTTCCATCCAGGAGTTTATGTGGCTTATTTGCTTGTGTCACTTCACAACAGCCATTGCTGTTCCATTTTGGACAGAAGGGTTAAGGAGTCGGCCTGCCCTAGGTTACACATTGTGTCCCAGGCTGAGGCCAGTGCAGGGAGAGGGGGCGTGTTACCCAGCAGGGTCAGTGGTCTTGAGTTTGGGGCCAAAGATGGCATTCAGGATGTGGCCACGCGGGGGCAGCGGCTCAACGTGAAAACGGAAGCACAGCCCCTTGCCCAGGCTCAGCCCTTGGCCACCTCCTCTGGGACATCTATTTTACCCAGTTCCAGGCAGCAGGGTGAGGGGTTTGGGCAAACAGGAAGTGGGTGCCGGTGGGCCAGACTTCCGTGAGGTGCTGCTGCAGCCATGTCCTGAATGTGTCGTCCTGCTGGGAAGGCTCGGCTCCCTAAGCCGCTGTTGGCTGGGAGCCGAGTGGACTCGTGGGGCACTTGACTGCTGGAACCAGGAGCGGCCATGATCACTCTGACCAGCAGTGTTGGCGCGGCTGCCTCTTGAGTCACATCAGAGGGGAGTCAAGGGGATGGCTAGCCAGGGAGGGTGCTCCTCAGACAGAGACATCAAGAGAAGTCGAGGGGGAGTAACAGCGGAAGCCACGGACAGTCACCCTTTGTTGGAAAGTCACACCCTATTGCCTGGTTCTACATGGAGCCATTACGGATGAAGCTGGAACTCGAAGAAGGATTCGCCACCATGCAACTGAACATGCGGATGATTCCTTTAGGCTGCCCCCTAGCAGAGGTAGGGAAATTTTTTTTTCCCTGCCAAGAGATATTTGGATATTTATAACATCATTTGTGGGGCCATATAAAACTGTCTTATCAATGAGCTTGCTGGAGGTTTAATGGCTTTCCAGCCCTTGGAGGGGCCAAGCATGTGATCCTGCCAGCTTTTTTTGTCTCACAGGGAAGAGGCTCCCCACCCCTGTCAGACTGTGGTCTCAGGTAACTGGACTGTGGGAAAAAGAACATACTGAAACATGCTGAAGACACGAGGACATCTTTGACACTTTGATCAAAGTGTAACTGCGGCCATTCTCTAGAACATAAGCCAAAGGCCCGAGGAGGTAGCCTAGTGGCTAAAGTCCTCACCTTGCATGTGCTGGGATCCCTTATAGGCATTGGTTCTAATCCCGGCAGCCCTGCTTCCCATCCAGCTCCCTGCTTGTGGCCTGGGAAAGCAGTCAAGGATGACCCAAAGCCTTGGGATCCTGCACCCATGTGAGAGACCTGGAAGAAGCTCCTGGCTCCTGGCTTTGGATCAGCTCAGCTCCAACCATTGCAGCCACTTGAGGAATGAACCAGCAGACAGAAGATCTTTCTCTCTCTCTCTCTGGAACTCTGACTGTCAAGTAAAGTAATTTTTAAAAAAATCTGCCTTATTTGAAATAAATAAATCTTTATAAAATCAAGGAAAACTGGGACAAACTTAAATATCAGGGAATTAAACAAGACCATCAAAACATCAGGCCCCACAGGTACAGGAACCAGAGCTGGGGGCCGGTCCAGTGATGGTTATTGGGGGGTTACCTGACTGAGTTGGGTACGTGAGAGCCGAGCACGTGGTGGCCAGGGCTGGGCTGGGCCACAGCACCCACTGGTTTGCTGAGGATGAAGGGCAGAGCAAACTGATCAACTACCCCAGTGAAATTTGACAGCAAATTTCTGGGTCAGTGAAGACTCAGAGGTGGACTATGGCAACCAGTCAACCTCAGAAGGATTTCTTCATCCTTGGAGCAGTGATAGCAGCAGCATCTCAGAACTATCAAAAACACATGAATGGAACCCCCAGAAAATGTTCTACAATGGGGACCCTGGGATGACACTGGGTGGCAGTTCCCCATCCATTGGGTGATGGCAGCAGTTGGGAGGCTGGGCATGGTTTCTCTTCTTGTATCCCTCTGCCCCCCATATAGGAAGAAAAAAAGAAAAGTGTGTAAATAATGGTCTCACCCAATATCCCCTGATCCTTGACCCTTCCCACCCTGATCAACTATGTAATCATCAAAAATAAAAGTTAAAACAAACAAACCAAAACATCAGGCCCCAGTTTATAAACACTGACTCCAGCCAGCCCGGCTTGCTGACACCCAGCTTATAGAGAAATTAGAAAGGACTAAAAGATACTGCTCCCAAGATACTCAAATGGACAACAAGCACAGGAAAATATCTGCAACATGGTTAGTCCTTGGGGGAAATGCAGACTAAAACCATAGCAGAATACCCTTTCACATTCACATGGAAACAATTAAAAATAAGGAAAAAAAAAAAGAGCAAGCATCGGGGAGGATGTGAGGAAGGTGGAACTCTTGTGCACAGTAAGATTGCTCAGTGGCTAAATCCTCACTTTGCACAAATCAGGTTCACATTTGAATGCCACTTCATGTCCCTGCTGTTCCACTTCCCATCCAGTTCCCTGCTTGTGGCCTGGGAAAGCAGTCAAGGATGACCCAAAGCCTTGGGATCCTGCACCCATGTGAGAGACCTGGAAAAATTTCTTGGCTCCTGGCTTTGGAGCAGCTAAGCTCTGGCCATTGCAGCTGCTTAGGGAGTGAACCAGCAGCAGATGGAAGATCTTTCTCTGTCTCTCTTCCTATCTGTAAATCTGACTTTCAAATTAAAAATAAATAAATCTTTTTAAAAATTGAAATTATTTCTTTTGTTAAAGATTTATCTTTTTTTGTTTTTTTAGAAAGGCAGATTTACAGAGTTAAGAGACAAAGATCCCTTCCAAGCCATTTATTCAAAAGATTAGCAAACGGGTCCAGTGCAGCAGCCTAGCGGTTGAAGTCCTCATCTGCATGCTTTAGGATCCCATCTGGGTGACGGTTTGTGTCCTGGTGATCCCGCTTCCCATCCAGCTCCCTGCTTCTGGCCTGGGAAAGCAGTCAAGGATGGCCCAAAGCTTTGGGACTGTGTATCTGCATGGGAGACCAGGAAGAAGCCCCTAGTTCCTGAACTGATGAGCAGTTAGCACCGGCCGTTGCGCTCACTTGGGGAGTGAATCATAGGATGGAAGATCTCCCTCTCTGTCTCTCCTCCTCTCTGTATATCTGAATTTACAATAAAAATAAATCTTTAAAAAGGATTAAAAAGCAGGGGGTCAATATTACGGCACAGTGTGCTAAGCCACTGCCTGCCCATATCAGAGTGCCAGGTTGAGTCCTAGGTTCCTCTGCTCCTGACTCAGCTCCCTGCTAACGCACCTGGTGAGGCAGGTGGCAATGGCCGAGTGCTACAGCCCCTGCCATTCATGTGAGAAATGCTAATAGAGCTCATGGCTCCCGGCTTTGGCCTGGGCTAGCCCTGGACACTGCTGTCATTTGGGAAGTCAGACCTCTGTCTTTCTCTCCCATTCCCCTCTCTGTAATTCTACTTTTCAAATGAATAAAAATAAATCTTCAAAAAGAAAAAAATGTGGACAGATCTTGAAAACATACTAAACAAAGAACCCAAAGTCCAGGCTGTTGCTGTGGCACAGTATGTTAAACTTCAGCCCGAAGGCATGATTTAAAAAATTTAGCCCGGCAGTGTGACCTAGTGGCTAAAGTCCTTGCCTTGAACGCCCCGGGATCCCATACAGGCGCCGGTTCTAATCCCAGCAGCTCCACTTCCTATCCAGCTCCCTGCTTGTGGCCTGGGAAAGCAGTCGAGGACGGCCCAAAGCCTTGGGATCCTGCACCCGTGTGAGAGACCTGGAAAAATTTCTTGGCTCCTGGCTTTGGAGCAGCTAAGCTCTGGCCATTGCAGCTGCTTAGGGAGTGAACCAGCAGATGGAAGATCTTTCTCTGTCTCTCTTTCTTTCTGTATGTCTCTGACTTTGGAATAAAAATGAATAAATCTTTTAAAAAAATTGAACATCATCAAAAGATAAACATTTTTTCTCTGGGAAAGACACCACTAGGGAGATGAAAAAATAGGTGAGAGATGGGAACAAAATATTTGCACATCATATATATTCTTGTATGCAGAATATATATATATAAAGCCACATGAGCTGGGTGTGGCTGTCAGTGAGTCGGGCTGGCTGGAGTCAGTGTTTATAAACTGGGGCCTGATGTTTTGGTTTGTTTGTTTTAACTTTTATATCCAAATGCACATGGAGTATATAGTAGTACATTGGAGCCTGCAGAGGACACCTGATACCATAACAGAGGTTGGAGGACAGAACAAATGGAACAACCACCCCAGTCAAGTGTTGACAGTGAATATCTGGGCAAACGGAGACTCTAAGGTGGACTATGTCAGCCAGCGGAATCTGGAGAGATTTCATCGTGATTGGAGTGGCGAGATCGGCAGTAATACAGAACTGTTGAACTATCAAAAGCTCTTGAGCAGTGCCCTCGGAGCATGCCCCACATTGGGGACCCTGGGATGGTATAGGGAGGCTGGATGGGGCTTCTCCCCAGATACAAGAATGAAAAAAAAAGAGAATGTGGAAATGGTGATCTCACCCACTTTCCTGTAGCCCCTGACCTTATACCCTAATTAACTATATAAAAATCATCTAAATAAATAAATCTAAAAAAAAAAGTACCTCTATATAGGCAGTCCCCAACATATAAAAAATTGACTAAATGATGAAAAAAAAGATTTATTTATTTTTATTGGAAAGGCAGATAGAGAGAAGGAGAGACAGAGAGATCTTCCATTCAAAGATTCACTCCCCAAGTAGCCACAATGGCCAGAGCTGAGCCACTCCAAAGCCAGGAGCCTCTTCTGGGTCTCCCATGTGGGTGCAGGGTCCCAAGGCTTCGGGCCATCCTCCCCTGCTTCCTCAGGGTACAAACAGGGAGTTGGATGGGAAGTTGGGCTGCCAAGACACAGAGAGGTGTCCATATGGGATTCTAGCATGTTCAAGGGAAGGACTTCAGCCGCTAGGCTACCATACCGGGCCCCCAAGGAAACTTATTCTAGGACCAGAGGCTTCTTCTAGGACCACTCTCAAGCCGAGAGCCCGAAAGTGCTTCTCCCTCACTGGTCTCTACCCTGTGGCCCCTGGCCCAGCTCCTGTAGTCCCAGCATGCTGCTTCTTCAACTAGGAACACCCCTCATCATTCATCCTGTGCTATCACAGATCGTGTCTCTGCCCATGGCCCCCAACCCTGGTTCCTGCCCACACCTGCCCCTGTGGCCAGTGGCCAAGCCTGGGCCATTGCCAAACCCTCAGGTGCATCTGTGTCCTGAGAGAAGGGCAGGCTGAGACAAGACCATGACAGACAGAGGTTGGGGAAGACCAGGATTTGGTGCTAGATCATGCGCTCTGGGAAGGGCCCAGCTCACAGCTGTGCAGGCTGTGGGCCTGTCCAGGGCTGTTGGGAAAACCAGGCAGTCTATACTCAGGGTTCTAGGACAGGGCAGTCCTAGGCCACAAGACAGCCCAGGAAGGACAGCAAGAATGGGATTCAGTGGGCAAACTTTAGATTAAGCACTGACTGGATGTCTCGCAGGAGAGAAACTGAGATGCCGCCCACCTGCTCCAAGGCCTTTGTTCCAATAACAGCACTTAATACTCCTGCTTTCCACATTGGAAATGCTCCTGGTTCTTCCTGATTGGGAAAGTAACTAAAGAGATGTGAAAATCGCAAGCCACAAGGAAGCAGACAGGAGGCGGAGGGGGTTCCCTCTGCTTCTTCACACTCCTTATTCCATCCAGCTCTCTGCTGGCAAAATCTGTAAGTGAAGAGGAAAAGCCGGCAGGCCTGGGTCCTGCAAGCCTGGGCAAGGGTGGGCTTGGCAGAAGAGGAGCAGAGTGGGAGGCAGAGGCGCAGAAGGCAGGGCAGGGCAGGGCAGGAGCTGTATCCCTGGGAGGACCTGAGGCTCAGCGGCAGGTTGACCCTCATGAATATTGCAAGCCCAGCTGGGCCTGGAGCTGGCAACCTGCACAGGACTTCCATCCCAGGGGCTCCAACGCCCTCTCTCTCCTGCCTCACTCACAAGCAGCCTGAGCCGCAGGCTGGGGAGAGAGAGCAGCGCCCCCAGCTTCCTCTAATGAGCCCCAGGAGGAGCTCTGGCTGTCAATCACCCGGACTGACAAACACTGCTTCAGCCTTTAGAGGAGGAACAGGCTGGTGTGTGGGAGCCAGGTGTAGGCGACACAGCTCGGGCAGCCCTCTGCGGGACCCCTAAACGAGGCAGGACCCTTAACAACCTTTCTTATGTCCCTTGACACTTCCGTGTCTCTCACCAAGTGGAAGGTTCCTGGAAGAGAGAAGCAAGCTGAGGGGTTGAGGACAGCCAGGCAGTGGGTGCTTCCTGGCCACGAAGGCTGTGGGGGATACAGGGCACCCCATTGTAAGGCGTCACCCGCGGAGGTCCCGGCTGCTGCGGGATCATGCAGACACCCAAGAACCAGGTCTGAGTGCCTCACTAGCCAGCTCTTGGGCTCAGCAGCTCAGGAACTCCCAAGTAGGAACTTCAGTTGTAGCCATCACTGTCCACCCTCTGACACCCAATGTAGAGCCCCCCCCTTGATGCTTTGATGTGCAGAATCCATTCACTCCTGCCCAGACCCCCCAGTCTCCTCCCATCATGACGTCAGCTTGAAGTCCAATGTTCTTGCATCTGAAGCAGGTCCAGGTGGGGTCAGACTCCTTCAGATATGTTCTGACTTTCAAGTACAGTTTGGTCTATAGATTTTTTTAAGGTTTACTTTTTTTTTTTTAATTGAAAAGGCAGATTTACAAAAAGAAGGGAAACAGAAAGATCTTCCATCAGCTGGTTCATTCCCCAAAGGGCTGCAACAGCTGGAGCTGAGATGATCTGAAGCCGGGAACCAGGAGCTTCTTCCTGGTCTCTCACACAGGTACAGGATCTTAAGGCTTTGAGCCATCCTCGACTGCTTTCCCAGGCCACAAGCAGGGAGCTGGATGGAAGTGGAGCAGCCAAGACACAAACTGAGACCCAAATAACAATTTACATGCCGTCCTTCCTCTATTTTCATGCCTGATATGGGTTTTTCTAGCCTGTTGCCTTTAGTAGCGTCTCAGGGGTGAGCAGGTCTCTCTCATTTTGCACATTTCTGCCCTTTGTGGTACAAGCTAATCGTATGGTTGCATCCACATTTTTCTCAAAGCTTTTTTTTTAAGATTTATTTATTTTTTATTGGAAAGTCAGATATACAGAGAGGAGGAGAGACAGAGAGGAAGATCTTCCGTCTGATGATTCACTCCCCAAGTGACCACAATGGGCAAAGCTGAGCTGATCTGAAACCAGGAGCCAGGAGCTTCTTCCTGGTCCCCCACGCGGGTACACAGTACCAAGGCATTGGGCCATCCTTGACTGCTCTCCCAGGCCACAAGCAGGGAGCTGAATGGGAAGTAGGGCCACTGGGATTAGAAGCAGCGCCCATATGGGATCCTGGCGCGTGCAAGATAAGGACATCAGTCGCTATGCTACTTCGCTGGACCCAGTGTTACATGCTTTTTAAAAAGCTCTCAGTAGCTAATTTATATACCAATGAGTCACTTATTTAAAATCTACAATTCAACATTTTAAATATTTTATTATGTTGTGCAATAATCATCAAAATTAATTTTAGAACATTTTCACTCACCCTTAAATATCACAGCCCTTTTTTCTCCTTCCCTCTCTTTTTTAAAGATTTATTTATTTTCATTGGGAAGGCAGATTTACAGAGAGATAGACAGAAAGATCTTCTATTTGCTGGTTTACTCCCCAAATGGCCACAACGGCTGATGCTGGGCTGATCTGAAGCCAGGAATCAGGAACCTCCTCTGGTTCTCCCCTGTGTGTGCAGAGGTAGAAGAACCACACCACCCTCCTCTGGTTTCCCAGGCCTTTGGCAGCAAGCTGGATTGGCAGTGGAGCTGCTCAGCACATACAGGTGCCCACGTGGGATGCCAGAACCCCAAAGCAGAGGACTGGCCTGTAGAGCCATTATGCCGGCCCCTCTCCTCCTTCTCTAACCCTTAATCCCTGGGGCCATTTAATGTTCTCTGGTACTGTGGGCTTTCTTATTCTGAACACTTTGTACAAGTGGAATCGTGGCACTTGTGGTCCTTTTTTGGCTGGCTTCTCTCACACGACTCATCCACTACTAGGACGTGGATCAGTACTTGTCCTGTTGAACAAAATTCCGTTGCACAGAGGGGCATCACTTTGTTGATGGAGTCAGTGATGAGCGTGACACATGAAGCTGCTCTGTGCTGCCTGAGTGCCCACACCTGCTCTGCTTGAACTTTCCCCTGGCTATTGCCCATCTCTGAGACCCAGCCCTGATCATGGGTAAGCACTGAGTGTCCTTGCTGACTTCATCTTGCACTTTCCCTCCTGCTGTGGTCACAAGTTTAAAATTCATGGGTTCAAACTGACTCCCCACTGTGGAGGCCTTTGGAACCTGAGCCTTTATGAAAGATTTTTTTTTTTAAGATTTATCTCATTTTTTAATTGGAAGGGCAGATTTATAGAAAGGAGAGACAGAAAGAAAGCTCTTCTGTCCACTGATTCACTCAAGTGGCAGTAACAGCCAGAGCTGAGCCAATTTGAAGCCAGGAGGCAGGAGCTTCCTCCAGGTCTCCCGCACAGGTTCAGGGTCACAAGACAGACCATCCAGGTCGGCTGAGGTCTCAGCCACACCTTCAGGTGGGCGGCACCAGCATTGCCCACCCATTTCCTAACTGATTAAGAGACCACCAATGGGGAACATCTTACCTGTAGGTTCCCTGCCCAACAAGGAGGGGTCAGGGAATACTTAAAATCCCAAGACCCTTCCTCAAACCTTTGGTGTCTCTCTCTCCCCACCCCCCTTTCGAGAGGCACCCCACCTCCTGGCTTTCTCTCCGGAGGTGATTTCCGCTTCCTTCTCCCTTCCCTGCTCACCTGGTCCCTTTGCAAATAAACTTTTCTGTCTGCAACAGATTTCCGGCTTTTTATTTCTATGCTAAGCTGAGAAAAGAACCCACCGGGCATTTCTGGTAACAGTCCTCCACTGTTTCAGAATGGAGCTGAAAGGGAAATGGAACAGCCAGGATACGAACTGTTACCCATATGGGATCCCAGTGCATGCAAGGCGAGGACTTTAGCCACTAGGCTACTGCTCCAGGTCCAGATTGGTGTCTTTAAGGGTTATTTATTTAAAAGAGAATGACAGAGCAAGGGAGAGATAGAAAGAGTTAGCCCGTTTGCTGGCTCACTGTCCAAGGTCCACAACAGGCAGGGCCAGGGCAGCCCAAAGTCAGGAGCCTGGAAGTCTGCCTGAGCTCCGACATGTGTGGCAGGGGCCCCCCCAGCATTTGGACCATCTTCTGCTGCCTTCCCAGGTACAATAGCAGGGAGCTGGATCCGAAAAGGAGCAGGCAGGACTGGAACTAGCACTCATATAGATCATGGGCGTGGACTTCGCAGGGCTACAGCACCGGGCCCTGGATTTGAACCTTTTATGAGAACCGGAGCCTTTAGTTGCTGCTCCTCTGTCCCTCCTACATGGAGGGGTGACAAACTGGTGCCCATATGGAATCCCAGCACTTGCAAGGTAAGGATTTAGAAATTGAAACATCATGCTGGACCCAAGAATAAATAAATCTCTCTCTTTTTTTTTTTAAAGAGCTGTTTCTGTTTACATGTTACCCAGACTCAGGTCTTTGCTCATAGCTGCACAGGCACTCCTTAGGTGTTGAGCCAAGGTTCCCCTCTCACCATACTCCACACAAGCATCCTACACACCCAGGTCTTTCCTGCCTGCTCCCCAACATGTCCCAGTGACTCCATGTGGTCCTCTATGCATGCTATGTCTCTCTTTCAAGGATCTGCTAGTAGAACCTCCTTCCATTTCCTGCCTCTTCTCTAAGTGCACTTCCTGCAGGATGCCTGCGGTGACACCCAAATGCCCGCAGGGGGACTGGCTCCCCCATCCCCTCCCCAGCCACACACAGCACCCCAAAATCATTTCCACTTTTCCACTGTTATGAATCATGCTGCAATGAATGTTTGCATCTGAGGTTTTGTGTGGACACGCTTGCATTTCACTTGCGTATATACTTAGGGTTGGAATGTCTGGGTCTTAAGATAACTCTGTACATTTTTGAGGAACTGCCAGATTATCTTCTATAATAGCTGCACCGTTTTACATCCCTGCGAGCGAGCGGCGCAGGAGGGTTCCAATTACTCACATCCTCATCCACACTTGCTATTGTCCATCCACGCAGTAAACAACCATCTGCGTAGGTGCGAAGTGCAACCACCCTATGATTTGCAAATGCATTTTGCTAAGGATTCATGAGATGTTGACCAACTTTTCACATGTGTATTTCAAATGATCCCTTGAAAATGTTAACAAGAAAATAAATACCTGAAATTGTGTACCCTGCAAAACCATCTTCATAAAGCAAGGAAGAAATTGTTTTATAACAAAAGACATTTTTTAAAAGATTTAATTAATTTTTTAAAGATTTATTCATTTATTTATTGTAAAGTCAGATATATACAGAGAGGAGGAGAGACAGAAAGAAACATCTTCCGTCCAAAGATTCACTCCCCAAGTGACCGCAATGGCCGGTGCTGCGCCGATCCGAAGCCAGGAGCCCAGATCCTTTTCCAGGTCTCCCACATGGAGGCAGGGTCCCAAGGCTTTGGGCTGTCCTTGACTGCTTTCCCAGGCCACAAGCAGGAAGTTGGGTGGGAAGTGGGGCTGCTGGGATTAGAACGGCGCCCAAATGGGATCCTGGCATGTTCAGGGTGAGGACGTTAGCTGCTAGGCCATGGCGCCGGGCCCTAAAGATTTAATTATTTATGGGGCCAGCAGAGTAACTCAATGAGCTATAGTTCATCTTCAAGGGAGAAGTTACAAGAGGAGGAGGAGAGACAGAGAGAGATCTTCCACTCACTGGCGCACTCCCCAAACATCTGCAACCGCCAGAGCTTGGCTGGTCTAAAGTCAGAGGTTTATTTCAGGTCTCCCACATTGGTTCAGGGTTCCAAGGTTTTGGGCCATCCTCTGCTGCCTTCCTAGGTCCTAAGCAGGGAGCTGGATCAGAGTGGAGCAGCTAGGACACGAACCAGTGTCCATATGAGATGCTGGCACCAGCAGGTGGAGGATTAGCCTGTTACACCACCATACCAGTCCCCAAGCTTTGTGAACTTAAAAGAGGGCTACCAGGGATAGGCATTTGACATGACAGTTAAGAGACCATATCAGAGTCCCTGGGGCCAAGCCCCGACCCCACTCTATAGTCCAGTTTCATACCTATGAGCACCCTGGGAAGCACTGGTGATAACTGAAGTACTTGGGTCCCTGCCACTGACACGGGAGACATGAAGTGAGTCCCAGGCTACAGCCTGGCCCAATACTGGCCGCTGCAGGCATTTGGGGGGCGGCCCAGTGGATAGAGCTCTCTCAGCCTATCTTTCTGACAACCAACTAATAGTTAAGTCTAACAACAGCTAAAAGGCCTTGACAAAATCATCAGTCTATTGCTTCCACCATGCCCTCTCCTCCACAGACTCCATCAATTGAGTTCATTTTATTTTACTACTTATCTCTATTAGCATTCACATTCTGCCTCTCTTGAAAATCAGTCTTATGGGCCCGGTGCCAAGGCCTAGAGGCTAAGATCCTTGCCTTGAATGCGTTGGGATCCCATCTGGGCGCCGGTTCTAATCCTGGCAGCCCTGCTTCCCATCCAGCTCCCTGCTTGTGGCCGTCGAGGACAGCCCAAAGCCTTGGGACCCTGCACCCGCATGGGAGACCCAGAAGAGGATCTGGGCCCCTGGCTTCGGATCGGTGCAGCACCAGCCATTGCGTTCACTTGGGGAGTGAATCATCAGACAGAAGATCTTGCCCTCTGTCTCTCCTCCTCTCTGTATATATCTGACTTTGCAATAAAAATAAATAAATCTTAAAAAATCAGTCTTATTTATCATTCATCATTCATGGGCTACCCAGCATGCAAAAACCAACTTTAGCTCTGTTAAGCCCACTCGTCCCCAAGTATGTCACAACATGGAGTGAAATCCATACCCGGCTTCCATGATTGTGTGCTCACAGCTGAGAAGGTGGGGCCTTATGAGTCTATCTCTTTTCTGATATGTGTGTTTGCCTCATTCTCTTTTCTTTTTTTAAAAAAGATTTATTTGTATTGGAAAATCAGATTTTGCAGAGAGGAGAGACAGAGACAAAGAACTTTCATCATCTGGTTCACTGCCTAAATGGCCACAACAGCCAGAGGAGCTAAGCCAATCCAAAGTCAGGAGCAAGGAGCTTCCTCCAGGTCTCCCATGTGGGTGCACGGGCCATCCTTGACTGCATTCCCACACCACAAGCCGTGAGCTGAAAGGGAAGTGGAGCAACCGGGACCCGAACCAGCACCCAGGTGGGATCCCAGTGATGCAAGGTGAGGGTTTTAGCCACTAGTCTATCACACTGGGCCCATTCTCTTAAAAAAAAAAAAAAAAGAATATTCATTTTATTTATTTGAAAGGTAGGATAGAGGCCTGGTGCGGTAGCCAAGTGGCTAAAGTCCTCGCCTTGTACAAGCCCAGGATTCCATATGGGCACAGTTCTAATCCTGGTGGCCACACTTCCCATCCAGCTCCCTGCTTGTGGCCTGGAAAAGCAGCTGATGATGGCCCAAAGCCTTAGGACCCTGTATCCACGTGGGAGACCCGAAAGAGGCTCCGGGGCTCCTGAGCTTCGGATGGGCTCAACTCCAGACATCGCAGCCGCTTGGGGAGTGAATCATCGGACAGAAGATCTCCCTCTCTGTCTCTCCTCCTCTCTGTATATCTGACTTTACAATAACAATAAATAAATCTTTTGGAAAACAAACAAAAAAGGTACGATAACAAAGGAAGTGAGAAAAGGTGATCTTGCTAGTTCCCTACCCAACATCTCCAACAGCTAGCACTGGGCTAGGCCCTCAACCTGGGTCTCCCACGGAGGTGGCGGGGACCAAAGTACCTGAGCCATGCCCTACTGCTTTTGCATATGCACTAGCAAGGAGCTGAATCAGAAGCAGAGCAGCCAGGGCTCAAACTTGAATTCATATCCGGTATCGGAATTCTAAGTGGTAGCTTAACTCACTGCAAACGGCATTGGCCTCTCGTTCTCTTTCATGTGTGTAGCTTTTTCAAAACCTCAGGCCACATGTTCCCATATTCCTACAGCTCTAGACAATGCCTCCTTGCATGGTTTTCTATAAAATCAGTCACTCACTCAGATATTTTCCTGGAAACTTCCATCCTAGGGATTCAGCCCACGTCCCCTGCTCCAGGCTGAACTGGTGGGTGTCAACTGTGACACACAGCAGCCTCTGGGGAAGGTCACATCTGTTGCTTGCTTCTCTGTTGGTTGTTTCCCTTGTTTACTTTGCAAGTCAAAGTACATTATTGTTTCACATATACTTCATGGGTGATTTGGCTAGGCATGGAAAGGGTTCTTGAGTTAAAAATACCTCATCAGAGCGTGGCGCAATGGCTTAGTGGCTAAATCCTCACCTGCGCTATGCCTGCATCCCATATGGGTACCAGTTCATTTTCTGGCAGCCCCGCTTCCCATCCAGCTCCCTGCTTCTGGCCTGGGAAAACAGTGAAGGACGGCCCAAAGCTTTGGGACCCTGCACCCACATGGGAGATCCAGAAGAGGTTCCTGGCTCCTGGCTTCAGATTGGCTCGGCTCCAGCCCACTGTGGCCACTTGGGGAGTGAGTCAGCAGACAGAATGTCTCTCCTCTCTCTGCAAATCTGCCTTTCCAATAAAAATAAATAACTCATAAAAAAATATTAAAAAAAAAACCCTCATCAGTCAAGATCTCCTTGGCGTGTCTCTACCACTGTTCATTTTTCAATGTTGTCACTCCTTTCCAAAATCAGATACTGTTTTATTCCAGTGTCATGGAAGTAGTATCTTATCTAAGAATGTTACTTATACTTCATTGGGTCTATTCCTGCTCAGCCATTCTGAACTCAGCACTCCCTCCTCTCATGATCCGAAGTTAATCTTAGCAAGTTAGGCCCAGGTGGGCGCAGGGCAAACGCTTGACATGGTCCTCCACCTGCAGTGTCCATTCTGACATGTGTGGGGCTTCACAGATCTGCACACCCAGACTCCTCTGGCCTAAGATACACTGAGACGGCAGGGCCGGGCTGGGAAGAAGCTCCTTAGCAAGCCTGTCCAGCCACCTTGGAAGGCGCCCTGCTGCTGAACGGCTCCGGGATTAGATGAAAACTCCTGACTCAGCTTGGACGTGTGCATGGCATCATCCTACAGGCTGGAACTTCCTGGGGAGCACAGCAGGATGCCATCCTCCCCCTGCGGTGCAGGGGCTCCTCCACCACCTAGCCTCCTCCCACAAAGGCAGCAGGAATGTGGGAGAAGCAGGGTTGGTGCTGTTTTCCTGGCCGAGGCTTGTACTGGAGTTGTTTCTTTTCACTTTTTAAAGATGTATTTATTTACTTGAAAGGCAGAGTTACAGAGAGATCTTCCATCTGCTGCTTGACTCCCCCACAGGATCACACTTGGCTGAAGCTAAGAGCCTGGAATTCCATCTGGGTCTTCCATTTGGGTGGCAGGGGCCCAAGCACTTGGGCCATCTTCCTCCTGTTTTCCCAGGTACATTAGCAGGGAGCTGGATCAGAAGTAGAACAGCTGGAACATGAACTGCACCTTTCTGGACTCTGAAGTCACAAGCAGCAGCTTAACTGGCTGTGCTACAAGCCTGACCCTGCACTGGAAGGTTTACAAGGTACCTGTGATGCTACAAGGGACACTTGGCCCCAGACCTCAAAGTCTCCAAAGATGAAATGCAGAGTCTGGATTTGGGGGTACTTGACCCCAGCTGCCCAGTAGGGATCATTTGCCAAGGTCAAGGTTGACCTCGCGACATTCTGACCTCATGGGCCTGGAGTACAGCCCAGGCATAGGTTTGTTTTAAGACACTCCTGAGTGATTATCTCCTATGCATCTGGCAACAGGATCTAGAAACTTCCAACAATTCTAAAAATGCTGAAAGGCCTGCTGGGGACTGGCAGGTCACAGGCACAGATGGTGGTATCGGACGGGCTGAGGCCCCACAGCACTTGTGGGCTCCCCCATCTCTGCTCAGCTCTAGCACGACCCACCCCCCAGCCAGATGGGCCCCCAATTCGCAATGCCCAGAGTGACTCACATGTTAAAGAGTCACAGCTGTGCACCTGCCAGCAGGCCCCAGCACACTGATGCTCATAGCTGGGGGGTGGCGCTGGGGATGGAGACAGGGGGCCCCAACACACTGACGCTAGCAGTCAGGGGATGGGGGTCAGCTGTCAATGTAGCAAGCAAGCTTTAGTGTCCACGCATTTGCAAACCTTGGGGAGTGAGGGCCTCCATGTGGGAAGGGTTGCATGTTTAAGGAACGTGCTTAGGAAAAGGGTTTTGACTTCATTAAAGTCACACATAATCATTATTTAAAGAAAAAATTCAAAACACAGAGTCACATATGAAGGAAAAAAGAAACACAGCTGAAAGTCACCCTGACACCACCAGCCAGCCAATACCCTTGGTTAGCATTTTAGAATGTGTAACGGTTTGGTCTGAGACCTGCACCGTTGGAGGACTTGGTCGTTGAGCAAACATCATGGAGTGTATTTACACAAACAGAGATGGCAACACTATGATCAGCCAGAGGAATTTTGCGGGGCCATGATGGTACCTGGACTGGCACATGACTGTGTTGGCAAACATCCACGTGTGCTTTCGCGTGTCTCTCCGCTGTGCTCAAAGGCTGGGTTTCACCTTTAAGGCCTGATGCGATTGTGCAGCATGCTGGAGGCAGCAGGTGAGCAAGCCAGGGGCAAGAAGCTGGCCCAAAGCAACTCACACCGAGCTGCTGTGCTGGCTTTCAAGGTTAACTCTCTCCAGCTCCAATGTTCTACAGTGAACCTCGCGAACGGCTAAAACACCAACATCCTCACATCATAGGACTTGTCATTCTAAAGAAAGTTCTAGATCCATTTTCATTATACCTGCTGATGGTTTCCCCCAGATCACTGAAATTCCCCCTTCAGTTTCTCTAGGAACCAAAGGGCAGAAAATCAAAGCAAGGAAGCATTGTTCACATATTGCACTGAGGACATTCCAAATGGCCAAACACTGGGGTTGTGTGGCTAAAACCGCCCCATAGGGGTACCAGTTGAACTCTGGCTACTCCACTTCCAACCCAGCTTCCTGCAAATGGCCTGGGAAAAGCAGCAGAAGATGGCCCAAGTGCTTGGGGCTCTGCACCCAAACGGAGTCCTGGAAGAAGCTCCTGGCTTCAGCCTGGCCCGGTGCTGCCTGCTGGCAGCTAATCTAAGAAGTGAACCAGTAGGTAAAAGGTCTCTCTCTCTCTCTTTCTCTCTCTGTCTTGCTCTGTAACTCTTTCAAAACACAAAATAAATTTAAAAGAAAGATGTCCACACATAGGTGGAATTTTGAGATGTTCAATTGCCTTGATTCAGTAATCCTATTTTAAGGAGCCATCCCAAAGAAATAGAAAGGTGACAGGAATTTTATTTGCAAGTATATTTGAGTGTAGAGAGGAGCAGAATATTCACCATGGCATTATTTTGAGCTGTGAAAATTGCTATGGAAAGGAATTTGAAAGCACGGCACGTACCTTCAGAAAACTATACCAGCCTTAAAAATCATGATATAAAATATATTCTATAGTAAATGAAAGAAAATATTTCCAGTATACATAAAGCATAAAAAAGTTGAAGACAACCCTGATATTGTAAATTCTGTGTAATGAATACATACAAATTAAAAACCAGGGGCTCAGTGCAGTAGTCTAGCGACTAAAGTCCTCACCTTGAACATGCTGGGATCCCATATGTGCACTAGTTCTAATCCCGGCAGCCCCACTTCCCATCCAGCTCCCTGCTTGTGGTCTGGAAAAGCATTTGAGGATGGCCTAAAGCTTTGGGACCCTGCACCCATGTGGGAGACCCAGAAGTGGCTCCAGGCTCCTGGCTTCGGATTGGCTCAGTTCCAGCCATTGCAGCCACTTGAGGAGTGAATCATCGACTGGAAGATCTTCCTCTTTGTATACCTGTCTTTCCAATAAAAACAAATGAATATTAAAAAAAAAAAAAAAAAGGCCTGGTGCAGTAGCCTAGCGGTTAAAGTCCTTGCTTTGCATGCCCGGAATTCCATATGGGTGCTACTTTTGATCCCAGCAGCCCTACTTCCCATCCAGATCCCTGTTTGTGGCCTGGGAAAGCCATCAAGGATGGCCCAAAGCCTTGGGACCCTGTACCCATGTGGGAGACCAGAAAGAAACTCCTGGCTCCTAGCTTCGGATTGCTGCAGCTCTGGCCGTTGCAGTTGTTTGGAGAGTGAATCATCAGACGGAAGATCTTCCTCTCTGTCTCTCCCCCTCTCTGTATATTTGGCTTTCCAATAAAAATAAAATAAATCTTTAAAAAAATTAAAAATCAGGTTTTGGGGTTGGTGCCACAGCATAGCAAGCTAAGCCTCTGCCTGTGATGTGGCATTCTCTATGGGTGCTGGTTTGTGTCCTGCCAGTTCCATCTCCCATCCAGCCCTCTGCTTTTGGCTGGGAAAGCAGGGGAGGATGGACCAAGTCCTTGGGCCACCAATCCATGGGGGAGATCCAGAAGAAACTTCTGGCTCCTGGCTTCAGATCAACTCAGCTCAAGCCCTTGTGGTCATTTGGGAAGTGAACCAGCAGATGGAAAATCTGTCTGTCTGTCTTCCTCCATGTAATTCTGCCTTTCAAATATAAGCAAAATAAATCTTTTAATAAAAAAAGCAGGTTCCTGATAATCCAAATTGTGAAAAGGAAGTGTTACCAGAGCCTTTGCAGCGGGTAACCCACACAGGAAGGGCCGAACTCCATGCCAGATTTCCCGGTAGAGGCACAGCTCCTCTCACAGGGATGCGCCTGATGGGCTGCACCGAGACAAGTAGCTATGCAAGTTCAAGGAGAGACCGGTGTGAGGGCCAGAAGGGCCCTGGCAAAGTGGGCAAAAAAGCTGGTTTCAGACATGTGCTCCAAATTCACAGTGCCAAGGGGCACAGGCTCCAATTTACAAGTGCCAATTTGCAAGCAAGTTGCTTGAGCCAAAAGTAACCCTGAGGTGTGGCTTCCTGGAGAGAAGCGGAGCACTGTGTTGACTTAACAGTGGTTCCTGACACTCTGGGTTAAGCAGGAGGCCAGGGCTTTGCAAATACAAACAGGAATAGCTTAGAAGAAAGGCTCACTGTTAGCAATGTTAACCCTCCACTAGTGGGATTAATCAGTTCCTTTGTATTTCCTACACATGTCTGCATTTTCTAATTTTTTTTCAACTCTGCACTTTTCTTAAAAAAAGATTTATTTATTTTATTGGAAAAGCAGATGTACAGAGAGGAGGCGAGACAGAGAGGAAGATCTTCCGTCCGATGATTCACTCCCCAAGTGGCTGCAACGGCCGGTGCTGAGCCAATCCGAAGCCAGGAGCCAGGAACTTCTTTCTGGGTCTCCCACGCGGGTGCAGGGTCCCAAGGCTTTGGGTCGCCCTCGACTGCTTTCCCAAGCCACAAGCTGGCTGGGAAGTGGAGCTGCCGGGATTAGAACAGGGGTCCATATGGGATTCTGGAGCGTTCAAGGCAAGGACCTTAACCATTACGCTATTGCGCCGGGCCCAACTCTACCCTTTTTAAAACTTCTTTAAGAAATTTTCCAAGCTGCAGCTTGAGACACCAATATCCCATATCAGGACCCAGTTTGAATCTTGGCCTTCAAATAAATAAATATACCTTGCAAAAATAAGTAAATAAATAAATAAATAGACAGAAAAAAAGAAAAAGAAAACTGTGAAATTACTAAAAGTAGGGTTCTAGTCCTTGCTGCTCCATTTTCCAACCCAGTTTTCTGTGAAGCTCTTGAGAAAGCAGCAGAGGATGGCCCAAACACTTGTGCCCGACTTACATGTGGGAGACCAGGATGGAATTCTAGGCTCCAAGCTTGGGCCTGCTGAGCCCCCAGCTATTGTGGTCATTTAGGGAGTGCACCCGTGGATCTTTCCTTCTCTCTGTGAATCTATATCTATATCTATATCTATATCTATATCTATATCTATATCCATATCATCTATATCTATATCTATATCTATATCCATATCTATATCCGTATCCATATCTATATCTATATCCACATCTGAACCTTAAAAGAAAGAAAAGAAGGAAAGACAGAGTTACAAAGAGAAGACACAGAAAGATCTTCTATCAGCTGGTTCAATTCCCAAATGGCCAATCCAAAGCCAGGAGCCAAGAGCTTCTTCAGGTTTCCTAATGGCTACAACATCCCAAACATCTGGGCTATCTTCCACCACATCCCACGGCCACAAGCGAGGAGCTGGATGGGAAGCAGAGCAGCCTGGACACAAATTGGCACCCATATCAGATCCTGGCACTTGTACGTGGTAGGGATCCTTTTTTTTTTTCTTTTTTTTTTTTTTTTGGCTTTCTAAAAATTTATTTTTATTTAAAAAGTAGAGTTACAGAGAGAAAAAGAGACAGTGCAAGATCTTTCACTCACTGGTTGACTCCCCAAGTGGCTGCAACAGCTGGAGCCAGAAGCTTTTTCTGGGTCTCACAGTTGGGTGCAGGGTCCCAAGGCGTTGGGCTGTCCTCAACTGCTTTCCCAGGCCACAGAAAAGGAGCTGGATGGGAAGCAGAGCAGCTGGGACACAAACCAGGCACATGTGGGATCCCGGCATATATAAGGTGAGGATTCAGCCATTAGGCTATTGCCCTGGGGCAGAAAAGCTGATTCTAATATTAACTTGGAATTGAAAGGGATATAGAATAGCCAAAATATCTTGCAAAAAGAAGCACAATGTTGGATGAGTCTAATTTCCTGATATGAAAACTCAACTACAAAGCAAAGTAAACAAAATGATGTTACTAGCATATTAACCTTTTTTTTTTTTTAAGCAGATTAGATTGTCAGAAAGAAAGAAAGCTTTTCCTTCCGCTGGTTCATTCCCCAAATGGCCAAACACTCAGAGCTGAACCAACCCGAAGTGAGGAGCCAGACGTTCTTCCAGGTCTCTCATGCACTTATTGGGTCCCAGGCTTTGTCCATCCTCAACTGCTGTCACAGTCATATGCAGGAAGCCCGATGGGAAGTGGAGCAGCCAGGACATGAACTGGCACCCATATGGGATCCCAGCAACACTTTCAACTTTAGCAACTGAGCATCGCATCCGGCCCCTGAACATTGACATACTGACTGACATATATTGATCAATTCTTAAGAGATTGGAAATAAAACCATGTGTTTATACTCAACTGATTCAAAAGTCCATTTATTGGGCCCGGTGTGGAAGCCTAGCAGCTGATGTCCTCACGTTGCACACGCTGGGATCCTATAAGAGCGTCGGTTCATATCCCAGCAGCCCCACTTCCATTCTAGCTCCCTGCTTCTGGCCTGGAGGGCATTCGAGGACGGCCCAAAGCCTTGGGACCCTGCACCCACGTGGGAGACCGGGAAGAACCTCCTGGCTTCTGGCTCCTGGCTTTGGATTGGCTCAGCTCCAGCAGTTGTGGCCACTTGGGGAGTGAATCATTAGATGGGAGATCTTCCTCTCTGTCTCTCCTCCTCTATGGATATCTGCCTTTCCAATTAAAAAAAAAATTTTTTTAAATCTTCAACAAAATGTAAAGGTTCATTTATTTTCATCTGCTTGAAAGGCAGAGAGGAAGGGGACAGGAAAACAAAATAGAGATCTTCCTAAATACCCACAAGCATCAGGGCTGGCTCAGACCAAAGACAGGAGCCTGGAACTCCATCCCAGACTCCCACATGGCCAGCAGGGGTCCAAGAACTTGAGTCATCATGTGTTGCCTTCCAGTATGAATAAGCAGGAAGCTGGATCAGGAGTAGGGTAGCCAGGACTCAATAAGCACCATGAAATGGGATGCAGATAGTATATATATCAAGGGATTTGATATAAATATATGAATAACACTGAACTATAACTCGATTTCCACTATAAATCTGTGTCCTTCTTGCTCTCCCTCTCCCCTTGCACTGATATGCCTGGTGGATAAGAAAATCCACTCAAAGGGCTCAGCACAATGGTTTAGTGTCAAAATCCTCTTCTTGCATATGCTAGGATCCCATATGAGTGACCCAGATGCTCGTTCATGTCCCAGATACTGCACTTCCCTTCCAGATCCCTGCTTGTGGCCTAGAAAGACAGTAGAGGAAGACCCAAAGCCTTGGGACCCTGCATCCACAAGGGAGACTGGTAGGAGGCTCCTGGTTCCTGGCTTCAGATTGGCTAGGCTCCCACCTTTGCAGCTACCTGGTAGATGGAAGATCTTTCTTTGTCTCTCCTTCTCTCTGTAAATCTGCTTATTAATAAAAATAAATAAATGTTAAAAAAAAATCAGACCCAGTGCGGTAGCTCAGCAGCTGAAGTCCTCACCTTACATGCGCCCCGGGATCCCATATGGGCGCCGGTTCTAATTCCGGCAGTCCCACCCCATCCAGCTTCCCGCTTGTGGCCTGGGAAAGCAGTTGAGGATGGCCCAATGCTTTGGGACCCTGCCCCCATATGGGAGACCTGGAAGAGGCTACAGGCTCTTGGCTCCTGGCTTCAGATCTGTGCAGCTCTGGCCGATCTGGCTGCTTGGGGACTGAATCATCGGACAGAAGATCTTCCTCTCTGTCTCTCCTCCTCTTTTTGTATTGATTTTTCAATAAAAATAAATAAATCTGTTTTTAAAAAAAAAGCAATATGTAGATTCAATGCAATCCCAATCAAACTCCCAGCAATATTCTTCTCAGAAATAGAAAAGATGATACAGAAGTTCATCTGGAACCACAAAAGACCACGAATAGCTAAAGCTGTCTTGAAAAATAGAAATCAAACCGGAGGAATCACAATTCCAGACCTCAAGACATACTATAGAGCAGTGGTTATCAAAACAGTCTGGTACTGGTACAGAAATAGAGAAGAAGATCAGTGGAACAGAATAGAAACACCAGAAGGGGATCCACACATGTATAGTCAACTAATCTTTGACAAGAAAACAGAAAACAATCCAGGTAAAAAACCAGGTCTATTCAATAAAAGCTACTGGGACAACTGGATAACAGCTTGCAGAATAAAGAAGCAGGACCCGTACCTGTCGCACTATACAAAAATCAGCTCTAATTGGCTCAAGGACTTAAATCTACACCCAGAAACCATTAAACTACTAAAGGAAAACATAGGAAGCACACTCCAAGATATAGGAACAGGGAAAGACTTTTTAGAAAAGACGCCTAAAGCAATGGCAATCAAATCCAAAATGAACAAATGGGACTATATCAAACTAAAAAGTTTCTGTACAGCAAAAGAAACAATTAAAAAAGTGAAGAAACAACCTACAGAATGGGAAAAAATTTTTGCATTCTACACAAGTGACAGGGGACTAATATCTAGGATCTACAAAGAGCTTCAGAAATCCAAGGATAGTGAAAAAATAAACCCTGTAGCAAAATGGGCAAAGGAAATGAACAGACGTTTCTCAAAAGAACAGATACAAATAGCTAATAAATATATGAAAAGATGCTCAGGCTCTCTAGCCATCAGAGAGATACAAATGAAAACCACTTTGAGGTACCACCTAACTCCTGTGAGACTGGCCTACATTCAGAATTCGAAAAACAACACATGCTGGCGTGAATGTGGGGAAAAAGGTCCCCTCCTTCACTGCTGGTGGGAGTGTAGGCTAGTACAATCATTGTGGAAATCCATATGGAGAGTGCTTGGAAAATTGCAAATAAACCTGCCATATGACCCAGCAATCCCGCTCTTAGGAATATACCCAACAGAAGTGAAATCTGCATACGAGAAGGGGATCTGTAATCCTATATTCACAGCAGCACAATCCACAATAGCAATGTCATGGAAACAAACCAGATGTGCGTCTAAGGAAGAATGGTTTAAAAAATTGTGGTACATCTATTCAATGGAATATTATTCAGCTGTCAAGAACGATATTATTCTATTCAAAACCAGGTGGTCCCAACTAGAAACTATTATGCTCAGCGAAATGAGTCAATCACAAAAGAATCAATACCATGTATTCTCTCTCATATAAGAAAGCCAACATGGAAAGGTAGAGTTCCTCAAGTGCCCATGGAGTTCTGATCTAAATATAGATTGCTGCAAGTCAGGTCCCACGGCAAGAGATGGTGAAAATTCTCTGTTCTAGGCATGTTGGCATTTCATGGATGAAGTAACAGCAGAGTATATTTAGCATGTTGTGAACATGAATATGGCAAATTGGCAGTTTCCGTCAGTAGTTGCTGGCAATAGTTTAGAGTGATGACAGATATTATTTTGATTTTTTTGTGTGTTATTTAGTTATGAGGAAAGTGTATGGTAAGCAGTCCATTTGATGGTTTACTAATTTCCTTGTTGTTGAGAAGTCCGAGTTGATTATGTATTTAATATGATAACCATTTGTGTGCTGTGAATTGCATTAAGAGTTATGTAGGGCAGAGATGATGCTTACTAAATGTACAAAATAGATTGATGAGATTAGCCAGTTAAATCTTTTCACCAGTAAGGCACTCAACAGCCCATGAGATATTTATTAAAAATGTCAAGTAAATCCTCTTATTTTTGTATCATAGTGTCAAATAGCAGTAAAATAAACATGTTAAGATCCTTAATCTACTGCTATGTTTCACTGTAAAATTTACCTTTGTTAAAATTTGCTTCTGTTCAAATTTGTTGAGATCGCACGTAAAAGTATCCTAATATTACTTTGGCTGGTATTTTCTAATTACTGTATAATATTTGGGAAATGCAAATTTTATTTGAATGTCAACTACAGTTAAGCATGTGCCGTTTGTTTTTCTTGCTCAGGTTTTGTAATTTGATGGAATGTTTTTATTATAGTTTAATAAATGTTTGCTTTATTAAAAAAAAAAAAGAAAACCCACACAAGAACAGGTTGCTAACATGTTATACAAAGTGCACAATCCAAAAGAAAGAAAAAAATAAAAAACAACACTCTCCATCCAAAACAGCATTACTGTTAATTTTTGGATGATTATAACCATAGCTTATTATTCATGCTAATGTACCATATGCTGTAGGCAAATGTATTTTTGCAGGGACCTCTGAGACCTCAAAATTACTTTAGGAGTTCATCTGCAGTAAACAGGTTGGGAAAGGCTGGTCCATAGGTAACCATTTACGATTTGTTTTCTTCCTCATGAAAATGTGTATAAGCTAATACATTTATATATTCATTCCCTCCATACTTCTCTTCCTTACGTAAAGGACAGCACCCTTGCTGCAATTACACCTTGCTATGTAGCAGTGTATTCTGGGATCGCGCCATGTCATCAGCTTGTGATTTTCCTCTATGATTTTCACATCCATCCAATCCTCTGCTGCATGGATGTAACATTCAACCAGTTCCCAAACATGTGGGCTGTTTCCCGTCTTCTGTTACCACTGTCTTTCAGTAGGTCTTCTTCCTTGCACTCTGTTTCTTAGTCATGCCATTTAGTCTTTGAGACAGATTCCTAGAAGTAGAATTG
Organism: Ochotona princeps; assembly: GCF_030435755.1. Lineage (NCBI taxonomy): Eukaryota > Metazoa > Chordata > Mammalia > Lagomorpha > Ochotonidae > Ochotona > Ochotona princeps. The sequence continues at coordinate 17,022,080 of NC_080839.1, read as the reverse complement.
TTTACCCAAAGGGTAAACGCATGTTCCATTTTGCTGGGTACTGCCAAATTGCCTTCCATAAGGCATGTGTCATTCTGCATTCCACCAGCGGCGTGTGAGAGTTCCCAGTTTCCCACATCTCAGAGTGTGTTGTCAGACTTCTAGACTTTTGCCAATCTGATAGGGGAGAAACGTTATCTCAGAGTAATTTTAATTTGCATTTCCTGTACTATGAAAAACATGAATACTTTTGCCATTTTCCTTTCTTTTTCTATGATTTAGGTTCATATTTTGTGCCCATTCTAAAAGCCAGGAGCAATTCATATTTTAACTCTGTGATTTAAGTTATCAACACCTATTCCAGGTTTGTTAGTTTGTCTTAGAAAATGCATAGTTTTCTCCTATCTTTTTCTCACTTTCTCTATCTGCAAAAGCACGTTTGTCTTGATGCAGTAAAATGATCAATTTTTTCTCTCATGATTTGATGACCAAAGCTACAAATGCGTTCCTCACTCCCAAGATACAAAGACTTGTGCTTGGTTTTCCTTCTGGTATTTCTGTGTTTTCATTTTTTACATGTAGATCCTAGCCCTTAGTCGTTTCTCAGCTATTCTGGCATTTTAGAGGAATCAAACTGATGCAAACTACTTCCCTTTGGAGACACAGTTGTCCCAACTTCGTTTATTGAAAAGTCTGTCTTTTCCTTTTTGCTTTGAAATACTTCGTTTTTGAATACCAGATTTCATTTTGAAGTAGGGCTATTTCTGGATTTTCTACTGAGTTCCATTGATCTTTGTATTCATATGTCAATACTATATTCTTTTTACTGTAGAAAATTCATAATGTTTTAATATCTCAGAAAGCTAGTCCTTCTACAGTTTTCTTTTTTAAAGACTTTTTCTGGGGTGAACGTTGTAGTGCAGCAACGAGTTAAGCCGCCACTTGAGATGCCTACATATCTCCGACATAACATAGGGGAGTGCTGGTTTGAGTCTCAGCTTCTACTTCAGATTCAGCTTTCTGCTACTGCCTGGGAGGCAGCCGAGGATGGCCTGAGTGTCTGGGAGTCTGCCATCTACGTGGGAGATCTGGGCTGAAGCCTGGCTCAGCTCTGGCTGTTGCAGATATTTGGGGAGTGAACCAAGGAATGAGACAATCTCTCTCGTTGCTCTGCCTTTCAGGTAAATTAAAATAAAAATAAATAAACAGTATGAAAAGAATTTTACTAGCTTTTCTTGCTTGCTTATTCTTTCAAAAGAGATTTGTATAATCAACCTGCATGGGGCCCGGCATGGTAGCCCAGCAGCTAAAATCCTCACATTGAACACGATGGGATCCCATATAGGTGCCAGTTCTAACCCCGGTGACCCCACTTCCCATTCAACTCCCTGCTTCTGGCCTGGGAAATCAGTGTATGGCCCAAGGCCTTGGGACCCTGCACCCGCGTGGGAGACCCGGAAGAGGCTCAGGATTCCTGGCTTTGGATCTGGACAGCTTCGTCTGTTGTGGCTCACTTGGGGAGTGAATCATTGGACTGAAGATGTTCCTTTCTGTCTCTCCTCCTCTCTGTATATCTGACTTTCCAATAAACATTTCAAAAAACCTTTAAAAATAATAATAATAAACCTGTGTGGGTCTATAGAATAAGTATATGAATTAATTAGGGAGAATCAACATCTTAATTTATTGTTCACTTATTTATTTTTATCTACTTGAAAGGGAGATTGACAGAGAAGAGAAGGAGATAAAAAGAGAGAGAAGAGAAAAGAATGATGATAATAGCCAGGGATGGGCCAAGCTGAAGCCAGGAGCCAGGAACTTCAACCAGGTCTCTCACATGGTAGCAGGGACCCAAGAACTTGAGCGAGCATCAGCTGCTTCCCAGGATGCACATTATATTATCAGGAAGCAGAATCAGAAGCAGAGTAACCCAGATTTGAACCAGGAACTCCAAATATGAGATGAAGGTGTCCTAAGTGGTAATTCAACTACTGTGCCCCCAAATACCTATTCCCAAAGCTAGCCTCAGGATTGATAATTGGCATAAACCAAGAGAGGACTCTGAAGTAGTGTTGCATTATTTGAGAAGCCCTAAAAAGTGATCACAAGACAGTCTTCCCAGTGGTAGGTCGGGGTTTGGGGTGTTACACCTGGTCATTCACTTTGTGTGGAAAGAGACAGTGGCCCAAACATTAAAAGATACGTAGGTTCGATAACCGTGGTAAATGGCCTAATTAACCAAGAACATGAAAGGAAAAGGACTGGAAAACTGAGGACAATATTGAGAAGTAGTAAGTTTGATGAAAAGTCTGTACATTTTTTACTGTAAAGGGCCACAGTAAATATTTCAGACTCACAGACTATACGGCTCCTATGGCAACCACACAGCTCCATGGTGGCAGTATGAAAGCAGCCAGATTCAATACATAAATAAACCAGTGACCATGGCAGGGTTTCCATAGAGCATTATTCACCAAGCAGACAGTGGGTGGATTTGGCTTGTGGGTTCTGGTTTGCCAACCCTGGGTATAGACATACCTAGGATGTGGGAAAAAGTGTGACAATCTTGTTACTGCCTTTCTCGTTGGTCACATGAGACATCCACCAACAGAAGAGTGACTAGACAGCCGAACAGTGACTCAGCCAGTTGCTGTCAGTCTCCTGTTAGCACCCACCCCAGCTCAGGTCCAATCAGCTTAAGAATAGCACTGCTAGAGCCCAGGCATGAGCTCCTACCCACCAGGGCTGATGCGGCTACTCCTGGTGAATCCGTAATAGAGGGCCATTCCTCAAGCCCCTGGTGCCAAGATGGTGATCAGGCCCCTTCTATTCTAAAAGGAGAACTATTTCATCTTATCTGAAATCAACACAACTTCTAGCTAGTCCTCTTCAGCTTGCGGGGCCTTTGACAACCTGAACTGGGGACTTGCAGAGTGATTCACTGGAACAGAATTCTAACAGGGACCAGTGCTGAGGCATAGTAGGCTAAGGCTCTACCTGTGCAGCTGGCATCCCATATGCGCACCAGTTCTTGTCCTGGCTGTTATACTTCCCACAGCTCTCTGCTTATGGCCTGGGAAGGTAGTAGAGGATGACCTAACACTTTTTTTCTTTCTTTATTTTAGACAATCTTTCCATATTTCATTAGGGCACAAAGGTTCAAGGGCTACAGGAAAGTGGGTAAGACTATTATTTCCATATTTTTTTCCTGTATCTGTGGTAAAGGGGGAGATAAAGGGAGAAGCCCCACCCAGTCTCCCACCCATCCCAGGTCCCCAATGTGGGGCATGCTCCAAGGGTCTTGCTCAAGTGGTTTGGATAGTTCAACAGTTATGAATTGCTGCCAATCTCGCCATTCCCAGCACGATGAGGTCACTGCAGAATCCACTGATTGACATAGTCCACCTTAGAGTCTCTGTTTGCCCAGTTTTTCACTGCCAACATCTAGCTGGGGTAGTTGATTTGTTTGTTCTGTCCTCTGCTGTGGTGCCAGGTATTCTCTGCAGGTTCCGATAGACTGCCATATCCTCCATGTGCAGCTGGTTATGCTCTCCACTGCTCCGTCTGAGCTTCTGAGGAGGCTGGGCTCTGGCACTTGCACTCCATGGCAGACCATGGAACCTGCACCTCACTTCATGGTTAGGGTTCTGAGTTCGGCAGTTTGATTGGGGAGATCCCCAAAGCAACTTTGAGGTGTTTCCAGACCAGATTCTTATGTGTACTTGCAAGTACAGGGCCTGGCACAGTCCATCACCCCAATCAGTTTGTGGTTGCAATTGCTGGGTCGGTTCTGTCTCCAGTCCTGTCTTCCACTGGAAAAAATGGGTGTTGCAGTCCATCTTGATTCTGCCCAGCACACACTCAACCCTCACATAAACCAGTGGGAGCTGCAGCCTAGTCGAAGCAACCCACAATAACCCCCTCCAGGCCCATCCCTCTGTCCTGGTTCCCGTGTTTGCCAGTATGTGTAGTAGACCAGTCTAGTCTGTCCCACATCCCATTCAGCTCTAACACATGTCAATGGGCATTGAAGGCTAGTTCAACCTAACCAGCTCCACTATCCAGCCCACACAGATGCTGTTGGGTATCTTTCTATCTAGCCACCCCTGCCCCTGTCCTGGTTTTTGTGCTCTCCAGTGGAGTGGTAACCCAAGAGGGAGGAGCCCACTATTTCCCTTCTAGGCCAATCCCACTCCCAGATTAGGCACTCTCCAGGTGATTCTGGAATTTAACTTGACAGATTTAGCCTCCAGTGCCAGTTTCTGCCAGCTGATGCTGCGGCAAAGCCCAACCAACCCTCACCCACTCTAATTTTTGCTTGCACCAGTCGGAACAGTCAGCCCAACCTGGCTTTTCCCTGATCTAGTTCACATGAGGTCCATGTTGTAGCCCTGCCTGGCCTGGTCTGCCCCATCCCAACTCACACTCTCCAGTGGAAGTGGTTTTCCAGCAGGGGAGCCCACAATACCCCTGCTGCCTTTGCTCCCTCCCTCCCTGGTTCTCACATGTGCTGTTTGGGTGCTGTGGCCACATCTGGTACAGGTCACCTCACCTTGGCATTCCATAATGTGCACTGGTTTTTGTCGCGGCCTAACCGGGCCCGACCCACACTTTGTTCTGGCATCCAGATTCGCCAGCGGGTGATGTGAACTCGTTCAGCCTGGTCTGCCTCTGTATGCCAGTGGGTATCTTTCCATGGCCTGTTCTGGGCTGTTCCCTATAGTGCTTCTTGCACTTACCTGCAGGGACTGTGTCCTGCCAGAGGAGTTGCCCAGGCTCCTCCATCAGAACCTCTGCCAATGCCAGATTTTGCGCATATCGGTGGGTAACCTAAGATCTTGGACCCCTGCCCCACACATGGGAGTCCCAGAGGATTTCCTGGCTTCTAGTTTCTGATTGGCTCAGCTCCGGTTGTTGCAACTATTTGGAGGGTGAACCAGCAGGTAGAAGGACTCTCTCTCTGTCTCTCCTTTTCTCTGTGTCTTTCAAATAAAAATAAATCTTTTTTAGAAAAAGAATCCTGCATAAAATCACCCCTGACCAACAAACTATTTACAGCAAGAAAGTATGGCAGGGGCCATAGGACAATTTGACCCACAAGTCCTATCACATTCCACATCACTGGGAAGCTTCTGGAGTAACATAGTAAAGTGAAGGAGTCACCTTTTGAAGAGGATACGCAGAAGAAAAGGACAGTGTCCCCAAGAGGCAGCAGATGGCCTAATTTAACGGACATTCTAAAAGACAATGTCAATGTAGAAACCAGAGAATCTAGGTTCATTTGGCCCAGTGACCATCTTTTTATTGGTGTTCCTGGAAACTTTGTGTTTTCTGCTCCCTCAGAGTGTAATGAGCCTGGTACCCAGAGGGGAATACTTCCACTAAAGGCCATGGTAAGAATTCCTTGTAGTTTCTGCCAAGGCCTCTTGAGTTCCTCATGCCAAGAGACTGGCAAGGAAAGAAAGGTGCAACAACACCATCAACTGGATATATGGATATACTCTTCTTCTTTTTTTTTTTTAAGATTTTATATTTATTTTCATTGGAAAGGTGGATATACAGAGAGGAGGAGAGACAGAGAGGAAGATCTTCTGTGCAATGATTCACTCCTCAAGTGGTCGCAACAGCCAGAGCTGAGCCGATCCAAAGCCAGGAACCACAGGTGCAGGGTACCAAGGCTTTGGGCCATTCTTGATTGCTTTCCCAGACCACAAACAGGGAGTTGGATGGGAAGTGAAGTAGCCAGGACACGAACTAGTGCCCATATGGGATCCCAGAGCATGCAAGGCAAGGTCTTTAGCCACCAGGTTATTGCTCTGGGCCCAGGATATATCTTTTAATGAGGTATCTGTGCAAGTCTTTGGCCAGTTCTTCCCTTAAGTTGTCCCTTTTTGTTTTTTCTTTTACTTGAAAGACAGCCAGAGATCTTCCATCCACTGCTTTGCTTCTCAAATGTCCACAACAGTCAGGGCTGGGCTAAACTGAAATGAGAATGTCTCCCATGTGGGTGGCAGAGACAAAACTACTTGAACTGTCATCTGCTACCTCCCATAGTGCACTCTAGCAGGAAGCTGGAATTGGAAGTGGAGTAGGCTCTCAAGCCCAGGTATTCCAATATGGAATACAGGTACCCGAACTTAACCACTATACTAAATGCTCATCTCTCTATTTTTGTATGGATATATTTAGGATTTTTATCTAAATATGATTTTCTCGGCAAGTATGTGTAATGCAATTTTTATTTGATCTAATTTGCATTTTATTCAGTAATAATGTCATTTAAAAAACAAATTCTTGGGCCCGGCAGTGTGGCCTAGCGGCTAAAGTCCTCGCCTTGAACATGCCGCGATCCCATATGGGTACCGGTTCTGGTCCCGGCAGCTCCACTTCCCATCCAGCTCCCTGCTTGTGGCCTGGGAAAGCAGTAGAGGACGGCCCAGAGCACTGGGACCCTGCACCCGCGTGGGAGACCCGGAAGAGGTTCCTGGTTCCCAGCTTTGGATCGGCACAGCACCGGCTGTTGCAGCTCACTTGGGGAGTGAATCATCGGATGGAAGATCTTCCTCTCTGTCTCTCCTCCTCTCTGTATATCTGACTTTGTAATAAAAGTGAAATAAATATTTTTAAAAAATTCTTTTTAAAAATATTATATATTTATAAAAATAAATATATTTATATTGCAAAGGCAGATTCACAAAGAGAAGGAGAATCAAAGAGAAAGATCTCCCATGCACTAGTTCACTCTGCAAACGGCCATAACAGACAGAACTGAGCCAATCTGAAGCCAGTTGCCAGGAGCCTTCTCTTAGCTTCTCATGTGGGTGCAGGGCCCCAAGGCTGTAGGCCACCCGCTATTGCTTTCTCAGGCCACAGATAAGGAGCTGGACGGAAATAGAGCAGCTAAGACACAAACCAGCTCCCACATGAGATGCTGGTGCTTGCAAGTGGGGGATTGGTCAATTGAACCATCATCTGACTCCAAGAATATAAATTCTTTTTTAAAAACTGAGTAAGTTGCTGATTTATATTAAAGTTATTTAATTATAGACACACAACAAAACAGAAATGTCGTTCACATCTGCTGGTTCGGTTAGGGCTGGACAAGGTCAAAGTTGGGAGCTGGAAACTAAATCCAAGTTATCTCACGTGGGTGGCTGGAAACCAGCTGCTTGAGCCACCATCTGCTGTGTCCTAGGGTGTGCACTAACAGGCAGCTGGAATCGATAGTAGAATAGGGACTTAAACCCAGGAACTCTGAGAGCGGACACACACATCCTAGCCAGCATCTTAATAGCCAGGATGAATGCCCACTTTGCGTGAGAAATTTTTTTAAAGATTTATTTTATTTTTATTGGAAAGGCAGATCAGGTCTACGGAGAGAAAGACAAGAAGATCTTCCATCTGTTGATTCACTCCTCAGATGGCTGTTACAGCTAGAGATGAGCCCATGCGCAGCCAGGAGCCAGAAGTCAGGAGCCTGGAGCCTCTTCTGGGCCACCCGCATGGGTGCAGGGGCCCAAGCCTTGTGTCATCCTCTACTGCTTTCCCAGGCCACAAACAGTGAGCTGGATGGGAAGTGGAACAGCCGGGACACGAACTGGCACCCATATTGGATTCCGGCACTTGCAAGGTGAGGATTTAGCCACGGAGTCATCGCACTGGGCCCACAACAGAAATTCTTAGGTTTACATGAAGGTATTTGAAAAATCTCAGGGGAAAAAGAATGAAGAAAATATTTAGGGTGGGCATTTAAATTAGGTTACACTGCTGCTTTCAAATCCCATATTCCATATCAGAGTCCTTCGATCCAAGTCCTTGCTCTGCTTCTCACCCAGCTTCCCAACAGACACCCTGGAAGACAGCAGGTGATGGCTCAAGCATGGGGCAGATTCTGGGCTCCTGGTTCCAGCCTGGCATGGCCCTGTCTGCTGCAGACACTTGGGGAGAGAACCCGTGGATGGAGGATTTTTCTCTCTGTATACCTGCCTTTCCATTAAAAATAAATAAAACAAAAGAAGATAGCTTAAGGGAAAACAAAACAAAACAAACGAAAACCAGTTCGCTACCTGCATCAACCAAGAGCAAGCGGCATGCCACACAATGCAGGCCACACCAAACGGCCCCAGGGACAGTCAGGACAGAGGTAGAAGAAGTTAAGAGCCTTATCACAGGTAGGAATGTAAGAGGCAGGTGAACTGGCTAAGCAAGTTTAGTCCAAGCTAGTTCGGAAAAAAAAAGCAGGTTGCAGAGTAGGGGGTCTGTCCTGAGGTGACTGATACCTGGCCCTGGGCGATTAGGGCAGGGGAATTCTGGCCCAGAGTGTAAGTGACCTGGGAGAGCCCAATAGAAGAGGCTGGGTTGTTTTGCATATGAAAGGTTCCCTCACTAGGTAATTAGTTATCCAGCCCTGGGAGAGACAGCCCAGCCCAGATCAACAAGGCCTCCAGGAGGTCAAACACACAAAAGAATAAACACCTAGACTGTTAACACGTTGCTATTTCAGAACCAGTTACATACATAAATTGGCTGCAAGTCTTTGTTGGCTTCACACTAACTCACTAAAACAGTTTGGGAAGAATTAATATTTTTTTATTAACACTAAGTCTTTCCATTGATGAAAATAAAATACTCTAATTTTTCTTTCTTTTCGTCTTTTTTTAAAAGATTAATTGTATTGGCTCAGTAGCCTAGCGGCTAAAGTTCTCGCCTTACACACGCTGGGATCCCAAATGGACACCGGTTCTAACCCCGGTGGCCCTGCTTCCCATTTACCTTCCTGCTTGTGGCCTGGAAAAGCAGTAGAGGATGGCCCAAAGCCTTGGGACACTGCACTGGCATGGGAGACCCAGAAAAGACTCCTGGCTCCTGGCTTTGGAGCTCAGCTCCAGACGATGTGGCTATTCGGGGAGTGAATCGTTGGACAGAAGATCTTCCTCTCTGGGCTCGGCGACATCGCCTAGCGGCTAAAGTCCTCGCCTTGAACGCGCCCCGGTATCCCATATGGTCTCCGGTTCTAATCCCAGCAGCTCCACTTCCCATCCAGCTCCCTGCTTGTGGCCTGGGAAAGCAGTCGAGGACGGCCCAGAGCTTTGGGACACTGCACCCGCGTGGGAGACCCGGAAGAGGTTCCTGGTTCCCAGCTTTGGATCGGCACAGCACCGGCTGTTTTGGCTCACTTGGGGAGTGAATCATCGGACGGAAGATCTTCCTCTCTGTCTCTCCTCCTCTCTGTATATCCCGCTTTCCAATAAAAGTGAATAAATCTTTTTAAAAAAAAAAAGATCTTCCTCTCTGTCTCTCCTCCTCTTTGTATATCTGACTTTCCAATGATAAAGTAAAATAATAAAATCTAAAAAAAATTAATTATATTTATTTGAAAGAGTTATACATATGCATATACAATTATATCTGAAAATGATCATTTTAATTTTCCCTTTCAATTCACGTACTTTATTTCTTTGCTTATATGTTTATGCTGGCTGGGATCTTGTGCTGTAATGTAAATAGAAGTGACACATTTCTTATACCCAACCTCAGGAAGTTTTCAGTATTTCACATCAGCTTTGTATGTATCTTAATGTTTTGCTATGGCAAGCACATATTTCTAGTTTTGTAAGAACTTTTTTTAAAAAGATGTATTTATTTTCATTGAAAAGTCAGATATACAGAGAGGAGGAGAGACAGAGAGGAAGATCTTCTGCCTACTGATTCACTCTCCAAGTAACTGCAGCAGCTAGAGCTAAATTGACCTGAAGCCAGGAGCGAGGAACTTCTTCCAGGTCTCCCACGTGGGTGCAGGGTCCCAAGGTTTTGGGCTAAACAAGGTTATTTTCTCTGGAGACACTTCTGTGGCTTATCACAATCAAACATGATAAATCAACTAACCATCAGTAAATAGCTTTCATTGCTTGACCAACACTGAGCCTCTAGGAAACTTTGTGATGAAATTCTAGTGTGATGAGATAGTTTGCTTTTCCTTTCTAATTAATTGTTCTGACCAGTTGTTTCCAGTCACTGGGGAAAATTGCAAAGAGTGCTAATCTTGGAATGTTCACACATTCTTCAACAGAGCTGGTGTGGCTGCATAACGTAATGTTTTGTCATCTCATTGGATAAGCAAATAATCCATGATTCCTTGTGCTTCAGTAACGTAATCCTCACAGAAGATCCCAGCCAGCATAAACATATAAGCAAAGAAATAAAGCACGTGAATTGAAAGGGAAAATTAAAATGATCATTTTCAGATATAATTGTATATGCAGGAGATTAAAAATAATTTTTAGAGAAACTATAGAATTACTGTCTCTCATGGTGTCATTGTGCGTTTCACATCGCTTGCAAGGCTGGTGGCAAGTTTTGGGGGCCAGGTTCCCACTAGGATCTGGGTTTAAAGAAGTGGAGGACATAAGAAAATAAAAAGCAAATCCAGTTTTCCCACACCTCAAGATGTCTGTGCCTCAGAGGCTCTGTGTGTCGGCAGCAGGGAGTCTCCCCTTGGAGTCACCAGCACTTCTCTCAAAACTTGGGACTTCTTACTCTGGTAGTGGGGCACTTGAGCTATTATCTGCTGCCTTCCAGGGCATATCAGGAGGGAGCTGGATCACAGGCAGAGGTGCAACACTCGGATGTGAGATGCAGGCCGTGTCAATGGCGGCTTCCCTTGATGGGCCACACCTGTCGCTCTTGGCTAATTTTAATTTTAACTTGCTTCTTTCCACATTGATGAATGCATTTCCAAAATGTCTCAGTAATTACATTGGATAAATACACCACAAGTTTATTTCACAATTTCCTCTTTGGGGACCCAGAGGTTGTGGTTAGCTTTTCAGAGGAATGAACACACTTCCGCAGGCTACTTGTACAGCTGTACAGTACAAACTCTTAGGAGCCCGTAGACAAGTCACAACATTTATACTTTCAGAGGATTTTCCCAGGGATTGCCAGAATTCCCTTCAAAAACATTACATAATGGCATGCCCAGCAGCTACAGGTGCCTTTCAGCACGAAGCCAAGGCTGGCTGTTACCATTCTAGCCTCCCTTTGCCAATCAGATAGATAAAAAATGGCATCTCCGTGCTGTTTCCATTTGCATTTCTTTGAGGTTGACAGGTGTAGTAGGCTGATAATGGCTCATCCACAAAGAAAGGCCCATGACCTCATGCCTTGAACTTGCGGATGTTTAGGAAAAGGTGTGAAAAAATCAAGGTTCTTGACACAGTGGATTATGCAGGGTTAGTGTGGTGAATCCCAAATGCCATTACAAGTGTCCTTTCTAATAGGAAAAAAGGTTTGTGTGTGTGTGTGTGCATTTTTAAAAAGATTTGTTATTTGAAAAGTAGAGTTATGAAGAGAGAATGAGAGTGAGAAAGCTTACATTTATTTGTTCACTCCCTAAATGGTTGATATGGCCAGGGTTGGGCCTAAAGCCAGGAGCCAGGAGCTTTATTTGGGTCTCCCTCGTGGATGCAGGGGTCCAAGCACTTGAGATATCTTCTGCTGCTTTTACAGGCGCATTAGCAGAGAGCTGGATGGGAAAGGAAGCAGCCAGGATGCTGCTGTGTTTCAGACTGTAACTTAACATGATACACAACAACACCAACTCCAAAAGGAGAGATGAGACACCGACAAGATTCAGCAACCTAACTCCAGATCCAGGGACTGGAGGAATGTGACCACAGGTTAAGGAATGAGAAGAGAATGCTAGAGGAAGGAGGCTAGACACATTGCTTGTGGCGCCTCCAGAGAGAGCTGTTCTGTCTTTTTAAAAGTCTGTCTACCTATCTTAAAAGGCATAGTGATACACACACACACACACACACACACACACACACCTTGCAGTCTCTGGTTCACTCCCCAAATAACCCGCAGCAGCTGGTTGGGCTAGGCTGAAGCCGGGAGCCAGAACTCCATACAAGTCTTCCTGTGGGTGGCAGGATCCAAGCACTTAGTTCATCATCTACTGCCCATTAGGTGCGTTAGCACATAGTTACATCAGAGGCAGAGGAGCTGGGACTCACTCAGCCTTCGGGAATGAATGTGGGGATGCCAACCCTCAGTTTAACTGTGGCATCACAGCATCCATCTCTACAGCTAATGAACCTGATTTTGGACTTCTGTCCCTCACACGTGTGATGGAAGACATTCCAGGGGCTGGTATGGTGGCACAGGAAGTAAGTTACTGCACCTTATATCACATTGCTGAATATTCTACTTCCCTTCCAGCTCCCTGCTAATGTGCTTGCAAAGGCAGAGGTTAATGGCCCAAGAGATTGGGCCCTGGTCACCCGTGTGGGTAACTCAGGGTTTCAAACTTGCTGGTTCTGCCTGGCCTGTCCTTGCTGTTGTGGGTCTCTGGGGGAGTGAACCATCAATTGAAACATCTCTATCTTTTTGTCTGTAATGCAAGGAAAATACAACCAATTAAAAAAAAAAAAACAGATATAATTCAAGGGAACAGGTATTCGGCCTAACTTGGAGAACATCTGCATCCCATATTAGAGTACCTGGGTTTGACTGTGGACTATGGATGGCTCCCGATTTCACCTTCTTACTAATAGGGCCCATGGGAGGCAGTGAGGATGGCTCAACTAACTGGGTACCAGTAGGCCACCTGTGAGCCCTGGAGTGAATTCCTGGCTTCAGCCCAAACCCAAGCCCAGCTAGAGTGAGCATTTGGAAAATGAACCTGTGGATGGCAGTTCTCTTCCTTAAAACAACAAAAACAACAAATACATACATACTCATGATATATGCTTTTTGGAAGCATTGTATGAGGTTATTTTTATATATGGTCTAAAAAACACCAAAGGCATGTCTGCTTCTTGTAATTAAACACTAATAATATATGTGAAAGTCAAAAAGAACGCTTCCCCTCTCCTTATACTTACCTTCTTTCCCAAAGATATTCATGGGTGAGAACTGAACTCTCAGGCCAGTACTGTGGTACAGTGGGTTAGGCTGCCACGTGCTTCACCAGCATCCCATATGGTCACAGGTTTGAGTCCCAGCTGCTCCACTTCCCATCCAGTTCCATGCGGCACTGGAGAAGGCAACAGAAGATGGCCCAAGTGCTTGGGCCTCTGTACCCTCATGGGAAACCCAGATGAAGCTTCTGGCTCCTAGCTTGTGCCTGTTGTGGTCATTTGGGGAGTGAACCAGTGGACGGAATATCTCTCTCTTCTGAAACTCTGTCTTTTAAAATAAACAGAATGAAGATTGTAAAAAATAGAATTTTTTGGAAACGAGCAAAATGGTGTTAAAGATAATATCTTACACTTATAGGTGTTTCTTCAAAACCATTCCTGGTCCACGTGTCACATCCTTTCTCTTGTAGGAAAAACGAAGACTGTGTCCCTGGTGCTTGGCTCTTGGACTGGCTGGCTTCCTCTCCATTCGCAGGAATCTTTGTAGCAAAGTCCTCTCCGCCAGCTAGCTGCGCTTCAGGCAGTTCCAGGCTGCTCTCCTTAGTCCATCCCCACTGTGGGAAGGGTTTTTGTTGTTGTTGTTGTTTGTTTGTTTTTAAACTTGAAACTGGTTGCAGACGTTTGGTATGTTACTGTCATTCACTGTAACATTGTATTTCTCCACTTGAGAATTTTTTCTTATAGTCACTGACCTCCCAGTCAGGCTTTGCAACGAATGCAATCGAAATCCATTCTGAAGCCAGGACAGCGATGATACAAATTTGGAGTCGTGAGGAGAAAAGCGTCGAGGCCCTCTATGGACACCTGGACGTGTGGAAAGCCTGGGCCGGGACGAGAGGCGCGTAGAGATTCTTCCTCAGGAGAAAGATGCGGAATTCGGGAACGCCGCAGATCCCTCAGGACCCATGTTCCGCGCCCCTGACTGGCGGCCTCGCGGGAGCCGTCGGAGTCCCGCATTCCAGGGACGCGGGGCGGTGTGGGACCGTGGGCGGCCGACCTGCGCGGCCCAGGCTTTCCCGCAGGGGGCAGTGCCGGCCGCTGGGATTACGCGAGGGGGTGCGACGAGGCGCAGAGTTCTGGGGGGTTCTTGGGAAGAAAGTTCGGAGTTGCGAGGGGGCGGAAGCAGGGGCGGCGGGGCTCGGGGCGGGGTGGCGTGGGGACGCAGCCCCCGGAAGGTGCGAGCGAGCCGGGCGCGGGGAGCACCGAGTGAGCGCGCCGGCTCTCCGGGCTCCGCGGGCGCGCGGGTGTCAGCTTGCAGCCGGGCTCCTCCCTCCGGCCCCCCTGCCCGGCCGCGCGGTCCCTCCCTCCTTCCCTTGCTCGCCCCTCCCCGGCGGGCCAGGCGCTGGGACGCCCCGACCGACCAGGCGGCGGCGGCGGCGGCGGCGGCGGCAGCGGGCGAGTTGGGGAGCCCCAGGCTCGGTGCTGCCGCAGACACCGGAGCCGAGTCGTCCCCGCCCCGGCCGGGCCGCGCCGGGCCCGCTTCCCGCGGGGCCACGCCCTGTCAAACTTTGTTGCTGCGGCAGCGAGCGGAGCCGAGCGGGCCGGCCAGCAGGAGGGAGGGGCGCCGGGCCGGGCCGGGCGCGGGCGGCCAGGGGCTCCAAGAAGCGGCGGCCCCGGCCCCGCGGCCCCACCATGCCCCAGCTCGGTGGAGGCGGCGGCGGTGGCGGCGGCGGCGGGGGAGGCAGCGGCTCGGGCGCTGGCGCGGCCGGCGGAGGAGACGACCTCGGGGCGAACGACGAGCTGATCCCCTTCCAGGACGAGGGGGGCGAGGAACAAGAGCCGAGCAGCGACAGCGCCTCGGCGCAGCGGGACCTGGACGAAGTCAAGTCATCCTTGGTCAACGAGTCGGAGAACCAGAGCAGCAGCTCGGACTCGGAGGTGAGGCGACTTAGCGCGGCCGCCCCTCTCCCCAAGCCCCCCGGCAGGAGGGGGACCCCGGCCCGGCTCCCGCTCACCCGCCCTCGCCTTTGTGTCTCCTCCACAGGCGGAGAGGCGCCCGCAGCCCGTCCGGGACGCTTTCCAGAAGCCGCGAGACTATTTCGCCGAAGGTACGTGCTCGGCCGGCCAGTTCTGCCCCCGGCCCGCGCTGTGCACCTCGTTTCGTGCGGCCCACGCGACCCGGCTCCCTGCCCTGCGCCCCTCTCGTCTCTCGGCCTCCTGGGATCGCGCGTGGGGAGGTGGTGGTGTAGGGGGTGACATCGGAGTCCTTCTGTCGGGGCGCTGTCCGGGGGGCCCGGGCCTCACCCCGTCTTGGTCTCATCCGCAGTGAGAAGGCCCCAGGACGGCACGTTCTTCAAGGGCCCCCCGTACCCTGGGTACCCCTTCCTCATGATCCCGGACCTGAGCAGCCCGTACCTCTCCAACGGACCCCTGTCTCCGGGAGGAGCGCGCACGGTGAGCGTCCTTGGAGCTGCGCCGGGGCTGGCGGGTGGGGTCCGGGACCGACCCGCAGGATGCGCCCTCCACCCCTGCCCGACCGGGCCGTGGGGGGATGGGGCCTCCTGCACCGGTCGCGGGCAAAACTTGTTTGCGGAGTTGAACGGCTCTGGCGGCGGAGGAGAGGGCGAGGCTGCTTTGGCGGCTGCTTGGATGAAAAGTAAAGTTATTACAACTTCTCCAGTTCTGTGGGCCGTGGCCAAGGGGTCCACCTCTAGGATCTTCCTTGGTTTCCAAAAGTCTGTGCCCGCAGCACAGAACTTGGGAGTGTGTGTGTGCCTGCTCCTGGGGGTCTCGTTTTTTCTTCATAGGCTCTCCTTGGCAGTTGGGTGGGGAGCTAGGAGAGCTGAGGTTGGCAGTGTTGCATGGGCTCTCTCCTCTGGTTTCCTCGCGCGGGCGGACCGGCCGGGAGCTGGTTCCTAAGAAACCCAGTGCTGATGGCGGGTTATTCACAACTCCGCTCCCCGCCCCCAGGCCCCCCCCCCCCCCCCCCCCGCTTCTCTGCCGGCCTCAACTTTTCTGCGGGGCTCTGGATTTCAAACCGCCCTGAGGATCTTGAGGGCCACCCGAGGCATTCTTCAAGTTGAGGAACTTGGCTTTTTCCTTCTTTTGTTACTGGCTTTTCTCATTTAAAGCGAGCGCTGGGACACTTTAAACCTGTTAATGGGCATGCATTGTGTGCTGCAAGCTGGCATTTAGAGCGGTGATTAAGCAAATTGACCAGGGCCCCAGACGACCTGCAAATGAGGGCGGATTCCTGCGCCCCCCCTTCTCTGGTGCTCCGCTCCCGCCCCCCGCGTTGCGAGGGGCACGGCCTGGGACTGGTGAACCCTTTGTGTCCCTGGAGCCTCTGCCCTATTCCCAGCTTCCAGCCCAGGTGTTGGGGTTGATGGCTGAACTTGGCTGCGTCGGGGCCCCTGCCTCCTCTCACAGGGTCCGCACCTCCCCATCCCTGCTCACTTTCCAGGGTCTTCCAGTTCATTGTTGGTTGGGGACATACGGAGGCCTGGCTCTTAGAGGCAGGGTCCGAATAAACACACCTCATGCTGTAGCTGTCTTCAAATCATGATCATAGTTAGAGAAACGCTAGCGGCTGGAATGGGCCGTTCTGGCTGGTATTGATGTGGCCAGCTCTTTGGATTCAGTGGGGGCCGTTCTCACTGTCAGACTGGGTGTGTGAGTGTGCTCTTTACTGGAGGGAGCAGGAATGGGGCCAAATGGACCTTATAGCCTTGGACTTGATGCTCTGGAGCACCCCAAGAAGGTTTGAGGGTGTCATTGTGCCAGGAAACCTGGCTATGGGATTGTCTTATTCCTGGTGAAAGAAAAAAAGGTGTGTCTAGAAGCTGAGCCAAGCAAGCTGTGGCAGCTTTGGCGTTGGTGCCTGCAAATGGTGATGAGAGTGTAAGTCTGCAGCAGTGGTTACAGGGCAGGGTCATGTCGCTGGAATCCCGCTTGCCCAGTTACCATTGGGAAGGATTTGGGGAGAAAGAGGGACCTGCAAGAGCTGCCTTCCGAGTATGAGCTCTGAACTATGAGCTGGTGATGTCGAAGTCACTGAGTGTGACTGCTTCTGTTTGAAGCAGGCTGTTGCTCTTCCAGTGCTCTAGTTCACATCTTGAACCAGGATTGCATCAACTGCTCAGTCTGCAGCCCTGTCACCAAGGAGCCTACACGAAACAGGCTTTCTGCCTGTGTCCCCTCCTCCCATCCTTCTACTGTCTTTTGTGTTTTTTAGCCTAGAAATTTCCAAAAGCTGATTATTGCTGATATTGGGAATTCTTGGTTATTAAATCCAGGCCTGTGTGGGATTTGGGGGCCCTACTTGGGCAAGCTGACTCTTCTACATCCCCACTCATCCATGCAGCTGCTCCTTGCCCTGACCCATGTCACCATCCTGCCTTTTGACCCAGTCAGCATACCCACCACCCACTCTCTCAAGGACTTAGCATCCTACTCCCATACCAAATCTTGTCTGCTGGTGAATTGTTCTTTGAGAAGGAAGTTTTGTTTCCCTTGTGTTTTTGTGCCCCTCATGCCTGTACTGTATTGTCAGCCCACCTGGTTGGTCGTTGATGGACTGGGGAGGTTAGCTTGGTGCAGTGAAACCTTTGAACTGGTCAGTGCCCTAGGTTATCCTGGCCAGTAAGGAGACACCTGAGTGCTAGTTTGGACTGCAGGGCTGAGCTGATTAACACAGTCACCTCTGGGCGATTGTGTTAATGGTAGTCTCCCTGTAGGTGAAGGATAGGTACTGATCCAGTGGCCCTCTGTTGATTTCTCAGTCTGGTAAAATGATGTGCTGGATAAGGGGTGGGGAAGGAGGAAGGCAGGAGCCAATGGGCTTTTAGTGAGGAAAGGTACCAGGCATGTGTGAGCCAGTGTCTGTTCTTGATATCTTAGGTCTAAGTTGCACAACTTTTGGTGTTGTTTGCTGTAAGGGCTATAAGGGGTGTAAAGTTAAGTGACCCCAGTTCTCTGCTGCTTTAACACCTTCTGAAAGAAACAAGACAGAAGCAAAAGTGAAGCTGGTTGGATGTTAGAGGACCTTCAAATAGCAGGCAGCAGGCCCCAAAACCCTTATCCGCTGGTATAATTCTGCCGACCCAGCTGGGGGCGGCCAGTCCTACAGTCTAGCCACCTCCTCCCCCTGCAGCGTCACCTTTGCCCTCCACTCTTTCTTGGCCGGGAAGTGGCTTCTTCCTGAGGCTCTTTAGAGAAGAGGTCCCCTTAACCTGGGGTGTGTGCCAAGCTTTTCAGCTGCATGCAGCTTATCTGCTCTGGGACCCTGGGGCCTTAGCAGAGGGCAGGGGCTGCCACGAGCCATTTTCCACCATTTCTCAGAACTATATGAAATCATCCATTCATTCAGTATGTGGCTTTCTGGGTTTCCCAAACCAACTCTGTGCTGCTGAGTAGAGGTCTGTCGGGAAGATGTCATTGAGCACATTAGAAACTGGAGGCCAGAATGAGCTGGAAGGTGATAGCCAGAGAGCACCGACTGTGGTTCTGCAAGTTGACTGCAGAGTGGGAGAAAGGAGATCGGCTGGGACTGCCGTGGGAGTGTGCTGGTGACATTTAGGAAGGAAGTGGCCCCAGGAATGGCCACCTGGGGAGTCTGATTTGAGGGTCAGTGTACTGAACCAGCAGCTGCTACCCTGTACCACCAGCACAAGTTGCTCGTGTCTTTCAACTGTACGAGATGTTCCATAGGCTCATTTTAGGTCCTTTGTGGCCCACGGTTTAGCATGGACGGTTTGACCGTGCTCTGGATGTTCCTGTTACGCAGACAGAAAGGGGCCCCAGCAGCAATGCTTTGTATATGCGTAAAGACTGTTGAGGGGTTGTACGTAAATGCTAAGGAAAACCTTTCCTTGTAGAAGTTCAGAGTAAACATGCTGCTTTTGGTAAAATGCTTTAAAGACGTTTCATCTAAATATAGCTTCTGTTCCATTTTTTTTCTAAATATAACACAGGGTTTAATGAGGGCTTTTCACATGGAGGGAGCTTTGCTGAGGGCCCTGCCTGTGTGGCAGGAGTTTTGGCATTGGGGTTGCTGGAATGACATTTGGTGACAAACGCTGGGGAGGACTTTGAACTGTGTTCATCATTTTTCTTTGTGTGGGTGAATCTGACATGGTGGGTTATAAT
Source organism: Ochotona princeps (assembly GCF_030435755.1). Classification (NCBI taxonomy): domain Eukaryota; kingdom Metazoa; phylum Chordata; class Mammalia; order Lagomorpha; family Ochotonidae; genus Ochotona; species Ochotona princeps. The sequence continues at coordinate 17,003,091 of NC_080839.1, read as the reverse complement.
TTCCAAAAGTTACAGTTTGGTCTCATTTTTCATTGAATTTTGAAAAAAATCAGGCTGGCTCACTCACACACACACACACACACACACACACACACATTGACCCTTCAAGAAAGAGTGTTCCAGCCTTTTCTGTGATATACAGTGGTACAGAAAGAATTGTGGGATGAAAAAGAATTAACTCACTGGAAAATCTTGTCAATGGAAAGCTCTGCTGGCATTCCGATTTACAGGTAACTTCCATTTGTTAAATTGGGAAAATTCAGGTGCATGTTTTAAGCTTCACTAGTAATGCTTTGATTTTAATGGCTGATGTTTCTTGAGTATGTATCATGGCCAATGGCTGAGGGAGTATGGAAGATAAGATTATTGGATGCATTTTTTGTTGCAGAGAATTGGAAACCTGAGTTTTGATGAGGTAGTGTTAGTACTGCAGAAGAAAATCAGAAGAAAAGTTTCCAGAATAGAGAAGTCTGAAAACATTGCTTTGAGCAGGGGTGATTCAGAAGATAGGTAGAGAGGGTTGTAGTAAGCGAGTCCTGCAAACTCACTCATTTTTGAATTCAAAATAATCCTTATTAACTATTTTTAAATTATTCAATGCAGAGATATTTGGAGTAAAACATAAAAATCTTATGTCCCATTTTGTTTTATTTTTTAAGATTTATTTATTTTCATTGGAAAGGCAGATTTATACAGAGAAGGAGAGACAGCCATCAGTTGGCTTATTCCCCAAATGGCTGCAGTGCCTGGGCCTGAGCCACTTCAAAACCAGGAGCAGGAACTTCCTCTGGGTCTTCCATGCAGGTGCAGGGTCCCAGAGCTATCCTCCATTGCTTTCCCAGGTCACAAGCAGGGAGCTGGATGGGAAGTGGAGCAGCCTGGACATGAACCAATGCCCATATGGGATCTTGATGCTGGCAGGGGAAGGATTAGCTAGTTGAGTTAATGTGCCGGCCCTATTACATATTTTTTTTTTAAGATTTTTTTTACTGGAAAGTCAGATATACAGAGAGGAGGAGAGACACAGAAGAAGGCCTTCTGTCCGCTGATTCCCTCCTCAAGTGGCTGCAATGGCCAGAGCTGAGCTGATCTGAAGCCAGGAGACTCTTCTGGGTCTCCTATGTGGGTGCAGGGTCCCAAGGCTTTCCCAGGCCACAAGCAGGTTGCTGGAAGGGAAATGGGGCTGCCGGGACACGAACCAGTCCTTGTATGGGATCCTGGCGCATGCAAGGCAAGGACACTAGCCACTAGGCTACTGTGCCGGGCCCCCCATTCCATCTTTTTTCCTTAAGATTATTTATTTGAAAGAGTGACACTCCTCAATCTCTGGTTTACTCCCTAAGTGGCCACAATAGCCGGGGCTCAGCCACGCCTATGTCAAGAACCTAGAACTTCCTCAGAGTCTCCTGTGTTGGTGACAAGGACGCAAGTACTTGAGCCGTCATCTGCTGGCTCCTAGGATGGATTTGTAGACAGCGTGATTAGAAACTGAGGAATCAGTACTCGGACACTGATGAAATGCAGGAGTCTTTAACACAACTTACCCCACTGTGCTGCAACACCTGACTATTCTCATCTTAAGGTAGAAGCCAGTACAGGGAGAGTGAGTTTATGATGGCAGTTCAGGGTAATTGGAATACAGCTTACTTCATTCTGTTTGCCTGCAAGGCTAAGGGACCAGGACATGGGAGACCTTGGATGCCAAACAGGGACGCTGATCCAATTCAAGAGGCAGCACAAAACAATCAAAAGTTACACTGGGGGCCCGGCACCGTGGCCTAGCGACTAAAGTCCTCGCCTTGAATGCCCCGGGATCCCATATAGGCACTGGTTCTAATCCCGGCAGCCCTGCTTCCCATCCAGCTCCCTACTTGTGGCTTGGGAAAGCAGTAGAGGACGGCCCAAGGCTTTGGGCCCCTGCACCCGCATGGGAGACCTGGAGGAAGTTCCTGGTTCTCGGCTTCGGATCGGCACAGCACCGGCCATTGCGCTCACTTGGGGAGTGAATCATTGGGTGGAAGACCTTCCTCTCTGTCTCTCCTCTTCTCTGTATATCTGACTTTCCAATAAAAATAAATCTTTTTAAAAAAGGTTACACTGGAAGTGACCTGTATATCTATTTGCAAAGATGATGATAGTTTGGAGGGGATAATTGGAAGTTGTAGAGCAGTTAGGAGGTTCATGGGAGCCAAGCCTGAGGAGTAGCAGAGAAGTGGGGTAGGCTGGGAGGGACTGTGATGGTTGTCTGTATTTGCGTGGGGGAGGGCAGAAAATGGGTGATGTCACAGTTAAGTGCTGGGATCTGAGCCAGGTTGACTTGGGGAGTGGTTTGTGCAAGGGGAGTGCTGGCCTTGTGTCCTTGCCTCCCCAGCACTGGACAGATGCTGTCCAAATAGCTGGGCAATAACCAAGCCTGCACAGGACGTGAGAGGCTCCCATCTGGAGGGATTCAGCTTCATTGGAGACACTCAGGGGTTGAGGGTACGTTTGAGGATGTGGTTGAGATTCTAGCAGCTGGATGATGCAGAGTAACAAGAGAAGGGGGCAAAGAGCTCAGGAGAGAAAGAGGCAGGTGGGAAGGAGGCTGGAGAGCCCAGGGATTACAACATCCTGGAAGCTGATGGCAAAGAAAGGGGTGTGCCTTCCACACCTCACCTTCTGCCCATAGTGGTCCAGAAGATGCTGGGAAACCAGGCCAGAGACAACCTGGTTAAGTAGATTGGCAGTGGGAAGAGGGAAGGGAATAACTACAGGCTTAGGACAAAGCATATTCAGGATACTGCTGTGGAAATTTGTAGGACAGGGCTGGAGATGAATGGGGGAGAGACCATAGTGGAAGAGGAAATGAGACTGAGGGCTGGGCAGGAAGACTTCTCCCTTCACTGTGGAGGATGCTCTGCAGTTGATGTCCTCCCAATTTTAAGGATTAGTTCAAGAGTTAAGGATAAGGACACAGGAAATTGCAGAGGTGTGGAGCTGGGGAAAAAGGGAGATTGTGCTTTGGATAGCTGGCTGGCTTTTTGTTATTCTCAGTGACACTCAGGGCAAGTTGGCTGGGAGGGTGGTGGTCCTGGAGTCCTGTTGGCAGCAGGGAGACTGTGGACCCTTCATCTCTACCTGGCTATGAAGCTGCAGATGAAGTATATATTAAGTAATGCATTGATTGTTTGTGCATTGATTGTACTTGCAGGCACAACTGGGAAATTTTTCCTCCATTTCTGGAGCTGGATAAAAATGGTTTTGAAGGAGGATAGAGATGGGAGTCAAAATACAACCTGTTTGCAGTTGGCAGCAGAAACTGGGGTACTGGATGAGTCACTGAGAATGTGGAAGTACTTGGTATGTAGGAAACTACCCCAGGTTTTTAAGCAAGTGTGTACTTACTAAAGGTCTTTTACCCCGCCCCTTTTTAAAACTGATGCTCATCCAAGAGATAATGAATCAGTTGGCCTGGAATCCAGAGCTCAGCATCTGGATTTTTTTTTTAAAGACTTAGAGAATTTCCATCTACTGGTTCACTCCCCAGGTGACCATAATTGCCAGGGCTGGGCCAGGCTCAAGCTTCATCCAGGTCTTCCACCTGAGTGGCAAAGGCCCAAACAGTTGCTTTTTCCCAGGCCTTTAGCAGTGAACTGGATCAGAAGAATTACAGCCAGGACTTGAACCGGCAACCCTATGGGAAGCCAGTGACTTTATTTGCTATGTCACAGTATTGGCCCTTGCTTGTCCTTTGCATTATCTCATCCCAAACTGGATTGGATTTAGGAAATGGTAGAATAAATGCAGTTTCCAAAACCTTGGCGTTCAGGAATGAAGGGAATTTGAGGAGGTAGGGAACTGGCCTTTTACCTCCACCAGCAGGTGCTGCCCAGAAAACAATTCTGGGGTGCTGTACGGTTTTTTCCTGAGACTGGAGATGCTCTGACTCACCTTGGTTGATACCTTTAAGATTCTAGAGCAGATTAGCAAGCCCTCCATCTTTCCTTTTCCTTGTGTGCACCATCTATAGAGACTCATGGGAAAAAGAACGTAGACTTTACAAGTACACTTCTGACTTTGACACTAAAATCATACACGTATTTTCCTCAACCTAGCCCTTTTTAGGAGTTGTTATGGAATCATAAAAAGGTGATAATTGTTACTGGGAGTCCTTAGGACAGGAAATGAATTCACACTCATGCTCTCCGACGGTTACAGCATTTTTGGAAAACTATTTCCATTTCTATTCCAGAGGGGGAACAAGGCCTCAAGTGTTTACTGTAGTGCAGAAAATAAACATGAAGTTCACAAAAGAGCAAGTTGGAAGCGGTTCTTAAGTATGTGAAGTTGTGTTCAACCTCCCAGGTAGTTCAAAATATGCTAATGAAGGCAAGGATAATTTTTCTGGCCAGTAAAACTAACGTTAAGTTTGTCTGACTAAGGCCTTTGAATGCTGGAGATTGTGTGTTAAATGGCTGCTCTTTCTGGCTCTTGTTGAAGGGTGTACATAGCTCCACCCCATTTGGAAAACACTGGGCAATGGCTACACTAATCTTAGTATTTTTCATAGCTGCTGACCTGCTGAGAAGCTGATGCTTGTTACTCCCATTTTGCTGCTGTGCAAATAGACTTGTGGAGGTGAAGTATCTTGGACAAGGTTACACGACTTGGTAACCTTGTTACCAGCTTGGTTGTGAGTCAAAAGTCTAAGTCTTCCCACTGTACCTTTCCACACACGCCCGGTGACACCAGCTGCTCCTCCCTCAAGGGGAAGGACATAGACCTCTGTTTTCCCAGTTCAGCAAGCCCAGTCTGAGTTGTCTGTTGGGTGGAGAGCAAAAAGAGTAGCTCCAGCTTTACAAGTTGGGTCTGGGAGTGGATTCTCCGAAACAAGACCATGTGTCACTGAGTAGCAGCCTGTAGTAGTTATCCTCCTAGCCATGCTGCCCTGTATGGCCTGGGCCAAGGACCACCACACAGAACCTCGGACGAAGTGGGGCCTGCTACCATTCTATTCTGTTCGGAAGTGAGAGGTTGTTTTTCCTTGCTGGCATCAGTGAGAGTCTTAGATATGGGAGATTGTGGAGCAGTCAGCTTGCTTTCTCTCCCTGGATTTTGGATTATAGCACAGTTTGGCTAACAAGCCAAGCTCCGGCAAACTGAGTATGCAAATTCTATTTCTTCGTGGTTCACTTTATAAAGTACTTTCATAAATTGGTGGCTTTCTTTAAGCTGTCTACAAATCAAAGATCAGGCCTAGTCATCTACCAAAAAAAAAAAAAAAGCTATTTTGGTGTAAACTTAGTATTAAAGCAATAAATACTAAACATTTACATAGACTTTATTTTAAGAATGCAGAGGAGGTGTAAGTCTTTTTCCTGTTCCGTTCTCTCCATCTCTCTTTTTCTCTGTGTGTATATTAAGATACTTGCAGTTGGAAATCATGAAATTCAGTAGTTCAGTCTTGACTTTCCAAATAATCTCCAAGGTAGGTGGTCTCTGAAAACATTAGGGCAGAGGACGCCCTTCGGAGACTGGTTGCTGGAAGTTGGGGAGGCCCTTGGGATCCTAACTGAGCACCCCTGGAGATCTCAGGGTGACATACGTCCCTTAGACCTCATAAAAGAAATAGGGCCATTTGTTGTAGGTATGACTGCAAAATGTGCAGAAGAAAGCAGAAAGATTGTAAGTATGAGAGGCGGGAACTGAAATGAAGAAACAGATGGATCTGATGCTGAGGGAGAAAAACAAGAGGTCGGAATGAGTGGTATGAAAATCGGATCAATTTACAAGTCCAGAGTTGTTGGCAGTCACGATTTCTGATGGCTGGAACTGCACTCCCCTCCACAAATTCCAAAAAAGGATATGTCAGGGTCATTGAAATCAGTGGAGCGTGGAAGACATGCCTTCTAAGGGTGGAGTGTGCTGGATGTTCCCCGCCAAGGTTCTAATCGGGGACCCTCTGGGAGGGCTCTATAATCCTCAGAGCAGATGTACCTTTCCAGTCTGTCCCACAGGTGTCCAGGTTTGGCTCGGGAGGCCTGTGGCCTGAGAGTGGTAGGGCTGTCCTCTCTCTACCTCCCAGGGAGGTCCTCAGTCAGCCCCACAGACAATGCACCTCCAGACACTGCTTTATCTGAAATAAAACACCTGGTCTGTGATAAGAGGCTTGAATGTTGACACCATTGAATATTTAAACATCAGTATTTAAAAAGAACAGGCCTGTAGGCACCTTCTGTGTTCCCAGGCACAGTCTCGTGGTGTTACAACTGGTCCGGAGTGTTAGGCTGCACTCTGGTGCATCTGATACTGTAATCTTTGTTTCACCCTTGAGGAAGCTGAGATTTTGGAAGAAGTGAGGGGCCCAAAGTCTCCCCTTCCTCAGCAAAAGGTGCTAGAGCCTGCATTCCAGTTAGCCCAGTGGGTGGAGGTCTGGTTCCACAAGGTTGCAGCTTCACTACACGGAAAGCCAGTAGCCACATGAATGTGAAAAGCCCGTTTGGAGCAAGATGCAAAGAAGTGGCGTATACAAGTAAACGATGAGTAACATCTTGCACGTTCCCCATTTTCAGTGGCATTTCCATGCCTTTCACTGCAGTGCCTGGGGTGGAGTTAGAGCTCCACTGCTGCTTTATTTATGGTCTTAGAGGTGGTGTTAATTGCTGTCTTAATCTTTCTTTGCCTTTCTGCGAGTCACAGCTCTGTTTTTGTCTGTATTTCCTTCCTCCAAATTCCCTTGTGCTTTTCTAAAGTGTTTGTTTTCCAAATGATCAACTTTAAAAGTTTTTAAAAATCTTTAAAAAAGTGTGCGTGAATGGAAGAGAGGCCGCAGGGAAGATAAACAGCACTCTCCTTTGCTGGTTCATTTCTTAAATATCATTTATGGCTGGGACCGGGTCAGGCTGAGAGCCAGCAGAACAGTCGGCATCCAGTCACTTGATTCATCGCTGCCTCCTGTGGGTCTCTAGGAGTAACAAGAAACAAGTTAGGAGCCAGAGCTGGGAATTGAGCTGGGGCACAGGATGTGGGCCTCTTACCTGTGAGACTCAACACCCACCTCTTTTCTGACATCTTGGAGCAGTGAGACACTGGTGCTGAAGCTTTGGAGAAGGAATGCGGTCTTGACAAGGAGCTTTGACCATTGTTGTGGAGTGGGGACAGCCCTTATGTGCGGTGCCTTTGACCCAGCACTGAAGACTGGTGTAAGGCTCCAGGATTGAGGGGTGGTGAGCTCGGGACCTGCTGACAGTCCGCCTTCTCTTTCAGGGCCTGGGGGTATGGGCCTTGGGTCTTGGCCACTGTCTTTCTTGCCTTGAATCCTAGCCCACTGTGGGCTGGCTGTGCGCCTCAGAGCCCCAGGGCCCACTACAGCAGAATGAGATAATGGGAGTACTTTGAGAAGCCCTGAATTAACATTTAGGCTAAATGGACTGAGTTTAACATCAGAATTTGTCCAAGGGTGAGATGTTATTATCAGCATCCTAGAATCAATCTCTGACTTATAAAAAGGCATAGAAATGCCATCAAAGTAATTTGTGCTATTATTGCAACTTAATTAGGATGGCCCAGATTTTTTTAGCCAATACTTAATAAGTGAATACTTTTTTGTAATATTTTGAAATATGTTTATATTATTAAATAGTATACAATGAGGAGAACCCAAAAAATACTTCAGCAAAAATGCTTGAGCAACAGCCTTAGTACTTACTAAAGGCTTTTTAAAAAATGATTTGTTTTATCAGAATTTCTTGACTTTTTTAAAGATTTATTTTTTACAAGATAAATAAATTTATAAGTAAACTGTATATACACATATTCACCAAGAAGAACTGTATAATTGAGACTAGCATACCAAGAGTATGCTCCCGAATAAAACTGTTAAATATATCCTGACAATAGGATGCTGGTCTTTCTACCGTTGTCTATATCTTCAGTGCCGTGATACGCCTAAAAAGCAGTGTTGGATTGGTGACTGTTGCTCAAGGACTATGTTGTTGTAATAATATGGGGCCCAGCATGGTAGCCTAGTGGCTTAATTCTTCACCTTAAACGCACCAGGATCCCATATGGGTGCCGGTTCTAATCCCGGCAGCTCTGCTTCCCATCAAGCTCCCTGCTTGTGGCCTGAGAAAGCAATTGAGGATGGCCCAAAGTCATGGGGTCCTGCATCCGCGTGGGAGACCTGGAGGAAGCTCCCTGGTCCCTGGCTTTGCATGGGCTCAGCTCCAGCTGTTGCGCTCACTTGGGGAATGAATCATTGGACTGAAGATCTTCTCTGTCTCTCTTCCTCTCTGTATATCTAACTTTGCAATAAAAATAAATAACTCTTTAAAAAAGAAAAATTAAGGAAAAGATTTATTTTATTTATTTGGAAGACAGAGGGAGAGACAGAGAGGGGGATCTTCCATCTACTAGTTCACTTCTGACATGGCTGTCATGGCGAGGGCAGGATCAGACAGAAGCTGGAATCAGGATCTTCACTGGATCTCATCTTCCAAGTGAGTGCAGGGGCCGAGCACTTGGGACAAGGTCATTGTCTGCACATTAGCAGTGAGCTAGAAGGGAAGTGGAGCAGCCGGAACTTGAACTGGCACTCATGGAAGGGTGGCTTTTCCCACCATGCCACAATACCCATGCTTTTGGTATAGGTTTTGCCTTTATGTAATTCCCAGTTTGTGTGAATCCATAGTCAACATAAGTTATCAATACATTGGCATATGGGTTTATTTATACACACACATTTTACTTACATGTAAATTAAAATTTATACATAGAATATGAAGGTATTTCAAATAATTTGTGAAAAACTTGCCCTATCTCCTAATGTAAGAACACTTGGAAGCTCCTCTGTTTACAAGTAGTATAATATTATATGAGGATGCTTTTAAAAGTTCATGAAAATGGGATTAAAAGATGTATCTTTTGATGCAAAAACATTTTTTTTAAGATTTATGTTATTACAAAGTCAGATATACAGAGAGGAGGAGAGACAGAGAGGAAGATCTTCCATCCAATAATTCACTCCCCAAGTGAGTGCAACGGCCGGTGCTGTGCCAATCCGATGCTGGGAACCAGGAACCTCTTCCGGGTCTCCCACGCGCGGGTACAGGGTCCCAAAGCCTTGGGCTGTCCTCGACTGCTTTCCCAGGCCAGAAGCAGGGATCTGGATGGGAAGTAGAGCTCCCGGGATTAGAACCGGCAACCATATGGGATCCTGGGGCGTTCAAGGCGAGGACTTTAGCAGCTAGGCCACGCCGCCGGGCCCTTGATGCAAAATTTTTGAAATCCACACAAAACTTTTCCATGGACTCTTTGAAGATCTAGTGTATGTATGAATCTGTTTTTGTTTTTGTTTTTTGCACCAACGTGGGCTTATCTTTTGATTTCAGTTTCCATGAACTTTTTGAAATACTCTCATAAATGTACTTTTAATTTTGGAATGATTTCCAAAACAGAAAAGATGCAAAACTAATACAAAGATTTCCCATGTACTTTCCCCTAGAATTCCCCAAATGTTAATACTTAGTGTATTTTCTTTATCCTTCTTGTTTGGTGTAACTTTGTACTTAACAACGCAGCTGAGCCACCTGAGAGTACTTGCAGACACATTCCTCTTAACATGGCACATCAGAATGATTTATTGTTTGATAGAGAGAAAAAAAGATAGAGATGAGAGAGAGGAAGGAGCATCTTCCAAGCACAGGTTTACTCCTGAAAGGGCTGCAATGGCTGGGGATGTCCAGGCCAGAGCAAGGAGCTGGATTTAAGCAGAGCAACTAGGACTTGAACTGGCGCTCCTCTGTGGGATGCTGCCATCGTAAATTACACTTTATCCCACTGTGCCCCAGTGTGGGCCTGGGGAGGACATACTTAAAAAAAAGAAAGATTTATTTTTGTTGTTGAGAGAAGAGGAGAGACAGAGAGGACAATCTCTGTCCAATGATTCATTCCCCAAGTGACCGCAGTGGTCAGAGTTGAACCGGTCCAAATCCAGGATCCAGATCTTCCACACGGGTGCAGGGTCCCAAGGCTTTGGGTCGTCCTCAACTGCCCTCCTGGGCCACAAGCAGAGAGCTGTATGGGAAGGACTAGAACCAGTGCCTACATGGGATCCCGGTACATTCAAGGCAAGGACTTTAACAGCTAGGCCACCGTGCCAGGCTGGAGGGCAAACTTTTTTAAGTTGCTAGATTGTTTGCGTGACACCACGCAGCATGTTTGTGATTGCCAAGTAAGATAAAGGGATGAGGTTTGTTCCAAAAACAAGGACTTTCACCCTGGTGTAGCCAAAAGCAGAAATTTAGCATGGAAGCTTTACTGCTTTTTCACGTAAAGATCTGACTCAAGTTTTGGCAGTTGTCTTTTTAATTAATTAGTTTATTCACAAGGCAAAGTTAAAGAAGAAAGATTTTTCATGTGTTGGCTAACTTCCTGCAGCCAGATGCCAGGACCTCCATCCAGGTCTCCCACATACGTTGCGGGGACTCAAGCTTCTGGACCGTCACCCCCTGCTTTCCCAGGCACATTAGCAAGGAGGTGGATCAGAAGCAGAGCAGCTGGGATTCCAACCAGGACTGGAACCAGTGTTGCAAGTGGTGGTTTAACCCACTGTACCACTAACCCTGGCCCTGCCAATTGTCTAATATCGTTGATAGCAAACGAAAAGATTAAAAAAAAAATAGTTGCTGTGTAGCTTGTTTTGGATGCAGGATGAGTGCTAGGTCATGTGTGACATTTATGGTCTTGTCCTTCAGTCTCTTTCTGAAGTAGTTCTTTGTGCTGTATATCTGGTCTTGATTTTTTTTTTCTTTTTGAAAAATTACAAGCCACCTGTTTTGTAGAAGGAATTGACTTTTGTTTTCGTTTCTGGTATTTTCTTCTTGAGTAGATTCAGGCTGTGGATTTCCAGCAGGTATGATGCTGTCATCAGCGCCCGACTTCAGAAACTCCATCTGTTTTGACCTGTGTAGGTTGTTTCTTTGGATGACTTGATTATGGTCATGTCTGCCAGGTGTCTCCCAGGAAGCTACTCTTTTTCATTTTTGTAACTAAGTATTTCATGGGAAATACTCTTGGAGACTATGTAAAATACCCCACCTGTCATCTATATTGACTCATACTTGTTAGTAGACAGAAGCCCTTGATGAGTCATGCCAGAAACGATTATTAGTTGCTAAATTGGTTTTTAAAATTTGACACAGTGTAGTGCACTGTTGTCAGATTTTAAAAAATCTAACATGGTACAGGAACCATAAATTCTTTGCTTCTGTGACAGCATATGACATGATTCACTCTCCTAGTGCCCTCAGTGGCTGGTGCTGCACCAATCCAAAGCCAGGAGCCAGGAATCTCCTCCAGGTCTCCCACATGGTGCAGGATCCCAAGGCTTTGGGCTGTCCTGAATTGCTTTCCCAGGCCACAAGCTGGGAGCTGGATGGGAAGTGGGGCTGCTGGGATTAGAACCGGCGCCCATATGGGATCCCAGCTCTTGCAATGCAGTGATTAGCCACTGAGCCATGGTACTGCCCAGGGCCCTTTTTTGCAAGATTGCTTTATAGATGTTGCTCCATCATTGATGACCCTTTCAGTATATTTGTGTCTCAGTGTTGGTAATAATCACGGTCCATCAGCACCCACATCGTAGACGTCATTAGGTGTAAACCGACTATTGGTCATTTCCATCATTCCTTTGGCATCTCTCAGCTGCAACATTTTTCGAAAGAGAAATTACTGTATCAACTATGCAGTTACCCTAGATCAAATGTCAGCGAACTTTGAAGACAGACTGCCACTTACTATTGTAAATAAAGTTTTACTAGAACACAACATGCTCATCCCTCTGCATATTGTTTACGGCTGCCGTGTGCTGCAAGGTTCCATGGTGCAGTGGTGATTGAGGCCATATGTGGCCTACAGAGCTGGAAAGATTTATTATCTGGCCCATTACACAGTCAGTTTGCTGACCTTGCTCTGGAAGTGGGAAAAGCTATTTAAATGCTTGCCTCTTCGCATTTAATTATGTTTCTAGTTGGTTTCTTGTCACTCTGTAAAGGTGACCAGAGGGGTTTTTTGGTTATTGGTGGTATTGCTGTTTTGTGTTAATATTATCGGCTCATATAGTTAAACCCACTTTGGATCTTAAATTTGCAATCATTATCCTTATTGAAACTCAGATTGTCTCATCATTACTTGCTAGTAATCTCCTTAAGCTGGCTGCTGAGTTCCTGCCACGTAATCCTGGTGGTCTTTTATTTGTTTTACAGAAAGGTTGTTTTGGAGGGCAAGTGTTGTGATGCGGTGAGATAGGCTGCTCCCTGGGATCTCTGTGTCTCCTATCCGAGTTCTGGAATCAAGTTCTGCCTCTCCTTCTGATCCAGCTTCCTGCCTGTGTTCCTCCATGGCAGCAGATAATGGCCCCAGTCTTCCATAGGGGTGGGAGTACCCTGGTTACTTGAGCTGTCACGGCTGCTTTCCTGGGTCTGCATGGGTGGGAAGCTGCAGGCCTGCACTCTGATAGGGATGTGGCCTAAATGAACTCTGCAGTCCTGGTGGTCCTTGAGGCATCCTGCTTACTGTGTGCTTATCCATGGCAGGATATCCCAGACTTCTCACATGCATTTCCTGCCTCCTGTTTGTGAAAAAGATCGTCTAGAGACCACTGTCAGAGCACAAGGGTGCATTCCCATATAGCTACCAGGAGTGGTTCTGGCCACTATTCGTGAGTACACCATGCAATTTGGTAGAGGTCAAAAGGATAATATAATATGCCCATTCTAATTTTAAATCGTCATACAAACACTTATTTACCCTAAAAATAAATAATGTTATCTTTTTTTTTTTTAAAGATTTTATTATTATTGGAAAGCCGGATATATACAGAGGAGGAGAGACAGAAAGGAAGATCTTCCATCCGATGTTTCACTCCCCAAGTGAGCCGCAACGGGCCGGTGCGCGCCAATCCGATGCCGGGAACCAGGAACCTCTTCCGGGTCTCCCACACGGGTGCAGGGTCCCAAAGCATTGGGCCGTCCTCGACTGCTTTCCCAGGCCACAAGCAGGGAGCTGGATGGGAAGTGGAGCTGCCGGGACTAGAACCGGCGCCCACATGGGATCCCGGCGCGTTCAAGGCGAGGACTTTAGCTGCTAGGCCACGCCGCCGGGCCCAATAATGTTATCTTTTGTGGTGTACTGTTAATATTAATAATGGTGTTGTTAGTTATGTAGTAATTATAATTATGTATTTTCTATAAACTTAATGTCCTCATATTTGTTAGATTTTTTTTTTATTGGAAAGGCAGATATACAGAGAGGAGGAGAGACAAAGATCTTCAGTCTGATGGTTCACTCCCCACAACAGTTGAAGCGGAGTTGATCCAAAGCCAGTAGTCAGGAGCTTCTGGATTTCCCATGTGGGTCAGAATTTCAAGGCTTTGGGCCATCCTTGCCTGCTTTCCCAGCCACAAGCAGGGAGCTGGATAGAAAGTGGAGCAGCTGGGACATGAACTGGTGCCCATATGGGATCCTGGTGGATGCAAGCTGAGGATTTAGCCCCTAGGCTATCGTGCTGGGTCTCATGTTTATTATTTTAGTTAAAAAATAAGCATATTTGAGAGTACTCCAAAAATTCATGGCAAGTGGAATTAGGAGATAGCGTGTTTTGCTGCAAAATATGTATAGGATTTTTAAAAAATGATGTGTTTTATTTGTTTGAAAGGCAGTGTTGCAGAGAGAGAGGGAGAGATAGAGAGAAAGTGAACCCCCATCCTCTGTTCAGTCCTTAAGTAACTGCAATGGCTAGGACTAAGCCAGGCCAAAGCCAGGAGCTAGGAGCTTCTTCTGGGTCTTCTGTTTGAGTGCTGCTTTCTCAGGAGCATTATCAGGGAGCTGGATCAGAATTGGAGCAGCCGGGACTGGAACTAGTGCCCACATGGTATGTCAGAGTTGTAGGTAGCAGCTTACCGTACCGCACCACAACAACAGCCCCATAGTTTTGTTCTGTTTTTAAAATTTTAAAACAATTAAAATTAAAATAAAATTTACTGTAAGGCATAGTTAACAGAGAGAGTGAGGCAGAGAGGTCTTTTGCTCCTTGGTTTACTCACCAAATTGCTGCAGCCACCAGAGCTGATCTGATCTGAAACCAGGAGGCAGGAGATTCTTTCAAGTATCCCATGTGGGTGGAGCACATTAGCAGGGAGCTATATCAAAAGTGGAGCAGCTGGCTATCCAACCTGTTCTTCTATATGGGATGCTGGGATTGCAGGTGGCAGCTTCTCTTCTGCTTATCCCTAGTGCGGTGTCACTGGCTGAATGCGGTGCCTGTGTGGTCACTGATCCGGTAGAAGTTCAGATCTTCAGAAAGTTAAAACCGACACAGAATGACAGGACTTAGGCTGAGTGCCAGGACTGAGGTCATGCCTGAGGTGTTCCCAGGACCCACCTGATAACAGCAAGGATGATACAAGGCTGTATGTGAGCAGGTGGAACAGGCTAAGGTACACAGCATGTGATGGGGCCTGGTTTCCAGCCTCTCACAGCCCCTGTGAAGTTGAACCTCTCCACTAGATTCCCAGGACATTGACTTATTTAATTGTGGATGGCTGGTTTGCTAAGATCCGTATTCCCAAGGACTTGGCCTGTCATAATTCCCCTCTGATGGCCATTACCCGCTAAAACCGTGCCTTGCCTACAGAGCCTGTCTTCTCTCCGTGCATGTGGATGTCTGCAATGTTTGTTTACATTTCTGTCATTTTTATGTGATAAAATAAACAGCAGAAGCCTGCCATCCTCCTGGACATTTTGAGGCTAACAGGGAAATCATTGTTCACTGCTGGCATCTCTTTGTGAGTAATCTTTGATAAGCAGATAACTTTTGTTTTGCTTTTTGTGGACATTGTCTCAAATCATGCCAGATTTGAGGCCGTTCATCCTTTTAAAAATAAATAGAGCAGAGATCCGTGCTACAGGGAGACCCTCACACTCGGCTCCCTAGCTTGTGTCTGTGGACTTCCCTTCCGTAACCCTGGGAGTGTGTGAGCAGTTCTGGAGGCCTTTGGTTTTTACAGGCCCGGGCCAAGGAAAACACTCGAGAATTACATTAGCAACTCCAAGGTATTTTGGTTATTCTGAGAGGACACACGCTGACTCGCTGACTTTCCAGTTAAGTGAACACAAACACAAACTTTTGTTTTATGTGCTGGAGTTGCTTAGCGGCTGTGAGAACAATAGTGCCTCTGTCAGCATGGCCCAGGGTAACATCCTCATATGCTCACAGGTAGGGCTCACCTCCCTTGTGTCTGCAGAACTCCCCGAGTCTAGGAGGCACAGACCTGTGCCCTCCCAGGGGAATCTCTCAGGCAGCATTCCTGGCGCCCAGCTGACCATGCATTTGGAATACCACTGTCCACCTTGACTGCTCTCCTCTCCCTCAGTCCTGCTTGTTTGCTCCCAGACTTCCATGCAGTTCCCTGCATTTGAACTTGTCTCGGTGCTCCCATACTCACTCAGTCTATGTCAATCCTGGATCCTGCTGCAAAAGGCAGGGGATGAGGATGGATCTTGTGGCATTCCCTGCCCCACATGTGTTGTAGAAGCTGTGAGTATGAATCTGTTTAAGGAACACAGGATTGCAGAAGCTTTTCCTCCCCGTTAGCTTCTCCTGGGACCAGCCTCCCACAGAACCTGCTTTGAGAGCTGGTGCCGTGGTGCCACTCTATTCTTGCTGCTTCATTTTTATCTGTTACTATGTATAAAGATTTATTTGAAGGAGTTACAGAGGAAGAGGAAGGGAAAAAGACCATCCTTCATGCACTGATTGTCTAAATTGCTGTATCAGGGTGAAGGCAGGAGTATGGAACTCTGGTCAGGCAAGGGCACAGGTACTTGGGTCATCCTCCACTCCTTTTGTAGGGAGCTGGGTTGGTAGCTGAGCAGCTGGAACAGTCTCTCATGTGGGATGCTGGGGTCACCACACGACACCACAACGCCAGCCCTTGTTCCTTCATTTTTTAAGTGCAAAATAACTAGGATTTTGTGGCTCTTCATACCCTTAGTTAATTTACTCAGTGCATCCAGCTAGTGGGGAGCTGTTAGTTTATTTAAAGATGAGGCCCAGTGCTTGAAATAATAACCTGTCTCCACTGCACACAGTGACTCAGCTATGATTAGGACCTCAATTTCCTGATACCTGTCCTCGGGGCCCCTTCCCCACCAGGCCCGCCTGCGCCCCAGAGTAACACTGTTAGTTGCATCAATGGGAACCAGTGTTTCAGCCTGTTGGGGGAGGGAAGAAATCAGATGCCCCTTTGTACACTAATTAACGCAGGCAGAACAAAAGGCCCAGCTTGGTTCTCAAGTTCAAGTTTGGCTCATACGTGGCCCTTAACAAAGATTATGATCTTGGATAAATTAAAAACAAATGTTAAAGAAGTCATAATGAGGTGGAAAGGGAGTTCAGGATTGTTGTTTTAAGCATTTGGGTAAACAGGCCTCTCTTAAAAGCAGACAGTGTCCACCTTGCCCCTTCGACAGTGCCCACCCCTGCCCCATGTCTACTCTCAGCCCCTGTTTTGAACTTCAGGTGCTTGATCTTGGTGTTGTTCATTTTCTCTGCATTAGCTAGGGAAGTAGGGACTTAGGAATGGGCTCAAGTCAGTGCACACAAGCTTTGCCAGCCAAGAGGGTTGGTCACATCCACAACGGGTGTCTGAGGGAATGGCACGTTTGGCAGCATGCCCTGTGCCTCGGGAATGGCTGCCCTGGCCCGCCATGCCGGCCCAGCTTCCTTTTCCTTCAGCCTGCTCCCAGCCAGGTTCAGGAGGGAGCAACAGAATCCCCTTGTGTTCTGCAGCCCCAGGCCCGGCTCCCCAGCACATTCCTGCCAGACGCCGGAGCGCTGGGGCCCAGCGGGCTGACACTCTAAATAGGACTCTGTATTATGCCAAACGAAGTCTGCAGGCCGTCTTTATGAGCACAGTAACCCATTTACGGACGGCAGGACGCTCAAACGTCTTGTACAGGTTTGCCGCGTCCGTGCCCATGAAGTTTCCATGGGGCCCATCCGCGGAAATTCCCTGCCCCTGCTCGCAGCCTCCTTAGCTTATGTTGTGTAAGAGTCTGCTTCTGTGTGTGTGAGTGTGTACACGTGTGTGCAGACCAGTACCAAGAAGAATCTCAGCTGGGGGAATTTTGCTCCCTGAGAGACATTTGGCGACATCTGGAGGTATTTTTTTGCTGGTGGACTTGGCAACATACAGGCGTATACTGTTAGCATCTAAAGGGTAGTGGCCAAGATGTTGCTAAGCCTCTTACAGTTGGTCACAACCAAGAGTTAACTGTCCACATCAAGGTTGAGAAACCCTGGTGTAGCCATACACATTTCATATGATCATTAATAAAGCCACAAGCAAATGGTTTTACTCATTAGAGGGGATTGAAGAGATAATGAGTCAAGCTGGTTTTTTTTTTTAATTTACTTATTTTTATTGGAAAGTCAGATATACAGAGAGGAGAGACAGAGAGGAGGAAAGACAGAAAGGAACATCTTCAGTCTGATGATTCACTCCCCAAGAGGCCGCAATGACTGGAGCTGAACCAATCTGAAACCAGGAGTCAGGAGCTTCTTCCGGGTCTCCCACGGTGGTGCAGGTACCAAGGCTTTGGGCTATCCTCCACTGCTTTTCCAGGCCACAAGCAGGGAGCTGGAAGAGAAGTAGAGCAGCCGGGATACGAACCAGTGGCCATATTGGATCCCAGTGTGTGCGATGTGAGGACTTTAGTCACTAGACTACCGTGCCAGGTCCTGAACTGAACTTTTTGCAGCTGTGATTGTTCCGTGCTTTGATCCCAGGTTCCCAAGGAGATTGCATCTGTGACCTCGCTGACTCCTCAGTGTGACCTGCAGGTGGGCACAGTGCTTGTTTCTGCTTTGCTGGAGAAGGGATGGTGGCTCAGTAAAATCAGCACCTCGCCTGAGGCCGCTTGGGCAATCTGGGGGTAGCAATTAGAACAGCCTAAGAATGCACGTTTATACAGCCTCCACCATTCAGCACCACCTCACCTCTCATCGGTCTGAGGTCTATATGGTAGAGTCTGGGAGCTCTCTTCAGCAATTGCATTCTGGGGCTGTTCTTGGGCATGCTCAGGAAAGCCTGAGCTCTGTCACTGCAGGGCCCTGAGCTGCAGAACTTGTGGGGATTTCAGCCCCTGCGCTCTCTGATAGGTATGGCCTGCAGGACTGTGCATGCAGCACAGGCACTGGGGTGGCCACTTGGTCTGTGTGGGCCCACACTGGCTCTCCTGGCCCCCCTCACCTCCTTCCTTGCTCAAGGGAGGTCTTGGGGTTAGTGGGAGGTAAGGGACAATTAGTGGTAACTACTCATCATTGGCGTGCAAAGGAGCATGGCTTTCGAGGTACCTTCTGGGTCCATGAGAACCTGGGGTTTGTAGCGTGCTGTGTGGAGGACAGAGTGGGCAATCTAGGGGCTGAGGCTGGGTATAGCATCGCTGGATACGAGGAGCCAGACTCACCTTGCTGTGAGCACAGCGTCCACAGCCCTCTGCATCCACCCTGTAGCCTGTCCCAGGAGCTGACCCATGGCGTGTGGGCTGCACTTGGCTTCCTGTCTCTGCAGGCATGGGGCTCAAGACCTTGAGAGATCTGGGCTGCCTCTCTCTCTCACCTTTGGGTTTGCTGTCCCAGAGGCCATGTTCCAGACCCTGTGTGAGGGCTCCTCTGATGCTGCTCCGGTGTGTTTTTGTTGTGGGGAGGCTCATCCCTGGTTAAGGCTGATTTCTGTTGGCTGAGATGTGCTGTGGCCAGCAAGCAGGGCTGCAGTGACCTGTTTAGGAGAAGCATTGTGTTTGAATGGCCAGAATCCCAGTGGTTTAGGCAAGGTTCCCTCTTAGGAGATGATAAGGTTTCTTGTTCTTTTGAAGAAAAAAAAAACCATTCTGGAGTCTTCTGTTCCAGCTGCATCCTTCATCTCTCTGTGTGTCCTACTTTATAAAAATGTATTCAAAAGGTAGTTACAGAGATGGGGAGAGAGAGCTTGCACGAGCTTTCACCTGCTGGTTTATTTCCCCAGATGACTGTAACTGACAGGGCTGAGCCAGACCCAAGCCAGAAGCCAGGAGCTTCTTCTGGGTCTCCTATGTGGGTGCAGGGGCCAAGCACTTGAATCATATCCTCAGCTGCTTTCCCAGGCACATTAGCAACAAGCTGGATCAGAGGTGGAGCAGCCAGGACTTGAGCCAGCAAAGGTGGTGGCTTCACTTGTTCCAGCCCCTGTTGGTCCCACGACCTGCCTTTAGAAAATGCATTTCCTGGTGAGGCCTGATCCTTTGGAGATGGCCCCAGACCCCAGGGCCACAGCACACCTGCTCGAGCCTCTGCCACATACTCTGACCTCTAACAGGTTTCCTTCCTGGGAGAATGGCCCTTTACCTCAGCCTGTGTCTGCTTTCCTCAGGCCAGCCTCTGAGTCAGCACAGGCTGTGAGGAGATGGGAGCACAATTGTGCTTTGTGGTGCAGGAGCGCTCCCCGCCCCTACAAGGTGGGGTGCACCCCCTGTATAAATAAACAGCAGCAGGCTCGCGCCACAGGAGAAGGACATGCCTGGAACCAGGGGGACTGGCGTGCAGGACAGGAAGTGCTTCCTGGGGTCCTGCAGCCTCTATGGCTTCTTCCAGCCTGGATGTGCTTTCCTGGGTTTGCAGGCAGTCCCACAGCCTGTGCACTTCTCCTTCAGCTGCTGCCCTGGCTGCCAGCACAGACCTTGTGCCCCAGGAACCCCATCTGCACCTGCTTGTGGTCCCTTTGTACCCAGTGCATCTCCCCAGCCTGCAGCCCGCATGGGGGCAGCTCAGTTGCTCTGGGTCCCTCTGAGAGCAGGTGGGCAGCTTTGTTCTTCCTCAGTCTTCAGGTGGTGGTCATTCTCTGCTTGCCTTATGATAGCTTCTCCAGAGAGATCGCCTATGCTCCAGAAAGTGCATTCGTTGGTTGCCTGTTCTGTGGGAAGATGAAATGGGCAAAGAGGCAGCCCCTATTGCTTTTCTTGTCAGTGTGGCCCTGTGTCCTGCCGGGGGCAGGGGGATGCGGGGGGGGGGGGGAATGTCCTTTGATCTGAACAAGATAGGAGACGCCCTGGAGACGTGAAAGGTCAACGTCAGGCTTCTCTGGCTACTGTCAGGACTGCTTTAGGACAAGTGCGGCTTCCGGCAGTCCTTCTGAGTCCTCCCTCAAGGCTGCCAGCCAGGCCCCAGGAGGCCCCTCCTGCCATGCCACGCCTTTTTGGTTGCTTTTCTACTGTTTTCTAAGACCCTTGAGTTAGATGTTCCCCCATGCCTCTGTTGCTGCCCTGTTGTCTCAGCTTACCCTTTGCGCCAGGCACCTGACTGCTGCTGCCTGGGTTCTTTGGGTTTCAGTGCCTGCCTGTCCCAGAGCCATGCTGGCTGTATGTCCCACATGAACCCTGGGACACTCACACCTCCTGTGCGCAGGACATCACATGTCTTGTCTCTAGCCAGTTCTTTGTCCCCTCAACATAAAGATGTTCTTCTCCAGAGCAGACTCTTTGGGGGATGTGGTTGTGTTCATTGTAACATGGCTTCATCTCACCACCATGGCAGAATCAAGTTATTAAACCTCCTCCTGCAACCGCTGTCTGTTCTCTACTGTCCACCCACATATCTTGGACACATTGTGTGCATCTTAGAGTAAAGTCGTGGAGAGCAACTCCACCCCTCGGCAGCTCCGGCCTCGCATTGCCCCTGCTCTGACCGCACTCAGCTCATGCCCAGGCCAGATGGCAGCGGATCCTCAAGGAGAGACTGATGGTGCCTGCTTCTCATGGCTCTTCTGCATGCCTGCAGCTGCATCTGTGCTGCAGCATTTTAAGTCTTTCCTAGCGTGAGTTCCCTGTGCACGTTCAGAATGCTTTTCTTAGGCCAGAGATTCAAAACTGCAGATATTGGAAGAATCAGATATATTGTACGTTCACAGGATTCTATCTGTAACTCTATGTCAAATTGCCCAACAGGGAAAGAGTGGAGAAAAAATGTGCAGGAAACTTTTCATTTTTTTTAAATTGAAGTTGATTTTATTTGAGAGAGAGAGAGAGCTCAATCTAACCCACTGTTTTACTCCTCAGATACCCGTAACAGCTGGGTGTCTTAAACACTAGGCCCAACACTTACCCTGCAGTGTCGGCAGATTTGAACCGATCCCTTATTGCAGACATCTTTGTCCACCTTGTGAAAGCTGAAATAGGTTAATTTTGTTCTAGCACATTATTTGCAAGCATCAGTGAGAAGTCACAGTTCATTCCTGTTTTATCACAAGGAGCATTTGGTGGAGTCTGCCTGGGTATCCCTGGATTGAGAAGAGATAGGACCATAGTTGCTGCACACACACACACACACACACACACACACACACACACACACACACGGTGGGCTGGCTCTGGGAATGCACTCTCATCCCCACCCTTGCCCGCTGCACAACCTCCCTCCCCTGCTGGCGGCCTCCTGAGATGTGCCGCAAGCCTCAGCTCACAAAGGAAGTTTTTCTCTTCTCACCGAGTGTCGACTCTGGAGGTTCCAGGAGAATGTACAGTTTCCCAGTTTCCTGGTGAGGTTTCAGATGCTCTGGTGGTTTGCAGGCATGAATAAACTCAGGATATTGTTTAGGATCACTCTGTTCTGTAAAATGTGATGTGGGTGATTGCCCTTGCGTGCTGGAACTAAAGTGGTTTGCCATTGTTAGAGGGGATAGAGAGGAGTACCCGCCAGTGTGAAGTTTTCTGCAGGGTGAGGAGACACTGTGAGTTACATGAAGGGGTGCTACCTGGGGTGGAGGGCTGCTTTGCTGAGCTTGGAGCACTCGTGCTGGCCCAGGGCTTAGTGCTGCTGCCTTCTATAGTGGGGATTGTGGGGAAGGAGGAAGGGACAGTGTTCTGCCTGCGGAGCACAGCTACACTCCCATGTTGCTGGACATAGTACCATGTCTGTGGCACTAGGGGACTTACGGAAACACAGGAAGCAGAGAAGTACCTGTTGTGCATATTCGGTGCAACACTGGATGGTGGGCAGTGGTGAGTCACTTCTGGTGGGGCCTGTACCCTGGAGACATCTTCTTTCTGTAGGCTTGTGGGTTGGAGCCAGAACCTGGGGAGGAGGGAGTGGTGGACACGGAGGAGCCCTGGACCTGCCCAGGTGCTTCCAGGAAGAGCTCTGAGGTTTGCAGTGGTCAGCCACAGCCTGAGGTGGGAAGCAGGCCCAGTAGAACAAGCCAAGTGTTGGGCCACAGGCTCCTCCTTGAATTGCCCTCTGTAAAGAGGTTTGCAGATTTAAAACCTTGACATCCTGTGCTCGCTTTGGCAGCACACACACTAAATTTGAAATGAAACCTTGACAATCCCTGAAGGTTTTGCCCCCAGAATTCCCTGGGGCCCATGCTTTTTTAATGAGAGTATACTTGCCTGCCCATGAGGCCCCAGGTTACATGTTTATTTAAAAAGCTGGTGCATAGGCCAGGCAGGCTCCAGACCCTACCTGTGGCAGCAGTGGCAGCTGAGGCTGCTTTGCTGATAGAGCCAGATAGACCTGGCTAGAAGATCCGGCTCTGCCTCACCCAAAGCAGGCCTTCCCTTGTGAAATGCGGGTTTGCAGCAGCAGGCTCTTCAGAGCTCTGGATCACTGAAGATACCTGTTTCCTGCTTCCAGCTAAACAGAGCTGACTCCATCCTCCTGGGTCAGGCCTGCCCTCCCAGCTCTCTTGTCTTGGTGGAAAACGTTTTTGCTTCTCTGTTAAGACCCTCAGTGGCTCTGAGGGTGGCAGTGGCCCACTTCCTCCCCTAGGAGAACCTACATGCACTTTGGTTCTGGTGATGCATATTGCGCACAGCACCTGTCAGCTCTCAAATGATGTTGAGCTTCAAAGGTGTCTGGTTACTTGACTCTAAGCCATCTCTGAGCTCCGGGTGTGTAGGAGCTCTGTAATCAAAGCTT
The DNA here is from genome assembly GCF_030435755.1 of Ochotona princeps. Classification (NCBI taxonomy): domain Eukaryota; kingdom Metazoa; phylum Chordata; class Mammalia; order Lagomorpha; family Ochotonidae; genus Ochotona; species Ochotona princeps. Next base: position 16,980,104 of record NC_080839.1, on the reverse strand, counting down.
TTGTTTTGTTCTTAAATATTTATTTTTTTCTAAAGATTTGTTTATTTTCACTTGAAAGGCAGATTTACAGAGGAGACAGAGATCTTCCATCCCTAAGTGGACACAATGGCCGGGACTGAGCCGATCTGAAGCCCGCGGACTCTCCTGGGTCTCCCACAGAGGTGCAGAGTCCCAAATATTTTTTTTTTTGAGCCATTAGCAGGGAGCTAGTTTGGAAGTGGAGCAGCTGGGACTCAACTAGTGTCCATATGGGATGCTGGCAACACAGGTGACAGCTTTTGTCACTGTGCCGTAATGCCGATTACCAAAGATTTATTTGTTTTTTTGAAAGGCAGTGTTATAGGGTGGGGATGAGGAGGATCACCCCCCCATGGGTGTGTGTGTGTGTGTGTGCGCACGTGCGCGCACACACACACACAGATCTTCCATCTATGGTTCATTCCTCAAGTGGCTGCATTGGCTGGGATAATAAGGTCTGGTCTCCCACATGAGTGCAAGGGTCTAAACACTTAGATCATCTTCTGCTGCTTTTCCCAAGTACATTAGCAGGGGATGGGAAGAAGAATAGTTGGGACTCAAACCAGTGGCCCTCTGGGATGCCAGCATGACAGGCAACAGCTTTATGTGCTACGCCACATTACCTGTCCCAACCAAAGCTTACTGAATTGATGCTTCAATGAAAGGAGAAGGCTGTTTCAGCTCCCTGTATTCCCATCTGTTTTCCCCCAGAGTTGCACACTCCCTCCCAGCAAAGGGTGCCTGAGACTGAACCTGAAGCACAAAAAGATCCAGGGAAGTCCCGGAGCATGCTCCCAAGAACCTCTAAAATAAACACAAGTGCACTCTGGCCGAGTCCGGGGAAGGAGAGGCCCTCAGAGGTCACAAGGTCCAGTGGCTCTCAACCCTGGCTGCACAGCACAATCATCCGGGGACCTTTTCAGACATGCTCATGCCCAGCCCCCGTCCAGCAAGATTTTTGTTTCAACTTGGTCTGTGCTGGTTCTCCAGCTTGGGTGGAAGTTTCTAAAACGCTCCCCAGGGCCTTCTCCTAGGCAGCCAAGTTTGTGAAGCTCTGCTCTGGTGTAAAGCTCCGGGCTGAATACTTGAATGAGAGGATTTGAAAGCTGCCTGCCTGGGCGGGGTGGTGGCGGCCCCGCCCCTGCAGGACCCAGGGTTGCTGGTATTACTGCCAATAGTTCATCCCTGGAGCCAGCGCCCAGCCCTGTCATCCAACAGGCCTTGGCTTCAGCCCATCCCTCCCGTCTGGAGACCAGAGGCAGAACTCATTGTAAATTCATTCGTGGCAAACATTAGGAGACAGAGTGTGATGTGCTTGTTTTCTGAGGCTACACATTTAATTTTTTTTTTTTTTTTTTTGCTTTGAGAAGGGCCTGATGCAGTAGCCTAATGACGAAAGTCCTCTCCTTGCACATGCTGGGATCCAATATGGGTACCAGTTCGTATCCCAGCTGCTCCACTTCTCTTCCAGCTCCCTGCTTGTGGCCTGGAAAAGCAGTGGATGACAGCTCAAAGCCTTGGTACCCTGCACCCGCGTGGGAAACCTGGAGGAAGTTCCTGGTTCCTGGCTTTGGATCAGCTCAGCCCCAGCCTTTGCAGTCACTTGGGGAATGAACCAGCAGATGAAGATCTTTTTCTCTCTGTCTCCTTTCTATGTAAATTTTTCTGGTTAAAATTAATAAATCTTTTTTAAAAAAGAAAGAAAATCTCCTTGGGTCTGTCTCTCTTTACATTTTTTTTGAGAGGTAGAGATGACTGAAGAGAGAGGCAGACATGGGGAGAGCTCCTATCTGCTGGTTTGTTCCTCAGATGCTTGCAGTGACTGCGTGGGGCAGGACTGAAACAGAAGCTGGGAGTCAGGAACTCAGTCTTGCCTTTCATGTGGGTGGCAGGAATCCTGTGATTCAGACTGTCACCTGTGTCCCAGTACTGCATTAGCAGGAACCTGGAATCGGGAGCTAGGGCTGGGTCTCGAACCAAAGTACTTCATTCATGCTGCCATCTTACTGATTAAGTAAACTTAGCTGCTCAAACACCCACACTCATACACTTGTTTCTGAATATTGCAGTAATTTGCTACTGACTGCTGCTAACAAAGAGTACAGGCTACGTGGCTTCTCCACACAAGTTCGTTGTCACATGGTGCTGGGGGCTGGTGTCAGAAGGATCTGTCCCAGGCCCTCCTCCTTGCGATTATCTGTCTCCTCCCTGCCTTCATACTATGTCCTATGGATCTGGACCAGAGTTTGTCATTTCAATAAGGATGTGAGTCTTCTTGGATTATGACCCGCTTCATGATCTCATTTAATATGATGACCTCTGTAAAAATGCTGTGTCCCAATCACAGGGTTCCTGAGGGCTAGAACTGCAGGGTGCTGATGAACAGTCCCCGACTTACAGGGGCTCAGCTGAAGTATTCTCAACAGAAGTGATAAACACTGTGTTAGAAATCATACTATGAATATTTAAAAAAAAAATTTTTTTTTAATTTTACTTGCACGTCAGTGTTAACAGAGAGAGCAGAAAAAGACAAAAAGACATCTTCCATCCACTGGTTCATACCCCAAATGAGCAAAACGGGCAGAGCTCAGCTGGTCTGAAGCTGAGAGCCAGGAGCTTCCTCTGAGTATCCCAAATGCGTACAGGGACCCAAGGCCATTCTCTTCTACTTTCCTACTAGCAGAGAGCTAAATTATTAGTGGAGCAGCTGAGACATGAACTGCTGCCCACCTGGGATGTTGATAATACAGGCAGAGGATTAGCCTGCTTTGCTACCCATGCCTGCCCTGAATGTTTTTTTAAATTTATTTATTTGAATGAAAGAGAGAGGGAGAAAGAGGGAGATCTTATCCTTTGGTTCATTTCTTAAACTGCTGCAATGACCAGGGCTGATTTGATCCAAAACCAGGAGCCCGAAATCCCATGTGGGGTCTCCCACAGGATGGCAGGAGCCCAAGGACTTGAGTTATCATCTATTGCTTTCATTAACAGCTGGATCAGCAGCTGAGACCTGAATGGGCATTCTGATAAGGGGTGGTAGCCTTGCGGATGGCGGCGTAACCAGTTGGCACTTGCCAGAGGGCTGGCACTTGCTTAGAGTGCTGACGTTGTCATTGGTAGACAGGTGAGGGATTGCCAAGGTGTGGAGAGGAAGCAGTGCTGGATTCGAGTCAGGGATGCTCCAGATGGATACTTGAATGGGGAAAAATTCATCTTTTCTTGAGCCACTGGGAATTAGCTTCTCTTTCAATTGTGGATGTTGGCGACTAACCACACTAGTTTTAGAGGTACCTACAAATTCTGTCAATACTGAGTTTCTATGTCTTGAAACATTGTTAACTTTTTCACTACTTCAGAATTTAGGTGGTTATGCCAGGTCTTATTTAATGTGTTAGTGGAATATAACCGTAGTGAAAACGTTGATAATTTCGTCTTAGTGTGATTATTTCCCCTTCAGGGCCATGTATTTAATTTGTGCATTTAATACCATTTAGAAAAGGATTCGTGGGCTTCCTTCCCCCGACTACCAAGGTGGGGTTGGTAGCACTGAGGTTGGTAGCACCTGGTTTGCATCAAATTAGCTGTTCTCTGTCCCCTGTCACTGGGTGAATCCTATCAACAAGAGCTACAGTTAGACAACCACTTGATTTGGTTAAAATTAACAGCTTTTCTTTTTGATTCCTTGATGCTAAGCTGTGTTTGCATGTGTATATACAACACACTTGTGAACGTGGACTCATATTTTCAGAGATACCAAGGATCTAGTGGATGGCTTGGAACAATCCCATCCTTGGGTATGCCCCACCAGTCCTCTAGGCTCCTGCTTAGGAAAGCTGATCCCTGGGCCTTGCCATTACTCTAGAGTAGTGGAGCTGAGAGGGGCTTTTGGCAAAATAACCAGATGCTCTGAGACAGGTTCTGGATTGCTCTGTGCAAACCCCAAGCCCAGTGCCTGAGCTGCTTGTGTTGGAGTGACGTTGTCCTTCTCCCAGTGGTGACATCCAGTGGATCTGCAGCTCTGTGTCAAAACCAGGATGTTGAAAATGCTGAATTACTGTGAACTGGTCTGTAGATCTTCCCCTCACCCTCTTTCATTTGTCTTTGTGTCTAAGTGTATGTGTGTAGTTCTATCCCCTGTGTCAACTTGTGTCACTCCCACCACAGGACTTTTTCATGGGACATATTTTAAAAAAATGTGGTTGCAAGGCAAATAGTAGCAAGTCTTATCAGTTCGGTTAGACCATGCTTCAGCCCGAGGACACTATCTCTCCTGAGTCACCTGCCTGCTCAGCCCCCAACCTGGAGCACTGGGACTCTGGTGTGTGGCCTGGAGCATTGAGGCTGGATTCTCAGGTGGTGATAGCTCAGGGTTCCCCACAGCTTGAGTGTTCTGGGTCTAGACCTTGGAGCTCAAGTCCTTCTCTGAGTTGGAGAGGAGGGGAAAAAAAAAGGAAGAGACAGGAAACAGGAGCAAGCCAAGCTCTCTGTGGTTCAGAGGTGGGCTGCAGATCCAGAGACGGTGAGGAGGCAGATGAGGAATAGGTTCCTTGGCTGGGCTTGGGCACACATGACAGGCATTGTTGGGCATCATTCATAATGGGTGGCATTTAGCCTGGGGATTAACATGATGGTTAAGTTGCCCACATTCCCCATTGGAGCCCCGAGATTCAGTTTCCAGTGCCAGCTCCGGCTGCTATTGATAATAGAGGCCCTAGAAGGCAGCAGTGGCAGCCCCAGCTGTTGGGTCCCTCCTGCCCCCTTGGGAGCCCTAAATTGATTTTCCAGCTCCTCTCTTTGGTTCTAGTCCAGCATCAGGCATTGTGGGCATTTGGGAAGCAGATATGCAGGTGCTATTTGTGCCTCTTGCAAATAAATAATTAAAAAATTAAAGATAGGCTAACGGCTGAAGGGTCCATCAACAGATGAATAAGTAATGAGAATATCACATGTTGCACAATGGAATATTATTCACTCTTAAAAATGGAGGAGATCCTGCCATCTGTGACAACATGGGTGGACCTAAAAACATGCTGAATGAGATAAACCAGTTTGCAGGAGAAGATGTTGCATAATTGTACTCAAGCTTATAGTGGCCGAGTATAGCATGGCAGAGTGGGGAGGGCAGTGGGAGTTGCTTGCGGGATATGAAGCTGCAGTTACACCAGCTGAGGGATCATGGCACCTGTAGTTGATGCACTGTATTGTGCACTCAGATGGCAGAGAGGCTGAGAAGGCAGCTGTCATGTTAAGTCTTAAACCTCACCCAGCCCAAAGACACCAGGAGAAGGTGGTGATGGGATGCATACTATCCTGATTGTGGTTGAAGGAATCATGAGTGTATGGGCATGTGCCAGCACCTCAACTGTGTGTATTAAATGCATGTAATTTGTGGGGTATAGCCATCACACCTCAGTGAAGCTCTGTGTGGGGGAGGGTAGGGGGAAATAAGGAGTAAGTACTCGGACTTTAGACTGAGGAGGGGGAGGGGAAAGGGTGGTTTGGAGAGGCAGATCCAACCCCAGCCCCAGAGAGGAACTGAACCCCCAGAAGGGATGGAGCTAGGGCTGTGTGGGGGTTAGGGAGCCAGGTGCGGCCACACCGAGCACCGTGCATGCCTGATAAGGACAGGCTTGTGACAGCGTCCCTGAGCTGCAACTGGGCAGGTTACCAGTGGAAGACCTCAGATCCACTGGTAAATATTAATTTTTTAAAAGGCTTTATAATTTTTTTTTAAGATTTATTTTTATTGGAAATCCAGATATACAGAGAGGAGGAGAGACAAAGAGGAAAATCTTCCTTCCAAAGATTCACTCCCCAAGCAGCTGCAATGGCTGGAGCTGTGCTAATCTGAAGCCAGGGGCCCAGAGCCTCTTCTTGGTCTCCCATGCAGGTGCAAGGTCCCCAGGCTTTGGGCCATCCTCCTCTGCTTTCCCAGGCCACATGCAGGGAGCTGGATGGGAAGTGGAGTTGCCGGGATTGGAACCAGCGCTCAAATGGGATCCTGGCTCATGCAATGCGGGGACTACTGCATCAGGCCATGTAATTATTATTATTTTTTTAATGTTATTTGAAACTCACAGTAACCAGGACAGAGAGAGGGAGATAGTGAGAGAGAACTTGCATCCTCTGGTTCACTCCCCAAATGTCCTCAGCCAGAATAGGGCCAGGCCTGTTGCAGGAGTCAGGAACTGCTTCCTCCCAGGAGCAATTTGCAGGAAACTCGGGGGAACTCTCTCCCAGGTACTCCTATGGGATGTGGGCCTCTCAAGTGGTGGCCTAACTGGCTGTGCCACAGTAACTTCGTCTATGCTCTATTTGTTTGCTCGCTTTTATTTGAGAGGCTGGTTATGCCCCAAATATTAGCCAGAGGAAGTCCAGACTCCGGGAGCCAGAAACTCAATCCAGGTCCCCCACATGGGTGGAAGGACCCATCCATGGGAGTCATCTCTGCCGTTTCCTAGGGTGTGCACTACTGGGAAGCTGGGGGCTGGACAGGGAACTCAGGCACTTCAGTTGGGGATCTTAACTCACATCTCATCCCGCTCAGCCAAATGCCCACCCCTGTAAGTATAATTTTTGGAACTAAGTTTGTGGCAGGAGGCCAGGGTTGCCACAATCTCAGGACAGAAATCTGATGGAAAACATCCTGCCTGTATTTCCTGCACTCAGCCACCCGCCCCTTAGTATCAGTTCCATCTTCCAAAAACACCATCATGTGTGAGTTCATGTCTAGGAAGGCTGCAGTTGCTCCTTTCAATTCACACACCGAACTTCCACGTCTCTGGCCAATTCTCAAGTCCGCTCCCCGCCCACCATGTCTGACCTGCCTGCTGGGAGCAAACCTTACTTCTCATTCCTTCATGCACATGTCTCTGAACTCCAGCCCTCATCCTGCAATGTGTGCAGCTCCGTCTCTCCAAACTCCACCCCGCAACATCCCACTCCTATCCCAGTCCCAGTGGCTTTGGTGACCGGACCTCAAGTAGCCTGCTGTCCACATTTTTTCATGGACAGTTATTTATTTATTGCCTTAGCACTTGTGTTAGTTATCTGCAGTAGAGGAGTAAACGAGAGACCATACTGATTCTTTGCATGTGTAGGCTCATCTCCCCAACCGGAAGAGGGCAGGCACCTGTGGCATGTTTTTTCTGCCTGCCTTGTCCATCAGTGCTTACTGGGCAAGGGGTGTGGCCAACTCCCACCATGGAATGGGCTCTGGGCCCTTATGCTGCGGGCTGTTCCACTGCAGGCTGGAATTTATTGTTGCAGTTGTCATTAGCCTGGAATGCAAGGGGCTGGCAGTGAGGGTATTTATTTTAACTGACATGCAGGTTTTGTTCAGGCACAGGATAGTCAGTTAAGCTCATTTGAGATAACTGAAAGATCAGAGTTAAAAAAAAATAAAATAAACAGTATTTTCTTGTTACTACAAATAGTTGTAACTGAAAACTGCTTTGTGCAAACCTCGGATGCGGAGTTTGACTAGGTAGAAGACATCTCAGAGGCAGGGAGATGCCCGGGCCGAAGGCAGCCGCAATTTGCTGTTATCTGAAATAGCTCCCTTAGCCCAGAGTGGTGATGTCTACACCACCTTCCCTCCGTGCGCACAGAGGAAATAGCTTAGTTTTACGGGGTTGCTTATGGTTTGGAACTGAGACTGTGTCTCCCATAGGTGGGCTTCACTTTCAGAAACATCAATAAGCTGGGCTCTCTCTAGACTGTAAAACCAAGTCAGTTTTGGAGGAGAAATAAGTCCCTACATTAGAAATAAGTCCCTGTATGTGCCAGAGTCAGGAATCAGTTGGGTTTTCAGACTGTTTGAGGCAGGGATTGTATCAGAATGACACAGGGGTGCTGTTTCTGGATGCAAGTCACCAGGTTTCACACTGGCATGTCCCGGAACCCCTGGGGGATGCCGACAGCACCCCAGCTTAGGAGTCTTGCAGTGTGCTCCCATACACAGGACAGAGCAGGAGGCTAGGGTGGATAGATCTGCCCCTGCCAAGGACCTCAGGAGTGTCTGGGATGTTTGGAGTTCCGTGGGAGGGTTCGTGGGAGGCTGCTGTTTCTGGAAGCGACAAATAGTTGATTCCCACTCCATGTGTTTGGATTGCTAGAAAGAGCCAGGACATGGTATCTACCCAGCTTTGGAGTCCAGCATCTCCTACCTTCTAGATTTGAAGTTTTGGCCAAAGAATGGGCCAAGCCTCATCTTGTCATCTGTAGAGTAGGCATTGTGATAGCTCCTTTGCCCGACCAGCATGATGTATATACATCACATGTGTTAAGTGTCACTGGTACTCAGCGGCTGCTGCTCTTGGGGTAATCTCCCCTCGCACCTCCCAGGTCTCTGAAAACATACCCTTCATTCTGCTGCTGTGCTGGTAGCACCCTGGGGAGCTCCGTGTGTTCTGGGTCCTGCAATAAGATGGGTTCTTGTGAAATGTCTCCCCGATGTTGCATTGCATCTAGCTGTGCATCCCCCGTGAGAACCCCAGAGCGTCTCATTCTACTCTATCATGACACCGCAGTGTAGCCAACTCCATGTTCCCAACGGGGACATAGACAGACATAAGTAATCACATGATTGTCAAGGGACTATTGAAGTGCCAGGCTGTCATCTCCCATCAGAACTGGTCTCCCATGAGTCCTTTTGGGCCTCGCTGTGTTTGATCCCTACTTTCTGACCTCAAGCCCAGTTCTTGTCCAAGGGCCTTGGCACATCTGTGGGTCCTTCATTCAGAGCTTTGCTTCTCATCACTGCACGGCTTGTTCTTCCTGCCTTTTCTCTCCAAAGGTTTGGCTGTTACTTCCTTAGTGACCATACCATTTCCAGTGGCAGTGTCTGCCTCCTCAGCCTACTTTCTTCTACTCCCCCATGTTTTATTCTGGAGTGTGTACCAACAGCCTCTATCTGCACACTCCTGGGTGGGGCTGGGTCCACTGAACCATTTTAAAACATTGTAGTAATATATAAATAATAAATTGTTTAATGATAAATAAATAAATAATGCCAAATCAGACACCTGCTCCACGTCAGTTTCTGAATAACCATTTTATTGAGATTTACATATTGTAAAATTATCCTTTAGAGTCTTGAGCCATGGTGTAGCAAGCTAGTCTTTTGCCTGTGGTACCAGTATTCCATATAGGCACTGGTTCCAGGTCCAGCACTCCACTTATGATCCAAGTCCCCGCTAATGGCCTGGGAAGGCAGTGGAGGAGGGTTTGTACCCATGTGGGAGACCCAAAGGAAGTGCCTGGTTCCTAACTTTGGACTGCCTGGGCTCTGGCCATTGTGTCCATTTGGGGAAGGAACTAGCAGATGGAAGATCTCTCTCTTCCCCTCCCACCCCCAGTCTTAGTGTTTCCTTCTCTTCTTGTAACTCTGCTTTTCAAATTAAAATACAATAAATCTTAAAAAATTATCCTTGAAGGGTCCAATTTCAGGCAGACATTTCCTGCATCGCATATCAGAGTGCCTGGATTTGAGTCCTGCCACCCAGGTTGAATCGAATTTCTTGCTCACACATGCATGCCCTGGGAAGCAGCACTGATGGCTCGAGTAGTGAAGTCCGTATGGGAGACCTGGATTCGGTTTGGGGCTCCTAGCTTTCTCCTGGCCCAGTCCCATCTGCTATAATTGTTAGGGGGAGTCAGCTAGTGGATGGAAGATCTCCCTCTGTATCTGTTTGTGTCTGCCTGCCTTTCAGGTAGAAAAGAGATGAATGAAAGTTTTAAAATAATGAAAGGTACAATTCAGTGGTTTTTTTTAAAAAACCGTATGTTTACTCACAGAGTTACATGGCCATCAGAATGATGTAAATTGAGGACATTTTTGTTTTTGTTTTTTTTTTTAAAGATTTTATTATTATTGGAAAGCCGGATATACAGAGAGGAGGAGAGACAGCGAGGAAGATCTTCCATCCGATGTTTCACTCCCCAAGTGAGCCGCAACGGGCCGGTGCGCACCGATCCGAAGCCAGGAACCAGGAACCTCTTCCAGGTCTCCCACGCGGGTGCAGTGTCCCAATGCATTGGGCCGTCCTCAACTGCTTTCCCAGGCCACAAGCAGGGAGCTGGATGGGAAGTGGAGCTGCCGGGATTAGAACCGGCGCCCATATGGGATCCCGGGGCGTTCAAGGCGAGGACTTTAGCCGCTAGGCCACGCCGCTGGGCCCGAGGACATTTTCAGTCTCCCTGCAGCAGGCCCTCTCTATTCTCCTTTCCCCTGAGCCCTTGGCAGCCACTAACTCTTTTCTGTGTTCTGAATGTATCATGTACATGAACAAACATACATGGTTTTCTGCCTGGTTTTTTTTTACTTGGGGTCTCTTCATATTGTGGCATCTGCCAACACTGCATTTTGTCTTGCTTTATAAACAGAATGCCTTTGCACCAGTTCAGTCTCAATGCCCGCCTCAGCTGGGGCCAGGCCGAAGAGCTAGGACCTCAATCTGGTCTCCCATGTGGGTGTCAGGGGCCCAGCTACCGAGGCTTCATCATTCACTGCCTCCTGGGGTGCCCACTGCCTGGAGGCTGGAGTCCAGAGTGTGATCAGGACTTGAACCCAGGCACTCTGGTATGTGATATAAATGTCCTGTGCAGTCTTAACTACTGCACCATTTCTTTTGATGGCTAAATACTATTCCAGTGTATGGACACTATGCTACATCTGTGTGTCTGTTCCTCAGGTGATGACCATTTGGGTTTTTCTGCTGAGCCACTTTGAAATCTAATAAAAGGCAGGTCTGGTACAATGGCTCAACTGGCTACCGTTTCACCTTCAAGTGCCACGATCCCATATGGGCGCCAGTTCGTGTCCCAGCTGCTCCACTTCCCATCCATCTCCCTGCTTGTGGCCAGGGAAGACTGTGGAGGATGGTCCAAGGCCTTGGGACCCTGCACCTGCACAGGAAACCCAGAAGAAACTCCTGGCTTCAGTTCGGCTCAGCTCTAGCACTGTGGCCATTTGGAGAATGAACCAGCAAATGGAAGATCTTTCCGTCTCTCCTTCCTGTAAATCTGACTTTCCAATAAAAATAAATGACTTTTTAAAAATTAAACTTAAAAAGAAGGGAAAGAAATGTAGCAAAAGGCTTATTACCCACTTCGGAAATAGGCAGTGTTGCCCACCTAGCAGGTGTGAGGTTCAGTGGTGATGCCTGCATGCTGTTGTACTGATGTTTCTCTACTGTGATTGAAGAGACTTTCCTGCGCTGGTGTACAGTGTGTGAGAGGAGCTGCATGGGTAAGTTCCTCTGAACTCACCAGCATTTAAAAGTATCCCTCTGGGGCAGTGCCACCCTCATTTCTCTCCACCTTCCCTATTGGGATACCTAACCTCTTCTATTGTATTCTAGGCAGCAGTCCCTAACTAGCTCCACCTCCCCTACCTCTCATTAGGCCAACTCCCCAGGCCTTTTGTGCAATTACTGTCTCAAATTGTTCCCTGTGCTTAAGTGCATGTTTCCTTGTCTTTGTGTGTGTGATTTTGTGTCATTGAAGCTGTTGTCTTGCCTTATGGCCTCCACCAAACCCTGTGACCCTGCACAGAGTGCTTTGGGACCTCCTTGTGTCCAGGCCTTGTCACGGTGGCTAGCTGGCTGTGAATGCTGGTTGATAGGGAGTGTGGGAGTTGTGAGCCCTTTGCCATGTAACTGGAGAGAGTGGAAGGTGTGAATGAAGGCACCTGCTCAGTTGTACATGGTCTTTGGAGGAGATCAAATTTAAGTCATTGCAGTGTGCTTTTATCCCCTCATTGTTATTTCCTGAAAGCACAAGGTTGAACTAGGAGAAAGAGTGAACTGAATTTTGATCCAAACTCCAGCCTTTGATTTCCTCTCTGACTGCCCAGCTATGTCATTGCTACAGAACAGTAGCAGATGCTGGTCCCCAGCCTTGGAGATTTGTAGAAACTCCCCTGATGTGAGGAGCCACAGGGCTTCCCCTCCTTAGTCCTCACAGACTTGGTGTGGGGCTTGGAGGGGGTGGTGTGACTCCAGATAAGCACACTGATAACAATGCAGTTTACCCTGCTCTTTGTCCACTTGTCAACTTCTGATTGCCTGGTGGATCAGGTGATCAACCATCGCAGGTAATTGAGTCTTGCACTGCCTCTTGTCTGGATTCATTGTCTGTTGAGATAGTAGCCAGTAGAGAGAAAAGAAAATTAAAATAGGAGGCCCAGAAGAACAGGAAGAGAGGATCTGTAGCAAACCTGGTGAACAAAAGTTGACTGTAACATGAACCAGGATATAGAAGAGCCACCAAGGGCTTCTGATGGTCTAAGCGCAGGCCCTCAGCCATGTCACATGGCCAGGGCTCCTACCCTGGCTATGAGCAGACATTGTGAGCTCACTGTTTTCTTCTTGGCTGCAGTCCCTGAAGAACAAGGGAGGCAACCAGATGAATCTCCTAACACCAGGGTTGTGAGCTAGTTGGGACACTTCCCTTAAGGAGAACTTCCTTCTGATGAGCTGTTTACCCACGTGTTGGGAAGCCATCTGGTCCCTTTTGCTATGGTGCCGCACTCTAACCCCTCCTGCCTTCTGGCAGGGGTGGATAGTTATGCTGTTTGTACAGTACCCTGGGATGATACCCCATGGTGATGCAATATCCCACACCCTAGGGAACTCTGGTGTGGCTCTCCTGCATGACTCAGACCCTGGGGGATTGCCAGTACTCCACTGACCATGTGTTGACCTTGAAGCCGGTAGTAGTAAGAAGTGACACCTTGAAGCCCCTGAGGTCCCCAGTTCCCACAGGTTGCTGCTTGTTATGTTGCCTCCCACACATTTTTATGGTCAAGAGACCACCCTGGCCATCAACTCCTTCTGGTGCTGGACAGCTCCACTTGGGGGACTATCTTCCATGTGGCTGTTATCTTCTCTGTTCCATTTTCCAGAGTGTCCCCATTTTCCAGAGTGTCCCCTCCATGTATCTCTGTATCCCCTCAGATGGCCCTGGTTCTGATGGCTTTGGTGTAGACCCCCTCCCATCTTGGCAGAGCAGTGGTCACTTGGCATCATCATCTGTTTGGGCTATACCCAAGGACTGTGAGCTGGCCAGCTTGTATGCCAGGGACATATATACATTCCAGTTTTGGAGGGTAGAAGTTTAAAGTAGGGCTTGGGCAAGCATGATCAGGTTTGGGTGAGGGCTCTGTTCCAGGTCACTGAATGCTAACTTCTCACTGTCTCTTCAAGCAAGCAGGCTACCTCAAGGGCATACATCTCCTTCAGAGGGAATCTCCCTTCATTACCCCCTGGAGCTCCACTTCCACACTGGGATTTTGATTCCTACAGAGGAGGGTGGGGGTCAGGGCAAGGGATCTTGGAGCACAAACCTTCAGCCAATCGCACCTGATGCATTACCATATTTAAACATGTTTTATAAAGTAGTGCCTGCCACATTATATATTAAAGGGAAGAGAAGGCTGTCATCCTGTATTTCCTTGGCCTTAATTCTGACAAATATTGAATTTGTATAGTTGTAATCAAACAAGTTTTGGCTGACTCATTATTGAATAATTTTCTCCCACAATTCTAGGTGAGCGAGCACCAAGATCTCGCTGTGGAGGGGATGGAGGGTCATTTAGTGGCTGGTGACCCTGATCAGAGAGCAGGTCAGTGACAAGTGTGGCCCAAAGCCCTGAGCATAGCAGGACCTGTGGCATAGTTAGGGGAAAGGTGGTTGAGGTTGGGTCATGTTCTAGGGCTCCTAGGAGCCCTTCCCTAGATTGGATGGTGAGCTCTTCAGACAGGAAAGGAATATGCTTTTGAAGTATTTCAATCCTTTAGAAGAAATAGGAAAGCAGTGCCCTTCTTACACACTTTTCAGAATTTCCGGTGTTTCTACCTCCTATTCCTGGTTTCTGCTTCGGCTTCCTTTCAGGGTAGTAAACACTGTTTTGTTTGGCATTTCCTTCCCCTCAGATACCATCCCTGATCAGTTCTGCCTGGCCTGAGTCATACATTCATGTCCCTTTCCTTCCTCCTGTCCCCTCCCTCGCTCTATCTGTTGTACTCTTCTCATGTCTTCGAGGTTCCAGAAGGGACTGGAATCCCAGAATTCCCTGGGAGCACCCAGTTTGCAGTTATCTGTGAGTTTTGTAGACAGAAGAATTGAGGCCTTCCAGTGTTGGTTGGGACTTCTCCAAGGCATGGTGGAGTGAAGAGAATTTGAGGTGGGTATGACCTTCCTGAAGTTCTTACATGCCTGTCCTACCTGAGCTTTGAGGACTGCAGGGACGGGTCTTGAAACACTAGGTGCCTCAAAGTAGGAGCCACTTTGGGTCCTCTTCCATCCCGCCCTTAATGGAGGCTCCTGACCACAGCCTGTTTCAGGGGCCATGGCAAGGCGGACAGGAGAAAGGTGAAAGGAGAAAGATGGTGTGCCTGAGATGAGAGAACATGGGCACATGGACCCTTGTGCTGAGGAGGGCGTGCTCCTGCAAGGGTGAGCTGGTGTCCCAATGTTGTGCCACTGGCACCTGCATTGCCTCCAGGTGGTCCTGTGATGCTTGTCACAGCAGAGATGCTGTGCTTTCACAGCCATGTTAAAACCAGCAGCCCAGAATGAGCGCTGAAACTGGGAGCACCTGTTGTGTGTCTCCGGCTGGCGGGCACACAGCTGATTCTTGTTTCCCTGGCTTAGTGTGGCCCTCAGAGACATCCACGTCATCTGGAGAGCCTGGAACACACTGCTTGGTTCTTGGCATTTATATTTCTAGCAGGTTCTTTTTGATGTTGCTGATGTTGCTGCTGGTCCAAGCCCACACTTTTGAGGAGATGCCATGGAGTCTCCATCATGGGCTTTTGTTTTCGTCTTCATCTCCCCAAAACTTTACCCAAGATGTGTGATTGAGAGCAGTTGTCTTAACAGACTTTTGCTCTCTCCTCCACGCCCCCACCCCGACCTAGAGCACTGAAGAGTTTGGCCAAGTCTCAGAGCTAAGCTGCCTCCTTGCCCCGCCCACATCCTTGCCCCAACTCTGAGGCCTGCCAGTTACCTGCCACAGTGTAGGGATTAGATTAGGGCTGAGTGGGCTGGTCTGACAAGGGCCCTGCTGTAGTGTTGGTTTAGCTCTTTTTAGCACGAGGAATTTGATGAGCTAAGCATTTTCCAAGGCAAGTGTATAAAAAAGATTTCTTATCCATGTTTGAAGGAAAGATCCTCTTTCTCTGGAGTCACAGCTATTGTTAGAAGTGCATGAATAAAAAAAATGCTCTGTTTCCAATCCATTTTCTCTGGGTGACTTTTCTGGCCTCCAAAGATCTCCCAAATTAATTCTTAATGATCTTATAGGTTGTCTGTGTGCGTATGACTCTATGTATGGGCATCACTGTCTAGAACAGGGCTGGGCAAGGTCCTGACAAATGCCCTGAGGCTGAGTGGGGCTGAAGAGGAGGGAGGGTCAAAGAGAGAGATGTTGGTGAGGCTGCAAGCCTGATACTAATCTCCAGACTTCCCCAATGTCAAGTGCTCCTTGGTTAACTCAGAAGTCGCAGTGTGCTTGCCAAGGGCTCAGTTGCCTGCTAGGGTTGCTCACCTACTGTCCCAAGGCCATCTCCGCCTCCTTGGGGCCAGACCCAACATTCTTCTCCTCTTTCTTTGTTTTTTATTTTTTTTTAAGATGTATTTATTTTTATTACAAAGTCAGATATACAGAGAGGAGGAGCGAGAGAGGAAGATCTTCCGTCCAATGATTCACTCCCCAAGTGAGTGCATCGGCCAGTGCTGCGCCGATCTGAAGCCGGGAACTAGGAACTTCTTCCGGGTCTCCCACGAGGGTGCAGTGTCCCAAGGCTTTGGGCCATCCTCTACTGCTTTCCCAGGCCACAAGCAGGGAGCTGGATGGGAAGTGGAGCAGCCGGGATTAGAACCGGCGTCCATATGGGATCGCGGCGCGTTCAAGGTGAGGACTTTAGCTGCTAGGCCATGCTGCCGGGCCCTCTTGTCCTCTTTCAATGTGCCCTCCCCCATTCCCAGTCTTTGTAGTTTCCAGCCTAGTTTTTGAAAGACAGAGTTGCAGAGGAAGAGAAAGGGCTTCCCTTCACTGGCTTGCTCCCAAAAGAGCCGCAAAGGTCAGGACCAGGCCGAAGTTAGGTTTATCTGGGTCTTCCATGTGGGTGACAGGGGCCCAAGCACTGGGACCAAACTCCACTGCTTTGCCCAAACCATTAGTAGGGAGCTGAAAAGGAACTGGAACAGCCGAGACTCAAGCTGGCACCCATATGGGATGCCAGCACTACAGGCAGAGGCTTTATATACTGTGACGCAGAGGACTAGTGCTGGCCCCCATGAATCCACTCTGGTGTTCATGGAAGCTTCCACATCCCCTGGCTCCCAGGGGCCTCTCCTTCCTGCTTTTCCTGTCCATTGGAGGCCTCTGGCTTCCTGAAGTGAGAATCAGGGAAATGATAACAGTAACAGCTGACCTCTGTGGATGTTTCCTGTGTGCCAGGCGCCATTCGCAATGCCTGTATTTGTTCGCCCAGGTCACTATGGCAACCCTGGGTGCTTGGTTAGCACCCTATTACAGATGGGGAAACTGAAGCATAGGATTCCCAGCCCCCCACCCAAGTCCCAGCTTGCCCTGGGCCTCCAGATAACCCTCCTTGACCCTGGTGTCCTGAAGTAGCTCTGCTGGCAGGACAGTCAGCTGTTTCTATGCACTCACCAGAACAGGGAGAGTGGAAGGCTGTGGTTTCAACTTTCTTAGACCTCCGAGGCCAGTGCCCATTGCCCTGTGTAGCCAGTGGCAACTCCTAGGGGACTAGGAAAGTGACTTGGTAGGAGAGGCAGACTGGCCCGTGGCAGGGATAGGCTGTCCAATAGCAGTAGCCAGCATGGGTGTGTGAGTGTGTGTGCATACACATGGCATGGGGGACACACATTCCTTGTCCAGTTTGGTGTGTAGTCAGAAACCAGTTATAAGCGAGTAAAGCACAGCCTGTAAGACTGCCACCAGGGAAGAGTCTGAAAGGTCTGGCTTTGGAAAGTTGAGGTTCAGGAGACTCCCAGAGAGGTATGTATGTGTTCTGGGGTCAGGCCCCACTTGCTTGGGACAACAGCAGAAGAGAATAAATGAATCGTGTGTGTGTGTATGCGAGGGCAGCCCAGGCAGCTCTTGGCAAGAGGGAGCCTTCTGCCTGGTAGCTAAACAATCAGAAGGGAGCCTAGGGTGAGGGAGGAGAAGAGAACAACTGCTCCAAGTTGTGGGGCTCAGCCAAAGGACAGGGGAGAGGGGACTGTCTGGGGGCTTGGAGAGAGGCAGGATGTTCTTGGCACCTAGAGGCCAAGCTGGAATTTTGGTTAGGGGGAGACCAGACCCCTGAGGAGAATTGAACTCGGCTGTCCGACAGAAACCTGGACATCCAAGCCTCCCAGCACAGCCTGGGATGTGGTTTTTCTGCAGCCACAGCTGCTGGCCTGCACAAGCCCCTAGGACAGGCTTCCTGGTGCTCACTGTCTATGAAGGGAGGCACCGTTAACCTGAGAAGCAGGCAGCTCTTGGCCTTGGGTGCCCGGCAGAGCGAGGGCACAGGAATGTGTTAACACCAGCAGCTGGCTGCTATCTGATCCTGGCCCCCACAGACTTCCGCTTCACCCATTGTTAACATACCAGCCAGACTGTGAGTGAATGAATGAAGTGGGGAGAAGGATAAAATAACCCTGGCTGTCTGCACTCTGCCAGCCTTTGATGCTGGGAAACCCCAGGTGGGAAATGGCTGTAATGAGCAGACGAAAACTGAAGCCGGTGGTGATTATTGGGACAGAATAACCACTGTACAAAACAGCTCCCTCAACGGCTTCGCATAGCGCATTTATTTCTCCTTGCCACAGTCTGATACAAGTCGGCCCTGTGTATCTAGGGACCCAGAACTTTTTTGAGAGCCCTGGCTTCTTGCTGAGCCATAGTTGCCTCTGGAAGTGAGTCTTCCAGCTCACCCAAAGGTTTGTTAAAACACGGGTGGCTGGGCCCCACTCCACCGGAGAACCTGAGAATGTGCATTGCTGCCTAGTTCTCTGAGTAGTGCTGCTGCAGCTGCTGCAGCTGCTGGCCCAGGAAATGCAGGTGAGGAATCTCTGTTGGGAGCTGACTCATTCTCCCTGCAACTTCTGCTTCCAGCTGAGTGAGGAGAGAGAGCAGAAGTTAGGTGTGGTGACTGCACTTAACTCGGAGGGAGCCCAAAAAACACAGCTCTCTTGCGCACGTGTGGGGAAAATAGAATGCATGATCTTTGCCAGTCTACAAGAGCAGCACAGAGCCTGGTGAACTTGAACCTGGACTCTGCCTGCAGTCCTGACTTGAGCATCCATATCACGTGGATGGAGAGGGTCAACCCAGAGTTTCATTTGCTAATAGGCCTGAATGCCTTTCAGGAAGATAGGTTGTGAGGGTGTGACTGGTCCTACTATGGAAAATTCAAATCTGGGTCACCAACAACTTTTGTTTGTGGTACCCTAGATCCTAGGCCTAGAGAAGAACACTGCAAACAGTAGTCTGTTGATTATTGTATGTGATGGACTTTTTTCCCCAACATTTCTATTTTGTTCCTGGTGTCTTCTTCCTTCGTAGTTGCCTGGTGACTCAGGGCCCACAGTCCTACAGAATGGTGTTTTCTTTTTTATTCAAGGTCTTAGCCATAGAGAGAAAACATACTGTATAGTTCAGTCTTGATTTAAGGGTATCACTGATAGAGCAGCAAGTAGTTTTTTTCTTCCAGTGCTCAGCCCTGGGAAAGTGGCAACAGACACTTTCAATGAACTGACCTAGTTATAGATGCAAAGCCACCCAAATGAAATACATGGGGATTCACTATAGACTACAAGCCCAGTGCCCAGTGATCAAGTTAGAGTCCAGCCCCCAGAGTAGAGAATGGCTCCAGTAACAGTTAACTCCTAAAAAAAAAAAAAAAAAAAAAAAACAAATCTGGAGATTCAGGTTTGGTTTCTGGAGCTACAGTTGCAACAAGACTTAAATGGCCAATGGCAAAGGATGTATAGGTCCTGTGCTGGAGAGGAGGGAAGTCATGGGCAGGTGGGCCACTGGCTTTGTCCAACTGTACTGTGCTTCTGCTTAAAGTAATATGTTGTTTCCTGGGGGAGGACCAGGTTTGAGAGAGAGGGAGATGAGGTGAACTTGACTTTTGACTTTGTGTGCAGGGCTCCAGAACTATTCACATGGAGTTTGGCACATTCCATCTCTGTGCATGTATGTGTTTTAAAGATGTTTCTTGGAAGGGCAGATTTATAGGAGGAGAAAAGGAGGGAGAGAGAAAGCAAGGAAGGCAGACATCTTCCACCTTCTGGTTTACTTGCAGATGGCCACAAATGGCTGGTTCAGGCTAAAACTAGGTTCCTGGAACTCCATCCAGATCTCTGTTTGGGTGGCAGGGTCCCAAGTGCTAGGTCATCCTTCACTGCTTTCCTCAATGCATTAGCAGAGAGCTGGAGAAGAAGTGGAGCAGCTGGGCCAAACTGGAAGTGGTACTCATGGTATGTCAGTGCGTAGACAAAGGCTTATCCTGGTGTGCCACAAAGCCAGCCCATATTCCATGTCTTTGGAAGAGAAGTTGGACAAAAAGAAGAAAGTGTTTCTGTATGAGCTAGGAATCGAGAAGGACTTTTCCCATGGAAAATGAGCCAAGCTGCGAAGGACAGGTAGGGATTAGGTGGATAGGAGCAGGTGGTGGTTTTCTGGACAGCAGCATTAAGAATAGGGGCAGGAAACAGAGAGCTGAGAGATGGTCTGAGCCAGCCTTGATGACCAGGAAGAAGGACTGGATCAGGCCTGGTGTCAGAACTGGGATATAGTAGGCAGCAACGGTCTTACAAAAAGTGGAATCAGACTGAGGGCTGGAGGGTGACTGCCGTCCAGATTGGGCATGGGAGGGGGATGAGAGGGACAAGTGGTAAATCTAGGGGCCAGCTTGCATGGAAAGCCCTGATGTTGGTGGTGGTTCTGGTGTCTACAGCGGAGTGACTATGGAGAAGTCTTTGCCACTCTCACACTCAGAGCTTGAAGGGTTCCTTACCTAAAGAGTCCCATAGAAAGGTTTGGCTGGGTTAGGCAGAGTTCTCTAGAGAGACAGACCTGACAGTGTATATATGTAGAACGAGGAAGGGGCATCCATCATGGGTGATGGCTCCTGCCATGTTACAGCTATACAGGAGTAAACAGGTCCCTCTGCAGGCTGGAGACCCTGGGGATCCTGCAACTTGGCGAGGTCCAATTTCAAGGGCCTCAGAACCAGGGAAGGAGAAAATAGAATTCTCAGGTCACATCCTAAAGCCTGAGTGGATGTCCTGGACTGCAGAGGCATCAGCTGATGCCCAGGGCAGGAGTGTCCCCGCTCACCTAGCCACAGGCCAGTTCACCTTCTGTATTGGTATTGATTCTCGGCAGACCCTCCTGGACTCACATGCTATTCTCTGCAAAAACACTCCCTCTCCTGAAAACCCATTCCCTTCCCCCCGACAAACACATACACACGTTTTTTTTTTTCTTTTAGATGTCCAAGAACTTCTTATTCAGTTGACAACTGAAATTGACTCTTTTTTGTTATTGTTATTATTACAAAGTCAGATATACAGAGAGGAGGAGAGACAGAGGGCGAAGATCTTCCGTCCGGTGATTCACTCCCCAAGTGAGCCGCAATGGCTGGTGCTGCACCGATCCGAAGCCGGGAGCCCGGAACTTCTTCCGGGTCTCCCACGCGGGTGCGGGTCCCAAAGCTTTGGGCCGTCCTCAACTGCTTTCCCAGACCACAAGCAGGGAGCTGGATGGGAAGTGGAGCTGCCGAAATTAGAACCGGCGCCCATATGGGATCCCAGGGCGTGTTCAAGGCGAGGACTTTAGCCGAGCCCTGAAATTGACTCTTAACACTACCCATTTTGTATGTGTCCTTGAGGTGTGTCAAGGACAAGGCTGTAGCGCTTGAACTTCTCCCGGGAACATAGTGCACCCAGAGGGTGGCCCTGCCCCAGCCACCTTTCCTTGGTATGGTTTGGGACACTCAGAGGCAGCTCTCTCTGCCTCTGACGCAAAGCCAGGTCCTTGCTGTTAGATTCAGCCCCTGAACTCTTGTTAGGGTCACTGGGCCAGGCCTTCACAGGCACTATGCCTTCTCATCCTCCCAGCACCCCTGCAAAGTAAAGATTTTCTGGTTGGTGGTGTTTCCAGGATCAGATAACAAGTGCAGAGAGGTCAAGGATGTGGTTCAAGACTTTATGGCAAAGTTCGGTGACAGGTCCTGCCTGTCAGCTCTCTGCATAGCTGGAGTGGTCTGCTTCCATTATTGGGGTCTTCCATAGCTCAGATGAAGAATTTCAAGTTCCTTAGGCATGCAGCTGCCTGGGCAGGGGCTCCAACATGCCAGAGAAATTGGCTATTGGCAAGTGCCTGCTTAGAGTAATCAGTCTTGTGGATGGCCTGCTCTGTGCCTGGCAGCATGAGGGCTGCTAAGCCTGTCTTATAGCACTGTACAGACAGGAAAAAGGGGCGAACCACAGGGAAGCCAGTGTGCCTCCCAGAAGCCTACTAGGGTCAGAGAGTGGGGTCCAGCCTGGGCTTGAGGGCTTCTCGGGGGCCTGCCCGGGAGTGTCTGTCTCGACTACTGGTACCACACTGCACTGAGGTATAGGGATTAGGGCAGCTTCTGTAGCAGGAGCTCATGGCTTGGGGTGGGAGTTTGTAACTAGCTGGTAGAGAGGGAGATGGTCAGAACTGGAACGGTCCTGTTTGCTGATATGCCTGTAGCCTTTGCCAACTTGCTAGCCCTGTGTGCCTGGGTCTCTTTACCTATCTCTTTGATCTTTCATTTCCTCAAAAGGCAAAGCAACAGTAAGAAAGAAAAAGTTTTCATCCGCTGGTTCACTTCCCAAATGCCTGCAGTAGTTAAGGCTGGGCCAGACTGAAGCTAGGAGCCTGTAACTCCATCTGGGCCTGCCACATTAGTGGCAGGGGCCAGGCACAGGAACCATCATACAGCCTCCTAGGATGTATTAGCAGGGAGCTGAATCTGTAGTAGGGGAGCTGAGACTCAAACCAGCACTCTGAAATGGGATGTAGGCATCCCAGAGCGGTGGTCTAACCCCCAGTGCCATGTCATCTACCCTTTACTGTTTTAAAAAATGTATTTATTTGGGCCCGGCGGCGTGGCCTAGCGGCTAAAGTCCTCGCCTTGAAAGCCCCGGGATCCCATATGGGCGCCGGTTCTAATCCCGGCAGCTCCACTTCCCATCCAGCTCCCTGCTTGTGGCCTGGGAAAGCAGTCGAGGACGGTCCAAAGCTTTGGGACCCTGCACCCGCGTGGGAGACCTGGAAGAGGTTCCTGGTCCCGGCATCAGATTGGCGCGTACCAGTCCGTTGCGGCTCACTTGGGGAGTGAAACATCGGATGGAAGATCTTCCTCTCTGTCTCTCCTCCTCTCTGTATATCCGGCTTTCCAATAATAATAAAATCTTTTTTAAAAAAATGTATTTATTTTTATTGGGAAGGCAGATTTATACAGAGAAGGAGAGACAGAAAGAACCATCTTCATTCACTGGTTCACTCCCCAAGTGGCTACACAGCTAAACTTATTCAACACCAGGAGCCAGGAGGTTCTTTCAGGTCTCCCACAGGGATACAGGATCCCAAGGCTGTGGGCCATTGTTGGTTGCTTTCTCAGGCCACAAGCAGAGAGCTGGATGGGAAGTGGAACAGCCAGGATACAAACCAGTACCCATATGGTAAGCCACTTCTGGAAGGTGAAGAATTAGCTTTTTGAGCCACAGGACAAGCTGCTAGAAATTACATAGTTTTGTATTTTACATTTGAATCTGTTTTCTTTGAGTAATTTTTAAAAGTATTTATATGAAAGGCAGATTTGCAGGTGGAGGGGTGGGAGACAGATCTGTAACATAGAGGTTCATTCCCCAAATGACTGCAATGGAGGGAGACAGACTGATCCAAATGCCAGGAGCCAGGAGCTTCTTCTGTTTTCTCAAGAGGGTGCAGTGGCCCAAGCAATCGGGCCATTCTCTACTATGCATTAGCAGGGAGCTAGATCCAAAGTGGATCATCGGGAACTTGAAACTATCCATATGGGATGCCAGCACCAGAGAAGGCAGCTTTACTTGACATGCCACGGTGTTGGCCCCTTTGAATTACTTTAGATACAAAATTTAAAAAAAAATTTATTTATTTTTATTGGAAAGGCAAATCAACAGAAAGAGAGAAAATTTTCCATTCCCTGGTTTACTCCCCAAGTGGCCACAATGACTGGAGCTGAACTGATCTGAAGCCAGGAACTTCTTCTAGGTTTCCCGTGCAGGTGCAGGGTCCCAAGGCTTTATGCCATTCTTTACTGCCTTTCCAGGGCACAAGCAGGGAGCTAGAAGAGAAGTGGGGCCACCAGGATTAAAACCGATGCCTATATGGGAGCCTGGCGTGTTCAAGGCGAGGACTTTACCCGCTAGGCTACCATGCTGGACCCTCCTTTTTCTTTTTAAAATGTATCCCACAGTATTTAGAATTGCCAGCATGATTTTTTTTTTTCTTCTAACTTTCCATGCTATATATTTCTCATTACACTATTTTCAGTACAGGAGACAGAAATTGTACAAAGACTTGTGGAAAGTTCTGACTTGGTTTATACATTTTTTATTTGCAAATTTGACTCTGCAGTAGCACATTATTATAGTTTAGGCTTCGTGTGTGAATAGAAAAATGTCGAAACTTTTTTATGTTTTTGTACATCTGCATTAGTCAGCAGTGGAAGAACTGTAATAATACACTTTTGTCATTTCCTACACCTAAGGCAGGACAGATGGTTCCAGTGGTCCCAAAACGTTTCTTTTCTCAAACAAACAAAAAGACCTGGACTTGGGCTTGAAGCAAATATGACAAAATGTTAAATTTGGACTTAGGTTGATAGATTTATTATTTTTTGTTTTCTTTTTCTGTCTTTTTTGTTTGTTTGAATGAGGCCGTTCTTTAGGAAATACAATTAATGTAAATAAAAAAGTTATGGCAGGATTCAGATCTCTGTCTTCCCTCAGTCCCTTCACAAGAGTGGCCTGAATGATTAATATCTACTTAGCGAAGCTCCCGCTCAGTCACCAACTTCTCCCCAGGAATGACGAACTCCGGGTTGGAGAGTCCATGAATACCATCTGTCTTCTTTACGATGACAAGCTAATTTAATTTTAATTGCTCGTTATGGTATTGCACAATGAGGAGGAACTATCTTTAATTATCTTTCGGGGTGATTGTTTCTAAAGTAATGTGATCCCCAGAGCTGGGAGTGCAAAGTGGCCACCTGACGGTGAACTTCAAACATGCTAGTGTAGCAGCATAAATAGGCTTGCCTGCTCCCCCGCCTGGCCCAGCCGGGTCTGAAGCATGAAGAGGAATTCCAGGTGGGTGGCTCTCCCTTCCTGGTCCTGTTTAAAAATACAAATGTCACATCAGACGCCACCCCTCCCACCCTTGCCCCAGGATATGGTGAGTGAGTGACACTAGAATGGGACTGAACCTCTCCAATCCTCGTTTGAATATTAGCCACTTCCCTCAGAGATCATTTTTCTTGGTGACATGTTAAACAATTTCAGGTCAGCGGAGTCTTTAAAGGTCACTGTGGGTGTCAGGAATGCAGCTAACAAATGTCCCAGACGGGCACACGGAGGCGCCCTCCGGCACCCATGGCCTAGGTCCTGGCTTCCTTCTGTTTGTGGGATTTTGATTTCTGCCTCTGCCCCTCTCTGGCTTTTCGGTACAGTGCCATCCTCCCCTGCAGTCACCATTACGGGAGGCATGGAGAGCCTGAGACATACAGTTGGCTGCCTACGGATGCCATTGGAAGAGCAGATCATCTTCATACCGCCCTTTGTGGTGGGATGGCCTCCCTTCACTGGGCAGAGCCCTCCCGGCTGCCCAATGGCTTTTGTGTGCCTGCAGCTTTCAGCTCCTGTCCATCAGGCTGAATGGGCCCATTCAGGGGCATTCATGCGACTCCGAGACCCTGGCCGCCTGGACACAATCAGCTGAGAGGGGCACTGTGGGCCCCGCACAGGAGAATGCGCCTGTTCTGCCTCCAGAAGCCCATGGCCTGCAAGTGAGCCTAGAGCGCTGATGCTGTGCACTGGAAATGTGGGGTCTTGTGGAAGGGAAGATTGGAAGCACCTTACAGCAAGGGAACAGTGAGCAAGCTCTGACCTGTCTGGGCATGTTGTTAGCTCCAACAGTCAGCTTTGATCTCTCCTGTCTGCTGCCTAAGAGTGAAGCCCTTGTCCTTTTTGTCATTATAGTTCTCCTTACCTGAGGCACTCATCAATGCTTATGGAATGAGCGAACCCAGTTGTGCTTCATTTTGTGTAGCCTGGGCACACTGCTGTGCCTTAGGGTCCTTTGATGACACCATTAAATGCTCTGCTGCTTTGGGGTGTGACCAACTCAGTGGAAAGACTGGGGCCACCTCATGTTTCTAAGACAGTGGGATTGCAATCCTGGACCGACAAAGGACAGTTTCCTGTTTTAAAAAGTTGTATTTATTTGAAAGGCATAATGACTGAGAAAAGGCGGGACCCAGAGAGGGAGAAAAAACATACAGATCTTCCACCTGCTATTTTGTTGCCCCTTGTGGCCAAAACCAGGAGTTAGGAACTCCATCCTGGTCTCTCACATGGGTGGCAGGGACCCACATACTTGGGGCCATCCTTCCCTGCCTTCCCAGGTGATTTAGCGGGGAGCTGAACCAGAAACAGAGCAGGTAGGACTCCCTCACATATGGGATGCCAGCATCACAAGCCTGCAGGTTCACAATGCCGACCTCTGAATGAAGAACTGTTTTCATTGTGGGAAGTGTCCATAGGGCCAGGGATGTGCACCTGTAATTTGGGAGGTGATGGAAGGAGTACCTTAAGCCTCTGTAGAGGTTACTTCAGAGGTTGGGTGGCAGGAATGGGGCAATAACCCAGGTTTACCTGGGACCAGTTGGTGGCAGGTGTGGATTTGGAGCTTGGCCCGGATTGGCCCTCAACTCTTCTATGTGTTCCTGTATTGGGTGAGGTGCCATTGGACCATGCTGAGAACCTGGGGTGGGAGTTGGGTAAGTGCAGGAGAGCACTGGCCAAGATGCATA
The DNA here is from genome assembly GCF_030435755.1 of Ochotona princeps. Taxonomy (NCBI): domain Eukaryota; kingdom Metazoa; phylum Chordata; class Mammalia; order Lagomorpha; family Ochotonidae; genus Ochotona; species Ochotona princeps. Next base: position 16,953,951 of record NC_080839.1, on the reverse strand, counting down.
ACAACGTTAGTGTTCCCCCCTTTTGCAAATTTGTGTTGTCAGACACAGCAGCAGCAGTCACCCTAGCAGCAGGAGAAACAACAGAATCTTTATTGGGAACTTACTGGACTAAGTGCTTTGTACTACATTTGACTTAAGCTGTTAAGTTGTTACATATACAAATCCACATGTATTTAAAGTGGTATGAAGCACTTTTCTAAGGTAGGAAAAATTATTCCCATGCACAAATGCAGTACCTGATGCCAGAAATGTTAAGTGGATTCCCAGGATGAGGGCCAGCTTGCATGGGAATAGGCTTAGGCTCTTAGTGTTGGAGTGAACCACTTTATCATTTCTACTTCAGTTTGCAATGTTATGAAAAAAGCAAGAGGGCAGGCATAGTGGTCAAGAACATTTGAGTTTGAGACCTTGCTCTGCTACCAATTCCAGCTTCTTACTAATACCCTGGGAGGCCAGAGGTGGTGACTTCGTTTCTCATTCTTCCTGTTTTGTTTGTTTTTGAAACATTTATTTCTTTTGAAAGACAGTGACAGAGAGCATTTCCATCCACTGGCTTTCTCCTTAAGTAGCCATGGTGGCCACGTTGTGTCAGGCAAAGGACATCCGTGCAGGTCTTGGACCATTTTCTGCTGCTTTCCCAGGTGCATTAGCAAGAAGCTGGGCCAGGAGTGGAACAGCTGAGGCACGATTCTTCACTCCAGCATGGGCTGTGGACTTCACAAGCAGTGGCTCAACCCACTACACAGCTCTGCCCCTGCAACGCAAGGCCGACAGGGAAAATAGTGGGGATTCAATGAGGTGATGCAGGGAAAACAGGTGGAGCCTGGTTAATCTGATTGAGTAATCATCCAATAAGATTAGCTTCATGCTACACTATTGGAAGGAATTTTATTTCTGCCAGGAGATGCCAAAGATTGCTCTGGTGTATGTGACCAGGCTGTCTGATATGCAACACCCTTGGACTAAAGTGCCTGTGACCTCTCTGTCCCTTTCTCCTCCTGGGTATCCAAGGGTGGAGCTCTGAGACTGGAAACCAACTCATCCAGTCTGGGTAGACGACGACCATTCTCTATCCAGGGCTCTTTGCACACACCGGGGAAGCCGTGGCAGGGGTAGGTATCGGCTTCCGTCTAGAAGCTGGCAAGAACAATATAAACCATGATCTATTTGGATGGGATTCTGGACTAGGACTTTGTCAACCACCCACCCCTCATCTCCCACTTTCAAGGAAAATGTGACAATGCCAGCGTTTGAACAGAGTCCGTAGATTGGATGATAGTTTTGTATCACTGTTAACATCCTGATTAGGTAATACACGTTGTGAGGTAAGGTGGTGTCTTTTCTAGGATATACACGCTGAAGTGTGTAGCAGTGAAGGACACATGTGATTCAAACAAAAATATACAAGGGCACTTCAAAGTTTGTGAAAAATGGAGTAAAAGATGCTTAGGGTTGGGTGCTATGGCATAACAAGTCAAGCTGACACTTGGAATCAGGTCCTGCCTCTGCTTCCAATCCAGTTCTCTGCTAATGTTCTCTGCTCTCATCCTGGGAGATAGCGGGTGATGGCTGAAGTGCTTGGGTTTCTGCCATCCACTTGGGAGACCTGGATAGAGTTGTAGGCTGCTGCTTTGGTCTGACCCAGCTCTGGCTGTTGCAGACATTTGATGAAAGAAGCAGTAGATGGAAGATTCTTTCTCTCATTCTGCCTTTCAAAAAGCAAAAATGAAGTTTTTTAAGAAGATTGTTTTAACATAAAAATTATTAGAATTTACTTATGACACATTTTTCACAAACTTTTTGAATTCTCTTCATATTCATGGATTTCAACATTTTGTGTACTGGAATGAACTTACAACTTCATTTGATTTCCATGACCTTTTCAAAGTGCCTAGGTATATGGAGAGAGAGGATAAAGCAAATGTATTTAAGTATTAACGTTTGGGGGTAGTTAGCTCAGAAGTATGTGAGAACTGATTTTACTGGTTCTTGCAACTTTTCTATCAGTCTTGGAGTTTTTTAAAAGTTAAAAAATATTAAGATCCTTCATGTGCAGTGTAATGACCCCAGGAGCATCAGGATGAAGACATGCAGTGATAAGAAGAGTGTCCCAGCATAAGCCACCTATCTTGGGGAGGCCTTCAGAACACTAATTGGCTGTCTCTAAGGACATTGCCAGGCTGGAATTCAGGAGATTTTGCCTGAGCCATGCAGAGAAACCAAGGCTGCCAGGGAAAATGTCTCCAATTTTGGTGCTGACAAATGCAAATTCTAGGAGAAATTAGCAAGGTAGATACAGACCCCAATATGTACTCATAAGACCACATGAATTTGATCGGGATCCAGTCCAACTTGAGGAATGTTGTGTTCTCCAGTCCTCTGAGCCAAAGGGTAACTGCCTTGTGTGAATAAAACAACCAGTAGTCACAGCAGGTCACTGTGGACTCTCTGAGAGTAGATTATCACAGGGGAGGCAGGAGGGAATCCTTGGCAAGGTTCAAGTTAATCACTGCAAAAATGCAGCTTTGTCATAAGGGCACACATGAATAGTTCTGATGCACAGGATACAAAGCAGACGGAAGGAACACTCCTTTGCCCTCCATTCCTGAAGCCCACCCCCCACCTCCTGCCCCAGTTTTGTTCCCCTCACAAGGTAGCAGATATTACTCCACAACCCTGTCCTAGAGTGTTTGCCACGTGGCACAGTGTCTGGGACTGGAGGCTCCGGAGCTAGACCACTAGTTTCACCAAGTACTGCTACTACCACAAACTTTGGAACTCGGGAAAAATTATTCCTTCTTTAATTTGTTTGAGAGAGATCACGTATCTGCTAGTCTATTTCCATGCACCTACAGTGGCTGGGCCTGGGCCACACCAAAACCAGGAGGTGAGAACGCAATCCAGGCTTCCCATGTGGTTGAGAGGAAGGGACCCAGCTACTTGAGCCTTCAGTTGCTGTTTCCCAGGGTCTGCCCTAGCAGGAAGTGGAGCCAGGACCCCAGGCCAGACACTCTGCTGTGGAATGAAGGCATTCTAATCAGGGTCTTCATCATCAGGTCAAATGACTGCCCTGGGACCATAGGAAGGAGAAATCGGAGAGCGGACTAATGGTAAGTTTGTGATTCTTGAGGCTTACCCCATGTCAGGTGGTCTGCCAAAAAAGAGATGCTCCCCACAGCCGCACATTAGAGTCACCTGTGGAGCTTTGACCATCAGTGACTTGCAGGCCAGGCCTGGTGGTAGGTCTCAGGCATCAAGACTTGCTGCTATTCCAGTGTGGGGTCAAGGGCCACCACTTCTAGGGTGGCAGCATTTAGTAACCATCGCCAACCTGGGAAAGATGATGCTATTCCTACTCTACAGGTTGACAGCCAATCCTGAGAAGGATCCTCAGTGAGTAAGATATTCTCACAGTCCAGTCCATAGCCAACCGCAGTGGCCACTGCTGCCTCCCCAGGTGAGGAGGGGAATGCAAGGTTCTTCTTCAGCCCCCTAGCCTCCCTCCAATCCCCATCTCCTTCACATGATCCAAACCCCACCATCTCTGGGTCTCTTCAAGGCTTGCTCTGCCTAGAATCATGCTACCCTCACTTTTCACTGAGACAGTTGCCTCTTGTCTCTTGTCTGCCACCCCTCCTCCACCCCAAACTAGGATCCTTTTTTCTTAATCCTGGAAACCATTTGCGATTTGGTTTGATTTTCCAGTTTGTGGGGCCCATAGTAGGTGCTCAGTAAATAGCCAGGGAGAAAGAATGGGAAGAAAGCCAGAAGTAACCTGACCACCTGCACAGGTAGAAAGTCAAGAATACCCTTGTCTGTGGGGTGGGGAGTAAGGACTGGCGCAGGACCTGGGGCAGCTGCCTGTGATCATGCTTGGAGTTGGTGCTACCTTCTGAAATGCAGGTGAAAATTGGGACCAGAGCCAGAGTTCTCAAGCACAGACATACACTGGATCACCCCAGGCCTGCTGGTAGTAGGAGAGGGTGAGGCTGAGGCTGAGAGACGCTGTCCCTGCGTGAGCCGGCGTTGGCCTAGGCTGTGTGAACAACACTCAAGGGTCCTGGAACAGCGCTGAGTGCTTTCCCATTCTCTGTTGGGGGTCCAGTACTTTGGGGGCTTCTCAAACATCAGAGATTGTTTTTCCATCCAATTCTATTGTTGACATTTAAAAACTGGAAGCAAAAGCAAACCATGCCTGATTAAAATATCCCACATGGCAGCATACTAGAGACCACCAGGATATAAGCTGGCACTGCCAGGGTGGCTCACGTTGGGGCATGGAAGCCACTCCCACTTTCTGTCTCTACTGGAATTTCTTGTAAATGTGGCATTGGTTAGGGAGCTTATAGCCAAGCACAAATTCTGTTAAACATTCAGACAAACATATGTCTTCTCACAGCTGTATCCAGATGTTTAACCACGCCCTTCCTGGGCATGGCTGGGAGAGTCCTTGTGGCTCATTGGGCAGCTTGATGATGTGTGACATGGGGGACTTGGTGGAGCTGTCACATGATGGCTGGTTTTGTGCTTCTTGCAAGTTTTGGGTGTGTCTTGCCTGGTTTTTATAAAGAATCATGAGCAGCCTGGTAGGTCTGTTGTTGGATGGCAACACTGCCTAGTGGATCAGGGGTGATAGAGATGCTACCGTGTTCCCCCTGTGTGACCCTGGGGACTTCGCTAATTCTCTGTGCCTCGTCTTCTATCAAATGAGGGTAACGATAACACTACAGGGCTGAAATGAATGGGTGTGAAATGCCTAGAACAGTGTCTGGAAGATAATTAAGATATAAGAAAATAGTTATAAAATAGAAAGTAAGATAATGAATAACAGTAATTCCCATTATTGTTTCTTATATAATCTTAATAGTTTTTGCTTTGAAACCAAGTTTTCTTGCGCCCATTTGAACCTTTGAATCAACTGAATTCATACATTCTCAGTGACAGCGATAAAATCTGCATTTGACTGTGAGGCATACGTGTCAAAGGACCACTGTAAATGAAGACACTTGATCTACAGGGGCAACATTCAGTGGTCAGGAGCACAGATAGGCACCATTAGCCTGTGAAGGCTCCTGAGGGTGATAATTAATAAAATAAAACCCAACATGGCACTGATTTAGATAACATTCATCTCAAGATCCGAAGAAAGCCTGCAAAGAAGCCTGTAACCATTCGCTACTGCATATTTGCTCAAATTCTCAACAACCCAAAGAAAATTCAGAAATCTGTTCCTGGAAGATATGGCTGACTTAAGACAGCTCTCAACCACAGATAATAGCGTTCAGGGTGCAAGAAATCACGTGCATTCTTCCCGTGGATTCTCTCTGACTTTTATGTTTGAGGATTTGTGTGAGATTTTGCTTCTGAATGAAAAGTTTTTCTCTGCTACAAGTTTGAGCAGACACCTGGGTACGCAGAGTCCGGGTGGTAGGTGTGGAATGGGGCTCTGGAAGCGGACTGCCTGTGGAAGGAGCAGTCAGTCCCCCTGGCTCCTGTAGAGCAGAAAATCAACAGTGTATCAGCAGAGGAATGGAGAACATAGCTGTCTCAGAGCTTTTCCAGGCTGTGTGCAGGACTCCTATGTGTCCAGAAAGACATGGGCTTGATTGATTATTCTGCCAGAGGCTGGGCAGCTGAAGCCCCCAGGAGGTGTGCTGACTTGAAAGCCCAATCAAGTTGACCAGCAGCCTTCCTTTGCAGGCCCATGGCATGCCTACTACTCCTGAATTTCCCATTGGAGTTTTATTAGCTTTTAGTGAAAGGCCACATTGTGAAGGAACTTAGTTCAAAATTCAACTTGTAAAACAGCTGAGTGAGTGAGAATGTGGGATAGAGGAGATGGGGAACTAAGCAGAACATCGTTAAGAGCTCACTCACCGGAGTTAGAGTCCAAACATTAGTGTTTGTGGGTGTTCTTGATCCAGCTTTGAGTTGGGCAAGGACACTGAGCAGGAGCCCAGGGAGAGGTGCCAGTCACTGCCTGGTTTCTGGGGCTAGGAGGGGTTTCTGCTGTGGAAATTTCCCTTTGGCAGTGGCTGGGACAGCCTCCTACAGTTGTGCTAAGCCTGCAGTGACTGTGGCAATTATAAAGTGCTTTGGAGCTCTGGAGTGAAGAAGGGGCCTACTGCAGACTCATTGTAGGTTTCACCAGCTTATAGAAAAATAAGGCACACATTTGTATAGATAACTGAGCGCCTTGGGGTGGGGGAGCGAATGGGAGATGGGAAAGCAACGTAAGTGTCAAGGTGCTAGTGCTGTAAAGAAAATACATTGCTGTGAGTCATGAGCTAGAGAAGGTGAACATGGTATTCCATTTTACCCAGTCCGAGTCTGGACTTGAGTTTGGTGGTTTCCCAAGCGATGAGGATTCACCCAGCAAACCTGCTAGTGACAAGGTACTTGCTCCTTATAGCTATGCTGAGAAGGCATCCCCAGTGTCCCTGGAGACTTATGTTTGAGGAACTAGAAGAATAACTCAATGAAATTCCCAAAGAGGAAACTGTGATTTGATCTCTGCTGCAACACATAGTAGTGACCTCAGCTGTGGTTCTGTGTGTGAAATAGCAATCTGTTGGTCTTCCAAAAAAAAAAAAAAAATCCCAGTTGTACTAAGTCTTAACATCCAAAAATTGCGAGCCACTTAAAAGTGTGCTTGTATCATGTTTATGGGAAATGATAAAATAACAGATACCTAAACCAACACCAGGGACTCTTAAAAGCTCAAATTCTAGGGCAGTGATTGTCAACTTTGGCCACACATTGAAATCAACTGGGGAACTTTTGAAAAGCAGCAATCCTCAAACTTCATCCCACACCAATTAAATCATTATCTTTGGAAGCAGGTCCAAGCATCTGTGTATTTTTAAAAGCTCCCCAAGTGGTTCTAACAGTCTATCTGGGTTAGGAACCACTATTGGGGTATGCCAGTTGGATCGAAATATTCGGGATTATTTTCAGAACTATTATGCAATATAAAATTTTCTCTCCTCTACTGGCTAAAAAATGTATTCTATTTATTTCAATATAAGTCATATGCAGAAATTCACCCTTTTATTCAAGCGTGCAATTCAGTGGCTTCAGTGTATTCACAGTTGTGTAACCATTACATTTCTATCAACCCTACAAAGACCTTTCACCCCTTAGCAGTCCTTTGTCTCTCTGCTAGCTCTGGCAACCATGAATCTACTCTCTGAGTCTATGGAGTTGCTTATTCTGGACATTATATGAAATGAATTATATGGGTTGTTTCCACTTTTTTACTATTATGAGCACTGCTTCTATGAGCATCCGTGTACACACTTCTGTATGGTCATAATGATACACACCTGCAGGTGGAATTGCTATTGTTATGTGACAACTCTGTGTTTGACCATTTGTGGAATTGTCATCCTGGTTTCCAAAGGGAGTGTGTACCACTTTGACACTCCCTGCATTGTTATATGAAGATGCCAGTTTCTCTTCATCCTCACCAGCATTTGTCATCATCTCTGCTTTTGTATCCTATTGGATGTGAAGTGTGTGTCTTTGTAGTTTGGTTTACATTTGCCAATGACTAATGCTATTGAGTGTCATTTTGTGTGCTTACTGGTTGTGGACATGTGTTTTGTTTTGAGAAAAATATGTTCAGGTCTGTTGACTTTTTGAGTTAGATTGTCTTTGTCTTTGAGTTGTGAAATTATTTATGCATTCTGGGTATTATATCCTTATCAGATGCATGATTTGCAAATATTTTCTTCCCTTCTTGTGGGATAGCTTTTCACTTTCTTTTATCGTATTCTTTGACACACAGAAATTTTAAATGTTGAAGCCCAGTGTAAAATTAGTGTAATTTTTTTTAAAAAGTAATCTTTTTATAATTTTAAAGATTTATTTATTTTTATTACAAAGTCAGATATACACAGAGGAGGAGAGACAGAGAGGAAGATCTTCCATCTGATGATTCACTCCCTAAGTGAAAGCAACGGCCGGTGCTATGCTGATCCGAAGCCAGGAACCAGGAACCTCTTCCGGGTCTCCCACGCGGGAGCAGGGTCCCAATGCATTGGGCCGTCCTCGACTGCTTTCCCAGGCCACAAGCAGGGAGCTGGATGGGAAGTGGAGCTGCCAGGATTAGAACCGGTGCCCATATGGGATCCGGGGGCGTTCAAGGCGAGGACTTTAGCCGCTAGGCCACGCCGCCGGGCCCTATACCTAATCTTAAATCAAGAAAATCTCTTCTTGTGGCTTTTTCTAAGAGCTTTGTAATAATATTATAGGTCTTGATCAGTTTTCAGTTCATTCTTATGTATGGTATGAGAGAGGTTTCATTACCCCTCAATAGTTAAAAGTGCTACTTCATTGTGGGCATGACCATTTGTTAATATCAGGGTATTGACACAATTAGGAATTGGTGTAAAATTTATTTTCTTCAGCTTAATTTAAATTTTTAAAATCAGCAAAGCATAGAAAATCACTTAATAATATTTATGGAATTGTAATTTCAGGAAATTTCTAAGATACAGATGTTATAGAATTCATTAAGATTTAAGGTACATATTTAGCATTAGATTGAATATCTCTATTGAGAATCTCTCCTGGAGACAGACTACTTTGTGACACACAGAGATTCATAAAAGGATATTTATACATGCATACATATGTTTTATATACACCAACATGTATTTGTGTATACATATGTATGCATGTTTACATATACACATATATACATGTAAATGTTGATCAACATGAGAATTGTTACAGCTTATATCTCTGACAAAATACAACTCAGCAGCTCAGAATTATAAGGTAGACCCTATGTACTTATCTGGAAAGGTGTCTGAGATACCTTTTTTTTTTTTATTCATTGATTACATTGTATTATGTGATACAGTTTCGTTGGAACTGGGAATCACCCCACCCCTCCCCCCTGAGATACCTTTTTTAAGGTGGAAGAGACAAGACCATTTATTTAATACGAATAATACAATCTTCTTTGTCATTAAAATTCATAATATATGACCAAAGCTGCTACACAATAGATTAAGCTGACGTGTGCAGTGTTGGCATTCCGCATAGACACCAATTTATTTCCAATTTATTTCTGGGTTGCTCTACTTCTTCTTCTTCTTTTTTTTTTTTTTTTTTAAAGATTTTTATTATTATTGGAAAGCCGGATATACAGAGAGGAGGAGAGACAGAGAGGAAGATCTTCCATCCGGTGTTTCACTCCCCAAGTGAGCCGCAACAGGCCGGTGTGCGCCGATCCGAAGCCGGGAACCAGGAACCTCTTCCAGGTCTCCCAAGCGGGTGCAGTGTTGTCCCAATGCATTGGGCCATCCTCGACTGCTTTCCCAGGCCACAAGCAGGGAGCTGGATGGGAAGTGGAGCTGCCGGGATTAGAACCGGCGCCCATATGGGATCCTGGGGCTTTCAAGGCAAGGACTTTAGCCGCTAGGCCACGCCGCTGGGCCCGGGTTGCTCTACTTCTGATCTAGCTTTCTGCCAATGTGCCCAGGAAAACATCAATAAAAGAAACCGAAATCCTTGGGCTCCTAAATATGTGGGAAATCTGGAGAACTGGCTCCTGGTTTCTATCTGGACTAGGTGTGGGAAGTGATCTAGTGGCTGGATGATTTCTCTGTCTCTCCCCTTATTCCCCTCTGTAACTCTTTCAAGTAAGTCTTTTTTAAAAAGTAAGATTCAGGCCCGGCGCGATAACCTAGTGGGTGAAGTCCTCACTGTGCACTTGCCAGGATCTCATATGGGCGCCATTTCTATCCCAGCAGCCCTGCTTTTCATCCATTTTCCTGCTTGCAGCCTGGGAAAGCAGTCGAGGATGGCTCATAGGCTTGGGACCCTGCACTCGCTTGGGAGACACAGAAGAGGCTCCTGGCTTTGGATTGGTTCAGCTCCGGCCATTGTATCTGCTTGAGGAGTGAATCAGCAGATGGAAGATATTCTCTGTCTTTCCTGCGGTCTGCATATTTGACTTTCCAATAAAAATTAAAAAAAAAAAAATTAGATTCAGGATGTGTAGGATATGTTCCATACTCAATATAAGTATATTTGAGCATGTTCAAACTGGCCAAAAAAAACCCCATTAGTTAATAATGTAGGGCAAAATGGAGTTTACACAGAGAAAATTGAAAGAGGTCAAAAAGGAATTTCATGCTGTTGGTACTGCCTGAATGACTGTATCAGTGCGTCAGTGGTAATTCAGGTGATAAAACAAAGATTGCATGAGTCATCACCATTCTTTCATGTTAGTGACAGTGATCCTTGCCAAGTCCTCAGTGGTCTTGGTAGGTCATCCTTTCATTAACTTCCTATAAGACCATTCGAGATCCTACAGTCCCACAGCTAGCACGTAGCTCGCACAGGCTGGACAGTGAGGTCTGTGCTAATCCACATTCCTGCAGAAGCCCTTCCTACCCTGGACCCTTTGATCTCATCATGGAAAATATTTTCAGGGTCTTGAATGGACCATGCACTGTTCTTGACATTGTGCTTCTCACAGGGAATGTTTCCCTTCAGAGACTTCGTAGTCCAATAAGAAGACCCTCATTTAATTAAGATTTAGTTCTAAGTGGAGAGCATGGATCTCTGGAAACTACTAGGCAATATTTTGGTGTAATAAAAAGAAAAAGATAATCTAGTTGCAGGGATTTGTTTTCAGGACAATACACATTCTATCGAGTCTCCTGGGCCAGAATCATGTCTCCAGCTTGTAACCAGAAATGCTCTAACAGCGGTGTGTAGGGGCTGCATCATAACCAACAGTGTCATAGCTGTGTTTGATCCTTACCTGTAGCTTTTTCTGTACCTAGAAAGCATCTTCGCTGATGCTCAGATGAAACGGCACTTCAACTCACACTGAGACATTTTCAAGGTATATTTTTCTTCATCTGAAAGGCAGCAAAACAGAGAGCTGTAGATCTTCCACCTGTTGGTTCTGATCCATCAGATCCATCGAATATCTGCAGCTGCCAGGGCTTGTAGACAATAGCCAATAGTTCAACCCAAGTCATCAGAATGAGTGGTTGGCAGGTTCCTGGAGGTGATAGGACTTGCAGATTTTGTGGAAGAGGCAGTTCCAGAGGGAAGAAGATATTTATGGACCACATTTTTTATTTCATCAATTCTTTTTTTTATTATTTTAAGGAAGTGATCATAAAAAAGGATTTTTTTTTAATCTCTTAAGAATCAGTGTGCTGTTAATATGAATACAATTACTTTACAAAACTATTTGGACTTGGAAGGCTTAGCTCTGCTTGTGTGTTGTTGCATTCTTGAACTTTTTTTTTTTAACTTTCACATCTGCTGTAGAATATTGTAAGAATTATTGATTGACAGGTCACATATTTCTGTGAAGCTGAAAGGTGCCACATTAAAACCGGGTGGTCTGGTTAAGAGTGCTCCTTCTCAATGGGAGAGGTGGCTGCTCCGCGCCCAGTCCAGGTGGTAGTGGTAAGCAAAGAGGCCATTAGAAGCAAGCCAGCCTCTGAATAGGAAAGAGCAAGTAAGGCAGAAAACCGATCCAGTAGCCCTAAGAGGGGCACAAAGACATGGAACCCCAAATGACACCTGTACTTTGCCTTGGCTGAACCTTTGACTGGAAGCTGCTGGCACTCGTCTTGTCTGGGCCTTGCATGGCATGGGAAGTTTTGGCCTGAGTTAGGTTGTTTGGTTCCGCAGCCTTCCCTATCTTGGATAGTTCCTGGCGTTGCAGAGCCCTGGTTGCCAGGAGACCTGCTGCTTTCCTGTGGTCTACCCATTGCTTGTGCTCCTGAAATATACTCCTGTAATCTTCAGTGTCCTGAGGGGCCTCTTGGGTCAGATAAAAGGAGTGAAGAAGGGCAAGTTGGATATTTGGGGCTACTAGTCTGCTGAAGGGCGGTGACAGGGCTGCTTACAACCCGACCCACCTGTGCTGTGGAATCGCCTCCACTGCTTGTTGATTGTGGGGGCTGCCCAGGGATGGGGATGTACCATTGGTGGCAGTGGGCTCCCCCCAGACTTGGGCAATGGGAAGAAAAACCTCTACACTGATAGCCTCTGTCCAACAATCTCATTTCTAAATTGCGAGATGATTCCCACCCACCTATCTCCAAATACAGTGTCCTATAGCCCTGTTCCCAGGGAGTCTTATTTAGTGGCGCAGGGAAGTCAGAACATTAATGAATTAGGAAACCCTGGTGGGGAGAAGGATGTGGGCAGGAATTTCTATTTGAAGCAAGGTGTCCAAAAAAAGCTTGACCTAGGTAGTGCCCATCTGGAATTGAACACACAGGTCAATGTTGATTCAGTATTGCTTAGCCCCCACTCTGTGTCAGGCCCCTTGGGGCCTACTCCCAGATAAATGACCAAGGCTGGCTCCTTTTAGTGACCCGGTTCTGCCTGTCTCCTAGCCTCTGACATGTCCTCATTCCACACTTGCATCAGTATCCTCCTCCATTCCAGCTTCTCCTGCCTTTTTTGGGAGTCCAAGAGAGGGCCCTGTGCAGATACGGTCCCTGGTTGGAACCCCATAGTCTCCTGCACTGGCAGGCAGCTGAATCATTGCCAACACTAAGCAAATGTAAGCGCAAGACAAAGAACAGTATGGTTGCATAGACACAGTAGCCAAGACAGTACAGACTGGAAACAAACATATAAAATGATCAGATTGCAAACCCACATGAGGGTTCAGTGAAGGGGCTTAGTATTATGGCAAAATGGATGAAGCTTCTAATTGCAAAGATAGCATCCCATATCAGAGTGCCATTTAGAGTCCCAACTGACCCATTACCCATCCAGCTTCCTGCTGACGTCCCCCAAAAAGCAGCAGAGAATGGTCCAAGCACTGGATGACTTAGATGGAGTTCCAAGCTGCTGGCTTTGGCCTGGCTCAAACTTGGCTGTTGCAGCCATTTGGGAAGTAAACTAGAAAATGGAAGCCTAGTCTCTATCTCCTGGTCTCTCCTGCCTCTCCTTTCTTGGTGTCACTCTGCCTTTCAAATACACAAGTAACCCGTGTGGCCAAGGCCTATCCCAGAGACGAAGAGTTCTCACCAAGCCATTGAATGAAGACTCAGATAGCAATGTGCACTACTGGGTTCAGCTTGTTCTCACCCTTTGTCATCAACTTTGGGAAACTCCTCCTTCCATGGGGATGACAAGGGTGACTTGGGGCTCCAATAGTAACATTTCATGCTTATGTGGTACTTGCCATGTGCCAGCCATTGTTCTCAATATATATCTCGAATGATCCAGCTTCAGCCCTGTGGGTGTTCTCTCATCCCCAGCAGAAAGGGCCAGAAGTCCCAAGAGCATTGAGGTCTCCAGAAGAGGGGGCTGTTCCCTGAAATGTCTTTGCTTTGTGCTCTTGTAGAATGGGTCCACCTTGTAGGAAACTTTGTTTTTAAATAATTGCTTAATTTTTCATTTGAAAGACAGAGTTAGAGTGAAGGAGAGACACACAGAGAGAGAGAAATATTCCATTAGCTGATCCACTCTTCAGATGACTGCAAGGGCTAGAACTGGGCCAGTCCAAAGCTAGGAACCAGGAACTTCTTCCAGGTCTCCCACATAGGTAAATGGATTCAAGGAGTCCAAGCCCTTGAGCCATCCTCCAACTGCTTTCCCAGGTGCCTTAGCAGAGAGCTGGATCAGAAGTGGAACAGTGAGGACACATATGGAATACTGATATCAGAGGCTTAGCCTGATACACCTCAACACTAGCCTTTCAGAAAACATTTTGAATAAGCCTTCTTCTCTAGGGCAGTGTTGTGTCTTCACTGTAACGAGCTCTAGGAATTTAGGTGTGCTGTTACCTACTGAAAGCTAGAGTTGTCTCTAGTGAGATCTTGTGAAATGTGTTAATGAATTTGGGAACTGATTTCTCTGGAACCCCCAAAGGGGAGAGGCCTATCAACAGCCATGGACATGGGTTCTGGGAGCTAAACAGCAGGTGCATGGTACTATTTAAGCCTTCACCTCTGATCTTCACCCTCTTCACTTGTTTCAAGAGGAAGAGCCAGACACTACCATCTGCTGACCTCAGCAGGTCCTTGTGAGGATGAGGGTGGACAGCTCCTGGGATGGGTCTGGTGTCGTACTGGTTTGTGGCAGGGTCTCCAGAAAGGCGGGACTCTCCCTGGCCTTTCCAGAAGTAGCAGAAGCCTGGGTCGGCTTTCACAGGGGATGACAAATGGTGAGCCCTGCTCACTGTTTTCGTTTAGCTTAGCATTTAGGCATGAAGAACTGTCTGAAACCACAAGCACTGAGATAGTAATTCCAGGCCACAGAAGAGGAGACACCTCCTTCCCCCTACACATACACAGGGCAGTGCCTGGTCAGGTGCAGGGTACATTGTTGATAGCTGGAATGACCTGTGTCCCACTAGCCTAATCTCCTTCCAGCTGTAGTTTGGGGCTGGAATTGTGATTTTTTTTTACAGTCAGAAAAATGTTGGTTATAAATCTAGACTGCCTGGATGAATCGGAAAGTACACCCTTGCTGGATTCCAATTCCTCTGTGTTGTAGGTTCGGGGCCCTCAGAGAGACCCTGGCCACGCCTCCTACAGAGCCGTGTCGTGTCTCAGTTCAAATTCTGACCCCACCACTTCTCTGGTGTGACCTTGAGCAGGTTACCTGACCTCTGTTCATTTGGGAAACGGCACCTACTGCTCAGACTTGCTGTGAAATTCAGTGAGGTTGTCCACGTGAGGGTCTGGCCATGCAAGGTGCATGATAGCTAATATTGTGGCCATTGCTATTGTATCAGTGACTGGCTGCCTGACCCTGGGAAGCATGCACACATTCAGTGGAAATTCCAAGGAAGTTAGATTCATTGCAGCCTAGGGATATGAAGTCCAAGAGGCCAGAGAAGCCAGGGAGCTGCAAAGATCCCAGCCCAGAAGTTAAAAATAGCTGTAAGACTCCGATCTCTCCTTTGGGCTGTTGAAGGTCTCCTGTGTCTGTGTGAGCTTCGCTGCATGTTGGCAACATCAGCCCCTGAGAAGGACCTGACTGCTCCCAGGTTGGGCACACGCACCCTTCAGGATAGGGACACTCGTCCACCAGCAGCCTGCCTGCAAGGTCACCATCGGGTGCAGAGACATGGCAAGGGTCAAGACACCCTCCTGGGTCACTGCAGGAGCAGGAAGATAGGGCCTTGAGACACCCCAGACCTAGACCACAAGGCCTCTTATGAGTCAGAGGGGAGTGGGAGTGCAGGCCTGAGGTTGGGAACAGGGAGCCCAGGAGATGCCAAGAAGGGGAGAAGGAACTGGCAGGACAATCTGACAGTTTCTCTGGTTACTGGGGGCAGGGCAGAGTTTGTATGTGTGTATGTGAACCCCAGCTCATTTTGGGAACAGATCAGCATTGACAGGAGACCACCCTAGAACTACTTATATGTGCCTGTGTCAGGGTTAAGCTCTGAATCCCCCAGCAGTCCCATTGCAAGCAGGTGTCTCCCTGCAGATGGGGAATAGGCTATTGTTCAATGTTTCCACATCCGAATGACAGCTCCTCGTTTGTCTCCTGCGTGTAGACTTAATACCTACAAATAGACCTTGAGGAATCCCGTGCCCTGAGGTTTTACTCGGAAGGAAAGGTCACTAGATTTCTGTGCCAGCCGTAAATAGTTGGAAGGCAGCACGGATGACTACGGATTTGCCACTTCCGGCTGACAGCATCAGATCTTTTGGAAATGTGCTGTGTCTTGATATGCCAACTGATTTAGAATTACCAACAGGTGCTCAGTGCTGCTGAAAATAGCCACCCTGGGCAGTGAGAGGGGGCAGTGCCAAGGAGCTAGGCTGGACAGCTCTGTGTTCCCCGGGGCAGGTCAGACTGAGGGGAGAAGATCCAACGCCCAAGAGTGGGTTTGCTTTTCTCACAATCTTGCTGCTGTGCTGCTCTTTCTGCATCATCTCGACTGGAACATCTCAAAACTCCAACCCACTGCCCCGTGTCTTGTAACAACTTTTCTACCTAGATTTTGGGCTGAGCCAAGAAAGGGAGTGGAGTCCCAGTGAGAGTAGATGAAGAGCAGACAGGGAAATCTGAGGTCGTCCTCCTGGCATGGCTCTAGCTAGCTACTTCAGGCATCCCTCCTCAGGGGGTGAGAAGTGTGTGGGATGACCAGCGAGTACATGGCTCAGCAATCAGCTTGGTCCCAGGGAGCTTGCAAATTCCAGACTGATGCATCCCCCTGCTCCTGGGAAGAGCCACAGCCCCATCCGCCATGCCCTGCTGCACTTCCTGAGGAGTGAACGATGGTGGCTGTCAGCATGTACAGGATGATGGGTGGCAAGTGGAGTAAGCCTAGCTTGTTACTAGCAGATTCGATTACCAGGCGATGCTCGATGCTCGAAGACAGATGGCCAAGGAGCCTCACCATCCCTGGAGGGTGGGGGCAATTTTAGTCACCAAGTGCAGAGTCCCCTAAAGAGGAGTCACACATATCACGGACAGTCTCCACAGCCAAGGCCAGCAGACAGGATTAGGTGTGTGTCCCACGGTCTCCTTTCTGGGGACTTAGGTGACCCTGAGAGTAACCAAAACCTCCCCCAAAAAATGTACATTCAGGAGACACAATAAAGTTCAAAAACAAAACTGTCTGTGGAAGTAAAGGTCAGAATACTGGTTACCTTGGGGGCAGAGGAATGTTCAGTGGGAGGGGTCAGGCAAGACTATTCTAGAATGGGTTCTGGGATGTTCTATATCTATAACCTGGCTTGATAAATATGTGAAAATCTATTGAGCTCTACATTTAAGTTGTGTGTACCTTACAGCATGATATTTTAATAAACAAGTAAAAATAAAGGTACATGAAGAAAATATGAATACAGAAACACCTAGGCAACCTTTGAGTAGCACAACTTTTACTGTTGTTGGAATTTACCAGTGCACTCCCCTAAGGCCCTGTAAACCTTAGGTCAGTCCAGACACTTAAAACAGCAACTACCTATGGAGAAGCAAAATAGCAAGTCTCTGAGTGCCACAGTCACAGAAAATAGATTTAGAAATATCCCCAAATGAAAGACTTGAAGCTGTTTTTCAGGGAAGGAATTCCTGAGATGTACTTGAGCCAGTCTGGGGCACAGCAAATGATGCTGCCTTTCTGTGGTTGTCATTGTCTCCACTGTCACAAATGGTGCAAGGTTTAAGAGAACCCTGGGGAAGCCACTGCTGCTCACCGGCCATCAAGCCTTGGACCTCTCCAACTGCTCCAAGCAGCAGTTACCACACCACCCAACTTTTTGTCCAGTTGGGCCAGCTGCAAGGCGCAACCCCCCCCCCCCCGCCCCCGCGGCTTGGCAGGATTGTTTGGCCCAAGCACTGCTGGTTCTCAGAGCAGGAGCATAGTGGAGTTGGCCAACAGTGTACCCACATCGAAGCAGCTGTGGTGAACATCTGGCTCTGATTATCTGGCTGGGAATGGCTGGAGGTGGGAGCGCCATGATTTATAGATTGCTCCTTTGGCTGTAAATCCCATCTGTAATTGTGACTTCTCTGTCCCTAATTGTTTGCAGAGAAGAGAGGAACTCAATGGCTTACAGTCCCTGGCAGGGCCCAAGGCTGCTGGGGGGTGAAGTTTGTTGCTAGGACACCACCGTCTTTGTTTTGGTCCCTGCTCAGCAGTGTTTTAAGGCCCTGTATACATTTCTCTGTATTGTTAATGTAATTTGTTCAGGCAGTGAACAGCCAAGTTCAGCCGAAGGAGTCCGATACTCATAACAGAAACA
Organism: Ochotona princeps; assembly: GCF_030435755.1. Classification (NCBI taxonomy): domain Eukaryota; kingdom Metazoa; phylum Chordata; class Mammalia; order Lagomorpha; family Ochotonidae; genus Ochotona; species Ochotona princeps. Next base: position 16,936,237 of record NC_080839.1, on the reverse strand, counting down.
CCAGAGGCTAGGTTTTTGTGGTCAAATTAAGGTTTTGAGGGTTCGGAAGAGAATGAAGCGGTTGAGCTATGCACAGCGGGACAATTGCCCTTTCTCTTGTTCTAACACTGGCCTGTGCTAACACTTCCTGGAGGAGCTTGGCTTCGGGGGCACCCGAGTCCTCCACATTCAGGCTGTGTTAGACAGGACGTGGGGCAGCCCTTCTCCCAGAAAGAAGGGAATGCAGATTTTATTCACAAGGGAAGAAAAGAAGACCCATGAGGATCCGAGGTTTGGATCCTGTACCCTGGCTCCAGGCAGCTTTTTTCTACCCTGCCCCCACCCCCAGATTACCAGAGTGATTCGGAAATTAGAGTTGGGATCGGTTGAGAGGGTATGTGACTGTGCAAAATGCAATTTGCCTGTGAAGACCCGGCGGCTCACTTGCCATCTGGGAGCCCTGCACCCTGCTGTGCTCGGGATTTTGGGGAAGGATAGATTCCAAACTACTTGCAGTGTAGTGCTTGCCTGGTGATACTCCTGTGAGTTGCTTCCTTTGGCTTCAGAAAGTCACACAAACAAAAAAATAAAAACAAACATGCCAGCCCACAGACATTTTACAGACTTTCTTTTGCTTCTCAAATACATACAGGTTGTGAAATTAATCCAACCAGCATTGTAAACTCCAGTCCTCTTGCTTTGGACAAATGCCAGCTGTGTGTCTATGCATGGACCTCCTTTTGTGGGTACCAAATTGAATCTGTTAAGAATTCCTGATTCGGGCCCAGCGGCGTGGCCTAGTGGCTAAAGTCCTTGCCTTGAACGCGCTGGGATCCCATATGGGCGCTGGTTCTAATTCTGGCAGCTCCACTTCCCATCCAGCTCCCTGCTTGTGGCCTGGGAAAGTAGTTGAGAACAGCCCAAAGCCTTGGGACCCTGCACCCGCGTGGGAGACCCGGAAGAAGTTCCTGGATCCTGGCTTCGGATCGGCGCAGCACCGGCCGTTGCACTCACTTGGGGAGTGAATCATCAGACCGAAGATCTTCCTCTCTGTCTCTCCTCCTCTCTGTATATCTGACTTTGTAATAAAAATAAAATAAATCTTTAAAAAAAATAAGAATCCTTGATTCTCCAGTTGAAGCGTAGGGGAATCCCCATGAAGATGACCATTTGCAACATGTATGATGATGGGTAGCTGACAAAGCTGAATCACTGGAATATTCTATCACCTGGAATACCTGAGAAAGGAGACATTCTAGCTTGGAGGAGCCAGCAGAGGCCTGCAAGAGAAGGTGTTGGAGATGAGCTGGGCACAACACCAGCTTAGGCTGTGGCACCATCTGGATCCAGGGCATCTTCTTCATGGCTGTCCTCTGTGGTCAGGAGTTACCTTCTTGTTAGTGACCAATTGCCTCTGGAATGTGGTGATTCACCAGGAGTCTTCTAGGACATGCATGCTTAGTTCAGAATGTAAATCTCCGCATGGTGCAGAAGCCTTCTGTCTGCACCACATTCACACGTGGACAGCTCTGCTTGAAGCAAGCTGGTGCATGGTGGACATTTTTGCTCCACAGTAAATGTTTGTGTATGACTTAATCCAATGGCCCAATGCATTTCCTAATCTTGATGCCATGCCAGCAGGACATACAGAGTTGTAGCTGGAAATCCCAGAGAAGTTCACCTGCTGTGTTAGCAGGACAGGGTTCTACAGATAACTGTTTACACAGAGGGGAAGTCAAAGTGATCAACTCTTCACTTCCAAGATCCTCCTGTCAAGTGCAAAGGCAGCAGAGACATGTTCTGTTCACACTGGCTGGCTGTCACCTATTGCTCTCAGGCTTATGCTGTCATCATGTCCCAGTTAATTCCTTTGGGTGCTGTGCCTGGAAGAGTCCCTTAGAGGTGATGTTGGCTCTGTATTTGTGGGGTAAAATTTTCTTGTAGAAATTTGGCTTTTAAAGTACTAAAATTAACCAGCCACTTTTGATGGAAACATTCTAAAATGCAACCTACCTTTTTCTAACCCATAGTGATTTCAAACATCTGTGTTAAAACTGAAAACTAGGAAATGTCTCATTAAAATAGATTATTTTTCCACTGGCAAGCAAGGGTCATAGCAGTTTTGCTTTTTAATCTGTGGGAGGAGTCTTTGCACTCCTACACAGACTGTCCCAACCTGACCTAGCACCTCCAATTGGTTATCAGATTTCTCAGTCACCTTCTGTAACATCTTGGCAAAAGGAAAGACATAGAGGGCTATGACTGAGCCAGCTCTAATAAGAAGGGCTACCCTAGAAGGATGCCCATTTTGGGGGGCTCTGGAGTCCTTGTGGCTGAATGATGAATGGGTTAGGACTGAGTCTGGTGTAGCTGAGGGGACTCTGGCTGTGAACCATGACTAACCCAGTCTTAGGTTGGCAGCCAGGCGAGAGACCCAGGTGTGCACAGTGCGGACTGGTGAAAGTATTCAAAGAGGTCTGGTATGGTAGATGGATGTTGCCAAATTATCATGATTTTAGGTCACAGTCACTGATTTCCAAGATCTAAGATCTTTTAAAAGAAAGACCGAAGATGGTGGATGGTGAACATAATATTTGGCAGAAATTAAGGCTACCATGATAATACTTGCATTGAGTGTAAAAATAGATGGTAACTTTCCAGGGAGTAGAAAGAGAACATAAAAACCTGAATGGGATACATATTATTTTCTTATTTTGTGATTTATTGAAATTGAGATTTATCAGGAAGAACTGAGTTTAATGAATCTTTATATTAGGCATTGTTTTGCTCACTATTAAATAAATTAATGAGATCATTATTTTTCAAATGACCTACAACACCAACCAAAAAAAAACATAGTTCTCTAAATATATAAGATATGCACTGCTTTTGTGGGGAAAAAATGTAAATAAATGAGAGCTATGACTTGGCATACGTGGAAAGACTAATAATAATATTAAAATGTTAGAGAATGTTAGAGAAGGGGCCGGTATGATAACCCACTTGTCTAATCCTCTGCCTGCAAGCACCAGTATCCTACATGGGGGCCAATTTGTACCCCAGCTTCCCCACTTCCAATCCAGCTCCCTGCTTTATGGCCTGAGAAAGCAGTGGAAGATAGCCCAAAGACTTGCTACCCTGCACCTACATGAGAGACCTGGGAGAGGCTCCTGGTTTCTGATCAGCTCAGTTCCACTGCTCCACTGTTGCAGTCTTCTTGGGAGTGAACCAGTGTATGGAAGATCTTTCTCTTTCTCTCTGTCTCAGTCTCTATAGATCTGCCCTTTCAATAAAAATAAATAAATCTTTTTAAAAAAAAAGATTTAGAGAAGATATGAAGTAATTGTGTAGAAGGGTACCTTATGGTGATTTAAGTTGTTCAGGGAAGACTAAATGTGTTCTCTGTTTTCTGTTGAAAAAAAGGAGAGAGATCGGATAAACTAAAGCAACAATAAGATGGCAAAAATTAGAGTTTTAAGAATACAGATTTTGCTAAGAGTATAAATCAATGAATGATGCTTACGTTAGCAAAACTACTTTGAGGAATAATACGCAATATCTTGTAAAGTTGAACATCTGTGGATGTTTAGCCTTGCGGTTAAGATGCCTATGTCCCACATCAGAATGCCTTATTTTAATATCTGGCTCTAACTCCTGCCTTCAATATCTTGTCTATGCACACCCTGGAAGGCAGTAGAGATGATTCCTTTGGGTGATGGGAGACTTGAATTGAGTTCTCAAACTCAGGGCCACTTGACCCCTGCAGTTACAGACAGTGGAGAAGTAAACTGTCAGACTCATGAGACAATTGTTCCAAGACTTGCTGGGGCTGAGGTTCCCTGCACAGAATGGGAGCCACTAGAGTGCAAGGAGGCCGTCGGCTTTAGGACTAGCTGCCGTGGGGTCCAGCATGCATCCACATGACTGTCAACAGGCTTCCCCACATCCCATGTCCAAGCCTGTTTGACAGTGTGAAGTCAAGTGTCTGCTGTGGTTTGGGCTTCTTGCTGGTCTGTACCTGGTCCAGCTCTGGGGTAGAGCTGACCAATAATGGGCAGGATGTTGCGGTTCAGCTACAGGCTGGGTAGGCTTAAATCCCAAGGACTGAGCCCAACTCAAAATCCAGAGACCCAGGCAAATCCCAGTGGGTCAAACAGAGTCATGTTTATATTCCTAGCAGCATTTAACATAAGGACCAAAAAACTGGCCAAAACTGAAATCATAAACTATTTTCATTAACCGCATTGTTGATGGTAGTGTTAGTGTTGTTATTCTGAGTCTTTTGTATTGCATGCTATTCTGGAAGTGGTAAATAAGTAAATATGTGGGTGTCACTGAAAATAAGGGTTTTCAATATGGGACAAAAGAGGTACTGCGGGCAAGGTCAGTGAGGCTGAGGGGGGAAAAATTCTGTAGACCTGGGTGGAAATTCAAGGGACCAGTATAAACTCATAATGTATTTTCATTTACTTGAGGAACTTATTGAGAATATATACTATCTTTAAATTTAATTTTGCTGGGAACTTTCTGAAGCTCCTGCATGCACACATTGTGTGAGTGTGTGTATGAGTGTGAGTGAATATAGGGAGAGAATACTTTCCAGCTTTGTCCAGTGAAACAGTGGTCATCTCCGTAGCATTGACTTGGATTTTGTTCTCCAAATACCATATCCCAATGGAAACAAAACAGGTATCCTGCGAAAAATAGCCAAGTTGAGATACGAGTCCAGCCCAGGGTAGTATTCACCACGAGCATGAATTCAGAGGTGGACTCTGTCATCCAGTGGACCTTAGAAGGATTTCCACATGCTTGAATTGGCAAGACTGACAGAGCTATTTCAGAGCTATTGAAACCACTTGAGCAGAACCCTTAGAGCATGCTCCACGTTGGGGACTATGGGATGACATCAGGTAGCCATTCCCATTTGAGGCGGTTGGGAGGCTGGGTGTGGCTGCTCCCTTTATCTCTCCCCTTCCCCCAGATACAGAAAGAAGGAAAAGAAAATATGGAAACAAAGGTCTCATCCACTTTCCCCTGATCCTGGACCCTCCCCACACCAATCAACTATGTAAACATCGTCAAAAACAAAATTTAGAAAAAAAGGAAAACTGTGAAGGATTACAAAAGATGCTGGTCTGCTGGGAAGTCAGGTGCTGAGACTCTTGGGACAGACAAAACTGAAGGGCCATTCTGAGATGGAAAAGACTCAAGCATCAGTTAAAAATACCTGCTTACTTAAATGCTTAACCTCTAAGTTAAGCACAACCAAACAAGTAGTGCTGGTCTCCTTTGCAGGTTAACAGGAACCCAGTCATTTTTTCGACCCGATAAACACAGAGCGAGAATCATCTCTTTCTCTTGTCTGTGCCATGTGCTCCCAGCCATTGGTTGAGGGAAATGTTTTATAGAAATGTATCCCAAATAAAGGAATATGGAGCTTAAAGTTGACCTGTTATTAGGTTCTCAAACAAATCTATATGGTTGAGAGAGACATGTTAAATGACACTATGCAGATCTGATTAATAAAATCCAGACTTTGCAAAAACTGTATAGCAATAACCTAGCTTCCTGTACAAATAATGGGAAAGTGGGGTAGAAGAAGTAGGGAAAGAATGTCCTAGAGGGATTAATAGGCTTGAAAAAGATAGATTGAGAACGAAATTGAAAACAGTTTTAAAATATGCATTGACTGATAGCAATGGACCACATTTGGGGATCCTGACGGAAATCCACTATTTTGGAAAAAAATCAAGCAGGAAAGTGTAACAGCATGACTAGGTCTTACTTAATATTAGAGAATTATTGTTAACTTTCAAAATGTGGCAGTCTTTGACAGGAATCTCTAGAATTAGTGATTTTTGAAGCTGCACATGGAAATATCCACCAGTGAACTGATGGCTATCTGAAATCTATTTCATAATAGTTTGGGGCTTAGGCATGGAGTGAACAGAATGCGCAGAGGGTAGATGGGTGGGGAACAGCTGGGATCCAGTTATTACGGTACCTGGTTGATGGTTTAACGAAGTAAATTGCTACTACCCTCTATAATGTCATTTCACCCGGAGCATTTTCACTAAGAAAAGGTAATAATAGTAAAGGAGGGGAGACAGGCCCACCCACCAAGTTTGGGTAGTACTTTAAATTATATATCTTTAGCATTAGTAGTAAGATTTTATTCCTTATTCCTTATTTCTCCCATTCTGGTGGAATGGTGTGTGCCAATTCATTGGAAACATTTATGTCTTACTTCCCGTCCTCAAGATAAACTTTTTGTTACCAAGGAATTTTTACTCGATATCGAGAAGTTTCCAAATGAATGCTTGCCTTTTGGTTGGCTTAAAATTAGTTAGAAACAGTTTCATGGTATTCAGGTTTTGGTTTTTCCACTCAGCTAATAATTATTGAGCTGATCCCAGTGGTCTAGCAGTGTCTTAAGGAATGATGTGACAGGGCCCGGCGGCGTGGCCTAGTGGCTAAAGTCCTCGCCTTGAAAGCCCCGGGATCCCATATGGGCGCCGGTTCTAATCCCGGCAGCTCCGCTTCCCATCCAGCTCCCTGCTTGTGGCCTGGGAAAGCAGGAGAGGACAGCCCAATGCATTGGGACCCTGCACCCGCGTGGGAGACCCGGAGGAGGTTCCTGGTTCCTGGCATCGGATTGGCGCGTACCGGCCCGTTGCGGCTCACTTGGGGAGTGAAACATCGGATGGAAGATCTTCCTCTCTGTCTCTCCTCCTCTGTGTATATCCGGCTTTCCAATAATAATAAAATCTTAAAAAAAAAAAAAAAAAAAAAAAAAGGAATGATGTGACAGCATCAAGTCCAGTCCCAGCTAAGGACTGATGAAAAGCAGTCTCCATGAGCATGGACCTTGGGGCCCAGTGGTAAAGAGTCTGAATAAACTGTCCGCATCCTGTGTTGAAGTCATTGGGTTCCTATACAAATAATGGGAAAATGGGGTAGAAGTAGTAGGGAAAAAGAATTTTCCCTACCGTTCTCAACTCTGGCTCCTGATTCCAACTTCCTGCTAGCGCAGACCCTGGAAGCAAGCAGTGATGGCTCCAGTCGTTGGGTTCTTGCATCCACATGAAGCGATCCGGGTTGAATTCCAGCCCTCGTCCTGCTCTGGCAGTTGCAGCATAGGGAATAAACTGATAGAAACTTTTACTGTCTATCTTTCCATCTGTCTGTCTCTCATTACAAAGACAAAACAACACAAGAAATGAGAGCGAACCTTGAAAGAGGAGGAGTGGGTTAGGGTCCATTCCATGATATTCATCCTCATTTGGGGTCCCCAAGGACTCGAAGATGGTTGAGATTGAGTCAGATGGAGCAAGAGATGGAATGTTGAGAAATGAGCTAAGGAAGAGAACAGAAACTAACAGGTTTCCTCTTGCTGTTCTTACAACTTAGTATCTCATTTTGAAGTTATCTGAGAAATTATCAAAAAGGTGTACCATTATCCCAATTCTGTTTATAAGAGAGAAGTGTGTGAGCCTTCGAACTAAATCGCAGGTTGAGACATCCACATCCCATATTTGAGTGCCTGGGTTCGAGTCCTGGCTGTACTCCCAACATCTACCATTGCACATCTTGGGAGGCATGTAGTTGTATTTCTGCGGGAGGCTGGGGTTGAGTTCCTAGCTTCCAGCTTTGGCCTGTCCCAGCCTCCGTTGTCGAGGAGGGTTTACCTGCAAATTTATTTCTGTGTGATCCTCTGTCCCTCAAAGGAGCAGGTTCCCAGCCATTGGAGAAGCAGATCCAGAGGGGCATTTCTTTGTCTTACTTGAGCTGCTACAGAGAGAAGGGAGGGAGAGGTTTGTTTCTAGAGGAAACTTGTAGATCAGGAAATTTTTACATGTCACTTCAGAATCCTGTCACTCAGAGTTCACCGTTGACTCACATTGGTCCAGTTTCTGTGGTTTTTCGCCTCTGGTGGGTGAGTTGTTTTCTTTCTTTTGTTCAAACATCAGTGTCTTCATCCCAAGGTACAACTTGATCCTGCTCTCCTCACTTAATATTTGGTCGTAAGCATTTTCTCCTATTGACTCATCTAACCATCCCCTTATTTTTAGAAACTCTGGTTTTTCTGGTATTTCACTCTCATAAACAATAGTGCAGTGAGTGTCTCTTGTGGGTGAAACATTTCTGAATTTACAGTTATGATGCTAAAGCAGATTCCCAGACTGGGGCTCATTCAGTAAAAGCCCAGGAACCTCCTTACAGCTCCTCATCATAGGCAAGAGACTGAGCCAGTTTGCACCTGGCACACCCATTTTCCCTGCACTCCTTCATGGCAGTCCTGTGTCTTACAGCCTTTTAATGGCCAAAAACTGGTACAATTACAAGTCCTTTAAAAAAAAAAAGAAAGAAAAGAAAAAAACAACTGTAATAGCTTCAAGACCTCACTGTTTTCCTTAGGCCTCTTACTCCATCAGGTGTTGCCAGAGAAAAAGCCTAAGGGGATGGGTGGGTAGCGCCTTTTAATGTGCTGCTAGTTTTTCATAATGGAACAAATGTCTGAAGCTTTCCAAAGCTGAGTCTAAGCTTGGACTGAGCCCTTGACTTTTGAAATCTTGGTCCCTTCAGGATTAATACTCTATTTAGGGTAGAAGAACATTGAAATTTTCCCAGAAACATTATTGGGTACATTGGAAATCCTTTGAAACATCTGCAGGAATCTTGCAGCTGGACAGGATTGTTAAGGCATGCCAGAAGGCTGGGCCAACTCTGGTGGGCACTGGGTTGGGGGATTGTGGGGATCAGGTCTATTAGGATGGGTCTGTGCAGTTCTGGCCCTCTCTCATACAGCTCTTCTCTGCCCAATGCTTGCTCCTAGCACTCTTGTGGATACTTCCTCTGTGGGTGAGAATGAGGGTTTGTCTATTCCCAAGAGATTCTCAGACACCTGAAAACCACTGACAGCTGAGAATAATCAATCACTAGCTGTGATCATAGGATTATCTGGTCCAACAGTTTGTTGTCTGACCTCTGCCTGAAGACCTTCCAAGGATGGGAGCAGTCCCTAGCAAACGGGGTGCCACATGTCCATGTGACTGCCAGCAGTCTCAGATCACCCTCTTCCTCTTTGTACTGAGGTCGCTGTAGTTGTTTGGAAGTCGTCGGCCTACCATTCCACTCTGTGTGTACGAGGCCAGATCACCATTCCCTAGGTACTGCATATAGAGCAACTGTGGATGGAACACCTCAGCTTTGGAAGCTGCCTTGTTTTCTAAGCGCCCACATTGCAGATTTAACCAGTGTTTCTGTCCATGCTGTGTTGCATTCAGTTCAGCCCTACCCGTTTATGGCACCTGCTCTTCATTCTTAGTCATGCCATGTCTGTAGCTACAGGGCTTCTCTGTTACCCTTCATCCTGAGTGATGTAGGAATTACGGATGCAGACTCCCCCTGTTCAGGGCTAGTTGAAAAGCCGACCCTGTGCCTCAATTTTCTCATCTGTAAGTGAGGCTGTTAATGACCTCCACCTCCAATCACAGTTGAGTGGTTAAATGAGTTAATGTGAGCAGAGCCTTAGGACAGCTTGTGACATGTTGTAGGATGGATATGTTAGCCATAGCTTCTGCTGCGATTCTCTAGGGTCTTGGTGTACAGATCTGACCAGGAAGCGTCCCAGATCAGCACCCAGCATGGGAATGAGGTCAGGGAAAGCAACAGGCCAGCACAGGCTGGATGGAGGCTTAGGGTCTCGTCCCATCAATTCTTGCCTCTCACCTGCTTTCTGTCTGTTGTTTGGGGGAGTTACTTTGTTCTCTATGGTTTGTTTTGGTTCTTGTAAGTCTCAGGAACGCCCTGTGACACACAGGCTGGCCTCATAAGCTGTGTAAGTTCTCCATGGATTTATTTTCCACTTCTCTCTAATCAGATTTTCTCCTTGGAGCTTGGCTCCTCAGATGCGTTCACCATTCAGTTACTGTTTGGTTTCCTCCCTGACACTGTTCTGGCTCCTGGGCCCACAGCAATGATGAGTATTCTGGACCTGACCTTCTAGGATCACACAAATGATGTGTCACATCTGGATGCCCTGTGTGGGATGGTGTTGACCCCTTTGTGTGACAATTCCTGCTTTTGCTCTCCTTTATTGAACATTCAGATACAAAAGCTTTCAGGATCGCAGCTGTAGTCTTGCATCTTTTTTGCCTTTGTTTGCTGTTACTCATCAATGAACATCTCCTCTGTTGCTATGTTTTCATCCCATCACATACTCGTTAGGAACAAGACCTCAGAAAATAGACGTACTGTCTCGGTATTCTCCGCCTCATGGTGGTTATCATTAGAGTAGCTGTCATTTTTCCATCAAGTGCTTCAGCTCCTGGATAAACAGCAGGAATTAAAAAGCAGTAGGCTGCCCTAACAGCCTAGCAGGTGCAACCACAGAAAACAAAGTAGTCTCAAGGGTAAGCACACTGTCCTTCCATGCTCTTCCAGGGGAAGAACTCCAACAACTCCAAGAATGTTTTAAACAGATCATAAAGTTTGTGTTTTGAGTTTTGACAGATTTTACCACCACTGTCCTGATACAGAGCAGTCCCATCTGCCCTGAAATTCTCCCTGGCATCCCCATTGGCAGTCAGCATCTCCCCAGAGGTCAGTCCCAAAGCCTGCACCTACCCCATCTGGTCTGCAGCCCTGTGCGTCTGCTTTTTCCAGAATGACACATACAGTATGTGACTTTGAGACTGGCTTTGAGACTCTCTTAGTAAAGCATGCTTGGGATTCAGCTGTGACTGCAGGTGTCAGCTGCTCCTTTTCCTTAGAGAGTAGTATTCCCCTGTGTGGATAATACACTTGCCTGTTGAAGGACATTTGGCTGGCTTCCCATTTTCAGTGATGATGTACTAAACTGCAGTAAATATTCTGCTCCAGGTTTTTATATGGAAGAATAATCTTGCTAAGGCATGTCATCATTTTGCTAATTTTATATTATTGTCTATTGTTCTGCTCTGAGATTAGGAAATATATATATATATATATTTCAGGAAATCCAAAGCACCAAAGAATGTCTCACCTCTGAGAAATTCCAGGCTGAAGCCTCGTACCCTCATCCCTTGGGATTTCTTTCATGCCTGAAGTGGATCACCTTTTTATCTTGAAATTCTTTGTGTTTTGGTTGACATCTGTCACAATAACAAAAGCTCCATGTGGCTGAGCCAATGATGAGGGGGCAGGGGCAGGTCTCAGAACAGGGGTCCTGTCTCTTACCATGGACAGGTGGGAAGAAAGGTGAGGTCAGCGTCCCCCATGTGCAGCCTCAGGTGAGTCTTGCTTTCTGGAGTCTGTGCAAGGACCAGGCCCTGGGAAGGGGCTAAGGAGGTTCCTGGACTTCATTTGTTCCCTGAGGGTATTCCCAAATCCTGCTCTGGGTAATTCCCTGACGACCATTTAGTCAGCTTCATTAAACCCTGCCATGTCTGGTGCACTGTGCTCCAGACAGAGCCCTCCTGGTCGCCCAGTAATGGCTCAATTGTGTGTAAGTGGCTGTGAAGAGGCTCTGTGTGCTGAATGAATAGGCCTCATCTCCATGGAAACCAGCCCTGGTGGAGGGGCTGACCTTTGACCCACTTGTTGCCACCATACTGTTAACCACTGGTGTCTCTTGGGTACAGAAAGCAAGCAAGGAAATGGCTGTCAGAGTTGTTTTGCCTTAGCAAAGGCCTGGGTCCGCACTAAGTAGAAATAATGCATCCGGTGGATTTAAAGTGAAAAATGAATGAATGCGTTTATTTTCATGATCAGTTCTGGTTGTTCCACCTGTCTGCCCTGGGTCTTTATCCTGCAATGCAAAGCTCAGCCTTGCAAACCAGGAGATTGGTTGATGCTGGGGCAGGATGGGGGGTGGTTCAGGGACTGTGCTGGGAGCCTAAGGCTCCAGATCCAAGGCAGGGATCCCGAGAACACTTTTGCATTTGCACACTAGAGCCTGTGACTCGGAGCCCTTGTGAGGGCCACCTGGGAAGAGGAGGTGGTCACGGCCTTCACCTGGGAAAGTCTACACTCACCAAGGCATTCGGACCTCAGGGGAAGGGCAGAAACAGGTACCTTTTGGCAAAAGCAGAAATAATAGTTTGGCTGCACAGCAACCGCGTAAGTCAGGCCAAGATGGTGTCGCCACCCCGTATTCCTGCAGCTGAGGCCTTGTCTTGGGTGTGTTCCATCCCCAGGGCACCCTACAGACAAGCAAATTCCTCTGGATCTCATTCTTTGCCATGGTTGCCCTGGACTCTGGGACACATAAAGGGCTAAAAGCTGGGCTGACCTGGATCTGGTTTCTGGGGGGCCCTGTGCTCTACAGACCTCTGCACGGGAGGGAGTGGGCTGACCTGTGTGTCCCTTAGGACCTAGAATGTGGCAAGAACTGTTTCAGAAGTAACAGGTAGAGGCTGGACTTGTCAGGTTTTTGGCTGGAGCCACCCCAGGAGACAAATCTGAGAATCCTTCTGTGAGCGTTATTGGCAGGACTTCTGCCCAGCCTGAATTGCAGGTCCCTACCCTCAGACGCATGTCAGGCTCCGGCTACAGGTGGGTGGGAGGCCCTGTCTTAGCTCCTAGAAGGTAGAGCAGGGACTCAACATTAAAAACTGAAGGCTTCAAGTCCATGGCTCTTTAGGAACTGCAGCCTGAGGTGAACGTCGCCAGCACCGGGTCAGCTGGCCCCAGCTGCCAGGGCATGAGCATGTGTTACATGGAATGCCTCAGACCAGGGTCGTCCCTTTGAGTTCTCTGTTGGCACTGTGATCTCAAATGACGTGCGTCGGTTCCAGCTACTAGCATCCCCATTGTAGTGCAAGGAGAGGTGCGGTCCTGCAGGTGAACATCTAGGGCTCTTCCTTACACCTCTCTGCAGTGGAGCGGCAGCAGATATCCCCCAGGCCTTTATTTAGTCCAATCATTAAGTATCTGTTGCAAGTGTTGGACAGTATGTTTCCATAGCACTTCTGGCAACTCACCTAGACCCTTAGCCAGGCCTTGGATTCTGGGACTTGCCCATCAAGGCTCCCCATGGCATTCGGGGTCCTTGGTTGGCACCCTGGTGACCCCCAGACCTGTAGTCCAGCCCCTTCCAAGCCTGTCACTCATTTCACATGGTGAAGGGGCAGCTGTCTCTGTCTGAGGCTATAGGAAGACTGGGTGCCTGCAGCCTGCAAAGGCACTGGTGGAATCACTGCCTGTGAGCAATTCAACGTGCCGTTGTCAACATAAGGCCTATTTACAAGAGATTGGACTGGGGATAGCATTCCCACTACCCAGAGTTGTGGGGAGCCGGAAATCCACATATATTAACCCTGGGCTTGGGAGGAGGGCTGGAGTGAGCATCCCTTGCCTGTGCAGCTGTGTAAACAGTCCAGGGGGAGATGGCCCCAAGCTAAGGATAATGGGGAGGAGGGCGGGTGCTGGGGGGCTGCCCAAGCAGGCAGGGTGGAGGAGGGGCAGGTAGAGCAGGAGGCACAAAGTAGGGAAGCAAGGCCACTCCACTTTTTCCCATGTGGAGATAACACTTCAGACATTAACGTGTGAACTCCAGCTGCACTGCCCTGCCCAGGGATGTTCGGAAAGTGGCACAGGCCAGCCAAGGCAGAGGTGACGTTCTGTCCTCCACAGGTGTGGAGTCAGCTGGAGGATGGACTCTCCTAATCTGGCTTAGGTCTAACAGCAAGCAACGATTAGGCTCCTGCTGTCTACCTAGAGCACTTCTGGCACAGTAGCCACAGGCAAGGGGCATGGAGATTCAGCTGTGTAAGACATGGGCCCTATTTATAAAGAGTCTGTTAGCTGATGGGGAAGAAAGGCTGGAGCACAAATGCCTGCTGGCCCCCTGGCCCTTTTGTGTCCTGCCAGGGTTCTTGGAGAAAGGGGAGGAGACATGAAGTCAGACCAGCATGGCGTTGGCTCAGGGGGAATGGCTTTGGGGCTCACCTGGGTCGTGTGAGCCTGTTTTCCAGGTGTGGGAGAAATGGAGAGCAACAGCATCTGTAAACACCTCCTCTGAAATGCAGACCACCTCTCCAAGCCCCTTGCACATGGCGTAGGGACCGGTCACCCCAGGCACCGTGGCTTCCTTCTTCTGCGTTCAACACTTAACCTTGGGTTATCACTGCTCCAGCATCCACAGATGGGGTCCAAACCAGTCTCTGCACATCTGTCACAGTTTACTGGGGGTAGGGGTGGGGCAGGCAGTGGTGTTTGAAGAATCACTTCAAATTGTGTGGACAGGGGGAATCCACTGGAGGATTTTAAGAGGGACTGGGTGTATGGGGTAATGGCTTCATCCAACATCAATTTTAAAGTTATTCTTCATTTTCTATAGCAGAGTGATGGAAGGAGGGACTAGAATTGTGTGTACAGGACCTGCTTGCTCTGCAGATGAGGATACCTCGCTTTTCCTGCCAGACCAGCCCATCGGGCTGAGGACTCCTCTCTGGCTCTGAACAAGCAGACTGCATGCTTCCCTGTGGTCCCCCTTACCTCTGCTGTGGACACAACCAGAGATCACTTCTCATCGGTGTTGGCACATGGTGCTCCAGCAGGTGGCTGTTCCCCACATGCACTTGGAGGAGTGGGTCTGGCCCATATCTAGCTCTGACCTGCTTGAGGACTCTGCTCTGATTCTTCCAGGATAATAGCACCATATGACTGCAGCAGAGATTTTAAATTTTCTAGTGGCCATAATTTTTGGAAAAAAATGTAAAAGGGTTTGTGTTTGGTGCAGGAGTTAGGATGCTGCCTGGCTTGTCCACAGCCCATATCACATTGCCTGGTGCTGGCCCCTGTTACTATTACTGTGCTTCAGTTTCCTGGGTCACCACAGGTGATGGCTTATGGACATAGATTGTCGCCTCCTTCACGACAGGCCCAAACTGAATTTCAAGGCTCCTGGCTGTTACAGGCAATTGAAGAATGAAAAAGTGGACTGAAGATATCTCTCTCTCTCACTCTCACTCCTGCTCTCAACCCTCTCTTTCAAGTTAAAATGAACAGTTCAAGAATGAAAAAGGTACTACATAAATTAATATTTTATTTCACCCTATCATCTAGATAAGCTGTTATTAAATTCTTTTTCTGTGCTCTGTTTTCCATATGTGTTCTTTGGGTACAAAGCAACGTTCAGTGTATTCAGGAGTGCTCACCGTATTGCCCAGAGCTGCTCAGGGGCCTCCCTTTCCCCTATACATTGGAGATGATGATGTCCCTGTACCCCTCTCCCTCCACGACTGCCTGTGCTGGGGAGACCTAGAGTTGCTATAAACCCCAACTGTGGTCCCAGAAGGTGTGGATGGCAAAGCTGGAGAGAGTTGAAAGGCTGATGTGGGCATCTCCTACCTGTTTGTGCCAGTTGCCTCGCTGGAGGTAAGGAAGATGACAGATGCACATGCAGCCTAAACAATTAAAGCCATCAGGTACCGAAAATAGCACTTACACTTAGGAACTACATTACGCAGAGGCAGAATTTAGTGGCTGCTGAAATTTGAAAAGATCATCTTGCAGCAAAATGAGAAAAATGTATTTTCTCCCTATACCATGGTAACGGTTAAAAGTGTGTTATGCTTTTTGTGTAGTTGTATTTTAATGGAAATATTAAATCTGGGCCTTTTGTTTTTGTTTTTAAGGAAACGGGGAAAGGAAGGAAGCTGGAGGGTTTAAATTCGTTATGCTAGCTTCAGATTCTGTAAAATCAGGAAATCAGAAAGTACAAGTTCTCAGAGCGGTGACATTTAACTTGATTGGGAAGGGCCCGCCCAAGGTCACTCTTTTAAAGGCCTTGTCTTCCTTTCTGACATTTTTCACACAGTGTGCTTTCCAGCACTCAGCACGTTTCTCTCATATTCCTTCTCTGTGTGGGACACACGTTGGAACGTGAATGGTTCTCTCTTGACTCTTGGAGTGCCCCGACTTTGTTGCCTTCCACACAGCACCTTTCCCTAGAACCCTGGTGGCTCCTGAAGGGGGAGGCAGGGAGCAGTCAAGGGGAGGCCTCTCCAAACTTTCCTGGTCCGGAGGACTGGAAGCATTTTATTTTCCTATTTTTGTGTTTAACCATTTTATTGATATATTTGAAACACAGAGCTACAGACACACGACACAGAGTTGTTCACCACCAAAATGGCTGCAGCAGGCAAGAATGGGCAGAGTCAGGATCCTGGAGCCCCATCCAGGTTTCCCAGGTGAATTAGCAGGGAGCTGGATTAGGAGTCTACCAGCTGTGCCACAACATTGGCCCCAACTAGATGTATTTTAAAGAAGTACAGTGAGTTATGCTGCTACGTGGCATACCTGTATATCATATCGTTTCCCATATTAGAGTGCCTGGGTTTGAGTCCTGGCACTGCTTCTGGTTCTGACTTCCTCCTAATGCATAGCCTGGAAGGCAGCAGATTATGACTCAAGGGTTTGGTACCTAACACCCACTCCTGTGGGAGCTCCACATGTACTGCCTGGCTCTCGCTGGCTTGACACTTGAGGGGAATGAGGCAACAGACAGAAGATAGATTTCTGTCTTGCCTCTTTTATTGTCTCTGCCTTTCAAATAAAAACTAATTAGCTAATATTTTTTTAAAAAACTGTCCTGTTTTTGTGCTGTAATTTATGCCTCAGGTGTATTTTTATTGGCTTGCTTAGAAGCTTTAAAAAACAAAGAGATTACATACAACCACTGTGTACTTTAGTATTTTAAGGAAACTTTGTTAGGGTTATTTGTTAGTGGTTCCTTAAGACCTGGGTAATTCTTGGGATCCAGGAATAGCTTTTTTTCTTAGTGAATATTTTTTTCTGGGTTTTCTTTTCTTTTTTTCTCTCTCTACCTCTATTTTTTTCCTCTACATTTGACTAAGGAAGGATTTTGAATCACTGGAATTCTGTAAGTCATGAAGACAACAGTGAGAATTTCTTCCTTGGACTGCTTCTTTGGACCACTGAAAAGACCAAACCACGTTTACCTAACAGATTTCCTGGGGAGGGGCACTTCGAAGTCCCCAGCAGGTGTGTTTCCTTCTGACATTTATGACTCCATAATTCTTCTGCTGGAAATCTTAAGGTTGCAGACTCCCCCAGGACAAGCCTGCTGCCCCACCCCCATCCCTAGGTGCCAGCATAGAGCCCATGCCAGAAGAAGTCTGGGCAGTCCAAATGCAGAGTTAGCCTTGGGCCACATGCATGCTTTCCTGTATGTGGCCACACCACACTTCAGATAACAAAAAGAGTGCCCCTGAGCTGCTTGAGGTTGTGCCAGCTTCACTTTCTCATCTGACCTAACCGTGGCTATTGTGACAGTTTGGCATGAATGCTACCTCCCCTGACCCCAATCACTGAGGTCTGCATGCACTTGGGAGAGCACACACTGAGGTCCATCCTCTGTCTTCCTCCTTTTTCTCGCATGGGGCTCAGCTCACACTGTATGGGCAAGGTGCCCAGGTGGCATGGATGAAGGCTAGTCTTGTCTTCCTGAAAGCCCCTTCACCCCTACTTGTGGCCCCTTTGTGCCTGGGAAAGTGCTGTTTCCTGCCCTTCTCATTGCATATGTCCTTCCAGAAATCTCCCTGACCCTGTGTGCTCCCTCTTCTCTGCTTTGGCGTGTGAAGAATCCTAACACACTGCATGTTTGTCAAACTCTTGAATGAATAAGTGTGTGTTTTTCTTCCCTTTTCTCACCGAGAATACAACCCTTTCTCTCATGCTGGATTGTGCATCTTCCAGTCTTCCAGACCTCAGTTTACCACATACAGCTTACTTGTAGGTATCTACAATAAGTCCCTAACTTCTAGCTGAACCTCATACTGAACATGTGTAAAATCAGTTTATCTTCTACTCCAGTTCTTCTTCTGCTGACTTTTGCAGTCTATTAATAATCGTTGAGGGGATAGAATTGTGGTGTGGCAAGTAAAGCCACCATCTGTGACACCAGCATCCCACATGGGTGCCAGTGAGAGTCCCAGCTGCTCCACTTCCAATCCAGATCCCTGTTAATGGCCTGGGAAAGACAGTAGAGAATAGCACCCATGTGAGAGACCCAGATGGTGTTGCTGGCTTTGGCCTGACCCAGCCCAGTCCTAGCCATTGTAACCAACTTGGGAATGAACCAACAGATGGAAGATCTTCTCTCTCTCTCTCTTCTCTCAACCTTTCTCTCTGTGTCTCCCCCTTCCTTCCCTTTTTCTGTAGCTCTTTCAAATAAATAATCTTTTAAAAAAAATGATCAATTTGGCATGGAGTTTCTAAAATGTCAGTTCTGTAATGTGACTATTGCTTGGTGTCTTTAGAGCATGAGCTCCCCTTGCTGTCTCTGTTTTTGTTGAAAAAAGAACACCCTGGTGTTTTCCCACCCACACTAGGTGCAGAAGCTTTGACTGCTGTAGTGTGTTGCCAGCGGTGGGTGAGGCTGAATGCAGTCTTTTCATAACTCAGATGGGACGCCAACGCTTTGCTTAGAATTTCCAAAGGACCATTCTGTGCCTTTTTCTTGAGGTGGCGCGTGTGACTTGTTGCTTCCTCTGTATGGAGTTTGAGAAGGAAGAAACTGGTGACCTGCTCCATGACTCCACGTAGGGGCACCTGTGTTTACCCATGGTTCATGAGAGATCCAGTGTTTTGAAATTGCCTAGAAGCTGAGCAAGGAGAGGGATGCCATGGGCCTGGCAGAGAAGGCTAGAGGGTGGCAGGTGGGGTGGAGTGAGGGGTCAGCATGGGGTGCCTGATCAGGGTGAAGGGCGCAGGCAGCATTTGTCTCACACATGTGGTAGATACGGATGAGCCACCTCCCACATACACAGCCGCCCATGTGCAGCCGAGTATGCGTGTTATGACACACAAGCTACACAACTCCCTGCTCTGAGAATTTCTGAGAGAGCCACCCCTACTATCAGGGATCACAATGTGAACAGCACCTCCTGGAGGTGTGCAGTGCAGTGGCCGAGGGCCAAGATCCAGCTCTGCAGGACAAACTAACACAGACTGGGCAAGCCGCTGGGATCCTGGGACGATTCCAGTTCATTTATTCATTACTAATTACCTTGAGGGCCTCAGTAGAGACCAAAGGAGCATACGCTACAGGTCTCCAGGGAGGACATTCTTGGTACACAGTACAGCAAGTGCAGAGGCCTCCAGGTGAGCCTATACCAGGAGTGCTTGAGGAAGCAAGGGAAACAGTGTAGCTGGGGTAGAGTGGATAGGGTTGGAAGCAGGGGCACTCCAAATGGACAGGAGCCTTGTGCAGTGTGAGAAAGCCTTGGGCCTTTTTACCCATGATATGCCATTTTAGAGGGTCTTAAATACATGGTCTGATCTTTGTCCTAACAAAACTCTCTCTCTGCTGTGATAAGAATAGACGGAAGGAGGGCAGGGGGAAAGTTGTTGGAGGGTGTGGTTTGAGGGAGGAAGAAGTGGGTGTGGGGAGGTTGTCAGCTCTGGATCTGCTTGGAAGGGACAGTGGCAGGAATTGTGGGGTGTGAGGGGAAGAAAAGAGTCAGGAAGAGCTCCTGAGCAGCAGGAAGGAAGGAAGTACCCTGGGCCAAAGTGAGGAAGACCAGGGGAGGGGCAGGACTAGGTGGAAATGGGTCCTGTGACATTTGAGATGCTTTGTGTACAGAGGGATGGTGTAAGCATGGGTGATTGAGTGTGTGTTGTGGGTGTGTCTGGGAGGAGCTCTAAGTTGATGGTCTCTCAAGCCATGAGGTGGGAGAATATCCCTTGGGAATGCAGCCTGAGCCAGGGGTGCTGCAGCTTTCACATTATGGAGACAGGAGTGGAAACTGGTGACAGTGGCTGAGCTGCAGCAGCCTGGGAGGCAGGGGGAGCCTGGAGAGTGTGAGTCTTGGAAGCTAGGATCATGCAAGTGCAAGTACAGTGATGATCAAGAACTCACCTCTGGAGTTCCTCAGCATCCTCAGACGATGGACTTGATCCTCCTGCAGGTGGCAGGACAGATGCCGCTGTGGGATACCAAGGATCATGCCAGGCAAAAGGGGCTCAGGCACTAACTGAGTGACTCTCCTTCACTCAAGGTCTCTTTCTCAATAATACAAGCAGGTATCCTCTTACCCAAAGCTTAGGGCAGGACCCTGTGCAGGACTGACTCCGTGGAATGGTGTGTTTTATTGCTGCTGCTGCTGCTGCTGGATCCAGTTCTGGCCTCCAGATGTAACTAACAGTGCCGACCAGGGAGTTTCCACCAGGGGTTGGGAGAAAATTTGTGATGGACAGCCCAGCGTTAGTGAGTGGGGTGGGGCTCTAGCTACTTCTAGGCTTCACAGGCTTATGGGAGCTGAATTCCTGTCAAAGGAAAGCTCAATTGAATCAAAAGGACCTAATTAAATAATAAAATCTCAGTGTGCTGAAATTGAAAGACAAGCCTGGGGTGGTAGCCTAGTGGCAAAGTCCTCACCTTGTATATATCAGGATCCCATGTGGATGCCTGTTTGTGACGTGGGTGTTCAGCTTCCCATCCAACTCCCTGCTTGTGGCCTGGGAAAGCAGTCAAGGACGGCCCAAAGCCTTGGACCCTGCACCCACAAGGGAGACCTGGAAGAGGCTCCTGGCTTTGGATTGGCTCAGCTCCGGCTGTTGTGGCCAGTTGGGTAGTGAACCAGTAGATGGAAGATCTTTCTGTTTCTCCTTCTCTCTAAATCTAACTTTTCAATCAAAATAAATTTTTCATAATGAATTTTTAAAGAAAAGCTTATTGGGAGATGCAAGGGGGCAGCATCATGAGAAGCATCGAGCACCCTGTAGGACAGTGAACCTCACAACTCGCACAGCTCCTCGCCCCTCCCCCCCCACTCCTATGTGATATGCCTGAGGACTCCCACTCATTACCTCTTGCAGTCCTCGGGGTAGTTCTCGGGGTTAAGTGAGGCTGGTATGATCACTTTGGTGTCAGAATCCAGGAGCCAGGGCTTGCTGAGGTGACAGCTTGGCCTCTGGCAGGGCCAGGTTCCCAGCTCAAGGCTCCTGCACATCTGGCCCGACTAGGCAAGGAGGGAGCCAGGACGAAAGTAGCCCGTTTGACAAGTGTGCTCTTGGAGACGGCCACTGGCACTAATGAAAAACAGATGAGCCTTGGACTCAGCAGAATTGCAATCCTGAGGGCTCCCACACCCTGAACTCCAGGGACATTGTTCCTTATCTCCTGAAATCATGCTATGTAATCGTGATCTGATCCTGGGACATAGTGGGTTTTGCTGGCATCTGCTTGGTAGATTGGGATGACTAATGACTTGCCTTCTCTCTAATTCAGATGTCATGAGTGTGGCTCTGTGGCCAAGGTCACCATAGGTCCTGGCAAGCCCTTAGTGAGATACACGTGTATTGCCTTTATGTGGGAGGTTGTGGCAGCTGAAAGATTCACTGGATTCTCCTAGAAACAAGTTCTGTATTCCCACAGAAGGCCTATTCCGTCTTCCTGCAGAGGCCTAAAAAGTTCAATAAACCCCATATTCTTGTGGAAACTGATTCTGTGAGCAAAGCTAAACAGAATGCCTATAACTGTTACTATTACTATGTGACAGGGACATTCCCTGGTATATATTCTGTTTAAGAAGATTTATATTCTTTTTTTTAAGATTTATTTGTGTATTTGAAAGACAGAGAGAAACAAAGGAGAGAGCGAGCGAGCTCTTCCATTTGCTAATTCACTCCCTTATGGCTACAGCACACATGTCTGGGCCAGGCTGATGTCAAGAGCCATAAGCTTCACCTGAGTCTCCTACGTGGGTGCAGGGGCCCAAGTACTTGGGCCATCCTTTGCTGCATTCCTAGACACATTTACAGGGAATTGGATGGGAGGCAGAACAGACCGAACTCGAACCATAACCACGTGGGATGCTGCTGCTATAGATAGTAGCTTAACGTGCTACACCACAGCAAAGGCATCAAGATTTGTCTTCTTAAGATCAATATGGTTTTTCACATCTTGTTTTAAAGCCTGACAACAAGAGGCCAGAATACAATATGAGTCCATAAATTCCAAAACCTTGCAAAAAATGTCTTCTAATTAGATAAGACTGTTATTTTCTGCCTCAAAGTGAACCTTTTGGGAAACTTAGCATCTGACCTGTTCATATGTTTGTATTTAGCTTGCAAAACTTAAGCAAATGGATGTTTTCTACTCGCATTGTTTAGGATTCACAGAAAGAAAAAAAATTAATCCAATCTCCTTCTCAAGTAGCTGAATTTAAGTTTTCACCAAAATTGTGAGGGTTTGAGAATTGGCTTTAAATTTAGAGCATGCCTATGGTAGATTTTCTGCGTGTGTCCTCTGGCTCTGCAGAATTAAGCATTAATGTTGCAGCTGGATTTTTTTCCTTTGTGAACATGCAAATCATCATCTTCGGTGACTCCCTCTGCCAGCATACTTATACAAGTCTCCAAATGTGTTATTTGTTATTAAAATCACCATATTTATGTGTGGAGGTTGCAATAACTCCCCCAGATGTGGCGATCCTAATTGTAACCATACAGATTATTCAAACACGACGTGGGTGTTTGCAACGGAAGAAAGCATGGCCCAGTGTGCCTGGTGTGTGGTGTGCCAGTGAAAGGGCACCCATGGCAGGTAGTGTTCACCTCTGTTAGATCCAAGGAGGTGTCTTTCTCTGTCCATTAACCAACAGGCCAAGGACCTGGGACCTTCCAAGTGACCTGATCTTTGCTTCTTGTGAACCCAATTGAGGGGGCCTGCTCTCTGCCCAGCCCAGCCGTTGCAATATGGAAGGCAGGAGTTCCCAGCACTTAACAACAGCTAGCTTGGGCTGTTTGAACTGGTGCTTCTCAAATTTGCCCATGCACAGGTCTCTCCTCCGGAAGGGGCAGGGGGGGTGCCCTGACCCAATGTGACAGGACATAACCTTGGTGCAAATTTGGCTTCAGGAATCCCGGGGCGGGGCCTGAAACTTTGCCTTCCCAAATAGGATCCCAGGCACTAGCTCTCGCCACTGGTCCATGAAACTCACTTGGCATTGCAGCATCCGGAGCCAAACTAGATGCCAAACTATAGAGCATAAGGCCTCCAGGAAGATTTTCCTAACCTCTCCCTGTCCAGTTCACACACTGTGAGCATGGGACGGCATTTGTTTCATTGTGATTGCTGTGAGGTCCTTGCAAAGTCAGAAGAAGAACATCTCAGCCAGCCACTGGTACTGCTCCCCACTCCTTACCCCTCCATCCCATCAAGATAACATTGTGCTTGCAGTTTTCCAAAAATGTGCTTGAACATGGTTCATCCACCCACTGTGGCCTTTCCAATAGCGCAACTAGGAAGGAGTGACTGATCCAGAATAATCCCACCCCAGGCGGCAGCCAGTTCTTCATCACCCTGTTTAGACCTGGTCCAGGGATTGACATTTCCTTTAACTGTCTTTCCTGGGCTTCCAGCAGCCCACGTCTCCTCCCAGACTCCACCATCCGGCATGCACTCCAGCTCCAGAAATACTTGTTGACTGACTTGACTCATTCCCTGGGAAGAGATGGAGAAAAAAGGAAGTAGGGAAAGGGGGAATGGACCGGGTTTTCTTTCTCTTCCAAGTGTCTTAAGGAAAGGCCCAGCCTAGTATCCCTCTGTGGGTAGGATATGGCTATTTTTATCCTCTGAAGCAGAGCTAAGTTGAGTTTGATAACTCTCTCCTTACAATCTCCTTCTTTGGAGGCAAAAGGTAAAAAGTGGCTCCCTGTAGAATTTCTAGCTGAGAACCCAGCAGCTGCTACAGCTCGTAGGAGGTGGCCCCTTTCTGTGATGGCTGAGACTCTGATGTTGCCATAGCCACTTACAAAGGCTTAAGAGTTGGGGTTTCCCCTGCCTTGCTCAGCCGTGAGACCCTGGGGATGCCTCTGTCCTCTGCCCAGGACCTCCTGTGCCTCTTGCTGCCTCTCCTCCAGAGAGGGATGCACTTCCCTGCCCTGGCTTAATGTGCCAGGAGATGGGGTAGACAGGGTTTGTTACAAGGAACTGTCATACCTCAGAATCCCTCTCCCAAGCTAGCTGCTGCAGCCATTCAGTGGCTTCAGTTGGGCCTGCATGAATTTATCATCTGCTGGTACATGGCCTTCCTAAACCTCCTGGCTCTTCGCTGAGGGTGCATGGCCTGCAGTTTTCACCCATGGGCCTTTTCATGAGAGAGAACCTATGGACTCTGGTGGGTGGGGCAAGCCCTTGGTTCTCCCTATGGAAGCATCACTTCTGGGTTGTGACTTGGAGCAGGGGACCAGAAGCAGAAGGTGTGAGAGATGTGATTAACACTTGAATTCTAAACAGCAGCCTAGAGCTAGTTAGGCGCCAAATGCTAAGAACAGGGCCAAAGGACACAGAAGGGGGTGTGAGATAAGCACTTCCTACTCAGAAGTAAAACAGATGGTAAGAACAGGACCTGGGCTTTGGGGTTTTTTGTTTTGTTTTGTTTTAAATTTTTCTTTCTCTTTTTTTAAACTGCAGTTTAATGATTTAAACAACTTAGGAGTGGAAAGGAAAATTAACCTATTTGTTTTGCTGTCTGAATAATGCTTTGAAATGACCAAGATCAGATCAGTGTGCCAAGTTGATAGGTCAGTGCCCTGGTTAATGGCTCACATCCTGATATTATGATGTCTGAGTGACAGTCAGTGCTTTTTTTCCATGCACCTGGACAGAAACTGATGGCAGAGAGAGAGAGAGAGAGAGAGAGAGAGAGAGAGGAAGCCTGCCTCTACCTTGTGTGGTGTGCAATATATAGGGTAAACTGTAAGAGTTTAATACATATTTTTCTACATGAAAACTTTTTCTGCCAGCTGTGCTCCATAGGAAGGGACCTGCCAAACGTCACACTGTTGATGGGATTTAGTTGGAGCCTGATCTTACTTCTATTGATGTCCAGCAGGGCCCAGTCAGTCCCTGGACCTGGGGCTGGAAGCATCATCTTAGGGCACTATGGTAGCTTGCAGACACTCCTGCCTTGTAACAGAACCCTCTTCCTGAGATCTGATTAAGGAGATGGCATGTGGAAAGGGACCGGCCTGTGTCCCACATTAGAATACCTGGGTTCCAGTGCCAGTTCCCACGTAGGATTCCAGCTTGCTGCTAGTACAGATCTTTGGAATTACCACTGATGGCCCAAGTCATTGGGCTGCTTCCACATACCTGGAAGACTTGGATTGTGTTGCTAGTTCCCAGTTTTTGTCTTGTCCCAGTCCCAGCCATTGGAAGTATTTGGTGAATAAATCAGCAGAAGAGAGCTCGCGCTCTCTGTTTCAAATAAATGAATAAAATGTCGCAGTAGGAAACTGCCATTAAGAGCCACAGCTGAAGCCATCTTCTTTTTGATGCTTGCATTCCATATTAAGCACTGGTTGGAGTGTGCCTGCTCCACTTCCAGTACAACTCTGCTGATATGCCTGGGGAAGCAGCAAGTGGGAGACACTGGAAGAGCCATTTCCACCATTCTGTGTAACTCTGCTTTTCCAATAAATAACAAATAAATATATATTTTAAAAATTTTGTTTAGACAAAAAGAAAATGCTGGCTGTTTCTCAGGTGGAGATGCCGCAGGCAGGGTGTGTGTTTTGGGAGTGTGGACAGTGCAGAGGGTAGAAGGAAGTAGGTAACCAGGCCTCTGAAAGCTGTGGGTAATGTACCTGGGACACAGACAGCTTTCAGCTTGTCCTCAGCCTCCATCCCCACAGGTTAGCCTGTGCATTTTCTACTCCCTTCTTTTGACCCAGTAGCCACGGAGGCTGCAGGACCCATGGATCCTGTCTGGTCGCAAGCCTGCAGCAGTGTCCTTGTGATGGTTGATAGTCAGTCCAACAAGTAGACCACACAAAGTGAATGAGCACTGTTAGTCCATGTCCTGTGACACTCTTATCTACACTTCCCGTAATCTCTCTGCACATCTCCTCTGAAAGCCAGTCCTTCCCTGACAGCTGGGGAGTCATTGCCCCTGAAAGTCAGTAATATGACAGAACCAAGAGGAAGAAGTTCATGAGCCAGTGGTATGAGCATGGAGCAAGTAGTCTGTGCAGCCTTGATCCAAAGGAAAGTCTAGAAATATCTAGCCACAAACTCATCCAGAGAGTGTGTGGCCCCACCCCTGCCTGGGACACCTCTGCCTGCCTGTCCGCCTCCACAACCCCTAGCATCCAGCTGCCCCTCTCAGGGCCCTGAAGGACAGGCTGTAACTTCTTGAACCAAATGGGTCATGGTCCAAGGCCACAGACAGGCTCTCTGAATTTTAAACCTAGGAAGCCTGAAAGTTTGGTCTCTGTTGCCTACTCTAGGAATTCGGGCTTGGGCAAACTGCATAACAGTTTGTCAGAAGGCCTAAAATTAGACCTGTGCCACTCCCAGCCAAGGCATGTTGTGACCTGGAAGGACATGGTCCCTAGCCTAATGACCCATTTCAATAAAAATGAGGTAGCCTGTGTGGATACTACAGTAAGGCTGTTAATCAGAGTGCCGTGGAGCCAGGGCCTCATGCATAAAAACATATAGGGACCAGAAGTGTTGGGAAGACAAGGTTTGTGGTCACTCCATGAATGCCAGACATATCACTTAGCATTTCATGAAAAGTCATGATGTCAGTGGTTAAAGACTTAGGCAGCTGGTTGGAAATCCAGTTCCTGCAGCGTGCAAGGTGTCACAGCAGATTACACAACTGCTTTTAACCTGGACATCCCACATCAGAGCATTGGTTCGAGTCCTGGCACTATTTTTTTTTTTTTAAGATTTATTTATTTTTATTGGAAAGTCAGTTCTACAGAGAGAAAGATTTTCCATGTGCTGGTTCAATCCCCAAATAGCCACAAAGGCTGGAGCTGAGCCGATCTGAAGCCAGCGACCTCTTCCAGGTCTCCCACGTGAGTGTAGGATCCCAAAGCTTTGGGCCATCCTTGACAGCTTTCCCATACCATAAGCAGGGAGCTGGAAGGGAAGTGGAGCAGTCGGGATATGAACTATCACCCATACAGGATCCCGGCACATGCAAAGTGAGGACTTTAGCCACTAGGTTACCTTTCTGAGCCCTGACTCCTGGCACTCTTATATCCAGTGCACCTGGGAAAGCAGTGGAAAATATCCCCAATTCCTGGGCCCCTGCCACCCACATGGGAGATTTGGAGGGAGTTCCAGGTCCCAGCCATTCCATTCCATTAGGGAGTGAAGCCTATCTGTCACCCTGCCTTTCAAATAATTCTTTTAATCTGATTTCTGATATTCCCTAAAAAACAGTATTGGAACCTACTTCCAGAGGGTGGGAGATCAGGTCTGTGTGGCTTTCTGGTCCATCAGATTATTTTGGCATTTGACACTTTGTCCCATGTTAGGCACACTAATGAGTAGCATCGATCTGGTTCTTACTGATTGCAATTGATTGAGCATTGCAGAAGATGAGTAAGACAGTGGTGTTGTGTAAGAACTTTCTGTTGAACCTAGTTCAGGATGTACTTGAGCTGATCTCAAGGTGAGAATGGCAGTGTTACAAGAGAACAGTATGTCTTAGGGCCTCAAAGGAGAGGTGTGAGACCGTTTTCCCTTCCCTTAAATTTTAAAAACCTTCTTATCTTTGATTACCATCATATGCATTCACTTCGTTCAAGTCCTGTTCCTGATAAACATCCACTCAGTTAAACCACAACATGGATTATACTAATACGGTTTTCCCAAGGGCCAAAAGGAATACCTTTTAATGAAGGTAACACTAATAATGGGTGCAGTGGGAATTCAGCCTCCTCTTGGTCAGACCCCACTGTCCTCCATGACTTTGCATTGGGCAGGGAGTGACTACAGGAGATTGCATGAGAGTCCTTTCAGTGCCCCGTGCCCTCGCCCTGCTATGAGAAGCCTGGCAAAGGACTCATGGCCTGGAGCAGGTGGAAGGGCAGGAAGCCCATTCTTACTTGGGGCAGCTGGATGAGGCTTCTTGCACATCATCAGATGATTAGGGGTAATCATTTGTGGACTTGCTGCCACTGCAAAGCATAAACCCCTCCCTGCTCAAATTTCCTCTACAGCAGTGATCTCTTGAGCAGCCTCTAGGGGCCTGGGGCATCACTGTTTGGTCACACAGTCCGTTGAGACTTGGGGTGGAAGTCAATGGGAATTAGGGAGAGTTCTGAATTCTGAAACCTTCCCGGGTGACTGTAAGTTCATTGCATCTGAACTCTGCCCGGGCTTTGAGCCAGGCTGGCCAGCAGGCTCCCTGGTTGAGGTCCTTTGTGGGTCCACTGTAGGTCAGCAGTGCCTTCCCCTGCATCTGTAGTCTTCTGCAGCCTATTTCCCAGCGATTTAAATATTCCCCTTGGAGTCTTATTTGCAATTAATGCGCTGCTGCCTAAGAGTTTGTCTAGCAAGGTAAACTCGAGCACCCCAACCCACACTAATGAGTTTTGCCTGTGTAAACCATATTAATTGTGGTTGTTGCTTTTTAATTGTCCTTAAGTTTCTCCTATGTTCACTGCCCTAAGGCTGGAACTCTGGTCTCTGTTTCCGGTGGGGGCCCTACTCCCACCCACACCTGGTAGCCTTGTGGGCATGCACTCGCTGAAGGTCTGCTCCTGCTCCCTGCTCCCGCCTCTGTCCTCATCAGAGAGCTTGAAAGTTTTCTCCAGAGGGAAGTAGGGCTAATGATGGGCATGGGGAGGGGCTGGTGTACTGTTGTGAAAGGTGGGTCTCCATCAGAACAGTCCACCCGAGATGCTGTGGAAGGATGGTGATGGTCTGCTGTTGCATGCTCCGTCCAGTGCCAGGCCCACCAGTCCTGCTAACCCAGACTCAGCAGTGTAGCAAGAACCTCAGCTCATTCATGGAATCCTTCATTGTGAGAGGCTCTGGTTGCATCAGAAACACTTGGAGGAGATTTTAAAACTAATACCAGACTCTTAGCATGCAGGAGAGCTAAGGATCCTTCCCAGCTGATGCTCCAGCTCTCTCCTCTCCATGTTCAAGCTTGTGTGCACTTGAGTCAGAATAGCGCTGGGGTATGTGATGAAGTCTACTGGCTGTTCTTGCTGAGAGCACAGGCGGCTTTCTGGGGGAGTCCCAGACGGAGGCCAGGAGCTCCTGCTTCCTATTGTTACCCATCCACCAGCTCCAGTTTGCCTGGAGGAAGGAGAACGGCTGAATTTTGAGGCCTGTGGATGGCTTCCCTCTTTGCTATCTGCAGGCATTCTTGTTCTTTTGGGTCTCTAGCAGGTCCTCTGGTTTCTGTTAGGACAGAAGTTCCCTGGGTGGAATATAGAAGGCAGGGTGGGTGCTCCCCATTCCTGTAGCCCCCAAGTCAGAGTAGCATGCTTGGCAATCCCTGCCATATGGGAAAGGTGTGTAGAGCCAGGAATGAGCTGGTTACGGGAATTTCCGGGTGTCCTATCTTGGGTCTGGGAGCCTCAGCACTTTGGGGCACTGTGTTGTAATTGACTGGGCCTGAACCTGGGGCTTTTATCCAAGCCCCTTGCATCACTCCTGGGGGCGGCCATTGTCTGGGTTGGTGGGTGTTAATCCGTTTCTTCTCTAAGAAGCTGCCTGGCAAATGGGAAGTTAATGTGCAAACAGCAGGGAGTGTTGTCAGCTTGTGAGGCTGGACAGCAAGTAGGAGGGAAATAGTTAAAAATCCTATTCAGGGCCCTGGAGGGGAGGAGGGGTGGGCGCTGGAGCAGGCCTGGCCTTGTGCTAATCTTGCTGGAATGTAACCAGTTCGGGCAGTTTCTGCCAGCAGGGTTCTGGGAGGCCAGAGCCCCCGCCCCCTGCAGCCTCTCAGGGCCTAGGGGCCCCCTCTACCTGTGTTGGCTGGATTTCTGTTTGCAGCAGCCAGAGCTTAGGGGAGTCCTCCTGGGTCCCAACTAGGCTGTTGGGAGTCCCAGCTAGACTGTAGGATGGGAGGCCCAAAGGGCTCGCCTGCCTCCGGAGGGTGGGTGCGTGGAGAGGCAGTTGCATTGTCCAGGTGGCAGAGGCACTTTATCTGCTGCAAGAATTGGGTGGTGAAAGGGTGGGCAGAAGAGAATGCTCTAGGAGAAAACCCTTAAAGCTATTGGCGCAGGCTGCTCAGCTGGCTTGGAGGCTGAGATAACTGCAGAGGGGGGACCTCTGCCTTTCTAAACACCGAATCAAGGAGAACTGCGGGGTTGTTTGGGGGATAAAGAGTGCCCTAGGAGAGTGGCAGAGGGGTATCAGGTCAGAGACAGAGTCTAATGTTGTACCAGGAGGGTGTGTGTCCTGAAATGCATAATCAGCCCGAAGCATATCTGAATGTTGGTTACAGAACATTTACACATGTAAAACTCCTAGAGTTGGACAAAGCTTTTGTGCGTTTACCTATGGGGGGGGAAAAATCAGCTCAGGGACAATTGTCGTGGTGTAGTGAGCCGTTCCACCGCCTGGGACAGCAGCATCCCACAGCAGAGTCCCTGGGTAGCAACCCTTCTGCCCCAGCTCTCTGCTGCTGGAGAACCTGGGAGGCTCCAAGAGTTGGGATCCTGTCACCCACTGGGAGAGCCAAATGGTGTTCCTGACTTCAGCCCAGCCCGGTTCTGGCTGATGCAGGCCTTAGGGGAATGAACCAACAGATGAAAGTATTCTCTCTCTCTCTCTCTTTTTTTCAAATAGAGACTTTTTAAAAGACATTTATTTGATAAAGATTGTTTTTACTTAAAAGGCAAAATTTATCTTTATTGGAAAGGACAAGAGGCAAAAAGGAAGATCTTCTGTTGATCCACTTCCCAAGTGGCCGCAAGGGCCGGAGCTGAGCTGATCTGAAGCCAGGTGCCAGGAGCTTCTTTCCTGGTTTCCCACGTGGGTGCAGGGTCCCAAACAGGGGGCTGGATGGGAAGTGGAGCAGGCAGGATTAGAACCAGCACCCATATGGGATCCCAGCAAGGTGAGGACTTGGCTAGCTAGGCTAGCTGCCAGGCCTGAAGGGCAAAATCTTAAATTTAAAAAAAATATTTATTTGTTTGTTTATTTAACATTTGAAATGCAAATTTACAGAGAGGGAGGAGAGAGAGAGAGAAAACAATCTTCCTTCCGCTGGTTCATTCCCCAACTGACCAAAATGGCCAGAGCTGGGCTGGTCCGAAGCCAGGAGCCTGGAACTTCTTCCAGGTCCACCATGCAGGTGCAGAGGCCCAAGCAGTTGGGCCTATACCATAAGCAGGAAGCCCACAGAGTTGACCTGATGCTTATATGCAATGGTGGAGTCATAGGCAGAGGATTAAGGTACTATGCCATGCGACTGGCACCAGCCCCGAGATTTACTTTATTTAAAAAAAAAAAAAGCAATTAAAGGAGATGTCCCTGCTGACCTACATGGCAGAATAGGAGCCAGGAACAGAGAGCTCAGCCCCAGTCCCAGCCATCATGCTCCACTGTGATCTCGCCCACTGGACTTGGGAAACAAAATGAAGTTGCTCAGCAGCTCTTCTGTTCTGGGGCTTCCCTATGCAGCCTACCATTTCCAGTCGTCTGCAGTGAGGTCATCTTCCTGTCTTCAGGAGGGCCTGCTACACTGGCCCCCTTAGGCTGCCCTGATTGGCTTCCCCATTCATCCCTGTGGCTCCTCTGCTGCTGCCCACCCTACAAATCCACCTTATGAGGACAGATTTCCTGGTTCCTTCCTGCTCCTTGTTTTCCATGATCCAGGCTCAGAAAATGACTTTCTTTAGAGCATAGTTTTAGGCCTTAGGACTCCATATGACGTTCAAATCCTGACTTTTCCATCCCCAGGTATGTGGCCTGGGGTAAATTATAATCTTGTATTATCTTAGTTTCCTCATGGAACACAAAAATCGCAGTGGCCCTGACCTCGTGGGCTGGTGAGAGGACTGAGTGCAAACCAGACAAGGGGTGAATTCCTTACCTGGGATAAAGAGGGGCGTTTGTCAAATCAGAACCACAAAGTACCCTATGCCTCTCGGGCCGGCAGGTCAAACCCTCGCTTGTGTGCTCTGTCACTCTTAGACTTCAGGAAGAGGGGTCCATTTCGAGGTGGCTCTGGCCACCCTCAGCCACTGCTTTCGCCCATGTGCATGTGAGGGCTGAAGAGCCAGAGAAAGCAGCCCTGAGACTTCTGGGCCTGTTGGGGAGCTTCCTTGAGTGCCTTCTCCCTGGATTGCACCCAGCGAGCCCCCTGTGTGCACACACCCAGATTGAGGAGGTCTTGGTTGACCTTCAACAGGGGGATAAGTGTCCAAAGGTGTTCCCATATTTGTTCCTGGGATAGAAAGGGAAAGGGGAGTGCCAAATGAGTCTCCCACCCAACCACCACAACCACGTTCCTGTTCAGCACTCAGAAACGTGGGAAGTCTACCTTTGGGCCTGGCCTTTCCATAGCATTGGGAATGCACTGGAGGACACTTCCGAAATTCATGAATATTAAAGTGAGGTTTTATTTTTGTGGGGAAAAAAAAAAGAACTGCGGTACAGGTACTGGTCAGTGTAGGAGGATAAAATGACTGGACAATGCATGAGCCTAAGTTGTCTTTGTACATTTGGTGAGCCCTCAACCCTTCCCTCTTATCTGGATCCTTTTTATCCCAACAGGTGGCCAGCACCGAGTTCTTAGACCCAGACCACACTTTCACAGTCTTTTTGGGGAAAGCAGTTGCCTAAGACCCCTTCAGCTCACAAATTCTGCACATTTAAACTCTGCAATGGCCTTGATTATGGAGTAGAGCCCTGGTCGGGGTCCAGCTCCAACCTGGTCTCCGGTCCTCTTCTCCCTATTTGTGCTGTCTTGGACATCCATCACGTGGAGCCTAAGGTCTGTTCTCTGGGCCCAGCTGAGGCCAGCTCCCAAGCCACAGTGTCTCACTGTCACCCACAGTACCCCATAAGGTCTTAGGCATGATAGGTGCACAGCAAGTATCTGTGAAATGGAGGCCACGCCCGCCGAGGCTGCTTAGCAGAGCTCCAGAACCTCTGTTGATTTTCTGAAAGTGCCATTGCCATAAGCCCCCACTCCGGTGTAAACACTGGGGCCCTAGAGAAAAACAGACAGCCAACCTCCAGTAAGTCCAACCTTTGCTTTTATTATCCTTGGGCTGGGTTTGCTTGGGAATTTGTATCTGTAGAAAATCTTAGTGTTCACCGCTGTGAGGCAAATTTTTTGCATTCATTTATTCTCTCGGTGGTTTGGCCCTATAAAACCAGCGGCTGGCCTCAGGGATTAGGGGAGAGAGAAGCCTGGCCTGAAGGAATCCAAGTTTGTCTTTGGTGGTAGAAATTAAACATCTGCTTTAGGTCTTGCCCTCAAACTTCAGTCCCATTTACTATTGAAAATTGTGTCTCAAGGGGTAAAAAGAGCCGTGGGATAATGAAGTTGGAAAAATGTTGAGATTTAGCCGTTTTGTTTTCTTTTTTCCTTGGAGAATAATCTTTTGGGAAAAATTTGGAGACTTAGAGCCACACGATTTTTTTTTTTTTTTTTTTAAGTTGAGTTCAAGCCTCAAGTCATGGCTTGATTGAGTTCTTTCTGAACAATGGACAAAGACCTGCTGGTGGAGAACTGAGATGGTGGAGGAGGAGAGGAGGCATCGGGCAGGACTGCAGCACTCTGCCCGGGACCCCAGATGGTGTAACTGTGTCAGGGAGAGCGGTGGCAGCCCCAAAGAGGCCTCCAGCAGCTCTCTCCGCATTTGTACCAAACTGCTGCTTTATCCCGGATCTCCATCTCCAGGACCTCTCCCGGAACTAAGACGGGGCCCTTCATTAGAGCCATGAAGAATGGCTCACAGCTATGGACGGGGCTTACAGAGAGCCAGGTGCATCTGCGCCTCAGGCAGGCATGACCAGGTGTAGGGTGCAATAGATAGCAGGCACAGATGCAGCCCCCATTTCATAGCAGGAGCCCGGAATTCAAACACTAGGAGAAATGTTGAGTCATCATTTAAAGAGCCCTTGTGGGTGAGGTTCAGGTGAGTCTGGGTCAAGGGGACCCCAGTAGTGGTTTAAGGAACATGTGTTGAGTGTGTTCTGTGCTGCGTATTCCAGATGCAAAAGTCAGGAAGGTAACCCCCAAAAAGTGACCCTCAACTCTACTGCTGGAACTGGGAGTTCCTTCTGCTATTACTAACAACCTACCCTCCCGGGTCATCTTTTCTTCAAATAGATTATTTGTTTACTTGTTCATTTATTAATTAAAAGGCAAAATGATAAGAGAAGTTTTTTAAATTCCCATCTGCTTGTGGAAGATAGCACAAGTACTTTCCAAATGGCTACAACAGCTGGCCTAGGGCAGGCTGAAGCCAAGGGTCAGAAACTCCATCCTGGTTTTCCACATGGCTGCAGGGCTCCTGAACTTGGACCATCTTGTGCCTCCTTCCCAGGTGCATTAGCAGGGAGCTGAATGGGAAGTGGAGCATCCAGGACTCAAGCCCTCACAATGATAAAGTGATGCTGATCACACAGTGTCTACTTAGCCTACTGTACTGCAGAACCAGCAACTGCCTTAGTCTTATCATTGAAGGCATGTGACAGGCCTTGCTAACAGCTTTGGAGATCTTACCTGCCCAGTAACCTTTGGACCATTTCTAATTAGCACCTTTGTGGTTTGTAATTACTGTGAGATAGTTGAATATAAACTCAGGAACATTATTATAGTTTTCAGCTGCTTATGAAATTAATTGCTGGGATGTGTGTGTGTGTGTGTGTGTGGTATTTCAAAGCTATCATTGTAAAATTTATTTCCAGTAATACTGTAAATTAATTTAGCCCCTAAAGTCCAACATAAAGTTATCAATAATAGCAGAAAGTCCCCATGGGCCCTTGCCGGAGGACAGTTGGTTTTGATCAGGTGCATCACACAGGCCAGCCCTCAGGTTCTCAGAGCCAGTGGATACGCTCTAAGCAGGTGTTCAAGGAAAGGGCACCTTACTTAGGTGGGTTCTTGTTTAGGAAGGTCATGAGTTCTAGGCTCATCGAGCCCATCTGTTAAGGGGACTGCAGTCCATACCTCCCAGGAGAAGGGGGCTTTGTGACATGCAGGCTTGGTGATTCTGCTGGTGACAGAAATTGCAGGGATAGGAGGAGGCTTGAGTTGTGAGCACAGGCCAACCTAAAGCAAAAAAAGGAATAGTGAATGTGGTGAGAGCCAATAAGACAGAAGGGAGGCTTTGAGCATTCTCCTGAGCATCTCCTGGTCCCCAAGCCCTTTCCAAGCCTCATGGAGTAGCTGAGAAGAGAGATTGCCTCCTGTCCAGCATCATGCTGACTGTTGACAGAATTTCATTAAGGAATCCTGAAAGCTACAAATTCCAAATCTCCAAAGAACATTTTTTTCCCTAAGATGTTGCTCTAAGGAAAAGTGAAGAACAAGGCATCGTATCCATGGTAATAGCTGGGACCAAGGAGACCATAATTAGAGAGCAAGAGTGTGGGTTTGTGGTTCCCCAGAGCCCAGCCACAGTGGGTCCTCCAGAGGTTCCCATTGGAACCCAGGACTGAGGAATCAATTACACCTGACGCGGGGAACCTGGGAGTTCATCACCCATTATGGCTTCAGGTATCCTGTTCTCATCCCTATGCTTGCCCCAGGCCAGTGACGAGTGGGGTGGAGAGAGCAGGGAATCTCCATGAATTCCAGGCCTGGTGAGATCTATTTGCCTTGTGAGAAGGGGATCAGTGTGCCTGCATGTCTCTCCCCCTTTCCCTTCTATGCTGTGGTCACTGCACTGGGGGAGAATCAAGGTCCCTCAGGAGCCCTGCTCTACACATGGGGGAGTGACCCAGGGGTCCACATCGGTTACCCAGCCCCTGGTGAGAGTGTGGGGATGTGAGTATCCTCGTATTCCAAGGATTGGGATGGCTAGGGCACTTTTGATGGAAGGTAGAGCTGGAGGGAGATGACAAGGACAGGCTGAGGATGTGGTGACCACCAAGCAGGCAGGTTTCTCCTGAGAACCATGGGGAACCAGTACCAGCACTGGTGGCAGGGCAATGACCCAGGGCAGCAAGAAGGATGGGCTGACCCTAGAAGGTGCTGCAGGCCAGTGTGATAATAAGGAGAAAGGAGCCAGGAGCAATTTGGAAGACAGTCCAGGATAGAAATGCCTGCAGCTGGCTCTGTCAGATACAGGAAACTGGGGAAGGAGCAAAGAAACCCAATCACCCCTGGGGTTTGCACAATAATCAGGGTGACCACATGACCTGATTTCTTTTTTAAAAAATGTATTTATCTTGAATTTTGAATTATGTGGTGCAATTTCATATAGGCTAGGATTACTACCCCCCCCAAACTCCCACCCCCCGATAGATTATCACCATTTTACACAATGGTAGTCCTTCATAAG
Organism: Ochotona princeps; assembly: GCF_030435755.1. Taxonomy (NCBI): domain Eukaryota; kingdom Metazoa; phylum Chordata; class Mammalia; order Lagomorpha; family Ochotonidae; genus Ochotona; species Ochotona princeps. Next base: position 16,900,015 of record NC_080839.1, on the reverse strand, counting down.
GAATCATAATTCTGTCAGTCTCTTATTTAAGTGCACCCCGACGTTGTCGGTATAGACAATGTCAGACAGTCCAGCATCCCGTTGTCTACACATGTCCAGCAGTTTCATTGGGAATCCATCTTTCATCTGGAAGCAGGGATGCATGTTCCATTATATTCCCACATCTGTATATGATAGACCCCAGTAACTCCATCACTATATATTTCCATAATTGAGAAGCCACGAAACAAGGTCAACAATTGGTATGAGTTAGAACAGCCACAACAACAACAACAGCGACATCAACAACAAATTACAGCACCATGAATAAATGCGCCACTGAGTAGCCAACGCGTGGGTGACAAAAAGGAAACACAAAAGTCTCTTGGGAAAAAATGATGCCACCATGTAATCCATGAGCCAGTGATGAATTCGACAATTGAAAAGAAATTATTTGGAATAAACAAAACTGACATAAAAAACATCAAAACACATGGGATACAGCCAAACAAACAAACGGTATGTATGGATTAGATTATTGAAGTTACACTTTTCATGATGGTTTCCTTATATAAGAGAGAACATATGGTATATGGTATTTGTTCTTTTGTGATTGACTCATTTCACTGAGCATAATGGTCTCTAGTTGGGACCACCTGGTTGTAAATAGTATAATTTCATTCTTCTTAATAGTGACCTGATTTCTAGTCATCAGAAGTGATCCCTTCCACTTCCCAAATGGCCTGGTTTATCGGGTCTTTGGAAACCCAGTCTGTGCTGGACTTGGATTGTGTGGAGGTACCTGGAACTGAGGAGTGACACAGAGACACCGAGCTGTGAACTATCCATGTGGGGTAGCAAACCCAACTTTTGAGCTGGCTGCCCACGTGCAAGCAATTGGCTGGAGAAGTAGGAAAGCAACTAAAGCCATGCCCAAAAGGACTTACTAGGCTAGAGACCTGGAGGACAGCCTTGAGTTTGGGAATTGGGAGGTACGAGCAATGTCAGGAGCAGGAATGCCACGTCGCAGTGGGCCGAGGGGTCCAGAGGCGTGGAAGGATCAAGACTAATGCTGCAAACATCACAGGGATGTGCTTGACTGGGACTCTGGCCAACTGCACTGACTCCCCCTTCTGTCTTTTGGAGGAAAAATGGAAATTGAGAAGGAAGAAATCAGTGGTCCATTCGAACCAGAACTGTTCTGTTTTTTTAAAGATTTATTTATGTGACAGGCAGAATTACAGAGGTGGGAAGGAGAAATAAAGTCAGACGTATACAGTTTGACTCCATGAATGCTGCGATGGCCAGTGCTGGGCCAGGCAGCAGTCAGGAGCTTGGAATTCCATTGGGGTCTCCCACAGGGATGACAAGGACCCAGTACTCATGCGATCTTCCCTGGCTTTCTCTGGCACATTGTTGGGAGGAGCTGGATGAAAAGAAAAACAGCCAGGGGTATTGACATCTCAGGCATTGATCTCACTCACTGTACCACAATGCCAGCCCATAACTTTGTGTTTAATTCAGAATATATTTGAGCCATTATGAATGGAAAAAACTCTGACTGCAAGAAATCAAGAAATGTAGAGCATAGAAGAATGGGACCCAGGATATTAAAGTGTAGGGAATGGAACAGTCGCCCAAGGAACTTGGCGCAGAGGCAACCAGCGACCCCACCTCCCCAGTCTCTCTGTGTATGTGCATGCTAAAACCTGGGACATGGAAACAGATTTACTGCCCTGAGCAAGGCCATTCACATCCCAGTTTCTCCCTTAGAAAAAACTGCTTGTGGCAGTTCTGTACCAGCCTCATGCAGGGACTTAGAACGGGTACACTACCAGATCCTTGGGGAAACAGCCTACGATTCAAGAAATGTTTTTAAAGCTTCTGAACTCAGAAATGTGCCCTACTCCCCAGCCCAACCAGCCTGGCCTGGATGCTTGAAATTCCATGAAAACCAAGCCCTGGATTTGGTTGGGGAGGTTGGGGAATGCGTGGTCACAGCCCCTCTCTCAGCCCAGAAATCAGGCATGACCTGAGCTAGCACCACCAGAATGTGACCCTTCAGGGGTTGCCCTGAAGTTATGGGTTCTCCATATTTACCAGAAACTTCCAGTTAGGATTTTATCAGATAAGTTTCCAGGGCAAGGGGTTAGTCAAGAGAGAGACCACAGTGGCTACTATACAGTAGCACTAAAAAATGCTTGTGTTAGGTGGACAGCTACTAGCTCCGGGAATGAGAGCTTAAAAGGCCCATGGATCTGCACAAAGAGTTCTGCATAAAGGAGAAACCAATAATGGGTGGACATTGCAGAAGACACCAAGTGTAAGCATTTGCAGACAGCTCTAACCTCATGTTGGCCTCACTCAGGGGACCCTTAAAAAAAAGCCATAATTACGTCCAACTCTGAAATACTTGATCATAATGGGACTGGGAGGGAAGTGTGTGTATAAAGCTCCTCCTGGCAGCCCTAGTGCCCAGCAGGATCTGAGAATGGGCAGCCGAGTTGTCCACTGCCCTTTCCCTCTGGCCAAAGTGGCATTTAAACCTTTCTGCCTGAGGGACCCATCTGCTACAAACACAGGATGGAAGAACTGGTGACCACCAATGCCAAGGTCTCACTTTTTCATGTGTCTGGGAGACACCATTCAAAGGCAGATGGTGCTTATGCATTCAAGAGATTTGAGTAAAAACTATTGTTTTTTTTTAAATTGGTTTTATGTTTTTAAATTTCTTTGATTAGAAAGTGATTTTTATTACCTGTATGTTTTTACATTTCACAAGGTGATATACGTTTAGCCAGAAGAATAAACACACCAAGCACTGTCATGCAGAAATCTTTTCAGCCAACTCCTTAGTGTATGTCATTCCCAGCGATGTCTCTTCAGTGAATAGCCTCTGCCTTACAAAACTCACACTCCATGTTTTGCATCCTGCCTTTTCATTTCACTGTGTGTTGAAACACCTTTTCTCGGGCTCAGCACAGTAGCCTAGTGGCTAAAGTCCTTGCCTTGCATGTGCCAGCATCCCAGATGGGCACTGGTTCATGTCCCAGCTGCTCTACTTCCCATCAGCTCCTGGTTCCGGCTTCAGATCAGCCTAACTCCGACCTTTGCAGTTACTTGGGGAGTAAATCATCGGATGGAAGATCTTTCTCTATGTTTCTCCTTCTCTCTGTAAATCTGACTTTCCAACAAAATAAGTAAATCTTAAACACACACACACACACACTTTTACTTGTTTGTAAATCTTCATGTGTTGGGCCCGGCGGCGTAGCCTAGCGGCCAAAGTCCTTGCCTTGAACGCGCCGGGATCCCATATGGGCGCCGGTTCTAATCCCGGCAGCTCCACTTCCCATCCAGCTCCCTGCTTGTGGCCTGGGAAAGCAGTCGAGGATGGCCCAATGCATTGGGACCCTGCACCCGCGTGGGAGACCCGGAGGAGGTTCCTGGTTCCCGGCTTCGGATTGGCACGCATCGGCCCATTGCGGTCACTTGGGGAGTGAATCATCAGACGGAGGATCTTCCCCCTCTGTCTCTCCTCCTCTCTGTATATCTGACTTTGTAATAAAAAAAAAAAATCTTCATGTGCTACGTAAATTCAGATATCATGCTTGTAGCATAAAGTGTTCCATCACTCAGCTATGACTGAGTGCAGTGATATTTCATGTTATTCAGCTGAGCTTTGTGGAGCATTCTTGCAGCTCTGTTTTGCTCACTCCTTTAATTATTTCCCCAGGATACATTCTTAGAGGTGGTGTGTCTTGGGGGAAGACTTGATGCATACCTCCAAATTGCACAAGAAAGGAGTTGCTAATTTACTCTCCCACCAACACATTATGAAAAATTGCCCGTGGTTATTAATGGAGGCGGGATGGTTAGGGGAAGGCTAATTTCACAGTCTCGGTCATTATTGAGTTCATAGCTTCTTTATCTCAAATTATGCAAACAAATCGGAATGAAACCCCGAGATTTTCCTCCATGGCTTGACACTGTCTTATCCCCCAGGTCGCTGCCTCCTGGGATTCCCAGTGTGACAGGTATGCTCAGCTGGGCTCTTTGTTCCCACTGGCCTGACCTGGCTGGCTTCCGGTAGGCACTCTAGACCCACCAGGGGGCAGTGTGGAGTCACTGTTGTCTTCTGTCTTCCAGTTTTTAGAGTTACTCTTTTGTTGTGACTTGTGCAGACTGGCATTCATAGTATTGATTTGCTTATGTTAATATTTCATCTTCTAACAATCATTTTTATATTTGCCCCTCATTTACTTGGTGCTGGTACAAGATAACCCGATCCATTCATTTTCTGGAGCTCAAGGTCAGAACACGTGGGTAGTTCTAATTACAGCTCTCCTGTTGGCCCCACTGACCCTGATCGTAGGCTCACCCCTTCGGACCTTAGAGCCCTACATAAGGACCCCTCTTCTTCCAGCACTGTATAATGCATCGGTTGAGTGGCCATTGAGAGGACAAGTTATTTAACATCTCTTCAATAGCATCAACGTACAAGTTGTGAGAATTAAGTAAAACATGGAAGTGGCTTGGTGGAGTGACCACAGGATGACTGACTGGGCAGCAAATGTGATTTCTGAAGGAATCCCTTAATTCTGCCCAGAGTGTTTCTCTGATTTCTTGCCTTTTGTACACACTTGTTTGCTTACCCGGCATAATATCAAACAGAATGCAAATATCAAAACTGCTCTGTTCCTCCCCAAGAGTGAGCACACGTCAGCCTAGGCTACCTGCAGCTGTTGGGCCCCAGGAATCCCGAAGGTACCCAAACCCATAATGCCCAAGTTGCTTGTGAAATATGCTGATTTGCATATAACCTCTATTCATCCTCCTGTAGACCTTAAGTCACCTCAGGAGTGCTAATAATTACGCTGGCCTTTAGATTCCTTTTATGTTATCCATATAATCCATATATGTATTTGAGGAAATATATGCATATATATTTAGGAAAAGTATAGAAAGATCAGGAATACAGAATTAGTAAGTGTTTCGTTTATTTGATCAATCAGTGTATTAAGTAAGTGGAGTCTTGCCTGGCTGCCATATTGCACATTGGTAGGAGACTGCACATTGTCTCAATCCTCTGCCCTCCCACGAGGTTATAACTTCACTCTGGGTCAGCTGAATTAGGTCTAAAGCAACACTTCCAGGTGGATGATCTGCACCCCTAATTCCATTAAGCTAGATGATGTCAGGGACCCTGGAACAGTCAACTTGGCCTCCTGTCCGCAAGCAGCTTAGGGGGAGGAAATGTGAGCCTGGCTGTGAACAGGTTCTGTGTGCAGCAGAGGAGGGGCTCAGGCCAGGCAGGAAGACTGCTCAGGAGCCCTCACATCTGGCCGCGCACCCAGCAGGCAGATGGTGAAGCCAGGATAAGGTGTCTGTTGTTAGATTTTTGTGTTTTTTGGTAGGCAGAGTTAACAGGGAATGAGACAGAGATCTTCCACCCACTAGTTCACTCCCCAGGAGGCTGCCATGGCCAAGGTGGTGCTGGGTCAAAGACAGCCTGGGGCTTCTTCCAGGTCTCCCACATGGGTGCAGGGATCCAAAGACTCCAGCCAGCCTCTGCTACTTTCCCAGGCACATTAACAGGGAACTGGATCAGAAATAGAATAGCCCAGACTCAAACCAGCACTCCTATATCAAATATTGGCACTGTAGGGAGCAGCTTAACCCATTGCACAATAACGCCTATTTTATGTCTGAGATCGTGACCTAGGCATGATGAGCAGCATGGCCAAGCTGGGTGAGCAGCAATTTGGGAAGAAAACAGTGGTGTTACCATTTTTGTTTGTGTGCTTAACTTCACAGCTAGTTACCCTCACCCAAATTTCCGTAGTCCCTAGGTGCATAAATTTTTTACTCCAGAATGATTTCTAAGTGTCAATTGTTTGCATATTTCTTGTACATATTTCACTTTGAATTAATTCACTCCTTCTCCTTAAAAAGTTTCAGGGGCCAATGCAATGGCTCAATTGGCTAATCCTCCATCTGCAAGCATGGACATCCATATGGACTCTGGTCATGTCCCAGCTGTTCCACTTCCCATCCAGCTTCCTGCTTATGGCCTGGGAAGGCAGTAGAGAATGGTCCAGTGCCTTGGGCCACTTCAACCATGTGGGAGACCCAGAAGAAGCTCCTGGTTCTTGGCTTCAGATTGGCTTGGCTCCAGCCATCATGGTAACTCAGGGAGTAAACCAGTGAATGGAAGATTATTCTCTCTGTGTCTCCTTCTCTCTTTTCAATAAAAAACTAATTTTTTTTTAAATGTGGCTTTAGGTGCTGGCATTGTGCATAGCATATAAGCTGCAATGCTGTCATCCCATAGAGGTGCCAGTTCATGTTCCAGTTGCTCTGCTTTTTAAAAAATAGATTTATTTTTTTAGGAAAGTCAGATTTACAGAGAAGGAGAGACAGAGAAAAAAATCTTTCATCCACTGTTTTACTCCCCAAGTGGCCGCAATGACCAGAGTTGAGCCAGTCTGAAGCCAGGAGCCAGGAGCTTCTTCCCATGCAGGTGCAGGGTCCCAAGCCTTTGGGCCGTCCTTGACTGCTTTCCCAGGCCACAAGCAAGGGACTAGATGGGAATCGGGGCTGCCGGGATTAGAACTGATATCCATATGGGATCCCGGTGCGTGCAAGGGAAGGACTTTAGCCACTAGGCTAACCCAGTTGCTCCACTTTTATTCCAGTTATTTTGCCTAATATGTCCAGCAAAGCAGTTTAAGATGGCACGAGACATCAGGTATCCAGACAGGATACCTGAATGAAGTTCCTGGCTGCTACCTTTGGCCTGACCCAGACCAGACCACTACAGCCACTGGAGAGTGAGCCAACAGATGAAAGATCTCTCCCTCTCTCTTTGTAGTTCTTTCACATAAATGAGTCTTTAATTTAAAAAAAAAAAATAGCATCATTGTAAGTAACTATGTCCAAAAAATGTAAGTTTTCCAATGTTTTTATACATGACTATCTATGCATGTGGAATACAGATATATTTTAATGCCTATTCAAATGAATTTTTCAGGGACAAGAAGTAGGGACAAACCTTTGGTGTCTCCCTCCCTCCCCTTTCGAGAGGCACCCCACCTCCTGGCTTTCTCTCCGGAGGTGCTTCCCCTTCCTCTCCCTTCCCTGCTCACCTGGTCCCTTCGCAAATAAACTTTTCTGTCTGTAATGGGGAAAAGAAAAGAACCAATAGGGGATTAGAAACAGCATTTTGATAGAAAAGAGGCCTGGTGTTGTGGTCATGCACGTGACATACCACACTGTACGCCTGTGGTGAATGTTGACTTCTAAGCTCCCTTCAGGTGGAGTTATGTCATCCCCTGAATGTGTGTGACTGGTTCTGCTCACTCTGTGCACATACACATGTGTGTGCAAATTGCCTGCACGTGGGCTTTTTGTCAGGAGGCTAGTCCTGTGTTGAGGTGGCTGGGGTGGTGTTTGTTCTCAGAGTCCTTGCTCACCATTGGCGGCAGAACGATGCCCAGGAGCTTAGTCCGGGCACTGCCAGCCTGCCCTGGGGCGGGGGCTGCAGACCCTGAGTGGGGTGGGGCCCCTGAGATGCACTAGGAGGCTGCTTGAGCTGCCTGGGCTGTTCTTTGTGTTGTGTATTTTACTGACCCCAGATAAGCGCTTCCTGTTCCCCCATTGATTATACCCAGATCCTGCTTCCTTTCCCCTCAATACCTGGGATGCCTTCCAGCTTCTCCTCCCTCAAGGGAAAATCCACAAACTGCTGAATTCCCAGGCCTGCTTTTGGTCAATGGGCTTTCTGCAGGTCGTGCCTTTTTCTGTCCAGTCATGTCCTTGGTGGAGTCTGCATCTCTAAGAACTGAATTCCTGTAGGTTCCAGCCAGGTGAGAAAGGTGCGTAGGGCCTAGTTTCTCCCCCTCCCTCTCTCCAGACAAGATATCTATGTCTGCCTTCGTGCCTTGGACAGGGGAAATACATGGTTTACATGTCACATATTGGTTTTAATCAAGTTTTAATACCTGCCTGCTCTGCCGTATGGAGGATCCTGAGGTCTTGCCCAGCATTAATGTCAGAATGCTGTGAGCTGTTATCAGTGTCTGCCATGGACACAGAGAGGGGCATGATGGCAGCTGTGCTATCCCAACAGTCCAAGACAAAATTGAAGCTTCTAGAAGGCAAAAGCCATGCATTTGTGCTCTTGGAGATGAAGTACAAGTCCAGAGCTTAGGATTCTGATTTTAGTATCTACTGTCTTGGTGATTTGAGTAAATCCTTGAGTTTCCATTCAGTAGTCTAAGATGTATTTATTTGAAAGGCAGAGCATTAACCAGAGTGGGGGCATAGGAAGAGATGCAGAGATCTTTCATGTACATCATTCACTCTCCCAGTGCCTTTGGCAGCCAAATCTGTATGGGTTATGACAAGACAGGAACTCTGTCTGGTGCTCCCCTGTGGGTGCAGGGGCCCAGGCACTTGGGCCATCATCTGCCACTTTCCAAGGCTCATTAGCAGGGCCTGGATCTGAAGCACTGCAGTGCTTGAAACAAAAGATCTTTGACCATCTGCCTCTCTGCCGTCCCAAATAAAAAATGATTTTAAATTCTCCTCGCCTTCCCATGCCACTTCATGCACTTAAACCACCACCTTCTACAGGAGGACCTCTTGAAGCCTGCAGGAAGTGCTCTGTCAGAGCTGCCACTGCAGCTCTCTGATAACTGGATCCTTGCCAGCGGCGAGTAGCACAGTTCCTTGTTCAGAATGTTACAGGGGCGTGTGAAGGGTGGGTGGAAGTGACGCCGCGGTGCTGCTATGCAGAGGGGTTTGGGGCCCCTTTACTTACCCACTCTTAGATGCGGATCACAGATGTTTTGTCAGAAGTTACCTCTATGCTTCTCTTGGCTACCTCCAGCTCCTAAAACCAGGTAGTTGACCAAGCTCCTGTTGGACGGAGGGTCTGCGGGAAACCAGTTGAGGCACAGGACAGCTAGAGAAACCCAGTCATAAAACAGGGTCTGTCCAGAACCTACCACACGAGGTGGGCGACACAAGGAAGGAAGGGAGACAACTACAAATGGGAAGACAGATCATCAGGTTTCTGGTTAAGGATAAAAATAATCAGCCCGGGACTACTTTTGCTTAGTATTTGGTATGATGTCATATTTGGCCATTGTAAAAGAGTTCAAGTGCAAGTACTGGTGTTGTGGCATAATGGATTAAACCTTAGCTGTCTACAACACTGGCATCCCATGTGGGCACTGCTTTGGTTTCCAGCTGCTTCTTTTTTTTATATAAGATTTATCTTATTTTTATTGGAAAGTCTGATATGCAGAGAGGAGAGACAGAGAGGAAGATCTTCCGTCCGGTGATTCACTCCCCAAGTGGCCGCAGTGACCAGAGAGCTAAGCCAATCTGAAGCCAGGAGTCTCCTCCAGGTTTCCCACATGGGTGCAGGGTCCCAAGGCCTTAGGCTGTCCTCTACTGCTTTCTCAGGCCACAAACAGGGAGCTGGATGGGAAGTGGAGCCGCTGGGTTTAGAACCAGTGCCTATATGGGATCCCAGCGCGTTCGAGGCGAGGACTTTAACCGCTGTGCTATCTCACCGGGCCCTCCCAGCTGCTTCACTTCAACTGTAGCTCCCTGTTAATGCACGTAGGAAAACAGTAGAAGATAGCCCAATCCTTGGATCTCTGCACCCACAAGGGAGACCTGGATGAAGCCCCTGGCTTTGGCCTGGTTTAGTCTTGACCATTGTGGCTATTAGGGGGGTAAACCAACAGATGGAAGTTCTTTAGTTTTACCTTACCCCTCTCTGTAATTCTGCCCTCCCAGTAAATAAATAAATCTCTTAAAATAAAAAGATAATCTTTTAAAATATTTTAGATAAACCTGTTCTTATTGGAAAGGCAAATCAGATTTATGGAGAGAAGGAAACAGAGAAAAATTTTCCTTCTACTAGTTCTCTCCCCAAATGGCCATAATGACTGGAACTGAGCCAATCCAGTGCCAGGAGACTGGAGCTTCTTCTGGGTCTCCCACAGAAGTGCAGGGTCCCAAGGCAATGCTCCATGCTCCACTGCTTTCTCAAGCCATAAGCAGGGAGATGGATGGGAAGTGGAGTAGCCAGGACAGGTAAGGATTTAGCCATTAAGCCATCATGCTAGACCCAAATAAAATAAGTTTTCACACCCACCCCAAATACAAAGAAGAAACTAATACAGTGGCCCAAAATGCTCAAACCCAGTAGTAGCATTTTGATGAATTCCCTTTGAGAAATCTGTAATGCCTGCATTCAGGTCAATAATTGCAGATCACCAGAGGACTGACAGAACCTGAAACCACTGGGGAGGAGGAGTGGGAGAGCTTCAGGCAGGAAATAACTTCCCAGGACTCCCAGCAACTGAGAGGTGCTCATAGCGTGTGGCATGAAAAAGATGCCTAAATATCCTCCCTGAAGTCATCCATGGTCCCACAGAGACCGCAGGCTGACTGGATCAGTTGCTAGCCTGTGTCCATGCTGGGACAGCAGATGCTCGCCCAGGCTACCATAGCAGCTTCTCCTCCACACTAAGCCCGCCACTCCTATCAGGTCCACTCTCTTCCACCTGAGTGATGGTGCAGTGCAGTGCAGTGGAGCTTGAACCATCCTTTCCTTCCCTTACCCTGGAATGTGCCTGGGCCCAGCCCACCTCTTCACCTCGGCCATGCACCACATGTCTGTCTTCTCTCCTGTGCCTGTGTCAAGACATAGTCTGAGAAGGGTCCATGACTGGTTTTCACCTATTCATTGATAAGGATGAGAAAATGGACTATCTCCATGTGAGCAAGGATGTGGGAACATGAATTTTCTCCTCTTGGCGACAGTGGTGGCAGTGTAGATGGTGAGGCATTAAGCAACCCTTCTGAAAACCCAATGGAGGCATCTCTGTCCTAGCAGTTCCCTTCACAGCTGGAACTGCATCCAACAAGTGTTGATACCTGAGCAAAGTGACAAGTGCTCACTGCACCAACAACCAGGGCAAACCTCCAGCGCTGCTGGTGGAGGCCATTGGGTGAATTCTTCCACTTCCCTATAAAGGATACTTAACATTGGCTGGGCATACAGCAACTCTGTAGTAAGCGATGTGGAAGCAGGTCTGCTGTGGTGCTAATGAAGCAGGGGGGATTATCCATTCAGGTCAGAGAACAGAGCTACAGGCCGTGAGGGCCAGAGGCCAACATGTCTAAGGCAGGTAACCTCATCTGAGAGAAGGGGAATATTGCAAATGGATTTCCAGGCACGGCAGTTTGCAAGGGCCAAGCCAGAAAAGTCAGGGGGAAGGGAGGGACAGCAGAGGACAGCTCAGAAGGGCCAGCAAGTCAGGGCAGACTTAGGCCCCTCCGCCCCTGCCCACAGCCAGCTGACACCAGGCCAATCGTTGGCATCCTGCTCTGCTTCAGTGACTCACCATGGCACCTTGAGATCAGCCAGGGTGGGAACATTGACCCCCTGGATACCAGCAGATGCCACAGAGCAGGGTTTGGTGGTGTTTTATGTTTTGCTTAGAGAGTCAATTTTTGAGCACTTAGCCAACTGCTGTTAAATAGGGCCTGCTCCATAGAGTGCTGTAGAGGAGTGGGTAATCACACTCTATGTTAATTAGCTCTTCCCTGGCCAGAGTAAAGTGCAATGTGAGACAGACATCCAGGCTGGACAGGGTTGGGGATTATGGACTCTCGGAGTCACTGCCACTCCCCAGTCCACAACAAATTGTGCAGGAGTGAAATGGTCCCACTTGTGTGGCTCCACATTAGTGAAGCATGTGAGTAGAGACAGAATCCCTTTATATATATATATTTATATATATTTATATATATATATATATATATATATATATATAATTGCAAATTGAAGTATACAGAGAGGGGGAAAGACAGAGAGGAAAATCTTCCATCCAATGATTCACTCCCTAAATGACCACAACAGCCAGAGCTGAGCCAGTCAGGAGCCAGGAGCCAGGAGCTTCCGCTGGGTCTCCCACACAGGTGCAGGGTCTCAAGGCTTTGGGCTGTCCTCAGTTGCTTTCCCAGGCCACAAGCAGAGAGCCTGATGGGAAGCAGGGCTGCCGGGATTAGAACTGGTACCCATTGGGTCCTGGCGCGTTCAAGGCAAGGACTTTGACTGCCAGGCCACCGCACGGGGTCCACAACAGAATCCTTTGTTACAGACATGGATGGAAGCTGGTTGCACCAACTCACTCTATTATATGAGATAGAGGAGGCTTTCAACTAATCTGGCTTTTGGGCAAAAATTGGGCTGTAGATGTAACCCCAGGGGAGCTTGCAGCCCCAAGAACAGGAAGTATATAGCGGAAGGCAGTGCCGCCACACAGGTTCCATGAGAGCCCAAGGCAGCAGGGGTGCAGAGATCACTGGCTGACCCATGCCAGGCGCGGTGACTGGGGCCTTCTGGAGAAGGTAGTAGAGTTTCCTACCACTAACAGACACAGCAGGCAGGGTGCTGGCAGAGCTGAGTGTGGCATGACCTTCAGTCCATGACACCCAAAAGCCCAAGTTCAGGTTGGAATGAAGAGATCTAACATGTGCTCCAGAAACCATAACCAGGGAGGGTCTGAAGCCAAGAAAAGATTTGCCTGTTTCCTTTTTGCTTTCTTTACTTTCTTGTGTTTATGGGATGGAGAACTCCCATCAGCTGATGAACTGCCCCAATGCCTACAGTAGGCAGGCCAGGCGGGGAGGTGGGAATTCAATCAACATCAATCCCCATGGCAGCAGGGGCACAATCACTTGGGCTGTCATCTGCCTCCCAAGGTGTGCATGAGCAGGAATACTGGAATTCAGGGCTGTAACCCAGGTATCCTGCTTGGGAAGCAAGCAGTCATAGCCTCCAGCTAGGAGGCTGCCATAACCTGCTGAGAAATCATTAGGTTCCCAGCAGGGGCAGAATGCAAAGTAAGGAGAAACTGATAGCTCCTTCACACTTTCTTGGATAATAAAATGCTGTTTGTCACAAATGGCCGTAACAGGACAGGACATTTGGAACAGTGTCACCGTACTGTGAGGGAGAGGCCATCTCCCACAGGCTTTGGTGCTGGGTGGCTGCATGCACCTCGCCACCATAGAGGCAGCCCCAGGGAGCCTCACACTGCCATCCCCTCCTGACTCTGGGCTGGGAAGGCAGGAAGCGCTGACCACCTAACTAGGAAGCAGCAAAACATGAAACTAGAGCAAAGGGCTGTTTCTCTGACCCCAGGGCCCGGCTTGGGTGGACTGAGGCATTCTCACCTGGAGCTTGTGGCCATGCCTTGTTTTATAGCTTCAGGCCACTGCCCTTCTCTCTGAGGACTGAGGCTCTTCTCCCTTTTTCTTGGCCACTCTAGGGGATTGTCTTAAGGATGAGCCTGCCTGCTGCCAGAGCTGTGGGACAGGACCCCTCCCTCCCCGCTTTCCTTTCCGGGTGCCGAAGGGTTAATCTCCCAGCGCTCATGGGCAGTTCTGTCTCCTACAGGGCATGCTGGGATTTCCTCCCAGCTGTTTTACATCACGAAGATTTGCGTGTTGGGGAAATTCCAGCACACAGCTGCAGTTAATCTGCTGCAGGGTCTCTAGGCGAAGGGGCAGAATTGCGCGGGGCGAGCTGTCCACCCCTTGCAGGAAGGTGGCTCTAGCTGTCCCCTGAGCACATCCCTCCCAGGGATGCTGTCCTACGCCTGGTGGAGTAGAAACAGCACACCTGGCCCCAGTGCTGGCCGCATAGAGGGGTTGGGGGCCCCCAAGGAGCCGAGGAGGAGGAGGAGGAGGAACAGCACCCGTGTAAATAATGAAGTCCAAATCACACTGATAGCAGCACTTGATAAGGAGCTCAGCAACAACAAGCTTTTGTTTCCCCTGCTGGAATGTAGAAGTGAACTTTCAAAAACGTCCCGATTAGCATTCCACACAATAATACAAGAACCAACAAATCGCCGTGACCAAATAGGGTTTACCTGGGGAATGTAAAGGTGCTTTAGTGTAAGAAAATCCGTGACTATTTATACATCTTATGAATGAGGCCAACGAGAGAAACCGCATGACCGTTTTGGTAGATGGCTGAGAGAATGCGATGCCTGTTCCAAGGAAAACAATGTAAAAATAGGAATGGAATCATCCTTCCTTAACAAGACATGTTCTAAACCGCAGCAGCCTCACTCTGATGAGCTGGGAACCACAGCACTAGACACCCCAGGCCCCAAAACTGTCTCCTAAACTTGGTCAGGGTGGAAAACCAACTATCTGCTGTGTCTCAGTGTCACAACCCCTGTACCTGTGAAGTAATTTAAGCATGGTAGATTTGTGTTCTCTGTGTCCTACGTTTTGAGCATCAGAACAAGTGCTCGCCTGGAGACAGCACCTCGGCTAGGACCGCTAGCACTGTTGCTTGGCCGACCATTGTCTTGGTACCACACAGGCCACGGGTGTTTGACACTGAAGTGAGCACCCGCAGGAGGAAGCTCGCAGGACTGACCTTGGTGCACAGCATGGTTACACACTGACGCCCTGCCATGATGCTGCCCTGCTCAGGAGCTGGGCCTGGTGAGGAAGGTGCAGTGGAGCCTGAGCTGGGTGTGGAGAAACCAGCAGTTTTATTTGCCCAAATGCCACTGCTGTGCAAAGAACCCCAGCTCTGCTGCAAGCCGCTTAGTCCCCAGGACCTGCTCCAACCTTGAGCGATTACCCAAGGGAGAGGCTTTGGCAGAAAGCTGTTGACATTTAGTAAGCAAGAGGCCAGGAATGCTGGTAGACATCACAGGACAGACTCCCCTCACAGCAAGCAATCACCCGGCCTGAATGTCGGTGGCACTAGGGTTGGCAAACCCTTTGATATGGTCCGACAAGCCAGCAATGGCACATACCCCGTAAGGCCAGCTGATGGTGTTGTTTGCTATTCAGAATCCTTGCACCGTCCCATACTCAAATACAGCTTCCCTTGGGCTTTCTAAAGATGTGTCTGTAATGGCCAATAAGAGAGCAGAGTGTTCAGTCTAGGTGGGGCACACTTCTATAGTGTCCCCTGTTGGGGACAGACTTGGTTATGTGTTAGCACCTTGTGTTGTGCGGGGGATAGCAAAGGGGAGGGAATCCCAGCAGAAAAAAGCACATAGAGCAGGCAGGGTCCGCTTTGTGACTAGTGGGGTGGTAGGAGGTGTGGCATCTGAGGCCAGGAGACCCAGGCCCTGCCTCCAGCTCACATCCATATAGTTGGGTAAGTTGTGCAGCCTGTATCTGTGACCTTTAGCTCATCTGGAAAACAGAGGTAGCCACCCCCTGCTTGCAGCAGCATAGCTTTGTGTGTACAGATATTTCCAAAACTGCATATGTAGCATCAGTGTTGTCTGCTGAGGAAACGGGTTTTCAGTAATGACACGTGTTGTTCAGTGCTTCTGACTCGCCAGAGGCTTTGAAATTCCAGTTCGTTCTGGGAAGTTTGAATTCCAAATGGGGCCAGAGACAGGTTTGGCTAGAAAAGGAAGAAGAAGGTAGAAACGGCAGAGGAGCAGGACAGAGGTGTGAAGCTCCCTGGGAGCCTCAGAAGGAAAAGGCTGCTGAGGCTGCCTCCCGCCAGGCCTGCCTGCCCATCACACCTGCTCCTGATCCCCTTGCCACCACTTCTTTTCAAACTGTCCTCAGGGACAGGGTGTTCCTCCTGGCCTGTGGACACCATATGGACAGCCCCTGCCTCTTGGTCAAGCTGTGCTGGAGAGCTTGGTGGTAGCCTGCTGGAGCTCTGCCTCTCTGCTGCCCTGCTCCATGCAGCAGCAAGCCAGAGCAGGACAACTGATCCTGACTGAACCAGCAGGGCCTGGCTCCTTTCTGTCTCCCTGAAAAGCCAGCACTTCCCTCCTGGGGCTGGAGCTCTGAAAGCCGTCTGCAGAATTGTGCACGGAGGCCGCCTCGCTGCTCTGTAGCCCAGGAGCGCCCTATCAGTGTTGACACTAAGACAACACGTGTGCTTGTGCTCCTGGCAGAGATGAATGGTTTGCTTATGAAAATAATAGCTGCCATTTATCAACTGTACAGGACACTGTGTTGGATACTTGACATTGTCCCCGTTCCTGCTGACAACCTGTAGAGTTAGTGATAACGACCCAGCCTTGCAGTTGACAGAGGTGCCAGAGTTGTTAAGTCACTGGCCCTGGGTCACACAGCCTCCCTTGGCCAAGTGGCAAGCTGCACCCATGGAGGCTGGAGGCCAGGCAAGCCCGTCTAGGCACCCCTGTCTTCTGCTACTCCCACCTTCCAAAGACTCTGCCAAGCATGTGCTCACTGTGTGTGTGTGTGTGTGTGTGTGTGTGTGTGTACACGCGTGCGTAGGGTGTACTGTTTCGGTTTTTTGCAGTGAGACTTGGGGGAGGGGTGGCTGAATGCTGTGGTGTAGGAAGTTAAACCGGTGCCTACAGCACCAGCATCCCATATGGGCGCTGATTCATGTCCTGGCTGCTCCACTTCCAATCCAGCTTCCTGCTAATGCACCTGGCAGAGCAGCAGAAAGAAGCTCCTGGCTTCAGCATGTCCCAGCCCCTAGATGTTGCTGCCATTTGGAGAGTGGACAAGCAGATAGAAGGTTCTATTTGTTTACCCTTCATCCCCATAACTCTGTCTTTCAAATAAAAATGAATCTGGGGGGAGAGAAAACTATAACTGGGTAGAAGATGACCCAGTGATTCTTTTCAAGACCAAGAAATGCTTCAATCGGAGAAGAGCAGCGTCAGTATGAGTAGATAATGACTCATGACCCACAAGATGTGAAAGTTGTGTTTTTGGGGTTTTTTTGTTTTGTTAGCTAATTCATTTAAGGCTCTGGGACTGCCCCTCCCCCCCATTGATTTCTCTTATTTTATAGTCATACAGTGCTTCAGAATGTTGAGTTTATGTGTTTGTTTACTCAGTACTTCTAGGGTGGCCATTTCTTGGGACATTGTGTAAGAGTCTGGAGGGAATGCAAAGGTGTCAGGCAGGGTCTCCTAGAGGTTCTTGGGTTGTTTGGATTATTCTAGAAGGTTTCTGTGCTCTTCCCCTCTCACAGATCAGTTTTGTTGTTGTGTGTCATACCTATCCCTACTCCCAAAAAAGATGGAGTTGGTGATTATAGCTGTACACACGTCCCCATTATGATCATTTGGAGATTGTCCCTGTACAGAGGGTGTGGAGGTCAGAGGGCGTGTGTGACACGTTGTCTCACCACCTGCTGTGTGTGTTCTCATGTCTCCTATGCAGTACCTGCAGATGAAATGGCCCCTCCTCGATGTGCCCTCCAGTGCCACAGTCAAGGACGCGAGGTCACCATCTCCAGCACACTTGGTAAGTCCATTTCACCTTCAAGCCCCAAAGGGGCACCCTTGCTGGCCTCAGCCTGCATCACTTACCTCCCCAACACTCCCAGAAGTTGATGGAAGGCAGGCACGTGGCCGGGGATTGGGGATGCACAACCAGATGTGCCTGCTCTGCTTCTCCACCCCGTCTCAGCACACAGGCAGGGGCCACCTCAAGTGCTGAGGGAAAGGGGACCTGGCCCCTAGACCCCATGGCCTGGCCGTTAATATAACGCTGGCTCCTGGACATCGCTGCTGGCGTTGTCTCCCATACTGTCCCAGAGGTGCAGATGAAAGCCCTGCCAGACCCTGGAAAGTAGAGTCCCTACAGGTCTCTCCTCAGGCCATGCTGGGGGCTGAGATGCAGTGCCCATCAGAGGTGAGGCTTCTGAAATGGAACCGCATTCCTCATGGTTTGGTTTCTTGAAGTGATGCCTAACTAAAGACACACCTGTCCCTGTGAGTCTCAGATTCACAGATGTGCCAAATCTGACCTGACTCGTCCTGTTTTTAACGGACAATGATAGCTAGAGCTTCATGGCTGTTCCCCTGAGCTAGGAGTACAGCACTGGGGCCATGCATTTTTTAAAACTTTATCAAGGAACAGTGTAAGAAAATGTACAAGTAAAGTGCCATGAGCTACACCCTCCCACATTCCCGCCATGTGAGTTTTCCAGACATACAGTTTCCTCTCGAAGAGTATCCCAAGATACATCTACAGCAGTCCTTCTTCATCAAGAGTTAGAATGTAGGGGCAGGTGATGTACTACATCATGTTAGGGATATCTACATCCCATGTCAAGAATGGCTGCTTCAGGGCCCGGCGGTGTGACCTAGCGGCTAAAGTCCTCGCCTTGAACGCGCCGGGATCCCATATGGGCACTGGTTCTAGTCCTGGCAGCTCCACTTCCCATCCAGCTCCCTGCTTGTGGCCTGGGAAGGCAGTTGAGGACGGCCCAAGGCTTTGGGACCCTGCACCCGCGTGGGAGACCTGGAAGAGGTTCCAGGTTCCCGGCTTCGGATCGGCGCAGCACCGGCCGTTGCGGCTCACTTGGGGAGTGAATCATTGGATGGAAGATCTTCCCCTCTGTCTCTCCTGCTCTCTGTATATCTGACTTTGTTTAAAAAAAAAAAATCATCTAAAAAAAGAAAAAAAAACAATGGCTGCTTCAAATCCTGGCTCCTCCACTTACGATCCAGTTCCCTGTTGGTGCACCTGGCAAGGCAGCCGACGATGACCCAAGTGTCTGACCCCTTGAGCACACATGGTAGACATGGGTGAAACTCCTGTTTCCCAGCATTGGCTTATCCCAACCTCAGTTTTTTTGTTTTTTGTGCGTATATGGTTTTTTTTTTTTTAAGATTTACTTATTTTTATTGGAAAGTCAGATATACAGAAAGGAGCAGAGACGGAGAGGAAGATCTTCCATCCGATGATTCACTCTCCCAGTGGCCACAATGGCCTGAGCTGCGCCCATCTGGAGCAGGACTCATGAGCCTCTTCCAGGTCTCCCATGTGCGTGCAGGGTCCCAAGGCTTTGGGCCGTTCTCGACTGCTTTCCCAGGCCACAAACAGGGAGCTGGATGGGAAGCGGGGCCTCCCAGACATGATTTGGCACCCATATGGTATTCCGGCGCATGCAAGGCCAAGACTTTAGCCACTAGGCTACCATACCAGGCCCCCAACCTCAGTTTTTAATGACCGTTTGCAGTGTCATATCTCCAATGGGAGAGCTCTCTATATAAAATAAATCTTTAACAAAAAGCTAGAATATAGTTGAGGAGAATGAGGAGATACACAGAAAAGCCATGGTATGGTAAGCCTGCATGTCTTCCAGTAAACACAAGAGCAGCAGAGTTGGTGGGAATTTGCGTGGTGATATCACGCACAGTGGGGGCAGGCAAAGAGGACTATGTAAGGAATTGATTAGTGACAGGACCAGCCAGCCAGGCAGGCTGCTGCAAGAGGTGCCAATGCCTGCTGGCAGGTTCTGTGGTCCCAAGGCGTAAGCAGCCCTTTGAACCAGCACCTCAGAACCCTCCTGCGGATGGTGGGGCACAGGGTACAGGTGCCCTCTAGTGGTGGCCCTCCGCCACAGTCAAGGATTCCAGTGCAAACCTGATTTGTTCCCTCCGTGGCAAGCCATCTCCGTTTCACAGCTCTGTCCCACCCACCTCCAGCTAAGTCCTGCCCGCTGAACTTTATTCTGTCCACTGACTGCCCCTCTGCATGACATCTCATCTCCAGCTAGTTTTAAAGGACATGATTACCCTTTTAAAAAGGAACACACAAGGGCAGATGTTTGGCGTAGAGATTGAGACACATCTGCATCCAAATTGGAAAGTCTGGGTTGAAGTTCAGGCTCCATTCTGAAATGTGGCTTCCCTTTGCTGCGCAGCGGAGGCGGCCGTCACGGCACAAGCAGTGGTGTCCCTGCCACCTGCACAGGAGCCCTGGGTTAAATTTGAGGCTTCCAGCTTGGGCTTGTTCCAGCTCTGGCCATTGTGGGTATTTGGATGGGAGCTCTCACTGTCCTTTCTTCTGAGAGAAATAATTAACAGCACCAACAAGAGGATACATATGTTCTGAGTTTCTCTTCCCCCTGTGACACAGATCTTCCCGGGCTGGCCTTCCTTCCCGTGAGCACGATCCCAGTTCTCATCTGGTGTCAGCCTTGACTTCTCACACCTCCAGGGCCACCAGCCTGCTGCTCTGCCCAGCCACTGCAGCCTAGCCCTGCCCTACCATTGCCATTCGGCAGCCAAGTCTAGCCGGCTTGCTGCTTTTTCTTTTTTTCCTTTTTCTTAAGATTTATTTAGTTTTATTGGAAAGTCAGATTTACAGAGAGGAGACACAAAAAGATCTTCAATTCACTGATTAGCTCCCCAAATGGCTGCAATGGCCGAAGTTTAGCTGAGCTGAAGCCAGGAACCCCGAAGACTCTTCCAGGTCTCCCATGCGGGTACAGGATCCCAAGGCTTTGGGCCATCCTCAGCTGTTTTTGCAGGCCACAAGCAGGGAGCTGTAAAGGAATGGAGCAGCCAGGATACAAATTGGCTCCCATATGGGATCCCATTGCATGGAAGGTGAGGACTTTAGCCACCAGGCTACTGCATCAGGTCCTGCTTCCTGCTTTCTCTCAATACAGGTGGACTCTGACAGCACTTACTGCCCTGTCTCGTTAGCTCTTGATTCTCCTTTTTCATTTCTGTTTTTTCCTCAAAGGTTTATTTACTTTGATAGAAAGGTAGATCAGATCAGGGCCCAGCGGCGGTGTGACCTAGCGCCTAAGTCCTCGCCTTAAACGCCCCGGGATCCCATATGGGCGCCGGTTCTAATCCCGGCAGCTCCACTTCCCATCCAGCTCCCTGCTTGTGGCCTGGGAAAGCAGTTGAGGACGGCCCAATGCACTGGGACCCTGCACCCGCGTGGGAGACCCGGAAGAGGTTCCAGGTTCCCGGCATCGGATCGGCGCACACCGGGCCGTTGCGGCTCACTTGGGGAGTGAATCATCGGATGGAAGATCTTCCTCTCTGTCTCTCCTCCTCTCTGTATATCTGACTTTGTAATAAAATAAATAAATCGTTTTTAAAAATGTAGATCAGATCTGTAGAGAGAAGAAGAGACAGAAAAATCTTCCATGTGTTATTTCACTCCCCATGTGGCTGCAAAGGCTGGAGCTGAGCTGAGCCAACTCAAAGCCAGGAGCCAGGAGCTTCTTCTGGGTCTCCACCATGGCTATCAGAAGCCCAAGGCTTTGGGCTGTCCTCTACTGCTTTCCCAGGCCACAAGCAGGGAGCTGGATGGGAAGTGGAGCAGCTGGGACATGAATGGTGTCTACATGGGACCCCAGCACTTGCAAGGTGAGGATTTAACCATTGAGCCGTCTCACCAGGCTCTCTTTCTTCATTTTCTTTTTGTACTTTTCCTAGTAAATCAGTTCCTTCTTGTCAGTTTGTATCTTGGAACAAAAGACAGAAAGAGATAAGAAGTCTCTGCTTTCAGAAGGGTTCCACAGCTGTGATACAAGCATCCGGCCAGGGTCGGGAGTGGGGGGCCGAGGACAGTGACGTCCTGACACGTATGCAGCAGAATGAATCATTTCCTGGCAGGCTGCCTGTTACCATGCTGCAGGGTCAAACAGGGCAAAGCAGAAAGAGCCCTCAAATGCTCCGGAAGCAGTTACGGAAGAAAAACCTGAACATGAGTGAGGGGGCCAGCAGGTTGTCTGTGTCCTAGCATCTCTTCCTGGTCCCTGTGTACCCGCCGGAGCAAAGGCTGATATGCTGTAGGTTTCAGTCCCAGCCCCACCGCCTTCCATTTCTGCAGCTTCAGGTGATTCATCTTTCCTCTCTCTGACTCTGGTTTCCTCACCTGTTAAGTGGTCTTAGAAGAGCTCCAACTGCATGATACAAAAATGAGCCAGTATGTGAGAGCACTTCAAAATATTCCTGGAAAATAGAGTTAAAGGGAGATAGCACAGTGGCATAGCGTATTAATCCTCCACCTTCAATGCCAGCATCCCACTTGGGTGCTGGTTCAAGTCCAGGCTATTCGAATTCCAGTCCAGCTCTCTGCTTGTATCCTGGGAAAGGAGCTTTATGATGCCCAACTGCTTGGTCACTACACCCAGAGAAAGCTTTGGCTCCCAGCATTGGACCAACCCAGCAGTGGCCGTGTTGACCATTCAGTGGATGGAAGATCTCTCTGTGTAATTCTTTCAAGTAAAAATAAACCTTAATAAAATAAAAAGAAAACAGAATTTAAGGAGTTTATCTTGGTGCAACCATAGTGTGAAACTATGCATCTTTTTTTTCGCAATAAGTGTTTTAAAGACCCCCTTTCTGTGTCTGAATTTCAAGGTATTTTAACACCAACATAAACTGATCTTAATTCCATTTTCCAGGATCCTTCTGAAGGGCTGTTGTATTGTAATGAGTGTAGAATAGTGCCTAACTCAAAGTGAGCCTCCAGTCACTCCAGTCCTGCCCTAGCCATTTCCACCACTTTTGCTGCCATTACTATTACTAAGAAGTGACAGAGGGAGTGAACAATTAAAATCCTGTGTAATTAGCAAACTAAGAGGTAATGGGGGCCTGAAATAGGAGCCGGAACAAATGGGCAGATTGTAAAGGTAATAGAGATAATGAGCCTATAGAATTCAACACCTAATCCCCCAAGGATATGATTTAATTGGTTAGGGGTGGGGCTGATAGCTTGGTTCTTAGAGCTCGGCTGGAGATCCTAAGGGGCTTTTCCTTTCTGTAATTGCGGAACCCAAGTTTGCGGAGGGGAAGAGGAGCTGAAGTCAGTATAGGTTTCTCTCCAGGATGCAGGACCTGAATGCTCCCAGCAAGTAGTCCTGGAGGTTTGGGCCCTGGCCTTTCTAGTCAATGGATAAATTGGAGCACTTGAGACTGTAAAATTTAGTTTAGAATCCAGAGGGAAAAATTGTTTAAAAGTTTGTTTCTTTGAAAGTCATAGTTAGCAGTGAGATTTTCCATCTAACTGGCTTTCTCCCAAATGCCTGCAGTAGCAGAGCTGGACCAGGCTGAAGCCAGAAGTTGGCAATTCTGTCATGACTCCCACATGGGTGGTGGGTTATGAGCACATGGGCCGTTTTCTGCTGGCTTCTCGCATTAGCAGGAAGCTGAATCAGAAAGAGAGGAGCTGGGGCTCCCATCAGACCTCAGGAGTGAAATATGTCCTGGTGAAGCTTGTGCTGGGAGTGGAGCGCATGGAGCAAGTTCTGGAGAAGCTGCCCCTTGAGGAAGGGGATTAACAATCATGACAGGGTCAGGTTCAAGGGCCAAGATGAGTGTTACCACTACTTGTGTTTCACCCCTTCAGAAGAAGCGCTAAGATTATGTACAGCTATTTGTAATATCCTCTTACTAATTCCATCGCTTGTGGCTCTTACGCAGCCCCCGATCCTGGCCCATCCTTCCTTCCAGCCTTTCCCTAGAGCACTCTGCTCTTTGCATCTCTGTAAGTCTACCTTTTGAAAAAAAAGAGAAGGAAGGAGGGAGAATGAGAGGAAAAGAAAATAATGTTGATGCTTTATTTGCTTCTGAAACTAATTATTTGTTTGAAGGGAGAGAGAAAGGTCTTTAATTCGCTGACTTACTCCCTAAATAGCCACAACCACAGGACTAGGCCAAGCCAAATCCAAGACCCAGGAATTCCATCTGGCTCTCCCAGACGTGTACAGGGCCCCAACACTTGGGCCATCTCCTGCTGCTCTGCCAGGCCATTAGCAAGGAACCAGACAAGAAGTGGAGTAGCCCAGACTTATGTGGGATGCCAGCAGTGTAGATGGTGGTTTAACCCACCGACCACAATGCCAACTACTTCTACTTTTATATATATATATATATATATGATATATTAGAAAGGCAGATTTACAGAGAGGAGAGACATACAGAGAGAAGGATCTTCTGTCCACTGGTTCACTCCCCAAATGGCCACAATGGCCAGAGGTCGCTGATCTGAAGCCAGGAACTTCTTCCAGATCTACATAGGTGCAAGAGCAAAAGATTGAAGCCATCCTCCACTGTTTCCCCAGACCTCAGACAGGGAGCTGGATCCAAACCAGAGCAAATATGACAGGAACCAGGTGCCCATATGGGATGCCAACACCACAGGGTGGAGGATTAGTCTTTTGTGCCATAGTGCTGGCCCCATTTCTTCTACTTTTTAGGGTTTTTTTTTTAAGATTTTTTTTCTTTTAATTTTAAAGTCACAGTTACAGAGAGATCTTCCATCTATTGGTTGACTTCTCAGATGACCACAATGGCCAGAGCTGAGCTTCTCCAAAGCTCGGGGCCAGGAGCTGCTTCTGTATCTCGCTGGTGGTGGCAGGGGCCAAGGCCTTGGGCCAGCCTCTGCTGCTTTCCCAGGCCATTAACAGGTAACTGAAGTGAAGCAGCTGGGACTGAAACCCTACTGCCCATATGGGATGCCAGTGCCATAGGCAGAGGATAAGTATGCTAAGCCACTGCAGCAGTCCCCGTTTTAAGGCGTTTTTACAGTATTGCCCTTCTTCCTGGTTTAGGAATCTGTACTAGTCTGCTAGGGCTGCCGTGTTACAATGTCCCTGACTTAGAACTTGAGCATCAGACATTTACTGTCTCATTCTTCTGGAAGCTAGGCCTCCATGAGCAAGCATCAGCAGGTGTATCTCCCGAGCCCTCTCCTGTCTGGCAGACGGCCACATGCTGTGCCGCCACATGCTGTTTCCTTAGGACATGGGTATCCCTGGGCTTCCCTGTGTATGTCCACATTTCCTTGTCTTAGTGGGACACAAGTCAGATGGGCTGAGAGCTCACTCTGGTGTCCTCACTCTGAGTTAATACCCAGTGTGGATACAGTCACATCCTAGCCTGCTGGGGATTAGCCCTACCACACAGTCCATCCCAAGACAAGCTCTGGTGCCCCTTCCGATTCTCCTGTGCCCTTTTGGCAGCGCCCCTGTGGCCCCCATCCTGAACGACTCCTAACCTGTTTTCTATCCCTGTGGTTTTTGCCCTTTCCAGAATATTGTAGAAGTGAAATCATGCATCCCCTAAACTCTTGAGTCTGGCTTCCATTTATCAAGATGCAGTTGAGCCCCGTGTGTGTTGTTAGGTGTTCTTGGTCTTGATTGAGGACTTTATTACATAAACTACACTCGGTTTAGCCATTTGTCAGTTTTGTGTTATTTTTCAGATTTGAGTGGCCATGAATTATTACTATATAAGTGCATGTAAATAGATAATATAGTTATTAACACAGGTTTCAAGTCTATTCAGGTAAAACTGGTGTCAGATCTCTATAAAGGATCTATACTTAAAAGTTATAAAATGAATTATAAGATTTATATCGCTTTAAGGGAAAAGTGGAAATAATGGCTGCCTTTTGGGAAATCAGAGGAAGAAGGGGACTAAAGGCATGTTGTAAGATACAGTTTTTAAAAAGAGAGCAAGTGGGACTGGTATTATGGCACAGGAGATTAAGCTGCTGTGTGCAACGCCAGCATCCCACATGAACGCCAGTTCAAGCTCCACTTCTGGTCTGGCTCCCTGCTGATGAGTCTGAGAAAGCAACAGAAGGTGGTCCAAGTACCTGTGTCCCTGCCAACTGCAGGCTGCTGGCTTTGGCCTGGCCCAGCTCTAGCTGTTGGAGCCATTTGGGGAGTAAACCAACAGATGAGCGCTCTCTTCCTGTAGCTCTACCTTTCGAATAAATAAACCTTTTAAAAAGAGAACAAGATTTAAAAATTAAAAAAAGACCTATAGTAATTCCAGAACAAAAAAATATTAAGACCTGCAGGCTTGGCAACATCCAGGCTTGATGATGTTCCAACAGAAGTGCTGGATCGCCGCAGGTGTGAGCAGTGTCGCTGTGTGCAGTGACTGCACGCTCCAGCACCTGTAGCAGCAGCACGAGTAGGATTGTTCTTGGAGTCCAAGTGAGTTGAGCAAGTGTAGAAATCATTGGAGAGTAGCTTGGAAACATTGTTGGGAGTGAAGCAGTAGATGGCAGCTCTCTCCTCTCTGCCTCTCAAGTGTGTGTGTGTGTGTGTGTGTGTGTGTGATTTTTAAAAATGGGGAATGGAGGAGAAACTAGTGCCAAAGGATCAGAAGCCGAGGTGCCCTTAGCATTCCTGTTTGCCATTCTTCACCACAATTGACACTTTGCAAGGGGGCGTTGTGATAAGAAGAGGTTTGCTCAGTCCACTTTGCAAAGCCCTGCCTATCGGCGCCTGCACAGGGCCGTGGGACCTGAGGGCACATTCCAGTTCCCTGCATTGTCTGTATCTGTGCTACAGGAATAGGCTTATCTCCTCATCTCTCAGAGCCCGCAGCACCCTGCCTGCAGGAAGTGTGTGCCCACACACTAAGGCAGATCTTGCTCCTCTCTGCTCCAGCCCCCAGCCTCCCTGCAGTTCCTGCACCTTGCTGGCCGTTCTGCACCAGTGTTCCTCCTGCTCCAGGAGCTCCAGGCCTCCTCTGGAGATTTATTGAAAAGTCATGTTCTCTCTGTGACCTTTGGTCATCCTGCCTACAGTGTAACCCCAGGCTTCTCTCTTTTCACATTTGTTTAATGTTTTCATCTTATTTGAAAGACAGAGGTAGAGAGCTGCCATCTGCTGGTTCATTTCTCAAATGCTCAAAACAGCTGTGACTTAACCAAGCCAAAGCCAGGAGCCCCAAACTCCCTGGGGGGTTTCCCATGTGGGCATCTGGATCCCAGGTTCTTGAGCCATCACCTGCAGGCTTCAGGGGTATGCTTTCCCAAGACACTAGGTTGGAAGTAGGGGGACGGGAACTCTGACGGGGTGGGAGAGGCCTGCCCCACCGTGCATCTCTCCTGCTTGCCTCCCTGACTTAATTCTCCACTCTAGTGCTTTTCGCCATTTAATCAAAAAGCTCGTGAAAAAAAATGCATTTTAAAAAAGCATAGATTTCAGATTGTTTTATATCAGTGTAAACTTCTCCTTGTTTAAAACTTAAAAAAAAAAAAAAAAAATCCGTTTTCCATGAACTTTTTGAAGTTTGTTCCAGGGTCCCCTGCTTGCCTCGTCTGCTGTCCGTGGAATATAAGCACACAGAGATGGGTCTGCATTGATTGCTGCCTCGGGCAGACCTGACCCAGGGAGGGGCACACCACAGGGGCAGAACTGTCTGTTCGCCATGGTGATCTGAGTGTGCACAGTGTGGTCCAGCTCAGCGTGTCACTGGAAGCCCGATTGTTTGGGTTTCTTTGTGCCCTGTCAGCCTCCGTGCCTTCAACTGGCCGACTGTCGGTTCACATTCCCCCCAAGACTCTAAAACTGTGAGGTTCCACTGCTCTTGAGAGAGGAGAATTCTGCACAGGAGATTTTTGTTAGATGTCCTTGTCTTGTTAGATGACAAAATCGGCAAAGAGGGCATGCTCTGTCTTTAACGTGCTATCTGTGAGCAAAGGGTGGGCCAAATGTTGGTGTGTGAGCGGGGGATTCCCTTCTCCCAACTTTGAACTCTGTGCTTCAGCTTTTACTGTCTGTGGGCCTCTCAGCCTTGCTTTCCGCAACAGCCAGCTCTCTCTGGAATATTTTAAGAAAGGCATGGAGGTGGGGGTGGTTAGAAGCCAGGAGATGGGGAAGAATCTAGTGAGGAAGGCGTAGGAGGAAGATTAAAAAAAGAGAAGACTCAGGAAATAAGGTAACTCCCTTGGAATGCTTGGTGGCTTCTCTGTAGGTAGGAAAGACAGGACTCGTGCAACGAGATGTGTTGGTGGAGCACTCAGGTCAGAGCATAGAGGACCTGGAGTGGGATGCACACATAGAAAGTTCTCCAGCAGGAAGTTGGGATGGTGCCAGAGATCTGCTTTACTCTAAAAGCTTGAGGAAGGAATTAATCTTCATTATATGGCATGGTGAGTGTATTGGGGGCAGAAAGAGACAACATCTTGATGGGGAATGTATGAAGTTAGCACCTGTAGTGCTGGCATCCCAAATGAGCGCCATCTTGAGGCCAGTACTGCTTGCTGCTAATGTGCCTGGGAAAGCAGCAGGTGACCCAGATTCTTGGGCCAGTGCCATCCCCATGGGAGACCCAGATGGACTTCCAGGCTCCTGGCTGCAAACTGGCCCAGCCCCTACTGTTAATACCATTTCAGGGGTGAACCAGTGGATGGAAGATCCTGCCCTTACACACACATACTTTCTCTCTCTCCCCCACCCCCCAACTCTACCTTTAAAATAAAAAGAAAAAAAAAAAAAGAAAGAACAGAAGGGCCTGGCGCAGTAGCTTATTGGCTAAAGTCCTCACCTTGCACACGCCAGGATCCCATATGGGCACAGACTCTAATCCTGGTGGCCCTGCTTCCCATCTGGCTCCCTGCTTGTGACCTGGGAAAGCAGGCGAGGACAGTCCAAAACCTTGGGACCCTGCACCTGCGTGGGAGACCCAGAAGAGGCTCTGGGCTCCTGGCTTCAGACTGGTGCAGCACCGGCCGTTGTGGTCACTTGGGGAGTGAATCATTGGATGGAAGATCTTCCCCTCGGTCTCTTCTCTCTGTATATCTGACTTTCCAATAAAAAATAAAAATAAATCTTTAAAAAAAAAAGAAGAAAGAACAGAAAACAAGGATTCTCAGTGCAGGAAACAGGAACTTCATGTATTTTTGGTTTTCAGCATGGTTCAGCAAGCTGCAGCTTAACCAAAGCCCTGCTAGTTGCACGTATAGGTTACTACATTTTAACTAAACTAACCCTCTAAGGAAATGGACAAGAAGCTTGGAAAGATTTCTGCAACAAACTTCTGATTAAAAAAAAATGCTGCTACTAAGAGCATAAACAAAGGTCCCGGTGCAGCCGACTAGCAGTTAAAGATCTCGCCTTGCATGTGCCAGGATCCCATACGGGCGCCAGTTCTAATCCCGGCAGCCCTGGGGAAAGAAAATCCTGCACACCATTGTTGGGAATGTAAATTAATTTTTTCAAAAAGCATAAACAAATAGTGCAAGAGCCTAAACAAGACTGGCATTGACTTCGGCTGGATTTGTGTGATCAGGAATGGGCTGCAGGCTCAGGTGTCACCTGTCTCTGGCAGTAGGCAGGCGAGCAGCAGTCTGCAGCTGGAGCTGGAAGTCCCTGGGCCAGCTGCAGCTCGTCTGACCACTTCAGATTTCAGCCCTCCCTGCCCTGGGGTGGCACTCCACGAAGATCTGAATGGGTGAGTGTGCAGGGGTTTTCAGGTCTACTGTCGTCCTCGTCTCCGCCCCCTCTGCCACAAACCATACATATGGCATAGTCTCTTTTAATTGTTTTTTATAAGATTTATTTATTTTTATTGGAAAGGTGGATATACAGAGAAGAAGATCTTCCGTCCAATGGTTCACTCCCCAAGTGGCCGCAACGGCCAGTGCTGCACCGATCCGAAGCCGGGAACCAGGAACTTCTTCCAGGTCTCCCATGCGGGTGCAGGGTCCCAAGGCCTTGGGTCATCCTCAACTGCTTTCTCAGGCCACAAGCAGGGAGCTGGGATTAGAACTGGCGCCCGTATGGGATCCTGGTGCATTCAAGGCGAGGACTTTAACCACTACGCTGTCGCGCTGGACCTAGGCATAGTCTCTTAACAGCATCTCTGCCCACCATCTCTCCAAAGACAAGATTGTTTCCAAAACGAGGCACAACATTGAGTGTGGATAAAAGTTCTTACGTATGTAAAATCAGGTGCAGTTAGCAGCATGTGGAAGCTCTGAGCATCCATCATGGGCCGTCTGTCAGGTCTATGACTTTTTTTTTTTTTTTTTAAGAAAGATTTATTTATTGTTATTGGAAAGGCAGATACACAGAGAGGAGGAGAGACAGAGAGGAAGATCCTCCGTCCGTTGATTCACTCCCCAAGCGGCCACAGTGGCCGGAGCTAAGCCATTCCAAAGCGGGAGCCCAGAGCCTCCTCCAAGTCTCCCACATGGGTGCAGGGTCCCAAGGCTTTGGGCTGTCTGTGATTGCTTTCCCGGGCTACAGACAGAGAGCTGAATGGGAGGTGGGATCATGGTATGTTCAAGGCGAGGACTTTAAGAGTTATGGCTCATCTTTTCCAGAGCTGTAAACCTATATACTTCTGATCTTGAATTCGGGATGGAAGAGAAGACAGGGAGTGGCCAGGTGACCTGGAAGGGTTGCTCGGGCAAGCAGAGCTTGGGCTTCTCACTGGGGTGTGGTGTAGCGGGGTGGCTGTGGAGTCTTCAGAGGAGCTGTCTGGAGTTGCCTCCCATTTGATCTTGACTACGCATCTTGAAGACTAAAGGGGGGCCTGGCAAGGTAGCTAGTGGCTAAAGTCCTTACCTTGAATGCACCAGGATCCCATGTGGGCGCAGGTTCTAATCCTGGCAGCTCCACTTCCCATCCAGCTCCCTGCTTGTGGCCTGGGAAAGCAGTCAAGGACAGCCCAATGCTTTGGGACCCTGCACCCGTGAGGGAAACCTGGAAGAAGTTCCTGGTTCCCGGCTTCGGATTGGCGCAGCAACGGCCATTGCGTTCACTTGGGGAGTGAATCATCAGATGGAAGATCTTCCTCTCTGTCTCTCCTCTTCTCTCTATATCTGACTTTCCAATAAAAATAAATAAATCTTTTTTTAAAAAATCACTGCTACTATTAAAACCACTTGAGCAAGGATCTCAGAGCATGCCCCACATCTGGGACCTGGGGTGGGTGGGAAACTGGGTGGGGTGTCTCCCTCAATATCCCCCTTTACTTCAGATACAAGAAGGGAACAATATAGACATAATAGTCTTACCCACCTCCCTATAGCCCCTGAACCTTTTTACCGCAACTATGTAAAGATAAATTAGGGCCCGGCGGCGTGGCCTAGTGGCTAAAGTCCTCGCCTTGAACGCCCCGGGATCCCATATGGGCGCCGGTTCTAATCCCGGCAGCTCCACTTCCCATCCAGCTCCCTGCTTGTGGCCTGAGAAGGCAGTTGAGGACGGCCCAGGGCCTTGGGACCCTGCACCCGTGTGGGAGACCTGGAGGAGGTTCCTGGTTCCCAGCATCGGATCGGCGCGTACCGGCCCGTTGCGGCTCGCTTGGGGAGTGAATCATCAGATGGAAGATCTTCCTCTCTGTCTCTCCTCCTCTCTGTATATCCGGCTTTCCAATAACAATAAAATCTTTGAATAAATAAATAAAAATTAAAAATTAAAAAAATATCACTGCTTAATCTGTGTTTCCAGGAAAACTAATTGCATCATTTAGATGCACCAGGTTCTTAGAAATATGATCTTAAAATTATCTTTAATCCTCTTGCCTTCAAAAACCAATAAGTGAAGAGTAAAGACAGTAAGAGGAACAGTAAGAAAATAACTTTTGATTTATTACACTACCTCAAATGTTGGGGCCCTTGAGTGAGATCCATTGCCCGGAGCAGGGCCCAGCTGCACGCCAGCACCACCTAGTGGTTATGGGCAGTCAGGGCTCTGCCTCTACAAGCTACGCTGAAGATGAAGCAAACCATTGTCAGCCCGAGTACCTAGGCCTGGGCTTCTGTGGTGAGCACCAAGAGGGCCCCTGTGGGGTGAAAAATTCAAGCAGAAAGACAGCTGATGGGTGTTCAAGCTCTTGGGCCACCTCTAAATCACCATTTTTAAGTCTTTTTTTTTTTTCCTAAAGATTTATCCATATTTATTGGAAAGGCAGATCAGATTTTGTGGAGGACCATTTGCTGATTCTCTCCCCAAATGGCCGCAATGACCAGAGCTGGGCTGATCTGAATCAGGGAGCCAGGAGCTTCTTCCAGATCTCTTACACAGATGCAGGATCCCAAAGCATTGGGCCGTCCTCCACTGCTTTCCCAGGCCACAAGCAGGGAGCTGGATGGGAAGCCGAGCAACTGGGACATGAATTAATGCCCATGGGGATTTCAACACTTGCAAAGTGAGGATTCAGCCATTAAGCCATTGTGCCAGGCCTGTAAATCTTGCTTTTAACTGGTATCTTTGCCACCCTTAACTCATTTTTCTTTGTGATAGATAAGTTTTGATTAGGCTTTTGGGAAGCTGGTAGTGCAAGAGAAAATACCTTGGCTTCTTGAACCTAGAGGAGCTAAAAGAAAGCCCAGTTTTGCTGTTGCATATCGTGTGTCTGAGACTATATAGTTTAACTACATGAGGATAGGTATAGTCCTTTGCTAGGTTGGAGTTGGGGTGGGCATCTTGCCCTTAAGATGCTTGTGAGAACACCAGAGTACCTGAGTTCTATTCCCTCCTCCAGCCTTTTTGCCATTGCAAAGCCCAGGCAGCAGTGGGGATGGCATCAGTGATTGGGTCCCTGCTCAATTGGAGGACCTGAATTATGTTAAATAAATAAATAAATAGAAAGAGTTGAGCCCAGCATGATGGCTCAATGACTGAATACTCACTTTGCAATGCCTGGATCCCATATGGGTGCTAGTTTGTGTCCTGGCTGCTCCACTTCCCATCCAACTCCCTGCTTGTGGCCTGGGAAAGCAGTGGAGGATGGCCCAAAGCCTTGGGGCCCTGTGCCCTTCTGGGAGATCCGGAAGAAGCTCCTGGCCCCTAGCTTTGAATTGGCTCAGCTCTGGCCATTGCAGCCACGTGGGCAGCAAACTAGCGAATGGAAGATCTTTCTTCCCTCTGTCTCCTTCTCTCTATTTGATCTGTCTTTCCAATAAAAATGAAATATATCTACACACACACATATATATATATATATATTTTTAGTTATTTCAGCCTACCAATTCTAGAATATGCATGTTATTCCCATTTAGCATTTCTGCATTTGGGAGACAACCATGAGTGGTGGCATTGCAGTGCAGGAAATTAAGCTACCAGTATCCTACATGTGCATGCTGCTCTAAGTCCCAAGCTGCTGCTCCATCAATCATGCTCCCACCTAATTAATATGTCTGAGAAGTTTTGGTGCCAGGAGCTTCTTCTGGACCTCCCACATGTGTGCAGGGTCCCAAGGCTTGGGGCCACCCTCTTCTGCTTTCCCAGGCCACAAGCAGGGAGCTGGATGGGAAGTGGAGTAACAGGAGCACAAACAGGCTCCCATATGGGATCCTGGCGGGTGCAAGGTGAGGATTTAGCCCCTGAGCAATTGTATCAGGCCCACAGTTGGCAGCTTTATGGCCTACACCACAACACTGGTCGCAAAGAAATAGAACTTTAAAAAACAAACAAAAAATCATTCATGATATGCTGGTTATTTTTTTCCTTCTTGGTAGTTACATATAATAATGGCACTACCTACATTTGGTGTTATTGTCAGTGAAATGCAGTAATTAAGTCTGCAAGACATTGGACATGGTCTGTGAAGCCTGACCATGACTACAATTCCAAGATATGCGATGGGGGCCTCTCCCCCACTGCTCCAGACCAGCCTTAGGCTGGAACCTGCCAGCCTTTACTCCCGTGAAGGTTATTTGCAAACTGCACACTCAGCGTTCCCACACTGACATGACACAGCGCAGCGTGCCACTCAGCAGCCTGTAAGCCTTTCACACCACATGGTGTGTGTGGAGGCAGGGATATGGATAGGAAGGTTGGATGATGGGCATGCACCTCATGCACCTGTTGCGTGCTTTTCCTTCTATGCTGTGTAGTCCACCGCCTTCCTCCCAGGGCTATTTGAAGAAACGACTGGAATGAAGCATGGAAAATACCTGGCACACATCATTCCAGCAAGGAACAATGGACTGGCCTTCCCCGTCTCCCTCGGCAACAATGCCTAATCTTTTTTTTTTCCTCTGTGTCTTGCAGTCCAATAAAGTTCCTGTCGTGCAGCACCCACATCACATGCACCCGTTGACCCCACTCATCACCTACAGCAATGACCACTTCTCCCCCGGCTCCCCCCCTGCACATCTCTCCCCGGATATTGATCCAAAGACAGGTGAGTCGCCTGCAGTGACAGCCTGCACACAGGGCAGGGATGGATGCAAATGGCCCTACGTTCAAACCATCCCTCCACCTCTCAGGAGTGTCATGGTCTCGCCCAGTCACGGCATCTTTGTGGTGTCTTCCACACTGTGGGGTTACCATGAGGATGATACGGAATTCAGCAGGGGTCCAGCTGCAGACTGTGCCTCCTTAAACCAACACCTGCACCCTGAACCAGATGTGTTCCCACAGAGTCGTCAGTTGAACCAGGCTTGTTGGTAGAGCTGCAGAGTAGTAAGGCTGAGCTGGCTGTTATTTCTCCATGGATAGGCCAGGTTTTCTAGAAAGTTCTGGATGGTAGCCTGGGTCTTCATGTATCTTGGATTTTCTGCCTCTGAGGATGGAGTCTGTATGGCCAGAGGAAATGTCCCTGTATGCATCCTTATTGGACTAGCCAGGGTTGTTGCCAGTGAGAGGGGGCGACCTTTCAGGCTCAGCGTGAGAGGTGTAGGGAAGGCCCTTCCTCTCCCAGTGGAGGTACTTAAGGCACTGTGGTCAGGAGAGGGGGCAGGCTGACACCTTTCTTTCTTTGGATGCAGGAATCCCCCGGCCCCCACACCCATCCGAGCTGTCACCGTATTACCCACTGTCCCCGGGTGCTGTCGGACAGATCCCCCATCCCCTCGGCTGGCTCGTCCCACAGTAAGGAACCCGCAGCCCTTGTTGCCCTGGGCCTAGCACCCTGTCCTCCCTGCTCCCACCCAGCATTCCCTGCCTGCTTCCTGCCCCTGACCCCGCCACCTTCCTTTCTTCCAACCCATCTCTTTGGCCTCCCGGGCTGACTCAGGGCTTCTTGCCCCCCTGACCCTCACAGGCAAGGACAGCCCATGTACTCACTCCCTCCTGCCGGCTTCCGGCACCCTTACCCCGCCCTCGCCATGAATGCCTCCATGTCCAGGTAAGTGCTGGAGCCTCGAGCTGTGGGTTTGGCGAGTGCTTGCTGGCAAACCAGTCTTTCCCTGGCAGTGAGTGGGGAGGGACTGGGCTCCTTCCTTCTCCTCCATGGAAGCTCGAGGTTAGGATGGGTCGATACACGCTCCTGAGTTGATGTCAGGCGAGGAGGCAGTTCCAGGGGAGCTCGGTCCCCAGGGCCAGCTCTGCCTGACCCCTACACCTCTCGTGACCTGGAGAAGCAGACACACCGCAGGATCCCCCACTAGGCCCGGAGTCCCCTGCCTCTGTGGTTTTCCCTCCTCCTTGCTGCCAGCACCAGACGGAGGGGCCCTGTGTATGGATGTGTGGGGTCGGAGCAGCAGATCGCAGCCTCTCAGCCTGCACCTGTGTTGTCACTTGTCTCCTCCTGCACACAGCCTGGTCTCCAGTCGGTTCTCCCCACACATGGTGGCTCCCGCCCATCCTGGCCTGCCCACCTCAGGGATCCCCCACCCTGCCATCGTCTCCCCCATCGTCAAGCAGGAGCCAGCAGCCCCGAGCCTGAGCCCCGCGGTGAGCGTGTAAGTGAGCGGCAGCTGGGGATGGGATTGGTGGAAGGCAGCCATGGCCCCTCAAGCATTGGCCCCTTGGACTGGGCAGACTGCCCTCTTCTCAGGGGTGTCCTCATGCATCACCTGTCTCAGCAAGGAGGGCTTTCCAGGATGGAGGGAGAATCCCTGCAAGCTGCTGCTACCTCCCTGCCTTGTGGACACCTGCCACTGAGCAGCCCAGGAGAGAGCGTGTGCTCTGGGAAGGCCATGCAGGAGAGACAACAGAGCAGGGAGGAGCCAAAGCCAGGCCTCATGGCCTCAGAAACTTCTAGCTGAGCCCTCTGCCAGCTCAGGCCCAAGACCCTCCACATCCTCCACACTGCTTTTGACCCCACTGTCAAGTGCACCTGCAAGAGATAGCGCTGCAGGGGCATTAGCAGGTCGGGAACCCTTAGCCTCTGAGCTCCTCAGCTCCTACCATGCTCTGGCCATGCTCTGACGGCCCCAGGGAGAGGCAGGGCTTGCCCAGCGGGGTTGCCAGCTGGCCCTGCTGACCCACAGCCATATGCCTTCCCAGGAAGTCCCCTGTTACAGTGAAGAAGGAAGAGGAGAAGAAACCGCATGTGAAGAAGCCTCTGAACGCCTTCATGTTGTATATGAAGGAGATGAGGGCCAAGGTGGTGGCCGAGTGTACCCTGAAGGAGAGCGCGGCCATCAACCAGATCCTGGGACGGAAGGTCAGGCCTGCACCTGCCCCCTTCTCCCCCTACAATTAGACTTGGCATCACCACCCCCTGTCCTCACGGCTCTACCTCTCACCCTGTCTCCCTCAGTGGCACAACTTATCTCGAGAAGAACAAGCCAAGTACTATGAGCTGGCCAGGAAGGAGCGGCAGCTTCACTCCCAGCTCTACCCGACCTGGTCGGCCCGGGACAACTACGTAAGCACCTGCTCCGGGCAGGGGGATCCACAGACCCCAGCAGCAACATCTACAAGAGGCGGGGGGCAGGGGAAGCAGCTGTGTAGGTTTTTGTTTGTTTTTTAATTGTCACTGTATTTATTGGAAAAGCTGAGTGACACAAAAAGGAGATTTCTCATTCATTGGCTACCCTCCAAGTGGCTGCAACGCTTGGGCCAGGAGGTTGGGACTCCATCCTGGTCTCTCACGTGGGTAGCAGGAGCCCAGATAGACCAGAAGCAGAGCAGCCAGAATTCGAACCATTTTCCACTACAGGACACTTAAATCATGAGTGGTGGCTTCACCTACTGTGATACGACACTGGCCCCAAGTCACTGCCTTTAGGGAGGACTCCTAAGGCCAGGAAGATGTCCATCTTTGTTTAGAAGTCACACAGGCATGTGAGTCCAGGCAGCCAACAGGGAGGCTCTGCCCATGTGAGCCACACCCTGCCTTTGGTTCCCTAGTATGGGACACAGCACCGCCCCAGCGCTACAAGCTCCTGACCTGCGGCTTTCAGGCCACTGACTGCACGTCTGGCGGCGTGACTGTAAACACTGAACCAGGCAGGCTGCTACGCACATGTCTTTACTTGCTTTTTTCCTCGGGTTATGAGGATTTGTAACTGCATTTACGAGGACCCTAGGAGGCTCCTCAAAGATCAAAAATCTCTTTTTTAAAAAGAGAAATGGAAAAAACAGCCAGAAGTGCCTAGACAGCCCTGAGAGA
Source organism: Ochotona princeps (assembly GCF_030435755.1). NCBI lineage: Eukaryota > Metazoa > Chordata > Mammalia > Lagomorpha > Ochotonidae > Ochotona > Ochotona princeps. The sequence continues at coordinate 16,863,161 of NC_080839.1, read as the reverse complement.
GAGAAGAGACAGCTGTGGGATGGGGGTGTGGGGAGGCACCCTCAGTGTGCCTCCTTCTGGTCCCCCAGCCCCTCATGGAATGTAATCCCACCCTCTGACATCCTCCTGGGGGTCGGGGAGCAGTAGGGACGTTGTCCCATCTCTGGTCTTGGCGGGGACAGGGGCGGTTGTCCTCTCACCCCAGTTGAACTCTCCTTCTGGCTGTGTTTCCTAGGGTAAGAAAAAGAAGAGGAAGCGAGAAAAGCAGCTGTCCCAGGCCCAGACGCAGCAGCAAGTCCAAGAGGCAGAGGGTGAGTCGAGGGGCCCCATCTGTTTCATCCCTTGCTGGCATCCCAGCTGCCCCCTGCCTGTGTGCTGTGTCTGGGCTTCCCTGGAATGGTTCGGGGAGCTCCAGAAAGAGCTACTCTCTTCGGGCACCACATGCCAGAGGTTTTACAGCAGATCGAGTGGAGCTAATCTATCAAAGGGAGATGATGGCTGGTGTGGCCGATCGAGCTGTCTTCCCTCCCATCAGCCATCCATGGGCTGTCCGGTTGGCCAGTTTTGGGGCCTTGCTCCTTCTCCAAGTTCTTGGTTTTCTAGGACCCAAAGGGACATGGAAATAATCTTCAGTCCTTCCCATAAGAATTCTGATATCTCCAAGGGACAGTCGCTCTGGGCATCTCTGCAGGATGTGGCTATGCCAGAGTATCTATATAGAACTGCCATCTCCCCATAGACTTCATGCACCTTTGGGTGACTGGCGATCCCTAGCATGACACCTTATGTAGAGAGTCGGTATGTGGTTTAGGTAATAATGACTAGGAAAAGCAAGCACATGTTCAGACGAAATGCGGTGGGTGTTTTGACTTGTTGCAAACATTAGTATTTGGTTGGTTGGGTCCTTGCACATGGAGCTGTGCATGCAGGGCCCACTGGACGTGTGTACCTCTGCTTCTGCCCCTCCCCTGCCTCTCACACCCTGTCCTGTACATTTCCCTCCCAGGTGCCCTGGCCTCCAAGAGCAAGAAGCCGTGTGTCCAGTACCTGCCCCCGGAGAAGCCCTGTGACAGCCCAGCCTCCTCCCACGGCAGCATGTTGGACTCCCCTGCCACCCCCTCGGCAGCCCTGGCCTCCCCAGCCGCCCCTGCTGCCACCCACTCCGAGCAGGCACAGCCCCTGTCCCTCACCACCAAGCCGGAGACCCGGGCCCAGCTGGCCCTGCACTCGGCTGCCTTCCTGTCGGCCAAGGCCGCAGCCACCTCCTCGGGCCCAATGGGCAGCCAGCCTCCCCTCCTGTCCCGGCCCCTTCCGCTAGGGTCCATGCCCACCACTCTGCTGACCTCTCCCCCGTCCTTCCCGGCCACACTCCATGCCCACCAGACCCTGCCCGTGCTCCAGGCCCAGCCTCTCTCCTTGGTCACCAAGTCTGCCCATTAAAGCTGTCCCCTACCCTGACTCCTGACCTGACCTATGCAGGCTGTCAAGTGACTCATCGAGTAGTAATGATTCAGAAGAAAAAAAAAAAGGAAACTTTATTGGTCAATATTTGACCACCCTGGACTGTTGTGCAAAGTGGCTGGTAACAGCAGCACTTTGCACTTTGTAGATGTAACCAGTAGCTGAATCTCAAGGCTTTTTTAAAAAACAAAACAAAACAACAAAAAAAAAATTGTTACGAGCGAGAGAACTGAGAAGTAGTGCATTACTCTTCCTGTGCATGCAGTGGTGGACGGGCCTGGGCAGAAGACCCCTCCTCTCTACCTCCTTCTCTTCTCCCCGCCTCCTCTTCCTCTCCCCCGCACCCGGCCTCGGCTTCCCCACCTCCATGAGCACGTTGGCCGACGCTGCGGTTTCTAGCCTGGCACCTCTTCCTGGATTCCTGCCTTGGCGTTTCCCCAGCACCAGGCACCTCTCTGCCATGTCTTTTCTTGTCCTCTGCCCGGTATGAGGCCGTCACCTTGTGAGAAGATATCTTGGCCTGGTTGATGTCCACCAGCATCCCTGCTCCCTTGGTGGGCCCCCAGCCTACCAGCCCCCAACTTTCGGTGTGGAGGGAGGTCCTCTGAACCGGCCCCCCCGTCCCCACCACATTTAAAGGGACTCAACGTGCCTGCCACTTCCTCAGTGAAGAAGTCTGTGTCCACCCCGCCCTGCCCTTTTTCTTACCTGTCAAGATCCACCCCTCACAGTCCCTGCGTGGCAGGCAGGCCCTGGCTCCAGGGCCCGGTTCCTGTCACTGGGGTCAGTGCTAGCACAATCTGCCAAAGCTCTAAGGACCCTCCTCCCTGGCCCCTCACCTCACATGCTTCTTCCATGTGTATTTCGTTTTGTTTTTATGGTTTTTGGAGCAATTTAAACCCCCAGTTGGTTATTTTCACAAAATAAAACTGCAGTGGCAAGATCCCTTCTGAATGTTTCTTTAGTGCTTTTGATGTGTCAAAGCCACGTTCTCCATTGCAAGGCCCCTTGTTGGAGGGGAAAAGAAGATGTGCCTATGCAAGTTAAGCTCCCTGCTTTCACACCTGCTTGGGAATGCGGCAGAGAATGGCCCAGCGGCTTTCCCCCTTTCTGGATGGAGTTCCAGCCTCCTGGCTTTAGCCTGAACCAGCCCTAGTTGTCTGGCTCCTCTGCTTCCAATCCAGCTCTCTGCTTATAGCCTGGGAATACAGCAGAAAATGGCCCAAGTTCTGGCGCGCCTGCACCCTCATCAGAAACCTGCAAGAATCCTGGCTTTGGATCAGATCAGCTCTGTCGCAGCCGTGTGGGGAATAAACCAGCAGATGAAAGACTCTGCCCCAACCTTTTGAATAAAAGTAATTACATCTTTAAAAGGGGTGGGGGAGAAGGGCCTGGCACGGTAGCCTAGTGGCTAAAGTCCTCACCTTGCAGGCACCAAGATCCCATATGGGCGCTAGTTCTAATCCCAGCAGACCCTGCTTCCCATCCTGCTCCCTGCTTGTGGCCTGAAAAAGTGGTTGAGGACAGCCCAAAGCCTTGGAACCCTGCACCCACATGGGAGACCTGAAAGAGGCAAACGGCCCCTGGCTTTGGATAGACTCAGTTCCAGCCGTTGAGGCCACTTCTGGAGTGAATCAATAGATGGAGGATCTTCCTCTCTGTCTCTGTATATCTGACTTTCCAATAAAAATTAAAAATAAATTTTTTAAAAATAGCAAATACATAAATAAATAAATCTTTTTAACAAAAAAAAGGAGGGGAGGAAAAGAGGAAGGAAGAGAGAGAAAAGAGAAGAAACAATGCCCATTAAATAATAACTTCCCATTCCCCAGTCCCTGGGACCTCCAGTGCACCTGCTATAATTTGCCTGTTCCAGACACCTCATGTAAGTGGTTCAACACAGTTTGACCTTTGTGCCTGGCTGTTTTCACTGAGCATGTTTTAGGGTTCTTCCACATTACAACATGCACTATCACTTATGGCACAATACCTTGTTGCTCAACAAAAGAGTTGTATATTTTGTGAATTCTGCCGTGAATTCACACTCTGTCCGCAGAGGGGCTCCAAGCCCTCCCTCTGCTCCTGCTGACGCTCCGGTGGACTGCATCTTGAATGTTTACAGCAATGGCATGCCCTCCCCACAATGCATCCCATCACATGGCTCCAGCACCCCCAGGGTGACCAGATGTCCTCACAGGAAACTTGTTTGTACTGGCAGCTGCCCTTGTGGTTTTATCTGACCTGTGTCTACACTTGATCATAACCAAAAGGTTGAGACACATTCTGACCTCTATCTAGTTTATTGCAACTAGATAGCCACTCCTTTAGAGCCTTAATGAGGAAAGAGGAAGAGCTCAGGTGTGTGGGTCAGGTGAGGACGAGAGCAGGTGAAACACCAAAAGCTATAGGGCTTACACAGAAGAGAGCTGCATGCCCACCTACTCACTAGGACCAGGCAGGCTGGCAGGGGCACCTGCACAGGACCAGTGGGCAGGCAGTAAGAGACGGAGACAGTCCTGTGCTCCCAAGCCTTTCTTGGGGTTCAGGACATTCCCTGAGCAGGTCTCCTGCAGGGAGTTGTAGTTGGTGGATGCAGCACCAGCAAGTGCCCACTGTGACGGAACAGTGGCCCCCACAGTAGATGCTGGGCTGTCCTTAATCACCCCTAAGCCAGACCATGACCACCTGGGCTCAGGAGCCGTTAAAGTTTCTATTGCCTGAACTTTGGCCTGTTTGCTTTTGTCCCGTCGTTAGGTGGCTGTACGAGTCAGCCGGCATTGAGGAACTGGGACAAGGTGGAGGACTCGAGACCAGACAAGGATGACAGCCTTAGTTCTCACATGAGAAAACTGAATGCCCATTCAACATGGTGTCAAAAGCATGGCAAAGTGTAAGAATTCACTTCGGGTGTCCAAGTCACATTTTTGTTTGTTGTTACATGTGTGATTTCCACCTGTTTGATTGTTGTAATGAGGCAACCATGAACAGTCACAAGTGTGACGTTGGAGTCCCTATTTTCAGTTCCTTGGAGTATATAACTGGGCCGTGGACTGGCTGGATTACACAGCAACTCTGTGCTTAATCTCTTCTTTTTTTTTTTTTTTTTTTTTTTAAAGATTTATTCATTTTATTGCAGCCAGATATACAGAGAGGAGGAGAGACAGAGAGGAAGATCTTCCGTCCGATGATTCACTCCCCAAGTGAGCCGCAACGGGCCGGTGCGCGCCGATCCGATGCCGGGAACCTGGAACCTCTTCCAGGTCTCCCATGCGGGTACAGTGTCCCAATGCATTGGGCCATCCTCAACTGCTTTCCCAGGCCACAGGCAGGGAGCTGGATGGGAAGTGGAGCTGCCGGGATTAGAACCGGCGCCCATATGGGATCCCGGGGCGTTCAAGGCGAGGACTTTAGCCGCTAGGCCACCATGCTGGGCCCTTAATCTCTTCTTTTAAAAAGGGATCGGTTTAAGAGGCAAAGTAACACTCAGAGGGACAGAAAGAGACAGATCTTCCATTTCCTAGTTCACTCCCCACACCCTGTAACAGGCAAGACTGGGCCGGGCTGAAGCCCGGAGCCAGGAACTCCATATGGATCTCCCACATGAGTAAACAGGAATACAACTTCTCAAGTCGTCACCTGCTGAGTTCCAGGTGTGACAGCAGGAAGCTGGATTTGAAAATAGAATAGCTAGGACTCACACTAGGTATTCTAATCGGGGACGCCAGCATTGCAAGCTGTAGCTTAACCCACAGCACCACAACACCTACCCTTACGTTGAATTTTTTCACAGCAGTTGCATCATTTTACATCCCTGTGAGCACTGTGTGAGGGTTTCAATTCCTCCTCATCCTCCTCAGCGTTATTCTTTATTGTTGCAGCCATCCTTGTGGGCACGGACAGACACCTCATCGTGATGGTGGTTTGCATTCCCTAATCCTAATGACACTAGGTATATTTTCAAGTGCATATTGCTGTCTTTTTTCTTTTGGGGAGAAGTGATTAACAAGATCTCAAGCAGTTCTCTGAGAAATCCTTCATTTTTTTTAAGATTTTATTTTTATTGGAAAATCAGATATATAGAGAGGAGAAGAGTCAGAGAGGAAGATCTTCTGTCAGTTGATTCACTCCCCAGTCGGCCCCAACGGCCTGAGCTGAGCCGCTCCGAAGCCGGTGCCTGGAGCCTCTTCTGGGTCACCCACGTGGGTGCAGGGTCCCAAGGCTTTGGGCCGTCCTCGACTGCTTTCCCAGGCCAAGAGCAGGGAGCTGGATGGGAAGTAGGACCATTGGGATTAGAACCAGCGCCTTTATGGGATCCCGGCGCGTGCAAGTTGAGGACTTTAGCCGCTAGCTGCCTCACTGGACCTAAAATTCTTCACTTTTACAGGGACAAATGAACAGCTATTACACTGATTGGGCTGTAATGACTGCTACGAAACCTACAGGAAATGCACATGTTCCTGACACTCGAAATCCTGAGACTGACTCTGGCGTAAACTGCATGTTGAGTTACTCCCTGCAGTGCCACATCTCCCATGGGCGCCAGTTCAAGTCTCAGCTGCTCTGCTTCTGACCCAGATCCCTGCTAATGCACCTGGGAAAGAACCGGAGGATGTCCAAAAGCTTGGGAGGTTTGAATGAAGCTCCAGGCTCCTGGTTCCGGCTTGCCCAGCCTTGGCCCCCGCAGCCATCTGGAGAGTAAACCAGCAGCTCTCTCTCTCTCTCTGTGTGTCTTCCTCTATCTTCACAACTTTTATACATAAATCAATATTTTTCGCTGTATGATCTATTTTTTCAAAACCCTTTTGATTTCCACAGAGTATTTAGGAGGTCATCTGCATTGATTCCTCCTGAATACTTCTATTACCTAAATATTCTCCAGAATATTTACATATTTATTGTAAAGTCACAATTACAGAGAGGGATTTTCCGTCTTCTCAGTTGGTGCCCATATGGGATGACTGCATTACAGATGGTGGCCTAACCCACAGTGCCACAACACCATCCTCACATCTAGTCGCTTCCCTCCCATCTCACTGTCCCGACACTAGAACGACTTGGTCTAGTGCAGTGGTCTGACTAATGAACTTTCACATCGGCTTTTCCTTCCCAGAGTAGTTATTCAAAAATCCCTAACTCTGGTTAGATCTCTCTCCTACTTAAGCCTTTTGGCAAGCTTCCCATTACTGTTAAGATAGAATACAAAACCCTGGGCGTGGCCCACAGGTCCTGGATTCTTTGCTCTCCTACCTCGTGATGTGGACACCAGGTCAGGCTTAATAATTTGCCATTCTCCTTCTCCCACCTCCTCCCACACACCCTCACTAAACCAACATCCTTAAATGTTAGTCAAACATGCATTTAGAGGAAGTAGAGAGAATTTTCTTTTGAGTTCAGCAATTCACTTCCTTTAGTCAGAGACCGGTTCCGGAGCAATTCGCATTAAGATTTCTTTTTTTTTTTTTTTTCAATTACAGTCTTGAGTGTGTGTGTGAGAAGGTTTTTTCTTTGCTGTGGGTTTTTTTGTTTGTTTGTTTGTTTGTTCGTTTTTATATTGGAAAGGCAGATTTTACAAAGAGAAGGAGAGATAGAAAGAAGGTTTTCCATCCTCTGATTCACTCCCCAAATGGCCATAACAGCCAGAGCTGAGCTGATCTGAAGCCAAGAGTCAGAAATTTCTGCCGGGTCTCCCACAGGGGTGCAGGCTCCCAAGGCATTGGGCCGTGCTCAACTGCTTTCCCAGGCCACAAGCAGGGAGCTGGATGGGAAGTGGAGCTGCCAGAACTAGAACTGGCGCCCATATGGGATCCCAGCTTGTTCAAGGCGAGGACTTTAGGCCACGCCGCCGGGCCCTAGTTTCTGTATATTTCACACACAGATACACAATTTAATATTCATATGCCCAGTAGAACACATGCTCCATAAAGTTAGAAGCCAAATATTAAAAAAAAAAAAAAAAAAAACCGTCTGCAGGGTGCTGGTGTTGTGACACAGTGGGTTAAGCTGCCATCTCTGGCAAGTGCTCCACTTCAGGTGTTGTCCCCTGCGAATGCACCTGGGAAAGCATGGAGGATGGCCCAAAGCCACAAGCTCCTGCGCCCATATGAAGAAACTCCTGGTTTACCAGCTTCTGACCAGCCCAGCCCAGGCCACTGTGGCCATCTGGGGAGTGAACCAGCAGATGGAAGGCCTCTCTCCATCTCTCCGTAACTCTTTCAAGTAAACACACACACACACACACACACACACACACACACATATGTGTGTGTATCTATATATATTTATATGAATAATTTCTTATGTTTTTTCTTTTAAAATCATGTTTTGATTTTTCAGTCATTAGAATGTACAATTACTAGACCACACATTTGGTGGTTACTATCACTTGTCAGTTCATCCCTTATCGGAGTGTGCCGGCGCAGGCCCCAGGTCTGCTTCCAAGTCCAGCTGCCTGCTGATTTGCACCCTGGAGGTAGTAAGTGGACTGTGTCCTTGGGACCCTATCACCCAGTGGGAGTTCTGGCCTGTTCCTGGTGTCCTGTCCAGCCTGTCTCAACCCTGGCTGGCACAGTATTTGGGGAGTGAACCATTGGCTATAAGACCTTTCTCTGTCTTTCAAATAAATATTTTGAATTAAACAAAGAATGTTCTAGTATTGCCTAATTAAAAACATTGCATATTTGCAGGGCAAACATAAACAGATTACTCCAGAAGGGTGGGACTAAGGTTTTATTTTCTACTTGTACAATCTCATGATGGGGGTGTCTCGGGACGAAGGTGATGGATGGGCTGGATTTGTTCCCAGAGGGGTAAGACCAGCGCATCCTCACACTGCGGGCGCACCGGAAAGCCAGGGGGAACAGGTGCGGGGCCTGGCGACCTCCGGCGAGGGGAAGAGAAGCAAATAAGCTGCCACGGGGACAGTCACCAGGAGGAGCAGGGCGGGCCTGCCCCACCGGAACCGCCGATATCCCCGAGGCCGCCCCGAGGCGCGCGCAGCGAGAGGCGTGGCTCCGGGGAGGGCGCCCCGAGCGCGGCTCTCGCGAGAGCGGCAGAAAGCGGAAGGACGGTGCGTGCAGGATGCGGTTCCTGGTCGTGCTGGTCCTGCTGGGCGTCGCAGTGGCCGGTAAGACCCCCTTCCTCCCGCCCAGTGCACCCGCGCCCCCCGGGACTGCGCGGCCCTCCGCGGTCTGGGCTCGCTTGTCCCCGCTCTCCCCCGCCTGGCGCTCGCCACCGTCCGTCCGCCAGCACGCTGTGGTTTCTGGTCTCTCCTCAGTTCCTGTTCGGAGGCGTCTGCTGTCCCCGAACTGGGCGGTCAGAGCCTAACTGATTTCTCTTCTTTCAGGAGTTGAGAATGAGAATGCAGAAAACCCTTCTGTAGGAGCAGAGTCCGGGAATCCCGCTTTGATTTCGCAGAGCTCGGCTCCAGATTCTCCTCCTGCCGACGAGAACCCTGCAGAACCGGCTCACCCCAATAATCAGACTCAGAATGAACCGGACACAAGTTCTAACAGAACGAATTCTAACAACGCGGAGCCAGCCTCCCAGGTCACGACACAGTCCTTGGCGAAAACAAGCTCTGCTGCCATCGGCAGCTCACAGGTGAACACCCCAAAAGCGACCCCGCAGAGCGCGAGCACCTCGGTGTCACAGCAGCCCACGACGAAGAAAACGACCGCAGCAGCAAGAAGCCACCCCAACTCGAGCCCCGCTCCCACGACCGGCGGCCCCCAGGCTGAGCAAGCCACGACCCCGCAGCCTGCCTCCCAGGCCGAGCAGCAGGGGGAAGAGAAGTTCTCAGACGACGACGATGAGGAGGGGGAGGCCAAGGCCGAGGACGCGGAGCTGTTGCAGGAGGAGGACTCCCCGCTGCAGGAGGAGAAGGTGCGGGGCCCTGCCTCCGGGGAGCCCCGCGACGGCTCGCTGCTGGAACCCGGGAACAGGGAGGTGGAGGAGGTTTTCCCGAACACTGCCGTCAATGCGAGCGCCGAGAGCAGCCACTTCTTCGCCTACCTGGTGACTGCAGCCATTCTGGTGGCCGTGCTCTACATCGCCTATCACAACAAGCGCAAGGTGCGGGACACTTCCCCGGGGCAGGGGGTGGGCTCTCCTCTCCCCTGGGCTGGGGCCGTGAGCACGGGAGATTTATTTCAGACAAATTTCAGCTTTTCCTCACGACTCCGTGAGGGATCTTGACTCTGATCTCGTAAATTACACGTTTTCTTCCTGTTGTCCATTTCCTCCCGCGTGCCCTTGGCTGTCGAGGTAGGTTCAGGATTAGGCGCTGCCCTGATGGGGGAAATCTCCACCCGGAATCCTGCCTTGGGTCCCTCACAGCCTCTGAGCAGCAGAGCCAGGCTCCCTTCCTTGAATTCCCACCTTCCATCTCCCAGGGCAGAAGGACCAACTTCAGTCACTGTGGCTTTGATATCAACAACAGGGAGAAGAAAAGCCAGAAATTCCACAGGACCACAGCTTTTCTTTTGTCAGGGTTTGGCATGAAAGTGATATTGTGTGACCCTTAGCAACCAACCCCAAGGACAAAATTACTGCATTTCCTGTTAAATCCTAAGAGTTTGGAAGCCAGCTTCGATAGTCTGGTTAAAATGGGAGCTTTCAGTTCCATTTGGTCCTAAGGCCCTCAGTGTAAAGAATGAAGGATTGGGACAGACGTTTTATACAGCCGTTCACAGTCCCCCCGGGACACTATGTGCCACGTCCCAGTGTCCAGGTTCAAGGCCCAGCTCTGCTTTCACTCACCTTTCCTGCTGATGTGCACCCTGGAAGGTAGTGGTTGATGAATCCCTTGGGTCCCTGCCACCAGTGTGGGAGACCCGGATGGAGTTCCGGGTTCCTTGCTTCCGCCTGCCCAGTGCTGGCCATTGTGGGCATCTGCAGAGTGGACAGCCACAGAGAGAACTATTTCTGTTTCTCTCTTAAAATGTAATAATAAAATAAAGAGCAAAGATTTACAAAGAATGAGGAAAAAACATTATAGTAAAAATGTGCATTCAGTTTTCTATGTCCAAGTGTTTGCCGTGCAGAGTAATAACCTCAGAAGCAAAGTGGGAGTGATTAGAAAGTGAGTGTAGTTCTGGATGAAGCAAAGCATGGGCCAAAAGGGTGCTTTGTAGCTAAGAAATAATTATGGATTATGATGTTTTAAAAGGGAGTGTCCCTGAGCTCTGGGGAAGAATTGGCAGATCTTTGAGTAATTTAAAGATTTATTTATTCTTGGGTTTGGCGCAGTAGCCTAGTGGCTAAAGTCCTCAACTTTCATGTGCTGGGATCCCATTTGGTTGCTGATTTATATTCTAGCAGCTCTACTATCATCCAGCTCCCTGCTTGTGGCCTGGGAAAGCAGTTGACCATTGCGGCCACTTGGGTAGTGGACCAGCAGATGGAAGATCTATTGGAAAGTCAGGTTTACAGAGAGAAGGAGAGACAAGAGAGAAAGATCTCCCATCTGCTAGTTCACTCCCCAAGTGGCTGCAACGGCCAGAGCTAAACCAGTCTGAAGTCAGGAGCCAGGAGCTGCTTTTGTGTCTCCCACGTGGGTGCAGGGTCCCAAAGCTTTGGGTTTTCCACTGCTTTCCCAGGCCACAAGCAGGGAGCTGGATGGAAAGTGGAGCAACCAAGACATGAACTGGCACCCATATGGGATTCCAGCACATGCAAGGCAAGGGTTTAGCCACTAAGCCATCATGCCAGGCCCCCCCCCACCTTTTTTTAACTTATTTGAGAGCCAGAGAGGGCTCCCATCTCCTGATTCACTCCCAAATGTCCTCACTAGGTCAAGACTGGGCCAGGCTGATATCAGAGCTGGAACCCCTTCCAGCTCTTCCACATGGCAGCAGGGAGCCACTGCCTCCCAGGGTGTGTCTTAACAGGGATCTGGAGTCACAAATTGGAGCCCAGATTCACACCGGACACGCTGACGGGGAGTGAGGGCAGCCTGGCTGGCACCTGCCAGGCTGCTGCCTGCCCCCTGATTAAGTACTCTGAATACATCCTTCAGAGGGGCACACGCTGGAGCTCACAACATCCTCCCTCCACCTGTCATCTCCTGTAAAAGTACTGTAAGACATTCTAATGTGATGGACCCTCTCCTTGTTAAAATCCTGATGACTTGAATAGGCCTCTTTGGGCGAACTGTGCTCTCTACAGTCCTAACAAATGGGTGATGATTGTAGAGATTGAACTGTCATAACAGAACCACCCATTTATCATTTCCTTCTTCCTTTCCCCAGATTATTGCTTTTGTCCTGGAAGGAAAAAGATCCAAAGTCACTCGGCGGCCCAAGGCCGGCGACTACCAGCGCTTGGACCTGAAGGTAAGGAAGGAGGCAGGCTCGTGGGAGGGAAGTGCAGGATCAGATGGATCTGGCAGTGCACCTGAATGTGGGGTGACAAGAGCAGCCATCTCTGTGGGTGCTGGTGCCAAGGACCTCACCTACAATGCCAAAACTAGAAGCACTCCACAGTGACGGAACATGGGGACAGGCTGGTTCAGGGCCTGAGTGATCTTCCTCAAGTTCCACTGTAAGTTGACGGCCAAGTCGGGGCCTGATAGCAGCGTCCGAGACCCTGGGTCTGAGCTTCTGCATCACACCAGTGCTTCAGAAACTTCACTGACATCTGACCCTCGCCTTGGCAATCATGATAAAAGCCAACTCTGGCTCGCCAAGTATGCAATGGAGCCCATTCCTACATGTCCATTCCACAGTGATGCCAGATGCGGCTAGAACCGCACCCCCTGGATACACATCAACCCAGAAGCACGCAGGCCTGTGGGTCCCCAGATCAGCCCTGTGTTCATGCAGTGGGCCCAGGTGCTGCCAGTCCGTGCGCTTGCCACCCCACAGCGGCAGAAGCTGAGCTGGATTCTCCCAGAAATAACTGTTGGAGCAGGAAGAGTGGCCCCACCAGCCCCAACACCCACATTTCTACTTGTGCTTACTCACTTTTCCCTTCTGTTGAGCAACAGGGAGGACATTGGCCAAGACCAGTCGGGGTGGCCTAGCTAAAAATTCTTCGCAGCCTGCCTGCGGGGACACTGTTGACTTGCACAGCTGATAGTGGCTATGGAATAAGCCACTCAGCTCAGGGTATCTTTACTAACTACCGTTGACTAGCTTTTACTTAACTAACAGTAAGCTTCACAGTTGGCTCTGGCTTGCTACTTCCCCTCTGATAATAGATTTTAAGGTCTTTTTTCTTCCCTGATTTTCAGTTAGGGGGAAAAAAATACACATGCAGTCAGAACAATGCAGTAGAGTGCATTGTAGAGGCCAGGATTCCCATGATCCCTGTCAAGTGTCTTCCTATTCAAAAATGACTTTACAGATCATCTTATGTTCTTTTATTTTAATTGATTGCTGTTCATATGGCAGTGGATCAGTTTATCTTAATTCTGAAATTTCCCCCAGAACTGCAGCTCCTGTCATGTCTTCCCTCTTTCCCAAATTGCCAGAGTATTGTGAGTCCCCCTGAGAAGGGGTGCGTGGTACCAGCGGATTGTGTCTCTCGTTTCAGCTCTGACTGGTCTTCAAGAACCTTGTCCTCCCTGCTGATTTGTTTCTAAATCAAGAAATGAAGAGAAAAGTCCTGTGACCTCGGAGACATCGTCCTCTGGGGCTTGGTGGCGAGTCTGGGCTGGCAGCGGTGGGGGGGATTGATTGGGGTTTGGCACTTGCACTTTGGTGATGCTGTTCTCCTGTGCCCCCTTTATTTATGCTGGTATCTCCCTTTCCTCCTGAGTGTGAGCGGAGGGTCATGTGGAAGCATGACTGTGACCAGAGGGAGACCCCATCCCTGGCAGGCAGTGCTGCTGACCATCCCTCCTTTGGGCCTTGAGTTGGTGATAAAGGAAGCCCTTGACCGTGGCATTGCCCTCCCCACCTAGGAGCAGTCTACAGGTGGAGGAGCTTTTCCACTGAGGCCTCTTACTTGGGGGGATGTGCCCCAGAAAAGAAAAACGAAGAGATGGTGAGGTGCTGATGGGCAGAAGGCTGCCTCGGCCGCGTCGTTCTTCCAGAGGCTTCAGCAGCAAACCAAAACAGCAGGCTAAAAACACGCTAGCCTGCTGAGCCTGCGTTCTTCATGTTTTTCTTACGTTTTATATTCCTTGAGACAAAGTGAATCAACTCCCACTTTACTGAGTGTAAAACTGAACCTCAGGTTTCTGAAAGTAAAGCCGCTGCTCACATTGTTTGCAAGTGTGGTTATGATTATTGATTCCTGTGGCCGTGCTCAATAGGAGCTCTTTGAAACGAGGCAAGCTGTGAGAGGGTTTCAGTTAGGGTCAGTGGTTTTCCAGAGGGTGTCCCAACTGCATTTTGCCCCTTGCTGCCTCAAGTGGGCAAAAGAGACATTTAGCTGCCAGCTGGAGTCTGTGATCATTTCCCCTTAATCTTAATGATCTTCAGATCTGATATAAGATGCCAAGGGTAATTAGTAAAAAAAAAAAAATCCTCCTTCATTCCATGTTAGAGATTATTTTACAACTTAAGAGATCTCATAGGTCACCCTGGGATGACACTGTTCTTTGTAGTTTTTAAGGCTGTCCTATAAAGCGGAGTCCAGAGAGAGATGTTTCTCCGCTGATCTCATAGAATTGCAGTGTGTGGAGTGGTGAGCAAACTGTGATTCTGTGCTGTGAAAGAAGAAGGTCTGAGGAGGGGTCATCCTGGCTGGCACATGTTACTGTAACTTATAGCTGGCATGGCAGATAGTGTGCTTGCTGGCATGTTTATCTCTGCCTGGATGCCAGTCTTGTCAGACTCACCCCCAGCCCGAGGCATCCTGTTGGCCTCCTGTGGTGTCCCCCAAGACGTGGTGAGTTGGCTCTGTCTTTGTCTTTCCCTTTCTTCCCTTGGCCCAGCTGCTGTTTCTGTCTGTCTGTACTTTGCTTCCTGCACCCCCAGGGCTCCCCTGCTATCATCTCCTGTCTGTTTCTCATTCTGCTGTTTAACTTCTCCAGGAAGTGTTGCTTGTCTTACCTTGCCAGTCGCTCTCAGAATTTCTAGCTCACTTTGGTCCCTGTCTTTCCACTGTGTTTAGCCGGTTACCAATGTTTTGGTCACCAAATCCAAGGACTCAGTCTTGGCCTTGGTGGGATTAGACACTGTTGGTCATCCAGATCAAAATGCAACTTTCTTGAGGTCTGACACACTATTCTCTGCCTTACCCTATCCTGGTGGGGTACAGGGGCCTCTGACATCTCCTCAGAAGTGATCTGTTCTTCATGCTCCTGTGTCTCATGGCAGAGAGAATCCTGATCTTAGGAGGACTGGTCTTTCCAGAATGCTGGCCCTGATCTGAGGCTTGGCTTAGAGTAGACATACGGACTGGTACTTGCCACTCTGCACTCAGCCGCTGCCTGCCTGCCTTTGCGTCCCAGCCAGCACCCTTCCGGCTTCTGGGCCTTCTCCCGGCTGCAGTCTCCATTTCCCAGCTGCCTCTGGACAGGTCTTAGCTCTGTTTCTCCCTGCTTCTACTTCTCTTGCTTTCCCCAAATCTACTTATTTCTGCAGGGGCCAGTGCAAGTTTTCCCATGGACCTTCGTAACTGCCCCACCCCATGAGGCCCTTTCTGTTCTTTTCTGATGGCTCTTGGTAATGCCACTTGCTCATTTTGGAACTCCGGCAAATACAACTGATCCTTTTTTTTTTTTGTAAGCAGTGAGCATGCTAGTCATGTTTAATGAAGAATACATCTGGCAAACTAGGCCTGCACCTCAGGAAAGAACTGAGAGCCCAGAGCAACCAATATCTGATGTTTTTCTGGTCTAAACAATTAAGCTCCTGAGGGACAGCCTGTGGCACCATCTTTTGTATCTGCCAAGCACAGTGACATTCTTTGGGGACTCAGAATTACTTGCAAAGCAGCTCTCTCTCTTCTTAGTGGTAAAAGTGCTAGCAAAGTGAAGGAACTGAGGGCAGGGGATTTTTCTTCTTGCTATCTGGATGTGACACAAGTGAGGGTTGCCGGTTGCCGTGACCTTATACTTGTTGGGATTTGCTCTTAGGGGAAACAGGAAGAAAGCTTGGTTTCAGGAAGTAAGCATTGGCAGCCAGCAGACGTCCACATACCGTCCTTGAGACCACATTAGCTCAGCTTTTGCTCAGCACACCACCACTTGGGCAGAAAAAGTACAGTGGAAGTTAAGGTTGTCTTCAGAAGGGCACTGAAGGAGACAGTGCACACCAAAGGAAAACTCACTTTCAGCATGGTTCTTTCTGAAAGGAACAGTCTCAGAAGGACGCTTTCCCAGAGATGGTGGGGATGAGGGCGAGCTGCGGCATCTGCAGAGGCGGTGGGGGGCGGGGAAGGGAGGAAGCGCGTGGAGCCCAGTCGTGGACAGCAGTGAACTTCCCTTCCTGCCCCCAGCTTTCCGTTGAAGTGTGATTTCTGTTGGGAGGAAGCTTTGCTTCTGTCAAGGCTGTTAACTGAGGAGCTTGCTTTCTTGTCTGCTACAGGCACTGGGTAGAATTACTTAGAGTCCACTCCTGGGCTCTGAGTTGGGAGGCAAAGGCCAGTCCTTCTGGAAGAGCCATGAGAACTCAGCACGACTTGACAGCTCACTGTATTTTCTCTGGTGTTCTCCTGCCTCCCCTCCCCACGGCCCATCCCCCGATTGGCGGGAGGTAGAATTCTGTATCTTTCAAATTCCCCCAGTGGCAGTGTACACTTTTCTTCTCCAGCCTGTTGCCACATGGTCAGGATAGTGTGGTATGTGCAGTGAAAGCTGGAGCAACTTGCACACGCACTGTGAACCATTTGCACATGGAGGAGTGTGTGCCCTACATCACACTCTGCTGCTGCCAGGCTGTTTTCTGAAAACCCTCGACAGGAACGCTGACTGACTCTAGCTTTGCCTTGCTTAAGAATCCTGGATTATTTTCAGGTTCCATTTAACATCCAGAGGCAAACATGGCTATCAACCCAGCTCCACAGTCAAATCTGAATGTACCACCTATTTCCAACCAGGAAACTTCTGTGACAGGTTTGGTCTGAGCTGTCTAGGATTGGAAGCTGCCAGCAGAGCCCCTCCCGCTTTGGTACCTCCTCCGATTCCTAAGACTGCTTTGCTAAATAAATGACTGATCATTGCAGTGGGTTCCCTTCTTTTTTTATCTACCCAGTTAATAGATTGCCACTGTTTTGCAATGTTTTATATTTTTAGCTTTTTTTGTAACAGCTGTAATAATTTTCTTAAAGCTTATTGTGATAATTATTTTTTGGCACATGTTTTCCTGAGCTTCTATAAATGCCATCTCAATGTAGTTTTGTGTCAGTAGACAGAAACCAAAATAAATTTCAAATATTAAAGCAATTAAACCATTAAATTTATTAATATTACATCAAAGTAGGCTGGAATAAGGCCCTTAGTATTTTGGTTTACCACAAGCATTGTTCTCCAACGTTAGTCTTGATTCACCTTCCTGTCAGACCTGGGTATAGATCAGGCATTTCTAACCCAGAATTCAAAATGCTCAGAAGCCTACAACCACATTCCATACCATGAACCTGTTTCATACACAAAATTATTTTTAAAATATATATTATATACAACTACTTAGACTGTGTATATAAAGTGTGACTGGAATATAAAGAAATTTTCTGTTTAGACTTGGGCCCTGTCCCCAGGATATCACATTAGATCTCATTTGGAATATGAAAATATTCCCCATTCCAGTGCTTTTGCTCCCAAGCATTTCAGGGAAGGAATTCTCCACCTTGTATTATGGCTGTTCCTGGCCTGTGCACACTTTCCATGGCCTCCCGTGTTCTGGTTCTGACTGACTTCCTCCCCTCCGCACCCGTGCGCTTGCCTGCTGGGGAGCCTGCCATGCAGGAGGGACCTGGGCCCTTGTCACGGTGCATTCCTGAGGCCTCAGTGCCCTGTGCTGTGCCCTTGGCTGGGAATGCTGCTTCTGCCCCGATGCTGACTGCCAGCCTTTCCCTGTTTGCTTGAGAAGCTTGAGGCTCTGGTGTGGGCTTCCTGAGGTTGCCTTGGCGCTGGCACGTTGAGAACTAGCTGCCACAGTTACCAAATGAAAAGGAAGTTAGTGCTTGACTCTATCCAAACTGCAGATTATGGTCTCAGTGTTGCCCACAACCCTGTCTCCAGGACCACATGAGGCCTTTCACAGACATGCCCTATCCTCTTTTTTTTTTTTAAGATTTATGTGAAAGTTAGAAAGATACATCTTCTAGCCACTGTTTCAGTCCCCAAATGGCTGAAATGGCCTGGCTGTACCAGGCCAAAGCCAGCAGCCAGGAACTCCATCTGGTCTCCAGCATGGTACAGGAACCCAAGCACTTGGGCCATCTTCCACTGCTTTCCCAGGCACTAGCAGGGAGCTGGATCAGAAAATAGAGCAACTAGGATCTAAACAGGTGCCTGTATGGGATGCTGCTGTTGCTGGCAGTGGCTTAAACCTCTATGTCACTACACTGACTCATCGCATCCTCATAAAAGCGCTACTGGGACCAAGAAGATAGGATCTGGGACACTCTGAACTTATGGAACTACAGTCAAAGCTACGCCCAAGTCTATACCCTGGATACCCTTCTCCCTGGACTGTGGGACAGCGCTGATTGTAGATGAGGGGAAGGTGGCCAACTGACTTCAGCTGACCTCCATTGTCAGGGACTCTACCCATCTGACCCAAACAATATTCACTGGGATTGTGCATGCTGGGCAGTGATGCAGAAGGGCCCTGCTTTAGCAGGACAGTTTGTTTATACTGAAAAGTGTTAAGAGGTCATCATGTGGGCCCAGCACGATGGCTGAGTGGCTAAAATCCTCACCTTGCAAGTGCCAGGATCACATGTGGATGCTAGTTTGTGTCCCAGCTGTTTCTCTTCCCATGCAGTTCCCTGCTTGTGGCCTGGGGAAGCAATGGAGGACGGCTCAAAGCCTTGGGGCCTTGCCACCCGAATGGGAGACCCGGAAGAAGCTCCTGGCTCCTAGCTCTGAGTTGGCTCAGCTTCAGCAGTTGCAACCACTTGGGGAGTGAACCAGTAGATGGAGGATCTTTCTCTTTCCTTTCCATAAATCTGATCTACTTTTCTAATAAAAAAAAAAAAAGAATAAATGTTAAAAAAAAAAAGAAGCTGGGAGTTACGGTGGCCTTCTTCAGAATCAAAAAGTAAAATGCTTTACATGTGCAAGGAGCTAAAATGGAGACATCGTGGGCCAGAGTGCCTGCCTCAGCCAGCAGCCACATCCCTCAGACTCATCACTGAACACGCTAAGTCTTCTTCTTTGCTTGGATCCTGGAGCCAAGGGCCGTGAGGTCTGCATATAAGTTCCGCTTCAGGATAGTGCTACTGCACAGCAGGGCCCCATGGAGGGCCCCCATCAGCCCACAGGTGAAGATATCCTGGCCTGGAAGACAAGAGCAGAGACCTGTGACTGCCTCCACAGGGGAGATGGGAGGGCAGGGGCTCCCGTGTGCATCCCCTGCCATCCCAGCAATGTGGGGCAGACCCTCTAGACGGCTGCAGTTTGGGGCCAGGGCCAGAGCCACGCAGCGTGTACAGCAGCCCAGCTCCACGTAAGAGTTGCAGGGGTGGGTGATGAGGGAACAAAAGAATCCAGGGATCTGGGCCCGGCGGCGTGGCCTAGCAGCTAAAGTCCTCGCCTTGAACGCCCCGGGATCCCATATGGGCGCTGGTTCTAATCCCGGCAGCTCCACTTCCCATCCAGCTCCCTGCTTGTGGCCTTGGAAAGCAGTCGAGGACGGCCCAAGGCTTTGGGACCCTGCACCCGCATGGGAGACTTGGAGGAGGTTCCAGGTTCCTGGCATCAGATCGGCGCGCACCGGGCCGTTGCAGCTCACTTGGGGAGTGAATCATCGGACGGAAGATCTTCCTCTCTGTCTCTCCTCCTCTCTGTATATCTGACTTTGTAATAAAAATAAATAAATCTTTAGAAAACAAAAAAAAGAATCCAGGGATCAGGGAGGTCCAGGGTCTGAGATGGTGGCAAGAGGGGGTGGACTGTGTACCTGTCAGGTAGAGGTTAGGGATGGGGGTCTGGGCCCTCAAGGAGGCCATCACTTGAGGATGCAGGCGGCCCAGGTCATGGTCAGCCCCGTAGCAGGCACCCCGGGGAGCAGCCAGGTAGAACTGACTGGTCAGCGGGGATCCTCCAGTCACGCTGTCCACCTGGGGAGGCAACAATGCAGCCAAGGGCTGAGATGGCAGGTTCTTGACTCCTAAATGAGCGATGGTTCCTAAATGGGTGGGCTCCCTGGCTTTCCCTCAGCTTGGTTATCCCAAGGCCTTGTTTCCCTGGCCTGAGGACAAGGTAGAAGTGGCTGCAGGAGGCAGGTCCCCTAGGCTGCAGCACACTGCCCCGCCCTACCTTTCCCTCCAGGTGTGGGAACAGTCTCATGACCACCGCCATGCAGGCTTCCACAAAGGTGCCCTTGAACGTCTCGTAGTCATTGCCCCGCTTTCCCTTGGGCTCCTCCTGCCATTCTTCAAACCACTCGAAGGCAGTGGGCACCAGTATATTCATCGTGGACCGGCCTGGGGACACAAGCCAGAGTTTACTCCTGCCCCACCCCCAGCCTCCCTGCTTCCCTGACACCTACAGTCCCACCTGGGAACCGATCCTCCCAAGTTGGGTCCTTGGCTGATGGGAAAGCAATGAAGAGCAGGGGGATGTGTTCTGCTGCCTTGTCCTTGGGCATGGAGATGTAGCGCTCCATCCTGCAGATGGAAGGAGTCGTGCCTGCCTGTTCCCAGGCCTTTCCTCAGAGCACCCTCCTCCCCGCTGCCCACCCCCACCAGCACAGGACAGCCCAGGGCCTCCCCACAGGGAGGGATGCGAAAAAGCCCTGCTAACAGCACCCTGGAAATGGCCCTCCTCCCCCTACGCCACCACCACCGAACCCCAGCCCTGAAGGGGGAAGCAGAGGCTTCAGAGCCCCCTGGACATCCCCTCCCTCCAGGCTCCTCCCACGCAGGCCTTACGCCTTGTCCATGTCGGTGTCGAAGTAAACGTAGTAGTTGGTGGACTGCAGCCCCAGTTCCTCCTTGGTGCCACGGAGGCAGATGAAGATGGAGAACATGGCCAGGCCGGGCCGCACCAACCCCAGCTGCTGCTTCACTCCTGCCAGAGGGAGTGGGCAGGGACTGCTGACCTTGAGGTTCTAGGGACTCCCTGCTCTAGGAGAGCTCCTGGCTGCTGCCCCTGGATCTGCTGCCTGGTGCCCAGGTGCCACTGAGGACCCAGGCCATCTCTACAGCTGCTCACCCTGAGCTTGACCAGGGCCTGCTTCCTGCCTATGGAGGGCACAGCTTCAGCCTCCTGCTCTCCCAAGTCATCCCACCTCACATCTGGGCAGGCACCTTTCTTCACCCCCGTTTGAGAGGCATAATTACAGAGAAGGAGAGACATATCGAAAGGTTTTCCATCTGCTGGTTTGCTCCCCAGATGGTCACAATGCCTAGAGCTGAGTTGTTCCTAAGCCCATGAACCAAGAGCTTCTTCCAGGTCTCACACGTGAGTGCCAGGACCCAAGGACTTGGGCCATCTTCTGTTGCTATCTCAGGCCATAAGCAGGGAACTAGATGGGAAGTGGAGCAGTCAGGACATGAATTGGTATCTATATGGGAAGCCGGCAAGAAAGGAGGCTTAGCCTACTACGTCATGGTGCCAGCCCCACAGGCCCCTTTCTAAGCAGGTGACGCCCAGTCTCTGGCCACCAGGTGGCTCACACACCAGCAGGAGTCGCACTAACTGCCTCCCATCTTCCCCTTTGTGTCCTTGAGGGATAAACTCATGACTGGGCTCCAAGCTCTGAAGACCACACACTTGAACAGTAGCTCATTCCAAGCCTTGATTTCATTATTAACACAAGCCACCTAATGTATGAATATGCATGATTCTCACATACGAAGTAGTGCATATGACCAGATGCAATTGCATTATGGGCATTTGGCATTTGAGAGCCTGGGCTGCAGGAGAGAGGGAGGAGTCCCTGTGTCTGGGCTGCCCTACCTCTCCATGTGTGACCCCAGGCCAGCTTTCTAGAAGCTCACTCCCACTCTTCCTGTTTGTCCCCTGCCTGAGGAATGACTCGGTCCTGGTTGCACTGCCTCATTCACTGAACAGACACTGCTGAGGACCTAAAATGGGCTGGAGCCCTGGGTATGCAGGCCTTGGGAAACAACAGGAACTGGGCACGATGCCTGTCCATTGAGGAAAGGCTGGCAGTCCTAGCAGAGGCTCTGGGCAGGGTAACTGGAATCCATCATCCGAGCAGCCTGCTCATGGGTGGGGCAGGGGGTAGTACTGCCAACAAGCATAGCGGCAGGATAGTGGCCCCAGCCTCAGGCGCCCCCAGCTGTGGGCACCCACCGAGGAGGAAGAGGGGAGCATGTGACTGTCCCACCTCCCGCACTGTGCCTGGAGGTGGGTGGGGCTGGGTATTCAGAAGCCTCTTGGAACAGCAAGAATCCCCCCACTCAGCCTACTCCCTCACCCCCCCTCAAGCTAGGAGGAAAGGACAGGGAGCCCCATCCCTTCCTCTGCACCCCATCTTGCTAGTTGGCGACAGATTTCAGAAGGGCTTCTCTGCCTGACCATGCCACCCCTACATGTGACAGCAGCTGGCACTGCCTGAAGTGTCCTCAAGGTGGGATGTACACGGGGCAGCACCCCTCCCTGACCCAGTGCAGGAGGGCAGTTCCTAAGTCACCTTGGGCAGGCACCATGACATTCTCATGGCAGAGAATGTCAGATCGGTGTGAACCCAGTGGACTGTGAGCAGGGAGCAGGGGACCAGGAAACTTCCCACATGGCGGCCTCAGAGAGCCTGGGAGAGACAGGAGGGGTTCCGGGGACGGGAGGTAGCAAAGACCAAAAGAAAGGTCTGTCCACCTTGCTAACCTCAGCTTACCCAGGCTGGGAGGGGTGGACCTGTGTAGTGAGGCAAAGAGCGCGAGGCTGGTTGTGGTGTTGCCCAACCTGCACCTTAAGAGGCACAACTTAAGGTGCTTTCCCACCAAGAGTCTAGGACCTCACAGACCCAAGAGCACACCCCCTGGAGAAAGTGAGCGCCCTTCTTCCTGCTCTCGCTACCCCTCCAGGCTACGGTCCTCATCCACTTACATCCTGAGCTGCTCTGTACTCCCTCTCTGACTCCAAACAGAATCCTGCATCTGCACCTTGTCACCACCACTCCTCACTCCGGCCGGCGGTCTCCTTCCCAAACTCACGCAGGCAGTAAGCACTCCACTAAGCGAGCTTAGCCACATTGCTCCCTAGCGGCTGACCTGCTCCCCTGCCTCATGCATGAGGTCTTTTCTCTGCAAGCTAGATCCTTTCCAGTGCAGGGGATACCAAGAATCTGGTCTGTCTGAGACTATGGTTCTCTGCCAGCTCAGCCACACTCAGTGTGGTGGTCTCGGGGCGTGAGTGCACCTGCACGGGCCTCGGCTTCCTCCAGCACAAGTGTTCAGAGAATGACCTCAGAGAGCAGTGTTCTTGCACTTGGTGTATGAGGACCATCAAAGGTGAAGCACACTGCTCCCCAACTCCTTGCCAGGCTCACCCCTGGGCAATTGAGGGTGGTGGGTGGACTGGAAGAGGAGCATTCCGACCTTACCTGGCAAGCAGCGGGCGGTCTCAGGCAGTAAGTGCTCATACGTATTGAACAGTCCTGCACTGGAGATCACGATGGGGCAATAGATGTTAACCAGCTCCGACCCCTTCCTCACACTGACGCCTGCAGGAACGAGAGGTTGGCCAGATACTCTGAGCTCCAGGAGGCTGACCTCTGCCAGCCAGAGCTGCTGTTCACTTGTAGAATGGTCCAAATCCTGTGCCTCTGAAAGCCTTCCCTGTGCCCTGCACTGCCTCCCTCAGCCCATGCTGCTCCTTGGTACTTCAGTTATTTTGCCAGGAGCATCCCCTATGATTCTGGAAACTTCCTGGGACAGACTTATCTTGCCATCTCCATTCTTCATCACCTAACCCATAAAAAGACAGCTAGGATTCGATAATGGGAGGACCCTGCCATCTGGTTGGTTGGACCCTTCTGGGCGGGAAGCAGACACGGGGGGTGGTCACCCTGCCACCACCCCACAATTCCTGGTCCCTTCAACAAGTGTCCTCTGCCATCACCAATGGCCTTTCTTCCTTGATTTTTATTTCCCATTGAGCCTCCCACCCACCAGCTCCCCTTCCTTGAAAGCATCCTCAGGTAATCAGCTCTGTCACCCTCAGTCTTCTTTTTGTCCCTAGGCTTCTTTAGGCCTCTCTGGATGCCCACACTGCTTAGCAGAGGCCTTTCTCGCATAGTCCTTGTCTTCAGAGTTTCCCTGTACAGTGACCACCCCGAACTGAGTCCAGGGGACACCAGGCCCCACCCTGCCTCTCACAGACTGAGGGCAGGAAGCCCTGCTGGGGCTGGTGACCTGTGACATACCTAGGACATTCATTGAGCCTGTACAACCTTCTAAGACCTATAGATATATATAAAAAAAAAAGACCCTGCCTCTGCCCTCAAGGTCAAGGTCACAGGTGGCGGGGCAAGCTTTTTTAATGTTCTGGGTCTAAGGGACCACGCTCTCCCTTAGCCCTCTTGCTCCCCTTTCTATCTCCAGTCTCATCCTTATCTCTCAGCACCTGCTGCAAAGAAGGTTCTAGCTTTTCTCCTTGAGCCAGGAAGTCCGTTCTGCTATACCTCCATCCTCAGAGAGGACCTGGGCTTGTCCCACCCGAGCAAAGTGCAAGGCCCTCACCGCAAGCCCTCCCGGCAGAGTCCAGCAGCACCCGGTGCACAGAGGCCTTCGTCAGCACGGCGCCCCCTGCCCGTTGAATCACCGGAATGATGTGGAAGGCGATTTCACTGGAACCACCTCGTGGATAAAAGCTTCCTTTGATGTAGTGGTTAACCAGAACAGCATGCATGGCGAAGGCGGCGTGGCTGGGGGTCACGCCTGCAGAGGGCAGAACAGGCTTCAGAACAGGTGCCATTTGGAAGCAACGTGGCCTCTTGCAATGGACCCCACAACCCGCCTCCACCCCCAGATCCATGCGTTCCCCACCAGGGTCCAGGACGGCCAGAGGAACCACCTCTGAACAAATACAGGGTCCTGTGCAGACCTCGGGGCCAGGGGGATCTCCTGTCTGCCAACCGCTGAGGACAGCGTTGGTTGGAAAGAAAAGTCATCCAGGGCACGGATGAAGGGAGTTTCTAGCAGGGGGTCCAACAGGTGGATGGGCTGCTCTTCCACAGGCTCCAGAAGGCCTGGGGTTTGCTCATTTGCATTTTCATCCACTTGAAAGGCAGAGAAAGAGACGAGATCTTCTGACCACTGGTTCATTCCCCAAATGGTGGCAACAGCCAGGGCCAGGTTTAAGCCAGGAACCAAAAACCCTAGGCTGGTCTTTCATATAGGTCAAAGTACATCTGTGGTCTCCCAAGATATGTTAGAAGGAAGCTGGATCAAAAACAGAGCTAGGTCTCCAGCCAACACTCTCCCGCATAGCAGCTTAACCCACTGTGCCACCACAAACGTGTCCCTGCCCCTGAGGGCCTAGGGTTTATGCTGCTCCACTTCCTTCCACCTCCCACAGGTTCCCTGGGGAAGAGAGAACAAGAGCTCTGACAGGCAACATCTCCTACTGCAGGAACCCCCAGAGGCCCTGGTGTCAAGACCCACCGTAAGTGGGGAAGATGTAGCTGAGCACGGCCTGCAGCTGAGGGGAGGCCCCCAGCTGCCGCAGGACCTCAGCCAGGCTCTGCGTGGACGCCCGCAGGAACGGAGACAGACGCATGAGCGGCCCACACTTGCTGAGCAGCTGAGCCAAGGGCAAGGGCAGGAACTTGAGCAGAACGGCATGGACGGCTCCACGGGAAACCACCTGGGGAAGGAGATGTCATTGCTGCCACAGCTACCAACCCCACAGCCTGCACACGGTCAGCCCACCACACCCAGCCCGGCTGAACTCAGCTGCAGGTGTGAATTTTTTAAAAATCTGGATTCTGCATGTTTCCCACTCACACCCAGACTTTTTTTTTTTTTTTTTTTTGCTTTTGTTTTTTGGTCTTCAGTTCATTTTCTGCTCAGTTCCCTTATCAAAAAAACTTCAGCCTGACCTAGATCGAAGCAAAAAGGCGCGCTGATCAACTGGCCAGCCAAGTTAGGGGAAGGGTAGAGTGCCCCCCCCTAGAAGCCACAGTGAGAGCAGCATGAGCTAAGCTGAAGCTCCAGGGCCAGGAGCTCATGTGACAGAAGGGTGGACAGGGCAAAGGCCAAGTTCAAGACACATGACTCTCTCTCCCTTTTTGCCTCCCCATAGTCACTGCTCTAAGGAGGAAGGTCAGCCGGGCTGGGAGTAAACCAGAGGCTTCTCTGCACATCCTGTTACCTTAACCAACTTCATATACTTGTCAATGGCAGCTTCCTCCCCTGGAAACTTCTCCTTCAGGCCCTGAATGTATGGCTCCTCCCCACTACACATGGGGAACTGCTTACGGCCATCGGGCCCTTCCAGCACCATGATGTCAAAAGGAGAGGACAGGGCAGCCCAGTCGAGCTGTCCCTCCGTGATCTGGTCCAAGATAAATCGGTCACTGCTGCCCTCTTGCATGCGCCCGACGTAATGGATTCCTGTTGGGAGATGCGAAAGTGAGTGGTATTGGGAGAAGGGGCGGAGCCCTGGAAAGGTGGGCGAGGGAGGATATAAGAGGCTGCCCAGTCTGGTCAAGTTCAAGCCCAGGGTGGGCTAGCTATCCTTTCTGCAGGGAGGTGTCCCAGCCCTCCTGGCCAGTTGAGTCCCCCTCCCCAGTAGAGGTGGTCTGTGAGACAAGGAAAGAGGTGCACAGGAAGAAGACAGCAGCTACCCCCAAAGCCCGTGGAAATGCACAGTAGCCTCCCACAGCACAGCCCCACGCTACCTGGACACAGCCACAAGCCCACAGGAGGCTCACCTGTATCAAATTCAAGGCCGTTCTTCCCAAAGGTGTGACAACAGCCCCCGGCCTTGGCATGTTGCTCCAGCACCAGAACTCGCTTGCCGGCTTTAGCCAGAATTGCAGCTGCTGCCAGACCCCCAATGCCACTGCCAATCACCACCGCATCCAACTGCTCGGGGACTAGGGTAGCTGAGAAAACTGCAGAAGGAGAGGAGGGAGAGAGTGGGCCTCCGGGCGGGGCACAGGGAGGTCAGAGAAGCCCTTCAGTGGCACAGAGCTCACGGCTGTGAGACCCCAACCACTTCCCCCAGCAAGACTCAGGACTAAATGAAGTGATCTGAAACGGTTAAAGACAACCAAGCTGTGTGGTAGGCTCGTCCAGACCCTGATGGACAGGCTTGGAGGGGACAGAGCCGCTCAGAGGAATCACAGCCCCACCCCCTCTCTTTAGGGGAGCTGTGGGCAGAGCCAGGGGGGCCAGGGGACACAGCACCTCAAGGCAGAACTGGATAGCACTTTTTTTTTTTTAAAGATTTTATTTTTATTGGAAATGCAGATTTACAGAGAGAAGGAGAGACAGAGAGAAGGTTCTTTCATCTGCTGGTTCATTCTCCAAGTGGCCCCAACAGTCAGAGCTGAGCTGATCTGAAGCCAGGAGTCAGGAATTTCTTCCAGGTCTCCCACGTGGGTTCAGGGTCCAAGGCCTTGGGACGTCCTCTACTGCTTTCCCAGACACCAAGCAAGGAGCTAGAAGGGAAGTGGAGCAGCCGGGACACAAACTGGCATCCCAGTGCATGCAAGGTGAGGATTTAGCCACTAGGCTATTGCGCTAGGCCCTTTTATCATTTTTTTTTAAAGATTTATTTATGTGAAAGCATAGAAACAGAAAGAGAGGGAGACAAGACAGAGAGAGATCTTCCATTTGCTGATTCACTCCCTCAAATCCCCCCAAAGCCAGGGCTAGATCAAGTTGAACCCAGGAGCCAGGTGCTACATACACATCTCCCATACAGGTAGCAGGGGCAAAGTGCTTAGGCCGTCTCCCACTGCCTTCTGAGGCCCATCAGCAGGGAGCTGGGCCGGAAGCAGAGGCACTGGGACCTGCGCCAGGATGCCCATGTGGGACGCCAGCATCACAAGTGGTGGTTTGTCTTCCTGTGCCATAACACTGGCCCCAAGATTTGCTCTTAAACAAACAACAGAAACACTGTGGAAGGACTGAAATTTGGAATTTCGAAGCGGCAAGATAATTTGATAGACTTTTCACTCACCAAACATTTTTAGAGCCCCATAGTGAGAAAAAAACACACACATTTTAAATCACAACTCCAAACATGTAAATGAAGAACATAATACAGAAATATCACTAGACAATACTCCAGGCACTCTGGCATCTTCCGTCCTACTGCGTTCATAACAGCTAGCTGCCACCCATCCTCTGGATTTCCTCAACCATTAGCACATAGTAACCAGATTTAAACACACAGATAAACTAGCAATCTCACATTTTATGGCCATCCAGGCTAGGTGGAGTGGCTTGTTAATGGCTATGCAGCAAATCGGGGACAGACTCTGTCTTCCTTGGGGAGACACCCTGGAACTCAAGGGGGCTGTCTGCTTTCGAAGATGTGACTTCCAGATGTGTTTGAAAAAGGAAATATGAAGAGCAGGCTCTGAGCCTGATGCTGCCAGTGTCTCTGAAAGCTCAAGAAACAAAGTTTAACCCTCTGAATGGAACCCGGCTTCACCTGTGGAATCCATCACAAAACGCCCTCTCCAGTGTATTTAGGGAGGCATTTCTGTGCAGCTCTCTCAGGGCCCCCAAACAACGAAACGGCTGAAGCGAGCAGCCAGGCAGGGAAAGGTCTTTGACCTCTCGTTGGCTGTGAAGATGCCAAAGGGCAGTGCCAGCACTCGGCTGCTCCAGGACAGTGTCGGCGCCTAGGGGCTAAATACACGGGTTTGTTGGGCGGCGAAGGCGCTTGCTAGCGGCAGACCTTCCCACAGGCGCCTTCACGTGCACGGAAGCAGTCTCCACACTTCACCCGTGGGTAAACTGAGGCTCAAACCTGGCCGAATGGGAATGCAACCAGCAAGAACGCCTGAGCTCAGCCCGGGACCCCAGGCTCCCTTCCGCTGACCTTGTCTGAGAACCTTTTTCCTGGCCTCTTTGTCGGTCACCAGGGGCGCGGGAGGCCGCTTGACGTCCTCCGAGAAGGGGTTCGGGGAGCTGCTAGCGAACAGCCCCAGGTAAACTTTGCGAAGAACCAGCAGCAGCAGCGCGGCCGGCAGCAGCAGCACGAGCCACATCCCGTCTGCCGTGCCGGGTCCGGGGGAATCTGCTGGCTCCGACTCCGCCGGGTTCAAGGGGCAGTGGCTCCGCCCGGCTCTTCTGCCCTCCCCAGGTCGGGAGGCGGAGGCCGCTTTTGACCATTGATAAAGAGAAGTCTTTCGGGAGCGAAGCCAACCCGGATGCAGATTGACCCTCCTGGCTCTCCGTCCCGGCTTGGCAGCGCGAAGTTTCCATTGCCTGCTGGGTAGTGTAGTCCTCGAGGCCGCGGGAGCCGGCGCCGCTGGCGGCGCTGTGCGCCTGCGCGGGTGCGGCCCAGCGGGGGATGCGAAGCCCCCCAGCCGGAAAAGCTCTGGTAACGCGGGGGCCGCGGCCTGCGAGCTGCGGGGTGGGCTGAGGAGGGAGCGTCGGGGACCGGGGAGACCAGGCCTGGGCAAAGTTTCTGTTTTCCGCTCAGCGGCTCCAGATTCGCGGAGCTCTGTTGGGAGCCGACGAGCACCGGCCCTGCGCCCCCAACAAGGGGCCCGCCTGGCACGGTGGGCGCGAGCGGCGCTCCCAGGCCAGTGCTGGCTGCCCCCCAAATCGAGCCTGGCTGCGGGGAGCTGGAACCGCCCGGGGACAAGCCTGACGCTAGAATCAGCGAATGCTTGTCCTAGCTTTTGTAAGCATTTATAGTTAAGGATAACCCCGGCTTCTAAGTGAGATACCTATTCAGCGATCTTGCAGTTGAAAACTCCTACCTCCTTAAAGAAGCTTCTTGCCCAATGCAAACTTGGGAGAGTGGGTGAGAAGGAGAGAGAGATTGCACTTGAGATATCTCATTCACTTCCCATATGCCTGCACTGCAACGGCCGGAAAAGGTCTCCGCCATGGGTGTCAGGGACCCAAGGCCTTCCCGGGTATATTAGCAGAAAGCTGGAGGAAGCCTGGAGCAGCCCGGACGTGAAGCAGACTCTCTGAGTGGCGATTTCAGGGGCCGTGCCAACACCCCCGACACCAGCACTTGCTTGTTCGGCCGTTTCCGCTCTTCTGTTTGTCCGACAGTGTCTGCCCCGGCCCTGCAGCGCAGTGGGCACAGCTGCTCACGCTGTGGGCTACTGGCTTCCTTCCATCTGAATGGATTTATCCGCTGTCATTTGGCCAAGGTCAGCTGATGTGTGTTTTGTCATGTGCTGTCTTGGAGGCCCAAGTGCAGGGAAAGGAAAAGATTGGGTGAGGCTGAGATCTGAGAGAGAGAGAGAGAGAGAAAGTTCCTGAGGTGTCAACAATGAGGTTGCAGGGAGCCAGCCAGGAGGTGGTCCCCGCTCTGGATTCATAGTGCCTCCTGACAAAGGTCCCAGGGTGACCACAGAGCCAGTTCTCAGGGAATCCTGCTGGCCTCATCCAGGGGCCACTGTCCTCCCGTGTTTAGCCAAGCTGATGAGCATGGTTGTCCATGGTGTGGGGCCTGCTTTGAATAAGAGAGGCAGCCATGGCTGTCTACTTCCCCAGGAAAAGGTGTGAGCCCGTCCAGCCGTTTTTCCTGAGGCAGGCAAGGTGAGATGAGGGCCTCGGTACTCACCAAGCTGGCTGCGTAGCCGCCACCAGCACTGTGTTGGCAATGACCCAGGAAGGTGAGAACATGGTGCTACGTTTTGAGTTTCCATCATCATGGAATGAGGCCCTGAGCTAGGATAAACCCCACCAGATCCAGCCTGTGCCGGGCCTGAGCAAAACCTGAGCCCTTCAGCTGAGACCACCCACCAAGGTGCCGGGGCTTACCCCTTGATAAACCCACCCAGATCCCAGGAACTTCCTTACCACCTCAAACGTGAGTCCCTCCCCTCCCTCCAGGGGTCTTTTCTTTCCAGCCAGGGCTTTGGGTAGTAAGAGGCCAGTATTTGACTTGTTTACTGAGAACACATTGACACAGCTTTTTTCTTTTTTTTTTTTTTAAGATTTATTTATTTTCATTACAAAGTCAGATATACAGAGAGGAGGAGAGACAGAGAGGAAGATCTTCCATCTGATGATTCACTCCCCAAGTGACCGCAATGGCCGGTGCTGTGCCAGTCCAAAGCCAGGACCCTAGGAACTTCCTCCAGGTTTCCCTCATGGATGCAGGGTCCCAAGGCCCTGGGCTGTCCTTGACTGCTTTCTCAGGCCACAAGCAGGAGCTGGATGGGAAGTGGGACTGCCAGGATTAGAACCGGCGCCCATATGGGATCCCGGGGCGTTCAAGGTGAGGACTTTACCCTCTAGGCCACGGCGCCAGGCCCAGACACAGCAGCTTTAAGGACTCTGTCATTTTTGGTTTTCTCCAGAGATGAACAGAATGATGAAATCCATTTCCCTTGTCACTGTGTGTTTTTCCAGAGCCAAGGCTCCACGGGCCCCAGGGACTTCTCTGGGGGCTCACAGAAGCCTCCTGCACCCCGGGGAGTGCACAGGGGCCCAGTTTTCTTGCTTGCAGTCTGAGTAACCACTGAGAGGGAAGGCGAGGGTACAGCAGCCGGGTGCCAGCTCTCCCTGTGGCTCCTGATCTCAGATCCTAACTGAGCCCTAACAAAGCCCTTGAGCAAATGCTTTTGTGTCATGAGTGAGAAATTGGGCTCTTTCCCTAATGAGAAAGAATCCAGAGATGAACAGGTAAGCAACTGCTGCTTAGGAAAAACTAAAACCAGAAACGTTGGGTTGAATTATATATGCTTAATAATAACACAGAGGGTCTACTTATCAAAAAGAAAAATGTAGCGCTTGAGACATATTCCTAGAAAGGACTAGCATTCTCTCTGTTCTGTTAGATTTTTAATTGCCTCTTCTGGTAGCTTGCTTTCTGAATGAATTGCTCGAATTCTCTTTTGGATTTGATTGTGTGAAAGGTAGAATTTCAGTGAGGAATCTCCCAAGAAACCTGGATTTCATGCATTTGCTTTTCCTGCCTGGCTCTTTACGTGTAAAACACCTACTTGGCCTGTTAGTCTCAAGTGTCTACGTCAGTGTGATGTGCCTCGTAGGAGCCTGGCAGTTCAGCCTGCATTCCTTACCTGTGCCCTGCCGTGCCCACCTGGAAGTGGTCCTGCATGGAGCCTGTAGGGTCTGGTAAGGGACAGACCCATGCTCTGAGACCCCAGGGAGCTTTTTTTTTTTCACTGTAGGGAGATAGGTGAACTGTCCATCAGAGGGAAGTGCCAGGTCATTGCCGGGGACCACTTTAGGAGGAAAAGCAAGCTTGTGGCGAACCCTGGCGCATAGACCCACAGGGAGTTGCTCGGCACTATGCATCACCTAATATCTTCTTTTTCATAAAATAGAGATAAAAATTGAGACATGTATATAATGCCTAGTTCTATGCTAATAAGGGTAGGAAATGTAAAAGAAATAATGCAGATTTTTGGAGGGGAACCTGTGTGCTACATACTGAGGCTGCAGGACTTGAAGACAGGAGATACCATTGGAGCCCCAAGGGGTGAGGTAGGCCATGTCCTCAGGAGGTGCACCCAGAGGACCTGGAGAAGATGGGGGGGATGGGGCTGCATTCTGCAGGAAAATCATATATATCAAGGGGTGGCCGGGATGGGAACTGCCACAGTGGTTAGATTGCAGTGAGGAACGGGTGTTCGTGGGTCATAAGGTCTGTGATGGGAGAGTTGTCCCAGCTGTGGTGTGTTTAGACTTCTGTTTCCACATCTGATACATAAATACATCAAAGGTGGGGGCCAGTGTTGTCGTTGAGCGAGGAACCCCCTGGCTTCAGATTGGCGCAGCACCGGCCGTTGCGCTCACTTGGGGAGTGAATCATCAGATGGAAGATCTTCCTCTCTGTCTCTCCTCCTCTCTCTATATATCTGACTTTGCAATAAAAATGAATCTTATATTTTCATTACTGTTTTTTCCTTTGAGGAAATAATACATTCCCCTGGTTTAAAGGCTGAAAGGCACAGAATGTTGTATGTACAATGTGAAAATCTCATCCTTGTCCCTAGATCACTCGGTTCCTGCTGGAGGCCGAATTCCTAGCTCCTTGGAGACCATTCTGGAAGTAATCACAGAGATAAGAAATTTGTTGCTTTATAGGTGTTTTTTTAAATAAGATTTATTTATTTATTATTTATTTATTTTGCAAAGTCAGATATATATGTAGAGAGAAGAAGAGAGTCTCCCATTTGGGTGCAGGGTTCCAAGGCTTTGGGCCATCCTCGACTGCTTTCCCAGGCCACAAGCAGGGAGCTGGATGGGAAATGGAGCTGCCGGGATTAGAACTGGTGCCCATATGGGATCCTGGCACGTTCAAGGCGAGGACTTTAGCTGCTAGGCCACTACACCAGGTCCTAAGTTTTTGTCTTAATTCAGTGGTAAACTGGTGTGTTTACTCTGTCTTTTGCTTTCCTGTTTAGCCGGCTATGAAGCTGCTCCCATATTGCCCATAAAGCAGTCTCACTCTGTTAGTGAACATGTTGGATTTTCCCAGTCTTTTGCTATTTATAAACTGCTCCAATGAATGACAGCTATAAATGTAAGTGTATGTCTGTTAGTTCCATGACTGGGACACAATTGCTGGCCTTAGAAACCGGATATCCCAAGCGTGAACTTGTCAATTATGGTCAAGCTGTAGAGGTGGCAGCTGTTTGTTCTCCAGGGTGCTGGGACCCTTGCCCTCCAGCCAACATGGTGTGTTATCAAAATGTCAGCCTTTGATAGTGCGACACATGACGGACACATAGCACCGCAGAGTTGATTTACAAGTTTTTGTCCTTTTGTTTTCTCCTAGGAGTGAGGTTGAGCACTTGTTTATATGTTTAAACATGATATGTGCTTTGCTTTAAACTAAACTGTCAATATCTTTGGCCCATTTTTCTATCAACTGTTAAGTTCATCATTTGTAGAATTGTTTTAATCTTCTTTAAAAAATGGCTTTGTATCTGTGATATGAATTGCAAACAGATAAGTTTGTTTTGCTTTCTAATTTTGAACTCTAATAGAGGAAAGGCCCGACCAAGCTGAAAGGCTGCAGGAAAACTGCCTCATTGAATTTGACCTGTTCAGAGCCCCACAATTACTAACAGAGCCAAGAAATTGGAATAGCATTTTTTGAAAGACTGATTTTACTTTATTTGAAGAGCAGAGGTTGGGCCCAGCAGTGTGGCCTAACGGCTTAAGTCCTCGGCTTGAAAGTGCCGGAATCCCATATGGTCGCCAGTTCTAATCCCGGCCGACCTGCTTCCCATCCAGCTCCTGCTTGTGGCCTGGGAAAACAGTCAAGGATGGCCCAAAGCATTGGGACCCTGCACCTGTGTGGGAGACCTGGAGGAAGTTCCTAGGGTCCTGGCTCTGGATCGGCACAGCACTGCCGTTGCGCTCACTTGGGGAGTGAATCATCGGACGGAAGATCTTCCTCTCTGTCTCTCCTCCTCTCTGTATATCTGACTTTGTAATGAAAATAAAATAAATCTTAAAAAAAAAAAAAGAGCAAAGGTAAGGAGAGTGAGCATGAGCAAGCTTCCATCCACTGGTCCGCTACCAAAAATGTCCACAGTGGCCAGGGCTGGCCCAGGCTGAACCCAGCATCCAGGAACTTCATTCCTGTCTCCAAAATGGGTGCAGGGACCCAAGCACTGGGGCCATCTTCTGCTGCTTTCCCAGGCACAACAGCAGGGAGCTACATCAGAGCTAGAACAGCTGGAACTCAATGTGGTGCTCGTATGGGATGCCAACATCATGTGTGATGTTTTAGCCCCTACTGAGCAATGACATCGATTTCTGTATAATGGTCTTGAGATAGCTTTAACTAAATCTTTTGAAGTTTTCTTGAGACCAGATTAAACAACTTTGTTTTTTCCCCCTGTTGTATTCCTCTGGAGAGCACCTGGTTTGGGTGCTTTTTTTGTGTGTTGTGGTCTTCAGGGGATTGAGATGTAGCTGGGAAACTGATCCTGGTTTCTCTTACAGGTTGAAACCATGTCTGCTGAGTTGGCTCCATCATGTGACAAGGGCAACAGTCCTCTTCCGGCTTTCAGAGGAATCTCTGTATGTCTCACCTTCCCCTGGGGACCTCCAGCTAGTTCAAGCTGTCGCATGCCGCTAGGTGGTGTCAGGCAAGGGACTGAGCAAGGGGAACACAGGATGGCATAGACCCCACCCTCCAGGAGCGCACACTTGTTGGGAGGGGCTATGGAGCACCAACATGCACCACAGAGAGAAATGCCTTAGGGCACAGGGCAGAACGAAGAGGAACAGCAAAGCAAAGGCACACCAGGTCTGAAAGGAATAGTGTGAAACTTTGTTTACTTACTACTCAAGTAGGGTATGTGATTGTCACCACGTCACCCAGGTCTCTCACTTTTAAGTGAACTTTAATCCACCTCCTGGACCCCCCAGCTCCTTCTGGCCTCCGGGTTCATGTCACGGTCGTTGAGTACAGTGGGTGGGAAGAGCTTGTGTGCATTGGGGATGTGGCTTCTGCTCTCGCTCTAAATGCCAGTGCCCCTACAGATCTCGGAGCTGCGGAACCACAGCCTTCTCCGTGCCCTGACAGCAGATGCTCATGGATGGAAACCCCCCGGTAAGCTCTCCTTTGGGATGTTTCGAGTCTGAGCAGAACACAAGGCATAACTGCCCTTGGACGGATGTTCGTTTGTTCTTTCTTTCTTTCAATTCCTGGAGTTATCCTTTTTTTTTTTTTTTAATTTTTCATTGGAAAGGCGGATATACAGAGAGGAGAGACAGAGAGGAAGATCCTCTGTCTGATGGTTCACTCCCCATGCGGCTATAACGGCTGGAGCTGAGCCAATCCGAAGCCAGGAGCCAGGAGCTCTTCTGGGTCTCCCATGTGGGTGCAGGGTTCCAAGGCTTTGGGCCATCCTCGACTGCTTTCCCAGGCCACAAGCAGGGAGCTGGATGGGAAGCAGGGCCACTGGGATAAGAACTGGTGCCTATATGGGACCCCGGCGCGTACAAGGCAAGGGCTTTAACCACTACGTTATTGCACTGAGCCTTGGAGGTATCCTTTATTGAATTAAACAATACAGTACTTTTTTAAAATCTGAAACTGCTACACATTTCATTTTGAAGTCACTACAAAACATACAACCATCAACTTCAAAAAAACACAGGAAAGTGATTTTGTACCAAAGATTTTTTCCTCATTCAAAAGCAAAGGAGATAATTTTAGAAGCTAAAGCCATTAGGTTTACAGAAGTGCAAAATTCTAAGACATTAAAGAAAAATTCTCTATAATCTTCATCTATGACGCCAGCTCCTACATCTATTAAGTGTTTTGCAGCCAAGACAGAACGTGGAGCTACTCTTCCATAGTACCCAGAAGGAAGTGCTGTCTGAATGTCTGTTTTCACAACAGCTTTTTCCATGGGTGGTGTTGTATAATCATAGGCACTGTACAGGTCGTAGCCTGTGGCCCATGCAGAGCCCTGGGTTGGGGCCGTGGCGTGCTCTGAGAGCCGGGTAAAGCGCAGCCACAGCGTCCCCTCCTCTGCAGACCAGCCCGCTTGCTAGGGGAGATGGCGGGAATCTCTTAGAGCAGGGCATGGCAGAAAGAGCGAGGGCACAGGAGAGCACAGGGTAAGGCCACCCGCAGAAACCACCTCAAACCCTAAATTTGCTGCCAACGCCTGCCGAGCCCGTCCCACTCCAGGACGAGTCTTGGACGTACTTTCTGGTCCTTGAATTTCTCTTGCGCTTTGACCTTCATAATCCTGAGGATTTGTCATTCCTTAAGAAAACTAGGTCAGGAACCAAAAGTCTGAGTTCTAATCTTTCTGTGCCAATGGTTTACCTTGTGTTTCTTGGCAATGTGATGTATCTGTCGGGAATGTTAATACCTCTCTCATCCTCAAAGGGATATTGTGAAAATGAGACACTGTGTGAAGTCGCTTAGAGGCCCGGCGCAGTAGCCTGGCAGCTAAAGTCCTCACTTTGCATGTGCTGGGATCCCATGTGGATGCCTTGCTTCCCATCCATCTCCCTGCCTGTGGCCTGGGAAAGCAGCCAAAGACGGCCCAAAGCCTTGGGAGCCTGCACCCACGTGGGAGACCCAGAGGAGGCTTCTGGCTCCTGGCTTCAGATCGGCTCAGCTCCAGCCATTGCAGTAACTTGGGGAGTGAATCATCGGATGGGAGATCTCCCTCTCTGTCTCTCCTCCTCTCTGTATATCTGACTTTCCAATAAATAAATAAATCTCAAAAAAAAAAGTCACTTACTATTTTTACTTAATTACTTAATTAACCTGCTTAACATGACACTATTCTATATATATTTAAAAATTTTTTTTAAAATTTCTGTATTTGAAAGGCAGAAATACAGATAGATGCAAAGATTTTTCCATTGATTTGTTCATTATCTAACTGTCCACAACAGCCAGGGGTGGTCCAGGCCAAAGCCAGAAGCTGGGAACTCAACCTGGGCCTCTCAGGTAGCTGGAAGGGCTAGGCTCCTTGCGCCATTGCCTCCAGGGGGACATTAGCAGGAAGCTGGAATGGGAAGCAGAGCCTGGAACTCAGTCACTAGGACATGTGTTGCAGACGTCCAGGTGGTGTCTTAGCCACTATGCCAAACAGCTGCCCTCCTGAACTACATGTAAAGCCCACCCTGCTTGCTAACTTATTGTGGAGAAAAACACACCTGCCTCTACTTGGCTCTACAAAATAGAGTTCAGTAAATGAAAAGTAGAAAGAGTATAGTTAGCAGGAAAATAGGCACAATAAACAATCAAATGAAGACATGTTCACCTTCATTCATACAAAGTAAATTTGAAAATAGTCACACAATTATTAAAATTATAATAGTATAATTATTAACAATTTGTCACAGAGTTTTAAAAAAGATGTATGTATCTCTATTGGAAAGGCAAATCAGATTTATGGAGAGAGAAAGATCTTCCATCTGCTATTTCACTCCCCAGATGGCTGCAATGGCCAGAGCTGAGCTGATCCGAAGCCAGGAGCCAGGAGCCTCTTCTGGGTCTCCAGTGTGGGTGCAGGGTCCCAAGGCTTTGGACTGCTGCTTTCCAGGTCACAAGCAGGGAGCTGGATGGGAAGTGGAGCAGCTAGGATATAAACCAGTGCCCATGTGGGATCCCAGTGTGTGCGAGGAGAGGCTTGAGCCATTGAGCCATCATGATGGGCCCAGAACAGGCATTCAGGGAGCAAACAGATGGAAGCCTGCTCTCCTCTCTCTCTCTACCTGTCAAATGAAAATGAATAAAATAAACCTTAAAAATAATATGCCTCCCTAAATATTTCTGCTCTCCTTAGGCATGAAGTTTATCTTGAACAATCCTTAGAAGGGTGATGGGGAGGAGGAGCTGGCTGACAGAAATGGAACAGCCTCTGGACACAGGGTGTGCGTTGATAGCGACGTCACGGGGACCGTCTGTTCGCGTCCTCCTTACCCAGTGCCCTCCAGCCCCGATCCCCACTCACATAACGGGTGTGGACCTTGGTCCCAGGTGGCAAGCCAGGTTCCTCAGTGTGGGGGTATGGGCATCTTAACTGCCAGGTGAGGTGCCTGCCCTTGCACTTCCTTTTAATGGAATTTTATCCTTACTGTGGGGCAAGGGTGGAGAAACTTTTTTTTTCTGCCAAGGGTCATTTGGATATTTATAACATCAATCATGAGTCATAACAAAATTTTTAGCTTAA
Organism: Ochotona princeps; assembly: GCF_030435755.1. Classification (NCBI taxonomy): domain Eukaryota; kingdom Metazoa; phylum Chordata; class Mammalia; order Lagomorpha; family Ochotonidae; genus Ochotona; species Ochotona princeps. The sequence goes on along the minus strand of NC_080839.1, from coordinate 16,824,849 downwards.
AAATTAACCTACTATAGATTTATTGAATTTCTAGTCCCGCCTGCAGTTGCCTGGGCAGATTTCATGGGCCTTGGACTGCCTGCAGGCCACATGTTCCCACCACTGCTGTAGGGAAACACACCCCACACTGATAAGTTAGTAACTTTAATACTGTCAACTAATGGAGTTTAAACCTATGAAAAAAAAATAGTTTTTGAAAAAAGTTAATAACTTTTGCCTTAAATGCCAAAATATTTTGTTTAAATACAACTTATACTTTGTGCCTGGTATTTTTCATCACATAAAATAATCATAATTCCTTGTGAATTTTTTTTACCTTCATTTTCATTTATTTGATTGAGAGGTAGAGAGATGGAGACAAACAGAGCTGTCATTCCCAAAGTCCCTCCACAGCTGGACGGGGCCAGTCAAAGGCAGGACCGTCCCCCCCAGTGCAGAAGACTAATGTCCCAGCTTCTCGGATCTCTGTTAGTGAATGCCAGGACTGCAGCATGAGAAGCAGGCGCCCCAAGGGGCATCTCGGCCCCTAGGCCAAATGCCTACCCTCTTATTCATGTAAATTAGTGAGCCGAGAAAGTTAACATTGCTGTCTGCTGTATGAGTAAATGGAAGAGAGCCAAAATAAAGGAAGAAATTTTTAAAAGATTAAAAAAGAGGTGAGTGTTGTTGCACAGTGAGTTAAGCTGACAGAGTTAAGCTGACACTTCATGGCAGTTTAAGGCCCAGCTACTATACTCCTAACCCAGTTTTCTGCCAATGCATCCTGGGAGGCAACAAATAATGGTTCAAGTACTTAGGTCCCGACCACACCCTGTGGGAGGCCCAAGTGGAGTTCCTGGCTCCTGGCTTTGACTGGGCCCAGCCCTGACTGTTGCAGGCATTTGGGGGATTGAACCAGTGGATGGAAGATCTCTCTCTCTCTCTTTCTCTTTCTCTCTGTGTTTCTGTCTCCATCACTTTGCCTTTCAAGAAGGTGAAAATAAGCATTTTTAGAAGGAAAAATATGAAACATCATACTGATACAAGCTATGTTAATCATCCTAATGATTTGTCCTTTGCTTCTTAGTTCTTCTCTTGGTTTGAGGAAAAGAGTGTTTTTTTTCTTTAAGAAAGACTTATTTATTTTTATTTGAAAAGCAAAATTATAGAATGAGACAGAGAGAGACAAAGAGGTCTTCCATCTGCTAGGTCACTCCCCAAATGGCTGCAATGGCCAGATCTAGGCTGATCCGAAGCCAGGAGCCAGGAGCCTCTTCTGGGTCTCCCGTGTGGGTGCAGGCTCCCAAGGCTTTTAGCCATCCTGCACTGCTTTCCTGGTCATTAGCAGGAACCCGTGACTGGAACCAGCGGCTATACGGGATGCCAGTGCCACAGGTGGAGATTCAACACGCAACCGCATAGCACCAGCCCCAGAAAACAGTATTTCTGTCAGGCTGATTTTTCCTGGTTCCAAGAAGAAAGAAGTTTTTGTGTGGTCTGAGCCTTTGTCACCAGTTTTTAGGCCCTAGATTGCTATTGCTAGTTGAAACCTTGTACTTCGTGTGTGCTTAGCCTGTTGAGAGCAAATCCCCACCAGCTTGCTGTGGAGCGCTCCGCTCCCGGCTCACGGACTTTGACCCGGGTTTTTGCAGGTGAGGGTGTGCTGGGGTGAAAGGTTGATCACATTGTCTGTAGATGAGGGTCTGACGGGTGACGATCAAAACATCTGCCTGTGAGTGAGGGACTGAAGGCAGAGAGATCCTGGTGGAATGCAGAACACACATCCCATATTTTAAAAAAATAAACATGGTTTGTATGTATCGAGGGGAGGGTGTTTGATAGTGAAGATGCTGCCTGGACCACCCCATCCCGGGTGTCCAGCTGCCTGCTCACGTGCGTCCTGGGAGGCAATAGGTGATTGCTCAGCGCTGGCTTCCTACCACCCATGTGGAAAACACAGATTGGGTTCCAAGCTCCTGGCTCTGGCCTGGCTGTTGTAAGCATTTAAAAGTTTTCTGTCTCTGTGCCTTTCAAGTTAATAAAATATAAATTAAAAAATTTTTTTTGTTTACTAGAGAGATGGAGATAGAGAGAAAGGTAGAGACAGAACTCCCATCCACTGGTCCACTCCCTGGCCCCACGGCTGCAATGGCCAAGGGCCAGAAACCCAATGCAGGTGCTCCATGTGGGTGACAAGTATCTTATTCCTTGAGGCCTTGTCTGCGTCCTCCTTGGGTCTGCATTAGCAGGGAGCTGCAGTTAGAGCCAGAGACAGGGGTCAAACGCTGGTGCCCTGATACAGGTTGTGGATGTGCTGACTGGACGCTTACCCTGCAGGCTGTACACCCATCCTTGTTTTGTTAAGCCGCTTTCTCCCTCTTAATGCACAAGGTTCCAGCTTGATAAATGTGAGTTTTGTTTTCTGTACTATCTACACTCAAATATTCTGTTGAGGGTGTCTAGCTTAGAAGCCCCGAGGCTCAATGTCTGTCACCCCAGACTAAAAGTGCAAGGTGGAATTTACGAGAGGTTCAAAGAAACCCTGATCCTACTCTCGTCTGCCCTGTGCAGGGCCTGAGCCCACAACTGACATTTACTGAACCATTACCTCTGGGTCACATACCCCTCTGAGAAGCCAGTGAGTTAACATATCCTCCCAGCAGGCCATGACAGTTGCACATGACTAGGTAACTTGCTAGAAACACAGCTGGTAAATGGCAGAGATGAAGCCTTCATGTCGGTCAGCTCTCAGATGTGCTTGCAGAAGCTGTACAGCTCCCCAATCCTGTTCTCTTCCTTCACATCCATTGGCATTGCAGCTAATCCCTGGGTCTACTCTCCATCACTGTCTAGTCATGTGATGTCCTCTGCTTTCATTCATTTCCCCACACATGTGATGAGCACCTATCATGGGCCAGACACTGCTGTTCTCTGGACACGCCTGGAGTGATGTAGTGTGAGAGACGGTTCTGAGAGTTCAGAAAGCAGCAGCTATCATTGTCTCACAGAGATGGATAGGTTTACCAAGACTGTGAGGTCAGAGAGAAGCTGCAGGAGAGGGAGGCGTCAGAGCTAACCAGAGGATGAGGAGGAGCTCTGCCTGCAGAGTCCCTGGAGTCCTTCTTCAGCAGGAGGACAGCCTGTGCACAGGCACAGAGGCTGGGAGGATGCAGAGCACGATGAGGGAATACCTGGTGTTTCTGTGCAGCTCTGGAGCAGTGCTAGAGGGGGTAAGAAGGATCTAGATTGTGAAGGGATTCGGATGCTGTGCTGTAGAGCATGGGTTTAAGGCAAGGGTCATGGGGAATCCCTGGAGGGTTTTGCAAACCGTGTGGCTGATATCAGCTCTGTTTCTGAAGCTCTTTCTGGAAGCTGTTTGAAGTGGGAGTGTTTGGATCACAAGGCCCAAAGCAGGCGGGCAGATGAGGCTGGGTTCTGCAGGAGCAGTCCAGACATGCCTGAGCTGAGAATCTCCTTTTGTCACTCCTGCAGCTGTGAGTACAGAGGTGCTCCGAGCCCAAGAGGAATGGGAAGCCGTGGACACCATCCAGCCAGAGACAGGTAACCTCAAGAATGGCACTGTCTAAACAAAACAAACAAACAAAAATGGCACTGTCCTTGTGTGATCTGGCTGCTGGCAATGGCAGCTTTCACGTCAGCATAAGGCTTCTGGGACCAAGAGAATTCCTGAGTATTTGCATTTTGGCCATTTGACATGGAATAGAATCTCTTCCAAATCCAAAGAGAAATATGTTCCAGCTTTGAAGAAAATGGAAATGAATGCCATGGGGAAGGGGCTGCCGCCCTGTCCATCTTGCAGCCCGGAGGGAAGATAGGATGGTGTGGGTCGGCTTTCTGGGGCTGGAGGTGGATGGCTGAAGGGCCGGTGTAAGGCTGCTCAGCTTGTTCACTGCCAAGGGCAGCTGTGGGGATGGCGTCTGAAGCCGGTCTCTGGAAGGCTTAAAGGCTGAGCTAATGTTGTCTTGCGCCTCTTTCTGGGAGGCTTGGAGAGAGCCAGGGGAGGGCAGAACTTGGACCTGGATCCAGCCTGAGCTCCCCTTGAGCTCCTGGGGAGATGCGTGCGTGAGCAGTATCAGCCATGACCTCCATTGCTGACGGGTCAGTGCATTCCCGACGGGCTGTAACAGAGCTAGGGAGCGGCATCCTACAGAGGGTTTGAGAGGGGCCAAGTGGCCATCAGGAAAGGCCCCGACAACCTGAGGACTACTCCTGCATGCAGGCCTGCTCTGGGCAGGGACTTGCTGCCTCACAGATGAGTGGGATGTGGGGAGGCCTTGCAAGGCAGAGCTGTCTGCTCCTCACTACAGAGATAGCCCAGCAAGAGCCTCAGCAGCCTGGTCCAAAAAGAGCCAGCCTGGGAGAGGATGCTGGCTCCTTGGAGGAGGATTGGTTGTGGCTGAAGGGATCTGACCTTCAGCTGGAAACCAGTACCTGACTTGGAGGTGACAGCCAGGAGACCCTGGGTGAAGGCTGCTGATGGAATAGCTCCCATAACAAATCCTGTGCCTTCCCTTTGCCACAGGGAGCCAGGCCCGCCCCGAGCAACCTGAGCAGCTGGTCTCCTTCAGTGAAGCTCTGCAGCACTTCCAGACAGCGGACCTCTCCCCCTTTAAGGTATGGCTGCAGGGAGGCTTGGGTCTCACACAAGGCCCCCTCTTCCCAGGAGCCAGTTTCTACCCCAATCAATGCTTCATGCCACATGGGAGCTTCTTGTTGGGGGGCCACAATTTGGCTCACATCTCAGGACACAGGATCATGGAGAGCCAAGGACTCCCGCAGGGCCTTGGTAGCCTGTGGGACTGGAGCTGTGGCCCGCTGGGTGCTGTTTCCCTACTCTCCTTCCTTCATGAGGTCTGCAGTCAAGTACTAGGTGGCTCCCAGCAAGCTGTCCAGGGAGCTGACTGGTTCATGGCCAGTGGAGGAGAAGCTTCCACTCCCTTAAGCATTTATGAACTTATGAAGGAGATGGAGTAGGGTAAAGAAAGAATATTTGGAGCTGGATGGCTTCTGAGGAGAGTGTGAGTGTGCAGAAGTAAGTTTAGAGGAACACAACTTCCACCCAAAACTCTGCACAGGAAAGCATTCCTTTCTTTTTTCTTCTTCTGGTTTTGTTTGTTTGTTTGTTTTGTTTTTTGTAAGATTTGTTTATTTGACTTAAAAGAGTTATGAAAAGCAGAGAAGATACAAAGAGATCTTCTGTCTGCTAGCTCACTCCCCAAATGGCTGGAATTGGGCCAGAAGCTGGGAGTCAGAAGCTTCTTCCAGTTCTTCCACACAGGTGCAGGGGCCCACAGACTTGAGCCTTCCTCTACTGTTTTCCTAGACCACAAGCAGAGAACTGGATCAGAACTGGAGCAGCTGGGACACAAACTGGCACCCATATGGGACACCAGTCCTGCAGACAGAGGACTAGCCTGATATGCCACTGCACAAGCCCCAACAGAATATTGTGATGCCCACAGTAATGGGCCTGAACCATGAGAATGGACATAACCTAGTTTAGAAGGTCCTGGTTGTGACCAGAAAGCTCTGTGTACTCACTCCTCAGATGAATTTCGCCATAGTAAATCCCCACTGTGCTTTTCTTCCCCCCAACCCTGTCAGTACAGAAGTCAAGAGGGATGCTAGCCTGTATAATGTACATCCTTCACAAAGAGAAAGACAAAGGATAGAAGCGGGGCCCGGCGCGATGGCCTAGCAGCTAAAGTCCTCGCCTTGAATGTGCAAGGATCCCATATGGGCGCTCGTTCTAATCCTGGCAGCTCCACTTCCCGTCCAACTACCTACTTGTGGCCTGGGAAAGCAGTCGAGGACGGCCCAAAGCCTGCACCCGTGTGAGAGACCTGGAGGAAGTTCCTAGCTCCTGGCTCTGGATTGACACAGCACTGGCTGCTGTGGTCACTTGGGGAGTGAATCATCGAACGGAACATCTTCCTTTCTGTCTATCCTCCTCTCTGTATATCTGCCTTTGCAAAAAAATTAAATAAATCTTTAAAAAAAAACCACAAAGGATAGAAGTGCCAGTGCTGGGAATCCAGGCCAAGCTGGCCTTGTGGCCGTCACGAGTCAGCAGACTTGCTAACTGGGAAAGCCCAAGGAGCTGGCTGGCAGTGTCTGCCCCTGAGGTCAGTCTTTTTCCTTGCAAAGAACCTGGGTCTTAGGGTGCTGATGTAGTTTGACTATAGGGAGCAACTCCCTTCCTTGACCCCCCCACACCCCCAGGGACACAGAAAAAAAAAAGAAGAAATGAACTGAACTGTTTGTCCTCCCTTCCTATGTGTGTTGAGCCTTCCTATCCTATTTGGAGCCCTAGATGGGTGGGCATCCCTCTCAACTACTTAAACAATATTAAAAATAGAATTAAAACTTGGGGGAAAAAAGCCTTGGGGGTGGGAAGCACCTTATTCTAGAGATTCAATCTGTGCTTTGCAGTCCCTGCCCCCTTTCCCTGGTCCAGTGACCAGCAGCTGGCTGGGAGACTGGCTGGTCTAAACCTGAGTGCACCTGCCTAAATGAACTTCCCACCTTTCTCCGCAGAAAAGAATCCAGCCAACTGTTCGAAGGACTGGGCTCGCCGCCCTCCGGCACTGCCTCTTTGGGCCTCCAAAGCTCCACCAGGGCCTTCGGGATGAAAGGGACTTGGTTCTGACCATTGCTCAGTGTGAGTGTTCCGGAGCTGCCATGGGTGCTGCACGTGTGGTCAGGCAGGGAGTACTGTCGGGCCAGCCCCTACCTAAGGCAAAGCCAGAGCCCTTGCACATCCCCAGGCAGTGGGGGAAAGGGAAGCTGGGACGTGTCATGCACCCAGTCCACGTGAACCATTCTCTGAGAGGCACCTCGTCTTTCATGATGGAAATGCTAGTGGATTGTGGATATGTTTTGGGGCAGGTGGCCTGGATAGTCAAGACCCAATGCATGGCCGAGTCCTCCAGACCATCTATAAGAAGCTGACTGGCTCCAAGTTTGACTGCGCCCTGTTCGGAGACCACTGGGAGGACCTGGGCTTCCAGGGTAAGAGGGAGGAGTGGTTCAGCTCCTCTGCCTGGCGTGAGAGACCAGTGCACCCTTTCCGTCACTCCGGCTCTGTGACCCAGCAGAGGGGAGGCCCGCTGGAGGGCACAGCACGTATAGAGGCACTGAGCTGCAGCAAGCTTGCCCTTCAGAGACTAGCAAGTGCAGCAGAGGGAGCCCAGAGTGGAAGGCCCTAAGCTCTCTCTGGGGCTCTGCAGGCAATTGTAAAGCATTTACTGTAGTGACATGTTAGCCCAGTAGTAACAAAATTTAGAATCTGGCTCATTTGGAAGGTTTTTTTTCCTTGCCCTTTTTAATTTAATAGTGGTGAACATTTATTATTATTATTATTATTATATTATTATTATTATTTTGAGATAAATGATTTGACCCATTTTTTACTTATGCTGCAATCAGAATCAAAAAACTGACTACTTGCTGTTTGAAAGCCAGTATCAGAGAGACAAGACGAAAACCATCTCAGATTCTCAAGTTACCATGAGGATACAGGGCAGTGGAGGGGAGCTCAGGGCAGAGGACCACTTTGTTGGCTGTGAGCAGATTCTCCTGGTCAACTTTTTAAAAAAAGATTTATTTATTTTTATTGGAAAGTCAGTTATACAGAGAGGAAGATCTTCCATCTGCTGAGTCACTCCCCAAGTAGCCACAACAGCCATAGCTGTGCCTATCTGAAGCCAGGAGCCCGGAGCTTCTTCTGAGTCTCCCACACAGATGCAGGGTCCCAAGGCTTTGAGCCATCCTCAGTTGCTTTTCCAGGCCACAAGTAGGGAGCTGGATGGGAAGTAGAACAGCAAGGACACAAACTAGCATGCATATATCCCAGTGCATACAAGGTGAAGATTTAGTCACTGGGCTATTGCACCGGGCCCAACACTCAGTAGTTTTTAAAGAATCTCAAGCTTGCAGTTGAGAGGCTGGAAAGCCCAAGAGGGTGATGCTGGCCTCTGGCAAGGGCCTCATCCTGCATCATAGCCTGGCCACAAGTGTCACATGGTGAGACTGCAAGTGTGTCAGCTCTGGTCGCCCTTCCTCTTCACAAGGCCTGCCACGAGGCCCTACCTTGGTGCCTTTATCTACTCCCAGTTACTTGCCAAAGGCCTCTCTCCACACGCCATCAACATAGGGTTTTGGGGTTTACATTTCTAGCACAGCACATTCTAATCATTGCCTGCTCCTGTTGACATTCCTTCACTGACACAGTCAGAATGTTAAGCAGAGACCAGGAGAGTCACCACAGTGTCACTTCTCCACTCTCAATGTCCCCAGCCAGTCTGCCTTCCTCTCTGCAGGTCTTCAGAGTCTTCCGAAAGACTCTTGATTCCTGTAGTAGTGTCCAGGGCTTGTGGTGGCAGGAGGAACAGGGAGAACTGTGCTCATCATCTCACCCCAGAGCCAGCAGTTCAGTTTTGCCTTGCTAAGGATCTTCCCAGTTGTTCTGGGAGCAAGACTGTGGATGGTCATGCAGAACGGCAGGAAAATGGCAGGAGGCCGCCCCCAGGGCCCTGGGTGATCACAGACCCGGGGCAGGAAGTGGACCTGAGCTCCTTGCAGTCCTTTGGCCCGGGAGAGCATCCACTGTCAGAACAGCTTTCCAGACAAAGCCCTTGAAGGTCAAGGGAGTAGAAGTTCAGTAAGCATGCTCACCATCACATCCCATGTCCTGTGGATTCTTTGGCAGGAGCGAATCCAGCCACAGACCTGAGGGGGGCAGGCTTCCTTGCCCTGCTGCACCTGCTGTATCTGGTGATGGACTCGAAGACCTGGCTGATGGCACAGGAGATCTTCCGCCTGTCTCGTCACCACATCCAGGTGGGCCTGGGTGGGAGAGCGGCCGGTGGACCTCCCTGATTGCCGAGGGCTCTCAGGACAACAGAGGAGAGCCGGGAGTGGGCCTCCTGGCCAGCCTCAGCTGTGTGGGACTCCATGCTCACCCACTCACAAACTGTGGGTGGCCATCAAGTTCCTCCCCTCCGCAGAGCCTTGGGTTCCTCAGCCACAGGGCAAGCCTCAAAACCCTCAGCTGGCTCCCTGGGAAAATGAGACGAGACAGTGTCCAAAAAATACTGGGGCAACAATGATGTCATTATTTCAGCTCTCTGCTCTGCCTGAGGAAACCCTGACCCTGTATGGAAAGGGAGCCCCTTGGTCCTTGTCCAGACCTGCCTTCTGGCATTGGTTCTGATGGTTTTCCTAAGAGGTGAAAGGGGTGATTCCCCCCAACTTTAGAAATCAGATTTGGCCTGTTTCCTTCCACTTGCCTATCCCGAATGCATTCATTCCCTGAACAAAGATCTGTTTGGTGTCCTCCGTGCTGTTTTTCTAGTGCCAGTTATATATCAGTAAACAAAACAAAGATCCCTCCAGCAGGGACAACAAGGCAACATCCTTTTTAAAGATACAACTTATTTATTTGAAAGGCAGATTGATAGAAAGGCAGAGAGAGGGATATTCCATCCACTGGCCTATTCCCCAAATGGCGCAGTGGCCAGGCCTGTGCCAGGCTGAAGCCAGGAGTTTCATCTGGGTCTCCCTCATGGGTGCAGAAACCCAATACTTGGGCCATCTTATACTGCTTTTCCAGGTATATTAGCAGGGGATCGGATTGGAAGTGGATTAGCCAGCATGAGATGCCCACGTCACAGGTGTTGTCTCAGCCCTCTATGCCATACCGCCAGCTCCCAGCTTCACATTTGCTAACGGATTTTACCAGCTGCTAGGTTGAGAACAGCTTCTAGTGAGGGTGTGTGTATAGGCCGGGGTGTTTTCCTAACAGGTCTCCAGTGTGGTCCTGAGAGCACAGAGCCAACTTGTGTTTTGGATGGCTTGGGCATGGGGTGAAGACAGAGGCAAGCAGTAGTCTGTTCAGTCTGAGCCACGGGTTAGACGGAACTGCCACCAACCAAGACAGGCAGCTTGGGGGACTCTGTTCTGAGATTTCAGGGGGTCTGTCAGTCTTCCAATGGGTAAGCAATAAGATCTATGAGGATGAAATAGGGAGGAAATTCTGGACAAGTGTATCAGCTCATAGACCAGTGGCTGTAAACGTGCCATCCCCAGATCAGCAGCATCAGTGCCTCCTGAGAGGTTGTCACAAAGGCAGATTCCAAGTCCTCCAAAGGCTTCATGATCCCGACATTACAGATGAGATTGCAAAATCTGTGGGGTTTTGTTGTTGTTGTTAAGATTTACTTATTTGGGCCAGTGTTGTGGTGCACTAGGTTAAGCTGCTGCCTACAATGCCAGCATATCTCATGTGGGTGCTGGTTAGAATCCTGACTGCTCTACTTCTTCTTCTTCTTCTTCTTCTTTTTTTTTAATGTTTATTTATTTTTATTGGAAAGCCAGATATACAGAGAAAAGGAAGCACAGAGAGAAAGATCTTCCATCCACTGATTCACTCCCCAAATGACTGCAATGGCAGAACTAAGCTGAGCCAAAGCCAGGAACCAGGAGCTTCTTCCAGGTCTCCCATGAAGGTGCAGAATCCCAAGGCTTTGGGCTGTCCTCGACTGCTTTCCCAGGCCACAAGCAGGTAGCTGGATGGGAGAGCAGTTGAGGACGGCCCAAAACCTTGGATTCCTGCAGCCACGTGGGAGACCTAGAAGGAGGTTCCTGCTCCTGACTTCGGATCAGTGCAACACCAGCCATTGCAGTCACTTGGGGAGGGAATCATCGGATGGAAGATCTTACTCTGTCTCTCCTCCTGTCTGTATATCTAACTTTGTAATAAAAATAAATAAATTTAAATCTTAAAAAAAAAAAAGCAGCAAGATGGACCTTGGGTTGCTGAGGCCATCCTGTGACATGCCCCCGCCCGAGCCTGTGCTACATCCTCCCAGTCATGAAGAGGCGGAGCTGTCCACCTGCTGGCGTCTTTGTCTGCTCCTGCATGTGATGCTCTGGAGCAACCGGATCCCCAGGAACCTGGAGAACTGCGGGGAGGCTCCAAGGACTTCAGAGTGACAGAACCAGCCTCACTCCTCCTGTGTTCACCCCACTGCCAAGAGCTGGCCTGGTCCTGGGTCAGGCCGCACAGCAGGTGCAGGCCCAGGAGAGCTGAGAAGAGATGCTGAGGCTGGAGGCTTCACACACAGGGGTCCTGCACACCCACTTTGAAGCAAATAACCTTAGGCGGATCCCTGGTCCCACACCTTACAGAGGTTACATAGGGTCACAAGCCTTAGGTTCCACTTTTGGAAGATGATTGGGAAAACAGTATGAGTAGCAATAACGGTACTGCCTCTGGGGCTGTGCTTGCCTGTGGACACACAGTAGGGTTGTCCCTGACCGCTGCCCCTTCCTTTGCAGCAATTCCCCTTCTGTCTGATGTCGGTGAATATCACCCGCATCGCCATCCAGGCCCTGAGAGAGGAGTGTCTCTCCAGGTGAGCAGCAGGGGCCCTGCAGGGCCTTTGTAAAGCCCACCCCTATCCCACTCATCTGCCCAGTGCCCAGCAGTGGGGGAGTCCCAGGCTGGGGCTGGCTCTTGTGGCAGGAGCTGAGCAGGTGCCTCCCTGTGCTCAGGGAGTGTAACCGACAGCAGAAGGTCTTCCCAGTGGTGAATAGCTTCTACGCGGCCACTTTCCTCCGTCTTGCCCACATCTGGAGGACCCAGCAGAAGACCATCTCAGACTCAGGCTTCGTCCTTAAAGGTGAGCTTGCCCTTCTGGGCACACTGGACACCCTGGGGCAGCCGCTGCACTGTCTGGAGCTGCGGTTCCCCACTCCCACTCCCACTTGTCAGGCCCCTCTGGAGCACCTGTGCCTTGTACACCCCCGGCCTCCTTCCTTTCCCTGTGATGGGGGTGAGGTGATCACATGATGTGAATCCAGACCTGGGAGGCAGGCTCCAGCGGGGCACTGACCATTCAAAGTGGCAATTTTCTTAGAGTGCAGTGTGAGGTCCCTGGGTGGTCTCCCCCATCCTCCAGTGGCCTCTGTTTTGGGAGGCTTGTTTGCCCTTGGCCTGAGGTTCAGGGCACTCCCTGGAGTGACTGGGTCAGAGACCCAAGTCCCACGCCATCCTAAGAGCCCCCTGCCTCTGTTCCTGAATCCTCTCCACTCCAGACTTGGAAATGTTGGCCAAGAAGAGCCCCCGACGACTGCTCAAGACCCTGGATGTCTACCTGGCTGGAGTGGCAAAGGGCCAGACCTCCTTGTTGGGGGCCCAGAAGTGCCCTGGGCCGCCCAGCCCTCACTCCAAGGACCTCACCTTCACGGGCGTGTGTGACCTGCAGCCGCACTCCACTGAAGGATCCGGGCTTATCTGAGCCTGCCCCAGCCCCAACCGAGCACTTGAAAGACTTAGAGGCCGGGCCACTGGGGCTCTCCTAGTGGTACATGGCAGGCCATGTTCACAGCACCCTAGCCAAGCAGGCAGGTGTAGGAAGCTCCCAAGCCGGCAGGAGACATGGGGCAGCTAGATGTATCACCGCTCCCAGCGGACCTGACCTGCCTTTAGGGCTGGGTTCCAGGTGATCACAGCGGGTAGTGAATGGATCCCCAGACAGGACAGCCCCAGGTGCTCTACAGATTACCAAGAGAGGGCACATGGCTTAAGGTAGAATTTGAAATGGTGACGACGGCAGTGGCAACAGCCAGCAGGGGGCAGCATAAGCCAGGACAAGCTGCTGTGCTCCAAATGTGGACCTTGCTTTCCTCCAGTCAACAGGCCAGGCCAACATCAGGGCCCCTCTGGGCCTTGGTGCCTAACACTTGTCCCACCCTGCTCTCTCAGCCCCTGCCCTCCAGAGCTCACCATCTAGAAAGGGGCTTCAGTCCTGGGGCAATTCTGTCCTAGCAGTCCCAAGCTGAGGCTTCCTCGTGTGGAGGCTGCACACGTCTGGTAAGGGTGGAAGGAAGGAGGAAATCCTCACACCAGCACTTTCCCAGTAAAAGAACTGTTCTCATTTAAGGGTCTCAAGTGTTTCCTTTCAGGACAAGCCTGTGCTGCCCAGGGTCCCAGACAGAGCCAGGCATACTGTGGGTGAGGCCCAGTCACATGTCCAGCAAGAGAAGTTGCCTGCTGTGTTCATGTGACACTCCCCACTGCCCTACTGCTCTCGCAGGCTCCAGCTTCGCAGCACACCCCAGCTGGCAGATTTCGGGGAGGTCCTGGCTGTGGCCACGGTATGAGGTACCCCACGGGCTTTCCCTCCAGGCCAGCAGTGCTGCCTCTGTCCTCTGTCCCCCTCAAATGGAGCTACAGAAGACTGTCATCTTGCCCCTGTAGGGCTCCCCACATCTGCCTTGGGGGAACTAGGACACATCATGGGCAGAGACCACAGATGGCTACCCAAGTACAGAGAGGAACATCCCCCACCTGCTGCTGCCATCAGTCACCTCGAGCATGGACTGGCAGGAGCCTCATGCCACGTTTCCCCAGCCTGAGCTAATCCCTTGTTCCTATTCCTTCTTTCAGCCTGGCCATCAACTGACTGCGAGGTGGCCAGGGTGGGCCAGCAGATGCCTGGAGGCAGCTCAGTATCTGCTCTGGAGGGAGGGTCAGGTCTGGGGACTGCCTTACCCCCAAAACCTTCTTTGATTGCTGAGCCCATTAGGCCAGCTCAGCTGGCACAACTATGAATACAAAGCCCCCGGCACATCCGGGGCCCCCTGACTGTGGACCCCTAGCAAGGGTGGAGCAGGCAATCACCCTGGGCCTCCCTGGGTCTATTCTCCAGACAGTTCATGGATTCAGACTTCAGGACATCAGCAGTGCAGTCTGGGAGTTTTGTAAGTTGCAGCTGTCCTCACAAACAGACTGGTTTTTCAGGATATGTGGACCCTCTGAAAAGCACAGTCAAAAATCTCAGTCCATGCATTTTTCTTAACGAAGAGCCTAGGTCCTTCATGGCAGAATTACGATACTACATAAATCTAAAAATATTGTCAGAGCCACTGAAGGCAACACTTACTCCCCAGGGCCAGGCTGGTGCCACACAGGTCTAGTGCTGGTTGCAGTGCCAGTATCCCATACTGGGGTGCCAGCTCAAGTCCTGGCTGCTCCACTTCTGATCCAGCTCCCTGCTAACGCACCTGGGAATGCAGTGGAGGATGGACCACGTGCTTGTGTTCCTATCACCCCCATGGGAGACCAGGATGGAGTCCCTGGCTCCTGGCTGGTGTGGCCCTCCAGAGAGTGAGCCAAGCAGGTGAAAGATCCTCACACTGTACCCTATTTTTTCTTTTTCCATCTCTCTCCCTCACACTCTGTTACTCTGCCTTTCAAATAATTAAATACATCTTCAAAACAAAACCCCAAATCATCCCTGGCACTTACTCTTCCCAAAGACTGGTGAGGGCCAGGAAGTCCATGCAGAGGATGGGGACACACAGAGGAGCCATTTTTCCTAGGAATCTTGGCATAAAGTTAGGAAGATGACCTTGACCAGCCTTCCTGTTCTGGTTGCAGATTGAGGAATCCAGCATGTCAGGTCAGAAGGCGCATAACCCCTAGGACGCAGGACTGAGGGGCGTGCGGCCAGCTGCAGCTCCGCCAGGCCCTGTGGCCTCGGGTGCATGTTCACATTGGCTCACGGCTCCCTGGGTCACGCCCTCCAGGACAAGATGGGACCTTTTGTTTGCCTTTCCCTACCCCACCACCATCTAGATTTCTGGCCGCTGATGTTCCCAGCAGCACCCCATTATACAGGAGAGTCTGGCCTAAGGTGTAGATCGGGAACAGACCCAGGGCTCCTGCACAGCCCAGCCCGGCACTTGCCACATGGCTGCACAGTGGCCCCAGGCCCATCAGCCTGCCTAGAGAGGAACAGCCAGGCTTCAGGGCAGCTGAACTCTGCGAGCGGCCATTGTTGGAAGCTGCCACTACTCCCTGGTTGCGGGAGGCAGCTGAGGCAGGACTGCTGGGGCGGGGGTGCATACCAAGCCCACTGACACACAGGTCCTTGGTGGGGAAAGTGAGAGTAAGCAGAGCTGAGCTCTTGGCTGAAAGTGACATTGAGGCCTGACACCACACCCCTCCCTGGCTTCATCAGACCAGTCCTGCTGGGACTCCCGGCTGCTCTGTCTCAACCACACAAAGCCTGGGCTGGTAGCTTGGAGGCTGAGACGTTGGTGTCCTTGGCCCTGGGGCAGACGGTGCGGGAAGGCCCAGGAAAGCTCTTGCTTTATTGAACATCTGCTGGGGGGAGGGGAGAGGCACTCTGGCACTGACTGTGCAGCCAGAGGAGCAGAAGAGAGCAGAGGGCCTTTCATTTCCAGTCCTTGAAGAATTGCTTGAAGATGGGGCTCTCACGGCCCTGGGGCAGAATCTCCACCTGCAGGGACAGTGGGAGAGAAGTTGGGCTTACAAGCTGTCGCCTTTGCCTCAGCCAGGACAGTGCAGGAGGGTGTGGGCACCAGGTCCAGGATGTAAGTCAAGGGACAAGATCACAGGGGCCTGTGACGAAGCACAGGCTAAGCCACTATTCGCATCATTGGCATTCCATATCATCATGCTGGTTCAAGTCCCAGTTGTTACACTTCCCATCCAGGTCCCTGCTAATGCACCTGGGAAAGCAGCAGAGGATGGCCCACCACATGGGGGCTCTGGATGGAGTCCCAGGCTCCTGGCTTCAGCCTGGCCCAGCCCCAGCCATTGCTATTTGGAGAGTGAACCAGCAAACCAATGACCTCTCTCTACACTTCTCTGCCCTTCAGATGAGATTGGGCATGTTCAGGGTGGTATGGCCATAGACTCTGCCTTTCAAACAAATAATCAGCAGGGGGAAAAAAACACAGCTGAGAAGAAAACATTGCTTAAAAAACTGCAAGCACAGTCTGACATGCCCCCAGTTACAGAGAAGCATGCCCCAGCTCTCCCAGGAAGGACTTGAGGACCCACCATATGGGTTTAAACAGGTGGCACCTGCCAAGGGCAACAGCCCAAGCTACCCAAACACATGCCTTACTGCCCAACATCCTCTTACAAACCTGAAAGACCGAGCAGGCTTTCTAAGCAGTGGCTGCGTTGGAGAGGGAGGCCTGACTATGCCCAACTATTCGAGTCTTCCCTGTCCTGCGTGTTTGGTCTGCCAATGTGGGAGCCCGGCGGCGACTCACCTGAGTGTTAGGCGCATACTGCATGCGGGAGATGAAGCCCTCGGCCACCTGCAGGGCCGCCTGCCGCTCCTTCTCGTTGGCTTTCCTTCCTGGGTCACAAGGGAGAGAAAAGGGGCTTCCGTAAGAGTGGGGTCCTTCTCTAGCTCCCACTCCAGTATCAGGAAAAGTCCCAGGAGTGCTGAGGGGCTCCAGGGGGTGTGAATCCCACCCCTTTTCTCCCAAACCTGCGGCTCCAAGCTCACCACCAGATGCCAAAGACACCTCAAGGAAAACCGGGGGCCTTCCTGCTGGCATCCTAGCGCAAGGCCAGGCTCCCCCACC
The DNA here is from genome assembly GCF_030435755.1 of Ochotona princeps. NCBI lineage: Eukaryota > Metazoa > Chordata > Mammalia > Lagomorpha > Ochotonidae > Ochotona > Ochotona princeps. Next base: position 16,808,433 of record NC_080839.1, on the reverse strand, counting down.
CCCCATCAGCACCCCTTGCCTCTTGCCTCCAGTATCTGCTGTTATCAAGCCTCTTCTGCAAAAAATAACAGGACAAAGGGTGCAATTTATTATGGGTGACCTGGCTCCCACAATGCCAGCAAGCCCATGTCAACTCAATGCTGGCACTCAGGATATGCTTACAAAAACAAAGACCAAGGGACAGTATTGTGGCACAGTGAGCTAAGCTGCCATTTGCCGTGCTTACACCTCATAATGAAGAGCCAGTTCAAATCCTACTTCCTGCTTGCCTAGGAAGGTAGCAGGTGATGACCAAAAGCACTTGGGCACCTGCTACCCATGTGGGAGACCCAAATGGAGCTCCTGAGTGCTGGCTCTGGCCTGGCCAGCCTGGATGTAGTCACCATTTGAGGAGTAAACCAGGAGACAGGAGATCAATTCTCTCTGTTTCTCTCCTACTCTTTGTCACTTTGCCTTTCAAATAGATTTTTTTAAGCTTTTTTTTTTTTTTTTTAATTTAAAGGCAGATTTATAGAGAGACAGAGAAGACCTTGCATTCACTGGTTTACTCTCTGTATGACCAAAATGGTCAGAGCTGAGCCAATTCAAATCCAGGAGCCAGGAATTTCATACAGGTCTCCCATGTAGGCACAGGGGCCCAAATGTTTGGTCCATTCTCTGCTGCTTTCCCAGGCCATAAGCAGGGAGCTGGGTGGGAAATGGAGCAGCCAGGACATGAATCAGCACCCATATGGGATGCTGGCACTGCAAGATGGAGATTAGCTTGTTGAAGCATTACTCAATCTTGGGCAAAGAAAAAAAAAAGCCCACTCACAATCCATTTGCTCCTGCAGGCTGGCTGACCCTCGAATGTAAACTGTGCCCCAACTGACAGCATTTTCCCAAGAAAATAATGGTATGACCAGTACTGGTAGCTGCATCCAGGCTAGAAAAACTCCCTGAAGACCACAGGTCTAAAATTCTAAGCCATGCCCCACCGTGAGCAGCCAGACTCATAACTGCTAACTCTTCCAACAGGTCCCCTCTGGCTTCTCTTTTGGTTAACAGTCCAGTTCCTTGCTTCCCTGGGACCCTTCCTGCGCCTGGCATTGGTCTGATGGGGTGTTCTTCCTCTCGGAAGCCAGGCATCCCAACAGCACCTGTCTCCCCTCCACTCCTTACCCCTCACTAACCGGCCCAGCTGCTGCTCCCTAGCCCTCCCTTCTTCCTGTCTGCTGAGTTGAGACAGCAGTAGGAACTGCCCAATAGCAGCTGTTCCTGGTCCATAACTCCTCTTTCTTCCTGACCAGATTGGGGGGCAGGCTTTGGTTGATGACATAACTGTTTCTAATACTATGTAGTCAAGACCCTCAGATGAGAAGGATTCTTGCTTTCAAAAAGAAAGATAAGACAAGCTCAAGATGAGACAGTGTGGAACAGTGCTCCCCTGCCCCACTCCCGCCAGGGTCACGTGGAGGCTCCACCTGATGGAATCAGCAAACCATGCGGTAGTTTCTCCCCAGGGCAGCGTTTCTACAACAGTTGACATAATCTCTTGGAAAATCAAGTTCTGCAAGTTCACCCCTCCCCTCCAACCCCCACACTGCATAAAGTGATACGGTCTAAAATTTGTCCCTGAATGCAACTCAAGGCAAAATGCTAGGTTCAGGGGCTCCCAGTGACCCTGAAGGACCTGAAGTGGGCCAGGACAATGGCTCTCAAAGTGTGGCCACTGGATTCAGCAGTGAAAGTACTGCTGGATGACAGCCACACTTCATGGGCCCCACTCAGGCCTAGTGAATCAGCATTTCCAGGCAGGGGCCTTGGCAACCTGCTGGGACAAGCCGGGGTGGAACTGAGGTCCGGAACTGCTGTCCTGACCTTAAGGGAGCGAGAAGGGGCTATGAGAGACCGCAACCGGGAGCTACTGAGGCTCTTCTGCAATCAACCAAGGGAGCAGCCAGAGGCACTTGAAAAAGATAAGTCTGGCTTCCCAGTGTGGTGGCTGCCGGGAGACACGCGCACACACACACACACACAGGAACACACATGTGCATGCACACACGCATACGTGCATGCACACATGGACGCGCATGCTAGCTGCCAGGAGACACCACACCTTTCCAGATGTAGATCTTGCCGCACAGCCCATTGTCCAGCACGAAGCAATCATCTGCTACCAGCAGCTCGGGCGCAAAGGGGCTGGAATCTGCCACCTTGGTCAGGTTCATCTGTCCAGTAGCATCGGAGACCTAGGGAGCAAGGGCAGTGCCTGGATCTCACCTTCATCCCTGACACCTCAGCCCTGCCCAGCTCCCCCCTGCTCTGCATCCCTACCCTCTGCCCCACTCCAGACCTTGAATAACCAATCACAGCAACTTCTGGCCGCTCCCATCACCCACAACCACTTATAGCTAGTGCCTTGAACCCATCAGGAAAGGAGGCCCAAATTACAGACATATATGCAGGATTCAAAGAGGGAAACTTGTGGCATGGGTTGAAGGGTGGTGGTTAAACTGCCACCTGGGATGCTAGAATCCCCTGGGAGCCCAGGTTCAAGGTCCAGCTGTTCCAGTTCTGATCCACCTCCCTGCTAATGCACCTGGGAAAGCAGCGGAGGATGGCTCAGGTGTTGGGCTGTTGCACCCAAGTGAGAGACTAGATAAATTCCAAGCCTCTGCTGTTGAGACCCTGTGGGGAATAAACCAGCAAATGTCTCTCCTCGTCTCTCTCTCTCCCTCGTTCAAACAAATAAATACATCTTTAAGGAAAGCTCAGCTTTGCTTTCCACCACTCACCAAAAACTGGCTCCAAGCTGAGCACAAACCTTGCCCTTCCTGCAGCCTCCCCTCTCTGCAGCCCCACACGCACACCTGCTGTATGTGTGCTCCCGACCCTACCTGGCCCCAGGCTGGCCTGGAGCACCCACCTTATACAGAGCTGAGGCCTGGGCATTGGTCTGGTCAGCTGTGAGGTCTTCCTCGGGGTTGCCCTCCTTCAGAGGAGGTTTGGGTCCCAGCACCTGCAGGGTCAGGGTCATCTAAGTTCACAGTCATTCTTGCTGCCAAACCTCCCAAGCCACCAACCAAGCTCCTGCCTCAGTTGGGGCATACCGTATCCTTCACTGGGGTACTGGGCAGAGGGGAGTTGGGCCTGGGTCCAGCCAGGCTGCTCTTCCAATCAGAGGGGCACCTTGCCCTCAGTCACACATAAAGGCACCCAGGGACCCCTGCCACAGTCACCCCTACCCCTCTCCCAGCCACTTCCAGGCAGAGGGTCCCACCATGCCACCCAACCTTGCACCCCCCAACCTGGATCATCTCCGCAGGCTCCTCCCCGTCAGTGACGATTTCCACCTGGGCCTTGCCCTGCCGCTCGCTGTCCCGGATGGCCAGGGCCAAGTCCCTGGCTTTGTTACGCTCCAGGATGTTGGACTTGCCACCACACCAGGCAAAGATGTTCTGCAGAAGGTGGGGTGAGGCGGAGGGTGGTGAGTGGTCAAAGCCAGTGACTTACCACTCAGTGCCCCTCCCACACAGGCAGCTCAAGGAATGGCCATGACAGCGCCACCCGCTCTTACCTCTCCTCCTCTTTGATTTTTCTCCACCTCACTCATTGCTGTGCATTGAAATATTACCCTGTATGTCCCCCTATGTTGCATAGAGCTTACTGACCCAGCAGCTGAAACATAGGCTGGCTTGGGGTCTGAATGTTTTGTTCTGCTTTATTCAGGCACAAAGTGAATGCTTCTTGAATGAATGAGTGAACAAATGCCATGCAAGTAGAGCCCTCTCTCCTCTCCTGAAGGCAATGGGAGGTGTGCTCCTGGTCCCCACTTCCCTTCCTCCTGGGTTGACCTTCCCACCCCCAACAATCAGCCCACAACCTCCCACAGACAGAAAGTGAACGTCCTCCTGACCCAGTCCCAGCTTCCCCAGCCATTTTTATGGCCACTGCCTCTGGCTCAGGTCCCCAGTCAACGTGGACCCCTCCCTGCTACCCATAACCTTCCCCGCCGCTGTGCCACACCTGTTCCAAAGGTTCTGACCCAATAGCCACCTGGCTTCAGCTCAGGCGAGAGGGCCCCCTCCCTGCACCCAGCTTCCCAGCATATGGCTGCCACCCTCCTTCAAGCCCCCGTACCCCCTCAGTGGCCAGCCCAGGACCAACTGCGGTGGTCCTAACGCTGCCTCAGCAAGGTCATCATAGACGCACTGAATGAACAAGTGGAATGAACGAACGAATGAATGATGGTCTGGCAGGCAGGCAGCTCACTCACAGCCACAATGACTTCCCAGAAGCTTTGAGAAGCAGGAAGTGAGCTCCAGAGGTGTCAAGGCCAGGTGAGGCCTCAGCAAGGCCAGCTTGTGTCCTGACACACAGTTGTAACTCCACACCTGTGGATCCAATAACCACAGACCAGAAACCTTCAGAAAAACAATTCAGTCTGCACTAACCATGCATAGGCTTCCTTTCCTTGTCGTTATTCCCTAAATACTACAGTAGAGTAATTATTGCCATCACATCTACACTACATTAGAAATCAGAACCCATCCAGGGAGGCCAAATCTGTGGCATAGTGAGTTAAGCTGCCACCTGGAACGTGGGTGTCCCCTATAGGTGCTGGTTCAAGTCTTAGCTGCTTCATTTCCCATCCTGCTCCCTGCTAATGTGCCTAAGAAAGCAGCACGTGATGGTCCAAGTATTTAAGCCACTATACCCACGAGGGAGTCCTAGATGAAGTTCCAGGCACCTGGCTTTGGCCTGGCCCAGTCCTAGCGAGTGCAGCCATTTGGGAAGAATACCAGTAAGTGAAAGATCTCTCTCTCTCTTCCCCCTTCCCTTTCTCTCTGTAATTCTACATTTCAAGTAAGTATTTTTCTTTAAAAAGATGCCTTTTGGGGAAGGCTTGAAGTACGCAAGAAGACAGGTGGTATGCAAACATTATGGCACCTTGTATAAAGGACTTGGGTGGGGGAGTAGTTTCGGAACCCACCACCCATACATGTCCAGGGAGGAGCGTGCAGGGCATCAGCTTTTTCTCGTCTCTCCCAGCCTGTTAAAGGACAGTGGTCACACACAGCTCTCAGTGCGGCCTGGCTTGCCTACCTGGCCCAGGTCGAGGATGAAGCAGTCACCGGTGTTGAAGCTGTCCCAGGCAAGTGGCCGCTCGGTGGCACGGATGTTCTTCTTACCCTTCACCTGGTACAGTTTCTTGATGGCAGCCGGGGCGGCCCCCAGGGAGGTCTTGTGAAAAGCCGATTCCACACCCCCTTCCTGTAGCACAGACAGCTCGTCTGAGTATACTGTTGGGGACCCCCATGCCAGCCTGGGGACCCCGGGATAGCTGTGTCTTGAGGGGGCAGGAACTAGCCAGAGTGGGGCAAGAGGAGGGGGATGCTAGGAGGCAGGCTCTGACCTGGTACTTGAGGCCGCGTGGGAAGTAGCTCATGAAGAGGTCGGACTCATTGCCTTGCACCTCGCGGTGCTGCACGGGCCGCTCCCCAAGCTGGGTGTTGAGATGCACAGCCAGCACGGCACAGGCGCCCTGCTCGTCCCGAGATGACTGCTGGCCTGGGACAGGTGCAAGTGGCAGGGCCAGCCCCGGGAGACCCATGGCAGCACCAGCCCCTCCCACTCACCCCAGCCCTCCGCCTGCTTACCGATCCACAGGTGCAGGTGGGAAACCTCTTCCGGGCCATTGTGCAGCACCAGGTAGGAGTCCCCAGAGAAGAAGACGCCCTGATTCTCCCGCGCCACAGGCACCGGCTTCAGCTTCTCCACCCGCCAAATGTGCAGGCCTGGATCCTGCACCGAGGCTGGAAATGGAGAGCTGCCGACGGCAAGGGAGAGGGTTGGTGGTCGCAGGGCCCATGGGGGGCTAGGCCTGGGACAAGGAAGGACTAAAGCAGGACAGAGGTTGGGAGTGAAGCAGGCTGGAGGGTGGGGAGGAGGCACGACACTGAGCTTACCTCTGGGGGGTGGGAGTGTACATGTCGGTCCCAGATCTGTAGAGAGAAGAGGGTGTTATTGCTGCACGCATCCTAGCAACACGCATCTTGTCATGCTGGTCTGGGGATGACATCCAGGGGGCCAAGGCCTTTCACCTTCACACACTGCATCATCAGCAGGAGCCTAGTTAAGGGCACTTATTCCTGGTCCCATGATGCAGACAAAGAAAGGGGGCTCAGAGTTCGAGTCCAAGGTCACACAACTGGTAAGCGGCATGAGGATATCAGATCTGTGACCCTAGGCCAGGGTCTTTACTGGACTCTGACCTGGCTGTCATATCTGTTTTCTATTCCTCACCTCCTGGCTCTGGGATTGCACAAGCCTGGGACACAGCTCTCTAAGCAATAACTGCATACATTCAAATTAATGTAAACTTAATTGCTCATTAAAAGTAATGACTTGGGCTTCCACCCTAAGAAAGGTAATTATAAGAGCCTGTGGCATCTGGTAGATGAAGATACCTCTTGCCACATGGCCATCCCACAGTAGAGGGCCTGGCTGGAGTCCCAGCTGCTCCCTGCTTCTCATCCAGCTTCCTGCTGAGGTGCCTGGGAAGGCAGCATATGACGGCCCTGCCACCCAATGGGAGACCAGAAAGGAGTTCCTGCCTACTGCTGCCAGCCAGCCCAGGCCCAGCTGCCGAGGGCATCTGGGAATAAACCAGCAGAGAGAAGCACGGGCTTATTTTTTATTCTAGCTGTTGTTCTGCCTTTCAAATAAATAAATCTTCATTTTTTTCTAATGTTCAAAAGGGGCTAGTGTTGCAGCACAGCAAGCTAAGCAGTTGCATGTAGTGCTCACATTCCCTTATCAGAGTGCTGGTTCAATTCCCAGTGACACCACCTCAGAGTCAGCTCCCTGCTAAGGCAGTGGAAGATGGCCCGGGTGTCTGGACTTGGATGGTGTTTCTGGCTCCTGAATTCTGCTTAGCCAACCCCCAGCTGTTGTGGCTATATGAGGTGTGAACCAGCAGATGGAAGATCTCCTTTATTTTTAGTTTTTTTAATATATTTTTTTAAGAATAATTTTTTATTGGAAAGGTGGATATACAGAGAGGAGGAGAGACAGAGAGGAAGATCTTCCGTCTGATGGTTCACTCCCCAAGCGGCCGCAACAGCTGGAGCTGAGCCGATCTGAAGCCAGGAGCTGCAGCGTCCCAAGGCTTTGGGCCGTCCTCGACTGCTTTCCCAGGCCACAAGCAGGGAGCTGGATGGGAAGCAGGGCCGCCGGGATTAGAACTGGTGCCCGTATGGGATCCTGGCGCGTGCAAGGCGAGGACCTTAACCACTACACTATCTTGCCGGGCCCTGGAAGATCTCCTTTTTTTTCTTTCTTTTTAAAGATGTATTTGTTTTATTGGAAAGGCAGATACAGAGAGAAAGAAAAACAAAAACAGAAAGATCACTGGTTCATTCCCCAGGGGCTGCAATGACCAGAGTTGAGACAATCTGAAGCCAGGAGCCAGGAGCTTCTTCCAGGTCTCTCAACGTGAGTGCAGTCAAGCTGTCCTTGACTGCTTTCCCAGGCCCCAAGCAGTGAACTGGATGGGAAGTGGAGCAGCCGGGACATGAACCGGTGCCCATATGGGATCCTGGCACTTTGCAAAAAGAGAGGATTAGCCAATTGAGCTACTGTGTTGGGCCCATTGCTGCCTTTCAAATAAATAGATCTTTTAAAAAAAAAAAAGTTCTTTTTTCTTCAGGAAGTGTAGCCACTATGGCTTCTCTCACTACTTTTCATGTTTCTTTTTTTGGCTTAAAATGCAGAGACCACATTTCCACAAGTACTTCAAGACTGTGCTGTGCCTTCTCCATCCAAAAGAGTTTTTCTAAGATGAGGCTTGGGTGCTTGAGGGCGAAAACGCACGTGGACACCCAAAGCAGATCCTTGGGGCGGGGAGGGGGAAGAACTGTCTGTCTCGAAGAGATCTGAGTGTGAACAGGAGCTAAGGGGACGCAGGTCACCAACAGGGATGTGAATCCTGACTTTGTTATTCCAGACGTGCAGACTGGAAGGCACTGGGCCCCACCCCACGCTTCCCTAAAGCCAGAAGCAGCGGGTGCGGAGTGGGGCTGGGGAAAGGAAGGGGGAATGGTTGGGGGGTGCCGGAGGAGGGAAACCACGGATTCTCCCTCCCACACAGATCATATGCTCTGCCCACATCCCCTGCAAGGGACAGCCCAGTGGTGACTCAGGTCTGGGGAGGTGGGGAGGGAGGCGTGACAAACCTCGGGAGGGGCAGTGGGTTGGCTCTGAGGCTACAGTGAGGGGCCGCCAACTTCACTTTTCCCCACATGGCTGGGATGGGAGTGCAGACCCAACTTCAGAAGCAGGTGGCCTGCACCGCCCAGCTGCTGTGTACAGGGCTTTCCCAAAGGGTGGCAGTGGGGGGTGTGGGGTCACTGCCTTCTCCTTCATTGGGACCTTATAAAAATTGAGGTCGGGTCTGGTGCAGTAGCCTAGTGGCTAAATTCCTCGCCTTGCACACGCTGTGATCCCACATGAGTGCCAGTTCTAATCCTGGCTGCTCCGCTTCCCATCCAGCTCCCTGCTTGTGCCTGTGGCCTGGGGAAGCAGTCAAGGACAGCCCAAGGCCTTGGGATCCTGCACCCGTGGGGGAGACCCAGAGGAGGCTGCTGGTTCCTGGCTTCAGATTGACCTAGCTCCAGTCATTGTGGCCAGTGCAGTGAACCAGCGGACGGAAGATCTTTCTGTCTCTCCTCCCTGTATATCTGCCTTTCCAATAAAAATAAACAAATATTTAAAACAAAAACAAGGTCTTCTTTTGGCTGGGCTCTGGACTTGCTCCTAGTGTGTGTCCACGTAAAATCCAGTTTCAGCAACAAAGCCCTGCTGAGGCTGAGTCAGAGCCTCCCATCCTGGACGTCAGGTTCGCTTATCAGCTTCCCCACCCTCCTCCAGGACCTCCAGGCCTGGCCCCAGGGAAGGGCTGATCTTCCTGCCCTGCCTTCAGCAAGAATCCTGATGGGTCAGGTTGACCAGAACTCCGCCAACTCCTGCCACCACTACACGCCCATTCATCGCCTGTCAAGGGGCTTGGTCCTGGGGAGGCTGGGGTGATGGTGCCCAGGGTTTAAGGGGGCAGCAGGAAGACACCATGAAGCAGGGAGTCACACGCTCAAGCCCAGGGACAGGAACTTGGCAGAACTGCATATGTCGCCGCTCAGAGATCTCTGCCCTTATCGGGTCCGCTCGGCATGTGACAGCCCACAGCCCCTGCCCCCGCACCGGCCTTCCACCTGCACCCCACACTTAGAAGACTCTTGTGATGTCTTCCCACTCTCTTCCGCAAGTTCCCCCTTTTTCTGCTTTAGCAACAGGTCTGATCATGTATAGTTATAAGCTCCCACTTTCCTAGGAAAGCAAGCCCGGCGTGAGCCTGGCTCCAGCCCAAACTCCTTTCAGCAGCATTTCTGCCTATCAGCTCCCTCCTGCTGAACCTGACCCACACAAACCTGTCCCAGGCCCCTGAGCCAGGAGCCAGAGCTGGGCGTTACTGCTGACTTGGCTACCCTGTAACATGCTTTCTCTGGCTTTCTGAGGCACGTGGACAGACTCATCTTGGTTGGTTCACATCCCCACCTCTCAACACACATGTGTAAACTCACAGTGCCCAAATCCCAACTGGAGTATTCTCCCATTCTCCTCCTCTTCCTCAGCACCCCGTGTTGGGGACCTCGCCTGTTCATGAGGCAGCCCCTTCTGTGTTTTTCTGCTCTGCCACAGCAGCGCATGACAAACCTGCCCATGACCCTAGCCTGGAAGGGCCTGCTGTATAAGAAGTGTGTTTAGCCTCTCTGGATCTAGCTGGACCCTCACACCCCGACTTCTAGGATACCCCAGGATTGCAACAGGCTGGGACTGCAACAGCTCCTGAAGGGGCGCATAGGGGCTCATTAGACTTTCACAGCCTCAGGCATGCCCTGCTGATGTGGCCCTGTCTCCTTTACAGCTCAGTCATTACAAAGAGATAGTAACAGTTCTCTGGTTGTTCCCTAAATGCCCTTCACAGCCAGGGCTGGTCAGGTGGAAGCCAGAAGCAGAATATCCAATCAGGGTTTTCCCCCATGGTGGCGGGGGTCCAAGCACCTGGGGCGTTACCTGCACATTAGCAGGAAGTGGAAATCAGCACTCCAATATGAGAATGTGGGGGCATCCCAACAGCTGTCCCGACCACCTGCCCCCTGGCCTGTATGAGGCCACGCAGAGGGACACTGTCATGTACATCATGAAGCAAATGTCTGACGGCTGTCAGAGTGGTACCATCGTGCCGGCACGGTGATCCCTGTCCTTAGACCCTGGCCCCAGCTCCCTTCCCTGCGTGGGCCCTGTTTGCCCTTAGCAGGATGAAATAACATCTATCCTTCTCCTGGACAAAGGGTGCAGAGGAGTGGCAGCACAGGAAGCTACACGGGCCACCGCCCCTCGGCCCCCACACCTGGACTGTGGTCAGTTCTCAGGGGCTTGGACCACTGGGTCTCCTCCCTTCCCTGTGGTCCTCTTTTTGCCTCCCTCACCCTACCTAGACCAGCCAGACCAGATTTTCCTCAGCTTGGATCTTGTTCAGTGTACTCTGTCAAATGGCCAGGCATGGCCCACCCGCTCCCCTACTCCTCCATTCCAGAATCCACCTCTAGGCCGGCCCAGAGCCTTCTGAAGGCCTGGAGCTCCCGCACGGAAGCTAGGCCCTCCTGCCTGTTTGGCTCGGGTACCACCCATCCTCCCGGAGAACATACCTGGAACCTAGCCTGAGACGCCAGGGACAGCAGGCTGCGGAGCGCCGCGCCCGGCTTGGTTTCTGCACTTCGGCAGCCAGGCCTGCTCCCAGGGGCCACTGCCCAGGCCCAGACTCCACTGACACTTTCCCACACTCTCCTCTTCCTTCCTCCCACTCTGCCTCTCTCAGCTCCTCTTCCTCCAGTCAGCCCCACCCTGGCTTCTCACTTCCCTCTTACTCCTCCAGGCTACCCCACCCACCTGCCACACCCTGAGCGGGGGCTGCCGCCAAGCCAGCTACTCCCTGGGGCCCACCTGGGAGGCTGGAGGTCCACCTCAGCCTAAAGCCACCCTGGATGCCAGCTGAGGCTGGGACTGGCCAGTAAAGCCGTTCGTTCCACTCACCAGCTCCAGCAGGCGTCTGCACAGCCCTGGCTGCTGTAACTGCGACAGTCACAAGTCCTGGGCGGGGTCACCAGCTTCTAGCTTCCCACCACTTTTTCCTCCTCCCACTGCTCCTGTCTTGAATGCAGGCCTTTGATTCTCCTTAAACCTCTCTGCTGAGGGCATGGCAGGAAGTCTCTGCAGCTCACCCTATGGCCAGCTGGGGCGCACATTGCCCGTTTGGCCACAGTCTGGCCACTGGGCACTCTGACTCATGCCAATGGAAACACAGTTCAGATAGGCCCCCTAGGGTGGCCACCCCTCCCACTCCAGAGCCCAGGAGTTAGTCCTGACAGCCTGAGACTGCCCATGGTCACAAACGGGGAGGGTAGACCTTGTAGGGCTGTAAAGAAATGAGCATTGAGCTTCACAGCCACACGCTCTGGCCCCTGTGCCCCGAGTCCCAGCCTGTTGTTGAGACAAGACCCGGCCCCCAGACCAGAGCAGTGGAAGGAAATCTGGTATAAGGCCTCCCATGGAGCAGACCTTCAAAGCAAACCTCATTATTTGACCATCCGGGAAAGCATGAAGAAAACAGAGTGCCCGATAGCTGTAGCTCTCTCAGGATGAAATCAGTCTGTGCTAAATGTGTCATTAAGGCAAGAAGGGAAGTGAAATGTTCTCCCTAGAGAACACACAGCTTGTAGCAGCCACCCAAGCGTCTCCACCACCAGACTGTCAACTTCCGAAACCAAATGGGCCAGTGGGGACCCCAGGGGGCACTTCCAGCCCATGGGGCACCAGGGAACTTGGTAGAATGGTTGAGAGTTGGACAATCTGGGCATCCCCTGTGGGAGCTGGTGCCAGTTCTGGCTGCTCCACTTTCAATCCAGCTCCCTGCTGGTGGCCTGGGAGGAACTGTAGATGTTTCAAGCGCTTGCACCCTGCCACCCATATGGGAGACCTAGAAAAAGCTCCAGGCTGCTTGCTGACTTAAGCCTGGCCCAGCTCCAGTCAAGGGGCCATCTGGGGCGTGAACCAGTGGGTGGAAGATCTCTCCATGTCTCCCTCTCTAACTGTTGAAGAAATATATCAATAAATCTTAAGTAAAGGAGGGAGTGGCTTGGACAGTTTGACTGCTTACCAGCTGCACTTTAGAATGCCAGCAACTCCTCCCCGTGAGGCCTCTGTGTATGATCTGTAAAATGGGTGCACAGACAAATGTGAAGATGAAATGAATGATCCAACAACGGGTGCCCAATGAATCCGACTTCCTTCTCTTCTGGGTTTTGGCTGCTCACCTGGCAGACAACTCAGTACCTGGGGACCTGTGTCACCCAGTCCTTGCCCCTCCTCCTGGCTGCGAGTTTAGCCAGGGAAAGGCAAGCTAAACCACAGCCCAGTCTCCTGCTGCAGCCACATCTTCCGCGGCCCAGCCCCTGGGAGGCGAGGCCAATGGATTCCTTTCCTGTCCAGGCAGCACCCGGATGCGGATGGCTCTCAGCTCCTGACTCTCTGCACCCACGGAGGGCACGGGCATGAATGGGAATCTGTTCCCACACTGGAGCCTCCCAGGCCAAGGAGGCCCCAGCGCCACGAGGGAGGGAGGCGGAGCCGGTGGAGAGGAAGAGGTTTGCAAATGAGCAGCAACCCCCCAAAAAAGCAGGTAACTCTCTCTAGCCCGCGTCTGAAGAAGGAGCTGCTAACTCAACCGCAGAGCCTCCTTCTCAGCAGAACCACACGCTTCTCCCCCAGCAGTGTTTCCCAAATGCAAACAAAAACATCCCCCTCAGCACGGACCCAGCCTCTTCCGCCCCCAAGAGATGGGGCGCTCCCAGCGGCAGCCGCCACGTGCAGGGAGAGAGCAAGGCGACAGAGGACCCCCAAACCCTGACCCCCGCCTCGGCGCCCTCCGAGAGCGCGCTGTACTTGCCTGCAAGCCCCGTCCTGGCTCTGGCCGCGGTTTGGGCAGCCGCCGCCCGTCCTCGCCCTCGTTCCGCCCTTGCCCCTGGGGTGAGCGGCAGAAACCGCTGGAGTGAGTCACAGGGAAGGGCTCTGAGCTGGCAATTCTAGGACCCGAGAAAGAGGTAGAGCTGGGGGCTCACGGAGCAGGGGAGGCCGAGGACAGCCTTGCCATGCCGGAAGCTGCAAGCTCATAGGATTCACCTCTCACTAGCCCCTAGCTGGGCCTCGAGGACGCTTCCCACCTCAGGCTGACACCTGCCTAGATGAAGAAGCTCAGACAGGCCTAGAAGGCGCCCAGCTATCACGCTGCTAGTTCAGATTCTAACCCAGGCCAGCCTCACCTGCAACACCGCACCTTCTCCAAGTTCACAGGAAAGGGGCCGGCCAGAGTCTGCCCTGGCCCCGACCCAGGCCTTTCGGTCAGGCCGATGTCCACACTTCCCCTAACACTGTCAGCTGACACAGAACCAGGCTGTGGCCTTGGACTACTGTGGTTGTGGGGACCTTTTTCATTTCTTGCGCAGTCTCATGGAAAGGTCCAACCAGAATGAGTGAGTTTGAGGCCCAAGCATTGGGGCCTGGAGCAGCAGAAAACAATCCAAGCCCTACCCATCTGGTCTGCCTAGAATGACCACATCCCACTGGGGCTGTGTGTGTTCTCACCATGCGGTGCTCCCTACAGGCCCAATTCAACACACTCCTTTTCTCATAATGTGCCACCAGGCTCTCCGGACCATCTGGTCTACCCCTCATGGGGCAAACTTAGCAGTGACACTCTACAGTAGCAAAGGTGATTTTACATCCTGGAGCAGCCTGGGAGGCCCCTGGCTGGCCCCCAGACTGCTGGCCCTAGCAGGCCTAGTCCTCCCAGAGCCTTCACATTTCTGAGGTCGGTTACAACGACAAAATACACCAATCAGGGGCGTAGAGTTCAATGAGTTTTGACATAGGCAGCACCCATGGAACCCACATCCTCCCCCAGATACAAAACTCCCACTACCCCAGAAAGTTCTCTCGCCACTGCGTTTCATGGTCTGCTACCCCCCAGACCCCACGAACGCCTCTAGCCCGGGGCCTGTCTCCAGCCTCTGCATTCAGCACAGCACACAGCAGATGGCAGGCCCTCAGAATATTCCTGAACGCATCTGCAGATTACAGAGCACTTCCGCACAATCCAAGACTGCTCCAGTCTCTGATAGTGTTCCAAGGCTCTCCTGGGAAGCAGGAGCAGCTTGTGGGGGGCGGTGGGGGGACACGGTGAGAGGACCTGCCAGAGGCTCTTTCGAAAGAATGAAGGCCTGGACACGTGCAAGGTGCTTGCCCCAAGACTATGAAGACACCCCGACTTCCAGGATGAACATGTGGTTCAGATAAACCAGCCGGAAGGCACCAGACCTTGATTTTTGCACAGACGTGGCTCCTGACGCATGGGGCATGCCTGGAGCCGCAGGCGGTGTCTACCTTCCTGCTTCCGTCCACAGATCAGAGCACACCCTGATTTCTGGTTCGAGAACTTCCTGAAATGGCTCTCCCCAGCGAGTTCCCCATCTGGCTTCTAACTGCCTGCCAGGTGCTCCTCTCAGGCCTTTCGTTCCTCAGGTACAAGAGGAACGACTGGACCAGCAGTGTCTCTTTGCAGGACTCCAACTGACATGGGCAGCCCAGACTGAGCTATTGCCTGGTCTCCTTGCAAGGGACTGCTTAAGGATCTATTGGCAATATTTAACAATTCCAACAGCAAAATCCCCTTTCTGTTCATTCCAAGCCTTGACTCAGCCTTTCTCTGGCCATTAAACTTGATCTACAATTTAACTTTGTTTAAGATTTATTTACAGGGCCAGTGCTGTGGCACAGCAGGCAAAGCCTCCACCTGCAGCATCAATATTTCATACAAGTGCTGGTTCGAGTTCCGGCTGCTCCAGCTGGGATTTCTGCTCCAGTTTCCTGCTAACGTGCCTGAGAAAGCGGGGCCCTACATACCTTCTTTTAAAAACCTCAGAGGCAGACTTCTGGCACGCAGTTAAGCCACCACTTGGGATCCTGTCAGAGTGCCTGGGTTGGAGTCCGACTGTGCTCTTTATCTCAATTCCTGCTCATAGGCACAGGTCACGACTCAACGAATTGGGTCCCTGGGGCCAGCGCAGTGGTCCAGCAGGCTAATCCTCTGCCCTGTGTACCAGAATGTCATATGGACACTCATTCATGTCCCAGATACTCCACTTCCAGTCCAGCTCTCTGTTGCGGCCTGGGAAAGCAGTAGAGGATGGTTTAAAGCCTTGGGAATCCTGCTCCCATGTGGGGGAACCAGAAGAAGCTCCTGGCTTTGGGTCGGCTCGGCTCCAGCCGTTGCAGCCATTTGGGGAGTGAATCAGCAGACAGAAGACTTCTCTGCCTCTCCTCCTCGCTGTAAAATCTGCCTTTCCAGTAAAAAGAAATAAATCTTAAAAAAAAAAAAAATATGCAGTTTGCATGGAGGATGGCCCCAGAGCATGGTTGGAGTCCCCTAAGCTAAAAGGGATCTAAATTCCCACTTCCATCCAGTGATGCTAATCGCATACTCGGTCCCTAATAAACTCACCCTAACTAGGAAGTCTTGCAGTTACAGGATGTTGCTTGGTCACAGTCCACATTATGAGGCTGCCAGTCTGCTGCTAGTCTCCCAACTCAAAAGCGGCTGCTCTTATAGGTGAACCGCTCACATGCCCACGGCTGCTGACAGCCTGTATTATGGTGTGTTCAATGACTAACTGTTCACAGTCCCCGATCTCCTGGGTTCACTCACCACTGTGTCAGTTTGTTGCAAAATAATTATAGGCTCACAAAGGTGCATATATAGTATGGGAGACTTCATTATATACTACAATTTCAAGGAATCAAAAAGATGCTAAATTGGGGCAGGTGTACTGAGTTTGCAATTTCTCTGTTACTCCACCTTTCAAATAAAAAATAAAATAAATCCTACAAAACAAAAATACTAAGTGGGGCTGGCATGATGCCTGAACAGGCTAATCCTCCACCTTCAAGCATAGCATCCCATACGGGTACTAGCTCCTGTTACTTCTCCACTTGCCATCCAGCTCCCTGCTTGTGGCCTGGGAAAGCAGCAGAGGATGGCTCAAAGTCTCGGTTACCTGCACCGGCCTGGGAGACCTGGAAGAAGCTCTTGGCTCCTGGACCACCCCAATCCTAGCCTTCTTTTGTTATGGCCACAGCTCGCCTTAAGCACCCCTCCAGACCCAGCTTTCCTGTGGCAAACAAGCAATGAGCATATGTCCTCCGGGACCAAGCCCCTATAAACTATAAACCCGCTGGCAGCGGGGCGGGAGCAGAAGACCCCCAGGCCACCACTGACCTGGGGACACCCAAGGCAACACGCACGCACACGCAAGCACACTCTCGCGAGCGCTCTGCAGTCCTGGCGCCGGTCTCACTAACTACAAATCCCAGCAGGCTGCGGGTCTGGGGTTGCAAACCCGACGCTCAGAGATGCCCCGGGCGGGTGGGGCTCCCCACCTCTGTCCACGCTGCTCCACTCTGCAGCGGGACACAGGACCCTTTCCTCCGAGAACCCAAACAGGCCGGGGCGCCGGACCGGCAGGGTGGGTGGGGCTTGGGTTCACCGTCTAGCACGGATTCCCCAGGCGAGCGCTTGCTCGTCCTTCCTCCATCCCCGGGAGCAAGCTAACCTTCCGGGGCCCGAAGCGGGGTTAGAGCCAGAAGGACGCCGTACAAGGCCGGGTCCTCCAGGGCTGACCTGTGGAGTGGCACAGGCGACAGTTCTGCGTGGCTGAGCCAAGATGGAGGATAGGGGCGGGGGTGGGGGGGTGCCAGGTAATACCATCAGGGACTTGTCCCTCAGCGTCCTTTCTCGGCTTATACCTCAGGACCCAGTGTGGAACACTTGTTTGTTCCCATCTCCCCCAGCTGCCCCAGGAGGGACTTACCCTAAGGCTTCGGGGCCAGCCCAGCCTGCTCGATGCCCAGAGCCCTGCAGTCTCTCCGGAAGCCTCTGCTCAGCTTGTTTCTGGTTCCCAGGTGGGGATTCAGGTTACATCTGTCTCAGGAGCAGTGACACCACCTTGCCTGGGAACACCTTGGACTTTGTCTCCTGCCCCATTTGCAGCTGTTGCATACTCCCTGATCTGGTCTTAGACAACCACATCCCTCATCAGCTAGCAGGTGGGAGAGTACCTAGTCTGCGGAAGTGTAACCATGATCCTGTAACATCTGATTGTCCTTGGGATGGGTCAAGAGCAGCTGCATCCTGAAAATGTTAGTATTTATTTTTTGTTGGAAAGGAATATTTACAGAGAGAAGGAGAGACTGAGAGAGTACACTTCTGTTCACTGTCTCACTCCCCCAAGTGGCCAAAATGGCTGGCTCTTAGCCAATCCGAAGCCAAGAACCAGGAGCCTCTTCTGGGTCTTCCATGTAGATGCAGGGTCCCAAGGATTTGAGCCATCCTCTACTGCTTTCCTAGGCCACAAGCAGGGAGCTGGATGGGAAGTGGAGCAGCCAGGACATGAACCAGCACCCGTATAGGATGCTATGCTTGAAACAATCAGCTGCAGAAGTGATCTTCAAAGCTGATTGCTAGGTTAACTCTCGGTGGCAAGGGTGGGTTCTAAAGTGCTCCTTTTTCCCCTTGGGAAATTCATTAGGGCTTCTTTTCTGGACTGTTTCACTTCAGACGGCCAGCCCTGTGCTGAGTGCCTCTGCTATCCCTGGAGATGAGAGATAAATGCCATAGAAACTTGGAGACAGCCTTCGTGTCAGTCCCAGGCTCCTTCATCAGAGCCCTGTTTCCTAGGACTAGGAATCTTCACATTTAAAAATGAGCTTCTGGGCCTGGTACAATGACTCAGTGGCTAAATCCTCCTCTTGCAACTGCCAGGATCCCGTATGGGCACCGATTCGTGTTCTCTCTGCTCAGTTTCCCATCCAGCTCCCTGCTTGTGGCCTGGGAAGCAGTAAAGGATGGCCCAAAGCCTTGGGACCCTGCACCCATGTGGGAGATTGGAGGAAGCTCCTGGCTCCTGACTTCAGATTGGCTCAGCTCTGGCCATTGCGGCCATTTGTAGAGTGAACCTGCAGACAGAAGATCTTTTTCTCTGTCTCTCCTTGTCTGCATAAATCTGATCTGTCTTTCCAATAAATACAAATACACCTTTACAACAAAAGCTGTGGGCTCGGTATGGTGGCCTGGTGGCTAAAGTCCTCGCCCTGAATGCACCGAGATTCCATGTGGGTGCCGGTTCTAATTCAGCAGCCCCAGTTCCCACCCAGGTCCCTGCTTGTGGCCTGGGAGGGCAGTCAAGGACAGCCCAAAGCCTTGGACCCTGCACCTGCATGGGAGACCTGGAGGAAGTTTCTGGCTTCTGATTTCAGATCAGCGCAGCACCGGCCATTGTGGTCACTTGGGAGTGAATCATCGGACTGAAGATGTTCCTCTCTATCTCTCCTCTCTGTATATCTGACTTTGCAATAAAGAATAAATAAATCTTTTTTTTTTTAAAGATTTATTCATTTTATTACAGCCAGATATACAGAGAGGAGGAGAGACAGAGAGGAAGATCTTCCATCCGATGATTCACTCCCCAGGTGAGCCACAGCGGGCCAGTGCGCACCGATCCGAAGCCGGGAACTTGGAACCTCTTCCAGGTCTCCCACGTGGGTGCAGGGTCCCAATGCATTGGGCCGTCCTCAACTGCTTTCCCAGGCCACAAGCAGGGAGCTGGATGGGAAGTGGAGCTGCCGGGATTAGAACCGGCGCCCATATGGGATCCCGGGGCTTTCAAGGCGAGGACTTTAGCCGTTAGGCCATGCCGCCGGGCCCAAGAATAAATAAATCTTAAAGCAAAAACAAAAGCTGTGTAAGCCTGCCCTTGCTTCTTTTTTTTTTTTTTTTAAGATTTATTTTATTTTTATTACAAAGTCAGATATACTGAGAGGAGGAGAGATAGAGAGGAAGTGGAGCTGCCGGGATTAGAACCAGCAGCCATATGGGATCAAGGCGAAGACCCTAGCCACTAGGCCACACCGCCGAGCCCCTGCCCTTGCTTCTTGAAGATCTCGTCCACAGGGTGCGGTCACAAGACGGTGTAATTAGATCATTACAGGGAATGTAGCTAAGGGTAAGGTGCAACAAAGCATAAATTC
The DNA here is from genome assembly GCF_030435755.1 of Ochotona princeps. Lineage (NCBI taxonomy): Eukaryota > Metazoa > Chordata > Mammalia > Lagomorpha > Ochotonidae > Ochotona > Ochotona princeps. The sequence goes on along the minus strand of NC_080839.1, from coordinate 16,789,197 downwards.
TTTGCATTAACGGGCTCCAACTCCCTGATGCCTAGGCTGCTTGCTCTGGCAGCCTGGGGTCTAGGGACTGAGCAACATGGTGCCATGCTCCTCTTGGCCACCAGGCGTCACCCTTTCCCTCGTAGCCGCGGCCCGGGGCCCTTTAGGGGCCTGGGAGAAAGCGGGAGAACGTCCGGCTGTGGCTCTGGGCACGGAATTAGCTGGCCTTGCCTCGGCCCGGCGTCCATCTCCTCTCGCTGTCAGCTCTTCCGTTGATAAAAGGTGGGGAGGGTGATCCCACGACCCTCCACGCCCATCCAGGAAGGGGGCGAGGAGGGAGACACCTCAGTGTCTGATGGAAGGCTGGGCCCGTGTTCCGGACCGTCTTTCCTCACTGGGCCTGTGGGAATGGGCGATGCGGGGCTCTGAATGCTCAGCTCTGGAAGGAAACTCCGGCGGAACCACATCCTGTGAATGGGACGGGAGGGCTTGGGAGGAAGGGGCAGGTGTCGAACACTGCCTCCAGAAGGTACATGGAGCAAAGGATCCCGTGGATGGGGGCGGGGTGGCGTTGGTCCAGGGCGTAGTGTCCAGAGATGGGCTTGTTTTCTGCAGGGATACGCCCTGGGCTCCAGGCCCCGTGGTTGGTGACATATGGGCCGGAAAGGGACAAGAAGTGGGCCTTTGCCAAGGAGGAAGGCCAGTGAGGGCAGGCTGTGAATGGGCCATTAAGACGAGCACAATCTGAAAAGGCAGCTACAACAAATATTGATTGAGGGCCGGCCATGTGCCACGCTGTGGCTGGGCACCTGGGATTCAGTGTGACACAGTGCAGCCTCGAGCCGGTGTGGGAGTCAGTGGTCCCGCAGTCATACAAAGTAGCAGCCTCTTCCCCTCTCCCATCCCACCCCATCACCAAGGGTGGGCCTGGGGGCTGCCTGGGACACCCCCCAGCTGTGGGAGGCCTGCAGAACAGGGCCAAGGAGCCAGCCAAGGTGTGACCAGGGCTCAGCCTGCGGACCAGAAGGAGGCAGAAGGAAAAACCCTGAAACATTCGATGTGTTTACAACCTGGCTCCCAAACAGGTGTCTCCTGCCCTCAGCTTTCCCACCGCTGGGGCACCTCCCGGCTGCTCCGTGTAGAATTTGGGCCTAGGGCTAATGGCACAAGCTGAGAGTCAACTCAGGAGGCTATGGCCTTGTGTAGAACAAGGGGGCGGAGCGGGGAGGGGGCTGGGTTACCAGGCAGCTACATCACCCTTTTTCATGTATAAAAAATTATTGCAAGTGTGATATCCATACGAAAGAAGGATGTTTTCCCACCCGTTTTTTTCCTCCCTGTTGCTATATATCCAGGACATTAAGGGTTGATGAGAACCCCAGTTCCAACTGAAATACCTTTATGTCAACAGGATGGGGACCAGCTAGGCTCCACTCAGCCTGGACAGGCAGACAGTGTAAGCGAAGCCTCTAGAAAAAAAAAAAAAAAATTTAAGCAAGCTATGGGAGCTGCCAAGCTGAGGCTTTGCCAGGCAGGAGCTATGGGGAGTCGCTGCCAAGCTAAGGCATGGCGGATCCCCTGTGGGCAAAGGTTCGTGAACGGGGCAAGGTGGGCAGGAGACGGGACCTGAAGGCAGCTGAGCAGGGGCGGAGGGAAGTAGGACACTGCTGCTTTGCCCGGGGAGGCTGGGGAAAGCTGTCCTACCCCTGGGAGACGCTGACCCAGTTGGAGAAGTGCCTTCCAGCAAAGCACATAGAGGGAAGCCACCCAGCAGGCCTCCCGACTCGGGCCTGGGAAGCTGCAGCCATCACTGGTCGCACACAAGGGAAGGATGGGGCAAGGACCCCTTGGGAGCTGTGGAGCCCTCCGTCACCCGTCATGGCTGTCACCCTGGAAAGCTGAGTAAGAAGCAGGGCAGGAGGAGGAGCCCCTCCAGCTTGTGCTAAAGCAGCCCCTCCATCCATTAGACCTGGACAGTGCCCTGTCTCCCCGAGCCAGCTGCCTACCTTCAAGATTGTCCTTGACATCCCCTTGGATCCTGCCACGCAGAGTTCAGCTGGCCTGTGGCGCCTCCTGAAGATTCCAGCCCTCGTCCCTCGCAGGACCTCCTGAGCTACCCCCAGCCTTTCTCTCCCTGTTCCAATGCCAGCTGCCTGGCCCAAATTTCATGTTCAGAAAGCTTTCCCTTCTGATTCTGACCTTAGCTAAACTCCCACTGGGCCCTGTGAGCTCCCCTTTCTCTAGGGGACGCCCCCCAGCCCCGCGCCCTTGACCATTGTCCAGCTGCTCCTCCACCTGGCCAGCTAACAAAGCCTGGCTGTCCCATGGCGGCCCCTGGCCCTGACCTCACCTTGGTGACCCAGCCCAGGGCGTGCCTCCGGCAGTACACAGGCCCTTTGTACTTCCTCCAGCTGGAAAGCCAGGCCACCACCCTCCCTCCTCCCCATCCTCCCTTCTTGATGATTTTTCTTTCTATCTTTATGGGCTGACTTTTTTTTTAAGATTTATTTATTTTTATTGGAAAAGCAGGCTTACAGAGAAGAGAGACAGAGAGAAAGATCTTCCATCTGCTGGTTCACTCTCCAATTGGCTACAGTAGCCAGAGCTGAGCCGATCTGAACTCAGGAACCAGGAGCTTCCTCCGGGTCTCCCATGTGGCTGCAGAGTCTCAAGGCTTGTGGTTTCCCAGGCCATAGGCAGGGAGCTGGATGGGAAAGTGGGGCCGCCGGGACACGAACCAGCACCCATATGGGATCCTAGTATACGCAGGGTGAGGACTTTAGCCACTAGGCTCCTGCGCCAGACCCAGGTTGACTTTTCTAGTAGTAAAAATAATTCATGCTGGGCCTGGGCATAGCTCAGTGGCTAAGTCCTTGCCTTGCAAGCGCCGGGATTGCATGTGCGTGCTGGCTCATATCCCAGCTGCTCCGCTCCCTTCCAGCTCCCTGCTTGTGGCCTAGGAAAGCACCAGAGGATGGTCCAGGGCCTTGGAACCTGCATGGGGGACTCAGAAGAAACTCCTGGTTCCTGACTTTGGATCAGCTCAGCTCTGGCCACTGTGGCCACTTGGGGAGTGAACCAGCAGACAGAAGACCTTTCTCCTTCTCTCTGTAAATCTGCCTAAAGGCATTTTTAAGGTAAGTAATGCTTTTTGTTAAACAGTCATAAAAGTAGAAAAACATAAATGTATATAAGGCATATTTTTAGTTTGCTTTAATACAAAGCTCAGCGCTTCTACCTGGCTCCACCTTCGCGGGAGACACCAACACCTACTCTCTGTTGGGTATCCCAACACAGAGCAGGCATCAATGAGGGGTCTTTCTTTTTTTTTTTTTTTTTTTAAGATGTATTAATTTGGGCCCGGCGGCGTGGCCTAGCGGCTAAAGTCCTCGCCTTGAACGCCCCGGGATCCCATATGGGCACCGGTTCTAATCCCAGCAGCTCCACTTCCCATCCAGCTCCCTGCTTGTGGCCTGGGAAAGCAGTCGAGGACGGCCCAATGCATTGGGACACTGCACCCGCGTGGGAGACCCGGAAGAGGTTCCAGGTTCCCGGCTTTGGATCGGCGCGCACCGGCCTGTTGCGGCTCACTTGGGGAGTGAATCATCGGATGGAAGATCTTCCTCTCTGTCTCTCCTCCTCTGTGTATATCTGATTGTAATAAAATGAATACATCTTTTAAAAAAAAAGATGTATTAATTTTTATTGGGAAATCAGATCTACAGAGAGAAAGAGAGACAGAAAGACCCTCTGTCCACTGGCTCACTGCCCAAAGTGCTGCAATGGCTGGAACTGATCCGAAGCCAGGAGCCAGGAGCCTCCTCCGGAGCCCCCATATGGGTACAGGGTCCCAAGACTTTGAGCCATCCTTGACTGCCCTCCCGGACCACAGGCAAGGAGCTGGATGGGAAGTGGAGCAGCTGGGATACGAACCGGCACCCATATGGAATCCCAGTGCATGCAAGGTGAAGACTTCAGCCACTAGGCTACTGCACTGGACCCCCAGCAGAAGAGGTCTTAAGGTAAAGTGAGAGAAAGCAGTTTGACTTGTTAAGGCTGAAAATAATTTATCAAAAAACATTCTGGATAAGTTTTTAGATTAAAAATAAAAATAAAACATTTGGGGTAAGCATTTGGCTCAGTGGTTGAGACCACTGTGCGGAGCACGCCCATCCTGAATCAGAGAGCCTGGGTTTGGCTCCTGGCTCTTCTTCCATTTGAGGTGCTCACATTGCCCATGGGAAAGTGCTGAGTTTGAATCCCAGATCCACTTCCCATTCCCAGCTAACATGTAGCTTGAGAGGCACTCTAGTGCTTTGGCTCCGGTTACCTACGTGGGAGACCCAGGAGGAGTTCCTGGCTCCTGATGCTGGCCTGGCTCAGCCCTGGCTGTGAAGGATATGGATGAGAGATTTCTGAATGTCTACCTGTTGCAATACATCCAACAGGGTAGCTGGGATAGCAGAGGCCTGTGGAGCCTGTTGAGAAGAGGCGCAATAGGGAAGAGCAGGCGGAAGGCCTCTCACCCGGAGTGCACTTTGTCCCCAGTGCGTCCTAGGATGTGCTTTCCTGCTTCCCTGATATACGGCGAACATCTGTGCTTCATTAGCCTATTATCCTAGATCAAAGTAGTGCTCCTTATCAATAGCTCACACCAATGGTGCTTTGATCTTGGTGCCTTGGTAGGTCTCCTGGAACGCCCTGCTTACACACGTGTGACACGAGTTGTATATCAAACCTGATCATTGTAACCGATGTCTGAGCTGAAGTATGTTTGAAGCGTTGTTTTGTTGAATGAATATAAACTGGAACCCTGGAAATAAACCGTGTCAGTTGCCCAAGAGAGCACTGTCCCCCCATTTCTTTTCTGTTCTCCTCCCCAGGAACCCACAAGGTAAACTGCCTACCTATCCAAGAACAAAATGAACAGTTCTTTTAAAATGAGAGAAGTGTCCCTCTTTCACAATGACGACATATTCTCCAAGGAGGAGCAGGCTGTGCCTGGGCAGATGGGGGAGGGATGGAGAAGACCAACCACACAAAGAGGACTGTGCCCACTCTTGTCCTGCAACCGGATTCACAAGGACTTGCCTTGCTCTGAAGGGCCCTGTTGGATGGGCCTCTGGGGGCGATGTGCTTGTCCGTTCTAGCCCAGCGGGCAGCTAAGCTAACCTCTGCTCCTCCCACCGATATTTCCGTGGCGTGTCTAGAATCAGATAATGGGAACGTTATGATTCAGAGACACAGTGACATCATGATGACTGAGCACAAAATGGCTACTTGCCTCTGATCAGATTTCCAGTAGCCTGGCATAGGCACTGGATGGTAGCTACATGGATGTTTTAAAGGGCTATTCAAGTTCCATCAGTGAAGTTATTCATTGCATGTTCTGTGGGTACTTTTCTGTTTATTTTATCTTAGAGTAAGTTGCTCTGTAATACTGGAGGGGCTGGCTGACCTATTGAGATATTAATAAGAGGGGCCGGCCTTTGGCGTAGCGCTCAAGGCACAGGTCAGGACGCCTACATCCTGCATGGGAATGTGTGGATTCCAGACCTGGTTCTCATCCCAGCTTCCAGCTAATGCAGCCCCCAGGCAGCAGTGATGCTCTGGTGGCTGGATTCCTGCCACCCATGCAGGAGACCCAGATTGAAGTCCAGCCTCTTGACTTCAACCTGGCCCAGTCCTGACTTTGAAAGCATTTGGGGAGTAAACCAGTGAATGAAAGATCTTTGTCTCTCAAATATTTTTAAATGTGTATTTGTCACCATTCTATTTCTAGGAATTCATCCTGAGGGAACATCTGTGGTCTATACAAGCCAGAGATGAAGACACAGGCTGTCCACCTCTGCTTGCGTGATTAGCAGGAGGCGCGGTCCTGTGGGCTGGCGGGGATGAGCCCAGGTCGCTGAGGCGGGCCCTCCCCTGGATCTGTCCAGGTGGCACAGGTGGAATCCCCCTCTGCCCGCGGCCTTTGCTTTCCCTGGCCTTGGTATTTGCATATAAAAATGGTGTAGGAGGAAACAGTGAAGACCAGGGCAGTGCATCCTGGAGAACTCAGGTTGGGATTTGTAGTGGTGTGGTGTGGTGACTTGCTCACTCTGACCCACTGGGTCCCCTTGGATGAGGGAAACTGCAAGAAAGCACATCTGAAAAGGATGGAGAACAAGGAGGAGGCCAGTCTCCATTGCACAGTTTTCCCATGGTACTTTCTGGGCCCTGTTAAACCAACTCAACGGCTCCTTGTGGCTTCTGAAGTGTTCCTGTGCCTGTAGATCCCAGGAACTAGCTGGTGTTCTGTTAAGGCAGTGCTGGCTCTAATCATGGGCCCAGGCTAGCCCAAGCCCCATCCTAACGACAGACAGGCACACACACAGACACACACAGAAACACACACACACACACACACAGAAACACACACATACACACAGACACACACACACAGGTATCATGTCTTTCCAGGGGTCAACAGCCAGGACATTGCTAAGGTCATAAACACAAGAAAGGCACAGACCATCTCAGAGCCTATGGTCTGTCTTCCCGTTCTCTTGGTTGAATTCCACGTCCCGGCCCTCTGTTTCCCTTCAACACTTAACAGAAGGCAGAGATCCAAACTTCACCCCCAGGAAGAGAGTCCTTGGAAACAGTTGGCAGATACCCAAGAGCCTAATCCCATCTCAGGGATGGAGGGTCCACATCCAATCTCCAGATGAGGAGCTGGAAGGTTCCTGGTCAATGCACAGGCTCTGGGTCAGGCAAACCAAGGACTGAATGTTGCCTTCTTGATGACCCTGTGACCTTGGGAAAGTCACCCACCTTGTAGGAGCCTCCTGGGTGCAGCAGACTGAACTGGATCTCCACCTGGGCTGTAGGTAGAAGCTCTCATCTAATAGGAGGAGTATGCATTTGGCCGGGAGTTAAGATGCTCACTTCCCATATGGGTACAAATCCCACCTCTACTTTGGATTTCAGCTTTCTGTTAATGTGCACCTGGGAGGCAGTGGGTGATGGCTCTAGTGGGTCCCTGCCACCCATATGGGAGATTCAGACTGAGTTCTAAGCTACTGGCTTTGGCCTGGCTCAACCTGGGGTATTGTGAATATTTCGAGACTGAACCAGCTGATGGAAGCGCTTTGTCTGTGTGTACCTTTCTCTGTGTCCATCTGCCTTTTGAATAAAATGAGAATAAATACATTTTTTAAAAAAAAAGAGAGAGAGAGAAAGAGTTATCAGAGCTGCTTCTCTCTGTGCAAGCAGACAAGAGGTCCTGTGAGGACACAGGGAGAAGGCGGCTGTCTACAAGCCCGAGGGAGAGGCAGAGAGAGAGAAAGCACCCGTAACCAACCCTGATGGCGCCTTGATCCTGAACTTGTCACCTCCAGAACTAATAGGAAAAGACATTTCTGTTGTGTAAGCTGCGCAGTTTCTGATCTCAGTCACGGCAGTCAGAGCTGACTAATACCCGGCTGCCTGGTCTGAAAAGCAGGGCTGGGCATCAGCACTTGCATCATCAGGATATTTGGGACTACAACAAGGAAGCACACGTGAACAGCCTGCCAGCTTACTGGGGCGACAGCACCTTCAGCGTCCGGAACACTGCCTTGGCTGTAGCGGCTGTTTGCTCAATACCCACCAAATGCATCAATGCAGCTGTCAGAAACGGAAGCTGCCACACTGAATGCCCAGCCTTTATTTCCTTGATTATTCATCACTGATCCACAGAAAATGACAACTGGATTAAAGGGGTTAATGGGGCCAGTACAGTGGCTCAATCGGCTGATCCTCCACCTCCAAGCATCTACATTCTATATGGGTTCATTTCACAGGTGCTCTTTTTCCCATCTAGCTCCCTGCTTATGACCTGGGAAAACAGTAAAGGGTGACTCAAAGCCTTGATGCCCACATGGGAGGCCCAGAAGAAGCTTCTGGCTCCTGGTTTTGGATCAACTCAGTTTTAACTGCAGTGGCCATTTGGGGAATGAACCAGCAAATGGACGCTCTCTCTGATTCTCCCTCTCTGTAAATTTGTCTAATAAAAAATAATTGTTTAAAAAAAGTGATTTTAGGGGCCTGGCGGCGTGGCCTAGCGGCTAAAGTCCTCGCCTTGAATGCTCCGGGATCCCATATGGGCTCCGGTTCTAATCCCGGCAGCTCCACTTCCCATCCAGCTCCCTGCTTGTGGCCTGGGAAGGCAGTTGAGGACGGTCCAATGCTTTGGGACACTGCACCCAAATGGGAGACCTGGAAGAGGTTCCTGGTTCCCGGATTCGGATCGGTATAGCACCGGGCCGTTGTGGCTCACTTGGGGAGTGAATCATCGGATGGAAGATCTTCCTCTTTGTCTCTCCTCCTATCTGTTTATCTGATTTTGTAATAAAATAAATAAATCTTTAAAAAAAAAAAGTAATTTTATGGGCCCGGCACCGTGGCCTACCAGCTAAAGTCCTCGCCTTGAACATAGCCAGAGCTGAGCCCAGAGTCACGAGCTTCTTTTGGGTCTCTCAGAGTGAGTGCAGAGTCCCAAGGCTTTGGGCCATCCTCCACTGCTTTCCATGCCATTAGCAGGAAGCTGGATGGGAAATGAAGCAGCCATGATAAGAACTGGTGCCTATATCGGATCCTGCCATGTGTAAGGTGAGCAATTAACGATTAGGCTACTGTGCCAGACCCCAAGCTCCCATTTCTAGTTGGATTATTGACTTTGTATTGTCGATGAACTGGGAAAGGTGGCATTGAGCTGTGAACCCTGGTTGGAGCCTTAAGACCACAGGTGGGGGAGGCTGACTGGGGAAGGTTGCAGGATTGCTGGAGTTTGGCCCTGGGAGTGTCCTGGGAGGGGCTGATCTGGGGTAGAAAGCTGCAGGGCCCCCTCCAGGTGCTTGGAGATGCAAATGATGGGACAATAGGACCTTGTCTCTGTTCCCAGCCCACTTGAGGTAGATCTGGGTCCCTGGGAGGCAAGGCTCCTCCAGTTCAGCCATGGTGAGATTGGGCTCTGGGGCCCTGGCCTGTGGCAGGGAGAGGCCCCCCCGGCTGCACTGACCACCCCTCTCCTCCCCCGCTCTCTCCAGGACAATCTTAGTAGGAGCAAACCCCGGTGAGTACTTGGGCTCCTGATTCCTGCTGTCTCCTCTCTCGTCTTCACCTCTCTCTCCTGTGCTTTGCAGGACACAGCCATCCTAGGAGCTAGGCTGGCTCTGCCCGAGCCCTCCCAGCCAGTGAGGCCATTCCTGTGCCTTTCCATCCCTGGTACGAGGCTCCCTCAGCCTCCCACTCACGACCTGAACTTCACCTTCACCGCCAGCTTGTCCTTCCTGGACACTAGCTCTGCCCCAGTCTCCTGCTGCTGCTTCTGCCTCACTCACACCCTTGTGCTTCTGGGCTCCTGGTGTGCAGTGTGCAGCCAACACAACCTCGGGGCCAGGTGCCTGGGGCAGGGTCGGGGGACCTCTTAGGCAGAGCTGATGAGATTCTGCTTGCAGGTTGGGGTCCCCCATCCTACCCCCAAGATGCATGGGTAAGTGGCATGTTGAGCAAGGGGCTCCCCAAGCTGGGCTCCCCTTAGATGGCTCTGGATCCCTGCTGCTCACCAGGGTCCAGCTGTGGAGACTGGCTCTCTCACCCACCTAGGTCTGAACATACAGTTGCAGGGGCAGGGGACTGGCATGGGTGGCATGGGTAGCTAGCTGGGAGGCTCTCTGGTTTCCAAAATGCCTGCTTCACTGGCCTGCACCCATGGTTAGTGGTGTCTCTGAGCTGAAGCACTAAAGGCCACTGTCAAGGGTAGATGCTTTATTGTTCTGGGGAGAGTCAGGTGTGATACGGGGCCAGGCAGGGAGGGGGCGAGGCCACTGTGTCTGTCCAGGCTCCCAAGCTTGGCATCTTCTTTCCAAGAAGATGCCCCCAGGCCAGCTCCTCCAGCTGCTCCAGAGACCTGGAAACAGAGGGTAAGTCCAGCTGCTGAGCTGCGGCAGGGCGGGGGCTGAGGCAGCGGCCACTGACCACCCCAGACTGCTGCGTCCCTGTGCTTAGCATCTTTTCTTGAAGGCCCAGGACGAGGAGCAGGAAGAAGAGGACAAATATGAACTGCCGCCCTGTGAGGCTCTGCCCCTCAGTCTGGCCCCTGCCCACCTTGCTGGTACTGAGGAGGACTCCTTGTACCTGGGTGAGGGTTGGCATGGAGGGCGGATGTTTGGGCACCACTGAGAAAAAGAAAACAAGCCTTGCCTCTAACTCCGGGCTGGGCATGGGCACAGGGGTGGAGGGAATGAGGCAGGGAGGAAGGCAGAGGGCATGGAAGGGGTGTGGAAAGGGAGAACTGTGGCGCATGGTAACCACGGTAACAGAGTGAGCAGGAGGTGCAAAAAGGACCCCCTCTGAGAGCCCAGCATAAATTCAGGCTGGGCAGAGGTGCCAGGAGAGAGACAGGCGGGGGCAGGGCAGCTGGCCACCTCCTGTTGCCATAGAGACGGAGCTGTCAGGAAGCTAGTGAGCTGGCAGCAGAGGGAGGGAGGAGGAGATGGAGATGGGGGAGGGAGGGAACCGGGAATCTAGGAGGGAGGAACCCAGCAACCCACATGCCCTGGGATCTCTTTCAGATCGCTCCGGCCCCTGGGCCCATCTAAGGCTCAGCCAGCCCTGCCTTGGTCTCTTGACAGCCCCTCCCTCCCTCCCCAGCCGCCCCTCCCCAGGCTGCTGGGTTCCAGTGAGTAAATCTTATTGGCAGCTCCTTCAAATGCCAGAATTTGCCCTCAAGAGGTCTCTGTCTGCTCAGAGGCGCCTGCATGTGTCCTGTGTCTTGAGTCGAGGCAGGGCCATTACCAGAGCCCTGGAGCCTTTGTCGCCTGGCTGGGCCTCTCAGCCCCACCACATTGGTTACCACCAGTAGAGGACAGGCTCAGCTGTCCCTCATCCAAACAGAAAAGAAGCCCTCCACTCCCATCATGACCCTGGCTGTGGCCTTTGAAAGTTACCACTTTCATCATGTATTTTATTGACATTAAAAAAAAAAAAAATCCAGGGCGAGGCACAGCCGGGAGGAGCCACAGCAGAGGGACAGAGTGCAGTACCTCCTTTCCTGGCTGCCTCCCTGTGCGTTGCAGCATGGCGTCTTAGAGACTGCACAGATAGCCACAGCCCTCAGTGCCCCCAACCTTGCCCTCCCCGTGGCTCAGTTCCCCTCCTCCAACCCCCGCTCACGGGCCACACTGTGTCCACAGGTGAAAGTGGCCCTGAACCAACAGGTCACCTTGACACAGAGCCCCATCGTGGTGGGGAGGCAAGGTAATAAGGCCCTCCCTCTTTCTGTCGCTCCATCTTGGAGAGGTGTGTTCTTCCTGGGGCTGTGCCTGCCCTGCCCCGGCCTGGGCGGGCTGCCTGCTGCCTGCCATGCCCCTAATGCAGGCAGTCCAGGTGGCATTATCCCCAAAGAGGGCAACAAGTCCAGGGTCCTGATGTACTGTGCTTGAGATCACACCAAAGCAGACTCCCTTGACCTTCCCTGGCGGGGCCTACTGGTCTCGCTGTCTCCCATTCCCCCCACGTCGCCATTGCTATTCTATGTCAGTGATCCCCGAACCCTGGGGTGTCAGGACATGGAGAGATCTCACCAACACACTTTTGTCCATAACAGGCCCCAAGAAGGGAGGCCTCCTCCTGCCAAGGCCAAACAGCTAATGTGTGCACCCAGTAGTCAATGAACCTGAATGACCTTGGGAGTTGCTTTGAACTTTGGAGCTGCCTAAGGTCGCTCCGTGGGGTGCCTGGTTAACTGGCTAGAAGGTCAAGCCAGGCAACCTTGGGGCACTGGAGTGCTGGGCCAGGGGTGAGGTGGGGCGCCTTGTGGCCGCCCTCAGGGTGCCCCTCAGAGCTTTACCACAGACCTTTCACTTCTGAGCTCCCTCCTCCTACCCCCTGCTACCCCTGACCAAAGGGTCCCCTTTCTCCTTCCAGAGCAGAGTAGACCAGCCAGAGTGGTGAGTGGTCCTTCATACACACTTTAGGGTTCAGGCTGGGAAGTTGGTGGGGAACCTGCAAGGCAAGGACCAGTCTCCCAGCAAAGCCTTCCTCCATCTGCCTCGGGCCCCTGGCAGGTATAGGCGGGCTGGTTGCCCAAGCCTCCCTCCCTGCTACCCACATGCTCTGAGAGTTGGGAGAAGGGATCCCCGCTTGTAGGCAGAGGAACCATCAGAATCACCAAGCTGGCTCCCATGAGAGAGGCACCTTCTGAGCAGGCAGTGTGGTTCCCAGAACTGCCCCTTAAGTCACTGGCCCTTACGTGAAGCCCCAGGGCTGGTCAAATGCATGGTCCCATATACTCCTCCTGACCTCAGGGGCTGTGTCTTCCAAAGCCACCTGAGGAGAACATCTACTTGGAGTGTGAGCCCGGCCCCGGGTGAGTGCCTCCCTACCCCCTGCAGACCTGGCCTGCCCTGCATGCGCAGCTGGCTCATCTTCCATTTGTCCCTTCCTCCCCTCCACCACATATCCACTTTCAGACACCCTTCTGCCTTTGGTCCTGCTGACCTGAACTGGGACCAGGGAGATGATGCCTATGGCATGGGCTGGGTGGGGTCTCCCGGATGCCACAGCCTGGGCTGGACGGCTCAGGTGGCGGAACGGCAGCTATTCTCTGTGCCCGTCTGGCCAGCCTGGCTTTCTTCATCCCCTGTCCTGGCTGACCGAGCGTAGCCTGGCCTCTCTGTTTTACTCTCGGCCTTGACTCAGGATCTGAGCTCCCTGGTCCTGGTGTCCCCAGTCCTGCCAAGGACACCAGTGACACCCAGGTGAGAGCCCCACATGAGAAGGAGAGAGACACCAACCTGGGGACTTCCCCATCCCAGAGCCATGGACAGGGGAACCTTCTTGCCTTGCCCCAGGGGAGCTGGCAGTGGTAACCGTAAGGGGGTAGCTTGGGCCACTGGGCTTCCTCATGAAGGAGAGAAGAAAGACCCTGTGCTCTGTTTCACAGGTGCTCTGCAGCAACTCAGGGAGTTCGCGATGTAAGAGGCTGGTGGTTGAGGGGATAAGAACCAGGAACAGGGCAAGGGGTGGGGGCCAAAGTTAAGAGTGGGACCTCCCCCCCACCCAGAGGGGGGCAGGCCTGCTGGGTCACATCCTTTCTTGACCAGACCTACTGCATCCCAGGGAGCAGCAGGGATCCCCTCTAAAGGTGAGTGGGGGCGGGGAGCATCTGCAGCATGAGCCAGGTGGTCCCTTTGGGTTCCCTTCATCCAGGGGTCCCTGCAGCACCACCTCCAGCTGTAATCAGGCCTAGAGAGGACCCTTTGTGGGCACCAGCTCAGGAAGCTGCAGTTAGTCCTGAGAACATTCCCCTAGCTGGGTGTGGGACACTGGGTGCCCTGCCCTGGGGAAGCTGCCCCCAGCCACCTCCTAGGCCAAAAGCCCTCCCAGTCCCAGCTCCCACATTGCTTCTTGCAGCAGAAAGGAGACCATCTCTTCCTCCTGAGGCTCCCAGCCAGAGCAGCTCAGCTGCGGAGGTGAGGAGGGACTGGGTAGGGGAGGGCAGAGCCCCAGCATCCTCACCCAGGAACCTGCCCGGGCTGAGGCGGGCACCCCCACCAGGAGCAGGAACCCCAGCCTGTGCACAGGCCAGCACCTGCAGGGACGGTTGTTCGGTGGGCTGGGAGACACAGAGGACTGCGTCCGGTGCTTCTCGGCTGTCCATGCCGAACCCGTGCCCTGAAGGGCTGTGTGTGTATGTGGAGCGTGTGCAGTACGCCAGCTTCCTGGGGCAGCCCTGGTATTCCAGCATCTCTGATCGTCAGGCGGTGGAGAGTGCCCTGTTCCGCTTGCAAAAGGTGGGATGCCTCAGGGCTGTGATTGGCTGAGATGGCAGAAGTGGGCGGGACCGGTGGGGTCTGGGCAGAGAGTCCACTGCTGGAAAGTGAGGTTGACAGCCCGCATCTGCTCCACAGGACGGGACCTACACGGTGCGCCCCAGCTCAGGGCCCCATAGCTCGCAACCCCTCACCCTAGCCGTGTTCCTCCAAGGCCGAGTCTACAACGTCCCCATCCGCCGGCTGGATGGTGGAGGCCACTTTGTCCTGGGCCGGGAGAGCAGGCTCCACAAAGAGGTGGGAGCTGGGGAAGACGCCTAAGGCTAACTCTGTATTTTTCTGGGATGGGTCCGAATAAGGGGACCTCCTGTTTGCATGCGGGTGAGGGGTGTTTGTACATAGAATAAAGCCAGCTGGGAGAAGGGAAGGGACCAGGTAGTCCAGCTCCCCTGGCCTCACCCCGTTTCTCCCATGGGAGACTCACAGGACCTGCCTCCCACACCGCTCTTCTCCTCTGTGGTGGCCATGGTCCAGCACTACACCCAGCACCCCCTGCCCCTTGTGGACAGCCACGGGGGCAGCCGGGGAGTCACCAGACTGCTATTTCCCACCAAGCCCTGGGGGCCAGGTATACATCCCTCTTCGGCCCTGCGTGTCCCTCTCACCTGTCTCTGGCACACCAATCTCTCCCCCAGCCCCCTACCAGCCTCCCACGAGAAGCTCTGGCAATGCTACTGGAGTGGAAGAAGGGTGCTGAAGGCCCCACCCAGGCTCACCCAGATCTTGACACTGCCCCCTTCTAGCTATGTCTCCAAGGTTACTCCCCAGTCGCAGCCTCAAGGTGTCTTACCTCGGTTGCCCTGGCCTCCCACACCATGGGAACAGGAGAGATGGGCCTGCCCCATCAGGCTGAGTCCCAGAAGAGAGCAGTGGCACTGCTTGGACGGGAAAAAAAATCGGGACACATTCACCATCTCTCTAGCCCCAGGGGAGGGCATGGGTTCTGCACCAGAAACAGTTGCAATAAACATTTATTGAACCAAATCTTGAACCTGGGTGAAGCCAAGGTAGCCGCTGCCAGGCTCGGGTTCTCACTGTGCCAGGGCCGACTCACTGGCAATCTCCCACGGAGCTGCAGCAGGCCAGTTTTCGAGGGGAAAGGGCCAAGTCTCACTTCTGCCCAGATCGGGCCTTTAGCCCTCAGACGGCCAGTGCCAAAAAGGACAAAGGCTAGGCGGCCGACTTGGGGCTTTGGCTTGTTTGTGGGGCTTGCAGGGAGACGCAGACCTGTCTCTGCCACCGCCCTCATGATGAGAATGGAGCCCAGGAACTCCTCGTTCAACACCAGCTAACTGTCCAGGATGGAGAGATGAGCCTGCGAGCATGTGGTGTAGTCTACAGTGAGGAGACAGCGGATTCCAGCAGATAACTGGGACGTCCCAGTGCGGGATCCTACGCGATGGAAGGCTGGACGCAGCAGCGCCCGAGCTAGCGGGCGGTGGAGAGGCTGGAGGCCCTCCGGGGGCGCGGACCCGAAGGCGCGCGGCTAGGGCCGGGGGGCTCAGAGACAGGCAGCTGCCTGCACTCGGGATCCAGGGGCGGCCCTGGCGCAGCGCCCGGAACACCCCGTGCCGGAAGCGCCATGTGACCGTGACAAGGCAGAAATCAGGACCGCAGCGAAACAAAGAGCTGCTCTGGGGCGGGTGTGGGGTTGTTGCCTCTCCACCAACTCCTGGCGCGGGAGCGCGGGGTGCGGCCGGGAGGCAGGGCGGGGTCTGAGGACGCGTGCAGGTACAAGTGCGAGGCCTGGGGCGGGGAGCGTCCGTGCAGGAACTGGCCGGGTCTGCTTTCCGGGCCTCTGTGATAGAGGGGAAGACGATAGCCGGTGCTCCATCGACCCACGGACTCGGGCCTAAGTGGGGACGGCCGCAGAGTGAGGCGCCCGGTGGGCGGTCCGCTTGCTTGTCCCGCCCGAACACGTGAGCGCAAGACACTGTCAAAGTCACCGCCGGGCTGTCGTTTCCGGCTAGGCGCCGGGAGGGGGCTGGGACGAGAAGCAGATGGCTTGGCTGGAAGGACAGACGAGGATCTGCAGCTAGTAGAAGCAGAAGCGGGCGGATGGGAGACTGCTCCCCACCCCAGGCTTCTCTGTCAAGCCCAGACAGTCCAGCCCTGGCGTCTTCGGGTGGCAGTGGTGTTCCCCAGGCAGGAACCCAGGGCTGGGGAGGTTGGAGAGCCTTAGGGTACAGACGACCTATTGCATCCTCCTGGGAGAGCCTTCTACTTGTCTTCACTGACCCTAAATGATTCCCGACCGGCTGGGGGCGTGAGGTCTGCGGTGGGAGAGTAAAAGGCAGGAGGCGCTCCTGTCGAAAGTAAGCCTGGTGGCTCCCTTCCTCAGTCCCGGCCAGGGTGAGGACAGTTGTGTGACTTGGACCACGGGTCAGAAAAGCGGCATCCCAGTGCCACAGGGCTCTGGGGGCAGGTGCCTTGGGCACTCCCTGGCAATCGCCTGTGCACTCCCAGGACCCTGCAGCTACCACCACCCACAATTGTGAAATCACGCCCAGAGAACTTGGAATGGGTGGCAGGGATCACCAAGTAGGCCAAGTATCCTGGATTCCTGTAAGCTGCCAACATTCCCTTGATCAAGACTTGCTTTGTTCCAGCGTCCAGCCCAGTACTAACCCACGGAGCTTTCTGTGAAGATAGGAGCCCTTTATTTATGCATTGTCCACCAGCCTCAAGTGGTTATTGAGCGCTTGTCATGTGACCAGGAGGACCAAGGAACTGACCTGCTTGTTGATAATTTGTTTAATGTAACTAGCCCTGTTGTAGTAATGCCTGTTGTTTTGTGCCAAAATGGGGGTAGAGGGGAGGGGGCAGGGTGTGGAGAGAGGCAGTGGCAGGAAGGGGCTAGGTCTGCAGGAGCCTGTCTCTGGCAGGAATGTGGGTACTGGGAGGCAAGAAGGATGTGAGCCAGGGGTATGGTGCAGGCAGGGATGGCATTGACGGCATTTTAGCAGTGCTAGTGTGTCACCATGACTGTGTAGTGCCCAAGGGGCTGAAGGGGCAGCCCACAGGTGGGGAAGAATTAGGGGTGCAGGCTTTTCAAGGCCAGGCTTTTCCACAAGTCAGGCAAGTGATGGTATTCCTGGATTGCTTACCATGTTAGTGTCCCCATTAGATCCCACCCAGATTTCCCCCTACCCAATAAACTGGATGCTAGAAAATCCTTGGCAGGGCCAGTGCGGTGGTCTAGCACCTAGTCCTCACCTTGAATGTGCCAGGATCCCATGTGGGTGCCAGTTCTAATCCTGGCAGCCCTGCTTCCCATCCAGCTCCTTGCTTGTAGCCTGGGAAAGCAGTTGAGGATGGCCCAAAGCCTTGGGACCCTGCACCTGTGTGGGAGACCCAGAAGAGGCTCCTGGCTCCTGACTTTGGATTGGCGCAGCTCCAGCTGTTGCAGTCACTTGGGGAGTGAATCATCAGACGGAAGATCTTCTCTCTCTCTCTGTCTCTCTCCTTCTATCTGTTTATCTGACTTTGCAATAAAAATAAATCTTAAAAAAAAAATCCTCGGCAGGGTTACCAGTTGGGGGTGGGGGTAAATTGAAGGAACTGAGAAAAGCCAGCTGGTGAAGAAGTCCACGTGTGCCTGGAGGTGGTTTGTCTGTGGGATAAGGTAAGCCAAGGCACTGTTCAGCTGGGAAGGATTGGAAAGCCATGGCTAAAGCTGCAGGCATAGCTGTACGTTGTGGGGCTCAGAGGGTTTCAGCTGCCACCCGGCAAACTTTTGGCTTTGATTTCTGAAGAAGCAGTCTGGCTTTGGACAGGAAAATGTGTGGGACACAAGTTTGATTCTGCCTCAGTTGCTTACTTCCTCTTTAATCATAACTTCAATCTCTTCACTTTAAAAATACATATATGGGCCCAGTGCAGTTCACGCCTAGTGTCTACCGGAATGCCACATGGGTGCTGGTTTGTGTCCTGGCTGCTCCACTTCACATCCAGTTCCTTACTTGTGGCCTGGGAAAGCAGTAGAGGATGGCTCAAAACCTTGGGACTCTTACGCCCACATGGGAGACCCAGAAGAAGGTCTTGGCTCCTGGTTTCAGATCGGCTCAGCTCTGGTTGTTGTGATCACTTAGGGAGTGAACCAAGGATGGAAGATCTTTCTCTATATATCTCCTTCTTGCTGTATATCTGCATTTCCAATAAAATCTGACATATATATGGAAAAAAATATATATATATGGAAAATACATATATATACCTCTTCCCAGTATTTGAAAGGTAGCATGACAGGATGACAGGAGCTTGGGCAGGGGTCAGGGGACAGGGTGGGTAACAAGTTCTTTCATCCACTGGTTTACTGCCTAAATGCCTAAGACTAGAGCTGGGCCAGGCCAAAGCCAGTAACTTCAGATTTTCCATCTGCGTAGCAGGGCCCAAGCAGCTGCGTTGGATTGGAACCAGAAGACCAACAGGGGATACAGGTGATCTTAGCTTCATCTTAACACTGTACCACAGAGACTGCCCATCTTCACTTTTTTTTTTTCAAATCGGGATTTTTGTTGTTGTTAATCAGGGGTTTAAAAAAAATCCCTCCCTCCTTTCCTTCCTTCCTTTCTATCGTAGTTACAGAAAGAAAGGGAGAAACAGAGAGGGAGAGAATCTTCCACCTGCTGTTACATTCCCCAGATGGCTGCAAAGGCCAGAGCTGGATCCAGGAGCTTCCTCTAGGTCTGCCACACGGATACAGAGGCCCAAGCACCTGGGCTACTTTTCACTGCTTTCTTGGGTGCTTTAGTAGGGAACTGGATCAGAAATAGAACAGCCAGGACACCAACCAGTACCCATATAGCATGCCAGCATTGCAGCTTGTGGCTTTATCTGCTTTGCCACAGTGCCGTCCCTGCCACCCACCTCCCTACTTCTAAAATGTGTCTCACAAGGGCAGTTGTGTGGGACAGCAGATTAAATCACTGCGGGACACCTGCATCCTATGTTGGAATCCCTGGTTGGAGTATTGGTTGCTCTGCTTCTGATTCCATTTCCTGTGTTGTACACCTGGAAGGTATATGATGATCCAGCTGCGTGGGCCCCTGCCACCCATCCGGTGCTCTGGGCTCCTCTGCTTCAGCCTGACCCAACCTTTCCTGTGGCAGGCATGTGGGGAGTGAAGCAGAAGATGGAAGTTCATTCTCTGTCTCTCTTTCTCTTTCTCCTTCTTCAAATAAAATGAAATGCAGATGAAAAAGAAAATCGGGCTAGTTATACCATGTTACATCTAGGGTTCTTGTGAAAATGAGAAATAACAGCTATAATGTATGTCACATATACTTAGCAGAACAGAGGCTGACATGTATGGGAGCCAAACGGTTAGTCCCTGAGAATAAGCACAGCTTTGGACAGGCAAGTCCTGGACAGCAGGTGCCCCATTTTGTAGGGCTTTGCTTGGCTTGGTCTTCCCCTATGCGCAAGCGTGCGTACACACACACTCACAGCCTGTGGGTGTGGCAGCACTGTGGTGATTATGGTTTTGTTTACTCACTTTGCTGTCCCATTGTTAGGGGAGCAGGCATGTGACCTGGGTCTGGCTTGAGCCAACAGGGCTGATCCTACTGTCCAGAGGGCTCCAATGGTCATTTATGGAAAGGACTTTTAAAAAATTATTTACTGGGCCCAGCACGGTAGCCTAGTGGCTAAAGTCCTTGCTTTGCACATGCCAGAATCCCATATGGGTGCCGGTTCTATTTCTGGCTGCCCCACTTCCTATCAGGCTCCCTGTTTGTGGCCTGGGAAAGCAGTCGAGGATGACCCAAAGCCTTGGGACCCTGCACCCACACTGAAGACCCAGAAGAGGCTCCTGGCTTCGGATCAGCTTAGCTCTGGCCATTGCAGCCATCTGGGGAGTGAAACAGCAGATGGAAGATCTTGCTCTCTGTCTCTCCTCCTCTCTGTATATCCGCCTTTCCAATGAAAAAGAATAAATCTTTTACAAAATGATTTGTTACTTATTTTGAGAAGAGTTACAGAGAGAGAGAGAGAGAGAGAGAGAGAGACTCCCTTAGTTGACTGCAAGAACTCCCACACTGGGCCAGCTCAAGGCCAGGAGACAGGAGCTTCCCCCAGGCCTCCCATGTAGGTGCATGGGCCCAAATACTTGGCTCATCCTCTGCTGCTTTCTCAGGCACATTAGTAGAGATTTGGACCAAGGTGGAACAGCCAGTACTCAAACCAGAATCCATATGAGATGCTGGCATTCCAGGCCATGACGAACCCACTATGCCACCGCTCTGGCCCCTGTAAAAAATGCTTCTTTTCCATACTTTGAAAACCCGTTTTGCAGAAGTCCACTGGGAACAGAAAAATACCAGGATGGTGGCTTCCGAATGTGGATCATTATGATGACATCATGGGAGAGAAAACACAGACACACACAACCAATGGAGTCAGCATTTTGTGGAAGAACATTATTTCATTTAAAAGGTTTTCCTTGGAACTCACGCTGTTCCTTTTTGGGCGTGGGGGTGGGTGTTAGGGAGTAAAAACATGACAAGTAAGTGTCCAAGTATGCATGTTCACTACAGCTGCAGTTTTGTAAAAAGATTTGTTTATTTTTATTAGAAACATTTACAGAGAGAAGGTGAGAACACAGAAAGAAACATCTTCCATTCCCTGATTCACTCCCCCAAATGGCCCTAACAGCTACAGCTGTGCTGATCTGAAGCCAGGAGCCTGGAGCTTTTTCTAGGTCTCCCATGTGAGTGCAGGATCTCAAGGCTTTGGGCTGTCCTCAGCTGCTTTCCCAGGCCACAAGCAGGGAGCTGGATGGGCAGTGGAGCAACTGGAACATGAACCAGCATCCAGGTGGGTTATTGGTACTTAAGGGCGGAAGATTAGCCAACAGAATCACGGCGCTGGCCCCTGAAGCTTTCTGTTGTTGTTGGGTTATTTTTGTTTGTTTGCTTTTAATAGTTTCTCAATCCATGATTACTTAAACCCATATTCGTGTAATCCATGGATTCAGAGGACCTCATGTCCTTTCTTTCACGTCATTTGATTTTACTGGGCTTGTTCTCTCATCTTTAGATGACATAGGATGAGGCGGCTTAGGTGTCCCTTAAGTGCCTTCCCCTAAGTGCCTGGGATCACATACAGGCTCTTGGGGTTGAGCCTCTCTCCCTGCCTTGGCAGCTTCAGCTGCCTACCCCCTGCTCAGCCCCACCAGGTTTGCCACTGTGTGACCTTTGGGGACCAGTGCCTGATGCACCCTGGATTAAATGCTCACCCTGGAGACACAGCCTATAAAAAGCAGGTGTGTAAAGGCAGGCATGTCCTGGGATCAGGCATGGATTGACATGACCTCCCCACAGGCCTGAAAGTAAGAATGACAGAAGGTTAGAGATGAGAAGCAAATGCAACAGCACACAATAAGATAGGGGCTGTGTGGGGAGAGACAGAAGTTCTGCCAAGCCGATCCAGGACACAGGAGCTACCAACAGGGCAGCTATGGATTGCAGACCCTGGGGCTGGGTTTTTGGGACAGCATCAGAACCAGGTGTATTTTCTGGGAACTCTCATGCCTGTCACACGTTGCTCTGAGATGCAATGGTCATAAGCCAAGGCCACATTAAAAGTGTCCTTGCCCAGGTGCACACTTCCTGATTGGGCCTGAAGAAGCCTTCTCTGCCTTTAGGAAGGCTTCCAGCAGAGAGACCTTGGCAGGCTGGGTGATGGCCAGGCCCCCAGCTGTGCAGGTTCTTGAAGCTGGGAGCTAGGGCAGCTGGGAGGCCTGGGAGAAGAGCGACTGGTGAGCCCTGGCCTTGGCTGCCCCTGGTTGCCACCCCCCTCCCTGTGAGGCAGAGGCAAGGCTGGGAGGCTCCTGCCTAATTCCCAAAGCCTGGCAGCTGGCCCTGCAGCTGATGCAAGGCCAGGGCTGACTGAGCTCAGCCTGTTCCCAGCACCAGGAACCTCTCCTACTCATCCACCCTGGAAACCATGGCTGCTTACTAGCTCTCCCCACCTCAGCCCTGCTGGGTTTCCAGCTCCATTCCTTCTCAGAGCAGAGCCCGGCTACCCAGCAGTAGGAAAGCAGGAGAGCTGAGGGGTATCCTTGAGTTAGTCTTTCCTATTTTTTAAGAGGCCTAAGTATTTATTTGGTAGGCAGAGCAGGAGGTGTGGGGGAAATGAGGCATTGATGCTTACAACAGCTGAGGCTGAGCCAAGCCAAAGCCAGAAGCCTGGAACTCCGACTGGGTCTCCCATGGCTAGAGGCAGGGAGGACTCAAGTTCTTGCACCATCATCTGCTGCTTCTTAGGTGCATTAGCAGCAAGGCGGATCAGAAGCACAATAGTCAGCACTATAGCCAAGCACTACGATAGAGGGAGCAGGTATCCCCAGTAACAGCTTAAGCCACTGCACCACAACACCGACTCCTCCCTGGGGAGTTCTGAACCACTCCTTACTACCCTGCACAGGAACCCAGAGGTCCTTGCTGTCCCCCTGGGGAACTCATCCAGGAAAAATGGAGGGCCTGAGCACTCCTCCAGTTCTGACCTCCAGTTCTGTTCATG
Source organism: Ochotona princeps (assembly GCF_030435755.1). Classification (NCBI taxonomy): domain Eukaryota; kingdom Metazoa; phylum Chordata; class Mammalia; order Lagomorpha; family Ochotonidae; genus Ochotona; species Ochotona princeps. The sequence continues at coordinate 16,766,836 of NC_080839.1, read as the reverse complement.
CTAGCACATTCCCTCTTCAGAGAGAGGTCAGACAACCCCAGGGCAGCATCCTCCAGGTTTTCTGACTCTGAAACGAGGTGGGTTTGCCGCCATCTGCCTGTCCCTCTTATTCTAGACAGTTGGGACCAGAGTAGGGCCTGCAGCCAGCCCATCCATGGCCCTCAACATGCCATCCACTCAGAACTGGGATTCCTTCAGCATCTGTCATCTGAGAGCCCAATAGTAGGGGTCAGTATGATGGCTCAACTTGCCAATCCTTCACCTGTAAGCACTGGGATTCCAAAGGGACAATGATTCATGTCCTGGCTGTTCCAGTTCCCTGCTTATGGACTGAGAAAGCAGCGGAACATGGCCCAAATCCTTGGGACCTTGCACCTGAATGGAAAGCCTTGAAGAAGCTCCTGGCTCCTGGCTTCAGATCAACTCAGCTCTAGCTGTTGGCCATTTGAGAAGTAAACCAGGAGTTAGAAGCCTCTGTCTCTTCTCTCTGCAGATCTGTTTGTGCAACACAAATAAATCTTTAAAAAAAAAAGAGAGAACCCCAAAGTAGTTACTCGGCAGGTAATAACTTTGTGACACCTGTTCTGTATGCCTCCTCCTGTAAGATGCTCCCAGCTTTATGTGATACTACAAGGGAGCTTTGGGAGTGTTCTCGTTGGAGAAGCTGAGGTCCTGGGAGTGGAAGCAGCAGGCCAAGGGCTCATACCCCATGTTGCCTTCATCCAACCCCACAAGTGTGCACTAGACAGGCTTGCCTGTTGTGGCAGGTACAGTTTAGGTAGGAGGCAGAAAGGGGCGTTTCTCATGGACGATGGGGAAATGGGTGGAGGTGCCCGGGAGACCAGGGCTTGTAGATCTAGGGCAGAGGCATGTTGGGGGCTCTGGCTGGCTGGCAGGGGCTAGAGGCATCCAGGCCAAAGTTACCAGGAACATGCGAGGTTGTTTGTTCACTGGAAGGTTCCTTGGTCACACCGGGCACAGATTGGCACCGGTGGGGCTGGGGGCTGAGGCTAGCTTCAGGTGGGCCTCTCCAGCTCTGGCTGAAGACCAGTAGCAATGGGCATCACTGGGGCCTTCCCTTTCTTCTCAGCCATTTCTGACCCTCTTGGAACAACCCGAAACCCACCTTATGACCTCTTGCCCACCCTTTCAGTGGGTTTGGCGGCTGATGCAATTTCTGAGGCTGCTGTGTTCAGGCTGTTCAAGTTAATTGGCAGGTGAGCACACAGTGTCCTATGCTGGAGGATACAGCCTGTGCCAACTGCACCTGCCACTCCTCAAGTCAGGCTCCCGTTCTGGCAGGGAGGCCCACTGACAAGACAGATAAGATACCCAGCTGCAGGGCTCACAGGGGGCCCAGCCTGCTAGCCCTCCCCGTGCCTCACAGACAGAGAGAGGAACTAAGGAAAGCCCAGCACCCGGCTCTGCCCTGATCTTGAACCAATCCCTACAACCCCTGCAACTACTTTTTTCTTAAGGGATATATTCATTTTTATTTGAAAGGCAGAGTCACAGAGAGAGAAATCTTCCATCTGCTGGTCCACTTCCCAAACAATCGCAACTGCCATAGCTAAGCTGATCTGAAGCCAGGCACTTTCTCTGGGTTTCCCACAAGTGTCCAGGGGCCCACATAGTGGGGCCATTCTCTGCCTCTTTCCCAGGTGCATCAGCAGGGAGCTGGATCAGAAGTCGAGCAGCCGGGACTGGTACCAGCACCCATATGGGATGCTAGCACAGCACATGAAGACTTAGCCTGATACCCCACAGCTCCAGCTCCTGGAATCATTTTTAAAAAATGAAACTTTAAAAAACCTGATACATAAAAATTAACAGGTATGCACTGAAACAGATGTTTTATTGATTTTTTTTAAGATTTATTCACTTTATTATTACAGTCAGATATACAGACAGGAGGAGAGACAGAGAGGAAGATCTTCCGTCCGATGATTCACTCCCCAAGTGAGCCGCAACAGCCGGTGCTATACCGATCCGAAGCCAGGAACCAGGAACCTCTTCCAGGTCTCCCATGCAGGTGCAGTGTCCCAAGTCCTTGGGCCGTCCTCAACTGCTTTCCCAGGCCACAAGCAGGGAGCTGGATGGGAAGTGGAGCTTCCGGGATTAGAACTGGCGTCCATATGGGATCCCGGTGCTTTCAAGGCGAGGACTTTAGCTGCTAAGCCACGCTGCCGGGCCCCGAAACAGATGTTTTAGTACATGTATACATGGTATAATATTCAAATCAGGGCAAATATTTCTGTCTCTGCAAGCATTATCTTTATGGTGAAAACATTCAAAATCCTTTCTCCCAGCTTTCAAAAAAAATTCAGCACATTACCAATACCTGGAATCACCCTACTGTGCAATGGAACCCCAGAATGTCTCGCCTATCTAACTGGAATTCAGTATCCATTCAACAACCTTCCCCCATTTCTCCCTGCTGCCTGGGATCATTTTTGTTTCTGTTTGTTGTATGTATTATAATGATGTGACAATCAACTTAAAAGGCTCAGGAGCACTTAAAACAGAGAAAAGCCACTCTTGCCCCGCCTCATGGGTCACTCAGCTGTCCTGTTCTCCCCAGAAGCCAGCAGCGTCACGGGTCTCTCCGTGCTTCTGCAGATACAGGCTATATGGGCTGCTGAATGCCTGGTCTTGTGAGCACATGCAGTGAGGTCTCGTTCGCTTGTCTGCTGGCACTGAACATTCCTTGAGAACAAGTAGAAAAGGGCCAGGGATTCGCTCTTTTCCTGTCAAGGCTGCCTGTCACTTCTCTCTCCCCTCCATGCCCATCCACCTGTTACTCCACTGGATGCCAAGGCACAGGCAACGAGCACAGATGGCCTTGGTCTCAGTTCCCACAACACTGCGGAGCCAAGACATGTAAGGAGACTCCAAGGTCACACAACCAGTAGGACACCCCAGGCTACTTTCCTTCCCCCTTCCACCATGCCTCCAGTCTTTTTTTTTTTTTTTTTAAGGATTATTTTTATCGAAAAAGCAGATTTACGGAGAGAGACAGAGGGAAAGAGAGAGAGAGAGAGAGAGAGAGAGATCTTCTACCAATCTGAAGCCAGAAGCTTTTTCTGGGTCTCCCACCCAGATGCAGGGTCCCAAGGCTTTGAGCCTTGACTGCTTTCCCTGGCCACAAGCAGGGAGCTGGATGGGAAGTGGAACAGCGGGAACATAAACTGGCGCCCATATGACATCCTGGTGCTTACAAGGTGAGGATTAGCCAGTTGAGCGATCATGCCAGGTCCAACCCTCCAGTTTTCCTCACCATCCAAGGACATCTTAAGGACAGGGCCAAGAACTCTTCATTCTCCACCCACCTCCCGTGAGATAGACTCTGAGCTGAGCCCTGAGCAGCCTGCCTGCGGGAGTCAGCAAGGCTGGCTGGCAGGAGGAAAGGGCACCCTGAGGCTTCCATCTGAACACACACACCTGTGACTCCCACACTCACTGCCCTCAGGCATTGTGAGTCCTTACGCACACAGCTGGCTCAGTAAATGTCCCCGTTCTGGACGCCAAGGCCGTGGGCTGCTCCCTAGGGGTAGGATAATTTTGTGGCGAAACATTCTGTTCCTTGCCCATGAACCATACAGTGTTGCCAGTCACAAGTCAATGACAAAAAGAGACTATGCCTCTATGAAATGCAAAGTGCACAGCCACTGAAGGGGTGATTTTGATCCCCCCTGCCACTCCCTCTTTACCACACTGCCAAATCCTGGGGGGATTGCTGGGGTGCCCCTTTATCTATCCTCCCATTCTGTCTCTGTTGGAAAGGCGACATTCCATCAACAGATCTCCCTCTGGAAATCACAGAGCCCGGAAGCGGCAGGCATTCAGGAAACAGGATAATGAGCAGGGCAAATAGCTTCAGAGGGTATGAGCTGTGCCTGATTAGTGAGGCAGCAGGAACAAGAGGAAGTGTTTTTAATTTATTGCAAAGAATACAGAGTCAGGGTCATGCCTCTTGTGCGAATTCCAGCTCTGGTCTGGGGGTGGGGTGAGGAGCCCCAGGGAGACCCCAGGAAACAGACAGCTGTCAATTCTGCAGAGAGGATAGGTAGAAGTCCGGGTTGGGACTGCAGCATCGGGAGGCTTCCTGGACACAGGCAAGGGTGGGGAGAGCCAGGGTGCGGCACGGGCGCAGAGAAGGGATCTGGAGACTAAGCTTGGAAGTCAGCAGAGTCACAGAAGAACATACCTGCCCCCCTTCCTTCTTCCTCATTCTGCTCGGGGTGTCACCATCCTGATGGGTCAGGAAGTCACCTGACACTCACTGGGATCCACAGACGCTCGATTAAAGGCCCCGCCTGCCTGCCTGAAATTCTGTCAGTGGTCTCTTGCCCAGCTCTGCTCTGCCACTTCCCCACATCCATTGCTTTCTCCCTGCTTTCCGCTCACAGGAGGCTATGTGAAGTCAGAATAAACCTACTTGGGGGAAGGGGATGACTTCTGCCTCAAGCTGGGTGGAATAGTTTTGCCATTCCACACAGCAGCCTGTCTTTGATGTAGCCACCATGACGTCATTCCTTCAGAGCAGCCACTGGCCAAGTGCTGCTGGAATCTCCCACTGGGAGCCTGGCTTTGACCATCCGCAAGCCTAGCAACAGCCACACCAGGAGTCCTGTTTACTGAACACCTCCTCACTGGGCTTCTAGGACTCCACTCTTCCTTTTCCATCTGTTTTTCTGATCCCTTTTCATCTTCCTGATGTTGGCGCTTAGATGGGTCCAGGACTCAGTTCTCCTCTGTCCTTGCTCACAAACTTGATGACCTAATTCAAGTTCACCTTGAAGACCTTTGTAGACACAGATTACTCCAAGATGTGTGTCTCCATGCCCTGGCCTGTCTCCTTTGCTCCAGGCTAGAATACTTAAATCTCTAGGCAACGCCTTAACCCAATGTCTAAAAGACATAGCTGGGCCGGGTGTGGTAGCCTAGCAGCTAAAGTTCTCACCTTGCAAGTGCCAGAATCCCTTATGGGCAATGGCTTTAATCTTGACAGCTCTGCTTCCCATCCAGCTCCCTGCTTGTGATCTGGGAAAGTAATTGAGGACGGCCCAAAGCCGTGGGACCCTGCACCTGCATGGGAGACCTGGAAGAGGCTCCGATCTCTTGGCTTCGGACTGGTGTAGTTCCAGCCATTGCAGCCACTTGGGGAGTGAATCATTGGACAAAAGATCTTCCTCTCTGTATATCTAACTTTCCAATAAAAATAATAAAAAAAATACATAGCCAACATAATGTCCAAAATCAAGCCTTCACTTGAAACCCAATCCTGCCCCTCCTGCAGTCCTCTATAGCTCAGCAAGTGACACGTCATCCTTGCAATGTTCAGACTGAGAGCTCTTTCTTGCTGTTTCTTCTACTCACAATCTACACTGACTCTATCAGCAAGTCCTGTTGGTTCTACTTTCAAAACAGTCAGCTGTTGATATTCATGGATTTTATTATGTGGTTTCAACTGAGACTGAATGCAAATGCAGTAGGGCTATGATAGTCATATCTGTGCTAAATAGGGACAGGCTTGTTTTTCTTGTCATTATTTCCTAAATTACATAGTATAACATTTACTCCCATAGCATTTGCCTTATACTGGATATTACAAGCAATGTAGAAATGATTTCATGTATACCACAGGAGGTGCATAGTTATATGCAATCACCACATTGCATTGACTTGAGCGTCTGTGAGATTTGCTTCCTGGAATGTTCCAGAATCAACACGCACAGATTTTAGGAGATGGCTGTATGTCCACCCATGGCCTTGCTGCCACTACTCTTGGCTTCTGGCTTGACACAGCCTGCCATGTCAATCATCCGGAATCCAGAGATGATTCTCTTCTTATCTAGTCCAGCTTTCTCGAGACATTCATATGTGATTGAGGTCTTCATTTTCATCACAAATCCTTGTTTCTTATTTCAAGACATGAGAAGCAAAGCACTGAATGGGCAGGCTTTATCTAGAAGAAACAAAAAGAACAACAGGTGGGGCCTGGCACAATGGCCCAACTAGCTAATGTTCACCTTGCAAGTGCCGGGATCCCATATGGGTGCTGGTTCATGTCCTGGCTGCTCCATTTCCCATCCGGCTCCCTGCTTGGGGCCTGAGAAAGGCAGTCAAGGATGGCCCCAAGCCTTGGGACCCTGCACCCATGCAGGAAGCCTGGAAGAAGCTCCTGGCTCCCGGCTTTGGATTGGTTCAGCTTTGGCAATTGTGGCAATTTAGGAGTGAACCAGTGGATGGATCTTGCTGTTTTCCCTTCTCTCTGTAAATTAAAGAGGGGAAGAGCATGAAGAGGTGTACCTAGGCTGGGAACAGATCAGCAGAACCGGACATGGAGAATCTGAGTTAGGAGTGGGAAGGGGGAGATTGGGGGGACGAGGGGCTGTCTGCTGGAAGGCTGGGGAAAGTGAGAGTGAGATGAAGTGGGAGGAGGGTGAGGAGAGTTCTGCACAATGGCTGAGGGGGAGGAATTGGGACTCCACCAAAGTCTGGACAGATTCCCGGGTGTGGGGTGGAGATGCTGGAAGTAGACAGACTTCATAGAGATGATAAGAGGTTCTCTGAGAGGAGTTAAAGGCATAGAGTGAGAAGTGGTGACCCTAAGGAGACCCAGGGGGGACCCGGCCTGCTGGGCATAAGGAGCAGGTCTAGAAGCTATGATGCCTTAAGGAAGGATGTCAGCACAGGTGTGTCTCTAAGCAGGAAAGACTGATGAAGGAATCCAGGGGTGGAAGAAAAAGGAGAGGACACTTTTTTTAAAAAATGTTTGTTTATATTTGAAAGGCAGAATAATGGGGGGAGAGAGAGAGAGAGGAAATTTCATTCTGCTGATTTACCCCCCAAATGCCCTCAACTGTCAAAACTGGGCCAGGTCAAAGTCAAGAGCCTGGAACTCCATCCAGGTCTCCCACATGGGTGGCAGGGACCTGAGCCACCATTGCTGCCTCCAAGTGCACATCAGTAGGAATGTTGGATCAGAAGCGGGATAGCCAGGACTCAGTCCAGACGCTCCAATACAGAATGCAGGCATCCTGAGCAGGTGTTTAATCCACTGCTCTACATGCCCAGTTCAAGCCAAGGCCCTCTGAGAACTGACTGCCACCTGAGCAAGCCTGCTCCAATGACCCAGCATAGGACCCATTACACCCAGACCTGCCACCTGATTTTCTTCTAACCCCACTGAGGAAGACCCTCCATGCCCAATGGGCTGCCTTCTCTAGCCTTCTCTGTCTTGCCACACCTCTTGGCTGGCCTCCACATGCAGGGCTGCCCTCTTCCGCAATGCTTTCCCATGTTTTGCTCCCCAGCTCTGACGTCAGCGCTGGGACATCTAACGCCTAGGGTCATTGCCATGGACACAGCAGCACAAACACCCCTTGGCTTGCTTCCCTTCTCCACTCTCTCTTATCTTCCAATTCCTGTCAGCTTCACTCTCCACTTGTTGGCCTAGCTAGACTGAGTTCTAGGTAACCTCAGGGTATTGGTGTCCAACACTGATGACCAGGGCAGATGTAGCCCCCATTCCTACTGTAGATTTTTTCCCCAAAGATATTTATGAGTTTTAAGGTACCAGTTGGCTAAGATTCTTGCTTAAATGCAGATTTTGGTTTATTGGGCCAGGATGAACTGAAGGTCTTGTTTTTCTTCTTGCTTCCCTTCAATTCTCTTCCCTCCCTTCCTCTCCTCTTCTCTTCCCTCTCATTTCCTCACCCCCTGCCATCCCCTCCCCTAACCTTTTCTCTCCTCTACTTTTCCTTTCTTTTCTTTCTCTCACATATGTTTTTATATATTTGAAAGACAGAGCTAGAGAGAAAGAGAGGTCTTCCACCTGCTAGTTTACTTCTCAAATGACCACAGTGGCCAGAGCTGGACCAGCTGAAAGCTGGGGCCAGGAATTCCATCTGGATCTCCCAAGTAGATGGAAGGTGCCCAAGAACTTGGGCCATCTTCCACTGCTTTCCTAGCCCATTAGCAAGGACCTTGATTGAAAGTGGTGCAGCTAGACCTTGAATCATGTTGGAAGCTAAAGTCCCAAAGAGCTATTCAACCCAGATGTCTGGTGCTGTTTCTAACTAGTTCTCATGAGATAGGGGCAGTTAATTTTCCCTAAGTCCCAGTTTTCTCACCCACCTAACAGGACTTAGCTATTTCATTAAATTATCACAGCATCATATGAGTTAACATTCAGGAAAATAAAACAAAAACCAAAGACACTAAGCAAATGTCAGACTTATCATCTATCTATCTCAAGTGCTGTTGCCAGGATGCATATAATAAAAATAAAATACACGAAGGGCTTGGCTTGCCAGGTAGACAGTAAATGTCATTTCGGTTCTTTCAAATGCCCCATGGCTGAAAGTGTAAGGATTTGATCCCTGGCAGCCAGTTGCTTAAGACAGACTGTTTTCAGATGTCAGGTAAATAAGGGCTCACCCCCAAATGGGGTGAAGGCAGGAGGTTAGAAAGAGAGAATGCATTGGAGCATACATCTCCATAAAGCCTGGTCCTGATACATGTGACAGAATACAGATATGTGCCTTTCTCAGAGGATTATCATGGCCCGCCCCAGCCCCAGGAAGCATAGCTTTGTTAGTGGAAGCTGTAAGCCGCCCCCCATACACACACACTAATTCTGCTCTTGGTGCTTGCCTTCGGTTCTTATGCTTGCCCTAAGCATCTGGCCTTCCATCACTCTGAGGATTTGGCTTTGGCCTTGATCACCTCTCTCCATCTCCTCCTGTTGGCCCCACAACACAGATCACTTGTGATGTTTGCAACAGACGTCTGTGCTGACGCCAGTCTGCTCCAGGTGGGGCTCTGTTCTGCCTGATTTATGTGTCAGGCTTACACCCACAAGCATCTCAGAGCCAGCTACAATGGGATAAATATGAAAGCTGTTATCAGCAGCCGGTGACTACACTGTTGGTGAATCATGGGGTACCAGTGCCAAAAGTGTATGCATCGGGGGGTGGCAGGTGGGTAGATGTTGAAAATAATTCCTGCCTTTTAAGCCTAGTGGGGGAAAGAATGATAAAGTTTAAGTTTGGGTCATTGAACTGGGGCCAACTTGGACAGAACAACAGGGTGGAACTGTCTTGTAGGCAGGTGGATATGTGAATTGAAGGTCACCAGAGCAGGGTCAGGTTAGGGTAGAGGGTGGAGATACCCATGTAGATGTCATGGCTGGTTCTGTGTAGACAGAAAAGTGCAGATGATTGAGAATTACCTCTGTTCATCCACATCACCAAGTAAGTTCCCAGGGCAGGGTCACTCGGACCAGATTCTCAAGCCGTGATGTCCCTCGAGTCCCAGCAGCTTTCCTCCTGGCTTCATCCTGGTGTGGGCTTTGAGGTAGGGCATCATTAGGATCTGGCTCTTCATTTTAAACTCAGTGATATTTCCAAACAGGATTACACACTCCATCACAGGGAGGCCCCGTCTTTCCCCTCATACACTCTAATGGCAGTGGAGAATCTGAAGTTTCCTGTGCACATCCAGCTCCTATTGCTGGAACAAGGGTCCTCTCTGCTCCTGGGTCCTCTCTCCTCATTCTGGCCCTCAAGCAGAGGAGACTAGAAACAGCCCAGAACTTGGATCCAGAACCCATAGATGTCTACCTCCTGCTTGCTAGCAATTCTCAGTGTCAAGGCACTAGCTGCCTAGGGACTTTGCTTCCCCACCTCGGCGACCACAGGAGCCACTGGATTGGCTGGCAGGAACGCCAGTGCCTAGGAACACCTGATCCAACAGAACCAATGAGTCTCTTCCCCAGAGAGAATATGGCATATTTCTCCACAGAAATTTGAAAACCGCGGCATGAAAGGAAGCAGAAAATCAATGAATATTTTCCCCCTGGAATTCACTGAAATGATGACAGAGGGATCTGGAAGTAGGCATAAATGAGTAAGAATGAAGGGAACCCCGGAGAAACCTAGCAACATGTCGGAAGCTGGAACTGGGCAGTAACTGAGTTAATAGACCCAAGAAAGCTGAAACCTTGCAGGCAGCCAGCGTGGTGGCTCAACTAGCTAACCCTACAACTGCAAGCACCGATGTCCCATATGGGCTCTGGTTCATGTCCTGACTGCTCCACTTCCCATCCAGCTCCCTGCTTGTGGCCTGGGAAAGCAGAAGAGGCTGACCCAAAGCCTTGGGACCCTGCACCCGTGTAGGAGACCTGGAAGAAGCTCCTCGTTCCTGGCTTTCTTCGTTGGGCTCAGCTCTGTCCGTTGTGGCCATTTTTGGGAGTGAACTAGCTATTATAAGATCTTTCTCGTTGTCTGTCCTTCTCTCTGTTAAAAAAAAAAAAAAATATATATATATATATATATATATATTTAAATTGCAAAGTCAGGTATACAGAGAGGAGAGCCAGAGAGGAAGATCTTCCATCCGATGATTCACTCACTAAGTGACTGTGACTGCAATAACTGGTGCTGCGCCGATCTGAAACCAGGAGCCAGGAACCTCCTCCAGGTCTCCCACGCGGGTGCAGGGTCACAAGGCTTTGGGCTGTTCTTGACCGCCCTTCCAGGTCACAGACGGGGAACTAGATCGGAAGCGGGGCCGCTGGGATTAGAACCGGTGCCCATATGGGATCCCGGCATTTTCAAGGTTAGGACTTTAGCCACTAGGTTACCGTGCCAGGCCCAATAAATAAATCTTTAAACAACAACAAAAAAAAGGCTGAATCCTGTTGGCTCTGACTCGGGGGACAACCAAGAAGTAACCCTGTATATACCAGAGAACCTCCCAAAGGCGTGCAATTGGAGGCACCAGGTAGTACCTGAAACAAGGAAAACACAGGCCCAAATGGGTGGACAAAGGCCTAGAACTGAAGACATCAGTTAGGGTGCCCGTGAACCATATTGGAGTGCCTAGGTTCAAGACCTGGCTGCAGCTAATATAGACTCTGGGTGGCAGCAGTGGTGACGCAAGTCATTGGGTTCCTGCCACCCCCACCAGGGCCATGAGCTGAGCACTGGCCTCCAGCGTCAGCCTGGCCCAGCCCCAGCTGTTTTGAGACATTCGGGAAGTAAACCAGCAGACGAGATCTCTCACTCTTTATCTGTGGTCTCTCTGCCTTTAAAACAAAAGAACAAACACAAAACAGACTATGTTCAATGCCTATTCGTGGTAATTAGATGCCCTAATGCCTCCCCATCATCCTTTTGGGCATGATTGTCACTCCTCCCCCTCAGCAAAAGACATAAGATGCTTCTGCTAGGAAAAAATAAAACAGAAGCTGTGGACCAAGAGACACAGGCGCAGTTGAGGACATAGGAATCAGGGGTTGCAGTAGGGTCAATGACACGCTAAAGGAAGATGCCACTGTTGTTCCTCCCCAACTTAGCCACCAGAACTCTGGCTGGCAGACTCGCTCCCTCTGGGTGCGAGACTGGAAGACACACTGCTGGGTTATTGCAGCAAGCTGGCCCATGAAAGACTCTCTGCATTTTCCCAGTGAACTGGCCCAGTCAGATCACTACAGGAAAGTCTGCAACTAACAAGGCCCACTCACGCACATGGTGGCTGCCAAGGAGCTTTTCCAGGCTTGCATGCAGACAAGAAATCCCCCGGATGGTGCCCACGTGAGATCACAGGGTCCCCCCCTACCTGGCAGGCCTGGAGAGCAGCCTGGACAGATGGGAGAAGGCCAAAGGCCCAGGGAGAAAGTTCTTCAAGATGACCAAAGGGATGCCACATTCCCAGCCTCTGAACCTGCTGAGAGATTTACACCACCCTGTGGGCGACATGGACTTTAGAACAAGCACACAGAAAGCCAAGAAAGGAAAACATGACTTCAGTAATTCAGAAAGGAAATGTAGTCCACTGGGGTGACTGGGTGGCTGGGGGAGGCGCAGTCCTTACCCTCCACAAGAGTGAATAGTTAGTGCTGGGCTTCTCCTGGCAGCCAGAGCCACAGCACTTGCTGTCTCAGACACTTCCCCTTTTGCTTAAACCCATTATGTTTCATCACCCTGCATATTGGACAGCTGTAAAGACTTCAGTTAGGCAACAAATAAAGCACTTGGGGTAGCTTTGACATAAGTACTACATCACTGACATGTTTACAGAATGGAACAGTTGGGAAGGCATGGGTTAAGCTCCTCAGACTTGTTTCTTTTTAATCTTTTTTTTTTTTTAAGGATTTATTTTTATTTTTATTACAAAGTCAGATATACTGAGAGGAGGAGAGATAGAGAGGAAGTGGAGCTGCCGGGATTAGAACCAGCAGCCATATGGGATCAAGGCAAGGACCTTAGCCACTAGGCCACGCTGCCGAGCCCTCAGACTTGTTTCTTGAAATGGAATTGTGGCTTGAAATACAGAGTCAGGGCCCAGCGGCATGGCCTAGTGGCTAAAGTCCTTGCCTTGAACGCCCCAGGATCCCATATGGTCGTCGGTTCTGGTCCCAGCAGCTCCACTTCCCATTCAGCTCCCTGCTTGTGGCCTGGGAAAGCAGTTGAGGACGGCCCAAGGCTTTGGGACCCTGCACCCGTGTGGGAGACCTGGAAGAGGTTCCTGGTTCCCGGCTTCGGATCGGCGCGTACCGGCCTGTTTCGGCTCACTTGGGGAGTGAATCATCGGACGGAAGATCTTCCTCTCTGTCTCTCCTCCTCTCTCTATATCTGGCTTTCCAATAATAATAAAAAAATCTTTAAAAAAAAAAGAAATACAAAGAGTCATGGGTAATACATTAGCTACGTGATCACACGCTTCTCACTCCCCCTTTCTGGGCCATTGGCGTCTCAAGCATGGGACAAGCCCCGACCTTCCTCGTCTGGGAGCCTGCATAGCTTCATCAGCCACCTCTACCCTTACATAACCTTCCTGCCAGTATCTACCACACCCACTTCCTTCGAGGTGGGTGTGTCCTTGCACTGCCTTGTGTCACCGTAAGCGACATGTTGAGAAATCTTAGGTCTCCTCAGGGGAAGAGCTGAGGGCTCTGGGTTTCCAGTCTTCAGCTGTCATGCTGCTGTTCCCGCTTTCGGACTTCTGGTCTTAGTTGCTTGAACTTCACGTTTCAAACTGCTTTTTGAAAAGAAATTTATCCTACCAACCTCTTTTTTTTAAGATTTATTTATTTCTATTGCAAAGTCAGATATACAGAGAGGTGGAGAGAAAGAGAGAGAGAGGAAGATCTTCCATCCAATGATTCACTCCCTAAATGGTCACAACAGCCACAATGGCCGATCCTAAGCCAGGAGCCAGGAGCCTCTTCCGGGCTCCCATACAGGTGCAGGGTCCCAAAACTTTGGGTAGTCCTCAACTGCTTTCCAAGGTCAAATCGGAGCTGGATGGGAGGTGGGGCTACAGGGATTAGAACCGTTGCTATATGGGATCCTGGTGCGACAAAACAAGGACTTCAGTCACTAGACTACCACGCTGGTCCCCATCACTCTCTCTCTTTAAGATTTATTTATTTTAATTGTAAAGTTAGATTTATAGACAGCAGGAGATAGAGAGAAAGATCTTCCACTTGCTGATTCACTCCGCAAGTGGCTGCAATGGCTGGAGCTGAGCCAATCCAGAGCCAGGAACTTCTTCCAGGTCTCCCACGTGGGTACAGGGTCCCAAGGCTTTGGGCTGTCCTCAGCTGCTTTCCCAGGCCACAAAAAGAGAGCTGGATGAGTGAGGCCGCCATATATATATATATTGTAATTGAAAGTAAAGGTTCGGGCCTGGCACATAGTGGTTAAATCCTCACCTTTCATCTGCTGGGATCCCACATAGGCACTGTTTCGTGTCCTGACTGCTCCACTTCCCATCCAGCTCCCTGCTTGTGGCCTTGGAAGGCAGTTGAGGTCAGCACAAAGCCTTGGGACCCTGCACCCGTGTGGGAGACCTGGAAGAAACTCCTGGTTCCTGGCTTCAGATCGGCCCAGTTCCAGCCATTGCTGTGACTTGGGGAGTGAACCAACAGATGTAAGATTTTTCTGTGTGTCTCTCCTTCTCTGTATATCTGCCTATCCAATAATAACAAAAAATAAATCTTAAAAAAGAAAAGAAAATGAAAATGAAAATGAACCCAAAGCTCAAACAAAATGATCTGACAAATTCAAGTAGCCTGTGATGATAAATTGATACTGTCACATGCTAAATCTTGTTCCAAGTGTGGTGGGAGGTAAGACAAAATGGAACTCAATTAATTTTGGGGTTATTCGCATTCAACAAGCATTTATGGAATGTGAATCAGTCACGATCGTGTTGGGCTATATGTAACAGGAAAAAAAAATCAGAAACATTATATTTCTTTTAAGTCTAGAAAAAAGTAGGGAAACCAGGGTTTCTAAGGAACCTTTCTGGTCACCTTGGATCCCTGATGGCCCCAGCTGGCTTTTCAAGCTCTGGTTGTCCAGTTTGCATTTTAGGTAGAATAAAAGAGAAAGAGTCAGGTATTTGCCTGTTATTGAAGGCGAGTGCCAGGAAGTCCCAAGAGGTATTTCCACTTACATTTTAATGTGCTGAATTTAGTCCATTGGACACACCTCCCTACAGAGGAATCTGAGAAATGCAGTCTCCTAGCTGAATGCCTTTCTGCCTCAAACGTGACCATGAACAAATGCTGACATGAGCAGCGAGCTGTTTTTGCAACCAGCACTTGCTATGTGGCAGATATTAGTGGGCTCAAGAAATACAAGGATGACACAGACCTTGTTTTTGAGGAAGTCACAACATTTAAGAAGTGCTAATATTCAGTTGAATATTGCAGAATTAGCAAAAATATTTGAGGGTTGACATTTGACTCAATGGTTAGGTGAGACACTGGGCAAGTTCACATCCCATCTGGGAGTGCCTCGATTCAGATTCCAACTCCATCCTCAACTTCAATTCTCTGTGGATGTGTAGTTTGAGAAGCAGCAGGTGACCCCTCAAGTATTTGCATCACCACCTTCCATGTAGGAGACTCAGATTGGGGTCCTAGCCTCTGGCTTTGGTCTGATCCAGTCCCAGCTGGGGCAGGTGTTGGAGGAGTGGATCAGTGGATGGCAAGATCATTCTATTCATCTGTCTGTCTTTGTTTTTCAAATAAAGACAATAATAACAAAATAAAAGATCTATCCTTTCTGGGAAAGCTAAAAAAATAAAGAAAGAAACAGTCTATAGAGACATGGATGAAGAATTGTGTGGGCAGGACTGAAGTCATGGGATCTGCCTAGAGACAGGCGAGGATTCACAGAGAGGGTGATGAGGCTGGGCCTTTGACAGAAGAGAACTTCACAGCATAAAAGGGAGCATTCCAGGAGTGGACGGAGCATCCACAGAAAGAGGCAGCAAAGCTCGTGGCCTTGAGGGTGAGGGTCAGGGGTATTTTGATTCATTTGTAAGTCATTACATTTGGGCTGCAGTCTCCTCTTGGAAGATAAGGCCAACAAGGGGGAATGACTGGCTCCTAAGCGCCACAACTAGGAGATGGGTGATTCTGGAAAGAATGAGAAGCTCTAACTTTATAAGCAGGGGTATCATGAGATCAGGTGAAACAAAAACCCCAGTAAGAAGCAAATGGGTAAGCAAAGCACCTGGCCAGGGGTCAGCTAGATGCTCAAGGGACATAGATCAGGACCTACGCTAGCCATGAGTGCATGGGTTTGTGAGAAATGTTGGCTTATCACAAGTTGGATGCAGAGGGCCCAGCACAATGGCTTGGCTGACTAATCCTTACCCTTCAAGCACCAGGATCCCATATGGGTAGGACCCTGCACTCATGAAGGGACCCAGAGGAGGCTCCTGGCTTCAATCCAACTCAATTCTGCCATTGGGGACATTAGGGGAGTGAACTAGTGGATGGAAGATCTTTCTTTCTATCTCTCCTTCTCTCTATAACTGTCTGCCTTTCCAGTAAAATTAAATTTTAAAAAACTTAAAGATTTACTTATTTTCATTGTAAAATCAGATATACAGAGAGGAGGAGAGACAGAGAAAAGGATCTTCCATCAGATGATTCACTCCCCAAGTGAATCATGGCTGGAACTGAGCCAATCAGAGCCAGGAGCCAGGAACTTCATCTGGGTCTCCTATGCAGGTGCAGGGTCCCAAGGCCTTGGGCCGTCCTCAGCTGTTTTCCCAGACCACAAGCAGGGAGCTGGATGGGAAGCAGGACTGCTGGGATTAGAACTGGCACCCATATGGGATCCCGATGTGTACAAGGCAAGGACTTTAGCCACTAGGCCATGGTGCCGGGCCCTAAATAAACATTTTTTTTACAAGAAAATAAACGAGTTGAATACAGAGGTGGGGCAAAGACAGAAACAATGAGAGGATTTCAGGTGTATGGTGATTTTCCTCATTGGCTTCTGACTTTGAGTCTTCACAAGCTCCTCTTCTTTGCACTTGACCTTGACACTGGTGATTCATGATGGACAAATGCCTTCTGTGCTCATGGAACTCAGGCCTGGGGGTCAGGGGTACAATTAATAAGTAATTTAAACGCAGCACAGGGCCAGATACAAGCAGGTGCAGTATGGCGGTAACCCCATGCAGTAGTCTGGGGAGAAAATGGGAGATGAGTGTCAAAGCAGGGAGTAGAGACGGGGGCTCGACTCTCCAGGTGACCATTTGGACACTGCATTGCAGGAAGATCTTCAGGAAATCTCCGTCCTCTACCCGCCGCCACAGGCCATGGCTTCACCCTTTGTGCCGCAACAACAGCCCGTTCCAGATGTTTCTTTATGCTACTACACAGTGAAGAGTGAGAATGAAAGAAAATGTTTGTGGGCATGCAAGTGGATGAAAAGACGGCTTTGCACAGAATGGAAATACCCGCAATAGCACTATAAAAATAGGACCACTTTTCCTTGTGAAAATAAAGCATGGCATTTAACATGCAAAGAAAAACGGAAGAAATTCTTGAACTTCAGAAAATGTTTCTTGACAACAAGAAGTACAACATTCCTAAAGACAGCCCTTTAAGTTAGGAAAAAAAGGAGAAGTTTGGCAGTTTTGAGTCTTTTTTTTTTTAATATGTTTTAGAAAACAAGGCTGGAGACAACTGACTCAGCAATTGCAGCTAACAATGTGCGTGTAGGCCAATTTGGGCGCAAGACTGGACTGGACTCTATATTCGCGTGCACACACAAGAATCAGGACTGGGATCATCTCAGATGAAGTTTCTTTGGGAATCTCCTCAACTGAACCATCGGACTCAGAATTTCAAACATGGAGAAAATTGCAGTTTTCATGGTCTGACACATGGAATGCATGTGTCAGAGCTGGGCCTCCTCAGTGGCTTAGATGGAGCAGTGGACAACATATCCAGATGCACATGGAGGATATGGCAGTACACTGGAGCCTGCAGAGGACACCTGGTACCATAACAGAGGTTGGAGGACAGAACAAATGGAACAACCACCCCAGTCAAGTGTTGACAGTGAATATCTGGGCAAATGGAGACTCTAAGGTGGACTATGTCAGCCAGTGGAGTCTGCAGAGATTTCATCGTGATTGGAGTGGCAAGATTGGCAGCAATACAGAATTGTTGAACTATCAAAACCACTTGAGCAGTGCCCTCGGAGCATGCCTGACATTAGGGACCCTGGGATGGTTGGGAGGTTGGTGTAGCTTATCTTCTTGTCTCTCCCGTTTCCCAGATACAGGAAAGAAAAAAGAATGTGAAAACAATGGTCTTGGGCCAGGCGCCATGCAGCTAAAATCCTTGCTTTGAACACGCCAGGATCCCGGCAGCTCCACTTCCCAACAAGCTCCCTGCCTGTGGCCTGGGAAAGCAGACAAGAACGGCCCAAAACCTTGAGACCCTGCACCTGCGTGGGAGACCCAGAAAAGCTCCTGTCTCCTGGCTTCGGATCGGCGCAGAACTGGCTGTTGCGGTCACTTGGGGAGTGAATCATTGGATGGCAGATCTTTCTCTCTGTCACTCCTCCTCTCTGTATACCTGACTTTGCAATAAAAATAAATAAATCTTAAAAAAAAAAAAAAAACAGGGCCCAGAGGCGTGGCCTCGTGGCTAAAGTCCTCGCCTTGAACCCGCCAGGATCCCATATGGGCACCGGTTCTAATCCCAGCAGCTCCACTTCCCATCCAGCTCCCTGCTTGTGGCCTGGGAAAGCAGTCGAGGACGGCCCAAAGCATTGGGATTCTGCACCCGTGTGGGAGACCTGGAAGAGGTTCCTGGTTCCTGGCTTTGGTTCGGCGCAGCACCGGCCCGTTGCGGCTCACTTGGGGAGTGAATCATCGGACAGAAGATCTTCCTCTCTGTCTCTCCTCCTCTCTGTATATCTGACTTTGTAATAAAAATAAATCTTTAAAAAAACCAAAACAAAACAAAACAAAAAAACCAATGGTCTCACCCATTTTCCTCTAGTCCTTGACCCTTCGCACCCTAATCAAATATGTAAAAATGATCACAAAATAGTTTATACAATTAAAAATGTTTTGTCTTTATCTTTTTAAAGATTCCTGTATTTAAAATGAAGAATCGCTCACTCATACAGAGAGAGAGAGAGTAAGAGAGGGAGACAAAGAGAATCTTCCATTCATTTGTTCATTCCTCAACTGGCTGCGACAGCAGGACCCAGGCTGAAACCAAGAGCCAGGCAATCCATCTGGTCTCCCTCGTGGGTGCAGGGTCCCATATTCTTGGACCATCAACTGCTGCTTTTCCAGGCACTTTGACAGGCAGCTGGATCAGAACTGGAGTGGCTGGGACTTACATTAGCACTCTGGCGTGCAATGCTGGCGCACGAAGCAGAAGGACAAACCACTAAGCCATGAAGCCAGCCCCTACTTCACATACTTTAAACATTTTTCATTCTATTGAAAGGTGGAGAGACATAGGAAGAGCGAAAGAGAAATCTTTCATCTACTTGTTCACTCCCCTCTCCTGCCCACTACAGTCAGAATTTGGCCAGGCTGAAGCCAAGGGCCCAGAACTCAATCCACATCTTACAAATCAGCGACAGGGACCCAAGTACTTAATCCATTATCCACTTCCTCCCAGAGTGTACTTAGCAGGAAGTTGGATTGGAAGCAGAGGAGTCAGGACTCAAACCTGGCAATCCATTATGGGATGTGCGTCCTCCAAGTAGTGACTTACCAACTGTGCAAAGTTCTGGTCACACGTCCTTCAGTTATTTAGGAGTAAGAACACATAGCTACACTTGTGGCAATTTTCAGGTACGGGATGCATGGTTCTTATATAACTGCCATGTTGTATTGTTGTTTTTGCTTTTCACTGTTATGAAAGAGCTACCATAAACGTTCATATACTAATTTTTGTATGGATAAAAGTTTGTAATTCTTACTCTCCTTCTGGGGGCCATGTACCCCCAAGTCCCCTCTATCCCCTGGCCTTGGTTCTCAGACTGTAGGAGATCAGTACAGCCACAGTCCCTAAGACAGACCTTGTCATGACCACTATTGTTCCTTCCTTCCCTTATAGGTCCCCTGCCACACCTCCTAGCAGACACTTCCTCCACCACGGGGGTGGGACTTAGGCAGTTTCCTGGGCATCTAAACGTGACTTCTCTGGCATTTCCACCTCCCCCACTCCCTGTGTCCTGGAGGGTGGGGCCGGATTCTGTGGAGTCCTTCCAGCTGCTGGCTTCTAGCTGCAAACAATGAACAGTTAGGCTGGGCCTTCCAGAGCAGCGTCTTATCTCTAATTTAGCAGTTGAAGCTTGTGCGGCTTCCTCAGGTTCTAGAAACTGGAGTCTCTCCCTCCCTCTTCTTTTGAGAGGCACCCCATCTCCCGGCTTTCTTTCCAGAGGTGTTTTCACCTTCTCTCTCTCTTCCCTGCTCACCTGGTTCCTTTGCAAATAAACTTTTCTGTCTGTAACAACAACAAAGAAGAAAAAAAAAAGAAGAAGCTGAAGGTTAAGCAGAAAGTTGAGCAGTGCCCGTCCCCGCAGGAGCTGGCAGCAGGGGCATGTGGTTAGCCTAGCAGTGAAGTCTGCATCCTCCAGCTCCTTACTCTGGCTTCCTGCTAATACACCCCGGAGGTGCAGGGGTGATGGTTCAAGTCTTGGCTTCCTGTCACCCACATGGAAGACCTAGATTGATTCCCTGGTTCCTGGATTCAAGTGACTCCTCGCCTTGGGGCCACGACCAGTTTTTGGGAAGTGAAATGGAGGAGAGGAACTGTCTCTCTATGCCTCTTAAATAAATAAATAATAGGGCCCAGTGGCGTGGCCTAGCGGCTAAAGTCCTCGCCTTGAACGCCCCGGGATCCCATATGGGCGCCGGTTCTAATCCCGGCAGCTCCACCTGCACCCGCGTGGGAGACTTGGAAGAGGTTCCAGGTTCCCGGCTTTGGATCGGTGTAGCACCGGCCCGTTGCAGCTCACTTGGGGAGTGAATCATCGGACAGAAGATCTTCCTCTCTGTCTCTCCTCTCTGTATATCTGACTTTGTAATAAAATGAATAAATCTTTAAAAAAAAATAAATAATAAAAATTAAAATTAAAAAGGGAGGGAAGCTGGAAACTTACAAATACCAGGAAGATAGGTAGATAAAGTGTATGTATTCATATGATGGAGCACAATTCATTAATGGAAATAAGGGACTTTCTCACTGCACATAATAGCCCATAGGTGTTTGTTTCCTTTGTTTTGTTTAAGATTTATTTTTATTACACAGGAAGATTTACAGAGGGAAGGACGATCTGCAGACTCATTTCTTGAATGGCCACAAAGGTCAGAGCTGAGCTAATCAGAAGCCAGAAGTCAGGAGCTTCTGGATCTCCCACGTGGTTGCAGGGTCCCAAGGCTTTGTGTCATCCTCTGCTGCTTTCCCAGGCTTTACGCAGGGAGCTGGATGGAAAGTGGGGCAGTGGAATAGAAGCAGAAGCCAGCACCCACATGAGATGCTGCCACCTGTAAGCAGAGGAGTGGCCAATCGGGTCATCATGCTGGCGTCAGGATTTACTTTCACTTATTTGAAGAGAAGACTTACAGGTAGAAAGACAGAGACCATTAGATCTTCTATCTGCTGGTTCATTCCCCAGATGGCCACAAAGGCAAGGGTTGGATCAGACATGAAGCCGGGAACTGGAGCTTCTTCTGGGTCTTTGATGTGAGTGGAAGAGGCCCAAGGCCTTAGGCTGTCTCCTGCTGCTTACCCAGGCATATTAGCAGGGAGCTGGATTGGAGGAGGGGAAGCAGCTGGGAATTAAATTGTAGTCCACATTGGTCTTTCCAATCAACTCCCTGCTTGAGGTCTGGGAAAGCAGCAGAGGATGGCCCAAAGCCCTGGGGCTCTGCACCTGCTTGGGGAGACCCAGAAGAAGCTCTTGGCTTCAGCTTGGTTTAGTTCTAGCTGTTGCGGCCATTTGAGAGTGAACCAGTGGACAGAAGATCTTTCTCTCTGTTTCTCATCTCTGTAAAAATCTGCCTTTCCAATAAAATAAAATAAAAATTTTAAAAGTAGCAGAACTAATAGACAACACATATTTATACCATTTAAGACTGTTAGCAAGACTATTGTTATCCATTTTGTTTTATAAAATTACAATATCAATGTTGGTTTCTTTAAAGATTTATTTATTTATTTTTAAAGTTTTACTTATTTTTATTGCAAAGTCAAATATACAGAGAGGAAGAGAGACTGAGAGGAAGGTCCAATGATTCACTCCCCAAGTGACTGCAACAGCTGGAGCTGCGCCGATCCAAAGCCAGGAGTCAGGAACTTCCTCCAGGTCTCCCACATGGATACAGGGTTCCAAGGCTTTGGGCCATCCTCGACTGCTTTCCCAGGCCACAAGCAGGGAGCTGGATGGGAAGTGGGGCCACCGGGATTAGAAATGGCACCCATAATGGCTCGTGTAAGGCAAGGACTTTAGCTGCCAGACTACCACGCCAGGCCCCATGGAATGAATTCTGTGTTCCCCTGTTACAAATGGGGACATGCAGGCTTAGAGATATTAAATAGCTTACCAACCATTAGGTCACCATCTAATCCAAATTCACATATGTTGGACTTCATCTTCTTACTTGCTCCCGACTAGTATAGGTTTTATAAGGATCACATAATTTGGTCAAGTTCCTAGCTATTAAATAGAATGCTCTTGAGAGATTAATTAACACCTTTTAAAACATCTGACTTTGTTTCTCACGCATTTTGAGCACATACAATGGAATTCAGAAGTGAGCAGTTATGGAATGGCTGTGTTTAAACTTGCTATGTTTCTTCAAGATAGTACATTGAGGAATTCATACCTGGCATGCAAGAAGAAAAGTTAGCACAGAACTTGGAGGAAGCATTCTTAGCAATTTGCCCAATGAAATCTTCCTAAGCTTATTACCAATGAAGAATGTGTTTTCGTTGAAACAGGGATCCTATGGCTGATAGCATTTTCCTCAATTAGAAACCTCCGGTGGGACTGGCGCCAGTCTTCATAGGCTGCCTGGCATTCATCTGTCTTGCTTTACTTGCTTGCAATGGCTTGCCAAAGAGCTCAGGGCCCTGATGGAAGAAAAAAAAAAAAAAGAATGTTCTAATAGCACATAATTTTTAAAAAAAGATTTGCTTATTTTTATTGGAAAGGCAGTTCAGGAGAGAAGGAGAGACAAAGATCTTCCATTGGCTGGTTCACTCCCCAAAAGGACTCATGACAAGAGCTGAGTCCATCCAAAACAAGGGTCTTCTCTGGATCTCTCATGCAGGTGCAGGGTCCTCAGGTTTGGGGCCATCCTCTGCTGGTTTCCCAGGCCAGAGGCAGAGAGCTGGATGGGTAATGGAGCAGTTAGGACACAAGCTGGCACCCATATGGGATTCTGGCACTTGTAAGGTGAGTATTTAGCCATTGAGCCATCTTGCTGGGACATTTTCATAGCTTTTTATAAAAAACAAACATTTATTGGTTTGAAAGGCAGAGGGACAGAGAGAGGGAGATACAGAAAAAATCTGGCCTACAAGTGACAGGTTCACTCCCCAAACGGCTGCAGTGGCGAGGGTTGGGCCAGGCTAAAGCCAGGAGACAGAAGCTCCATCCAGATTTCCCACATGAGTGCAGGGGCCTGTCTTCTGCTGCCTTCCCAGACGAATTAGCAGCAGACCATATTAGAAGTGGAAGAGCTAGGACTCGAACCAGTACTCTGATATGGGATGCTAGAATCACAAGCTGCTGCTTAACCTGCAAGCCCAGCCCTAGCCATAGTATTTCATAATATGCATTTTTCTATGAACTTTTTGAAGATATTTCCTTTCCTATCCACAGATTTGTAAAATTTTGTACCAAAATAAACTTATCTTTTTTAAATTTGAAAGGTAGAGTAACAAAAAGAGACACACAGAGAGAGAGAGTGAGAGCCTACCCTCTGGTTCACTTTGCAAACATTCACAACAGACAAGGCTGGGCTAAGCCTAAGCCAGAAGTCCAGAATTCTATCCGGGTCTCCTACACTCAGGACAGGGACCCAAATACAGATGTCATAACCTATTGCCTCCCAGGGCAGTGCGTGATCAGGAGACTGGATTAGAAATAGCCAAAACTGGAAGTAGGCAAGACCCAAATGGTGCCATAACCATGGCTTCTGAACTTGAGTTATGGCTTCTGCTCTTCTGCCCCTGCTTCCTGCTAGTGCATATCCTGGGAAGTGGCAGATAGAAGCAGAAGTACCCGAGTCCCCGCCACTCATTTAGGGAATCTGGATGGAGTTCTTGGCTCATGAACTCAGCCTGCCTCAACCCTGGCCGTTGCAGGCATTTGGAGAGCTTTCCCTCTGTTTTTGGTTCTTTGTCACTCTACTATGAAATAAGTCGATAAGTTTATATAAGCGCTATATATATATAAACTCAAGAATTTGCTGTTTGTATAAAGGCAGTGTGGGGCCTGGCATGGTGGCCTAATGGCTAAAGTCCTCACCTCGCACATGTCAGGATCCATATGGTCGCTGGTTCTAATCCCAGCAGCCCTGCTTCCCATCCAGCTCCCTGCTTGTGGCCTGGGAAAGCAGTAGAGGACGGCCCAATGCCTTGTAACCCTGCACCTGTGTAGGAGACCTGGAAGAAGTCCTGGCTCCTGGCTTTAGATCAGCACAACACCAGCCGTTGCTGTCACTTGGGGAGTAAATCATCGGACAGAAGATCTTCCTCTCAGTCTCTCATCCTCTCTGTATATCTGACTTTGTAATGAAAATAAAATAAATCTTGTAAAAAAATAAGCATTGCTTCTTCTTCTTCTGTAAAAATGAAAGCTAATATTCATTTTGCAGAGTCATGGTCAACAACGAAGTAAGAGGATAACAATGGAACTATGCACTTCTCCATAAACATTAGCTCTCCCTGTTGCCCAATGCCCCACTCACCCTGAACGTGTGATGTCTGGCTATTGACAATGGCCTTGCCAATGGTTTGTGGAGCAGGCAGCCTCCTCAGAGTTAAAACGGGATTCCCTTGCTCTGCCACAGGCCTGTGGGTCTCTCTTGAGGGTCTTCAGAAGGAGGGGCAGTGTACAGACCTGCATCAACCAACACATTTACTTGCAAGGATGCACATCACTTTCTGGAGTTTCAGCTCATGCTAATAGTTATGTGCTGCTGTGTTCACATCCATGCTGCCAATAGTCATGAGTCATATGTGAATCCAGTACTTTAACCACTTGTACACATTGCCACATCTGAATCCTGCTAATGCTCCCCCTCCCCCTCAAAACTCCACCAGACACATGAGGCAAATGTCACTGTCCCTGTTGCACAGCAGTGGAAGGCAAGACTTTAAGAAAACAGGTGGCTGATTCAAAGGCTCACAGAGAGTAGGTTGTATAATCAGAGCTTGGCTTGAGGCCATCTCACGTCAGCACCAGACCTTTCTACTAATACCCTGGGTGGCCTGCCACAGGCAAGGGTAAGTTAGTGCACGCGCGTGCACACACACACATACACACGTTACCCTATGTGTGTGTGTTCCCCTGCCCCAAACATGTAAGAGAATTAAAGTCCTTGAAAGGAAGGCTCATACCTTGCCAGTTCCCTGCGACAGATAATGTGCCCAGCAAGCTAATGTAATAAGTGAATGTGGAATCGAATTGCTCTGACTCCCGTTTTGAGTTCTCTTGGGGGAGGAGAATGGTGCTCACAGATAAGAACCACAGCTAAAACTCAAGTCCAAGAGAAGCTAGACTGAACTTTTTTCCTGACAGTTCTCAGAGTCCCCACAGGGCAGGGGGGTTCTGGTTTCCAGTGAAGGCTGTGAAGCTAAGAAGCTAATTTGCCACCAGGCTCTGCTCCAGGTATAACTCCTTCTTCTGAAGGGTGGAAACTCTGTCAGCCAGAAGCTCGCCCTCAATCAATGATGCTCACTGAGCAATGGCCTGCACTGCCCACCCAGGGCCTGGCATTCACACTGGTCCTTGGGGAGCTAGGTTGGGAAGAGGCCTTTACTTACAAGGGCATGGAGTATCAGCAGGAAACATGGGACAATAGAAATGAGAAGCCTAGCTTAATAAAATGGATAACCATAAGGACAACCCTATTAGCCAGGCAGGTCTCCGGACCTGGCTCCACCCCTCCACCCCTCCGCCCTTCCGCCCCTCCGCCCCTCCACCCCTCCGCCCCTCCACCCCTCCACTCCTCCACCCCTCCACTCCTCCACCCCTCCACCCCTCCACCCTTCCACCCGGCCAGGACCTGGGTGCTCCTGGCCTCTGGCTTTTCAAAGACTTGAGCTGTGAACTTGCTCCCAGTTGCTGTTTTGTAGATTCTATTTACTTAATTGGTTTGACATGGCTTTGCATCCACGCTCTTTATCCT
Organism: Ochotona princeps; assembly: GCF_030435755.1. NCBI lineage: Eukaryota > Metazoa > Chordata > Mammalia > Lagomorpha > Ochotonidae > Ochotona > Ochotona princeps. Next base: position 16,741,114 of record NC_080839.1, on the reverse strand, counting down.
TAGCTGGAAAAGGCCAGCAAGTACCTGAAGGACTTCAGGAGCAGGTAAATGGGGGTGGACTAGCACAAGGGGTATAGGCAGCAGCCCACACTGCTGCCATGAGCTCTGTTGGATGCCCCACTGTCACTGTTGCCCACAGAGGTTCCAGGGGCCCTGGGAAGTCAACAGCAGAATGTATGTCAGATCCCTGGGCAGCAACTTGGAATGTCAATGTCCTTGGAATGGACGTAGAGACCCTCAACCCACATTGCCTTCCTGTGAGATTATTATTTTTGTAAGATTTGTTTTTATTAGAAAGGCTGATTTACAGAGAGGAGGATAGACAGAAAGATCTTCCATCTGCTGGTTCACTCCCCAGATGGCCACAATGACCGGAGCTGAGCTGATCTGAAACCAGCCTCCCTTCTTTCCAGCCTCCCATGTGGGTGCAGGGTCCAAGCACTTGGGCCATCCTCGACTGCTTTCCCAGGCCACAGGCAGGGAGCTGGATAAGAAGTAGAGCAGCCAGGACACAAACCACTGCCCCTATGGGATGCTGGCACTTTCAGGTGGAGGATTAGCTTGTTGAACCACTGTGCCAGGCCCCTTTCTTGATATCTCAACAGTTCGTTTCCTGTTACTCTCCCCTGTACTCTTGGAATATGCCAGAGCCACTCCTCTCTCAGGACCTTTGTGCCACTCTTCACCCAGATAGTCCCATGCCCTCTTCCTACTTCCTGTTTAACTCTTCACCAAGGTCTTCCTTAGCTAGCTTCTCTGTACTTGCAAGCCCCTGTCTCTCTGTATCTCCCACCCCTTGCTTCGTTTTCTTAGCAGCCCTTGCCATGTACTTTACTTTCTTACTGTGGGCTGATCCCCCACCACAGCATTTTCTATCTGTGCCCTTCTGTATTGCCATCACTGATACACTACCCAACACATAGTATGCACTCAGAGAGAATGAACAAGGCTGGACGGCGAGCCTCGGCTGACACCCAGCAGCCATGTGACTCAGACCAGCCCTGCTCCCTCATGGGCCTGACTCTGTTCATCTGTGTAATGAGGTAGGCACATGATCCACTGTGTGAGCTGCCCTTGCAGTAATCGTTGATGGGATGCTGCAAGCTCCACTTACCACCAGAGCAGCCCTGACAGAAGGCCACAAGGAGGAGGTCAGAAAGCAGCTGCCATGCTGACTCATCAGGATCTCAAGTCATCCGTCCCCAGCGCCAATCCTTATAGATCCCAGGAAAGCTCAGGATTAGGGCTCAGCCTCTTGGCCTGGCTGGCCAATGACCTGGAAAACAAGATGCCTCACATATGACCACGGTGATGAAGAGGCCTGGGGCAGGAAAAGAGGGTCAGACTCAGCACAGAAGTTTTGCACAGAACCCACTCTAAATCCTCACTTCCAAGCACTGGCATTCCATATGGGCACCGGTTCTAATCCTGGCAGTCCTGCTTCCCATCCAGCTCCTTGCCTGTAGCCTGGGAAGGCAAAAGAGGATGGCCCAAAGCCTTGGGACCCTGCATCCACGTGGCAGACTGGTGGAGGCTCCTGACTTCAGATCGTCTAAGCTCAGCTCCAGCCATTGCTGCCATTTGGAAAGTGTGCAGTGGTTGGAAGATCTTTCTCTATTCCTCTCCTTCTTTCTGTCATTCTGACCTGCCTTTGCAATAAAAATACATAAAAATTTTGTAAGATTTATTTATTTTTATTGGAAAGTCAGATATATAAGGAGGAGAGACTGAGAGGAAGATTCTCTGTCCATTGATTCACTCTCCAAGTGGCTGCAATGACTGGAGCTAAGCTGATCCAGAGTCAGGAGCCAGGAGCCTCTTCCCGGTCTCACACACAGGTACAGAGTCCCAAGGCTTTGGACCTTCCTCTACTGCTTTCCCAGGCCACAAGCAGGGAGCTGGATGGGAAGTGGAGCTGCCGGGATTAGAACCTGCATCCATATGGGATCCCGGCCCATGCAAGGTGAGGACTTTAGCCACTAGGCTACTGTGCCAGGCCCACATAAATCTTTTTTGTTGTTGTTGTTGTTAAATAATAAGTTTTGCAGAGCTAAATGTGCTTCAGTTCCCATGCCATGAGTACTTCACCGGAACCAGCCCATCCCTCTTCCACACTAGGCAGGAAAGAGGTCTTCATTAGATCTGTTGTTTCCTTGTGGGACCCAAGGATGCTTCCCAGCATCCCAGATCTCCTCAGCTGGCCAGTTGAAGTGGGCTAGATCCTTTTCATTGCAACAACAACAACAACAACACAGCAGCCACCCTCCCAGACCAGTGGAACTACAGTGCTGGTTTCACCCTCTGCCCCTCTGGTATCCGCCAACTGCAGCTCTGGACTTCTCTCCAGCCCCGTTGGGAAACTCTAAAACTTCCCCTTATTCCCAGCACTCTCCTTGCTTCGCTCCTCCCCCTTCCCTGACTCACCTAACCTCCTGGGCCTGTTGGGCCAATCTGCCTAGGGGGTCCCCAAATTGATTTCTGTCCCCTTTATTCCACTGCTTCCTCCTTCCTTCCTTCAGCTGCTGGTTCCACCTGAACCGACTCCCCCATCTTCAAAGGCAGGTGGTTATCTCCTGGCCCCAGCCCTGGATAGCTGCCTCCCACTGCACATGCCTGCCTCATGCAGCCCTGCTCACAATTTTCTGTGCAGTTAATTACTGTCTGAGCGTGTTTCCTGAGTGAGAGCCTTATCTGTCTGTGCCACCCACTTGCTGGGGACAGAGCCAGCCTTCATCCCATCAGCTTTAGCTTAGGGCCCATTCACTGGCTATTAATCAGGGATTCATTCCATCTGCATTTACTAAATTGCAATGATGCAAGAAAATAGGTTTGGGGGAAATACGTGTGATGCTAATACGAGAACGTGAAATACAAAACTGTGCCAATGGGTGAGCTGTGAACTACCCTGTAGACTCAGTAAAAATAGAGCCTTGTGGGCGCTGTTAGACTGGTTTGTTTAAACAATCTGTCAATATTGTCAGTGTATTGCTTATAAATTTGAAAACTAATAATTTTTAATATATGGAGGGATTTAAGACTCAGGGAAACATTCCACTGTGGGGTGTAAGCTCGTTCTTTCTCCCCCTTCCACATAGAAGGGGAATGTGGTGGGGGGGATGGATTGGCAGTACTTTAGAGAGTTTCCTCAAGTCCTGTTTATACACAAATAGCTGAGCAAAGGGTGTAGTGTGAGAAGAAACCCAAGTCCATTTTTTGCCCGCAAAGTTTCACTCCCTGGGGGAAGGGCCAGAAAACTCAACAGTTTAAAATAACCAAATGAAGCCATCCGTGCTTGTAAGGATTTAGCCTTTTTCAAAGAGAAGTAAAAGTCCATGCAGTTTCCCTGGGACTTCATAGAGTGCTGTGTTCTGAAGTGGAAGCTGTGGGGAGCGAGGCTGGGCCGGGGACCCTCCAGGCACGGCCTGCTCTGGCAGGAGGGGGATCATGGATCCAGCCCCTTCAGGGGATGTAGGAGGATCAGACTGAAAGAATGAGGTTCAAGCCGTGGATGCAGGGTCAGGAACTCAAGCCCATTCTGCAGTGTCATCACTTACCTTGGGCATTTAGGACATCCCTTTGATCCATGCATGCTCTGGCTGTGTCCCCCATAAGTTCTTATATAGGAACTGAATCCCCATTCTTATGTCAATGGTATTTAGAGGTTTTCCTGCCCTTGGGGGTTACGTGATAAGGTACGGTCATATGGCCATAATGGCTTAATGGCTTTACAAAAAAGAGGAGGAGAGTGGGGCTGGCTTGGTGGCTCAACAGATTAATCCTCCACCTTCAGTACTAGCATCCTGTATGGATACTGTTCTTACCTTGGCTGCTCCACTTCCCATCCAGCTCCTTGATAATGGTCTGGGAAAGCAGTAAAGGATGCGTCAAGTTCTTGGGATCCTGCACTCATGTGGAAGACCTGGAAGAAGCTGCTTGCATCCGACTTCAGATCGGCCTAACTTTGGCTGTTGCAGCTGTTTGGGAAGTGAATCAGCAGATGCAAGATCTCTCTCTTTCTCTCTCTCTCCCTGTCTTTGCAACTTTGGGTTTTCAAGCAACACAAATCCATTTTGTTTTCAAATGGTTAGAACAGAGGCAAGGCATTTGAGTTAAGACACCAGTTAGGACGTCTCCTGCTGGAGTTCAAATCCCAGCTCCCCACCAAGTAGAACCCTGAGACACTCACATAATAATGGAAATGATTAAACTGTTACAGATGTTTTACAATAAAAATGAATAAGGAAATAAACTGAAGAAGAAGGGAAAGCAGGTTAGATGTTGTGCTGTCCGGGAGGAGGGAGGGAATGAATAAATCAGGGGCAGGGGTGGTGAAGCAAAAGTCTGAGACAGCACTATTTAATAAAAGACCTGACGGGGGTGAGGGTGTGAGCCATGTGGGAACAAGCAAGGGCAAAGTCCCAGGCAGACACAGCCAGCAGGGCACCATGCCAGAGTCATTTCATGAGAATTCAACGGGTTTAACTCTGTGGTCAGTTCCAGCAATACCGAGGCAATTGTGGCAGAAACAAATGCTAATGTTGGAATGACACAGGGAAGATTAGCGCTGCCCCTGCACATGGATGATATGCAAATTTGTGAAGTGTTCTATATTAAAAAGAAAAAAGTGAAGTTAGAAAAAAAAGCCTTCCCAGCCACAGTGCATTGGGCTGCCTTTGGGTGAGGACTAGGGGACTATGTTTCTCTTAATTAACCTTGTAGAGAAGTCATCACAGACGCCAGCATGAAGTTTTTCCTTTCTTTCTTTCTTTTTATTTTTTACAGGCACGTAGCCACTCAGGTCGTAAGCGCTACACGTGACCATCACCTCATTTCTCTGGAAACCACTCTGTTAAGACAGGAACTGAGAATTCTTTCTCCATGACCTCAGGGAGAGCTTGCGTTCTATGAGAACATCGGGTTTTGCATTTCTCATTACACTGCCCTCATCGCTCCTGAGTTTGGAAAAGTCACTGTGTTTAAACTCCTTTATGACTTTCGCCCCCAGAGAACCCAAGGTAAATACAGAACTTCTCCAAGGTAGAAAGCTCCAGCTTCCTTTGCATAAAAGCTGGAGTCCTGTGCCAGGGGCATTATAGAAGCATTAAGCCAGTACGCCAAGAGCAAACTGTTAAATTAGAAGCAAGGCCTAGAGACCAAGGAGAGACTTTTATTGTCAGATGCAAAAGATAGGAAAATGGATTCTTGGCTTCTTGAAACTTGGCCAGCCTTTATGGCTAATGCCCGTTGTGGTTGCCTCCATGCTCCCCTGGGCGGATCTGCCAAGGCGTGGTGGCCAACAACGAGCGAGCCACCCTGAGGGTGGCTCAGCCAGCCAACCCTGAGGGCCAGCTGCCTGACCCCCTCTGGTTCACGCCTTTCAGACCCTTGCTGATCCATGCTGGCCTAGAAGTCAAAGCCGGCCATAACAGGGTTAGCAAATGAGCATCATGGTACGGGCTGAAGGATATGGTGGACCTACAGGTGGTCTTGCAAGGATCTGTTCTGGAATTTCTGCCCAAACTCAGTGGGTGTGAGCCAACGTGTTGTGAAAACAGCACAGGAGACAGAAAGTCTAAATTGTTTTTGCTTTAAAGCTCTATTGCAATATAATTGACAATAAAAACTGTATATGTTTAGGGTGGATGCCCTGATGTTTTGTACAGGTATATGTTATGAAATGATCATTATCATCATCAGGGCAATGAGCATGTTTATTGCCTCACAGTTATTATTTATATTTTCAGTGTTGTTGTTGTTTTGGAATGCCTGAGGTTTAAGCGTGGACTCTGTTCTGCACCAGGGCTTGGTTTGCGTCCCCCACCTTGGAACACCACTGATGTCTCTCCTCAGCCCTGTGCCCAGGAGGCTGACCTGTCCAGAGGCCCCTGCACCTCCCTGTCCTCTGGTGTCCAAGGAGACAAGGAGGCTCTCCTCATGGGTTAGGGGTCAGTGGGGCTGGGAGTCAACTCCCCTGAGCTGTTAGTCACAGGAGGTTTCTGCGGGCACCCAGTCCCTCTGCTGGAGTTTCGCCGGGGTTGGTCCCACTGCCCCCTTTATGCTTACCCTTATAAGCTGGGTAGCTCTTCTAATGACATGTCCCTGTGACTTCTGTGTACCCTGCCTGTCCATTATTTTAAAAATATTTTAAGTATTTGAAAGGCCAGGAGACACAAAGCTCCCCATCCCCTGGCTCACTCCCCCAGTGTGTACAACAACTGGGGCTGGCCCAGGCCAAGGTCTCCCACATGGGTGCCAGGGAGCTGACTGCTTGAGTCATTACCTGCTGGCTGCGAGGGTGTTCTTTGGCTGGAAGCTGGAGTTAGGCTATGTGGCCAGGACTCAAATCCACTACTTCACTATGGGATGCAGGTGTTCCCGAGGGGGCAGGCCAATGGGAGCCTGGCACCCTCCTTTTACGGAGTTTCTTTCCTCAGTTCGACTGAGGTCCCCCAACTGGATGTGCCCTCTCTTTCTTGCCAGGATCCTGACTCTTGCCACCACGAATGAGTGGCTGGGCAGGTCACACAGCCGAGATCATGTGACCTTGGCTTTCTCGTCTTCAAAGTGGAGACAAAAGTGCTTAGTTCTTGCACAGGGTTTCTATGAGGACCACAAAGAATACAAAGCACCAACAAGCATAACCCTTTAAAATAATAGATGTACTCTCTGCACTTCAGAATTCCAGGAATGCCTAAAAATAACATGCCATCTTTATATAACAAGTTGCTGCCACCAATATGCAGGCACATGGATTTTTTTTTTTTTTAACACAAATGCACCTGGGCTTTTCTTGCATACTTAAAAGGCCAAGTAGATTTCAGTGTGATAAATATAAACACATTATTAGATGGTCTGATAATATTTTAATCCTCAGTGTATCCCAAATTTAAGAAGATGGGACAGATTAAGGCAAAAACATTTACAATGTTTCAATCAATCTAGAAATTATCTATCTATTTATTTATTTATTTGGAAAGTTAGACATAGAGAGAGGAGATAAGAGAGGAAGATCTTCCATCTGCTGATTCACTCACCAAGAGGCTGCAATGGCTGGAGCTGTGCTGATCCAAAGCCAGGCACCAGGAACTTCTTCCAGGTCTCCCACAGAGTGCAGGATTCCAAGACTTTGGGCCGTCCTCTACTGTTTTTACAGGCTGCAGGCAGGAAGCTGGATGGGAAATGGAGAAACTGATCTAAACCAGTGCCCATATGGGATCTCAGTGGATGTAAGGTGAGGATTTAACCACTAAGCTTTGCTCCTGGCCCAGTTTAGAATTTTTTTTTTAAAAGATTATTTATTTGGGGCCCACCACAGTAGCCTAACAGCTAAAGTCCTCACCTTGAACGCGCTGGGATCCCATATGGGTGTTGATTCTAATCTTGACAGTCCTATTTCCCATCAAGTTCCCTGCTTGTGGCCTGGAAAAGCAGTCGAGGACAGCCCAAAGCCTTGGGACCCTGCACCTGTGTGGGAGACCTGGAAGAGGCTCCTGGATCCTGGCTTCGGATCAGTTTAGCTCCAGTCATTGCAGCCACTTGTGGAGAAAATCATCGGACGGAAGATCTTCCTCTCTATCTCTCCTCCTCTATATATCTGACTTCACAATTTAAAAAAATAAGCAAAAATCTTTAAAAAAAGATTATTTATTTGAAAGGCAGAGTTACAGAAAGGGAAAGACAGAGGTTTTTCTGTTTACTGGATCACTCCCCAAATGGCTGCACTGACTGGGGCTGCACCAGGCTGAAGTCAGGAGCTAGGAACTCCTTCCAGATCTCCTATTTGGGTTGCAGGAGCCCAAATGCTTGGGCCATCTTCCACTGCTTCCCCAGGCACATTAGCAGGGAGCTCAGCTGGAAGCAACACAACCAGGCCTTAAACAGCTGATACTTCTATGGGATGATAATGTCATAGGCAGTGGTTGAACCCACTGTGCCACAATGCCAGCCCCTCATTTATAAAATTTACACCGGTCAGGGTAGTGATCCTAATTTCTAGTAAAATGAATCCTTTCCTAGAAAAACTGAAATATTAACATAGTTTGTATTTTGGGTAAAGATAGTTTTATTTAATGAAGAGGTAGCTTGCTGTAGGACAATGGCCATTGTCAGACCTTAAGTCATACCCTCCTCTGAATGCCTGTTCCAATGGTGTGACTTGGAGCAAAGCGTTAGTCCTTCTAGAGTGTTCTCTCTTTCCCTGAGGCTAAGAGTGGCCTCTCTTATTTTGGTATGAGATAAAAGCAAAGATCCTTTGCAAAAGAAATTAGGTGATTAGTAATTGCTTTCTCTAAGGTTTCTTTAATCATCTCTGATTATTCTTATCTGATTAAGATATTGGGGGCACAGAGGGTGGCCTCCATTTGAGACAAGGTGTGGGAGGGGCAGCCTGGGTCTTGGAGGAGGACTGCGGTGGGGGTGGGGGTGGGCACAGGGAAGGTGGTGTCCATGCTAGCCCAGGAGTTCAGGGGGGTTTTGCTACACTTGCTGCTGTTGGCAGCAGTCCAGATGTAGATATGAGCTCAGAGGTGAGTAAGATCAGGTCCTTGTCCAGAAGAACTTTGCCCTCTAGCCAGGGAATTCACCTTGACAAGGAAAGTGATAGCAAAGGAAGTTACACTTGGAGCCAGTACAGTGGCTCAACAGCGAAATCTGCGCCTGGCAAGTGCCACAATCCCACATCGGTGCCGGTTTGTGTCCCGGCTGCTCCATTTCCCATCCAGCTCCCTGCTTGTGGCCTGGAAAAGCAGTAGAGGATGGCTTAGGGCCTTGAGACTCTATACCTGTGTGGGGGACCTGGCAGAAGCTCCTGGCTTCAAATCAGCTCTGGGCGTTGTAGCCATTTGGGAAGTGAACCAGTGGATAGAAAATCTTTTTCTCTCCTTCTCTCTGTAAATCTGATCTGCCTTTCAGATAAAAAGAAATACATCTCAAAAACAAAAGCAGCAGGACATAGGAGGAGTTGTACTTGCCAAAGTGTGTGATTCGTTCAGAACCGCCCACTGTGAGGTATCTGCTACAAATGGCATGGAAGCGGTGATGGTGCTATGCGGTTCTGCTTGGCTCTCACCCAGAAGGTTCCAGGAAGCCCCTTGGGGAAGTGACTTTAAGAAGATAGAATGGGGTTAGACTGCCCAGGGTTTAGCCAGCTCATGTTATGGTGCAATGGTTCAAGTCCTGGCTGCCCTGCTTTCCATCCAGCTCTCTGCTTATGTGCCAAGGAAAGCAGCAGAAGATAGTCTGCGTGCCTATGTCCCTGTCACTCGTGTGGGAGACCAGAATGGAAGGCCAGGCTCTTAACTTACACCTGGCCCAGCCCTGGCTGTTGTGGCCATTTGGGAAATGAACCAGCAGATGGAAAATCTATTTCTGTCTCCCTCTCTCTGAAACTCTGTCCTTTAAGTAAAAATTTACAAGAAAGCAAGCAAACCATTCGAAACAAAACAAAATCGCACACCCTTCTGAGGTAACTGTCATGGCCCTGCAGCTCCTACATCAGGTGAAGTGGGGTAGGAGTCTGGCGTATCAAGACAGGACCTGGGACAGTCCTATGCTATTGGCCCCAGAAAGTGAAGGAACCCAGAGTTGAATCAAAATTGAATCCCATGTGGGTGGCAAGAATTCCTTGGAGATCAGAAGCAGAACTCCATCCCCAAGTACTCTGTCCCACATGGGCTGCAGGTGTCCCGAGCTGCATCCTAGGGCCAACCAAACGCCGACCCCTTGACAGGATCATCGGCCTTGCAGCTCACCTTGCACAGTGGCAGCAGAGCGGAAGCACTCTGTTGGCTCTGCCTCTGCCAGCCACCTGCACAGCCTCCCTCCAGAGCAATGACCTTTTGTCTGTTGATCTTTCCTAAGATATTTCAGTCATTAAAAGAAATGGATTGGTTTGCTTTCTCAACTTCTCTATTTCATAGAATTTTGCTGTTTTATATATATATATATATTTAAGATTTATTTATTTTATTGGAAAGGCAGATACACAGAGAGAAGGAGAGACAGAGAGGAGGAGAGACAGAGAGGAGGAGAGACAGAGAGGAAAATCTTCCGTCCGATGATTCACTCCCCAAGAGGCCACAATGACCAGTGTTGCGTCGATCCAAAGCCAGAAGCCAGGAACCTCTATCCGGGTCTCCCACACAGGTGCAGGGTCCCAAGGCCTTGGGCCGTCCTCGACTGCTTTCCCAGGCCACAAGCAGGGAGCTGGATGGGAAGTGGAGCTGCAAGGACCAGAACCGGCGCCCGTATGGGATTGTGGCACATCCAAGGCGAGGACCTTAACCACTACGCTATCGCGCTGGGCCCACTGCTCTACATTTTAATAAAATAGTCACTCAGTGTTTTCCAACAAATGTTTTTTAAGGGGAGGGCCACTTGTGGGGTAAATCAGTGGATAGAAGATCTTCCTCTCTGTCTCTGCTCATCTCTGTATATCTGACTTTTACTCCCCAAGTGGCTACAACGACTGGTGCTAAGCCGATTGGAAGCCAGGAGCCAGGAACTTTTCCCCAGTCTCCTGCACAGATGCAGGATCCCAAGGCTTTGGGCTGTCTTCAACTGCTATCCCAGGCAGGGAGCTGGATGGGAAGTTAGGCTCTCGGGATTAGAACAGGTCCCTATATGGGATCCTGGCACATGCCAGGCAAGGACTTTAGCCACTAGGCTACTGCGCCAGGCCTGTCCCCCATTTTCCTTCCACAGGCATGTTCTAAGCCAGTCCCCTTGAGGAAAAGCAGAGGGACAAAAGAAACCTCGCTTTGCACACTGAAATTGTTTGCATGAAAATTCTTCCTTCGTGTGAGACAAGATTCGAGATTGCTGTTGACACGAATTTTTTATGTCAAATTCCCTGCAACAGTGGGGCCTAGAAACCAAAAGTGGTATGCTGGGTTGCAGCCACGGAGATCTGCCCGGAGAAACTTCCAAGGCTGACATGGGCCAGGTGTGTCTGATAAGACCTTGGCAGGTGGAGCTTGCTGGAAAAGGGGTCAGAGGTACAGACTGCTGATGGTAATGATGATAACGTAGGGAGGCAGGCCTGGGTTACAGCCCAGTGCCTCAGAACCCCAAGTCTGTGGCCAGCTCTGGGGATCCCAGGTCCTCAAACTCTGCTTTAAAATGAGGTATGTTTGTGTTGGCATCTGCAGAGAGGGCCACAGGAGTTTGGAGAAAGCTGTGCCTACCTGGGTGGATGGTTCTGGATTTTGGTTCCATGGAAGCCATCAGTTTGGAGGTGGGTGGAGAAGAAGAGAGGTATCCTGGGTAAGACATTTTTTGCATATGGGTTTTGTTGTTGTTGTTGTTGTTGTTGTTACAGTTTTTCCTTAAAGAGTGACGAGTGATCCAGGGGTGATGAATTTGACTGGGAGGACTTTGGATGGGCAAGAGGGGAAATACTTTGCCCTGCGATACACGCATGAACTGAAAAAGGTTCAGATACAATAAGGGAGCAGGCAGGAGAAACACTGCAGAAAACGGTCCCAAGCCTGGGATCAGCATAGCTAGATGTGTGGGCACTGTGGGCTTGCTCTCTTTATTGGTACTGGAGAAAAATTTGTAATGTATTTGTTTTCATTTGAAAGGAAAATGGGGCTGAGGGCAGTAATCTAACTCCTCCTCAAATGCTCCCAACAGTAGTGACTGAGCCTGCCTGAGCCAGAAACCCCATCTGGGCCATCCACATATGTGGCAAGGCCCCAAGCACCTGAACCATCACCTTCTCCCTCCCAGGGAATTGGTATCAAACATGAAGCCAGGGACTCACACCCGGGACTTCTGATGTGGGGGGATGGGCATCCCAAGAAGGTAGCAACTATCATGCAAAACGCCCCTCTTTCTGGTGTTTTTTTCTATAACTATGTTATTTTAGTTCTAATTATTTTCTTATTTTCACTTTATCTCAAGGACAGAGACTGTTAGAAAGAGACAGAGATCTTGTATCCATTGGTTTATTTCCCCAAATCCTGCAACAATCAGGACTGGTCCGGGCTAAAACCAGGAACATAGAACTTAGTTCAGGTCTCCCAAGTGGGTTGCCAGAGCCTGGGATACTTGGAGCTGTCAATCTACAGCCTCTCTGGATGTTCATGAGCAGGAAACCAGGTCAGAAGTGGAGGAGCTGGGACCAGAACCGGGCACTCCAAACAAGGTGCAGGTATCCCAGCTGGTGATTTAAACTCTGTGCCAGATGTATGCCCACCCCAGGGTTGATTTCTAGATCTCATTGGTTTTGGGGTGGGTGTTGTGACACAGCAGTTAGGCTATGATTGAAATACCCTCATTGCCTGTTGTAGTCCAGGCTGTCCCACTGTGTGTGTGAAGATTTATATGTTTATTTGAAAAGCAGAGTTACAGGAAGAATGACAAAGAGATGTCTTCCATTTGGTGGTTCATTCCCTAAATGGACACACTGGCCAAGAGTGGGCAAAGTAAGGGGCCTGCAATTCTTTGCAGGTCTCCCACCTGAGCTTCCAGAACTTGGGCCATCTTCTGTTGCTTTCCCCGGTCCATCAAGCAGAAAAATTGACTGGACGTAGAGCAGTCAGGACTCCAATTGGTGCGTGTGTGGGATGCTGGTGTTGTAGACATGGCTTAGCACATTACACCATAGTGCCTGCCTGGAAGAAAGAATTTCTACTTTTGGTTTTGCAAATAGTCCTGAACTACTGACTGAAATAACAGTGGATGAATGAAATCTGTGGCGTGCCGTGTCATTATGCCATATGGGAACACAATTCCTCCAGGTCCCAGCTACTTTGCTTCTCATCTGGCTTTCTGCTAATATGACTGGGAAGGCAGCAGATGATGGCCCAAGTTGTGGGGCACCTGCTACCACATGGGAGAGCTGGATAGAATTCTAGGCTTCTGGAGGTTGTGGCTATCTGGGAGTGGACAAGCCTTGTCTCTTGCTTTTGTCTCTCTGCCTTCTTTCTTCTACTATTTTTCATGACACAGTTTTGCAGATACAGGGGCTCATCTCTCTCCTGCTCCTTCCCATTTCCCTCCCACAACTTTTCCTATATTATTACAAAATATAATCCCTTAGTAACAGTTACAAGTTTAAATTCTTTTTAAAATTTTTTAAAGATTTATTTTTATTTTTATTGCCAAGTCAGATACACAGAGAGGATGAGAGACTGAGAGGAAGAAATTCCATCCTCCGGTTCATTCCCCAAGTGACTGCAATGGCTGGAGCTGAGCTCAATCTGAAGCCAAGAGCCAGGAGCTTCTTCCAGGTCTTCCACGCGGGTGCAAGGTCCCAAGGCTCTGGGCCATCCTTGACTGCTTTCCCAGGGTACAAACAGAGAGCTGGGTGGGAAGCTGCCAGGATTAGAACCAGTGCCCATGTGGGATCATGACACATTCAAGGAAAGGACTTTAGCCACTAGGTCACTGCACTGGACCCTTAGCTTTTTCTTCTTCTTCTTTTTCAAATTATTTATTTTTATCAGAAAGTCATATGCAGAGAGGAAGATCTTCTGTCCGATGATTCAGTCCCTAAGTAACCGCAACAGCCGGAGCTGAGCCAATCCAAAGTCAGGAGCCAGGACTTCTTCCAGGTCTCCCACACAGGTGCAGGGTCCCAAGACTTTGGGCCATTCTTGATTGCTTTCCCAGGCCACAAGCAGGGAGCTGGATGGGAAGTGGAGCAGCTAGGACACGAACTGTCACCTATTTGGAACCCTATGCTTGCAAGGTGAGAATTTAGCCATTGAGCTATTGCACTGAGTTCTTGCCTATTTCTTTTCCTTCTTTTTAAATAATAAATTCATTTTATTTTTGATGATGTATGCATAGTTAACAAGGATGTATGCCCATGTAGACCACTGATTAGAGTGGGAAGGGTCAAGGTATGGAGGAAAGTGGGTGAGACAATTGCCTTCGATACCATTTTTTCTTCCTATATGTGAGGACAGTGGGGGAGAGAATGGGAGAGAGCTACTCCCAGCAGCCCAACTGCTTTAGTACCAGGGTTGCGGGACCACCACCCGACGCAATCCCAGGGTCCCCAATGTGGAGCAGGTTCCAAGAGTTCTGCTTAATGGTTTTGATAGTTCTGAGATGCTGTTGATTTCAATGCTCCAGTGTTGAGGAAATCCTTCCAAGTTCCATTGTCTGACATAGTTCACCTTAGAGTCTCCATTCACCCAGATACTTGCTATCAGGGCTTGACTGAGAGAGTTATCCAACTTGTTCTGCCTTCCATCATCTGCCTTGGTACCAGACATCCTCTGCAGGCCTCAATGAACTGGCTGTTAAGTCCCTCATGTGCATCTGAACATGCCATCCACTGCACAGGATGCAATAACTGAGGAGACCCAGTTCTGATGCACACACTCCACAGTCAGATCACAGATCCTATGATTTTTCCCGAGGCTGGAGTTCTGAGTCCAGTGATCCAGTTGGGAGGTGCCCAAAGAAACCTCTCCAGAGGTGACCCCAGGCCTGGCTCCTGTGTATGTAGCGGATGCTGCAGCCCAGCCTAACCCTGCCCTCCATATCCTCAGCACTCAAAGCCAAAGCCCTCAGTTCCTACACCAGCAGGAACTGTAGCCTAGTTAGATCAACCCCCAGTAATGCCAACCAGGTCATCCCCAGCCGTGGTTCTGTGCATGCTGCATGCTTGAATGCACAGTAGACTGCTCCAGTCCATTCACTTCCCATTTGGCTCTCATATGTATCGATGGGTATTAGAACCTAGCTCAGCCTGATCAGCTCCACTATCCAGCTCACACTCATGCTAGTGGCTACCACTGCATGTCCAACAAAGCCTGCCTCCAGCCCTGGTTCTCATGCTCACCCGTGGGAGCTGCAGACCATCAGAGGGGTGTCCACAATTTCCCTACCAAGCCTACTCCTAGCTCCAGATCTTTCAGGTTCCAGGTGATTCTACAGGCTAACCTAAACAGGACTTGTCCCCAGTCTCAGCACCTGCTAACTAGTGTTGTAGCAAAGCCCAACCAGCCTGCATTTACTCTGGCTCATTCATGCCCTTGTGGATACAGTCACTCAGCCCAGTCTGGCTCTCTCCCTATCCCAGCTCACATGCAGGCCCATGGGTTTTGTAGCCTTGCTTAGCCTGGTCTGCCTCGCAGTCCCAGCTCTCATGCTCACCAGTGGGAGCAGTGCCCTTTTTCATTTCTTAACAGTGTTGCTTGTTTTGTTTTGTTTGCTATCGTTGGGTTTCTGAAGCTCTTTGGAGATCTTGGATAATACTTCTCTGTCTGTTGTGTAGTGTACAAAGATTCTTCTCCCATTAGTTGGTTGCCTCCTTGCTCTGCTGAAGAGAATAAAAACTGAAGCTGTACAGAAGCTTCTTAGTTTGATGCAGTCCCATTGTTTGTTTTGGCTTTAACTGCCTGTGCTTTTAGCATCTTTTCTAAGAAGTCAGCTTTCTTTTTCTTTCTTTTTTTTTTTTTTTTAAGATTTATTTCTCAGGTCACTCCTCAAGTAGCCACAATGGCCAGAGCTCAACTGATCCAAAGCCAGGAGCCAGGAGTTTTGGTTTTTTTTTTTTTTTTTTTTTTTTTTTTTGAGTCTCCCACATGGTTGCAGAGGTCCAGGGTTCTGGGCCATCCTCTGCTGCTTTCCCAGGCCATAAGCAGGGAACTGGATGGGAAGTGGGTTAGCTGGAACATGAATTTGTGCCCATATGGGATCCCAGTGCTTACAAGGCAGAGAATTAGCCAATCGAGCCACTCAGCCAGGCTCTTACCCATTGATCTTTGACTTTTCAACCTCTAGTACCATGAGCCAAATGATAGTAAACTTCGATTGTTTATAATTGATCCAGCCTGTAGTACTCAGTTATAGCGGGAAAAAAAAAATTTATTTACTTTTCTTTGAAAGGTTATCTCCTGGTCCTGCTCCTCTAGTCCTTGCTCAAGTCCCCTTCCCACCTGGCCTAAAACAGCCAGAGATGAGCAGAGCAGAACCCAAGGCTTGGGACCAGAAGGGAAACTGGGAAATTCCTTTTAAAAAGCAACTGACCTTTGTCTGAACAAGTTCAAAGTGTGCAAACTTGAAGATGCCCAATTCCCACAATTCTTGATTGTGGGCCTAGCAGGGCAGCAACAGAAAACAAAACAAAACAAAAAACTACAGGCAACCAATCATCCACTAATAGGGGAATGGTAAAGCAGACTGCAGTGCATGTATACGGTAGAATATTAGACATCTGTGGCCCCAGCTATTGTCACAATAATTGTGAACATGATGTGGAGAGCCCAGGAAAGCACCTTCTTGTCAAGCAAGTTTTTTCTCGTGAATTGTTAGGATCATTATACTAATTTTCAAAGTTACTTACATTTATTTTTTTTTAAGATTTATTTACTTATTCTTTTTTTTGAAATATTTTAATTTTTTTATTACAAAGTCAGATATACTGAGAGGAGGAGAGATAGAGAGGAAGTGGAGCTGCCGGGGTTAGAACCAGCGGCCATATGGGATCAAGGCAAGGACCTTAGCCACTAGGCCACGCCGCCGAGCCCCATTTATTTTTTTTTAAAGATTTATTCATTTTATTACAGCCAGATATACACAGAGGAGGAGAGACAGAGAGGAAGATCTTCTGTCCGATGATTCACTCCGCAAGTGAGCCGCAACGGGCCGATGCGCGCCAATCCGAAGCCGGGAACCTGGAACCTCTTCCGGGTCTCCCATGCGGGTGCAGTGTCCCAATGCATTGTGCCGTCCTCAACTGCTTCCCCAGGCCACAAGCAGGGAGCTGGATGGGAAGTGGAGCTTCCGGGATTAGAACTGGCGTCCATATGGGATCCCGGGGCTTTCAAGGTGAGGACTTTAGCCGCTAGGCCACACCGCCGGGCCCAGTTACTTACATTTATAAGAAAGAACAACAAAGGAGAGGGAGAGAAAGACCTTCTGGCTACTGGTTCACTTTGCCATCATCTGCTGCCTCTCCAGGCATGCCAGCAGGAAACTGGATTAGGAGTGGAGGCGTGGTAGCCTAGTGGCTAAAGTGCTCGCTGTGCACCTGCCAGGATCCCATATGGGTGCTGGTTCATGTTCTAACGGTCCTACTTCTTATCAAGCTCCATGTTTGGGGCCTGGGAAAGCAATCAAATACGGCCCAAAGTCTTGGGATCCTGCACCCATGTGGGAAACCCATAATAAGTTCCCTGGCTCCTGGTTTCGGATTGGCTCAGCTCCAACTATTGTGACCACTGGGGAGTAAATCATGGGACGGAAGATCTTCCTCTCTGTCTCTCCGCTCTGTATATCTCACTTTCCAATAAAAATAATAAATAAATAAATAAATAAATAAATAAATAAATAAATAAATCTGATAGCCTAGTAGCTACTGTCCTTGCCTTACATGCACCAGGATCCCATATGGGTGCCAGTTCTAACCCCGGCAGCCCCGTTCCCATCCAGCTCCCTGCTTGTGGCCTGGGAAAGCAGTCAAGGATGGCCCAAAGCCTTGGGATCCAGCACCTGTGTGGGAGACCTGGAAGAAGTTTTTGGCTCCTGGCTTTGAATCAGCACAGCTCTGGTCATTACGGTTACTTGGAAGTGAATCATTGGACAGAAGATCTTTCTCTCTGTCTCTCCTTCTCTCTCAGTATATCTGACTTTCCAACAAAAGATAAGATAAATCTAAAAAGAATCTTTACATAATAAGAAGAATTTTAGGCAAGACTCAATCCAGTTACTCTAATAAGGGGTGCATGATTCTCAAGTGGCAGCTTAAACAACAACAGACAGCATGGTGTGTTTTATATAAAGTTTAAGGACAAATAATACCAGCATAGTGTTAAGAGATGCGTATTTTGGGATTAAAATTAGAAATGAAAGTGGCAGAACTATCAACATAAATGTAATTTGTATTTGGGATGTAGAAGGGGCATTCCTTGGTGTGGATTGCAATCTACATATTGAACTGGGCTGGGGTAGTTGAGTGTCCATTTTTCATACTCTGCTTATATAAGCTATCCTTTTGCACACATTTAATATTCAATTACTTTTAGAAAAACTGGATGGAGACAGAGGTTTGCGGCAAAGGATGTGATTACAAAACCTTGGCCTTATAATCCTGGAACTCAGAACTCATCAACTCTCTTTGTTTAGCAGTCAGACAAACAAAGCAAAAAGGCCAAGTTTATATACAGAACAAATATGGATGGAAAAAATGTGACCCAGGAGCCCTGAATCTCTCTCTTCCTTTGACCTCATAAT